>NC_092872.1:182719030-183969030 GCF_028372415.1 Notamacropus eugenii | reverse complement strand
GGATTCAGTTGGCAGGAATGGCTGCAGTTAGCAGCTAGGCATTAATCAGAGAACAGAGCAGGGAGCCACATTACAGGCCTAGTTCCTATTTTCTAGCACGATCTGGGCCCTAATTCCACCATTGTCAAAGGGCTGGTATTGTTCTTCTTCATTGAGATGCAACAAAAGAACAGGTGTAAACATCACGTGTGGGATTTCATTGTAGAAACTTATTTTTAGTTGTTTTTTGTTTCTTTTTTGTTTCTTTTTATTTCGATTGTGAATAGGAGAAAGGCCAGTGGTTGTTGGGTCTGTTTGAGGATTCAGAAAGAAAGAGGACCTTGGAAATCCTATCATTGGACTCTCATTTCATTCCTTCTACTTTCTTTTCTAAGCAAAGGCCCTCTTGTTCTGGGATAAAAAGGAAGTGGCTATAATATGAACAATATTGGACAAGTCCAGTGTATCTCCCCCAAACTTGCTGTTGCTACGCCTCTCCCTGTCATTTTCTCCATTCCTTCCCTGACCCTCTCCATCTATGATCACTGTTTCTCCTCCCATCACAGTTAGAATCTCAGTGCTGTAGAGTACCTTCATTCGTATCTAATTCAGATTCTACATGAAGCACAGATACAACTCCAATGAGTAGTTTCTCAAGCTTTGTAGGAATAACTCCAAATATTAACAAGTTTGTTATTTCATTAGGTAGCCCGTTCTATGACCAGAAAAGTTCTTTCATATAATCTGCCTCCTGTAAGAAGGAAGGACACAAGCATTTCTAAAGCCCTTACCATGACCCAGGCCTTGTGCTAACTGCTAAATCTTAACAAGCAGGAAGATAGTCCCTGCCCTCAAGAAGCATTCTAGTTATATGCTAATGGAGGAAGACAAAGCAAAAAAGGGAGCTGAAAAGTGGGAACTTAGAGGATGAAGTTTCCGAGGAAATCAGATATAGGGCCGAGAGGACAATGAACCATCTAAAGAAATATAAAGAAATGAGGGATTCAGTTGGCAGGGATGGTTGCCAACCTGGGCCCCTCCCCAAAATGGAGTCTCTAGGAGGAACTCATCCCTGGGTGATAGGGAAGGGAGAGTAGTAGGGGCATGGGGGTCTTTGCTGAGTTAGATTCCTCAGAGGGATAGGCCACAAGGGTGGTAAGCTTCTTCAGAGCAAGGAGGCCCTAAAGCAAATATTTACTATATTTCTACTACATATAAATTTGATGTGGAGTTAGTGTGGTCTAACAGATGGAGAGTTAGCCTGGGAGTTAAGAAGACCCAAGCTCAAGAACTGATGCTGACATATAGTTGGAATGTAAACCTGAGCAACTCACTTGACCTCTGACAATTCCAGTCAATACTTTAGACTATAAATTAAAGAGTATGCACTTATCTTGGCAGAGAGTTTATTCCATGAAAGTTCTTTACACTGATCAACTCATATATATTTACTTCAAAAAAAAAAAAATGCAAGGGATAAGGATGCAAAGTTAAACAGTGTTTGCCTTCAAAGCATCCATTTTACTGTACACAAAATGAACACAGATAGGTATATGCAAAGCATATTCACAATACTGAAAATTAATTTTGAGAAAAAGCTTTAACAATGGGTTTGGGAGGTGGGCAGAATTAGAAAAGACTCATGTATGAGGTGGCACCAGAAATGTATTTCAAATGAAAGAGATTTCAAGGGGGAGAAGACAGAAGGGAATGCATAAAACATGTTTGAAATGGAATGTGAAGGGGCAACAGGGTGGTAAGGAATACTATTTGAGCTGCTTCAAAGACAACGTTATTTATGGGCATTTGTGTATAGTTCCAGGTATCTGCTAACTTTGGATTTCCCCAACTCTTCAGTGGGAAGAAAAGATATATCTGAAAGACCTATATGTGGAATGATAGAACTTTAGACTGTAAGGGGATAGTGTGTATCAATACATCTAAGTTCTTAATTTAACTTAAATTTATATCATTTTTTTGGTTATTTGGAATTTGCCAAACATCAACTGTATGAGAATTTCTATTTGCAAAGAACAGAAAAAGAGGTTTGCATCGAAGCCTAGTTCCCACAACTTTGTTGCTATTTTAAAAATATATACTAAAATCAATATTATAGTTTCAAAGTCACCCTGATAGCCTTTGTGTCCCTCTGAACCTCCTATGATCTACATATTCTTTTAACTACTTCATTGACGTTTTTTCCTCTTTTTTCGAGGACATCACTATCATTTCTCTCATCTTCTTTTCCAATTCTCACTCCATCCCACCCCTCAACAACTTTCCCTTGTAAAAAAATAGTTAAATCAAGAATATGGACACATTGGCCATGTCTGAAAATGTCCATCTCTTTTTGCACCCTGAGTCCCTCACCTCTCTGTAAGGTGGGAAGCATGTGTCAAGATGCATCTTCTAGAATCACTGTTT
The DNA here is from genome assembly GCF_028372415.1 of Notamacropus eugenii. Lineage (NCBI taxonomy): Eukaryota > Metazoa > Chordata > Mammalia > Diprotodontia > Macropodidae > Notamacropus > Notamacropus eugenii. The sequence continues at coordinate 183,966,627 of NC_092872.1, read as the reverse complement.
GTCTTTAAAATGCTGTGGTCATTGGCTCTGCTCACTCCACTTTGTACTACGTCTTCCCAAGTTTCTCCTTTATCATTTTTACAAGGCAATAACACCTCTTTGCACAATTTTGTTCACTAGTTCTCCAATTAATGGACAACCTCTTGGTTTTCAGTCTTTTACTACAATAAAAAAATTCAATGAATATTTTGGTTCATTTTTTTTCCTTTTTGTCTCTGGATTATATGCTAAGCGGTGATACTGCTGAGTCAAAAGGTGAGCTCAGCCAAATAACTTTTGGAATATATTTCCAAATTCAAGCCTTTATTTACATAAAGAAGAAATTAAGGCTCAGAGAAAGAATATGACTTAGTAAGGTCACACAGTAGCCAAATCACATCTAGAAGCCTAATGTCCTGAACAATCTAGTGCTTTTTCCTACCTAGTCTTTATTACCCACCAGGTAAATTACTCCACTGTCTCTGAAAGGGGATACTTCCCATTACCTTTCTAAGTGACCTTGAACAAGTGACTTACTATCTTGGGGACTCAGTTTCCCAACAGGTAAAAGGAAGTGTAGAATTAGATCATCATAATAGTCCCCTACTCTTTGAAATTATTTGTTCCTATGACTTATTTAAAGGATGTAGGGGAAAGGGAGTCCATCCTGTTAGAACAGAATGGAACAGACAACCTGAGAAGGAAGCATTTTCAGAGCCCCCCTCTCCTCCCACCTGCCTCTCCCCTCACTCCTGTTGTCTGGATGAGGGGAGAGCTTGATCAGTAGGCAACCAACATGCAGCTAATTAGAAGGCACAAGGCATAACGAAGGATGATTAGCTCATGATGAGCGCACACTGCCTGGAGTTGCCTTGTTACCATTATAAATAGATTAGATGTTGGGGGAGTGTCTGCATTTTCCCCCACACTTAGAAAATCTCAAGTTGATGGATTGAAATAGGGATGTGTCAAGTGGATCTGTGTAATTGACAAAGATTAACTGTATTTCTATAACCTCTCTTTCTCACTTTCTAGCCTCCCCCCCCCCCAAAAAAAACCCCAATTCTCCAAAGGTTCCAGCTGTCGGTAGGAGAAGCCGAGCAGTTTTCTAACCGAAGCGTAAGATTTGAGAAGGACAGCATGAGCATATCGTTGGAGAATTGCAAGGACCAGGTGCACTGTTTATAGAGACAATTATGTGCTTCCCAGGTGAGTGTACCTGCAAAGGCTGAAAGACAGATTAGTGACAGAAAAAAAAAAATCTGTTCCTATTGTTATGGTAGTCATGCCCCCTCCCCCTCTGTCTCCACCTTGTTAGAGTAGGTGTCCTCACCTCATGGGTGGAGAAGGAATAAGAACCAATTATTGGTAAGCTAACAGCAAGGGAGTGAGGTGGCGCTTGGTGGAAAGGGCATCAAAGTGGTTCCAAGGAGAAGCTGGATCAGTCAGGAAATTAAATTCCAGTCTAAGACAACAAATGAACAGATATGTCACCTACAGCCCACTAAGTCCCACAGGGTGCAATTAATCAAATTCTGGAAATTAGTCACTTGTCCATCTGGTCAGAGTAGGTGTTGTGCTAGGAGGCTAAAGAAGCAAACTTTCCAAACACTCAAATGCTCTGTAGCTTTTATTGGCAAGTATAAGATTGAAGGCTCAAGGACTTTGATTCATAGTAATAACTTTTTTTCTTAGTGGTAGGGGGAGGGATCAGAGTTTAGATCTGTAATTTTATTGATGTAAGAAATCCCCATTGTGGAAATTCCCTCTCTCTATTAATGTAGATTAGCCACTCATCTCATAGATGGCTATCTGGGGCATGGTGCAATTATCTGGTTTACTTGTCCACAGTCACATAGCCAGTGGCAGGGTAGGAACTCATTGACAGGAAAATAGCTCTAGGGCTAGAAGAGGACTTCAAGGTCATTAAGTCTAGCACCCTCATTTTACAGGCAAGGAAACTGAGGCACAGAATTAAGTGACTTGTCCAATATTATATAGCTGGTATATGTCTGAGGCAGGATTTAATATCCTATCTTCCTGACTCTAAGCTCAGCACTCATTCCACAGGATGTGATAATAGGTCACACTCCTAACAAGGAACAACTAGAATTTGATCTCAGCTTTCTTGACCCCAAATCCAGAATTCTTTCCCTGGTACCATGTTATTTCCTGACTTCAGAATACCCCTTTACATAGTACACTATGTTGCCTTTGAATTTCATTAATATTAGAAACCTCCAGTGTGGAAATTTCTTCCACTGCAAAAGATCACCAATTTGTCTGTAACTTAGAGTCTTAGAAGGTTACCCAGGGCACCAAATGTTTAGTTGACTTACTTTCCCATGGTCACATAGAATGTGACAGAGGAAAATAAAGTTAGAGTTCCCTTTAGTACTTCATGATTAGAATGCATGTTCTAGCTCATATCTCATTTGGTCCTTACAAATACCCAGTGAGTTACATAGTACAATAGTTGCTCCATTATATGGATCAGGAAACTGAGACTTGAGAGTTTAAAGAGATATGTATAGAATCATAGATTCATTCTGTTCAATAGGAGAGAATTGAAATCCTGGTCTTTGACAACTTGTCCAAAGTTCTTTCCATTGCCATGTGGAATTTATAAACTGGGACTGAATTGACAGAAGGCATGTATGTCTATCATAATACATTTTCTTCTGTTCCACTTGGTATCTTCTGAGGTCTGTATTTGACAGAACTGACCTGAAATAACTTTTTTCCTTGGCACCATCCCTATCCTGTGGTCTGGAGTTCAGAGAGAGGCACTGTCCAGAACCAACCTATGACCCTGGAAGACCTAGATTCATATCCTACCTACTGTTAGACCCTAGACCAGTTATTTAACTTTTAAGTTTTTCAGGCAATTCTAAAACTGTAAATTAAACAGAAGTTGTCAACTTTGGGAGAGGGAGTCTAGTCATCCAGGATTTCCTATACTAATGATATTACAGTTTCAGTCACTGTCTTATATTTGCCTTGACCTGGAGCCCAGAAAACCTTGAAACCTTAGTACCCTAGTATTTACCTGCATGGGATTTGTATATTTTTTCAATTGTTGATTCTGAGACAGAGCTTAGAGGGCTCTGCACATCTGCAAAGGTCACCAAAGAGGTTATCATGAAAGGAATAAAAAATATCTGTGTTTGTAGACACTCATCTCAAAGTGCAAGAAACCTGAGGACTGAGGAACCGGACAGAATATGATTTTTCTCAAAGTTTCAGCATGGCTTGCCGTAGGGGAAGCCCATATTGGATAAACTTGTTATAGAAGCTGGTTAACTCTGTGATCAGCCTTACTTTTTACAAGGTATTGAGCCTTTCCTCAGACCCTGATAAAAAATGGTCACTGTTCATCATTTTTACCTGGCCCATGCAAAATTAAATCAGACTGATATTAAAAAAGCAATAAAAAGAAAAGAAACAGTTTCTGAAGAGTCTAGGTCGGATAGAAAGTATAAGTACACAAACAGGGAACTGTAGACCTGGAAAGCACCTTAGAGATCACTTTAACTGAAAAAATTAAAGGAAGGAAATGACTGAGGTATGATTAGAATCCAAGTCCTACCCTTTGGATTAATGCCCTTTCCTAGGGACTAGTTCATTTTATCCCAAGAAGTTTCCCTCTCCCCCATCAGTGCTTTCTCCTTTGAAGGGTGAGTTCATCTTACTCCTAGGAAAGACTGTGGGGCGACAAGACTCTTCCACAGAGGTCTTAGGTCTGCTACCCACTTGTGGGACCAGGGACTCATGCTCTCCAACTTTTCATAGGCAAGGGGTTTGATTTATAGTAATACTTTGCTGTGGTGTTTGAGGAAGGGGATGAAGTAAACAAAGGTGCTGACTTGTGATTTCATTTACATAAAGAACTCAGTGTAGAAAATACATCTACCAATAAGGCAGAACTCTCTGGGACATGATGTCCCATCTGTAAAATGAGAAGGTTAAATGAGATGCCCTCATACCTCTAAAGGCCTCTTCCAGTTTGCTCTGAGAGTCTACATTTTATGAATCCTCAGGTCACTATAGCTTTCCACAGATTCCATCCCATTCCCTTCCTAATCCTGAGACAGGTAAAAAGATGTTTAAGATTTGGGATAAGGGCAAAAACCATACTGGGATAGGTCCCAAGTTCTCAGAAATAAAATCAGAAAAGATTCCCAGATCTTCAACCCACAATGGTAATATTTCTGGATTTGGAATCAGAAGACAAGTTTGGGTCTGTGCTTTACTACTTAGGTACTACCTATTACAAGGCCCTACATTTCTCTGGTTCTCTGTTTCCTAGTTCTGATTGGATGTGTCGGGATGAAGGATTTTTCTCTTTGGATTGTTCTGTTTCTCCCTAGCTTCCCTTCCAAAGGTGGAAGACATGCAACTGTATGACAGGGCCAGGACTTGGCAGCTGCCACTCAGGTATGATTAACATCCACTGGGATGGGTAAGGGAAGGGCAAATGGGATGGCATTCAGTGAAGAGTTATCCCATGGATGATTCAGTTGGGCTCTTGTATACTACCTGAAAAGTTTCATTTATTTATTTATTATTTTATTTATCGCCCATGTCTTGACAGGTGGCCAAAGGATGCCAAGGAAAACCTTAATATCTAGTATTGACAGACATTTTCAGGATCTGCACTTACCTTTAAAAACCTAAAAATGGGATCATAGACTTAGAGCCAGAGAGAACTTTAGATAATGTGGAATCTAAGCCTCTCATTTTATAGATGTGGAAACTGAGGTCCATGGAGGCTAAATGATTTGCCCAAGGTCACATGACTAGTAAGAATATAGATTTGAACACAGGTCTTTCTGACTCCAAATGTGCTATTTTGCCTTGTGGAATATAGAATCATACTGTCAGAATCAAAAGGGGATGTCAATGAATCGTACTTTATTACAACATAGATATCCATCCAATCTTTGCTTAAAGATTTATAGTGACAGGTGTGGGGGGACTAATCACCTCCCAAGGTAACCCAGGTCATGTTTAATAATTATTTTAATCAGTCCTTCCACTAACTTAGTCTTCTCTGGCTTGAGCTTCCTGATCTGTGAAATGAAAAAGCAGAACTAAATTAGCTAGGTGATATACAAGACAGAGCTGTGGGCATTCAAAAGACCTGAGTTCAAAACCTTCTTCAAACACTTAACTGTGTAACCTTTGGGACAATCACTTCACCTTTCTTTGCCTCATTTATTTAAGAGGAAGTATAGTATAATGAGGGCCCTGGACTTGGAGTCAGGAAGACCTGGATTCAAATCCTACCTCACAGACTAAATTCTCCTGCATCATACCATACTAATTGTGTTATCTGTCCCTGGGAAATTCATTTAAGTGCTCAGTGCTCTATGTCTCATTTTCCACATTTATAAAATGAGGGAGTTGAACTCAACAGCCCCTAAAATACCTTCCAGATCTAACATTCTAGGATTTTAGAATTTTCAAAATATTTTTATTTCCATTTGAGCCTCATAACCACCCTTAGATGGAGACAGGACAAATATTTTTGATTTGTTTGGGGTTTTTTGAGATTGCATCTTCTTATCTTGCCCCATCTGGAAGTACAGTAGCTACTCAAGTGCCAGATCTCAGTACTAACTGGCTTAGAAAGATTGCTTTGCTCCATTTCTAATCTACGCTGGTTTTTCCCTTCTTAGGTAACCTGGTATCTCCTCTCCTTGGGGTTCACCATATTGATACTGGATTAATTCTGGCAACTCTTTGACTTCTCCCACTGTAGCTCGTTACTCCTGAGCTCAAGCTATCCACCAACCCCAGAACCATTTTATTACCTAATAGGCTAAATAATAAAACTAATTATAACTAACTATGAATCTCTCCAGAAAGAAAAAGGGGAAGGAGGAACGGGCATAACTAGCAAAAAGTCAACCCCAAAGTTCCACCCATGAAGGACAAGACAGAGAAGGTTCAGGAAGGATTCAGCTGTCAGTAAGGTGAAGGAAGAAAAAAGGATCAGATGCCAGCCAGCCAATTCCATAAGAATTACACATAAATGTAATGGAATACTTCTGTGCTTTAAGAAATGACTATAATGAATACAGACTGATGTGAACTGATGCAAAATGAAGTAGAGAACTAGGAAAACAATGTACACCGTGACTCCAACAATGCCAATAAAAACAACAAAGCAATCAAAGCCTTGTGCTATGAAATCACACTTACCAAGTTTGGCCTCAGAGAAGAGACGTGGGAAAGCATCTCATTCCCCTTCTTTAGAGAGGTGGAGGTGTGGGGGTGTAAGGGTGGGATACAGGTATGGAATATTTTATATAATATCAGAACTCTTCTTTTTTTGATATCATGGCTATTTTTTTTGCTTAACTTTATTTTTTGCCTCAATATTATTTGAATCCTTTTTGTGAGGGATGGCTCTCAAACAGTAAAGAATACATAGGTGAAGTTTTAAATAATATTAGTAAAATTTATTTTTTAAAATGACATACTTTCTGGTATTTTGGTATCAACTAAGTGAAAAATCATAAATTTTTAAAGTTTGAATTTTTGAAGCCTTCAGTTCCAATTGTACACCTTTGGTCTGGTTCTATCTTTTTCAAGTGATACAGCAAATTTACCCTCACTCCCTGGAAAACTGTTATAAGATTTACCTTGTGCTTCACGTAATGTCCATATACCCACAAAGTTTTGTTTTAAGGTAAGTTATAGAAAATCCACTCCACTCCAGCAATGGGAACAATTCCCTTTGTTTTGATACTGACTGTCTTTCAAGGCTGCTGTTGAAGGTTTGCTAATAACTACTCACTACATCATTGGTTCCAATCTGACATGCTCCCTCTACTTCTCGGTGCCCCCTGGTTTTAAAGTGCACCTGATCCCAGGACTCAGGGGCTGGGTACCAATATTGAAGAATATTCACCAGTGGAAGGAATCGCAAGAAATGAAGACCAGCTCTGCCATGAAAGGGGCCAGCATAGTGTTATCCTGAAATCGTTTTTTGCTTATTTTCTCTAACAAAAACAGGCATACATGGAATTTGGACTCAGTATGCTGAAATATCTCAAGCCCGTAACATCGGACCCATAAATTCATTGGTATAGGGGACTCCACAGATTAGCATCTACTTGGCAATTTACTGCTCTGGAGAGTTGCCTAGGACAGAAGTTGTTTAAGCAACCAGATCACAGCCAGTATGAGTTACAGGTGGGATCAGAAGCCAGATCTTCCCAAGACTCAATGCCACTATGGCACATACTTCTTGTCAATTATCTGCATTTAAAACATTCAAAGAGTAGGTCATCCTCAGAAAATCACAAAATCTTGAAAGTTAGAAGGGAATTTAGAGTGCATTTAGTCCAAACCACATCTGACCAAGAATTCCCCCTACAATATAGCCCCTAAGCTGTCCTCCAGACTTCCCATGAATGCTTCTAATAAGGGGAACTATGTCATTGTTATCCCCCATTACACTGTTATACCCCCTGCCTGTTCTCCTGTCTCCTCTCTGCCTCAGAGACCCCTCAAGACACAGTAGAAACACTTACCTTTGGAATAACAACTTTTTTGATTTATCTCCCTGATTTAGCACCCCCCACACCCAAAAAAAAAAAAAGACCTGCTAACTATTCACTTTATAATACTGTATACACTTGATTAATTCCCATTAAAATATAAGCACTTTTAGGGTAGAGATTGTTTCATTTTTTTGTACTTTTATCCCTAGTGCCTGACACTGGTGTTTAATAAATGGTCATGGATTGAGAAACCTGCTACCTCCTGAGGCAACCTTTCCTACTTCTGAACAACTCTAATTATTTTCCATTGTATGAGACTACATCTGACTCTGTCACACTTGCACACATAGCTCTTCCATCTGCCCTCTGCAGCCAAGACGAATGGGGTTCATACTATTTAGCTATTTGGAGACACATGGAATTAGGAATACCACAGTTTGAATTCTGTTGCCAAATACTCACTAGATGCGTGACTCTGGGAAAGTCACCTAATCTTGCTTAGCTTCTATTTCTCATGTGCAAAATGGGCACAATAACAGGTCCTATTTCACAAGGATGTGGTGAAGATCACACGAAATAATATATGGAGGGGTACTTGGCAAACCTTAAAGATCCAATGTTAATTATTTTTATTCCATATGGAATAAAATATGGCTTTTCAAAGATGTGGACATGGTTTCTCCTAGTCCTCTTAAAATAAGAATGTGCCAAATATCAACTTATTTTCACAGAATTATTTTTGGAAAGGGAAGTCAGATCATGTTGAGGGGCATCCCCAGTGAATGAGTTAAGTCTACCATTGAAGTATAAGCAGCAGTAGTAAGAGGAAAGAGAATAGCTTGGGATGGGAAAGTTAGCTGAATATGCCATTCATATGAGAGGAAACATAGGCATACTGGCTAGTGATCACCCAAATGTCACAAAATAAGGACTGAGACATTTTTGGGTAGCAAATAACTAGAAACAAAGTAGGTGCCTATTGATTAGAGAATGTCTGAATAAATTGTGATATATGAAGGTCACTGAATTTTATTATCTTAAGAAATGCCAAATATGAGGAATTCAGGGAAACTTGAGAAGGCAAGAGGCCATGTACATGAAAAGACTAATAAAACAACTTGGGGTGTCTAATTTTAATAAGCAATGCAGCCCTGGGAGAAAAGATAGGGTCCATTTTGTCCCATAGCCCTTCTGCCAAAGCAGTGGGGGAAAAGAACTATGGAATGTTGCATGTAGTGTCAGATGTAGTCATTGTATTGGTTGATCTTGCCTAACTGGTTTTCTTTGCTACAAAGGAACACTAATTGTGAAGTTGTGGTACATCCAGAAAGGACCGTTGATGTTAAAAACAAAAGACAATAATCAAACTTTTAGAAAAATTCTCAGCCCCAAGATATAGCTTTGATGTACAAAAATACATTTATTTTCAACAATTTCAAAACCACTGCCTTTTTTTTACAGTAGAAATATTCAAATGGAACAATAAAACCGAGAACAGTATATATACATATACTGTATATATAGATATGACTCATGCATTTGTATTCCAGTGTTTAATACAAGTACTGCAATTGTCTGCCCCAATTAACCCTTGAAACAAAAAAGTGAGGTGCTTATAAACACTCCTAATCTTTTCAAAGAAATGTAGGGATGGATGCTATATGATGCTATAATCAGCCAATGGCATTTTTTCATAGAGGGTGGAATGTGAAAAGAAAATCCCATAAAAGTCATTTTCCTTTTTACTTCCTATGAGGACTATCCTATGAATATATCTTTTTTTAAATAAATGTTTCCATCTTGTCTCCCCTGAAAAAATAACTGTTTAGAGTGTGGGTTAGAACAACCCAAAGGTAATGGAATGAGGATGGGCAAATATGTGAAGCAGGGAAAATGAGAATGATTATCAAGCTCACCCCCCACCCCCAAGACTAGAATTATCTACAGGGAACTAAAGGCAGACACTTGACTTCAAGGAGGGTGCATACTCCTGACAATGATATATCACAGCGTTGCAGAGTTGACTAAGATCATCAGACCACTAGATTGCTATTTGGCCTATAAAAATGTACATGGGCCAGACCCATGCTACCAATCTACTAACCACTTCCATCTTTTATTATTCAGCTGAGTTCAGCAAGGAGTCACCAAGAGCCTAGGCGCCCAGAATACCTTCTTGAGCTAAGAGAATAAATTCAGTGTGCCCTCATAGGCAGAATGAATTAGAATCATAATTTCCTAATATACTTCATAATCAGGCTGATTTCCTATTAAACAATACTGTCTTTTTAGCCTGATAAAGCAGAGCTTTGGGGAGGGAAAACTTCATGTCAGGTAACAGTGCTCTTGTTGAGCATATCTTGAAAGCCATGCTATGCCATCTGGGGAACACAGAGAACTCCATGTATTGAGATGTCACTTCATTCTAATCTTTTCTGTCTAAAAGAATTCCCCTTTTTTATATACAGAATAGGAAGCAGCTATGTTGTGGACATAGAAATGAAAGAGTTAAAAGTGACAGACAACTGGTCTTGGCCAAACAGGCTTCTGGTAGATTTGTCCATTTTAAATGTGTGTGTGTGTGTGTGCACGCACACCGAGTTTCTTCCTTTTTTCTTTTTCTTTTTTTACTAAACATTAAATTATTTCCCAGGAAATAAAAAGCTATTTACATTATCATCATCTCCACTATGCCATCTTCTTCCTGTTGGTCTCTTCAGGGTTGACATGCACTAGGCAGGGCCTCCCAAAACGATGCCGCCTGCTTCTGGGAGCTACTTCCTCTCCCACTGGGGCTCCAGCAGAAGCAGACTAATCATGAGTTTGTGTCTGTGTGGTTGGTGAGTTTGTGTGTGTAAAAAACCAACAACGACGACAACCAAAACAAGGTAGAGCCCAAGAGGGCAAAGAAAGTCCTGCTTTTGAGCTGCCACTGGCAGAAGGTGGCACAGAAACAGCAGGAGGAGAGCTTTCCACCATGACAGGAACATAGTTATTGATTCTTGGGACAATTAAATTGGTTAAGAAGGCCTTCCTCCAATGTCCTCTGTTTGTGAAGAGGACTCTGGGGTAGCAGAGGATTAAAAAAGGGGTAGTTTTCTTCCCCTTCCCCCATAATAATAAGAATAGTAATTATCAAGAATAAAAAAAAAATCAGAAAGGTTGTAGACCAAGGGGCTTCTTCACATTAAACACTAGTGCAGTTGGGGATTTCCTTTGTGCTTCCACTGTTGGCGATGGTGGCAACACCACCTGTAGGGGTGATAAGACACATAAATAGAGATTCTCAGACAGGTGGTCAACAGCAACACTTCTTATCTCTGCCTGACATGGATGGTTACGAACTACAGACTTTAGCAATAACTGTGAGCAAGGAGGCATGGGGAGAACCAGTTCTGCTTCCTTCCCCCCAGTCCCCAGCCTCCTCACCCTACTGCAACAGCTCCTCTTTGTGAGACAATCCTAACCACTTTCTTCTCAAGATCTCTCCATGAAATGATTTCACCTTGGAATCTAACACGAGCAAGATTTGTTTATGTCATTTGGAATCCCCAGAGAGTAACTCAAAAATTTAAGGTCTTTATGTCTTTCCCAAGAAGGGGTCTTCATTCTCTCACAAGACATTTGGAAACCATTTATGTGGAAGTTGCTATAATAATGGAAAGGGAATCCAGCCTACACTTAAAAGAGGCAAATGTCCTACAATTAGCAAGAAGACCACCTTGTCCCACTTTTCCGTGCTCAATTTATGTGATTATAGACTCACAGGATCAAAGATCAAGGACTGGATGGGATGTCAAAGGCCATCTAATTCAGCCATTATTATTATCATATATTATCACTGAGGTTGTTGTGTTTGTCTTTCATTCTTGAAGAGGACCATGACATCAGGAAGATGATGACAGGACTTGAAATTGACTTCAACTTGAGGGAGGCAAGGCTGTGCAAGGTCACCAGCCTCACTTCTCCTCCAGAGCCATCTGGGTACAGTGGCCAAATATTTATCAGGACAGCTGGAGATGGCCCAGGATGTAATGGGAGCCCCTGGCCCTTTTAGGCTAAGGCCTTTTCAGGTAGAACACTGAGTCTGAAGTCAGGAAGATCTGAGCTCAAATCTGTCCTCAGATACTTTACTAGCTGTATGACCCTGGGCCAGTCACTTCACCCTGTTTGCCTCAGTCCTTCATTTGTAAGATGAACTAGGGAATGAAATGGCAAATCACTCCAGTATCTCTGCCGAGAAAACCCCAAGTGGAGTCATAGAGAAATGGATGTGACTGAAACATCTGAATAACCTTGGCTATTGCTTTCTAGTCTTTATACGGGGAAAATGAGGCTTCTTTGGGCTGGCTAGCCCATAGGACAGGACTGTCAAACTCAAATAGAAATGGAAGGGCACTAACCCATATACAAGGGTCTCTGCAGAATGCATATTGACTTAGCTTTAAAATGTAATGTTATCTGTTTTACTGCATTTTTATTTATTTCGTTAAATGTTTCCCAATGACATTTTAATCTGATTCTGGCCACACTGGAAAGTGCTATGGATCAGAAACAGCCTGGGAGCCCTCTGCCATAGGAGACAACTTGATTTAAAGTTTTAGGTGTCCAGGAAGGGCAAGACATAGAGTACACTTACCTACGACCCGCGTGTTTAGTTCCTTGTCCAGCAGCTCCTCGGGCTCTGTGAAGTCACTGAGGGTGATTTTGGGAGCATTTTCACTTTGGCTTACTGACCCAATCATCTCCTGCTCCTTGTCATGTTGAACTTGGGCATAGATGTTAATCCAGGGAATTTTCCTGTGGTGACGTGAAAGAGAAACAATATCTCTTAGCAGGACAGGTTAGTGACATATTAGGCAAATCAAAACATGGAATTCTTTTTCATCGGAGAGAAAGCTGGGCAGACAAAGAAGAGCTTTATACAGTTAGTAAAATAGCAAAGCTGGAAAGAGACCAGCTGAAGATTAGCTCTGAATGTAAACTTCTCATTTTGCAGATGAGGGAAACAGAGTGGCTATCAAGATTACATGGGGAGTTTGTAGCATAGTTTAAACCCAGATTGCACGTTCACCATTCTTCCCAGGGCACCATCAGTAGCACCCCAAACCAATCACCAGCTGTATAGACAAGCCTTTAAATTCCACTGCAGATCCCCTATCTCCTATCCTCATGGTCTGTGATTACTAAAGTTAATAGAAAAGAGTTCATGGTGTTTGAGATAATGGCATCACATTGGCTTTTTAGGATGGAACCAAACACAGCTGAATCAGAAGAGGAGGGGAGGTCAGAGACCTAACCTAGGTCTCTTGCCCTTGCATTTTATAGACAAGCAAATTGTGGCCCAGGAAAAGGAATAGTCTTGCCCAACATCATACAACTTATTAGTGCAGATCCTGTCTTAGACCCTGGTAAGTCTTTTGACTTCCAAAGCAAAGGTAAATTCCTCCAAAATAAGTAAAGATCTGTTGTGCAGAGGAATGCACTAGTTAAGATGGAAACTATGTCCTTGGTGGTTAAGTAGATAGAGTGCCAGGCCTGGAGTCAGGAAGACTCAACTTTGTGACTTCAAATTTGGCCTCAGACACTTACAAGTTATGTGACCCTGGGCAAGTCACTTAACCGTTTAGTTCCTCCCCTATAAAATGAGCTGGGGAAGGAAACAGTAAACCACCTTGATATCTTCAAGAAAACTCCAAATGGAGTCACCGAGAGTCAGACATGACTGAAAAACAACTGTGCCCTCCCTTGAAATCAAATCCATAGTTTTATATTAACCTTTTACTGAAGCTGTCTTAGGAAACAACTGAATAAAAATGTTTTAATAAACCAAATACACTCTATCACTCTCTCCTTTGGGCTGAAGGTAAGTCTGTCATGTGTAGATATATCTTTTACAGATCTATCTTTGCTGATGGACTGACCTATCCCTGCTCAAGAGATTCAGGCTTCGAGGGCCCTAATGAGGAGACAGTGTGAGAGGCTGCAAGAGGCAAACTCTCTAAATGCACAGAATTAAAAATTCATGCAAGCTCAGGCTGCTTTCTCCTTACATAAATAAGAAAAGCTTCATTTTAGGATGGGGGTTCTGTTTAATCACAAAAGTACATATTGTTAATCTACTCTAGGATCACTATATTTAAAATAGTGGCTCCCCCTACCATTAATTATACTCTGGGGCAGATGAAATCCTTTTCTTATCATGTGAATCAATACAAAGATGTGAAGGTGTTTTAACTAGATTTTTCTTTAGCTATTTCCCAGTTTGCCCAATGATACGAGGACAGAAAATTCTATTTTTGTATCTGCGTTGTGCCACTAGCTTGGATAGAGTGCTTCAGCATTTTGTTTTCATTTTTTTCAATGGTCTTGGGATGCTGGAAGAAAAAATATTAGCTCATTTTGCAGAAAGATTAGAAGACTTGCCTTAAGTTAACCAACTACTGAATGGCAGACAGAACTGGAACTTTGGCCTCCTGAGACAGAGCCTGCTGCTCTTCTCATTAATTTTCAGCTAACAAACATTATTTTTATTTGTGTCTCACACATAACGTGTCTAGAGACCTCCAGAGATGTTTCAGAGACGGCACTCCACAGCGAAGTAGACTGTGGAGGTAAGATTACAAAGGCAAGGCCATGCTGGTATAGCCTCAAAGTATTTTAACCGCTTTAAACATTTTCCCAAGAAATAGGATGTCTTAGTAGGATGAGTCCAGTTCTCTGGGAGAGTGAGCAAGCTCTCAGGAAAGATCACTCTTGAGCTTTGTTTTATATTATTATTTCTTGAGATAGCAGAAAATAACAGCCGTGTTATTGGATGTGGATAACATCCACACACCAGATGGGGTACAGCAGTCTTACATTTACTTAAAGTGTAGTTAGGGCTGGCAATGTGACTCAAACCTTCTCCTCCTGTTGGTCAACCCTTGGGGGCAGTGATCAGGGAGCTGCAAAGAGAAAGGTTTGATTTTTGAAAGCACAACCAAGTCAATGTTCTGGAAAGCTCCATTTCCCCAGAAGATACAGAAGCAAAGACTGTGTCCACCAGTCAGGCACTCACAGCGACTGTGATTCTTTGTGCCTAATGGAACCGAAAAATTTACAGATGCAGCTGACCTGGCAGGAAGAGAGAAAAGAAAGGAGGCATCCACGGGTGGGAAGTAGGCCTTAAGCTTCGGCTGGTGTGGGGAGTAATTCCAGAAATCATTGATATTCAAGAAAAAGTGTGCAGGTTGCTGGTTACTTTGTGAAGCAAGAGTCTGAGTATATTGCATCGACACTGTAGTTCTCACGTCGCCCCGTAGTGAACTGTGGATTGTTTGGCACCCCCAAAGGGACAGAATTGCTCCTGAAGTGGTATTGAGAAAAGAATTTACCCACATAGTGCTAACTCAATTCATGGAGCTCATTTTAAGGAAGTCAGTACTGTTCAAAGGAAAACCAAGAAGGAAAAGAAGTGGAGAATTTTTTTTCAAAAGAGAATCATTACAAATCACAGGACTCAACAATACTGTGTGACATAACAAAGGTACATCCAGGTACTGATTTTCTTTGTCCTAGCCCTAAACAAAGTCTTTAAGTTTTTTTTTCTTTTCTTTTTTCCCTAGGTTCTACTTCCTGCGTCAGTAAACTACTCACTCTCCCTTTCCCCAATCCTTTCCCCTTTCTCCCATCAAATCAAACAAAGATCTGATAAATTTTCATTTATATATGTTGATTGATTTAACTAATAAGCTGACGTTCAACTGGGCATTTTGCCTTCACTGTGGAAAGAAAGCGTTGGTGCTTTGTTAAAAGCATGTCAGGCCCCAGCACCTAGGTGGCCAGATCTGAGGGGAGGGGAAGCACATAAAGCCCTGAAAGGCATTCTAAGACTTCTGAATGCAGAAGGGGGCAGCAGCAGGGATTCCAGTGAAGGTTCGAGTCCCTTAGGCCCCGTGTCCTACAGTTTTCTGGATCCAACCTACATAGAACCTCCTCTGTCTCCTTGCACTGCTTGGTAGCACTTGTGACATTATTATTTAACGATCTTTTATTCTGTAGCCTCCTCCCTGTCCCCCACTCCTATCTCTCACCTTAGATGTCCTATGCTGCTTATTTTATTTCTGCCTCTGGTTATGAAGTTTCTGCCAAAGGGGCTAGTCAGTGGAACATATCCTTCTTTTGCTAATAGAGGGACTTACAGTTGAGGACTAATGGAATAGAAATATTGATTATAATTTCATGTCCTGAAGTATCCTTTTATGACACCACTCCCATTGCTTTCAGAAGTTGTTCCTGAACACATGCAGGGTTGGGGATTTTTTCCTCTTTAAGTTTTTAAAAGGAAATTGATTAGGAAAAACTGAGAGATGGAGGGTAGGTATTTTTAGCACGTGAATGTTAACGGAGTTATTGCTCAGTTAAATTTGTGAAGCAAGGTTTTTTTTTTTCTTTAAAAACATCATTGAAGGCGTGAAAAGCTATTTCCTGCTAGAGCCTCCTGGGTCAGTCTGGTATCAGAGGGGTAGGGAGTCGGGGCCATTCTGAGGAGTGAGAATCCCCAGCTGGAAGGATGTGTGGTTGCAGAGATGAACTGGAATATCATAAAAATAAAAAGAAATGAGACTAAATTTTTTCAGATTTTTCCTTTTGCTTCTTTATACCTCATTTGGAGGAAAGAGAGGACTCAGCCCACTAATCATTTACCCAGTTTATCCATCCATTCGATAACCCACCACTCATCTATTCACGTATTCATCCTTCCATTCATCTATTTTCTATCCATGTTTTCAACAAGTAATAATTTATTAAGTGCCCACTATGTGCAAAGATAAATCAAACAGGAAATCCTAACCTCAAGGAGCTTATAATTGAACAAAGTTAGACTAATACAAAAGGCTGAAGTTCAGTGAATAACATAGAAAAACAGATTATAGGAAAGTCCAGCTGGGACTGCCATCCACTCTAACACATTGTGAACAACTACCAAATGAGGTTTTAGTTCATTTGACTGAACTGGGCTGAGAGGGGAGGTAGGGTCTATGTACAAGAAACATGAGGACTCTCCTCCCCTGACCTCCATTCCCAGTTACCAGGGTAAAAACTGAAAGTGGCTGGCACTTACCTTTTAAACTTGTAGATCAAGAAGACAGCCAAACCCACGAATACCACAGACAAAAGCATCAGCATTGCTGAGCTGCTGTGCCCTGTGCTGGAGTCCACAAGTGGAGCTGAAAGGAATAAAAAAAATTAGCAAGTTCTCCGAAAAACGTTCTTATCTGGTGACGGGAGAAAGGGGAAATGGAAACAGTGCCAGCCCTGCCCTGAGAAAGGAAGCCAGTCAGTCTGGTACTTTCCTTAACTGGGTGGTATCTGCTGTCTCTCCTTGCCTCACCTGCTGTCTGAGCAAAGGGAATTCATGCACACAAGCCGCATTTTGTTCTGAGCTCATAGCCTCCATCAGAGAGAAAGCCATGGGCCACTATTTCTCAGATAAAGGATCATAACAAACTCTGTTTGAGTAAACTCACTGTTCTTTAGGTTATCTCTGCCCAGCTGAGGAAAGTGGGAGGAAGGCTAGAATGTTCTCTGTCTACTCAAAGTGCTCTGGGATGACTATTGTGTACAGCAACTTAGGGCATTCAAGGAGAAATAATAATGAAATAGTTCACTCTGTTTCTCTATTGAATCCTCATAAGCACAGCTGGTCTGGTGCTTAGGAAGCCTCCATATTTGGGTTATAGGGGGCATTCCATTCCCTGAAATGATTTAAGGAGCATAAACTCTCAAAGCTGACCACCCCAGTCAGGAACAAGCATATAGTGGGAGGGACCCCCTTCTCACTACTATCAAGTGTCATCTACATTCTCCATTGCTTACAACTGAGTTTTAGTACAACCTCCTACCTGATAGTTATAGAATATGTTATAGAATCTGGAAGAGACCTTAAACATCAATTCACCAAAGTCTCAATTTACAAGCAAGAAAATGGAAGCCCAGTAAGCAATGCTATTTACCCCCAAATACACAGCAATCTGTCCACTTAACTTATGATCCAGTATTTTCTATCATGTTATTTATTATTCACACATGGTTAGGATTTTTATCAGGCCACTAAAAACAAAGTAGCTTTTAAAAGGCATCTTTTATAGAACCTTAGAAGAAAGGCTTTCATTGTCTTTTCCTTCTAAGGATCACAGCCCCCTGCACTACCTCCTCTCCCCTGTGAGTACTCACCTAATGTCAACTGAGTGACATAGACTATGACTTGGACCCCTGGCTTTAGCTCAAACTGAACCAAGTTCTGATTTAGAGCATTGAACAGGAGTTCTGCAATCTGCAAAATAAAAGGACAGAAAGGTAAATGGGGAAGCAATAGCTTTTCTCTTTCACTAGGATGGCGAAGATTCAAAGAAAAGAGAGAGAAGGTCAAAGATTAGGAAAAATCTTCTCTGGTTATTATAAAAAAGTTCAGGAAAAGTTTTGATAAATATGTGATTCTTGGTGTTATAATTTTGTATCATAATCCAAAGAAAGTGCTTTTCTGTAGATTTTCTTACTTAATCCCTTATATCAGGATATAATCAAGATCAAGAAGTGTAACCCAGAATATACAATGAGTTAGGCTCAGGACTTGAACTCAGGTCTCAATTCCTGATTAGTACCTTTTCTAGCCTACAATGGTACTTGCCACCTGGTTTCTATAACCATGTTGAATGAGAGTTTGGGTCTACTGTTGGTGTGATCAAAGTCTTGGGGAATAACAGGAAGCCAAGCAGTTCACTGAGCCTATCTGTGATGTTTCAACAAACAGCTTCACTATAGGTCATAGGGTTATAGGCTTAGAGCTGGAGGAGACCTTAGAGGTCACCACAGTCACTTCCTTTATTTTACAGATGGGAAAACTGAGGCTGAGCAAGCTTAAGGAATATGAGCAGTGTCACACAGAGTGTCTGAGGTGGAATTAAAATTCAGGTTTTCCTGACTCCAACTCTTGAACTCTCTTGGCTATTCACTGCTCCAACCTAGCAACCAGTGTCCATCAAACTATCACCAGTTCATCTAACTGCACCAAGTCGATACAGTACACAGGAGGAAACTTCCTGAAAAGTTCTGGAAAAAAAGCACCTTCCAGCTGTCCTCCTCTCCCCAACACCACCCCCATCCCAGTCATTGACTGATGAAAAGTTGATAAACAATAGGGAGTGGAGCAGAAAAAAGCAAGGGCCTGCCACCAAAAACTGAGGAATAATGTTTCCTACTTCATTTTCTCCAGCAGGCCTAAGCATGTGGAAAGTTGATTTAATCACTCCATAATTCCAGCATGAAAGCTTTAGCAGACTCAGGCTGTTGTTTCCAACTCTTATCTTGCCTTACTCGCCTTAATATCACAGCTGCTATTCATCACCATAATTACCTATTTATCTAAATGGTTGGATATTGTAGCTTCCAAATATAGTTCACACATGTCACTTGCTATTTCAGAATAAAGAGGTCTGGGAAAAGTGATGTACTCATTGAGAAACCTGATTTATTTCTGGCCAACTCCAATGCACAATCCTTCCACTCAAGGAAGGCTTCTCAGAGCTTTCTCTGTTGCGGGACTGGGGCCTGCCAGAGGGATATGTAGATAGAATCAGTGGAAGTCCTAAAGTTGGTCCTAGGGATCATCTAGTCTAATCCCCTCATTTTACACTTGAGAAAGCTGAGGTCCAGAGGTTATTTGCTCAAGGGAACACAGCTTAATGTTAACAGTAGTCAAAGATCTCCACCCATTAACAGGCCTCAACTGGAGCCCATTAGGGGAAGCTTGTTTAGGGAAGGTTTTCACATCTTTTGGTGATTAGGCACTGAAGCAGGTGGGTTGTGATGCCTTCTGGCCATATAGATACATATATACATACAGATATAGATAGACAGAAATAGATATAAATAGATAGATATAGATATAGATAAATATAGATATAGATTCTGAGATTATCATTTTGCTTCAGGGCTCACTCATTGGACTAATGTTCCTGTGATATGGCCAGATGAGACTCTGGGTAGCCATTAAGGAACCCCCCCTCCCCCACTTTGACCCACTTTGAAAACCCAGATGTTGGTGTTTCTGTCTCTCTGGTAACTATGTATATATGTAATAGTCAGACAGTTGGATCTGTCTGTTAATCTGTGATGTATGTATTGCTTATGTCCGACAATTAGAAGCCCTGTCTGTTGGTCTTTTATGCTATTGTCTCTGTTTGTAATTTCTCTTTGTATTTTCTCTGAAGTTCAGAGTACTGACTTTTCCCCTGAACTAAGTGAATGATACCTGTGTTTGATTAAAGTAAGATGGTTGACCCCTTAAAAGTTGCTTTCCTTTAAGAAAAGCAGATCCAAAAACCTGTGCTGGCAGGTCATCCTGGGTGCGCCAGGGTGCTTGCTGCTACACACAGGGAGTAAGCAGCAGAACCAAGATTTGAGTCCAAATCTATTACTCTTTCTAACAACAACAATAATAATAATAGCTAACATCATTATCATGGGTTCATAACTATGTTTTGTGTCACAGATCTCATTTAGCAGTCTGATGAAGCCCACAGACCCCATCTCAGAATAATGCTTGTAAAAGAACAAAATTAAATAAATAGGCTTACAAAGGAAACCAATCACATTGAAATACAGTTATGAAATAAATTAATATTATGCTATTACATAAATAACTAATTGTTATCAAAACAGTTTTATAAAACAAGCCATAGATTTCAGCTTAAGAATCCCTGATTTTCATAGTGTTTTAGAGTCTGCAAAAAATTTTATGTATATTATTTCATTTTCATATTATTTAATTTCCTACATATATTAATGCATATATAATTTAATATTTTAGATATATTATTTCATCTCAATAATCCTATGAGGTAGGTGTTATTATATTCCCTATATTACAGATGAGGAAACTGAGGCTCAGAGTGGTGAAGCGACTTGACCAGGGGCACAAAGTAGGTATCTAAGGTAGGATTTGGGCTCAGATCTTCCAGATTCCAAGGCCACATGACTCTACTGAACTATCAGGAAGTCATTACTCTAAGGAAGGTTGGAGGGGCTGAGCAAGTGGTGAGAGCACGTAGGACAATCCAACCATCCTTTGGGTCAGAAGGCCACCTATAGTATGGATCAAGCCCTTGTCACAGACTAGAGGAAGCTAAGGAACACTTCCCCCTTGTTCCAGCCACATTTCCCCTGCAACCCCCTTAACTCACCATGACCATCCCCCTCTGCCATACTGAAGGTAATCTTCAGTTGCCAGATCTCCCTGACATACAGAGAACTGATGCTCAGGAGGATAAAGGCTAGGAAATGCTGGACTCAGTATGTTTCCTGCAGCTTCTAGTGCTCCTCTACCCACCTGAAGACATCGGTAAATCATAATCCCTTCGGACAACCTTGGGTAAAAGCATTTTCCTTAGCCAAGACAAGATAAGGCAATCTGTCTCTCCCCAGGGAGTCATATCTAAAAGCAATTCATTTTCTCCACAGAAGAGGAGCTTAAATTTTTCAGGGTCTCAGAGTTAGGAGATAAGAAATAAACTTTCCCTGCATACAGAGAAAAACTCAAACGCTTTCTCCTCTCCAACTTTTTGGACAAGACTTTGGGGGGTAGAAAACAGCAGGGCACAAAGTCAGAGAGCCATAACCAGAACAAGAAAAATGAGGTTTTGCTCTCTGGTGCCAACATCTGGAGGGGGTATTTTTTCTTTCTACAGACAACGAGCTTTTCTTCTGCCAGCTTGTGTGCCAGAACTATCCCTGGCAGTTAGACTGTCCTTTGTATCACCACCACCTGCCTTCTCCTGCCAACTGTTTTCAATATAGTGGAAAATAGCCCTAGTTAAGGCTGAGCAGAGATGCCAAATACTCACATTAGGAGGGCTGGTTGTGATCTGAGATGTGTTTAACTATCTGAGTTACCAAGAGCCAGCTGAGAAACCAATTTGTCCAAGGGACTCTTACTTGGGACTAGACACAGAACGCTTTAGAGTTCTCTACCTGGGGTCTGTAAATTTGGTATGTTTTTTGAAATATCTTCTCAGGTAAGTCATTTGTTTATTCATTTGTTCACCCTTTCATTATTTAGTCACTTAGTTAGTTGGTTATTTAGTGGGAGACAAGATCTCCCTGCCTTGCCCAGGCTGGAATCATAGCAGTTACTCACAGGCCCAATCCCACT
The DNA here is from genome assembly GCF_028372415.1 of Notamacropus eugenii. Taxonomy (NCBI): domain Eukaryota; kingdom Metazoa; phylum Chordata; class Mammalia; order Diprotodontia; family Macropodidae; genus Notamacropus; species Notamacropus eugenii. The sequence continues at coordinate 183,944,940 of NC_092872.1, read as the reverse complement.
TCTCATGGGCACAGAATCTTTCCCCTGCTCTGATTCTGACCTGTCTCAGCTCATCTCTCTTTAGACAGCCAGGTAGCCCCCCATTCTCTCCACCATGATGTCAGATTTAGTGCAGACAACTATGTGATTGACTTTAGCCCCATTGTATCTCAGGATTTCCAAGCTCAAGTGCTCTACCTAGCCTCCCTGGTACCAGAGATCATAGGTATGCCTAGCTATGAAGATATGAACTTATTTTTAAAAATATATTTTTATAACTGTGCCTCAATATAATTGATTTTTTAAAAAATAATCCTATGTATTTCATTCATTTAAAAACAGAATTCTGAGAAGAGATCCATTGACTCCCCAGACTGCCAATGGGTCTATGCCTTATAAAAATGGTTAATAACCCCTGCTCTGGAACCAAGGATCTATAATACCATTGGGATGACTCTTCCTCCTATGACATCTTGAGAATTGCTGTAGATCTAAAATGAATAATTCTTTTGAATACATGATGGTGAATCATATTGTATGTCCCATTCCCAAGATGACTGAAATACAGTCATGGTCCTCATGCCTGAAGCCTTTTGGCCTTCATAGGACCTACCAGGGATGGCTTTCTGCTGACATAGTCTTCAAGAATCCAAGAATACCTTGAAACCAAGATGAGGTGTCCAAACAATATTTTGGTGGTGGCTGGAGTCTGAAGCCCTAACAAATCAGTGTTGGAGAAGAAAGAGCTTTATGGATGACAGACAACTTATTTCCCTTAGGTACAGAGTGTAGAAATGGAGCTGTTTTCTGATAAAGGGGTGTAGGCATGGGATATGTAGAGAGTAGGAGAATGAGATTAAGGATGTCCTGCTCCCCCATCTCCCAGTCTTGGTGCTTTCTCTCACTCACTTGCTCCAGGTCAGCTTCGTTGCCTTTCCTTCTCTCAGTCATGTTTTTGTGGGGCAGGATAAAGAGTTCAGCTGAGGTAGGAAGACCAGGAAACACTGCCACTAGAATCTGGTCCTCTGGGACACTGGTGACCTGCAAAGATGGTGTGACAAATATGACAGTAGTATGCAGTTGTGCATGGGTCATATCCTAAGCTCAATGAGGGCAGGCTCCACTCAGTTTTCTCACAACTTTTCATTTTTCTCCTAGCATTGATAATAGTGTTCTGCACAGAGTAGATATTTAATAACATATTTGTATAGATATTTAATATATAAAAAAACTGTCAAAATGGATTGAGATGGAGTGGTCATGGTTAACCCTCTTTAACTTCTGGATCATTGAAGATGCACTCACCAGAAAAGAGCAGGGCACAGAGTCACAGAGCCATAACCAAAACGAGGAAAATGAGGTTTTGCTTTATGGTGCCAACATCTGTAGCGGACAATTTTTTTCTCTATAGACAGCAAGCTTTTCCTCTACCAGTCTGTGTGATGTAGGAAGACAGTCATTTCCAACAAGGAAATGAAATGGAATTTAACCTTCATAGGCCATAGCATCAGGTACCATGCCAAGCTCTTCATTTTAGATGATATCCAAGTAGATTAAACAATCACACTTTCAGCATTTGTGAATCCTCTCTCAGTGAGGATGCCATGAAATATGATCATTCTACTGAAGAATAACCTTTGTTTCACTATAGGAAACTGAATGAATTGATAGAATCATGGAATTTTAGAGTTGGAAGAAATCTCAAGTCATCTAGCCCTTCACTCATACCCAACCAGTTGTCATCCAGCTGCTTAGATACCTCCAGTGACGGAAAGCTCACTACTCTCTGAGGCAGCCTATTTGTATATAGTTATAATTATTTGACACTTTTTTCCCCTTGTGATGAGGTAAAAAATTTTCTCCTCTGATTCTATTTCCATTTTCTGTTTATGTGTTTTTTAGCCAAGAACAAGTCCAGTTCCTCTTTGATATGACAGCCTTTTAAATATTTAAATACATCCTCAACCCCAGTTCCTTAAGCCTTCATCACACTCCCCTACCCCCAATTAAACACTTCCAATGTTGTCCTCAACCAATACCCAAGTGGCAGGAAAGGAGAAATATAAAACCACTTTTAATACTTTTATTAGCTCCCCCTACTTTGGTGATTCTTCCTGGAAGATCCTTCTAACTTTATACCTTTTCTTTTATCCCTCCTGTACCCTACCTTCAATAGCTTGGTAGAAGGAAAGTCAACCTACTTTGACCAGAGCCCGCTTGATGACTTTGCCAATATCTTGTCTCCACTCAGGGATGTCAGGATTGTGGTAATCCAGATTGGGTGAGAATGACAGTAACTGTGACTGGAAATACTCTTCAGAAAGAGAGACAGAAAGAGAAACAGACACAGAGGGAGAGAGGGGAGAGAGACGAGAGAGAGAGAGAGAGAGAGAGAGAGAGAGAGAGAGAGAGAGAGAGAGAGAGAGAGAGAGAGAGAAGGGTGGGATAAGTAAGTAAGAACAGTGATTATGCTACATTGAAGTTTGCACACCAGGAAGTAACAGAATTTTGGTTATTGGAAACAGGTCTATTCCAGCTCCATAAACCAGCCCTGTTAATTCTGGACTATAAACATGTACTCACTGTAAAATATCCATTTTCTGAAATACACAAATTCTGAGAATAGACATTCTGTGTGAAATCCCAGAAGACCAATATTCTTGCTGCAAAGGCTGATACCATAACAAACTTTATAAGAAGCCTTAAATAATGGGGACAGGTAGGAACAACTTTACTACTCCATCATCCTTTCTCACTTCTTCTTGTTCTTTTGTATGTCCTCCAACTAAATGTCATGGATGCTGAAAAACTGGATTAATAAGCGTCACCTGGGTGGCTGGACCAAGAAGACTGGATAGCCACATGGAGCCACATGGAGCCAGTGACTAACACACATGTGGTCAAACATGCACAGGTATTTAGGAACAGTACTATTGCAGGACAAAGGATTCCTAACTTGATAATGTCGACAGCTACTTTCTTTTTCCTTTGGAAAAGTGACCCTGACAGAGACCTCTCTCTGTCAATGCATACTAGCAACTTATTGAATTTACTATCTTCTTACCATTATTCTTAATCTGGCATTTTCCTGACTCAGAATGCTTTGCAGTGTGTAGTCCCTACTCATGAACTCATTTGTTGTAACTACAGTCATGGGGAAGACCATTTGCTGACAGCATAAGGTCCATACCATGGGGCAAGAGCTGAACAGCTCTTGGTGCCCTGTCCCCACTCTTTGTCCCAGTTCACTCAGAGGAGGAAAAGAGCTGGGGTTTGACCTTTTACACACTCTACAAAGGCGTCTTCTGCCTGCTGGGGGAGGTGGGGAAGTGTAACTTGTGCTGAATGGTTGGGGACCAACAGGAGACACAGCAGTAGCTTTGACTTTACCATGCACTGCGATATCTTTGGAGTCCTGGATGAGGGCATTGCCAGCTGCCACCTGGACTGTTATGGTGTTCAGTCCCTCAGAGGTGAACATGAAGGAAATGCTGCTGTTCAAGGTGATCAGGGGCTGGAAGACATCAAAGGAAAAAAAACACACCCCACTCATTCCCAGTTCCTGGAAGTCACTGGATTCTTCCTCTGGTTAACTCAAGAATACTTTAATCAGCATCTTATTCACCTGCCTCTCTCATGCCCCCACGGAGCCTTAATTCCTAATTAGTGAGACGAAATAAATTTAATTGGTACAACTTCTTAGCAGCTGTGATTGAAGCAGCATAGTGTAGGAGTACTAATGATGGTATTAATAATAACATTGAAATAGCACTTGAATGTTTGTGAAGTACTTCTAAAAAATAATCCATTTTATCTTCACAATCACCCTCTGCGGAAGGTGCTACTATTAGCCTCATTTTTAGGTGGGAAAATTGAAGCAAGCAGAGGTTAAGTGACTTACCCAGGGTCACAGAGCTGGTAAGTGTGACACGAGATTTAAATTAAAGTGTTCCTGACTCTAAGACTACCACTCTATCTACCATAGCACGTAGCTGCCTAGAAGAACTGACAGACTCAGGAGACTTGAGTTTACATCCTCCCTCCATCAATTAATCGTGTTAAAACTATTAAGTTCTATGGAATCGGGAGTCATTTAACCCTTTTGAGCCTTAATTTCCTCATCTAAAAAATGGAGATAATGATACTTGCCTTATGTCAGGTTGGGATAAGAAGCAAATGAGTTAATAGTAAAATCATTTGCAGCCATAATATACTATTTAAAATATAAATGTAAGCCATTATCAAATGAGTATTATTCCTTCTGGAATCTTAACTATCCAGAAACAGAGAGAAGGATTTCCTGGCCATTGGTGTGATAAGGACAAGGGTAGCTTTTCTACACTGTCCCCTATCTCTGATTCTCCAATAAGGGAATCACAATAGAATAAGGTGTTCTTCACGAAGATCAAGGTTCTTCTAGTACGGGATCACTGAAGTCTAAAATGAGAGCGTAAGGACCATCTTGAGATACCTACTGCAGCTCCTTTAGTCAGGACCCCGACAGACCAGCTTTCTAGCTGCTTTGGAGGGAAAATGATTCCTTCTCGATTTTCCTGCTTACTGACTCTCTATTTCTCATCTGAGAAGCAGAAAATTTCAGAGTGGAAAGGGACCTCAGAGGCCATAATACAAATAATAAGTAGCATATCTATGGTGCTCTAAAATTTTTAAGCACTTTATACACATTATTATCTCATTTGAGCCTTAAAGCAACTTCATAAAGCAGGACCTCTGATATTTTTATCCCCATTTTAAATATGAGGTAACTGAGACACAGAGAGTTTGAGAGCTGAAGTGATGATTATCAAAGCAGACCAAAGCAGCTTTTCTAACCAAGGTCCAGCATACCATCCCACAATGCTATGCTATAGAACTTCTCTCACAGGATTGGAAGAATCCAATGTGATCATGTATATAAAATTTCAAAGAAAGGAAGAGCAGGGAGCTTGCAAACTATTAACTAGGTGGCTTGACTATGATGGCCAAGAAAGTTCTAGAATTTACTAGCAGAGCTCTATTACTAAAGAGAAGGAAAATTGAGAAAAAGAAGTTGATCTCAAAAGAACCAGCAAGGTTGCAACAAGCACAGGTCATGCCAGTTTCAACGCATTTACTTTTTCTGATGAGGTTACTAGAGTAGAAAATCAAGGGAATGCTGTAGACATATATGGTTGACCTATATCTGGCATCTAACAAAACATATGCTATCCTTGGGGAAAAGAGGGAGAAATATGAGATAGAGCACAGGATAAATAGATGTTTTGGAAGAGGTCTCCAATGGAGAGCCTACAGGGATCCATTCTTGGCCCTATGCTACTTAACATTAAAACAAAACAACAAAAAAACTTTAACTTAAAACAGTAGTTGGACTGTTTATCAAATTTATAGTCAATACAAAGCAGGGAGGGGCAGCTAATATATGGGTTGGCAGAGTATGAATTCAAAAAGCTCTTGATGGGGGGGAGTGGAGCCAAGAGAGTAGAGTAGAAGTATGTACCTGCTTGAGCTCTCCTCCACAAAGCCCTTAAAATACCTGTAAAAAATGACTCTAAACCAATTCTAGAGCAAGAGAAACCACAAAATGAAAGAATGAAACAGATTTAGGTTCTAGCATTTAAAGGGCTTTCTCGTGGAAGAAGGAATAGATTTGTTCTACTTTGTGCCAGAGAATAAAAGTGGGACCAAATTGCAAAGGAGGAAATTTCATGTTGAATTAAGGAATAAAAGATCATAGATGGAGAGTTAGAAGCTCTCTTAGAACCCCTCTAGTCCAATCTCCTCATTTTACAGATGAAGATCTGTAGCTAAGACACTTGGCCGTGATCACATAGCTATTGTCTGAGGCAGGATTTGAACCTAGGGCTTCTGGAGTGCAAGTCCCACACTCACTATCCACTTCTCTTGTCGCCTCTGAAAAAATTCCTATTATTTGAATTAAGCAAAAGCAGAACAGATTGACTCAGGCGCTAGTAGATGCTCTCCCTCATTGGAATCTTCAAGCAAAGAGAGTTAGTCAGTAAACATTTATAGAAGATCCCTTCTATCTATGGGATTCTGGGATTGGTTTGCTTAAGATCACATAGGTTACAAATAGCAGAGACTTAAATTCAAAACCCAGTCTTTTGGCATTCTTTCTACATTATCACTAAACTTTTCTACTCTTACATTTACTATTAACCATTTTTCATGCCACTTCAAAAGCTACATCATTGCTGACATCAGGGCTAAAATTCAAAACTGATTTCTTTTGGGAGTGGACAAGTTCTGCCCAGACAGAATCCCTATGAACTCACACTATCCTGAGAAATTCAGGGACCTAAGGAGGGGATGTAGAAATTCAGATGGAACTCTCCCAGCGGATCAGTCAGTTCAGCTCAGCACCAGGCTACATCTAACAAGATTGGGCAGGGTACTTACAATGGCCTTTGGGCCACAGGCCATAAGCTTCACAGGCTAAGGAAATGGAGGCAGCTAATTTTGTTTTTCTAAACCACATTTGTTTTTCATCAGCTGTTATAGCATCATGGCTGGTTTCACTATCATCAGGAAGCTGGAACTCTCAACTGGCTCCTTGAGTTTTCAACCAGCCTCTGATGTCTGGAGCCACATTTTAAATTAAATCAAGTCTTTTAAGGTTCATTTGCTCAGATCTATTAGACAAGCAGACACATTTATTAAGCTGGACCTCTTTTAATTCCAGCAAATTGGCCTTTCAGAAGACTCCAAATCCAATGTACAAGTAACGGACTCCTTTGAATCTGACTTCCAGACAGACAGGAGGGCAGAGCTGCAATCACGTCCTTTAAAATAACACCTGGTTTGCAGTCCACCATGAGTGTGCCCCATCTATCCCCTTCTGAGAACTCCTTGTGTGAGACAGGTAACAAGTCATCTAGTGAGCTCAGGCAACCAACTGAAGAATTAGTGAGTTTGTTTACTTAGAAGATTTTCACTTGAATAATGGGAATAATGAGCTGCAAGTGAAATCTTTGTAGTTAACTAAACCAGCATAACATACAACATACTCTGTGTTCATTTTAAAGTACACAGATATTTGGCTATTGCATATCACCTAAGAACTAAGTGTAAGCAGATGTTCCTGAATAATCAGGCCATGCAAGTATGTCACTCTCCCACTCAGAACCTTTCAGTGGCTCCCCAGTGCTCAAAAAATAAAGTTCAGAAAAGGAGAGGGGATAGAAGGGGAGGGGAAAACAGAGGACAGGACAGGACAGGAGACACTCCTTCTTAGTTTTCTACCCCTTATCTTAGGCTTCCAGAAAGACTGGAAAGCACAATTCTGGTGGCTAACCTGGGGGCAATCAGAAAAATCACTTCCATAGCTAAATTTTACCTTGTCAACACCAATAATACTTAACCTTCACATCTGAAAAGTAATCCAACTTCTTCATTTTACAGATGTGGAACTGTGGCCCAGAGAGGTTAGTGTACTTACCCAAGGCCATATAACTATTAACCTCATTGGAACCTAAGCTTTAGATCTGGAAGAGACCTTAATGATCACTGAATCCAGCCATTTCATTTTACAGATAAGGAACTTGAGGCCCAGAGATTTGAATTTTCCAAGGTCACCCAGAAAGCAAACGGCAAAGCTGAGATCCAAACCCACATCTTCGGACTCTAACTATGGCTATTTCTACTCTACAACTCTGGGACAGAGGCAAGGAAGAGAAATCAGAGGAGCCCTCAGTCTCCTAATCCGGCGTTTTTTTTATTACACTGTGCCATCTTTCATTGTATACTCCACCATCTTTTTAAGTACATGGTTCTTATTTATGCATGTGTGTGGTGTTTTTTAGGATGCAAATTGTAAAATAATCATCACAAGGGCCAGGGTCCCATTACACTAAAAGTAAGCTAGGAAAACACAATGACAATTTCATGAAGAGAGAAGAAAATAGCTCAAGTTTGTTAAGTCACAGTCACTGTTGTTTCCATCCCCGTGTTAATTAATGAGAAGGTCCTAAACCCATCCCCTCAACATAAGCTGATATCAGAGACCCTTAAAACATGCTCAAACCTTAGTGCTGTTGCCAAACCACCAGAAATAGGTGAGGGTCCCCAGCTGGCTGGGCCATACAACTGCAGTGACGTTGACCTCTTTATTCCTGATGGCTACAAAAGGAACACTGAGATGGACATGTTCCACAGGACCTAGAAGAACAGGAGGAAACAATTTAAAAGCTTCTCTTCTTTCTATTCAACATCATCCTCTCTGCTCCCCTATTCTCAAGGTTTATCAACAAAACAGCCATCATCCCAAACATGCTCAGACAGAAAGTGCACTCCCATTAAGAAGAGGAAATTTGGATGAGAGAACTCTGATTCAGTGGGAAATAATTTGACAATTTTATTCATGTATTTGTTTATATTATTTTGGCTTGAAATAATCCCTAAGGTCTCATGGACTCTAAACAAAACCTTCTTGGGGGATCACCTATATATTCTAGCTTATCCACAAATAGTCACTGAAACTTTAAGTTCAAGGGCAAAGTGAGCTTGCTAGACATGCAAACCAATAAACAAAGGGAGAAGTAGCCATTTCTTTTTTCTCCAGTGATTTGTGGGCATTGCGATTTGGGTCAATGCATTGTATGGGAGGCAGGGTTTTCTCATTATCCTCCTCCTCCAAGTCATTACCATCCTTCCTCCACTGGCCCCTTGTCCACTGATCTCTGCAGTGCCCACATTTGTGGGTGGGGCTTTGTTAGGAGACAGAGGGAGCTCTCAACTGGGAACAGAAACACAAACAGAATTCCCAAGCTTGGATTAAGTCACCCGCTAGGGGAGTAACCAACTATCCCTTACTGCACTCATAAAGCAGGTGTGAGCTGTTTAAGTCAGCAGGTAATCAGAATGCCAGGAACACATCTAACGCATACCAATGGAGAGTTTTAATTTAGAGCATTTGGGAAATAAAAAGAGGACCGGAAGATGCAGGTGGGAAAATGCAAATGGTTCAGCTTTACATTTAGTTGGGTGAATGTTCCCCAATCTTGTTTTATTTTTATGCTGAATTAAATTAAAATGCTTAATGCTTCTGTTCAGGATGTATTAGGTAGATTCTCCAAGGTTTTGCAGTTACAGAGTTTGATTTGACTGAAATGGGCTGAGGAAGGGGGTGAGGGAGAGTTCCCATGATGATGCCTTTCTAGTGCACATATCCCAGAGTTGGTTAACATACCTGCCCGTGTGGCAGCTGTTCTGTTGCAGAGGGACCTTATCTTTCATCTTGAAAGTAAGGACCATATTCTCATCTCTTGGATTAGGGGGCATGTATTGGGAGGGACCCAAAGTTTTTCAAACCTTATAATCTTCATTGTTTATATTCATAGTCATTTCTCAAGCAACTTGCTTCAGAGAAAATACTGGTTTAGAAACCAGGATTCTTAGCTTCTTGTCCTAGACTCACCCACAATAGCTTGGACAAACTGCTTAATATCTCTGGACCTCAGTTTTTCCATCTTGAAAATGGGGTTATATCAACAGTGTGTACTTTCTTCCTCATAGTGACACTATTAGTATCATTATTGCTGATTGAGATGGGGAAGAACTTCCTCGGAAAGCAATGAAGCAGCTATTTTGGGTTTTTTTTTTGAGGACTCAGAAGATAATTTGAATCTTCTTGGCATTTTTATGCGAATAGAGTTAAATAGGTATGGCCTGAGACTCTGGAAATTTTCATTAATTTTGCCATCTTAGACACTCTGCTCAACCTTTATTAGGTTTGTCCAACTTTGTCCTGGTTGGTCTGGGCAGGTTAGTTCAACAGGACTAACAGGGATTTCCCTAAATTCACATCAAGGGCAAAAGCCATTGACCTCAGTGGAATGGACCAGTATTGATCAGCATGACTCATTCTCATGGATAAAGGGTACGAGTAATGTAGGTGAAAAATCTCAAATAACAGGAAAGAGACAAGGATGCTTTCAGCCTAGGGAAGAATGCAGGTTTGCCTCAAAGCTGGAGATAAGCTATGAAGTATGCAAAAAGGAAAGGAGCAAAGAGGAGTGCAGGTGAAAATGAAAATGACAAGCTCCTAAAAACTCTCACCATCAAATAGTAATCCCTCTGATAAAATCCAATAATCCATGAGAAATTGGTTATGATGGGCAGCTAACAGCTCCTTTTGTTAGCTAATGGCCCAAGGTGAGGCCAAGAGCAGTTATCGCTCTAATAACTGGCTGTTAAAAGCAGCCACGATTGATTTTGAGGGAATTATGAGCATGATAAAATTTTCAAAGAACATTTCCTCCTTCTTGCACATAACCTGCAGCATAAACCAGCTTCACTTCTGAATGACTATCACCACCAAGAAACTTCAGACCAGTCTTGCCACAAGTAAAGACCACACCCAAAGGAAGCGTGTGTGCCAATGGAAGGATATTGAGGGGTAGGAAAAGTGTGTCTGTCTGCCTGTGTGTGGGCATGTGTGTGCGTGCGTGCATGTGTGTGTGCGTGCGTGTGTGTGTGTGTGTGTGTGTGTGTGTGTGTGTGTGTGTGTGTGTAATATTGTCCAGGGGTAAGGAACCTGTGGCCTTCAGGCCACATATGGCCTTCTAGGTTCTCAAGTGCAGCCCTCTGACTGAATCCAAACTTCACAGAACAGATCCCCTTGATAAAAGGATATAACTAATAAAATAATATATAAATAAGAGGACGTAAATAAAATATATATAGGAAATAATGTAAATTATAGAATATAAATAAAAGGATATAAATAATAAAAGGGTCACACTTAAGGACCTAGAGGGCCACAGGTCCCCCACTCCTGGATATATATCCTCTCTCTCTATACTCTATATTTCATATATGTATAGTATATATAGTGTATATAAATATACGTATACGTGTGTACATGTAGGTAGCTACGGGGCAGTGGACAGAGTGTCAGGCCAGGAGTCAAGAAGACCTGAGTTCATATCTGGCCTTAGACACTCACTAGCTGTGGAACCCTGAGAAAATCACTTAGTCCTGTTTGCCTCAGCTTCCTCATCCGTAAAATAAGTTGGAGAAGAAAATGGCAAACTACTCACTGACAAAAACAACCCCAAATGGGGTCATGAAGGGTGGGATAAAAATGAAAATGACTGGCCACCACCAACAATACCTCCACACGTATTGTAAACTTGTACACAACAAAATGAAGCTTTCTGGACTCAGTCGATTCCTTATCTCAAGCAAGATTCAATTAAAAAAAATATCTGAAATTTTATATAGTGTTTTAAGATTTATGATTATTATTTAGATACTTTGTTTCATTTGGTCTCACAATGACCTTATAAAGTAGGTAGAAAAGATATTATTATTGCTACCACTTCACAGATGTAGAAACTGAGGTTCAGAGAGATTAAGTGACTTGCCCAGGTTCACACAACTAGTAAGGTAGGAAGACAAGACATGAACACAGGTTCCCCTTGACACTATCTCAAATGCTCTTTGCCATATATCTCGCTGCCTCTAGTGGAAAAGAAATAGCCCACTACTTTAAAAGGAATTTACAAGTTTCTGTGGCATTTGCTTCAATAGGACTTTTGTCCTGAAAGAAATTTGCCTATAAGAGTTAAGCTTTTAATTTTATGAATTATGGCTTTTTAAAAACTAAGAAGTTCTCTTTTAAAGCCTTTCTCCTACTCTCACAGAAATAATGGTTTGCTTGGCTTCATATTGTCTGCAGTCATTAAGGCCAGAAAATTGGTCTGACTTTTTTAAAAAAATGAGTGTTTAAGAGAGCGTGTGGGGCCATGTATGAGTGTAGCAGATGCATGTGGAAGGGGAGAAGGGCAGAGGACATCACTGGGAAACATGTCTTTTAAAAAACCTCCATGTCATTAAGACGTGAAGTAAGCATCATGAAATTTTAGCTAATTTCTCAAAGTCTGGATTAATTTGTGGCCTCACATCTCCCCGTCATCAGAAAAGGTACTCCTGATCAGAAAAGGTATTCCTGAATCCTGGGGCAGAATTTGGCTTTAGAGCCAAAAGAGTTTAGAAAAGGCAGAAATACTCCGAAGCAAACCAATCAAATTCAGTTAACAAGCTGGCCTCTGATATTCTACTCTTCAGAGAACTCCTTTCTCTGGGGCCCAACTTAAAGTCAAGGAGAAAGCTTAAAAGGTTGGTGAATAGGCAAAATGGATACCATAATGTCTATATAATAAAAGTTATATTCCCTTATCAACTTTTCTCTATAGCCCTCATTCAGAGATCATTGATGCTTATTTTACCTATAGTTCTAACAAGGCATTTTGTGAATATCTTCCCCTATAAGGATTTAGAAACAAGAAGAAAATATATAAGGAGAAAGAAAAAGCTGAAAGGGTGCCTCTGAAGGTAGACTGATGCAGGTATGACTGAAACTGGAGCAACAGTATATACATACATACATACGTAAACATGTGTGTGTGTATATACATATATATGTATGATTTACCAAAAATCTTAGTGCAGTTTTAAGCTTTAATAACTTCAGAAGTATAAATGCTGCAAACTTACAAAGTATTTGGGTGGGTTAATTATTAAAATTTTAAAGTACTGACATATTTCTTAGTCAAATTCAACGTAACCACTATTCCGTGTTATACGATGCTCTAGTCAATTGTGAAACCTTGTTATCAGCTTGCTGTTCAGCAACTGAATGGACTGCATCCATAATCTTAGTCTTAGAATCATCCAAAGAATGAGTTTAACGCATATACACAGTTCTGATGTGAACTCATAAGAATAAGCCTAATGAAGACAGCACATGACCGAAGAGCCCAAGCAAGAGGAACTCCTCTCTACCAATTCATTGGCCCGAGACACACAATGCATAATGTTAAAATTTTAAATTAAAAAATGTATTATTCAAAATTCACAAAGCTATATTCATATAAAAAGAATTTAAGTAATTAAATTTTCAAATGATTTTGTGCAAATTTTTCACATATACTTCTGAATTTATTAAAGCTTAAAACTCTATTAAGGCTTTTGGGAAACCATATATATGCATGCATATGTGTGTGGAGATATATATATATATATATGTATATATATACAAATATATAATTACAGATATCTATAAAATATGCCTCTATAAGACATATAGATCTATACAATACATACATACATACACATCCATGTATGTTTGTGTATCTACCTACAAATACATTTGCATATCCCAGCCCTCTATCCATTGCACCACCTAGTACAAGTATGATCATTCCCACTTTTGTTCAGATGAGGAAACTGAGGCACCTGACAATAGTCACATGGCTAATAAAGATCAGAGTCAGAATTTAAATCCAGGACCTTCCCAACTCCATAGCCGGTATTGTTTCTGCTTATAGCATGTTGCCTCTCATATATGTGTGTATATATACACACAAATATATATATATGCATGTGCATATACACATATGGAGAGAGAAAGAAAAGAAAAGAAAGGAAAGAAAAGAAAAGAAAAGCATGTAAGTCTGAAGCCATTTATTGCAGGGGTAAACAGTCTTCCCATATCCAGCATCAGTCTCTGCGGGCATCATTGAAAAGCAGAAATCAATAGTCTAATGATGCCCCTGGAGTCACCAAGAAAAGGTTAAATTCCATCCAGTATTCTCAATATAACAGTGCAGGGAAGGGTGAGATATGTTTTTGAATCATTTCCAGGCCAATGCTTAAATTTTCCAAAGAAAGTTACATATGAATAAACCCTCAGAAATCAGGGGAAAAAAGTTGACTTCCTAAATGACCTTCTCCAAAGGGTTCTGGAGAATCACTGTGTTACTGTAATAACACTAATTTCTAATTTTAACACAATATCAAGGAAGTGGGAAGTAAGGATCAACACAGAAGCCTGATATTTGTGAAGTTCAGACATGATTTACTATCCACCAGAGGACTAGTATTCAGCCAAATCTATACCTTACCTGTAAGCTGCAAAGCTCAGTCCCATCCTCCCCCCCACCCCCAGCTTTGAACTCTGGGCAAGGGATGTAGCAGAGGAGTTGGGTAAGCTCTGAGGGGTCTGTATTTGTTCACCTACTTACAAACCACATGTAGGAAGAGGACAGCAGTGTCCGAGCCCAAGTGGTTCTCCGCATAGGCCGTCACCTGGAAGATCCCTGCACTCTTGTACACATGCTTAATGCCATCCTCAATGGGGCTGAAGTTGGCGTATGACACAGCAATCCCATCTCCAAAGTCTAGCTGGATGTTTGTCCTCTGGAGATCGCCCTGCAGGAGAGAACATTGCCTGGGCTGATGAAATGATTTAGGTGTTACTTATTCTTTATCCTTCCTCCTCTAGCTTAAATTGGACAAGGTGGGTACACAGAAAACAACTCCTTACTCCATCATCCCTCAGTAGCTACCTTGGACTGCTCTTAGAACACTAGGGAACTCCAAAGTCATGATCCTCAGGATGCCTATTAGCATTCTCCTGCATCAGGCCCATGCAAAGGATGTCGGGGCTAAACCTGACACCAGGGTTGGAGGCTTTCTTTCCCCAATGACACAAAGTATATATGGGTATTCATGAAGCCAGAAAATGAGAATGGGCTCATTCCAGGTTATGAGGCAGAAAGCAAGTCCTCCCTAAATTGGAAGGAACTGGGAGTATCAATAAGCATTGCAAAGATGCTTCAACATCTGGCCTCGAGCTTCTTCCATCTTTATCTCCCATTCTCACCCTAGGAGATGATCTGTTCTAACCAGGATGCGTACTTAGGACTCAAGCATATCTTCTTTTGCTGATGACACTAGGTGGCATAGGTATTATCATCCCCATTTTTTACAGATGAGGAAACCCAGGCTTTGAGGGGTTAAGTGATGTATCAGTGGTCACACTAGTAAAGGTCAGAGCCAGGATTTGAAACTCCATGTCTAGGATTCTTTCCCACTTACAGCATACTACCTCTCATTATTATCAACCAGTTGAAGGCCTGACTGAATGGATGAATGACTTTTTATAGCACTTCAATCTTACAAAGTAACTCTCCTGTAAGCTAGGTGGTATGGCTATTATTATTCCCATTTTAAAGATAAAGTAACTGAGTCTCACAGAGAAGGGACCTCCTCAGGAATTACTTACCTACGTCAGATTCATGCTCATGGGTGGAAAAGCAGAGATGAGCAGAAAGGGCAGGGGGAGATTGCTCAGGGTGGTGGGGATAATGGTAGAGAAGGAGCCAGGAATTCAAATCTCAGCTGACAGTTCAATTTCCTTAAGCTCCACGAGATTCCACAATGCCCATGACAACCCTTTACCTTCCCTTCCCTATAGCATAGCTTCTGTTGGGACCCTGCTACCAAGTACTCAACCTAGAGGCTGCATGAGGGTAAACTGTGGCTTTTTCAAGAATTTCCTTCAGGCTTATCCTTGTTAGAGATGGAGGGCACCTCAGAGTTCAACTAGTTGATGACCCTCATGTTAAAGATGAGGAAACTAAAGCTCAAGAAGGTCTTGAAGACTTGCTCTAAGTAGTGAGGTGGTAAGAAGCAAAAGAAGAATCTGAACCCAACGCTCGCAGGAGTTATGGGCATTCATTGGTTACAAATATGGGTTAGATCTCTGTTCCAGATCCTTCAGTCCTTTCTCAGTCAGACAGATGGACAATAGCTTATAGTTACAAGGTTTACAAAGCACTTTACAGACATCTCATTTGATTTTCACAATACAGCTGTGAGATCTATGGTACAGGCCTTCCCACTTAACAGATGGGGAAACTGAGACTCAAAGGTGAGGTGACTTGCTGAGAATCACACAGTTTGTAAGTGTCAGAATCAAGATCTGAACCAGGGTCTCTCCTAACTCCAAGTGTAGCACACCGTCCACCAAACTTCCTCAGGACAATGCCACTTTGCTCCCTTGTGAGTCTATAAATTCCAGTGTTTTAAACTGCAAAGATATCAGTTATCAAATGAACTGAGGGAGAGAACCTAAAGTCAAAAAGTCTTTCTCTCTCACTCCTCATTGCCAATGCTGCATACTCCATTTATATTCTTTATGAAAAGAGGTGGAGCAAAAGAGGAAAATAAATTTATCCCCAATGGGCCATTGGCAGCAATCATTTTTCCTAGAGAATGACTGTGAGTCCCAGACTCTGTTCTGCCTCCTTCCCAGCAGCGCCTTGGCTATGTATGAAATACTGATAGATGCATCCCAGCCCCCACACAATGCCAACTATCTATGGGTTTATGAAAATAAATTAAGGTGAAAATGAACTGGCAGTCTTTCAAATGGATAAGATCAGGGCTCTACCAAGTCATTCAGGAGTCACCTGTCATAGCTCTGGCCCTTAAAACTCCCCAAACGAAAATGTGATGTTGACCTCTTCCAAAGCCCCTAACTCTTTCAATCAAGTACCTGGACAGGGAGATAGATGCCAATTGGCCAGTCTCAGATAATACACCTCACAAGCCCAGTCCATGTTGAGTCTGCTTTTAAAAATTCCCAAAGCACTCTGTCTTTGGAGAAAGAAAATTCAGTTTGGTCACTTCCTAAGAACCCCAAAGCACAGAGCAATTTGCATGTAAATTTTTAGGACTTTGTAAATCAAAAATCCCACGTGCAGCCCCACAAGAGCAAATGGCATTTATATTTTCCATGACCATGGAATAAATAAATTGGTAGCTGGAAAGACAAAATAGTATGGAATGGAAAGTACACAGGATGTGGGGACTAAAGACTTGGGTTCATATTCTATCTTTGGCAACTATCTTGCTGATTCTGTTTTCTCATCAGGGAAATGGGGATAATGAAAATGAATTACAAATTTCACAGGATTACTGGAAAGAAAATGCTTATGAATTGTAAAGTGCTATAGAATGGAAGTTGTCTTATTGTCGTCATCACCATCATCATCATGATAACTGTTGTTCATATAGTCAATGAGCCTATCCCTCCCACCCCTGTCCAAAAGTGACTACGGTCATTCTGGCTTCACTGACCAGTGTGGGAAACATGAAAATGAAATCTCTAATTGCTAAAGGAAAAATAAAAACAAAACCTTTATATGATCTTTAAAAAGGAATTTTTAGGAACATAACTTTCCCAACCCCATTTTTGAAACCTCACAGAATACAAGGTAGGGGTATTTCAGAATCTGACAATCCATTCAGGGATTTTTTAAGAGAGGGAGGAGTTTGGAGTGAGGGAAAGAAAAATGTGAGCTCAGAGTAACACAAAGGAAAGCTTATGTTTCTTTCATGTAGCATATATAATCTGATGGTGAGAAAAAAATCTATATACAGAACAGTCCCCAGAAGGGAATTCTAGGGAGGGGAACATTTAGATTCCTATCCCTCATGAAATAATCTGATGTCACTGAACTGATACCAAATCAGATTCTATTTCCACTGCCAGTACCTACACCATGCCATTCTTTCCACTCTGTCTGCTCTCAAAAGTTCTAGCTATGTCCCTTAAGCTTCGCTTTTCTTGCAGGCACCCAACATCTAATAAGATTCATGTCATTCTCACCCAGGAAGAATGAAATGCTGCCTCCATGTGTCTCAGTTTCCACATCAAAGTTTGGAACCTACCTCCTCCATGAGGATGACAAAGGTGGCGTTGTGCCCTTGCTCAGCCACTAGCCGCCCGTCCACAGTCACCACGTGGAGCCCCCTTGGAGCCTTGCCTGGGCACTGCTGGGATTTAGCTGTGTACTTCTCCCTTAGTCCATCTGTGCAGTTGTTAGACACAATTCTCCGGTACCTGGAGGTATTGACATTATGGTTTTGTTTTTTGGTTCACATTTACGTGTTTATGTGTGCGTGTGTGTCTGTGTGTTTAAAGAAAAGAGACTTCTCATAGCAGCTGAGGCCAAGCTTTCCTTATAAAACTAAACAAACAACAAGGAGTTTCCATCCTTCATCCTAGGGAAAAGCAGCTCTGTATACATTGTTATTGATTGGTTCTACCTGGCGATCTGTGGTTCATGTTGCTGAACCGAGAAAGGAAAATCAATACGTGAATCACATGGAACATAGAAAGAGGCTGCTGATGTGATCATGCTGGGTCCTTGGGGTGAGAGAAAGCTACCTTCCCTCTCTTGGGGCCTCCTCCTGCTCCTTCCCACAGTCCAGTTAGTGCGCCTGCTTCTGCTTCTGATTACAGAAAGCATTCTTTCGCCCCTGTGGGGCCCTTTGGTCACCTAACAGTTCTCACTTTGGAGCCATCAGGTTGTTTTACAGCACTTTATGGCACCCTCAATATTTCATTTTCCTCATGGTGGGAATGACAGACTTTAAAGAGAAGTCCAAACAGGAGGCTGCTGTTCAATGCCACTGCTGTGGATCGATCTTCAAGCAAAGGAATCTCAGTTACAGAGGACTGTGAGAAGTCATCTAGTCCAACCCCCATCATCAAGGACCTCACGAGAGCAGGTCAGATCCTATTTCCTGACCACCATTGCAGAAATAAAATCACAGTACCTGACTGGACCTTACAGAACACCTAGTCGAACCTCCTTGTTTCAGAGGAGAAATTCTTTACCTACATCATACAGGGTTGGGGAACCTGCAGCCTCCAGACCACATGTGGCCCTCTAGGTCCTCAAGTGTGGTCCTTTGACTGAATCTAAAGTTCCAAATCCCCTCAATAAAAGAATCTGTTCTGTAAAACTTGGACTTAGTCAAAAGGTTGTCAAAAAGCCACATGTGGCCTCAAGGCCGCAGGTTCCCCATCCTTGATTAGGACACCAGAGGTAGAGTTGGGAATAGTCGAGAGAGATGCTGATATTCTCTGCCACACTACACTGCCTCTTTCTCAAATAGAATATTGTGTGGTTGGTCCTTCCAAGTTATCTTCACCCCCAGATGTTAGTTAGAACCTTTCCTCCTTTCTTCTAAGGTTCCCTTCCTTCTACTCCATATGTCTTTTAAGTTCTCATTTGTGTCTGAGTCATCTCCTTTATTAGCATATAAACTCCAAGAGGACAGGGATTTTCTTTTGCTCCCCAGCACTCAGCACAGAACAGTCAGCACTTAAAAATATGTTTATTGATTGAAAGTTCAACTTTATTCTAATACTACTAATACAGTGCTTTCTGTAACTTCGAACGCATTAGAATGCCATGCTGCAGTTCAAAAAGACCCTCTATTGTACAAAGTAAGTATGTTCATTGGCTTTTCTGAATAGCCTGACATGAATTATTGATACTGGCCCCCAGCATGTGGCTCTCCGTAAGGTAAGAATATAGTAATCTCAATCTAGGACAACGTTCACTTAAAAGAGACCCAGGTTCTTCCCTTGCATGCCAGGGCTAATTATTCTGTCATAACCATTCCAATGGTCATCACTCAAAGGGCATCCAGAGGATCAAGGGAGGCAAAGAATGGAATGCATTCTGGGACTTCCTGTCTGTCCTTCAGCATGGCTTACTAGCTCACCAACACTTAGCATAAGGCTTCTAATGATACAGTCTGTAACTAGAATCTGAGATAACGAGGCCAGAAAGAACAGAAAGGAACAAAGCTTTTTTCCATGAGCAGGCATGCCTCGCATTACAAAGCATTTGGACACACTACACTTCCCCCCTTATTTAAATCAAGCTTTCATACACGAAAGCCCATTCTACTGATTTTCTACAACTCTCTTACATTCATTTAGGAAGAATAGTTAAATGATTATTGAACATTAAACATTTCTGCCTCAGCTAGACCTCCCTCATCTAAACCCAAATTATCTGTTATGGAGTTAATAATTATAAGCCAATGTTCAAGTGCAAATTGGGTAGAGGATGGTACCTGCTCTTTATAGTCATTCTGTGATAAATCCTTCTGTAACAAGAAGGACTCCTCCCTGAAGTATTTGGTTGGAAATCTTTAGGGTCTTTAAAACATTGAGGAATGTCTCAGGCTTGCACATGTGTACACATACACACACACACACACACAGTAACAAAATGTTATAGAGAACACTGAGATTCACTGAAATAACATCATAAATAGACAGATCCCAATGTAGCTAAAATTTAGAACATAAAAGCTTTAAAAACTGTTTTTATTATAGACAAGTCTGATGATACATTTTTATGGTGGTGGTGATATTTTATAAAAACTGTAAAAATAAACATAATTTCAGTGTTTTGCATGATTGCAAAGTGGCACCAGAGTAAAATTTTGTGATGAAAGGATTTGGTTATCATGAAGCATTGTGAGACAGGATTGGTCATATCAGGTTGTCTAATTTTTGACATATCATTTCCCCACTCTGTACTTCACTTTCCTTATCCAGAAAAATAGGAGGGGATGTGAACTCGATGATCTTTAAGGTCCTTCTGGTTTTGAATCCTATAAGGTCAACTTATGCCTAAATTAAGATAGCTTAAAATAGTGCCAACCTAGAAGTGTGACTGGAATTTATAACTGGGTCTTTCTCTAACAAAGACCCCAAGATACTATGTAAAGCATTATTTTGTGAGAAAGTTGTCCATTTAGTAACCACTGCTTCTGAGGTTAGCTCCTTGGACCACCCTTTCTCAACCCCATAAACTGTATCAAAGGTTAACAAGTGACCTACCCACCCTCAACATTTCTCTGTCAGTGAAAACACAAGTCTATAAACCAAAGCTTTCTGATCCCTGGTTTGAATCCAGGGATTCATGCTGTGCAACTTAGAGGCACAGAAAGACAAGTGATTTGTTTGGAAATCACAGAGAGTTTGTTAAAGAAGGAAGTTGGCATTGGAAAATATTCAGCTAAATTTACTGTTTGGCAGGTCTGCTGTAGGTCATCGAGGAGTAAAACTGGGGCAGAGAGCATAAATCTCCAAGGGAATTGTTTAAGCTCCTGATAGAAACATTAGAGGAAGAACAAAAAGGAAGATGCAAATGAGGAGACACTACAAATACACACATACACACGTACATACACACACAGATACACAAACACAAATGTAAATTGAGGAATACAGAAAGCATCCAAAGGTTATATTTCCAAGACCTTCTTAGCTAGAATTTTAGGACATCCCGTCACTCCAGAACGTAGTAATATCTGCATGTCCCTTATGACCATTTTCTTTGCCTAGTGCTCCAGAAATGAGCCAATCGATGTTCTTTGCCAGGGAAAGTTAAAACAGCTTGGCTTGATGGCATCAACCCCACCACATAAGGAAAAATGTCACAAAGTCATCCAACCCAGAATGCTGTTCAGTTTCATCACCTGCATGAAAAGACGTCCCCAAACTTATCTCCTCCAACCCTTGTGGCTAGCACAGCACTACTGTAAACATCCTGGCTGCCTGGGTCTCTGCTGCTCTTAAAGAACTTTAAAGAAGAGATCTCTACAACTCTGCTCCTCTTATTACAACTGCATCTTACCTTTCTGTTGATACTTAGGCAAAAGCCCACAAGAGAGCGAGAAGTGAGTGGCCCCTACACTTACCCAGTACTGTTGAGGTAGCTCTGACCAAGGCTACAGTCCTTTGATGGAGAAGACGGGTTGTACCAGAAAGCAGGGATGCACTGATTATCTCCGTGTCTCTCATAGCCATAATCACTGCAGGAGGAAGAAGCAAATGTTTCATAATGGGATGAGGATGTGGATGTCTATACACATGTGTATATATACACATACACATCAGTGGTACACTGGATAGGACTCCAGCTCTGGAATCAGGAAGACCTCAATTCAAATTGGACCTGAGACACTTACTAGCCATGTGACCCTGGGCAAGTCACTTAACCTCTTCTTGCCTCAGTGTCATTGTCTGTAAAATGGGGATAATAACAGCATCTAAGTCCCTAGGGTTGCTCTGAAGCTTATATGAGATAATAATTGTAAAGTGTTTAGCACAGTGCCTAGAATATGGTAAGTACCATATCAATGTTATTATTATCATTATGTATGTATATGATATATATTCTTTAAACTGTTATTAAAGAAATATACTCATGAATAAAATTTATCATCCATGTTTTCATAGAACTATACATATGTACATATACATGTGCATATATATGCATTTATATATTTAATCATATAGAGTTAGACAGGACCTTCAAAGCAACCTGCTATAATCCTTATCTGAAACATGAACATACATTCTCAAATACAGCCTCATGTTTCTGGTAGGGTCTGCATGCACATATATGGTGGCAAGTGAAAGGAACACTGGCTTTAGAGCCGGAGGACCTAGATTTAAGTACTACTGCTTTCACTTACCTGTGTTACCTTGGACCAGTCATTTAACTCTCAGAAGGGACTTCAGTTTCTTCAAATGTAAAAAGCAAGGGTTGGGCTAGAAAACTGCCAAGGCATTTCCTATCCCTCATATTTCAGACATGTAGGTGTGTAGCTATGTATGTACATGTGCATGGAGATATATACAGATACATAAATACCATAAATACATGTAGCACATACATGTAAAGAGACACAGAGTTAGTAACACGTTCTGTTGAATATTATCAGGATAACAAATCATTATTGCTGGAAACAGCTAAAGTTTTTTTTTAGTCAATTTATTTGATTTTAGTTTCCAACAATCACTTCCATAAGTCTTAAATTTTCACCCCCTCCTTCCCCCCATCTAAAGTTCCGTTAGAGCTAAGTGTCAGGAATAAGGTACGTCTGTGGGTTGCAACTTTTACCCAGGACATGGCAATGAGATGGATTTTTTCTTCTATGCCTCATTCAGCAAGGCTGTTTCTAAAGAAGAATTCCCATCACTGGAATATGGACACAGTCTCTCAAGAACGGCCTTCCCTAAGCTCTAGTCTTTGTTTAAGAATGTGTCATTTTATAGTCACATACCATATGCACACGTGTATGGAGACATAATCATGTAAAATGCCCCTGTTAATGACAGGCCCCTCCTTCTTCTTTCTCACTTTTAAGCACCAAAGTTTCCAACTGCCTGAAATACATGAGAAAAAGCTTTTGCCATAGTAAGATGGAGAAGAGATGTTAAGATAATGAGGATTACTGTGGGCATCTACTCTTTTCCCCATCTGAACCCAACAGGTGTGTAAGTAGGGATACCCATCAAAAGCTCAGAGTCCATGCCTGAGAATCACAAAGCTTCCAAATGGCTATAGTTCCTCACATTTTTGTAGGCCAGGTGAAGAAAATGGAAGGATCATAAGGAGGAACACAAGGAGAAGAGGGAGCTCACATTTCCCAACCCATTCCCACTGTTGATTTATTCTTTGGCTAGTATAGACAATAATTGCAAGCAGAATCCAGAAGGGTTCACTGAATACCCAGAGGAACCTAGCCACTTACTTCATCATCTGTATTCTTGGCAGTAAAACAGCATCCCAGAGTGTTTATGGGGAAATACTGTTCTCCCAAGAGAGTAACCTCCCAACCCTGTCCATTCTACCCTCTTCCACTCTTGTCAAGATTCATTCACTCTTCCACTCGTTTAACTGCTCATTCATTCACCCACTCATCCATTTAGTAAACAGTCAAGGCCCTATGCCAGTTGTTGCTGAGGGAATCAGAAAGATGAATGAGACGTCACTCCTCAAGTATGAGAGATCAGACATGGACACACATAACTGTAATACGGAGAAAATGTGGTAAGTGCCTTAAAAGCGTACAAGTTAAGTCTTCATGAGAGTGGAGGAAGGAGATGAGAGGGTTCCAATCAAGATTAATGGTGAAACAAGTGGTTGTGATTGATTTCTTAACAGGAATCATGACTCTTCCCTACTCTAAGACAAGGGCTATCCTCTATGGCTCTCTGATATTCTCCTTTTATCCATCTATCTACCTATCTATCCATCTATTTTCTTTCTATCTATCCATTAATCAGCTAATTTATTTTATCTTATACTTACTTGTCTTCCTTTTGTTAATGTTAAACTATAAAAGTGCAAAGTGATGTACTACCAGCCACAATGACATAATTACATAGCTTTGTTTAACTGTTTTCAGGGTACAGAACTTGGGCAGGTGGTTTTATTTGAGAATGGGGGGAACTATCTTGTACAGCAATAAGAAATAATAAAAAAAAATGAAAGTCTGTATAGGATCCATCCAGCCTGAAGACTCCACACATCCTGATAAGCCAGGTCTATAAGTATATCAAGTTCTATATATGAATATTCAATAGAAATGACCTGCAGCTCCCAGGAAAAATTCTTATAGGAGGTTTTTAGAGCCAGTCCTTTAGGCTTGAGTGTTTGCTGTGCATGAGTTCCCTGAACCAGACCCTCAGAGGTGCTTTTTCATGACTTGTGTAATATTGACCTATATGTTCTGTAGATCCATCCTTGTCCTTCAGGTTTTCATTCCCTTCATGTCTTTTCACAGGGATCCTGCATTGGGTATCTACCCTTGAGATTTTGTTGACTGATGCTCTTGTTTGTCCTTTGAATTTCAATGAACAGAAATATGATCATTCATTTCTTCAAAAAATCAGGGATTGGAGGGGAGGGGTTACAATGGGAAAGGGAGGCAAATAAGCATTTATCTAATACCCACTATGTGCCCAGCAGTATCCTAGCTACAGTCGTGCATACAAGAAAGTAGGAGATAAAATCTCAGCCCTTGGAAAGCTTATACTCTTTTTAGAGAAATGTAAAATAGAATGTACTCAACCTTGAGGATATATGGTTCAGAAAATATATAGTCATGCTCGAGAGACAGAGGAAATCAATGTGACATGGAAAAGTTCTGAATGGCAGCATGGAGAGGTAAGGAATTTATCTGGGTCTTGAAAGCAATGTGGGAATTACATTTGTGCAGTAGGTAGGGGCTGGTGTTCTGAGTTGGGGGAAAAACTGAAGAAATCTTTCACCAACTTTTCTCACTTTCTCTTAGAGGTTTTTCATTCCACCTCGTTACTGTAGAATGAATACTAGAACATCACGAATCATGAGCTTGCCCATGCTTGGAATCGTTACTCTTAGATTTAACTGTGGAAATATCAGGAATTTGGTGTGGCAGGCACCTAGAAAGTTCCACAGGTTGATTTATTGAAGAACCCTGGGCTGAGTTTCTGCTGACCTTGAGTGCGATTAGTATTCTTTGGAGGGTGGCTACCATTGCAAGCTGCCTTAAGAAGAGGAGAGATTTCTTAATGTTCTCTATCTTACTGTGAAATGCTCATCTTCAGCACTTTGGCTCTGTGCAGTAAAATATACCTGTTAGTAACTCAGTAATTAAAAATGTGCATGAGGCCCAGTGTTTTGCCCCAAAGAGGGGAAAAATGTCTCATTAATATTTAATAACATTAAGGAAAACATCACTGGGGGCCCCCAAGCTGTGGGCTTCTTCATTAACTGCAGCTAAATGTATATTAAAATCTCATGGAGCTGCCCAACTTCCCTCCACAGCCCAGGGATTTGCATGATTTAGGAGGAAAATCAGGGCCAGTTGCTTCCAGGGGAAAGGTGCTTTTCAGGCAAAGTCAATCATGAGGATCGAGGAGGAAAAATCCAGAAGAGGAGTTGCTTCGAACTCTTCAGTTATGTGTCCCGCTGATGCTGCAAACATACCAAGAAATTCAGCCAGGAAACAATTTGGCTGCATTTCTCTCAGCTGTCAGATTCCTAAACCCTGGAAGATAGAAACACCATGATGGCCCTCCATGAATAAACCTTGCCTTCATCTTCCTAAGCCCTGGAAGCATCTCATCTAAGAAGAAAGTCTTGAGTCACAAAGCTAATGGAGGAATTGTGGAAGGCAATGATAGTTTTTGGGCTCTGGATCCCAGGGGCCCACTAAGCTATGGCTACTGTCCAATCCTCAATGCATGGGGAGGAGTGGGGAGGAGGGCTCTCCCAGGCCCTTGGGATAATGTTCGAGAGATAACAGCCTTTACATCATACTTTCAGTTCTGCAAAGTGCTTTGCATGTGTTATTTCATTGAACCCTCACAAAAACCCTGTGGGGTAGGTGTTATTTTCCTCCTCATTTTAATAGATGGGGAAACTAAAGCCAAGAGAGGTTAAGTGATTTGTCTAGGATGACACAGCTAGCAACTGTCCGAGACAAGGGTGGGGAACTTGTGGCCTCGAGGCCACATGGGGCCCTCTAGGACCTCTAGGATGGAAGTCAAAGGGCCACACGTGAGGTCCTAGAGAGTCACATGTGCCCTTGAGGTCACAGGTTCCCCACCCTTGGTCTGAGGCAAGACTTGAACTTAGGTCTTTCTGACGACAAGTCCAATGCTTTATTCACAACACTTAGCATTTTTAGCAGGCTCCTAACAGCATCAGTCCCAATCCTGAACTGAACCAAGACAGGACTATGGAAGCTAAGATTGGTATCTAGCCTTTGGCCTATGCATAGCTAGAAAATAGGGGAAAAATGGAGAGTGCCAAAGTAACATGGCCAATTTTCACTGGCTGTTCCCCACTCCTGAAAAGCTATCCCTCCTCATCTCTGTCTCCTGATTCCTTCAAAGCCCACCTTCCACACTCAGCCTTTCCTGATCCCCTCATGCTTAGGGCCTGGCCTTCCCTCTGTTGATTTTCTTCAAATTTTTGTCTATAGCTCATTTGTAACATAGTTATTTCATGTTGTTTCCTGTATTAGATGGTAAGCATCTTGAAAGCACTGACTGCCTTTTGCCTTTCTTTGTATACCCAGGCACAGTGCCTGGCAAACAATAGGCACATAACAGGTGTTTGTTGACTGACTAACTGTGATTTTTACCACTTCAAGAAGTTGTACAAACATTTGAAAAAATCACAATGGAGCTCTGCAGGTTCTTCTTTGTCCAATTCCAGTACAGTCCTGGGTTAAGGTCATAAATGTTGAAAAGAAGGTAATTTTCTCCAAGCTTCCAGTCACACCAGACATTGTTTATGGCAGACCCAAAACAAAAACAAAACCCTTGCTCCTCCTCCTCTTCCCTCTGCAACAAATCCTCTTTCTGTAAAAACTCTAACTGTGTAGAGCAAAGGGTGCTTTTAAATTGTAAGTTTCTAGAGGGAAGAGACTGGTGTATTTGGCTGGTGTATTTAAGTTTTCTTTCAAGAACCTCCATAATCTCCCTCCCAAATACACATCTAATTTTATTTCTTTACACTCTTCATCCCTGGGCCAGTTCCATGCTCATTCCTGCCTCTGGATCTCTGCTCAGTGTTTCTTGTGCCAGACATGCTCTACCTTCTCCCTTCCAAAATTTATCCTTCAAGGCACAGTTAAAGTCCTACCTCCTCCATGAGACTTTCTCTGGTTTCCCAGCCCTTATACATCCCTTTCTCCTCTAAACTCATGTGTGGTTTATAGAATGATTTACCCAATTTGATACTTAGTTACTCATACTTTCTTATATTTTTCATTATTTTATTATCTGTATATATGTGCCTCTCATCTCCTCAGTTATATGCCCAGTTCCTTGAGGGCAGGAGCCAGGTACTAAGTACAAGGATGGATACATAGAGGGGATCAGAAAATATTCATTGTTTGATCATTTGCTTATGTAAATCCCTCCATCCAAGGGCATTTACAAAATGACATGGATATGATGGTTCATTGGATTTCAGAGGCCTCCTTACTGGGCTACCTGGGAAAGAATGGATAAGGATGTAACCTCTTGACCAAGATAGTAATGATAATTAAAAGACTAATAGCTAACATGTATAGAGCAGTTTAAGGTTTACATAGCACTTTACATATTTTATGCCATTTGAATCTCATAACATCCCTGTGAAGGTGTCATTATTATCCCCATTTAAGAAATGAGGAAACTGAATCTAAAGCAAGGTTAAGTGACTTCTCAAGTAGAATTCAAATGGAGGACTTTCAAACATAACCCTTGCTGATTCTTTCTCCTCTCCTTTAGGCATATATGAGGTCCCAGGGTGGACTTGACACCAAATTAGGCAGAGGTCCTGATGAGTCAGACAGTATTGTGAAAAGGACTACATGCTGCACTCTATGTGGCTGCCTAGGCTCGGCCTGAGGACTCTCATTGGAGTCAGAGCAAGCCCAAGGTACTCCCTTCCTTGGCCAATTGCCCATATGTCTCTATCAAACTTGTGTCTGGAAGAGGCTTCACTCTCCCCCTCCCCATACTTCTCTTCCTTAGGCCAGAGACATGCTAGAGGCTTGCTGAAAAGAGGTTCTTCACAATGACCTTGAAATAGAGGGATTTATGATGCTATTAAGTGGAAACTTCAATATTTATGCAAAAGTGTTACTGGTTTCTGACACTCACTCTGAAAGGCCTAGGAAAGAAGTGAGAGACCAGATCATTCCCTTACCAAGCATTTCTGAGCATCTATAAAGCCTACATATTTAAAGAAGTTGTGGGGGGAGGCCCCAAAAAATCTCTTCTCAATTCAGATTGTACCTCCTAACTGTCATGCTAAACTATGGATATTTAAATCTCTCTTGTCTGACCCCACTAAACTAGGACATTTTTCCCCTTTGCTTCTGTCTCTAAGACTTAACACTGACAGTGCCATTTGGCTGGAAGTCTTTGCATCAGAAAAATAACTAAATTTCTATAGAGGCAGAGAAACAAAGGATGGCAGAGCTGAAGAGACCCTTGATCTAAGCCCTTCCCTTTACAGGTAAAGAAAGAGGCCCCGAGAGGGGAAAGGGCTTGTACATCACAAACCTACAGCAAGAATCACTGAACTGGCCTTACATCACAGAACACCCTGGAAGGCTGCATGTTTCTAGAGGAGAGGGCTCAGGTCTCTTTTTACTTTCTGTCAAGAAAGCAGATCTAGAATCTATCTCAACACAGCTGGTTATTCTATTATTTATTCATCATCTTCCTCAACTGCGCTGTCAGGAGGGTTACTAATTGGCTAAAATAGTATTGCTTTCACTAAACCAGAGATTCTTAACATTGGGTTCTTGAATTTGTATGTATATATAATTTAATATTTGTGTGCATATCTATATATGCATATATATAATATACACAATATACTCATATCTACAAACATACGCATATGTGCATATATGTCTATATTTGGCATATTGTGTGCATATGTGCGTGTATATATATATATATATATATATACATACACACAGCATCCTTGTGGACATATGTGCATATATAACACTGTATTTTGATATAATTGGTTTCCTTTGTAATTTCCTTATGTATTTAATTTTATGCGTTTGAAAATAATTCTCAGAAAAGGCATCCGCAAGCTTCAGCAGACTGCTCATGGCACAAAACGGCGCTAGAACATCTGAACTAAACCATGCTGCTTTTTTCTTCCTGGAATGCCTAATTCAACACAATTGCTCTGAGCTAGGTGTCTCAGAGGTAGCGGTTAATGATCCCCTTGTGTTGGGACCTGGTATAACATGTTTCAAGGAACGGCTCAGAGATCCATCACTCAATCCAAACTCTGCCCGAACAAGAACGCTCTCTTTAAAAACTCTATAGCTTGCTATGCACCTTCTCCTTTAACACCTCTAGAGATGCAGAACTCATTACTTCATGAGCCAGCCTATTCCACTGCCAGAGACTTCTTATATAGAGCCAAAATAACATCTATCCATTAGCCCTATGTCTGCCCCTTAGAGACAAACAGGATATGTTGAATCTGTCTTCCATGTGAGACATTTTAGGATCACGATCATATTCCCCCACAGTCAACTTTTCTATAGAGTAAACATCCCCAATTCCTTCAAGTGATACCTCTTAAAGACTAGAGGAGAAGGGGTCCATAGGGGACTATTATTATTTGATCTTCCATGTCTGAAAATTCTTTATGGTATTTTTAAAAAAAAAACTATTTTGTTAAACACTACTCACGTTTATTCTCTGATCATTTCTATTATATGTTATTTCTGAATGGCGCTGCCTCTTCTAATATGAGTCTCCCCATGGGATTCTCCCCATCCCATCTGACTATTCCTTGAAATTTAGAATCCAGAATGATTTAGAATTAGAAGGGAGGATAGGGATCATCTAGTAGGACCCTTACATTTTACAGAAGGCTAATCTAAAACCCAGAGAAATGAAGTGATTTTTTAATGTGTGTGTGTATGTTAATTTAAACAAACAGATAGAATGTGTCTAGATAAAAGAGTACTAGCCCTCTAAACTGGTCCCCTTGGAGAGGGGTAGGATGATAAACACTTATTCTAATGAGGCTGTCATTGAATAAAATATTTCTAGTAACCTGTCCTTAGCAGAGATGTTCTGAACTTGTGCATGCTCTTTTGAATTTGTTCAGTGGTGACATCCTTTGAGGATGTGTTTGATTTTTTTGAAATAGCTAAAAGTCATTTATAGTCACTTCTGGTGAATAAGGTGAAGGATCAAGCTGTCTAACATCACATGGGATCAAAACAAGATATGCCTAGAAAATAATAATACTCATTTTCTTATATGACTCTCGGGTCACACAATGCTAGAGTTGGAAAAGACCCTAGAAATAGTCTAAACCAGGGATGGGAACCTGCTGTCTTGAGGCCTTATAGGTCCTTCTGTTTGACTGAGTATACGTTTTACAGAACATATTCTTTTATTAAGGGGATTTGTTCTGTGAAGTTTGGATTCACTCAAAGGGCTGCACTTGAGCACCTAGAGGGCCACATGGGTCCTCCAGGCTACAGGTTCCCTATCCTTGGTAATCCATCCCCACCTCAGTTTATTCATGAGGAAACTGAGACCTAAAGAGAGGAGGTGTTCTGTCCATGGTACTACTGTGAAATAATGGCAGATCTAGGGATGCCAGTTCTGTTCTCCTTTGGATGCTCCCCCCAATGCTCTTTCAAATTAGGAATAAGCATGCCTCAAATGAACCTCATTGACTATGCTACTGTCCCTGCACAAAGCTCCAGTATTCTTTTCATGTCATAAGCTCATACTTCCTTCCTGAGGAAAGAATCCAACTAATTGGGATGTGCTACATAAACCTGCTAAATAAAATGCCAATTGCCAAGGAATATATTTGGAAATGTTTCTAGCCATGGTAGCTTCAGTAAACAGCTGCCCCAGGTTACTCTTTGATGGACTGTACTCATCCAGATCTACAAATTCTGGTGTGTTAAAAAGTCAGTCCCATTACTTTATGGTCACTCTGTGGAGTGTAGAAAATAGTGTTGGGGGGGCAGAGCCAAGATGGTGGAGTAGAAAGACACACAAATGCAGGCTCTCCCCACACAGCCCATAAAATACCTGTAAAGGGGGACTGTCAACAAACTTTGGAGCAGCAGAAGTGGAGAACAACAGAGTGGAGGAGATTTCCAGCCCAGAGTGACCTGAAAGGCCCATGGGAAATGTCTGGCACTGCTCACGAATAGCCCTTGGGGGCGGAATCTCCAGTCCCAGAATCCCTAGTCCCATTAGCAGCAGTTCCCAGATCCCTCAACCCACAGGTGCCAAAGGTCAGTGACCGGGATTTTTTCAGTTGGCCTTCCCACAGCTCTGATCTCAGACAGTGGCTGGCTGCAGAGGTCACATTGGGCAGGCAGCAGCAGTTCCCACAGCCCCTACAGCAGCCCACATCAATTGTTGGATCATAAAAACCTCTGGGGGCACTGAGGAGCTGAATATTACCTCAGCCCTGTGTAGAGGCCCTGAGGGAGCTGGTGGAACTGGAGGCCAGGTGGCTATGGAGAGGAAACTGCTAAGATTCTGGGCACAAAAATCCCTTCTTGCTCCGAGACCAGTGTACAAGCTTGATTGTGACACCTTGGAGGAACTGAGATCTTACAGATTCCCAGATTATACTCTACTCTTGGCAAAGAACCCAAAAGTCAAGTAACTGGTTGGGAAAATGCCCAAAAAAGGGGGAAAAAAATAAGACTATAGAAGATTACTTTCCTGGTGAACAGATATCTTCTCCCATCCTTTCAGATGAGGAAGAACATTGTCTATCATCAGGGAAAGACTTAAAAGTCAAGGCTTCAGTATCCCAAACATCCAAGATAAATATACCATGGGCTCAGGCCATGGAAGAGCTCAAAAAGGATTTTGAAAATCAAGTAAGAGAGGTGGAGGAAAAGTTGGGAAAAGAAATGAAAGAGATGCAAGACAAGCATGAAAAGCAGGTCAACACCTTGCTAAAAGAGACCCAAAAAATGCTGAAGAAAATAACACCTTTAAAAATAGGCTAACTCAATTGGCAAAAGAGGTTCAAAAAGCCAATGAGGAGAAGAATGCTTTAAAAAGCAGAATTAGTCAAATGGAAAAGGAGGTTCAAAAGCTCACTGGAGAAAATAGTTCTTTCAAAATTAGAATGGAACAGATGGAGGCTAATGACTTCATGAGAAACCAAGAAATCACAAAACAAAACCAAAAGAATGAAAAAATGGAAGATAATGTGAAATATCTCATTGGAAAAACAACTGACCTGGAAAATAGATCCAGGAGAGACAATTTAAAAATTATGGGACTTCCTGAAAGCCATGATCGAAGAAAGAGCCTAGACATCATCTTTCAAGAAATTATCAAGAAAAACTGCCCTGATATTCTAGAACCAGGCAGCAAATAAATATTGAAAGAATCCACCAATCACCTCCTGAAAGAGATCCAAAAAGAGAAACTCCTAGGAACATTGTGGCCAAATTCCAGAGTTCCCTAGTCAAGGAGAAAATATTGCA
Source organism: Notamacropus eugenii (assembly GCF_028372415.1). NCBI lineage: Eukaryota > Metazoa > Chordata > Mammalia > Diprotodontia > Macropodidae > Notamacropus > Notamacropus eugenii. The sequence continues at coordinate 183,912,477 of NC_092872.1, read as the reverse complement.
AGCAGCTAGAAAGAGGTATTACACACACACACACACACACACACACACACACACACACACACACACACACGCACACACACATACACCCACAGAGACAAAGAGACAGAGAGCACAGGGTGAATTGAATAGGATGGGATCATATCTTTATAAAATGAAATTAAGCAGTGAGAGAAATATATTGGGAGGAAAAAGGGAGAAATGGAATGGGGCAAATTATCTCTCATAAAAGAGGCAAGTAAAAAGACTTTTCAGTGGAGGGAGAAAGGGGGGAGGTGAGATAAAAAACATGAAGCTTACTCTCATCCCATTTGACTAAAGGAAGGAATAAAAGGCACACTCATTTTGGTATGAAAACCTATCTTACAATATAGGAAAGTGGGGGAGAAGGGGATAAGAAGGGTGGCAGGGATGATGGAAGGGAGGGCAATAGGAGGAGGGAGCAATTAGAAGTCAACACTCTTGGGGAGGGATGGGATCAAAAGAGAGAATAGAAGAAATAGGGGGCAGGATAGGATGGAGGGAAATATAGTTAGTCTTACACAACACGACTATTAAGGAAGTCATTTGCAAAACTTCACAGAATATGGCCTATATTGAATTGCTTGCCTTCCCAAAGGGAATGGGTGGGGAGGGAGGGAGGAAGAGAAGTTGGAACTCAAAGTTTTAGGAACAACTGTTGAGTATTGTTCTTGCAACTAGGAAATAAGAAATACAGGTAATGGGGTACAGAAAGCTATCTTGCCCTACAGGACAAAAGAGAAGATGGGGAGAAGGGAAGGGAGGAATATTAGAAGGGAGGACAGATTAGTGATAGGGGCAATTAGAATGCTCAACGTTTTGGGGTGGGGGGAGGGGACAAATGGGGAGAAAATTTGGAACCCAAAATTTTGTGGAAATGAATGTTGAAAACTTAAATAAATTTAAATGAAAAAATAATTAAAAATAAAAAAAAGAAAAGAATGTTGACTTTTGGTGCAGGAGAGCAACAAGAAGGCAACAAGAGACCTGCTCCACCTTAAATCACTGGGGTAGAGAACAGACATGTATTAAGACTTATAATCTCATAGAGATGTTAAGTTCCCTAGCTTTGTTGAACAAGGTCTCAATACACCTTGCAGAGACATAAAGAAAACAAATGTTATATTCCATATAGAAACCTTGAATAGAACCTCCAAGTCACAAAGCATTAGAATTATATGTGTCATATCCTTTTCCCTCATCATCTCTCCCCTTTTTCAATCTCCAAGTATCTATCAATCCTTCATAGAAGTCTATACAATTGTCCAGGTCTCCTTAAAAAGGTCTTCATTTGACTGTGCTATCCACTCAAGCTACTGTCCTATGTTCTCCTTTTCTGAGTCATAGTTCTAGAAATAGTAATTTATTCTTGTTGCCTCCATTTCTTCTCCTCCTGTTCACCTCTCAATCCTTTGCAACCTGAGTTCTGACCCACATGACCAAAATGAAACTGCTTTCTCCAAAGTTCACATTAATCCCTTAATTGTTAAAAACCAATGGCCTTTTCTCACTCCTTTTGACACATCCAGAAAAATGTAAATTTCTTTTTTAAAATATATTTATTTTTCATTTTCAGCATTCACAAATTTTCTCCCCTTCCTTTCCCTCTCCCCTTCCCAAGATGCTGTGAAATCTGATATAGGTCATACATGTACAATCATATTACATATATTTCTACATTTCTCATGTTGTAAAGAAGAATTGGAACCAAAGGGGAAAATCACAAGAAACAAAAAAAGGAAAAATAATAAGCTTTGATCTTCATCCAGAATCCATAGTTCTTTCTCTGGATGTGAGAAAATGTGATTTTCCATCAGGAGTCTTTTGGAATCATCTTTGATTGATCATCAGCCCATTGATGAGAACAGCTAAGTACATCAAAGCTGGTCATCACACAATGTTGCTATTACTGTGTACAATGTTTTCCTGGTTCTGCTCACTTCATTCAGCATCAGTCCATGAAGGTCTTTTTTGCTTTCAAGGTTTTTCTGAAGTTTGCCTGCTCTTCATTTCTTACAGGACAATATTATTCTGTTACATTAATATGGCACAACTTGTTGAACCATCCCCCAATTAATAGATATCCCCTGAAAATGTAAATTTCTTGAGAAAGGGAATTATCTCACTTTTATTGACTAATTCTTTTAGCATCTGAATCCCCAGTGCCTAGACAGCGCCTATCACATAATCAATACTTAATGAAGGATTATTGGTTGACTGAATGATTCTTTTTTGCTAAATATTCTCTCTTCCTTGACTGCCACTGCCCTCACTTGATTCTCCCCATTAGCATTTGACCATTCCTATTCAGACTCCTATGTTAGATCATCACTCCTAGCTTGCCCATTAAGCAGTTTTCCCAAAGGTTCTATCCTTAGTTCATTTCACTTTTCTTTCTACTTGCCCTGTCTTGGTGATTTCATTACCTACCATCGGTTTGATTATTATCTCTATGCAGATGACTCCCTTATCTGTCTCCTTAACTCCAGGCCCACTCTGCCTGTGGCCTGTGCAACATCTCCCTCTGGAGATCATCATCAGCTCAAAGTCAACAGTTTGGCCAGATTTTATTCAACTTTTCCTCAAGTCCATTTCTCCTCCAAAATTCCTCTTTCCTGAAGAGAATGATTAGGAATTATTCTTGCCTTATATGTAAATCATTTGCCAAGTCTGATGCTACCCCCACAACATATCTTGCATCTGTCCTCTTTGCTCTTCTCACAGCTATATTCCTTCTTTAACCTCTCGGTATCTCTCAGCTGGATTATAACATCTTAGACTCTTTACTTTTATTCTCTCCCATCTTCTCCCCTAATCTTCTACACAGAGGAAACATTAATCTTTTCAAAACACAGGTCTACTGAAGAATATTCGATTCCACCCATTTGCTTCTAGAATAAAATGCAAATGTGGCATTTAAAGCATTCCATAAGTTGGTTTCTATCTAACTTGCTGGACTCACTCATTTCCCATTATTAACCTTCAGGTACTATTTATTCTGTCTGCTCTACAGTTTGTTCTCTACTTGCACAATGTCATCTCTAATTTTTGTATCTTTGCTATACACTGTCCCTTGTGCCTGGAATGCACTCTCTCCTTACCTCCAATGCTTAGAATTCTTCACTTCCCTCAAGCATGAATTTGGGAGACTCCTTCTGGTCATACCCTTCCCTGATCTTTGCAGCTCATGCTCTCTCCTCCTTCCTGAAATTATTGAATTTACTTCTTTATCTATCTGTTTTATCTCTTCAGCAAGAAGGGAATACATCATTTTTGTTGCTGTATCCCCAATGTCTAGCACTGTGCCTTGCATAAACTAGGCATTAATTGAACCAAATTGAATTAAATAATTGAATTGAATTCTATTGAAAATCTATATTTCACAGTCAGGTGGATGCCACATGATGGATACTTTTCACATCTGCATGGCACCCACATTCCTAGAAATATATTGCTGTACTTTTGTTTAATAACTGAAAATTACTAACCCCAAATATGAAACCATCCTTTGGCTCTGAAGTGCCTGTCTGAATAACCATGAAAAAGGGTCCCACTATCATAATTTAAATTCCATTCCATCTTAAAAATGCAATGAGTCTGACTGAAGACAAGTTCTTGAAGCGATGGGCATCCAGAATGTAGGGGACAGAAAATGGAAGAATCCATTAACATGGTGACCCAGGAAGCAATCATTTACCAAATGAAATATTTAGTAAGAACTACCTTCAAAGTCTGGGCCCCCACTGTAGGTTGAGTCCTGTAAGCAGGGTGGGCTAACTCCTCTAAATGAAGTTGGTTGGGGAAGGGAGTGGTTTTTCTTTCTCTAACCCAACTCAGGATTAAAAATTTCAGAGATGGATCAAATCTGACAATCCTCAACTCAATACGTTTTTATAAGTGAGTGACTGATGCCCTCAGGGCACCTTCTAAACCTGTGGTGTCACACTCAAATAGAAATGCTGACTGCACAATGATTTAGAAAACCACAAATTAACATTATCTATGCTATTGTATTTTCATTTATTTTGTTATGTATATTATTTTGTTAAACATTCCCCTATCACATTTGAATCTAGTTTGGACTGCACTTGGGATTCTAACCCACCACTTGGCTGTGAATTCCACACCTCTGCTCTAAACTAATTGAGATATGCTCCATAAACCAGCCAAATAAAATTCTGATACAAAATCCGATTGGCATTGGGGATTAAAAAAAAGCCTCCAAGTTGGGGTCAAAAGAACTTACTCTAGTTCATAGCACTACGGGGAGAGTTTGTACTCCTCCCACAACTAATTCTGAGTAATCTATATATGGAAGGGAATTTGTTTAAGAATGAAAGAATGGGGTCCTATTATCCTAAATGGTTAGTGAATCACATGGCCCAATATTTCTTTCTTTTTTTCTCTTGTGCCACTTAGTTTTTATTGCTGAAAAAATAACTATATTCTTAATATGATCCCTTGCTAATGACATTCTGGAATACTTATTTACCTTGTGATAGAAAATATTTCTTCTATGTACTCTTTTTTGGAAGTTGGAATCCTCACAGATCACCAAGAAAACCAGTCCTACCATTTATAAAGCATTAAAAATCTTTCCTTGTGTTGTTTTCACTCTTCTACCTAGGGGTCTGAAAAGCATCCTTGGTCTTAGAGACCACAAAATTTGTTTATTTTTCCTCTTTAAGAAACCTGTTCTGCTGGCACTCCCGTTTGGCCTTTCTGGAGGGGGAAAAGCACAATCTGTTGGATTTCCTGTACTCTTTGCCACTTTCCTCTTGGATAACTTGGCTTTATCTTGCTGGGGAAGAACAAAGGTATTTCTACTAGCCCACTTATGTCTTTTTTATCATTCTAGTGGCATCTATATCCTGACACTACCTCTAGGTCACTGGTTCTACTTGACTATAACTCTCTCAGATTAACCATTTCTAAAGAAAACTTTGAGACTACCTAGGGAGCAATGTGCTTGCTTCCATTAACAACTTGCTTCCTTTACTTTGTGATCAATTTAGGGGTTCCTATGTCATTATTTTTTGGCTTTGGGGAAATAATAGGATGTGCTGTCAATCCTTTCACAGCAGGAGTTTCTGTACAAGTCTTCTGAAGTGTGGTGTACAAGTTTTTCATGTGTTGTTCCTTGGTCTCTATATTCTTACAAGCATGTCTTTTCCCTGTTTTTGCTGATGGCTGGCATCACTTCAAGGTCTGTCAATCCTTGTTTTTTTCACTCTTTTGGGTCTCCGTGTCATCATTTTTATCTGGCCCCTGGAAGCCATCTGTTGCTTCTATGGTTTTTGGTCCTTGACTTTTTTTCCCTTTTATATCCTCTCCTTAAGCTGTTGTTTTGAGAATGTAAGGGAATAGTTGTATCAGACAGTCTATCTCATAAGGAAAAGAAGAATCCATTCTCTTAGGCTTCCCTTTATTCATCTCATTTCTCTTCGTCATTCTTGACCTATCTTTCTCAAAAATCACAGCTGTCTCCATATTCTGTTTTTCATCTTTTTTTCTTTTCTCTTTTCGAAATTTCAATTTTGGCCAAGAAATCTTCTCTTGCTGAAGCCTGTTTCTGTTCAATTTGTTATGCCAAGGAAGGCCATCTTGAAAGAGTATGCCTTCAGCAAGGCTCGGAACTTTCTAATCAGTTTGTAGAGATGGTCCCCATTCAAAGAAGGAGTGCTTGGCCTGCTGGCCACTCCAAATAGTCTATCAGTGATTTCTTTACAGTTAAACTGAAGGACAAATCCAATGTGTTCCTGGTCATCATTCTGCTTTTCCACTTCGGTTTATCTTCTCTTAAAAAAAAGAATCCTTACCTTCGTTTGCTTCCTAAGGAATCTTATGGATGTTTTATCATCTGATTCAGCTGCTAACAGTTCACTGTCCTCTTGGTAGGCATTTAATTCTCTTATTCTTCAATGGTAAAAGGAGCTTGTTCCACAGTTGATTCAAAGATACCTCTGAGTATATCATACAGCAAAGTAGAATCCTTTGCCCCAGCTGCAGTTTTGCAGAATGGAAAAATAAACTTCAGGTTTGGGTCTGCTGTAAGCTCCTACTTCAGTCTGTTCTTCCACATATTTGCCAACAAAGTGGGACATTACTCCACAAGGTGCCTGACTGTCTGGGCACAAAATTTCTTTCATTAGGATATCCAGAAGTAGTTCAACCTAACTTTCCACCCATTCATTTCTTTTTAATATCTCGAAGGACTGGTTCAGAAGCAGGTGCATTATTAGTATGTAGAACTTATCCAGGTGCAATTTGTCTACTCCAATTCACTGATGGTTCATGGTTTGCCAAAAAGTCTGAACAAATGGATGCTGGATTTTTGTGTTCTGAAAAAAATATGGATGAGCTGGGAAACTGTATTTTCTGCAAGAGAAGTTTGTCCTGCATCCACATATAGTAGAAAAGCCCTTCCCATATTTTTAGTAATTCGTGACTAAAACTATTTCAGGTGGCTCTGATCTTGGTGCAGATGTACCTCCAGAGCTTCCTCAGCCCACGGTCTCAGATCATCTTCTCATTGCCAGCTAGCAGCTATCCTACCTGAGTTTCCTGAAGGAAGGCCAGAGATGTGATGGCCATGGTCCAATAATTCTGAGCAGCCTCAGCCATTCCTCACTTTATGCCCTGGCCATCTTCTCACCACCTGCCCTTCCCCCCATCTCCCTCCAAAGCTGGAATCACGGTTTACACATAAGTACTGAAATTCTTTTCATTCCATTCATTCGAATTCAAAGCAATACTACAATTGCTCTTGGAAAGAGTATGCTAATCTAAACTTGTGGCCCTACTCACTATCCACAGTCTTTCCAAACCAAAATACCTCTCTTTAGCCATCACTGACCTATTAAAATGTGAGCATCTTAAGGGCAGGGACTATTTCCCCAATGCTCAGTATATAGTAAGAACTTAAAAATTGCTTTTTACTTCATTCATTCATTCATTCATTCATTCATTCATTCATTCATTCATTCATTCATGTTTTTGTAGAAAAGACCCAGTCAATAACTGAACCAACACTCTCAGAGTTCTTCAGTTGTTCAATTGATGTGTTAATGGTTGCCATGCATATTTATCCTCTGTGCTCTGGGGCCACGGAAGGACTTTCAGGTTCTAGTTTCAACTTCTGTTACACTTTTTCTAAAGCAGGGGCAGGACTGCCCCATCATTTTCCTCCTACCCCTTGGGCAGGTGAAATTATCTGCTCTGAAAATGCCTTGCTCCCCTGACTTCTGCCCCCAGTGTGCTGAGCAATTTGGGACTGAAGCTGGCAGTCTGACTGGCACATAACCGGCTTCTTGTCCTTGTCCTGCTTCAACCCCAGGGATAGAAGGCCCTATCTGTAAGTCAATAGAACAGCACACCAAAAAGACTCACCATTCAAAGTCCCAGTCTGCACAGATGCAGGGCTCAGAGACCACAGTTCCAGAGTAATCACGTCCTAATGCACACTGTGCTCCTGGCTTGCGTTTCTTGAATATTTTTCTTTCCCCCATGACACAAGGTTCTCCCTATAAAAAAAGAAGCCATAGAGAAAGGGGCAGGGTAGGGATGGGGGGAAGGATGACTTCTCAGCCAATATTGTTCCTAGTATCCTATCATTTGAAGGTTGCCCTATATCAGACTCAAGCTGCCAAAACCTCAGGCCCACCATCCTCAAATTACATTTGGTGTGAGAATAAAGCTAATGAAAGTCCTCCTACTGAGGAGAAGGAATAACACGGTCAGACTGGCCACCCAGCTGCCGCCAAAAGGCTGAACCATTGGAATGCCTTTCCTGCACTCTACAAAGTGCAGAGTTAATACAGATCATTTCCCACCCACAACACAGGTCTCCAACAACTTTATTGGGCTCTTACTTTTGGACTCCCATTTTGGTAATTCAGTTACTTCTTCTCTAATTACTGAGTGACTGTTGCACTAAGGACAGATAAGTGGAGCAGTGGATGGAGAGCTGGACCTGGAGTCAGGAAGACTCATCTTCTTGAGTTCAAATCTGGCATCAGACACTTACTAGCTAGGTGAACCTGAGCAAGTCACTAAATCCTGTTTGCCTCCATTCTTTCATCTATAAAATGAACTAGAGAAAGAAGTGGGAAACCACTCCAGCATCTTTGCCAAGAAAACTCCAAATGAGGTCACAAAGAGTTGGATACAACTGAAAATGACTAAACAATAACTATTATACTACACAGAGATAATATCACTTTTAAGTGAAATTGTTTTATGTGATTCAGGTTATTACAACTTTGTAGAAAGAGCATGAGATTTTGGAGTCAGAAGATCTATCTGGGCTCAAATTCCAATTTTTCTACTTACTACTCATGAAATCTTGAGGAAATCACTTAACATGTCTGGGTCACAATTTCCTCATCTGTAAAAATGAGAGGATTGGGCTACCTGGCCTCTACTGTCCTTGACTTCTAAATCGATGGCCCTAACATCCTTCCTTTAACCTGTGATTCAACCCAGTCTCCCAGTAGGCCACTGAAATTCCTTCAAAATCACTGAAATGCCAAAGGAAACAGGCTTTCCTCAGAAAGAGTTAAAACCTTGGTATCTGAGAATGACATCTAGCTATAAATTCCTTCTGGGGAAGCTAAGTAGTTCTCATAATTTCTCTTCTCTTTGTCCTAGGTGGAGGGTCCCACAGGAAGACTTTCTGCTAAAGCAGTGTTAGGCATGTGGTGAATTGAGAAACAAGTGACAGCTTGGCCTACCTGATTAAGCAAGTGCCAGGTCTGGAAGTCATCCTTGTTGCACCTTCGACTGAAGATGGATTTGTAGTCCACTTTCACCAGTTGCCACTCGGAACGGAGGCTGAAGTGGCCAAAAACTCTATGGGTTTGATGGAGGAGAGACAGGTCAAGAGTCACCAAGGCAATGGAAAGATTGGACAAAAATAATGTTGTTGAAAATCATTGCAAGCCATGACCATTACACCAAAAGTTCCTTCCTTTCAGTATGTCAGTCAGTCGGGGAATAAGTATTTATTAAGTGCTCACTATGTGCCAAGCCCTGGGGATACAAAGAAAGGCAAAAATCACCCCTGCCCTCAAGAAACTCACAATCTAATGGGGGAGATGACAGGCAAACAAATGTATAGGTAGGTAGACAGATATAGATATAGATACACACACATATATGTGTATGTATATATGTATGTATATGTATGCAAATATGTATATGCACGTGTATATGTACATATGTATGTATATACACAGATATACACACATATGTATATATATACTATATACAAACTAATTATATACAGAATAAATAGGAAATAATTAACAGAGGGAAGGCACTAGAATTAGGAAGGGTTGGGAAAGACTATCATAGCAATCACTGAGTTCTTTGGACAAAGCTATATCTCTACTAGCATTTTTCTTAGTTTCATTCTGCTTGGTTTGAAGCTCAGGGACATGACCCCTTCTGTATCACCTCTTATCCCACCAAAAACAACAGCAGTCTCAGACAGGGGGCTCATATGTATGGACAGTAAAGAGCCACACAACCTCAGTGACTACAGTGATCAATATTGACCTTTCCAAAGGCTCGCATTTGCAGGGTTCGATAAATATGAATGATCGATCCTTTCTAGAAAAGTAGGAAAAAATTCACAGATTTTCTAAACTCTGCCCTGGTTACACATTATGGAATCATAATACAAAAGATCTATCAGAGTGATTTAAATGGGTGAGTAATCATTACATTACTGGAGCTCAATCCAATCGGAGACCCTGCCTTTCTGTGACTAGGATAATATCCATCTCTTCCTCACATCACCACATGGGTGTCTTTTCTGCCTGGGTTATGGAATTGTCTTGGTGATACAGAAGACGATTAGTAATTTAAGAGATTTGTTTCTGCTGTTCAAGAAATATGTATATTTTGAGAATCCAAACTACATTAAAGTAGAGAAACTCAGATCTGGATCCTTGATTTTATTTGTTTGGAGATTTTCTAGTGTGCAAATGCCTTCTACCAATTCCTGGACCTTTCTGTAACCTTTGGCATTGTTGGTGACTCTCCTTTCCTTAATACTCTCTTCTGTCTAAGTTTTTAAGATACCATACTCTCCTAGATCTCTTCCTACTTGTGTGACCACTCCTTTGCATTCTCTTTTGCTGGATTTTCATCCAGGTCATCTCCTATCTGCCCTGGTCCCTTTCCTCTCTACAACATTTCACAAGAGAATCATGAATTCAATTGTCATCTCTGAGGTAATAATCCACAAATCTATTTATCTAGCCCTAAACTTTATCCAGTCTCTTATCTCAAACTGCCTACATTTTGAATATCTTGAATCGAATGTCTCAGAGACATCTTCAGCTCAACATGTACCAAACTGAACTCATTATCTTTCCCCTCAAACCCTACCCTCTTCCTAACTTTTCTATTTCTGTTGAGGATACTACCATCCTTCTAGGTGCCTAGACTCAAACCATAGGCTTCATTTTGGCTCTTCATTCTCAACCTATGGCTTATCCATATCCAGTTGGTTTCTGGGGTCTATTGATTTTGCTTTGATAACATGACTCATATACCACCTTCTCATTTTTGTTACTGCCACCACCCTGATGCAAGTTCTCATCACCTCATGCCTTGAGTATTGCAAAAGCCTGCTGGTTGATCTCCCTGTTTCTAGTCTCTCCCAACTCTCATCTATCTTTTACACAGTTGATAAAGTGATGTTCCTAAGGCATAGGCCTGACCATGCCACCCCACATTCAAAAATGAAAGATAGGAGAGAGGGAGAGAGGGAGAGAGGGAGAGAGGGAGAGAGAGGGAGAAAGAGAAAGAGAGAAAGAGAGAGAGAGAGAGAGAGAGAGAGCGCACTATTCTGGTTAATCTTTCTAAAGTATTGTCTTGCTCAAAAACTTTAGTTCTCCATCATCAAATGGATAAAATCCAAATTCATATCCATATCACAAAACCCGCCAGAGTGGACTCAGAGGGATTAAGTTATTTACCTGTGACCACACAGCCTTTATGTATCAGGGATAGGACATTAATCAAGATATTTCTGATTATTCTTCTTGCTGCCCATCTCTTTACCTTCTCACCAAAACTCTTGGTCTACCACAACCTTAGATACAACCCCTGAATTCGCAAGTTTCCTTTTGCCTTACCTTGCCTAGAAGCAGGCCCATACATGACATCCCAGCCATCTACACAACATGCCACTACATATATTCCAGCTCCCCTTTAAGCTCCCAGCCTGATTATTATTAACCCTCTTACATCACCCTCACCTAACCTACAGTGTGATTTCAGAATATGCATCCAAAGCAGAGTGTGGGACTTCTACTTTTTATCTTCACCCCATTAGCTCCTTCAAAGCAGGGGCTGTCATACTTCTATTTGTATCCTCGGCTACACAGGAAGTGCTGGAGAGTCCTACCCTTAATCCTACCATCTCCAGGAAGCCTTCACTGACTATAGTATCAATAAATGATAATAATAATAACAACATTTGTGTAGAACTTATGTTCCAGGCACTGTGGTGAGGGCTTTATGATTATTAATTCATTTGACCCTAACAACAGCCCTGGGAGTCAGGTGCTCTTATTATCCCCATTTTACAGATGAGGAAAGTGAGGACAATTGGGTTTGACAGATTTGCCCAGGGTCACACAGTGAGTAAGTATCTAAGGCTGGGTTTGAATTCAAGTCTTCCTGATTCCAGGCTCAGTGGTCTATCCACTGCAAAACCTAGCTACCTTACTGAACTCCTACAGCTCACTCACTATCTCTAGCACTGAATCATAGAGGCGAGAACAGATCTCAGAGCCCAAACAGTAGATGACAATTCATACCCTGAAGGAATCTCCGCCATAAAGCATTGAAGTGTTCATCTGGCTTCTGCATGAAGATCCTCAATGAGCAGGAAGCCACCACCTCCCAAGGCACTTTTAAAAAGCTCTCATTAAGATTCTTTTTTTTTTTCCTGATATGAAGCCACCCCTTGCTCCTGCTTCTGCCCTCTGGAGCCAAACAGAACAAGTCAAATCCCTCCCTCACATGACAGCCCTTCAAATACTATCCCATTCTCTCTGACTCTTCTCTAGGATGAACATCCCCAGTTCCTCCAACTGCCCCTCTTATGATTGGCACTCATGGCTCCTCTAGGGTGTGCTGGAGGTAGCTCCAGTGATTTGGGACAATCAATTGTTATATATTCAAAGTGAGCATTTGTACCTAAAAAGTTAGCAATCCCTACAAACCAGGGTATGGTTTCTGGTTTTGCTGATTGTCTAGATTATAGAAAGTGAGGTAGAAAATATTAATAATGCAAATTCAACATAAAAGTGTGTCATGTAAATATTCCCCCCCAGAAAGCTGGTTGTTAAATATTTACCAGCACACCACCGCCATCATCCCAGTTGTCTTCCTCTGCATATTCTTCAACTTCTCAATAGCCTTTTTAAACTGTTGTGTCAAGAATGAAACACAGCGCTCTCATGGGTCTGATGAGGGCTGAGTTCAGAGGGACTATCACTCCCATTATTCCTGTACCTCTCTTAATGTAGATATAGATTTTATTTTTTTTGGTTATCACATTCTCCTGTGATGTGGACCTTTCAGTCAACCCCCAGCATCTTTATCAGACAAATTGTGTCTGACCATCCCCCTTCTATACCTTGAACTTGAGAAGAAGTTTGTTGCCGCTGCTGTTGTTGTTTTAGGCCAGGTATAAGGCCTAACGTCTATCCCTACTGAATTTTCATCTTATTAAATTTGGGCTAGATTTCGTTGGATCTGAACTCTCTTATTCAGTGTATCATCTGTCCTTCCAGCCTTGTGTCATCTGTAAATTTGGTAAGAATGCTATGAATGAGATACATGTATCTATCTATCATCTATCTATCTATCTATGTATTATACACACATACCCTACGACAAAAATTTGTTGAATTAGTTAAGCATTGATTCTGACTTCTTAAACACTAAAATGTAGTCTGTTTTTAGTTGCCCTTTTAACTATATTCCTATGGTTTCTAGATTAGATTACTTTAAAAGGGCACTCCTAGAGGATTTCTCATTTTATAAATTGCAGTAGCATAAACAAAATATTTCTTATCTCATAGGTGCAACTGCCGACAGTACTGCTTATATATTTGACTGCAAGGTCCTGTTCAAGCTCTTATCATGGGATTTTCTTTCTAAAGCCTTAAACAACATGGGATCATCCAGCCTGGGCTTTAGCCAGTGAGTTGCTCCAATCAGCGAGATCGGAACTCTAATCTACTCCCACTCTGTGGCCAGAGGTGTTCACTGGCCCCATATCTGTGAAGGCCCAGGCTCAACTGTGTACTCCAGCTGGAATAAAGAACCCATAACCCCTCCTTTCATATGGATCTAAATTCAGCCTCTCAAACTGGGAGCCAGCTTTCTAGTTCTGGGATTTTGTTCATTTAAATTTTGTTATTTGCTCTCCTGATTAAGGTCTATCAAAGGTGAGTGCATGGTGTAGAAGGGGGAAGAGGAGAGGGGAGGAGAGAAAAGAGAGGAAAAGAGGAGCAGGGATGGGGAGGAGAATAAAGGAAGAAGACAAAAAAAAGGGAATGTGGGAGAGGGAAGAAGAGAGAGAAGAGAAAAAGGAGGAGGAGGAGGGGAAGAACAAGAAGTAAAAGAGGAAAGAGAATTAAAGTTGGAGTTAGTTATTCTTCCTTTTCCACAAAAGTTTTCAAATAAATGAGAAGCAGGAAGCTAAAGGAAACAAAATGCAAACAGTGAGTATAATGTTGAGACTTCTCACTTTAGAGGATCTGGGTTCAAGTTCTGGTTCTTTGCGCCCTCTGGGACCATGAACAGATGACTTTCCTAAGCCTCAGTTTCTTTACCTCCAAAACAAGGAGGTTGGACAAGATTCCCTCTATGACCAGTTCTATGATACTACTAGAATCTGGTGACCAAAGAGGCTACTTTGGAAGACCAAAGACAGCTCCAGTGTATTCTGCCAACATCAACAATCCGGAGGAAATGACTTGGTTCCAAATTACAGGAAGAGAACAACCAAATAGTCATTAATTCATAAACAGGACCAGCTATCCAGAGAAACAATGCAGATCAGCTGCAAGAACAAGCCTCACTGCAGGGAAGCCTGTTTGAAATAAAATAAGTAGCACTAATTTCTGACTACCAATTATTTTCCAGTAATAAAAAATGACTCTTTAGCCACCGAGCCTCAATTCTCTAGAATTGGACAAGGGAAAAAATAAAAGGCATCAGGACATTCCATTATCTTCCTTAATGACAGAGGAGAGTAAAGTAAGTGCTGTTTGGGAAAACTAACCAGACATTCCTTTGTCTGCTTGCAATTCTCCTCCTCCTTAAGAATAGTCAGTTCCTCCTCTCTAAACCTCAGTCTCCTAGATTGTAAAATAAAGGGATTAGACTAGACGACATATGAGGTTCTTTCTGGTTCTTGTATTTCATGGTTCTATAAGGTAATACACACACAAACAAAATAAATAAATGTGTGTATATGATATATGTATACATAAATACATACACATATATATATGTATATATACCCACATACATCAGGATTAAATGGCTAGTAAGTATCTAAAGATAGACAAATATATCAGAGTCATACAGCTAGTAAGTATGTAAGTGTGTGTATATAGATTACATGTATTTAACTATATATGTATGTGTATGTATACACACATCTGTGTGTGCACAGACAGATAAATAAATATATCTAAAACCTTTGTAACCCTGCTACATAGATACCTATTATGTTAGGTTGTGTAATCTTGATATATGCGTATATGAACTGTGTGACCCTGTGTGCATATATGTATGTATATGTATATATGTATATATGTATAGTATACATATGTATGTGTGTATACGCCCATATAACAAATGACATATATACACACATATATGCACAGGTATTCATTATATGTGTGTGTAAATACATTCAATCAGGATCACACAGCTATTGTCTATCCAACTAAGGCGCACACACACATAAACACATAGCTAGATATCACAGTGGAAGGAGTACCAGCCTCAGACATTAGCTGTGTAACCCTGGGTAAGTCACTTAACCTCAGTTTTCTAATCTCTAAAATGTGCCAAGAAAACCCCAAATGGAGTCACAAAGAGTCAGACACAACAGAAACTACAGAACAACAACAACTTTTCATAAAGGCAATCCCAACACCACCCCCCCCCCCCAAACCCCACCTATCGTTGAAGGCCCAACACAAGTCCTACCCCCTACATGAAGCCTTCTACTCTTGCATGAGGTAGCACGGTGTAGAGTGTTGGACTTGGAGTAAGGAAGACTTGGGTTTGGATCCGACTTCAGACACTTATTAATTGAATGACCTTTGCAAAGTTACGTCAGCTCCCTCCATTTCGATTCTCTCATCTGTATAATGGAGGAGTTGAGCACTCTGACCTCAGAGGACCATCAAGGATCCTGAGCCTAACTCAACCCATAGTGACTCTTCTGAGTCCCTACGCATAAACACTCCTGCTTTGACCATTCCTTTGGCCGGCAATGTTTTCCACTGTTAGCTCACTTATCAGGCATTTATATTTTATCTCTCCATCTCTCCATCAAATCTATAAACCCTCTGAGGGGAAGGGTTGCCTCTGTCTTATATTCCTTTGTGTCCCTTATAAGGCTCAACCCAGGGCCATGCACATAGGTAGATAGATAATGAATGCATTAAAACCAAAGGGAAAAATCAAAAGAGATTTGAAAGAAAAAAAGTTTCTATGTAGAGTCTGTTAGAAAAAATGCTACATTACTATGAGTAGGATCATATCCATAGTCACCTATATTCCTAAGCATATTTTACTACTCATTGCCCCCCTTTTGTTTCCTTCAGCAAATGAAATAATATCAAGAATGTTAATAATTGTACCATTTCTACAGCACTCCAAGGATTGCAAAGCACTGGACATACGTTATCTCATTTTCGGCTCACAACACCCCTGTGGGACAGGTGCTGTTATTATCTTAATTTTATAGATCAGGAAACTGAGGCTGAGAGAGGTTAAGTGACTTGTCTATGGTCACACAGCTATTAAGTATCTAAGGAGGAGCTTGAACTCAGATCTTCCTGAGGACAAAGGCAGCTCTCCTACACACTGTGCCACCTAACTTTGCCAGATAATATGTATAATGCATTTTGCAAACTTTCAGATGCTATATAAATTCTATTATATTATTGTAATAAGCATTTTTGTCATCATTCCTTCCATCTCCTACACCAATGATAGCATTCCTTACTCAATAAGCACCCCTCCCTTGGCCCCCTATACGGAGGCACTATCTAACTCATGTCCAGGACCTGCTGCATCTTAAGAATTCAGCAGGTTAAAACCAGTTAATTATAAACTATTCAAGAAAAAGCATTGTATTTTCTCTTCCTATGGCCTTCTTCCATGGGACTTGTAGAGTGCTTTGGCAACGGTGGGATATGACTAGATAATCAAAGACTAGGGCAGGAAGAGGAATCAAGGGTCATTTTTGACATCTGCTCATTTTTCCCTACTTATATTCCTCTCTAGGATTTCCTTTAACTCTCTGGACTTTCTGCATCATCCTTACTACCTCTTTTCCTACTTTATTTTATGTTTCTGTTGTCTTTTCTCATTACTATGTAAACTCTTTGCAGACAGACTTTTTCTCAGAGCTTAGTATAATACCTGGCATACAGTAAGTACTCAGGAAAGGCTTCCTGACTTGACTTCATGGCTACAAATATTACCATTTCCTCTGCAGATGTAATATTTTCCCTGAACACGATATAAAAGACAATCCATGTAAATTCTACCTGCTTGGCCACAGGTAGCTTGAAAGACATTCTCATTAATTCATTGATTCTAATAGGTCTACCTCAAGTCCCACTCTGGCTGCACGACTTTCCTGAACACTCTGACTCACGGTGGTCACACCTTCCTCTGAAAGTTCAGAGTACTTGCCATATATTCTGCTTCTTTGGTACCCTCGCATGTTATCATTTGCAAATGACTCTTATGGTATCCCAAAATCACAAAGTTTCAGAGCTAAAAGGAACCTCATTTATCATCTGGTCCAACTTATACTTGAAAAATAATCTCTTCTGTAGCAAACTCTATGTGACTATTTGGTCTTTGCATGAAGACCTCCAATGAGGTAGAATACAGTGCTTTCCAAGGTAGCCCAATCCACTGTTGGTTAGTTCTGATTGTGACAGAAGTTCTTCCTGACATCAAGACCAAATTTATTTTTTTTGCAGCTTTCGCCCATTGTTCCTGAGATGGCCCTGGGCTGGGGAGTAGAGGGAGGGGGTGTCACCAGAAAACAAATTTCCCCCCTCTTTCATGTGCTAGTCCTTTAAATCCTTGAGGACAACAATCTCTTCTTAACCAGACTAAACCTCTCTGGTTTTTTGAGTTGCTCCTCATATGGCATGGATGTGGGGTCCTTCATTATTTTGGTTATTGTAGAGACTTTCAAGCTTATCAATGTCTCTTTTTATTTATTTTAATTTATGGAATAAAACAAGCATTTCCATAACAGAGTATAATAAAAAAAGATGACTGCACATGAAACAGCAAATCTATTGTGGACAATTTGCCATTCCTTTAAAATATATCAGAAAATTATATAAATTTCTTTTTTTTCTTCCCTCTTCTCTCCCCATCCCTGTCCTAGGGATGGCTACTATTACACATAAATAGGTTTATATGTGTAAAAAGTTATTTTATACAGATTTATTAGTTCTTTCTCTGGATACAGATAGCATCTTTCTTCTTATGTCCTTTCTAGTTAATTTGGGTATATTCTAAAATGAGACAGTCAGAAATGAACACAGTATTTCAAATATGGCCTGGGCAGGGCAGAGAACAAAAAGGATTCTTTATTCCTGAAATTGACATCTCTCTTAATGTAGCCCAAGACTGCATTAACTTTTCTGGCTGCTGTATCTCACCAATAGCTCACATCTAGCCTGCCATCCACTAGAACCCCCAGATCTTTTTTCAAATCAATAGCTACCCAACCATGCTTTTTTCTGTATCTTAAACTTGTGTTGTCAATGTGTTAACCCAGTTATAACTTTGTGTTTAACCCTATTAAATTTCATTTTAGTAAACTGAGATATTGCTACATTTATAACCATCTACTTCCTGTTATCCTTAAGTTTTAACATGCTAATGATTCATCTCTCTTACCAGACTACAAATTCTTTGAGTCAGGGATACTCATATTCTTTTTCATCCTTTGCAGCTTAGCTTATGACCTTATACATAGGACATACTAAGCAAATACTTAAGGCCTGATTGATTAATCTAATATTGACTCAGTGCTGTGGGAGGCTGGGAGTATCACCTTGTTCAACCCCATTTGTAGCCAGTTCAGAGGAATTGAGTCACATGTCCCCCTGGCAAGTCAATATGACAGAAGTTGTACCAGGAAAAGTCACTGACTTCTCCAGTCTGTGTCAACTTTAGCAGAGCCAGAACTACCACAAGCTACCTATCTGTCTATCCTAGACTTCTTGAGACATCAAATATAGCATCTTTCCTGAGTCATATCCCAGAGTACCGTGTGCCACAGCGGGGGGAGGGTGTTCACTTGGGGGAAAATAAAATCCAACTTTCAGAGAAAGAAAGGGCTCCATTAGTATTCCAAATGCACAGTGTTAGCTACTCCTTAATTAAATGATTTCAAAGGAGATCTTGGTATATAATTGCTATAATTTAGATGGAAACAATACTACACTAAATGTAATTAGAGCAGTAGGATCTGTAAAAATGTTTTCTTCTTCAAAAGAGAATGGGCTTTGGGTCACCTGACTCTCCCATGAAGTAGCAAAGTATGAGTTTGCATTGTGGAGGAAGTGGGGTGGGGAGGTGGGGATGGGGGAAAGGGGAATGGTGTGCTTTGTTTTGCCTTTTAAGCATCTTGAATATGGTTCTCTTGGATGATGTCATCTCTTCCTTTAAAGACAACAGCAATAAAGGGAATCTCTCTGTGGCTCCAAGGGTTGGCCACAGAGTCATGGAGGTCCTGCAAGTCTTGTTTTTCCCAGGTTCAAGTTCTAATAGGAGCTGGGCATGGTCTCCAAATTGTACCTTTACATGTCATCCCTCATGGATTTCTGCAGTCATGAGATCATAGATATAGAGCTGAAGGGGACCTTCTGAAGCCAATTAATCTACCTTATTCACTTAACGGATGAGAAAACTGAGGTCCAAGGAGTTTAAAGGATTTGCCCAAGGTAACACAGGTAATAAGTGTAGCAGGATCTGAACCTCTCTGACTCTAGTATATTTTCCAATACACTAGATATATTCATCAAATGATTGTCCTAGGAAATGGGAATTGAATTGTGCTTCCTACAGTATGGATGGACTACATGAAGCCATCTGTACACTCTCCCATCAGAACTACTCATGACTACGGTGAATAGATAGGTGTCATGTCAGCCATGTCAAATGGCAAAGTGCACACTCATGTGATATTCAAAAGAGTAACCTTCACCACAAATATCCTCCCCTAATTGAATAAGTTAAATGGCCACAGATTACAGTGTCACCTAGATAGGAGGGACTTCAGAGTCATTCTTGACTACTATCTTTGGTCAGTACTGCACTAAATGCATCCCATAAACATCAGATTGTTTTTCTAAGGCCTTATGGCAAGAAAATTCTACATTCTCACTCAATAATCCATTCTAGTATTTAACAATCTTTCTTGCCAGTAAAGTATTTAGTATATATCCAGCTCAAATTCTGAGCTTTATTTCCATCCCCTGGTTTCTCTCCCAATATCCAGATGGACCTTTCCCATTGCCTAATGGATACTTCCGCATGGATGTGGAGCCATACCAACACTTCAAACTCAACAGGTCCCAAGTCATCATCTTTCTTCCTAAACCTTCCTCCTCCCATGATTTAAATTCTATTCATAGTGCTAGTCAAGTGGAGGCCCAAATCTTACAGTCTTATACAACAGATAGAAACACCAAATATATGTATATATGTATATATATATATATATGCAAAATAATTTTAGGAGGATGATGAAGAGTGGGAATTGCCAGGGAAAACCTAGTTAGAAATCTTCTACTCTAACCTCAAGAACCTCAACTGCATAGTCCTGCCTAGTTGTATACCTAACCCTGAGGAAGTACTGTTAGTCATTCATGGATAATTAGGGAAGGAGAAGGGAATGAGCATTTACTAAATGTCTGCTATGTGTCAGATACTGTGCTAAGCACTTTACAAATAACTCATTTGATCCTTTTAACAACTCTGTGAAGTGAGTGCAATTAGTATCCCCATTTTATAGTTGGAGAAACTAAGGTGAACAGAGGTTCAAGTGACTTGCCCAGGGTCACACTGCTGGTAAGTATTTGAGGCTGGGTTTGGACTCAGGTCTTTCTGACTTCAGACTCAGGGCTGAATCTACTGTGACATCTCCTTTATCAACATGGGGGAGGGGGAAAGGAGTTTATGTCATCCCAAACCACGGATAATCCCCAACCATCGAAGTTTGGCTTTGGAATGCATTACTTTTTGTTATTATTAACATGGATTCACTTTCCTAAATGTTTGTTAATTGTTAATATATATATATATATCAAGAATCAAAAACCTAGTCAGTCACCAAGTATTAATTAATCACCTATGGTGTGCCAAGTCTTTTATCAATGAATCAAAAAGCACTTTTTAGGCACTTAGTATATGCCAGAAGTTGTGCAGAGCACTGGAAATATCGATGAAAAGTCAAAACAGCCCCTGACCTCAAGCAGTCCTTAGGGTCACATTATGATGAAAGACACAACAAATCAATAACTATGCCCGTTCAAAATATATGCTAAGTAGATGAGACAAAATCTCCACTGGGAACAGCTCTAGCCACTGGGAGAACTGGGAAAGGCCTCCAGAAGGAGGCAGAATTTGAGTTGAAGCAAAGAAACAAGTGGATATGGAGCAATTACTATGTGCCTGGCACTATGCTAAGCAAGTATTTATATCATAATTACTATGTGCCTGGTACTGTGCTATGCCCTTTTTATGAATATTATCTTATCTGATCCTCACAATAATGCTGGGAGGTAGGTGCTACTACATTCCATTTTATAGTGGAGCAAACTGAGGCAGATAGAGGTTAGGTGACTTGACCAGGAACATGCAGTTAGTTAAGTGTCTGAGGATGGATGTGAACTCAGGTCTTCCTGATCCCAGGTCTAGCACTCTATCCACATTCTGACCTATCACCTAGGAGATATTGGTCATTAGGGTGGGGCAGGAGGTGACAGAAATCATAATGGCTAACATTAGATAGTACAATAGATAGATCACAAATTATTTTATAAAACAATAGATAGACTACAAATGACTTTAAATACAGTATTTCAACTGATTCAGTGTGTAATTTTTTTTTTTTGAGGCAGTTGGTGACAGTGACACTGGGACTGGAGGAGTATAAAGGAAATAAGAGCTTATTCCCTTCCTACTCACCCCCTTCTCCCTTGGCTGACTGATCATCTTAATAACTAAAAGAGGTAACTAGTACAACTACTATTGCTTCCATTTTACAGATGATGAAACTGAGGCCAGTCTGGAAGGATGTAGAACAGAACATTGCAAGCCATGGCAGAAAGCAACAGGAAATGAAAACCAGAGGAAGCTCCAGTCAGGGATCATTTTCCAGGTTTCCCTTGTTGCCTTCCTAAGATCATCCCAATGCAAGCATTCAGGGCATGTCTAGTTATTCCATGAAATCCTGAGAAATGGGATCTGTGCTGTCACTTTCAAATTCCCACCTTCTATAAGTGGCCTCTTCCTGAACATCCCATTTCCACTCTTTATCTTCCCTTATTGCTAGTACCTTCCCTCTAAAACTATCTTCCATCTAACCTGTATATAGCTTATAAATATATATATATATAATATTATATATATATATATCCATCTATATACCATCCATCCATCTATCTATCTATCTATCTATCTATCTATCTATCTATCTATCTATCTATCTATCCATCCATCCATCCATCCATCCATCCATCCATCCATCCATGCATCCATCCATCCATCTAATCTATCTATCTATCTATCTATCTATCTATCTATCTATCTATCTATCTATCTATCTATCTATCTATCTATCTATCTATCTATCTATCTATCTATCCATCCATCCATCCACACATATATTTGCATGCTGTTTCTTCCAAGAATGTGAACCCCTTAAGGATGGAGGCTGTTGGCTGTTTTTTTGGTTTTGTTTTGTTTTGTTTTTTTTATCCTTCGTATCATTCCTGGCACTTGGTAAGAACTTAATAAATGCTTTTTAACTGATTGGCTGACTGACTTCTGAATGGAAGACAGCCTGGTGTCATAGAAAGAGTCCTGTGAGAGAGAACACCTGGTTTCTGTCTCAGATCTGCCATTAACTAGCTGTGTGACCTCAGGTGCTTTATCTATAAAATGAGAGAATTAGACCAGATAATCATTAAGGTGTCTTAAAACTGCAATTATCTGTGACTCTATGATCCTCGATCTATGTAGTATCCTGGAATTATCCACTTACTTATAGCTACCATAGCCCTTTTCTTCCCCATTCTTTACCCCCAACACATACAAAAAGAAGTCACATTTCTAAAGCACTTTACATTTCACAAAATTATTTTATCCACTGTAACTCTGTGAGGAAAGTAGTCATTCAAGTCGTATTAGGACTCTGGGCTTCAGTTTTCTACTATGCAAAATGGGAAGGTAGGCTAGGCTACATGGGCTTTGAGATCCTTTCTATTTCCAAATCTCTGATTTTATGATATTTTTTAGTGATGTAGCCACCTGGTTCAAGGAAGGCTAAGTGACTTTCTTTAGGCTGTCAGGTTAGCAAGCACCAGAAGAAGGATTTCAGCCCAGGTCTCCTGACTCCCAGGCCAGTGCCCCTTCAATTATACCAAGCTGACCTGGAGAGACAGATTGAGCTCATTTACACCGATGTAACAGACACAGCTTTACTCCAGCTAACTCCTTCTGCCAAAATGAGTGTCACTTTTACAGAATCCCCAAGGCAGATGGAAATCAGAGATATCCAGGACTGCACAGCTTAACACTGGGTTGCAAGTCATGATCATCACAACCTCTGTTTGTTAATGGGAAAGAATCACTGCAAGGTCCATGGAAGAAAAAGAAAAATTAGCATGGAGTACTTTCTTTTTACTTCCCAGGAGCATCTGGATAAGCAGGCCAGAAGAAGCGTGCCCACACTGGGTCACCACAGGCTAATTTTTCCCTATTGACACACCAGATTTAGTTTTCATTCTTCTAAGTAAACAGTTAAACCTGCTGATCATGCCAGTGAGTCACATGGCATTTTCTTTGCCACCTCCATCCAGAACACAGAATTAGCCATTGCTAGGAAACCACAAATCCCAGCCCAATCTTTTTACCCAGCCTTGACTTCTTTCGCTGGCTGGATGTCATTAATTTGAGAGCAAATTATTAGAAACCTAGAAAACAGTTCTGAAACGCCTACAGATTTATGATGAAGTCATTTCAGAAAAGGTCACTGGCAACCCTGCCATAATTAAATCTTTCATTAATTTTTAAAATACACAATAACTTACCAACGCAGCATAAATTGACCAGATGACCTTGTAAAGAATTATTTAGAGCATCATTCCATCATATCCTGCTCTCTAGTAATTCTCTCAGTTTAAATTTTACTTGTGGGGTTTTTCGCCCTCTCTTGGATTAGGCTCCAGAATGCTGTTTATTGATGAGGATTTAATACTCCCTGATTGAGGGGGAGGGAAATTGGATAGCACCAAGGATTATGATGGCAAGATAGCTAAGATTTTCTTTTTGTCTAAATTTCACATTCCTTTGCTCTACCTTCACCAATCACTGACATTCAGTCCAAACTTCAAGGCACAGATGCTATCTCCCAGAAGGGACCTCAAAGAGGTCTAGCCTCTTACATAAAACTTACTTGATACCTCTAGCAAAAAGTGATCTCATCTCATAGTACTAATGTTCCTATTTATATCAATGAATATGTCCTATACCTTTTACTAGACTATAAATCCCATGGAGAGTGACATATTTTATTCACCATGGTATTTCGCACAGCATCTAGCACATTGCATTGTATATGGTAAATTTGTAATAGGAAATTATTTGTTGAGTGCTCTTCTGTGTGCCCCCCTACCAAATACCTACCTTGTAGTCATTTTGTACATATTTTCTACAGATGTAGATATTGACATGTTGCCTTCCCCAAGTAAGCTACTTGAGGACAGACACTAACTCATCATCAATTTATCCCATAACTTAGCAAAGTGCCTAGTACATAGTAAGTGATCAATAAATTTTTGTTGATTGATAGAATGTTAGATTTGACATCCACTTTAAGATGGACCTATACTTGTCACTCAGATATAACTATAAAAGCAATTTCCATTGCAATCCAGGAGTCTCTGTCTTGTTCCTTGAGCTACTTAAACTCAGGCAGCATTCTGGGACCCGTAATTCAATATTATCGTCCTCTTTGGTTGGTGTAGGGGAAAAGCTATTACTGCCTATGAAGGCTCACAGCAAATTTGCATAATGAGGCCCCATGTGTATTTGTGACAAGTGTACTTGCTAACCTGCTCTAAGGAAAGGGACTTTAATGTGGAACAAGCTTGTACTCCTGAGGCTGAGGTGTGATAGTGCTTCCTTTGTAAAATGGTGAACTTTCAAGGGATGGAATTCTTCAGAAAGTAATAGATAGGTGGATGGACTGTATGTGTTCATCCTTCCTTGCTGAAGAAGACCATGCCATCAGAGAAATAATGACATGAGTTGCACTTGACTCTGTTTTGAGGGAGAGAGGGCTGTGCAGGTCACCAGCCTCACTTCTCCTCCAGAGCCATCTGAATCCAGTGACCAGATATTCATCAGGATGACTGGAGATGACCTAGGATGAGGCAATTGGGGTTAAGTGACTTGCCCAAGGTCACACTAGTGAGTGTGTATCTAGTGAGTATCAAGTGTCTGAGGTAAAATTTGAACTCAGGTCCTCCTGACTCCTGCACTGGTGCTCTATCCACTGTACCACCTAGCTGCCCCAATAGATAGATTGACAGATTGACAGATGGAGATAGATAGATAGATAGATAGAAGATAGACAGATAGATAGATAGATAGATAGATAGATAGATAGATAGATAGATAGATAGATGGATGGATGGACAGATAGATAGTTTCTGAGAGGACACATTGAGGACTGATATGATCTCAAAGAGCAGTTGGCATTTTGGCAACTACAAGTTGAAACAGTCTTCAGGAATTAAGGACATGTGCTGGCCCTGAAGACAACAGAGTATGCAGCAGTTCAGCCTGATTGTTTTCCCATTAGGGTGTAGATGGGATTAGTGTTAAAGGAGGTCAGTGGCTACAGGGGGAATTGGATTGAGAGAAAGTGAGACACTCAACCAGACTTTAATCGAAACAGGCAGGGGATGAGAAGTAAGGAATCCTGAAAAAAGGGTCAGCATTACTTATACTATATAGCGAGAAGGTGCATAATGACAGAGGTTAAAGGAGGAAACTAAAAAAGAAGAAAAAAAAAGGAAAAGATGGGGAAGGAAAAGAAGAAGAAAGAATCAGAGAGGAGAGAAAGGAAAAGGCAGAAAGGAGAAAATGACATTTGTACAAGTTTAAGGGAAATAGCTCTCTCTATACAAATACCTTAGATTCTCTCTCTTTCCCATTACCTCCAAAGCAAATAAAATATTTTAATAGGTTTGGAAGTTTTAAAAAAATTCACATCCTGTAATGGGATCAAAGAAAGTGCCTTGCTGTTCAGGGAAAGGCTGACTCAGAGCAATCAGTAGCTAGAGGGGAATGGGAAGATAGAGGAGGGGGAGGGGAGCACAATAGGGATTTAACAAGGTGGATGGTTAGAAGGTAAGGGTAGAACAAATGACCAATCGATAAGTATTAAGTGCCTACTATGGGCCAGGCACTGTGCCCACAAATACAATGAATGAAACAATTCCTACGCGCAAGAGCTTATCTCCTAAGGGAGGAAATAATAAGGATGTAGATAAGTATATAGACTAAAGATAAAGAGAACAGGAATAAATACAAAATAATACAGTAAAGGTAGTGTGAGAAGGAGGGAACTACCATCTGAAGGATGAGGAAAGGCTTCATGTAGAAGGTGTTGCATGAGGGAAGACAAAAAGGTGGTTCTAGGAGGCAGAGGTGCGAGTGAATTCTAGGCAAAGGCAGAGAGATGGGAGATGGAGATGTGTTAGCACGGGGAAAGGGAGTAAGCATTTATGTAGCGCTTACTATGGACCAGGCACTGTGATAAGGAAGCTCTTTGAGGTAGAAGCCAGTACTGTCCCTAATTTATAGCTGAGGAAATAGAAACAAGGAGAGGTTAAGTGATTTGCCCAGTCACACAGCTACTGTGTATGAGGCTAGATTTGAACTCCTTGACCGCCAGCTTGATCCACTGCCCTCCCAGCTGTTGGTACTGCTGCTTGTCCTTCATTCTTGAAGAGGACCAGGATATCAGGGAGGTGATGCCATGATGTGCAAGCAAACCGGATTTAATGCAGAGAGGCTGTGCAAAATCACCAGCCTCACTTTCTCCTCCAGAGCTATGCTCTACCAGCTAGCTGCCACAGAAAGGAACAGAGAAAAGGCCAATTTGGCAAAATCAAAGAATGTGAGAGGGGGGTAATGTACAATGAGCTGAAAAGGTAGGTTGGGGCTAGGTTGTGAAAAGATTTAAAAGCAAAATGGAGAAGTTTATATTGGATTTTAGATGCAATACGATAGAGAGTCACTGGAGTTTATTAAACAGCACTGTGACTTGGTCAGATCTGCCCTTACTTTAGCAGGAGCAAGGGAAAAGGTTTAAGACAAGGAGACCAATTAGGAGGCCACTGTAGTAATCTAAAGGAGAGGCAAGGAGGGCCTCAATTAAGGTGGCACCTTTGTCAGTAGAGAGAAGGGACTGGAGGCAAAGATGATGCAGAGATTGAAACAGCAAGATGTGGCAGCTGATCTGACCTGTGTAGTGAAGCAGAGTGAGGACTTATGAAAAAAGTCAACGTGATGGATCTGGGAAACTAGAAGATGGTGGCATCTTTGATCTGTCAAAGACAGAGAAGTTTGGAAGAAAGGTGGGTTTCGAAAGACCAGATAATGAATTCTCTTTTGGTCATGATGAATTTGAGATGCCCCTGGAAAATCCATTTTGAAATATCTAGTAGACAACTCATAATTTGGGATAGAAGCTCAGTAGAGAGAATGGGGCTGGACATAATGATTTGAGAGTCACCGGTATAGAGATTATAATTAATAATACTAATTAGAATTTATATAGCACTTTAAGATTTGCAAAACATTTTACAAATAATATCCTCCAATCAATCCTGGAAGATAGGTGCACCTATCACCTTTTTTATAGATGAGGGAACTGAGGCAGACAGAGGGTAAGTGAGTTGGACACACAACTAAATGAGTACCAGAGATTGAAAATGCACTTAGGTCTTTCTGACTCCAGGTCCAGAGCACTCTCCATTGTATCTACTAAACTAATAGAAGTTAATGAGATCACCACAAGAGTCTAGAAAGAAGAGTGGGGTGGGGCTTGTACAGAGCCTTACAAAACACCCCCAATTAAGGAGCATATGGATGTTGAACCTTCACTGCAGAGGTTAGAAAGGTAAAAAGAGAATCACCAGAGAGTAATTGTACAAAAACTCAAAGAGGGAGCCTCCAGGAGGAAAAGGTCATCCCAAGTGTCAAATTCAGTAGACTTGTCAAGAAGGAACAGAACTGAGAAAGGTTATGGGAAGGGTCATTAAAAGTTTACTGTAATTTTGGAGAGAATTGTTTCAGTTCAGTGATGAAAAAAGATGAAGAAAAACATTCATGAAGAAGCAAAATTATAACTCAGGACATTTGTGTGTGTGTGTGTGTGTGTGTGTGTGTGTGTGTGTGTGTGTGTGTGTGTGTGTGTGTGTGTGAAGCAATCTGAGTTAAGTGACTTGCCAGGGTCACACAGCTAGAAAGTGTTAAGTGTCTAAGACTGGATTTGAACTCGGGTCCTTCTGACTCCAGGCTGGGTGCTCTATCCACTGTGCCACCTAGCTGCCCCTACAACATTTTCTTCCCTTTTTGAAGCACATAACAAGTGTGTCTCTTTCTTTTCTTTTCTCGGTCTCCTAAGGTGTTATATTTCTCAATTCCTGACTAATCATCCAGCTAGGATTTAATGATCGTCTAATGTGCCTGTGAGAATATATAGAAAAAGAAAGAAAAAAAAAAAGCCTGGCCCCTTTCCTCTAGAAACTGCTAATCTAGTTAGGAAGCCTACACTCCCTCTCATCCATCCTTCAAACATTTAATTAAGAGGCTACTGTTTATGCAATACATACAACATGCTACATCACGAGGAAGAAGCAAAGTCTTGGTAACAGGTAGAACCTACTGGCCATCATTCAACTTACATTGTGGAGGTGGGCAGGACCCCACCACATCCAGGCTGCTTCAAGAGTCTGAGTAAAGTTTTATCCTATTAAAGCCTAGAATACTGCAGTGGCTGCAATAATACATTGCCAATTAAAATAATTCCATATCCCAAAGTGAATTGGGGCATTTTGAGGCCCAAGGGAAAAGCTCATTTCCAACTATGGAGGAACAGTGTTAGAAAGTACTTCAGGGAAAAGATGACATTTGAGTTGGGGTTGAAAGAATGGAAAAGTATTCCACAAATAAAGGAGAGTACTGTAAATTAAAGCAAAGGGAACGGAGAATATAATGCCTGTTCAGAGAGGGGAGGGTGAGAGGGAGAAGGGTTGATGCAGAGGGCAAGCAGTGAGTGACCCAATTTAGTTAGTATGCATGGAAGAGAATGGAAAGGTAGGATAGCGACAGACAGTGAAAAGCTTTGAATGCCAGACCAAGGAGTTGGAACTTCGGTAGTAAGGAGCTGCTGAAGATGTTTGAGCAGAAAAATGGTGTGACCAAATCTGCCCACTAGAACAATTATTGCAGCAGCAATATAAAGGATGGATTTGAGGGGGAGACCTGTAAGGAGGCCACTGTAATGCTCTAGGCAGAGGGTAATTAGGACTTCCACCAGGCAGTGGCAATGGAAGTAGAGAAGAGGGGGCAGATGTGGAGGATGTTGCAAACATGCAATGAGAAGGAATTACTGAAAGCTTGGATATGAAGGTCATGGCAGAGGGAAGAATCCCAGATAATGCCAATGTTCTGAACCCTGGGAGACTTGCCATGGACAAAAATAGTGAAGTCAAAAGGAGGTACAGATTGAAGGGGAGAGATAATAAGCTTAGTTTAGGACAAATGAAATAGTGAAAGAACAGTAGAGGACAGTATATAATTAAGTATTAAATTGCGGGCTATCACCTAAGTGCTTCAAGAGCTCAAGGGAAGAAAAAAATCAATGAGGCAGAGGTTGGTAAAAGAGGTAGAGTTTAAGTAGGCTATTGAACAACGGATAGGCTAGAGAGAGCAGGAAGGAAAACAAGGTGTCCAAGGCATTTCTTATACTCATGTTTCTATAACCCTGCAGGCCTACTTTGTGCGAAGTTCATATAATTATGGTTTATACTTTGTACTGTAGTTATTTATATGTGGGCCTTAAATTCAATAAAGAGAGGGACAATCCCTGAGGAATTTTTCTATTTCCTTACTGTAGCTGATATGATGCTTTGCACAGTGGATACATGTTAAAGTGAATTGAATCTTTGGTGAGGGACAAGAATGAGAGGGTTACGGAAAAAGGCTTGGTCATTAAAATACTAACAGGATCTGGGTTTGAATCTTGGCTTTCTTTATGTATGCCCTTGGACAATCACTCAATCCAACAAGCATTTATTGAGCACCTTCTAGTTCCAGGCACTATGATAAATAATGTCACTTAATTTCTTTGCTCCTCAGTTTTGTGATTTTTTATTTTTCAGACAGGGGATTGTTCTGATTTCTAAGGTCCCTTCTAGTCCCTTCTAGCTCTAAATCTATGAATCGTTGACCCTAACATCTGGACAGCAGTAGCAAAGGAAACAAACCAAATGTGTACTGCTGTTTGCCCAAAGCTGAACTGTTCACAGTGATCCTTGGAATGTCCATGGTCCTAGCACCCGGATTGGATCTGGGATCTAAATGTATTCTTTCTTTCTCCAGAACTGCCAGCCTAGCAGTTGCCTACTGTTGTTCAGTTGTTCCTGATCCACTGTGACCCCATTTGGAATTTTTTTGGCCAAGATCCTGGAGTGGTTTGCCATTTCCTTCTCTGGCTCATTTTAGAGAGGAAGAAACTGAGGCAAACAAGGTTCAGTGACTTTCCCACGATCACACAGCTAGTAAATGTGTGAACCTGGATTTGAACTCATGAAGATGAGTCTATCTGACTCCAGGTCCAGCACTCTATCCACTGTGACACCTAACTGTCTGTAGCTATTGCCAATATCACTGCCAAATAAGAAGAACTAGTATTTATGTAGCACTTTAAGGTCTTCAAGAGAGCTTACATGCTCATAAGTCTCATTTGAGCCTTATATCAACTGTATCAGTTAGTTACCACAGAAATAATTAGCTTATTTTTACTGATAAGGAGACTGAGATTCAGAGAGGTTAAATAGTTTGTCTAGAATGTACGAAGCACAATGATGGGCTCATTCCATGGCTAGCTCCTAGGGTCAGCTAACCATAGTCAGATTGGACAGCTCCTCCATGGGGAAATGCAGAAGAGCTCACTAACTCTCCTAACATCGCTGATTATTTGAATGGCTTACTTTGGGCTAAGGAAAATCAGATTCTTCCAGCAAACAACAGGGTATTGAAAAACAGATCAATACAGTCCTTCCTTGGTTTATTTCAAACTACTTTACAGGCTATGGCTACTGGCTAAACAATATATTTAAACTCCAGATTGAGGCCTGTTGTGTGAATGGGATATTTTTAAAAGCCTACTAAGAAAGTTGCCAAAACCTCCTATGAAAAAGAAAGCTTTTACTTCCCAACACTCCTCACTCATTTTGAGGATTGTAGAATTCTTAGGTAAAATATCTCTCTACTGGATCTTATTTCCTCTGGGAACCATAACTAAAACGAGGTGAGTAGGACTTCACCTCAGGTTAACAAAAGTTTAGAGGGCCCTGACTAGACATCTCTCAGCAGATAGAAGCAACTAAGTTTAGCACCTAATGAGCAAGCAGAGTTAGTGAAAGAGGAAGCCACCAGATGTCATCTTCTCTCTCAGTGGGTGAACCCTAGGTAAACGTTTTCTTAGCCTGGCCACTGTTAGATGGCACTAATCATATCATCTCTCATTTGCCTTCTATGCTACTTGTTCTAAGTATAAAAATGACCATGATGACTCTGCCATCTTGGTTATTTGTCCTGCTTAAGAAAGCCAGGGTTCCACAAGGCAGTAAATGAGTAGGGGATTAGATAAATTAGAAATATCAGTATTCATTTTCCCTTAACCAAATTAGCAAGGGTATTTCCCAATATTCACTTTCTCCTTCTTTAATACCTAGTCCTCAACTCCCTAACATATGCCATATGTACTTTATGCCTGTTCTTTGGCTTAATCTTTTCTCCACACCTGAAATAATAGCTCCTAGTCAGTCATTATCCATTTATCAAATATCTACTATGTGCCAGGTACTATGTTAAGTGCTATTTAAGTGTATTCCATAGAGATACATTGAAAAAAAGATAAAAGATAATTTGATGAAGAAAGCACGAAACTGGGGAAATGAGGAAAGGCTTTAGGAGAAGAGAGAGTTTGAGCTGACCTTGAATTAAATTAGTGCTTCTAATAGGAAGAAATGAAAAGAGGAGGCCTTCTAGGCATGGAGGAAAGTCAATGGAAAGGCATAGAGTCCTCAGTGAGAAACAGTAAGGCAAGTTTGTCTCTGCTTCTATAATTAAGAACCCTGAACTTTCTTTATCTGATCATAATCTATCATTCCATCTTCCTCTTGCCTTACTCTCTTCCTAAATCTATTCTTCATTTCATCTTCACTGAAAGATTACTCTCTCTTTCTCTCTGTCTCTCTCTCTCTCCCTCTCTCTCCCGCCCCGCCCCCTCTCCTGACCACTCTTCAGTCTGCTTTACTCCACTGTCACACATGCCACACCCACTGAGAATATATAGCCCAAAGCTATGGTCTAGTCTTCTTTTCTTTCTGCATCATCTCATTTGGTGACTTCATTTGCACCCATGGGTTCAGTTATTGGCATCATAGGGATGACTCCCTATTCTATATATCCAGCCCTCATCTCTCTTCCAAAATCTCTTGAACTGCAGACATCACAATTGCCCATAAGATTTATGGAACTTGACCAGCCATAGATACTTTAAGCTTAACATGATCAAAAGAGAACTCATTCATTTCCCAGTCAACCATTCCCTCTTTTTAATCTTCCTGTTTAGAGCTGTTTCTTTTTTTTTTTTTTAATTAAAGGGGCCATTCCTAGACTCACTTCTTTAAGAGGCCTATTCACTAAATATACCTCACTCAAAGTGAGAACCTGAACAGGCCTTAGCCTAAAAGGCCAAGGTCTGCCATTGCATCCTGGGCCATCTCCAGTCATCCTGATTAATATCTGGCCACTAGACCTAGATGGCCCTGGAGGAGAAAGTGAGGCTGGTGACTTTGCACAGGCTTCACTTAGTCAACTCAAAGTGAACTGCAAGTCACATCATCATTTCCCTGATGTCATGGTCCTTGTAATGGCAATTTAAATGGGGAGATCTTTCCCATTCATTAATAGGCCCTTGTGACCTGCTTAAATCACATGAAAGCCTAAGTCATATCTGTGGGAGGAGCTTGCTGAGCAGGTGGAACAGGAAGGGTGAAGCATAACTGGGAGGAAGTGAATGAAAGCAGTTATGGTAGAGAAGAAAGAGGACACAGGCAAGCAGACAGCCCAGCTCATGAGTGTTTGCTTGTGGGAAGTTTCCCAGGGGAAGGAATGGGGTAAGGCTTGGGAATGGTTTTGTCCCCAGTAGTGCTAATGTGTATTGACTTCTTAGTTAGCATGACAGATTTGGCTTTCTGGTGTCTGAATAAATGTTTTTCTTCTGCCTTCTATATGGAGAGTCTGTTATACTCTGCAGTTCAGAACTATGTGGGCATATTCATAGTTGCCTTCAGGGCTATGAATATTGCCTGGGAGATACAATCCTCTAGGAAAAGGAAGGACAAACAGAACAACAACCACTGAAAATCACCATCATCCAATTACTTAAGTCTATGACCTCTCTGCCTTCTTGACTTATCTCACACATTCCACATATCCAATTCATGTCAAATCTTGTCATACCCTCACCCTCTTGTAGGTCCTTATCAACTGTCACCTAGGTCATCACTATTCTGAGACTATTGCCTGCTAATTGTTTTCCCTCCCTCAAGTCTCTCTCTTGCTCAAATCCATTCTTCACACAGCCAATAAGGTGATTTTCTTAAAGTGAGGATCTATGTTACCTCCCTCCCCCATTCAATAAATTCCAGTGGCTCCCATTTCTATTATTAAATATCATCTCCCACGTTTAGTATTTAAGTTCTTCACAACTTGGTCTCTTCTTCCTTTTTCAGTCTACTTACATATTATATTTATTATATCTTATATTATACTTCTATGTTACTCTTTTCAATTCTCTCTATAGTCTAGTTATACTAATACTTACTGTGTTCTTCACACATGATGCTACATATCTCTACATCACTGGCTATCTTCCATGTCTTGAACATACTCTTTCCTCACCTCTGCCTGCTGGAATCACCTTTTGCATCTTTTCTGGTGGTCCTTCTTGGCTGTCCACATACTAATCTCTCTCCCACCAAGAATGTGTCTTATATCTATAAACATAAACACTGTCTCATCCATTAGACTGGCAGCTCTTTGAGGGCAGTATTCTGCTGTACTTAGCACCATGTCTGGTGTATGTATATATATATATATATATATATATATATATTCAGTCATTATAGTAGCTTCTGACTCTTCATGATTCCATTCGGGGATTTTCTTGGCAAAGATATTGGAGTGGTTTGCCATTTCCTTCTCCACTTCATTTTATAGAGGAGGAACTGAGGCAAAGAGAATTAAGTGATCTGTTCAGGGTCATACAGCTAATAACTGTCTGAGACCAGATTTGAACTCAGATCTTGGAGACCTCAGGTTTGGCACTTTATTCATTGTGCTACCTAGCTGTCCCAGTCTAGTACGTTGTAGGAACTTTAAAAATTCTTGATTGGTCAATTCCCTAATCAAGCAGCTGGGGGTTACAATGGACAGAGCATGGGACTTGGAGAAAGGAAGTCTTGAGCTTGAATTTTGCCTCAGACATTTATTAGGTATGTGACATGTGCAAGTTATCTAAGCTCTCACGCACAATTTCATAACTTGTGAAATGGGGATAATCATGCCGCATGTGGATTTCTGTAAAGATTAAAGGGGACAGTTTAAAAGCATTTTGCAAAACTGTAAGAGATAAGTAAATATTGGCTATTATAATCAATGCATCTCCTTTCTTTAAACTCCTAATATCATACAGGCTGCATCTGCATTGCCCTCCAGTCTGATTCAGGGCCACCTCTGGGCTGAAGTTAAGAGTTGAGTGAATCTTGGATATCTTTAAAATGCCCATGGAAGAGACAAATAGTCCTTAGGGACATAATGAAGTGAGCCAATAATACCTGTCCATTCAACCAAACTACTGAATAAACGACCCTCCAGGCTGTTAATCTGCAACCCCTTACCTCAGCACTGAAAGCAATCTGAATCTATGCATCTCCTCATGAATTAGAAATAGGCAAGGGGAAATTGGGGAACACTGGATATTCCATGCCAAGTTCACTGAAACGTTGAGATAATAACATTTGAAGGGAAGGCAGCAAAAATAGCAAGATGAGTAAGCAAATATCATGCCTCTGAAGCAGGGACTGTTTCCCCATTCCCTCAAATGCTGGCCCCCTCCTCCTGCTGGAGTGTCAGAAGATGAAGCTGTATGGATGCCATGGAGACATGTGCTCTCTGCAAATAGTAGGAATTCGGGGAATTTTTATTTAAGATAGGGGAAGCAGTCAATATCATCTGGAAGAATTTCCAATTACAATCCCATTTTCTTCAATAGATTTCTCAGGGGAAAAAAAAAGCCTTACCCATAACCTACCTCCTGCTCCCCATATCCCCAGCTCTGGCCTTTTACTGCGAATCACAGTAACAACGGTGATCCAAGTTATAAGCTATGAACCGAAAGAGATGTCAAGGGCCTTCTAGTCCCACCCATATCTAATGGAGACTCCCCACTAGAACATACTGGATAAAGCATCCAGGCTTTGCTTCACAGACTATGAGTGTTTCTTCTAAAATGTGGAGATAGAAGAAATAAATTAATATATGGACACAGATGAATAAAGCAGTACTATTATTAATGGGATAAATTTAAAATTATTAAAAAAACTAAATGGCACATAATAGAAATATACAGCTTGTTATTAATATTATTAATTATAAGAATATTTTAAGCTTTAAAACTGGGCTTTAAGTTCAGCAAAATGTTTTACATATGTTAATCTCATTTGATCCTCACAACAAAACCTTGTTAGACAGGTGCTATTATTATTCCCATGATATAGATAGATAGATAGATAGATAGATAGATAGATAGATAGATAGATGAAGAAACTGAGTCAGAGAGAGGTTAAGTTAGTTGTCCAGAGCCAAACGGTTAATTATCTTTCTGATTCCCAGTCCAGGGAGATGATTTTTTTAAATATCTGAATATTCATATTGGTTAAGCTTTTAATATGTGTGTATGGGGGGGGGGGGGGGAGGTGTTTAAAGGAAACATATTCTACTTGGAATAGCTCTAATTGGTTGGAAGGATTTCCTTATATCAAGCCCCTACTTTGCTTCTTCATTTTGTCCTGTGGGTCCAAACAGAAAAAGCCTAATCTGTTTTCCTTCAAGACAATAATGTTCTTTCCAATATCTGAATAATGCCACCATGCCCAATTCCCCCACCATGACTCCATTACTTTCTTCTCTAGCCTAAACAGGGTGGTTGTAAGGATCAAATGAGATCATATTTGTATGGTGCCTAGCACAATGCCTGGCCCATAGTAAATGCTAAGATCTTAATAAAGCCAGCACTTATTGTATGTTACCTATTATATGGTGAATATGGTTTCCAATCAAAGTACCCCTCCTGACCAAGCAACTGGGTCCAAAGTTCATTTATTCACTAAGCCTCCTCTGGTAAATGAATCTCTCTCTAAAGGGATTATACAAGCCATCAATCCTTTAGTATAAATAAGTTAAGCAGATCATTTAATTCCCTTCCAAAGTTTCTATGTGGAGGGAGGAAGAGGAGGTAAAAGGAAAAAGAAAAACATTTGTGCGTATTCTACTCTTCCACTATGTTACTGAGGGCCAACTTTGCTCATACCCATCACTACCCCTTTGAAAAAGGAGTTGCCCCAACGACATGTAGTGTTCTCTTATTGGTCTGTTGTACTCATTGGCCCTCTGGACCTTCAGTTTCTCCTTCCTGTTGATTTTGGGAACCATTATTCAGTTCTCTGGATTAACACAGCTTCCAATCCTGTAGGAGCTCTGGAGCTGCGACAGAAAGCATCACCAAGGACTCTCAATGCTGGACCCAGACCTCATTGTAGCTGTGATGGATGGGGCTGGGCCAACAGCTCTTTGTGATGTACAACATTCACTAATGGTACGTCTGTACCCTTATTCTAGGAAGACCCTCTAGGGTGACTAGGATGGGGCATCTGTCCATCTCAGTGAAAACACTGTTAAGTTTTCCAAAATAATGCCAGCAAATAATACATGCGAGTGCAGAGAGAACACACAGAGTTCAAACTACCTTTGCCTTCCCAGGCTCCCTCATAATGATATCATGGGCTCTGTTCCACTTAATAGCATTAAAATAAGTTTCAGACTAAGGTGGAAGAAACCTAAGAGCTGTGCACCAAGCTTATTACAAATCTCAGTGGGAGAAAAAGGTAAACAGGCATGTTAACTCATCCCTTGGGTAAATGGTTTGAACCACAATATGACCTCTCATTGCCACCCTGCCTACTGCACCGTATCTGAAGCTGAAAAGGAATGATTAACGTTTGAGATTAGACTAACACAGAACTTAAACTATTGCCTGAAACTTGCCAGGGAATTCCAGGTCATGCAAGGATTAGTGTATCTATGGTATTGTTCAAAGGGATGCCCAGGAGAAACATAAAATCAGCTCAGATAAAGCTGAATACATAGCGATGCATGCCAAATTGGTTCTGTGAGATGGGAGGGAGGCTCAGATCAGCATAATCCTGATCTGCTAGGAAGTGGCATAAAACCTGGGTAATGCTGACCTCAAACAACTTCACTCTGGCCTGAATATTAAAAGCAGTCTCTCAAGTTAGGATGAGACAAAGAGACATGTAAAGTACATAACCTCCTCTGACAAGGCAATGATTCTGGACTGGGCAGATCTGTGGGGGAACTAATAAGTCAATGCTGCTTTTAAGGAGCTGGAATCTTCTGATTCACTCTCTGGCCTACATACCACTGCCTGGGTAATCTTACTACACTGCTATGATCATGTCATTTACTCATAAAGCCTCACTGACTCCCCATTGCCATAGACAATACTGAAATGACCAACCCTGACATTCCATTTCTGCCAGTTTGGCTCCAACTTAACCCTTTATTCTGACCCCGTACCATTCCACTGAATACATTTAATATTCCCAGTCAAACTGGACTATTCTTTTCCCCTTGTTCTTATTCTGCCCCTACCCTGTCTCCATATCTTCACTTATGAAGACCTCCATTTGTTTCCATATTTCACTTCCATCAAAGCCTAATTTAGATGTTACCTCTTCTAGCAGGCCTCCTCTGCCTAAACTCATTACAGCACTTTGGCTGACCATCCTTTGAGATTTTACTTTGTGTCACATTCACAAACAGGACATTCAGTCATTAAACTTAAAGTGTATTCTTGAAAGCAATGACAATACTTCTTGTTTCTTTACATTCCCAGTACCTAGCAGATTAAGAATTCAATAATTGTTGAGTAGAAAAGATTATATTGGTCTCTTTAGACTGACTCCCCTTTTCTTCCTCATAGGAATTGCTTTGATTTTTATTGCAAGAATCTGATGCTCAAGAACATCCTGTTTGGAGGCTAAATCCTTTACAGAAGCTTAGGCTACAAGAACTTACCTCTCCTTTCTCTGAACATTTAAATCTATTTTCCTGAAATCTAGTGTGTGAATCATATCTTGCCTGGTTTTTCTCTTTCTGTTATTTTAAAATAATTACATAATGCACACTCTATAAAATTTCCCTCTTATCCACTTTAGGAATGTGGAATTGTTTCATAGGAATAGTTTCTTTCACTGCCTCCACTATCTTTTGAAAAATAAGATTATCACTAAGGCAAGTCGACAATTTATTAAATGATCTATTTTTTGTCAAGACCAAACTCAAGCTCATGTGACTAGTCTAATTCCTCTTCCATAACAAGCCCGCCATGTGGGATCTGTAAACTATTTGTGGATCTCATCATGCTCCCCCTGCTTCTGGTTAGGCTGTCTTCAGTATACAGCAACCACAATACTGCCATGTTTCTTCCTTTCTTGATTCCAAGTCAAATGTTTCCCATGATGTTTCTCCTCCCTCTCATTCAAAGATTTCCTCAGATAAGAATATGGCAGAACCCACCGTCCACTCTACCTTATCTGTTTCTTGGTGAATAAGGTATAAGGTTACATTGCCATGCTTTACCCATGAGTCAAGTAGAATCAAGTCTCAATTATACCTAAAAGTCAAATTGACCTCCTTTCAATAAGATATTTAGTTCCCTTTACTATTCATCTTCACTGGATTTATTTGAATGAATGAGTATTATTATTTTTCCTCTCTGTGGATAACATTTCTTGGGAATTACTGGGCATTTTCTCTGCTTTTCTTTCATATATAATCCATATACGTCATACATCAAATATAATCCAGTGCTACTGGGTTTTGCAAAAAATGTATGTGGGCAGTTTTGCTTTTCTCTCTCTCTCTCTCTCTCTCTCTCTCTCTCTCTCTCTCTCTCTCTCTCGCTCTCTCTCTCGCTCTCTCTCTCGCTCTGGCGCTCTCTCTCTCTCTCTGTCCCAATTCCATTATCAATACAAAGTCTTTCTTCAATGTGTCTTTAGTATAAGAAAAACATCCATTGAATTTGTAGCTAAAAGTAATCCTATTGAATGTCCTTATTTTACAGATGAAGGGACTGAAGCCCAAAGAGGTAAAATGAACTGCCCAAGGACATACAAGTATTAAGTAACATACCTGAGATTTAAACCCAGGTCCTCTGATACCAAAGGCAGCTCATCTGCCCTACATCATATCTCTGTTCCTGGAACTTGTTAACATTGTATTTTGATGCACTTCATCCCTTGACTAGAGCCTGTTATTCCAGTATCTTAAGCCTTCTCCAAAAAATTCAATTCCCATTTCCTAATACTATCTTCTCAATCAGCTATTTACTTTCTTTTGCTAAATTTCTCTTTTAAATCTGCTTTCAAACAGGAGCAGTTCTGAAAACCCATTCTGTGCCTGCTAAGGTTTTCAGTTTCTTAGCTAGGAATTTATAATACCTAAAGATGCTCCCTACTGACATCCACCTTGGTTTTAAGGTTTAACAAGTCTTGTGAGGCTCTTCATTACATTTCAATTTTACACAGAACTGGCCCTCAGCATGGAGCTGCCAAACCCCTGTGACTCATTGCTTCTTCCTGTGAAGAGCGCTTGTTAGGTATCTTCCCTTCTGGAAGGATCTTCATTATTATTATTACATGGAAGGGATATAAGAAGATGAAAATTCCTCAGAGGGTCTAGATCCACCCTCTCTCCAAAGCATCTTAAAACCGTTCCCTAGTTCCAGTGGTTCCATTGTTTTTTCATTCTGTCTTTTTGGCAAGTTCTTTCACTTGTCAACCTCCTGAAATAGGTTAGGATTCCTTTCTGAGTTTTTTTTCCTATTTAACTCAAAGCACATCTTCCATCCTTTCCAATGATACTTCACAGCAATAAGCTTGAGAACAGCAAAGTTTCTTCCAAATCTTCCACCCTGTCCTTGTAGGAAAAAAAGAGCCAAACTCTGCACTCCACATGCAAGTAATTTTTGATTGGCAGTAGAAGAAGCATAAACATGGTACACTCTCTTAAGGTCATCTACCCTCTGTGCTGGCTAAAACTGATGCCCTCAGTTTTCAGTTATCTTTACTAATTCTTTCTCTTAAATGCTATGATAAATCACAGGGGCAGCTAGGTGGTGCAGTGGATAGAGCACCAGTGCAGGACTCAGGAGAACCTGAGTTCAAATCTCACCTCAGACACTTGACACTCACTAGCTGTGTGACCTTGGGCAAGTCACTTAACCCCAACTGCCTCATCCTAGGTCATCTCCAGCCATTCTGATGAATATCTGGTCACTGAATTCAGATGGCTCTGGAGGAGAAGTGAGGCTGGTGACCTGCACAGCCCTCCCTCACTCAAAACAAAGTCAAGTGCAAGTCATGTCATCATTTCTCTGATGGCATGGTCTTCTTCAGCAACAAAGGATGAACACACACATGATAAATCACATGTCTTTTTATGGGGTTTCCTAAGACAGGTATGTTATAGCAACCCATCCTATCCTTTCAATCTTGATTTCTTCAACACTTCAAGTCCTAATTGTTCAAATTTATTCAAAATTAGCTGAATTCAACCAATACCCTAATGCAGTTGCCCTTAATTGCTATCTGAAGGAAGATTATCTGAAGAAATTAAATTCTAGTTACCTCTTGTTTTGTCTTTTTTCTCTTCTCAATACACATTAGTCATTAGAAGATGATATGGTGTGTCCCCAAAGTCTTAGTGCACTTTTAAGCTTTTGTATCTGAAACCCAAAAGCTCAAAACTGCAAGTCTTTTGTGTGTGTGTGTGTGTGTGTGTGTGTGTGTGTGTGTGTGTGTGTGTATACACAGAGAGAGACAGGGAGACAGAGGAACAGAGAGACAGAGTCTTCCTTCTTCATGATGCCACAGACACTTGTCATCCCACCTGATTAATTATATAGTCTGGTTACCTAAAAGCTATCAACTGAAGCACACGCATTTTTCCTCCAACAACTTTTAAAGAATTTAAACACACAGCAAAATATTTAATACCAAGTCATAAAGGTAAAGCTGGAAGGAACATTAGGGGTCATCTAGAACAACTCTCCTCCCCAGCCTCTGTATTTTATAGATGAGGAAACCAAGACTCAGAGAGTTTAAATTACTTCCCCAAGGCTACACAGGCAGCAGGTCACAAAAAGGATTCAACAGGGATCCTCTGAATCCAATGAACCTCCCTAAATTATACTGAATTTCATTAAAAATAACTGAATCTCTGAAAAACCAGATAACACCTCAGTATTTTACAGAGCAGACTACTTGGCTTAGTCTCAAGAAGCTCTGAGTTCAAATCCTGCTTCAGACTCTGGGTAAGTCATTTAATTTCTCTCAGCCTGATTCCCCATCTGGAAAATGAGAAAGTCATATTCAATGGTCTCTGACATTTGTTTCAGCTTTAAATTTATTATTGTATGATTTTTATCAGGTAGAAATATAGAAGAATAGGAGGTTGGACTGACTCAATAGAACTTGTGATATATAGTATGGAAAGAACTTTTTAAAAATCCTTGATTTCACCTTGCTTCTGTCATGTATTTCTCATAACAATAAGAAAAAATTAATTCAGTTCTTTAAGTTTCATATTTTCTTGAACTGGAATGAGCTGCGAGTTTACCACAAGGCCTGACATTTAATTCCCTCATTAATTTTCTCAAGATGCTTTCCTTTGGCTCTCACTACAGATCCTTGAGGCAAACATAACATCTGTTAAAATTCCCATTTAATTATTCCCCCATTTTATAGATGGGGAATTGAGGTCTGAAAAAATGTTGTGACCTAAGGTCACAGAGCAAGTCAGTGAGCAGAGTGGGGTTACAACTCGGATTTTCTGGGTTTCTACTGCACCACCAACGGTACTCACGTCATTATCTGTGTCTCCACACCTGGATCCACCAGAGACCCATCCACGAAGAGTGGAGCCGAAGTAAA
Organism: Notamacropus eugenii; assembly: GCF_028372415.1. Lineage (NCBI taxonomy): Eukaryota > Metazoa > Chordata > Mammalia > Diprotodontia > Macropodidae > Notamacropus > Notamacropus eugenii. The sequence continues at coordinate 183,870,253 of NC_092872.1, read as the reverse complement.
ACCATACTTGTCCCAGGAGCTCCCCTCATCGAAACTCACCCTGGGTTGGAAACAAACACATGGAGGAAACAACTGAAAATCAAGCCATGTGGTTCTGTCATCATTTCACAGATTATTAAATTCCTTTCTACATTCTGTGCTCTGGCAGTGTGGATTATCAGCAGGCATTAATCTTTTCTATCTCCCCATATTATTGTGAGATTTGATCAAAAATGTACTTCCTGGCTGAGGTAAGGACTACATCTGATCGGTAAAAGCACCGAAACATATTAAAATTCAAATGCCAAACCAGAGAAGGTAACTGGTGGACAAAGCATCACGTCCCAAGCACCCAGACTGGAACCAGAGGTGCAGTTTACACTAGAATCAATCCAGCCCTCTGAGAGATAAATGTTTCTGACATAGATAAATTGAGTAGTGCAGAATGTACCCTATGGGAAAGGGGTATGTGTCTTCCAGAAAAAACCTTAAAAAAAGTAATTTTCTATTTGTTCAGAATGAGTGTTAAGGTTGCCACCCACACATACAGTGGCACACACAGTTGGCCCAGGACCACGACTTCTTTGTCATACTTTGGAGAATAAGAAATGTGTCTCAGGAAAAAGGGGAGAGACTAGTCACTTCTAAGTTTAAACAGCCCTTCTTCCTAGGTTCCTTTTCTTATTCAAAGATGTCTACATCCAGCTCCATTTAACCACAGCAATTACCAGACCTTTCCAGAGGACCTTTCTCAAGCTCCAAATGTATTTCCCCAAACTCAGTTCATCACATCATTGGTGTCCTACACATGGGAGTCTCCCATCTCAAAATTTTTTTCTAAGTGCTCGAACTATTCACTTCCCTTTGTCTTTGTTTTAAATCAAGATCTACCTTTCCCCCTTATTCCTTTTGCTGAAATCATATAAAAACAACACTGAGTTATTCATTCTTCTACAGTAGCCAGAGAGCCTTCCTGTGCTCTGAGCATGCTGAGGACTATGTCTGAAAATGGAGGGCAAATAGCCTTCCATAAAAGTTTATTTGTTCCTAAATTATCTGTTTCTGTCTTGATTTCTAAAGAATTGGTCATTTCAGCCCTTTCCATAATCAGTACCTGTACTGTGAGGGCTGGAAAGTAATCCCAGCTAACTGAGAAAGACAGAGGAAATTCAATTCCTTTTCTGGGCAAATGTATTTCTCATTTCAGAAATGAACAATAAGGTCTCAGCCTTGTAGGATGCTGTCTTTCCTTCCATAAATAGTACTTCATTGCAACTCTTTGAATGGTCATTAAAAAAAGATAAATGGAAGAGATTGTTGTTTCAATGAATGCCATAGTCAACAGCTAGTCACCTATATCCATAAGGATCATAAAGTATAAGGTAGCATTAGTCCCTTCACCTTCCAAGTCAGAAATGCTGCATTTTTGAGGGCAAAGTGGTTTTACACTCTCCTAGAAAGAAACTACCTCAGAAACATATTTTCCTTTCTCCAAAGACTTATTCTCGGTCCTTCCTCAGGTCAATATTTAGGTTTCACATTTAGAGAGCACATTTACAAATCCATCAGACCTTGTTGAGGAAGCAGCACTTGATCTCTGATGGAAGAAACTTCTAAAATAAACTCATCCTTGAAGGAAATCTCTGGGGAAAAAGCTCACTAGAAAATGAAGTTCCCACTTCTAAGTGCCTAGGGCAGCTAGGTAGCACAAAGGATAGAGTGGGAGGCCTGGAGTCAGGAAGACTTCTCTTCCAGAGTGCAAACTTAGCCTCAGACACTATGTGACCCTGGTTACCTCATTTGTAAAATGAGCTTTAGAAGGCAAACCATTCCATTATCTTTAACAAGAAAACCCCAAATGGCACCACAAAGAGTCTGAGGCAACTGATAAACAAGTGAACAAGAATAATCTAAGTTCCTAAGTCATTATGATTTGGCACTGATGAGTACAGGTTCTGTAAGACCTATTATATTAAAATTCTGATGAGCAATATTTATCAATTCTCCATTTTCAAGCCAAAGAGATATATTGAATGGTATACACACTAGCATCCATTTTAGAAGCTGCTCTATTCAATATTTTTGTTAACCTAAATGAAGAAACTGAGAATATGTTCATCAGATCTATAAGCAGAACTACATGAGAGGAATTTGTCAATACTCTATAAGACAGAAATAAAGTTTAAGATGACCTCCCTGGATTGGCAAGACAGTCGGTCAATGAGATCAGGATGAAATCCAGTAAGGTGGTCCACATACTCATAAAAAAAATAATAAAACTACCAAGCATACAAATACAGGATAGAGGAAAATGGATTAGCCATTAATGTAAACCAAAAGAGGGATTAGGGTCATGCTCAACTACAAGCCAACAATAAGTCAGAAATGGTGCTATTGTGAAAAGATTAAACCACTGTGGTATTGGGAAAGGCTACAGAGAGTATGGTGTACCAATTAAACAGGTTATTCTCCTATTATAGTCTGAATTAAAGAAGCAGGTCTACTTTTAAGGGATATGGAAAACTGACAATGATAATGAAAGAGAAGAAAAACAGGTCCTACTAGAAAGAATTATTTGAATTTGGGCCATTTGTCCTGGGAAAGAGTATGCTACGGAATGAACTGATTAAGGTCTTTAAGTATAAGATGAGGATGCTAAGGAGTTGTTCTTACTATCTGTGGAAGACCAACTAAGAGGAAATGGATTTTATTTGAAGCAAAAGAGGCTCTAATTGAACATAATGATGGGTATGACTGTCAGGATGAAAGACTAAAGATGAAGTGAACTTAGAATGGGTAATTGAAAGAGGCTGTAATGTGTTCACCCTTTAAAATCTTCAAATACGTCAACAGAAAACTATATCTTGAATAGTTTAGGTGGTCATCGACCTGAGGGTGTAGAAGATTCTTTCTAGCCCAAGATTCTACAATTTTATGTTCAATTCTGGATGAAACCTTTCAAGGGAGTGTTCACAAAATAAAGAGCAATTTAGAAGGGGAAAACCACAGACTATGAAGAAAGACAGAATGAGCTGGTAAGCTTTAGCCCTGAGGATGGTAGGGGATTTTTGTCTTCTAATAGTTGAATGCAGAACTAGAGCAAATAGGCAGAGTTCATAAGCATGCAAACTTCAGTACAAAGATTGTTCTTAAAATCAGACCAGTCAGTTTGAGTCAGTAGTAAGCTCTCTATTACTTGAAATATTAAAAAAAAAAAGTCGGCCATTTTTCCAGAGATGTCACAGAAAGTATTCTTGAACCAGGTAGGAAGTTGGACTAAATGATTTCTAAGAACCCATCCTGTTGTAAGATTCTGTGGTTCCACGTTATTACACTGTTTACCAAAGCAAAACAAACAATGAAAAAACACTTAAAACAACTCTTCAAAACACTGAAGAAAATGCTACCTCATATTGCCACTAGAGAAAGAGCTACATTCATCAAATTATCCTGGTTTGGGACAATGGGTGAAATCTGTCACCCAGGTTTTCTCTTGAAGTGTTGAGATATTTGGAATTTTCCTATATAAGTCCAGACCTCAGCAGTAGGCATTTCTGGGCATCATTATTTCTATACTAATGCCACCTCTATCAAAGTCCCAGCGCTTATGGCCATTTTTGGATCAACACAGGCACATGAAGGGTCGGGAGATATTTGCATCTCCACCTCCAGGAGAATTCATTGAAAGAAGACTCTGACAGCTCATCATTGCTAAACAAACAGCCCTCCCCATCCTCTTGTTGATTAGGAACACTGTCTGCAGTCATTCTTCATCAACGAGCAGCTGCGCTCTGTGGGGCTATATTGCATTTTTCACAGTAATGCTTTTAAAATACAAAGGTAAAACTTGATGGAAGCTCTCTTGCCTGCAACAGCACTTAGGTTCCAATATCTATTTATCTAAATTCAGATGTTCACAAATAGGCTGAATTGTGGGTCTACCATTTTGGTTTCATGTACGTATGGGTGTGTATACATATATATGCATACAGACACACATACATACACATACATATATATGCATGTATGTGTGTATCTATACATATGTGTGTATGCGTATATATTTATGAATAAACATACATATATACATACATGTGTATATATATGTGTGTGTGTGTGTGAATTCATTCATCCATTTATTTATTTATATACCTATGCTTTTGATTTGTAGGGAAGAGTGCACCTTATTAGTCTAGCTCAAGCTTCTCCAGCTTTTCAATTATAAACTGCTATTTTCTTCTGAAGGCAACTTAGTTTTATCTAAATCTGAGAACTGCTACAATTCAAATGTGTGTGCAGAGCTGGAAGAAAGGGTGGTACTTCTTTCTCCTAAACTCACACATACAGATAACACTACCAAAAAAAAATTAGTAGCCACAGCAAGGAGGAACAATGAGCAAATTAATTAATCTCTCTTTACATAACAAATAATCAAATTACCTAGAGTCATTAACTCCATCAGAAGACACTGTGTTTGCATTCCATAAGTCTAAGAACATATTTCATACTACGTAGGTAAAATTAACTAAAATTTTAATGGAATGATTTGTCATTATAATTTATAGCAAGACTTAAAGGCATTATATAGGCTCTGGAATTGAGGTACAGATATGTAGAAAGTTAATTTGTTAATTTTATTCTGCTTCACATATTTTCTGACAGTCAGCTGTTAATTTTGTAATTACTACATAGAAAAATGTGTACATGAAAAGAGAGGCATGCCTATGTGTGAATAGTCGTGTAGGGTTCCTCCCCAAGTTTGGAGAACATAGGGCCAATTATCATATCAACACATTTTGAAAGAGAACAGCATAACAATTCAAATGTCAAATTATTTCTGACGAGCTACAAACAAAATCATAAATCCTATGAGCAAGGACACTTCAAGAGTTCAAAGAACTTAGGTTAAGATATCCTATGTTAGAGGTTCTGAAAATACCGTTTTTATGATTTTGAAAACCAGAAGGACTAGTTTCTATTAGGGCAGTTCAAATTCAAGCTAATAGACCTTATGGCTTTGAAGGGCCACATGATGATTCAAATTCCATCTAGCCATTCACCTGGAAGGGCTTTACTTTGCGAATGGGTAGGGCTGTGGATATAAACCATGATAGTTAATGCAGAAATGCTCAGGCACGCAGCATTTTTTCCCCCTAAAAAGCAACATCACCTGGGATGTTAGATCTAGAGTTGGAAGAGACCTTAGAGGTCATCTAGACCACTCCTTCCAGTTTACTTATGAGGAAAGTGAGACCCAAAGAGATGAAGTGATTTACCCAAGGTTACATAGGTTGTATGCAGAAAAACTGGGATGTGAATTTATATCCCACAGCTCTAAGCTAATTCTTCTTTTCACTGTACCACACAGATTCCCAACAGATAACACCACTCCAAAAGTCCTCCACTTAATGTGCTGTTTACTCAACAGAGTAATATAAAACTTATTTTCACACTTTCCCCTGAGAAGACACCTTCATTTTTCTTAACTCATTGACCTTTCTGTTTAAAAGACACAAAATCAACCAAGCAGACTTGTGCTCTCCCTCCCAACAGAGAGACGAGGCAGGTGTGTGTGAAGGTAACGTTAAGTTTATAGCACATGTCTTCCATCTCTCTCTGCCCCCCACTTTCCGGGTCTGCCCTAAGGTATCCGAAGTGGGAGCTATTTCCATCCCAGTCCTAAATGTCTGATTTTTCTGCTCTGTTTCCATTCCTATCCTACATAAGTTCAAGTCCTTATTAGGAGACCCTAATACCAAGAAGTGAATGAACAGGACCCCGCACACAACTGTAGAAGGCACAAGTCAGCTTCAGCAGCAGCAGCACATAAAGAGATTTATACTTTTTCTACACAGGGAAGTAAAACAAACTTAAGGTTTGGGGGAAGTTTTACAGCTTAACTCCAGACTCAATTCAGTCCAATCCATTACTGAATTATCTTCTTTGGAAATTATACAAAACTGAGGGGGTCTTCTAAATAACAAGGTGAGCTTAGTGTAAGTAGTACAGGTGTCCTCCCCACCACCACCAACTCACACACACACACACACACACACCAAGAGTTTCCCATAAACATCCTTCCAGATTGATTAATAATTAAGGAAGAAAGCATCCAAAGCAATATTTTAATTTGTTTACTTATTTGGTAACGTGAAAGTTTTCTAAGACAATCCAGAAAACCATTCTGATTATGTCATAAGATCACAGATTTCAAATTAGAAGTGGTTTCGGAAGTCATCCAGTCTAATATTCTCACTGTACAGATGGGGAAACTGAATCATGGGAAAATTATGACTTGCCCAACTCTCACAATGACTGTAAGGCTTAGAACTATGATCTACACTCAGGTCCTTTGAATGTTGAGTTGGTGCTCTTACCACCAAACCACACTGCCTTCATTTCTCTGCTCAAAAATCTCTGATGCCTTCTTATATTTTACACGCTAAAGATCAAATTCCTTAGCCTTTACAGTATACAAGGTCCTCTGAAAATTGGTCATTTGGAAATCTAGAAGCCTGAATATCTACCCTTAACTCCTGCTGCTTCTTGATATGCAGGATGCTCATCATCCTCTAAAGACGTATGTGCCCCATCCAATCTAATCCAAATCAATTACTATGGGCTTCATGCCTTCTATCTGTACCATATTATGCACTGGAAATATAATACAAAAATGAAATACAGTCTGTGCCTTCAAGAAACTTGGTGGGGATATAATATGTGATCAAGTAAGTCTATGCATGAGGAGGAGAGAACCAGATCTAGCAACTAAGGGGATCTAGAAATGCTTCTCATGGGAAAGGATAGTTGATCTGAGCCTTGAAAGGGGCTAAGGAGTGCAAGAGGGAGAAGTGAAAAAGGGGTGTAGACGAAGGAAGGAAGTGGAACCCTGGTTTTAGGGAATCAGAAAGTAGGTCATTTTAGATGGAATGTAGATATTGTGAAAGAAGAAACCTAGAAAAATAGACTGGAGTCACATTGTAAAGGGTGCTAGAAGGTAAGCTGAGAAATTTTCATGTCATTTAGGTGGTGTGACAAATAAGGTGCTGGACTTTGACTTAGAAAAATCTGAGTTCAAACCCTACTGCTGACACTTTCTAGCTCTGTGACTCTTGGTAAATCACTTCACTTTTCTTAGTCTCAGATCACTCACCTGTAAAATGAGGATAATAACAGCACTTATTTCACAGAGCAAGTAGGTACTTGCTCTTTTGTTGTGAACAGCAAATGAGATAATATAGGTAAAGCACTTTGTAAACCCTGAAGTACTATGTAATAATAATAATAAATTATATAGTAACATTATTAATTTCAAAATTTTAATAAATATTTATAAATTAAATAAAATATTGATTTTATTTTTGTAATTTTATATTTATACTTATTATTTATTTCCCACATGCCCTAGAGACATCAATTTATATTTATTATTAATTTATATTTATAATTGTAAAATAAATTTTATAAATTAAATAGAATATTTTATAAAATATATAAACAAGTTTATAATGTAAACATAAAATGTATAAATATAGAAAAATATGCATATATCAAATATAAATAAATCAATACAATTTGTGAATAAATATTATTTATTATTCTAGAGGCAACAGAAAGTGACCGAAGTTTTGAGCAGGGAAACAACATAATCTATGCTGATCTTTCTGTCTTGACACCTCTAAGGAGAATGGACTAGAGAAAGAAAAGAGTCTCTGCTCCTTCACTCATGCTGTTCTTTCTGCCCAGAAAATCCCATCCACCCATCTGTGCCTATGGAAACCTTCCCCTCCTTCCAGGGTTCCCTAAACTATGCAGCCTTCCCTGATCATCACAGGCAGGAGTGCTGGGAACTGAAGAAAGCAGTCATGGGGTACCCACATACTGTCTTATACGGGGTGAACCTATTTCATATCTTCATCAAGTGAAAGATTCCAGAGGGCAACAAGAGTCATACGCTTCCCTTGTATTCACTAATAACATCAAATACAGAGCAAGTGAAATTGAAAGATATTCTTTAAAGGAGTTTTCCTGTTCCATCATCTCCATATTCAGCTAATCTTAGTTTCTAGGGGTTTTCCATTCCCTAAAGGTCAGGGATTTTTAATTGTCAAATTGAACAGGTTATAACTGACAGCTCACCCTTGAATGGATCTGGCACCTTTATTACTCAAGGCTCAAGGGATTTTAAGCACCTCTCTCATTAATTTTCCCTTCACACCCTTTCTGTGAAGTCAGCTGCTGCTGCTAATGATTATCCCACTTTACAGATGGCAAAGCTGGGGGGCTAATTGATTCCCAAGGTGGCTGAGCAAATATGTTGAAGACCCTCATGAGGTCTTAGGATCCTGAGCCTCTTTGCCTTCCTTCTTCCTTTCCTTCTGGAATACAGTGTCTCCCTGAGATAGTTCTAGCCAAAAACCTTTACGGAATCTTATTATTGTTGCTATTTAATACAGAACCCTTAAAAGACTGGAATGTCTCTTGGCCTGTCTGTGCCACAAACTGGCATTTGAGATGTCCTTCAAGATCTGCCTCAAGGCTCACCTTTCTCAAGAAGGTTTCCCTAACTGACCCTACCCTTTGCCTGCTACATACCTAACTTGGTGTTTTTAGGGCATGTGGGAAAGTGACCATCTAGATCAACCCACATCTGGAAAACAATGGTCTTCTCTGAAGACTTGATAAATGGTCTTCCAGTTGACACTTGATGACTTCTACCATGGTCATCACAAAATTGGAGTCATCACTCCAATTTTGGATCGTTCTAATTGTTAGTAATTGTTTTTTATATCAAGCTCAAATTTGCATCTCTGCAATCTCTACCCATTCCCTAAAGTTTTCTCTTCCCAATGCCAAACACCTCTGTTCCTTCAACTGATACTTATATGTCATGTTTTAAGGCCCTTCCCCAATCTGGTTGCTGTCCTCTCAGCACTCTCCACTTTATGAATGTTGTAGAATACACCAGATGTGGTCTGACAAGAATAGAGTAGAAGACTTTCACATTCTTATTTCTGGATGTTATACCCAAATTTAGGTATAAATTTAGAAGGCATTCATGGAACAATCCTTACGCAACATTGAAACAACAGGACTCCACATGATTATTAACAATAATCGGTTAAAATAGGAAGGTATCGTGCCAGTTGGATGAATTCCTCTCTTCCTACTCCACACCTGTTCTCTTCCTCCATTCTCAATTCAAATGAGGCCTCTTCACATCACTTGTCCTGGAGATTTTCCACGGCTGCAAAATTTCCTAGTTATGGTTCTGGTTATGCCCTTCTTATTGCAACCTAAAATCATATCAGCTTCTTTGGATACACTGTTAACTCATATTGAGCATGTAGTCCATTGAAAACCATAAAACTTTTTTTCAGACAAACTGCTAACTATCTATGCTTCCCCATATTTGTCTTTTAAAGTCAATTTTTTGAACCCAAGAATAAGTGCATATTTACTATCATTCTATTTCATCTTATTAAATAAAACCAAATGGCCTAGCCTAGCCTATCAAGATCTCATAAAATCCTGGTTCTATAATCCAGTGAATTGACTGTCCTACCCAGACTGGTACATCTGAATATTTTGCAAACGTCCCATGTATGCCCTTATACAAGTCACAAACAAAACATTAAATAACAATTAAATTGCATTAACTAGGTGGCATAATAGATAGAGCTGGTCCTGAAGTCAGGAAGACCTGAGTTCAAATGCAGCCTCCGATACTCATCAGGTGTGTGACTCTAGGCAAGTCACTTAACCCTTGTTCACCTCAGTTTCCTCAAGTGTAAAAAAAATAACAATAGAACATTTCATGAGTAAAAATGTCAGCAATGAGACAATATACCAAAAGTAATGGGACACCACTAAGGGTGTCCTTAGGGGAATATAAAATTATATCTGTATGTGTATACACACATGTATGTATGTATATTTATATAGACATGTATATGTATACATATATGTGTATATTATACACGTGTATACAACCATATACACATAATGTACATATGTATACACTACTATATATTACATATATTCTACACATACATAAGTTGTCCCTCTCAGAAGATGATTGGCTCCTGCCTTCCTTCTGATGATTACCTCCAACTGGTGCTGTGTATACTTTGCTTATACATAATTATGAGTATTTTGTCTACTTCATTAGACTGTGAGCTCCTTGAAAGCAAGCCTATCCTTATACTTCTCATGCTTAGCACAGTGTCTGGCACCTAGTAGGTTGTTTAATAAATATTTGTTGATTTGACATGACTTGCAGCTCAGATTCTCTGACCTGGGCTGCTGAACTTCTGTGCTCCGGTCTCCTGACCTGAGGTCTCAATCCTTGATGCCTGACCTCTTGGACTCTGGACTTTGTCTATGACTAGACTCATAACACCGTCTACTTCTCTCAGTATTTTCTGACTATGCTTCACTTCGCTTTTTGGCCACTTGATTTCAAGTGCCTGCTGGCCTCATTAACATCTATGAAGACTCCATTGTGTTCCATTACTCCTCAGACTCTGGCATGCCAAAAGCTTATTAAATGAAAAAGGCACTATTCAACATGAATATGTATATGGTAGAATTTTTCAGGTATTGGGCATCTACTTTGCAGGGAGTGGAGGGACATATGTGAAGTGACGCCCCAGAATCCACCTCTGACCATGTGTATTAAATGAAATTGATTGAACAGCCCAATCCAACTCTATTAGAGAACCATCTCCATTGGGATACTGATCTGCCCTTACCACAAATGCCTGATGGGCATAGATGTGTGTTTCATGGCCACAAGAGCTCCTCCCCAGTCCAAGAACCAAATGTTATACTCTTCATCAAAAATCTGAAAAAAAATCAGGTGGGGGGAGGAGAGGAGAAGGGTGAGGAGAATTAGAATGATTCAGTCAACAAATTCACTCAGAAGACTGTTTGACTTTAGGTTACTTCAAGCATGTGAAGATTCAACCTATACAATAGAGCTTTTTATACAATATAGTTTGGAGATTTCTGCAAGTTTTATTCTGCCAGTCAGCATCCCTTTCTTCTATCTAATTTACACTGATGATTATTATGTTCAGACAAGAGCAGGTTGGACAATTTCCTCTATGCGGAACTTAGCTGTTCTCTGTCTTGCATTGCCTCCTATGTTCTGCTACTTGTGTCCTATTTCCCCATCCTCACCATAACGTGATTCACTTCTTAAAGACAAAGATCACATCTCTGCATTCCCTATAGCACCTAGAACAGGGCTTTGTATGTACCATGTGTTCATCAAAAGCCTGTTGACAGTGCTTTATACCCCTGTCCCCAAATATGAACTGATCTAAAAAGTGAATTCCTTGGCTATTGTCTTATATCACCAATCAGTGAAAACACACTTATCTATGTATAATTCATGGCTCTTCAGGCAAATTATTCAACTGGTCTAAAATCACTCTAAAGCTGTGTTTATACATACCAGGATAGCTATAGAATTAAGAAAAGTAAATCTGAAAAGGGAGTTTAGATATCACAGAGGAAGAAATTGAAGCTGAGGTTAAGTGACCCCTCTAAGACTCCAGAGCTGTATAGGACAGATCCAGGAGTAGAACCCAAGTCTTCTGACATACTTCCAGCCACATACAGCACACTGACCCCTACAATCAGTTTGTTGGTTTTTATGCTGAACTGACCCAAAGGAGCCAACATTTGGGTACTGAGTAGTCCTCACTTAAGATTCCTAAGCAGTTTGAGTACCTCTAGGCAAGCAGACAGATACAGATATGCCTCCCTCTGCCCTTCCCCAAGTTACCTGTCTCCAGGTGTTTCCCCCATCAGAAGAGACAAACATGCCAACTTCTGTGTATGAGAGTTCTGTGCCAACATTGCCTGAAATAGAAGCAAATCATTTGAGAAGCATGAGGCAACTTTGAGAATAAATTGGTTTGTAGCAAGCCATTTACTGAGCAGCTTTTGTTTGGTTTTTATTTTTCTATCTCAGACCCACAGTACATGGCAGGAAAAGAAACCCAATGTGGGGGAAAAAAATGAGCTCTAATAAAAAAAAAATCAAGAAAATGTCACTTTACTCCAAGACTTGGAGTTTCCAAGCAGTAGAGATCTTGTACATCCTTAGTTCTTTTGGATCATGGAATTGCAGAATCTTAAATTTTTTAGACTGGCCAGTAATAGGCCCTGTGTAAGCATCTTCTCCCTAATCAGTAGCCATCCAGCCTCTATTAACCTATATCTTACAACAGGGACTGCATGATTTAATGAAGCAATTCATCCCCCTATAGGAAGGCAAAGCAAAACCCCCAGGACAACTTGGGGATCTCCAACAAAAACAGAATAAAATAGGTGGCTATACTTCTTTCTGAGTGCCTTAAGGTACATTCATTTTTAAAGGTGCCCTATCCCACCAAAGACTCATTTTCCTTAGCCAGTAAGCATGTATGTACTACTACAAATTGTTTGAAAATTATTGGCTCTTCTTTTTGTGGTGGCAAATAATTGGAAATTGAAGGGATGCCCCTCAACGGGGAATGGCTAAACAAGTTGTGCTAAATGAATATAACAGAATATTATTATGTTATAAAAAATGATGAGGAGGTGGATTTCAGAAAAACCTGGAGATACTTATATGAACTGATGCTGAATGAAGTGAGGAGGACCAGGAGAACACTATACACAGCAACCGCAACATTCCACCGTGAAGGACTTAGCTCTTCTCAGCAATACAATGATCCAACACAATTCCAAAAGACTTGTGATATAAAATGCTAACCAGAGAAAAAATCTATGGAGCCTGAATGCAGATTGAAGCATACTACTTTTAAGTTTTTTGTTGTTTTTTTCTTTCTCATTTTTCTTTTTTCTTTCTTTTCTCTTTCTATTCTTTCTTTTCCCTTCCATTCTGTTTGATTCTTCTTTCACAACATGACTAATGTGGAAATATGTTTAAACGGTTGCATATGTATAACCTATAACTGATTGGTTTCTGTCTTGGGGAGGGGAAAAGGAAGGGAAGGAGAGAGAAAAACATTTGTAACTCAAATTTTTATAAAAATGAATGTTGAAAACGATCTTTACATGTAATTGAAAAAAAGCTATTAAGAAAAAAGGAACATTACAAACTCTTTATTGTACTAGAACTTTATGCTTTTTCACTCCAACCCACTGGCCCTAATTCTATCTTGTTTTAGAACCACACAGTATCAATCTCCTTGTTCGTTTCCTTGAGATTCCTTTGCCTCTTTCCTTATTGCTGGCCTCTCCTCTTTCTCTTCTTTAAACTAAGAATCTTTTTAAATTTTTTTTAAACAGATCTGTAATTTTAAATGTAGGGAGCCTCAGCAATCATTCCCTCTGCCATCACATTTCATGACATTCTTTACCACTAACAATCTTGGAGTGTTATCTAGGACACTAAGAAGTAAACTGACTTGCCCAGGGTCACAGAGCCAGTATACAATGTGAGAGGCAGGACTGGTCTTCCTGACTCCAAGGTCAGTTCTCTATCATGTGCACCACACTGTCTCTTGAATATCTGTAGTCCCTTTAATTCAACAGGCATTTGCTTCATTTGTTCCTTGTATGACACAATTTTGAGTTTCTTCAGTGTCCTATTTTTCATTTCCTGGATAATATTCAGATTATTAATTTATTTTTAAAATGTGGCATTCAGAGCTTAACATAATGATCCAGATGTGTCCCAACTGGGGCACAATAAAGTTAGAGTTTCTATTTTATTCTCTTAGTGTCTTAAGTTACATTAGATTTTGAAGCAGTGTGATCATACCAATAACTTTCATTTTCCTTAAGTCTCAGCATATGTATACTAACTCTTGAAAGCTCCATAAAAACTTTGATTTATTTTTGTTCCTTATACAGCACCTAGGACTGAGAACAGTCATCTATGGTAGGTTATTGGATCACCCAATCAGAAGCTGCTTGGGGCATTAGTCTGAAAGAAAACTGAAAATATCCCCCTCATTCCTCATAACCTTTCATAGACTCCATTGCCTTCCAACATCTTGGCTTCTGGGAGGTTTGTGTTCTCCACCACCACCCCATCCCTCCCAGTGGGGATGTACTCTGTGCAGTTCAATTTTGATAGGCAGCATGGAGAGCTCCAGAAGTGAAGCTACAAGACCTGGGTTTACCTTGGTCAAGTGATTTAGCCTTTTCCTTTGTAAAACAGATAGTCCTCTTTTTTTTCACTCACAGCACTGTTGTGAGAATAAAATATTATAATATATATGGGGTCATCTTTAACCATAACCTGTATCTTTTTCAGCATAGTGATAAATGAATGTTTGCTGAATGAATGAAATTATACCAGTTCCTCAGAACAAATCCACCATTGAACTGAAGTCAATGAGTATAGGTGTATGTGTTTTGTGTGGGGGTGGGGTAGAAGGGGGATGTTTCTGTGTGGAAAAAAAGAAAAAAAATACATACACGCACGTGAAAATGCATTGCAGTGGCTGAAATTTTTCTTTAAAATAGCAGGAAAGGAATGTTAGCTCCTACAAATCTGTAACCTAAATAAGAGTACAATAAAAAGGCAATAATGAAAATGTTAATTGTGTTCCTGACATTTAATGCTCCAAAATGAGAAATTAAAGCCCTTCTACTGCCTGTCAAACCCCTATCAGCATTAGAAAGTGCACAACTAGCCAACTTATTTTGACACACAAGCTTCCAAAAATAAACCCCAGGCTCTGTATAGCAGTAGAGCTGGGAAGAGATTTGAGAGAGGTTTGGTGAACAGCTCCAAAGAGTGGGTATCTAGAGTAAACGATCCCATTACCCTCACTGGGGATTGGAGAAGGCATCACCATAAAAAGGAGAAGCTGCTGATCTTTTTGGGAAAGCTGTCTTCCCATGGAATTACGGAGCTGAGCTAAGAGGGAGCCTTCATTTTGCATATATGCTTATTAATGCCGACCCAACTATCCATGAAGAACAGCCAACATTGCTTATATGTTGCTTTACTGACAAGAATTGAAAATTTTCTCATCTCTACTCACCAAGTAAGGAAATCAAGACTTGAGGATGGAAATATTAACAATAATAGTAATGACAGTAATAGCATTTATACCATTCTTTAAGGTATACAAAGTGCTTTGTATGTATTATATCTTTTTAAGTGTTATATTAGTTCCATTTTACGCAGGAAGAAACTAAGCTTGAAAGATATTGAACGACTTGTTCAAAGTTTCAAAGCTAAGTGTCGGAGTAGGATTTGAACTCTGGTCTTCCTTATTCCAAGTACAGCACTCTTTCCACTGCACCACCAAGCTTCTGTAAGGAGAGTTGGGTCACTCAACTAGTAATTCTTTGGAGCAGAAATGACTTGCATAGAGAATTAATAGCAGAGCCAACACTAGAGCTCAAGTTGATGGAGCCTTGGAGAGTATCTAGTAATAAGATCAGTGATGAAATTGAAGTAGAGGGAAGTTCAACAACTTCTCCAAAGTCCTGCAGGTAATGTCAGAAATGGGATGTGAACCAAAGTCCTCTGACTCCAAAGACAGGGTTCTGCTCACTAAACCCCACTGTCTCCCCAAATGGCAGATGTCTGGCACATAAGATGAGACCTTGCTTCCTGAGGAAACTGAACCTCAAAGGTCATTGAGTACAACTCCTTTGTTTTACAGGTATGGAAGCTAAGAGTGATTTGCCTAAAGATGTGCAGAAAATAAATAACAGAGAAGGAATTCAAATCCACATCCTAACTCCCAATCCACTTTCTTTCTACTCCACCAAAGCTGCCTTTTGGGTTATATGTTGACTCCCAGTTCAGTGTGTCTTAGTGTAGTGATAAAAACACTGAGTTGGGATTCAGAAAACTCGATGCCAATATGGCCTAAAACACCTGCTATATGTAGGATGAGCAAAGCATTTGTCTTTGTGGGTTTCATTTTCCCCATTTAAAAATGGGGATAATACTTGCATTGCTTGTCAGGAAGTCATGTTGTAAGAAATGTGAACTAATCTTCATGAGTGTTTGGGTGGGCACTGGGGAACTGCTTTTACCTTACCCTTCATATGTCTCTGCTGGGTTGGATGTTTACCATCACAGAAATCAGCTCATTGGTAAAGCTTTGCTCTGAATTAAAAGGGGTCTGAGCAGCAGTCAGTTTATCTTATTCCTTGCAGTTGATAAAATATGATTATCTTAAAATGTTAGAGCTAAGAAGAAATAACTCCCTTATTTTATAAATGAGGAAACTGAGACCCAGGGAGCTTTAGACACATCCCCTAGATCACATACACAAAGCTGGCATTCTAATCTATATCCTCTTCTTCTAAATCCAGATCTCATTCCACCACAAGAGAAGAAATGGAAGTGTCTCCATCAATTTCTCTAAATGCTCTGATACCTTGCCTTACCTCATGAAATGTCCCTTTGGCCCCCTCTGCCAGAAATATCTTGCATGGCTCAGAAAAAGGCTATTTTGGATCCATTTTCTACACAGGTAAAGTTGCAGAGGTGGTAAGAATCAGTCAAAATACCTAGATAGATTAGTTAAGCAAAGCAGATGCCTCTGTTCCCTATAGGTTATGTATTGTGGAGTAAGAGAGAGGAAAAGAGAGACTACCTTTTAAAGGTTAATCGGAACACTAATGAAGTTTCATTACCCACAGTGACAATTTTAACATTCCTGCTCTAAATCACATTGTTTGGGGTTGGGGCTTAGTTATCTTTTCCAGAACTGAGATATCAATGTCCCTTCTGGAATGGGGATGCTTAGTTTCATATAACCAAAAGCCTGAGGCAAACTTAGGTGGAGACAGAGTTGCTAGTTACTTAGGGAGTGTGATACTATAGGCTCTCCAGTTTGGTTTTTTTTGCTGCTGCCTGACATTCTATTTCCAGGGAGACACAGCCTTTCCTTCCATTATTAATAGAGAAGACAGATGGTGTAGATTTCCCTAGGAGATGGCATATAGGAAGGACCTGAAATTCATGCTCAAGTGTAAACCCCTGACATAGAAGAGCCTATAGAATTGGTTATGAAGTAAAGGTGAAAAGATTAGGAGACCAGTGAGCCTTAAAAAGAGAGACAGAGACAGAGACAGAGACACAGAAAGAGAGAGACAGACAGAGAGAGAGAATGTGTATGTGTGTGTGTGTGTGTGTGTGTGTGTGTGTGTGTGTGTGTGTGTGTGTAGTAGTAGGAGGAGGAGGAGGAGGAGGAGGAGGAGGAGGAGGAGGAGGAGGAGGAGGAGGAGGAGGAGGAAGAATGGGGAGGGAGCCTTGTTGAAGAGATAAAAAAATGCAAAAAGGGAGGTCCAGACAAGCAGAGACTTTGCTAACAACACTACAACTTTGCCACAAGGAAGCCCTGACAGTATCTGCTGGGGAAGAAGTCAGGAGTAGGTTCGGAGACAAACTCCAA
Organism: Notamacropus eugenii; assembly: GCF_028372415.1. Taxonomy (NCBI): domain Eukaryota; kingdom Metazoa; phylum Chordata; class Mammalia; order Diprotodontia; family Macropodidae; genus Notamacropus; species Notamacropus eugenii. The sequence continues at coordinate 183,852,881 of NC_092872.1, read as the reverse complement.
TGATTCCAACTCTGGCTTTTAATCCAGCATTTGCAAAACATTTTTTGAATGCAAACAATGTATTCTTCCCAGACTCCCTGTGGCATATCATCAATTCCATTAATCCTAAACCCAAAATACAGGGAAGAAAAAAATAACTTTGATATGCTGATATTCTGAGCTATGTACAGTGCATATTCATGAAAGGGTATGATTGGTTTTCTTTAAGCAAAAACTGAATTTGAAGTTATTTTAGAAATCATAGGTGAAACATTGAGTTCATATATATGCATATATATACATATACATACATACATATATATATATATATATACACACACACATACACACACACACACAGTTTTGAAGAGCTTTGTGAGAATGATTTTGAGGCAGGATGCGAAGGGTGTCCTTTCAGGTTTTCACTGCTGAACTTTGTTAAGGTCTCCAGGCTCAGGGGCACCAATAAATACCTATTTTGGTACATGATAAATATTGACTATCTCTTTGGTGAAAATAGAGATTTATAGAGATTTAGGTTGTAATTTTTTTTTTTAACAAACCTGTGCTTTCATCATTGTATTTCAGGAAAGACTATTCTACCCAGGCAGATCAATGTCTTCTCTGAAACTTAAGAGAGCTTGCCTGGGGAAAATGAGGTCAACTATTGTCCTACAGAGTGGACAGAAGTTGTGAGGTCTAGTCCAACTCCCTCATTTTACAGATGAAGAAACTGAGGCAGAGAGAGGTTTATATAATTTGCTCAATGTCACACACGTAGGAAGTAGCAGAAATTTAACATTAGGTCAACCACCTAAGGTTACAGAATTCATTAGTATCCAGTCTAGGAACTAATTCTAGGACCTTGATTATCAATACACTATTTTGAGTGAATAGTGTGTGAATGAATGGAAGAAGGAAGGAAGGAAGAAAGGAAAGGGGGGGAAGAAGGAAGGAAGGAAAAAGTATTTATTAAGTGCAAAGCACTATATTATGCACTAGGCATACAAACAGAAAAGTAACACCATTCCCAATCTCAAGAAGATCATATTCTAATGGAAGAGACAATACATACAGAAGGTTTCATGGGCAAGTCGGATATAAATATTTCAGGGCCAATCAAGTGCAGAAGCCAAACAGACGGCAATGCCTTTTATAAATGATATTTTCATGGATAAAGTCAATGACTTTTATGAATAGTAGTTTCTTTTCTATGTTTTTGGCAGCTGTGAGTCTAGCACCTAAAGAGAGGGTCGCCAATCCCCACCTCCATGGAGGTTAATTCCTTAGATGATGGTCACAGGGGCTAGACTGGAAGCAGCTTCTGTGGTCCAGGAGATGCTACCATTCCTGGGGCTCCTGGATAGACCTGCTAGTCAGAGGCAGTTGGTAGTGGTGGTAGCAAGGAAGGAGAGTGATCTCTATCGTGATGGCTCCCCTCAATGTCAACTGAGGGCTCAGGCTGGGAGCAGGGTTGATGGTCTATGGGGCACTCCTGGCTCCTAGACACAAGGATCTAGGCTTTCTCCCCTATGTTCCATTAATCAAAGGATTAATGTGTTCCAAAGGAGTGAAGTGTTCTGAAAACCCTGCTAGGCTAGCCTACTTGCCCCACAAGTGGCAGTTGGTCAGCAAGTGGTAGGGATGGCTGGGAGTGTTAGATCTGCAAGAAATCTCAAACATCATCTAGTCAGACTCCTTCAATTTACATATGAGGTATCCTACATGACTCTTGAAAAGTCATTTAACCCCTGAGGGCCTTCCAAACACATCTCTATAACTTTAAATTGCAGAGAATATGCTGACCTTCATTGGTAAAGGGAGTTTCCTCATTCATCCTTCTGGGATACTCTGTACCACCAAATTCCTAAGTCTAGCCTCTATGCACTTTTGACAGTAAGCTAGAGGTGTATAGTGACCTTACAAAGTAAAGAATAAAAAACAAAGAAATTTAAAAACATTGGGATGAGATTTGGAGGTGTTCATCCAAAGGAAATATTTTCGTTTCCCAAGGAAGTCCAGTTCCTAACATTCAGACATGCTATCCATGCTAGCCTAGCTCCTATTACTTCATTGTGGCCCAAAGACACTCCAGTGACCTCCAAGAAAGGTGAAACCTACCGATAACATTTAGCAGAAAGAGTACTTGACTTGGAGTCAAAACAATTAGGTTCACATTTCTGCTTTGACAATGCCCTTACCACTCTGAAACTAATTTTTTTTTTAAAATCTGTAAAATAGCCTTGTTGTGAGTATCAAATGATAATGTATACAAAATAATTTGTAACTGTGATTTTCAGTTGAATCTAAAATTTCTTTATCTCTTCTTCCCAGATTGTCCATCAAATTGCAAATCATTTGTAAACTAAGAGTTGAATGGAACTTGTTAGTTAAAATAAAGAATCCTGATAAGAATTCTTTTTATAAGATAAGTAATCATTTCTAATTTATATGCCTTACAAGTTGAGGTTTTCCTATGTTGGGATTTATTAAAGAGGGAACCCCTATATAAATACAGTTTTAGTCTTTGTCTTCAGTAGTAGATAAACTATTGCTAAACCCTGATGAGGATGAGTATCTAGAGTGTGGGACAAGGGAGAGAGTGCTGGATTTGGAGTCAGAAGCCCTAGGTTCAGTTCTGTCACTTGCAACTTTTGTGACCTCAGGCAAATCACTTAACCTATCTGGGCCTCAGTTTCCTAATCTGTCATTTGAAGGCATTAGTTTTGATGGCCTTTGAGGTCCTTCCTAGGTCTCAACCCATGATTCTGTTATCATACAATAACTGATTTGGCTATTACAATTGCTTATTCCATTGCTTATATGTTTCTGAGGACCCTCAATTACATGTACTGAGAAGAAATGAGGAAAAACAGAAAAACACTGGCCTAGGAATGAGAAGATCTGGGTTTGAGTCTTCCTTTTTCACTAACTTGCTGTGTGACTTTGGGCAAGTCATTCTACCCCTCTCATCACTCATTTTGTCATCTGTAAGAGGACAATTTTACAGCATTACCTACACACCATGTGGTTCTGAAGATTCCATGAGAAGAGGGATGGAAAAATACTTATAAATTTGAATCTCTTTAGATACAAGTGAGCTATGATTATAATTTATAACTGTCATCATCACCATGATGGTCACTGCTATCACCGTTTCAAGGAAATGATCCATGAACTGGAAGAAGTAGCATTATCCTTACCTGTGGCTACCACCAGTCCAGGGGCTGTGTCCTTGCTGGAGATTCGGCCAGATGAGTATGGGTTTTCAGAGAGCTGCAGATGGAGATGTAAGGAACAAAAGGGCTGCAGAAGGAAAGGAAAATGAGAACAGCATTATGTATAGAAACCACCACTTGATGGGTAAGGTTAGGGGAATAGCAGCTCCCTGAAAGAGCATGCATTAAAAAAAGGCTACTGCTTACATCTTCCTACCTTTGTATATGCCTTGCATATAGATGGCCATTCTGTTATCATTCAAAATCTTCCCTATGCACTGGTAACAGTCACTCTCTGCCTTAACCAGCCAAGTTAACTCAACCCACCCCAGCTCCATAAATACATCATGTAAATTGTTGCCTGCTCATCCTTCCTCAAGTCATTCACCCAAAATTAAGAGACTCCCCCTACTTCCTATCTAAATTATTCCCCTCCTTCAAAGCACAAATTAGGTGCTACCTTTTCCAGGAGGTCTTCCTATTCCACCCCCCAATGGAAGTGATCCTTTCCCTTAGGACTATGTACCTTTTCTGGCACTGATCATACTGTTTGTAGTACAGTTATCTGTGTCACCTCCCTTATTAGAATGTAAGGTCCTTGAAGGAAGGAGATGCATTTTATTCATTCTTGAATCCCACTTAGCACCAAGTATGAGGACCAGCATGTAGCAGGCAGAGACTCAGTTTCTCAGTATGAACTGAATGATTCTTTGCTGACTGATAGATACACATAAATCAATGAGAGTTAGGGGCTGCCCATCCTGGCTTTTGTGCTACATAAGGATGAAAGCTGTGGTTACCAAAGAAGTCATAGGAGTTCTCTGAACAAAACTGACTGAATATATGGGCAGTCTTTACCAACAGATGTCTCCATAAGCAGTAGCCCTTGGCACTAATCAACCTGCCTGGTGGACTTCAGAAAAAACCCCCACTAAGTACCGTAAGACTGACCAACAAGCAGTTGACAGGGTTCCCTCTCAGATCAGTTTCTGGAGCCTGCAGCAGACGCCAATCCCTGCCTTTGTTGTAAGTAATGTAAGTCTTCACTTGGTCATCCACTTTTTTGTTGGCCAGGAATATCCCTTTGATGCCTGCTACCTAGGATAAGTAGAGAGAGAAAGAAGAAAAAATACAATTGGAGAAAAGAGCTAGCAGCCAGAACTTCGTGAAAAAGTTACAAAAGCATTCAACATAAGCTTTATTCATTTTAGAGTGGGAAGAGACAATACACATCATCTAGTTCAATCCTTTCATTTTACAAATGGATAAACTGAGGCCCAGAAAGGAGTAACTTGCTCAAGGACACTAAAAGAGTAACAAGGAGGCCAAGAATCCAGATATTCTGCTTCCTAATTTCTCTCTCCTTCAAGAGGACCACACTGCCCAGTTACATGAAGGTATTTGAAGGAAGAAAAAAGGAAAAAGACATCAAGGGGTATATTTATAGAGAGGAAGCCCTCAGCAAAAACTCAAAGGACAGTAGAGCTTGTCTCCACAAAAAGGGAGCACCCTCCCTTTTCAGAGCCTCTCTATTACCCTCTGTCTGCCCTAGTTCCTATAAGGACTTGCTCAGGTGACTGTCAGCTAATTTCAGCTAAGGTGTTGACTGCTAAAGGTTTAAGGGGTCATCTCTTCTCTGAAATAACTGTTGGCTGATAAGGTGGCTACTGGAGATAGGGAAACCTCAAAACAGAAAGGAAGGAATCCTTAATGGAGAATGTCAGACACTAAAATGGCAACACAGGAGGTATTTCAGAACCAAGATCCATATGTCAGACCATGTTGATCTGCTTATTCACGCTAGTTATTCACAAAATTTGTACATATTTTTCAAACACAGAAAACATGATGGGGAAATCAAGAGTCTCAATTCTGCTCCCTTCCCCCCCCCAAAAAAAATTAGCAATTATCTATTATAGCAAGTGATTTTATCTCTGTGATCCTCACTTTCAGGTAGGGGAGAGGAAAAATTATTTTTAGTGGTCTATTTGCTACTAAAGTTTATTGAATTGGGTGTGGAGGCAGACCTATGCTTTAGGAAGACCAATCTGACAGCTAAGTACCAGGCACTATGCTAAGCACAGTGATATAAAAATACACAAAATCAGGGTCCTCAAGGAGTTCTCTTTCTAATGGTACAGTCAAATGTAAATAACTGTGTACATATAAGTTATATACAAAATAGCTGGAAACTAAGCTCAGAAGGAAAGCACACACAGAAGGGAGAACTGGAATCAAGCCAACCCCTCATTTCTCAAGCATGGTAGAGGCCCAGGTTCCAGGGTAGCTATGAAAGGAGTTGCTTGGGTGGAAGAAGAAAGTGCTCTTCAGATTCCGAAATCACATCGTATTCATTTAGTTAATGAAGAAAAGGCTTTTTTTAACAGAAATTTCACTGGCCCAGGGAAGAAGCTGCCAATCTAGATAAAAGATTAGCAAAAAAACATCAAGGAGAAGATGGAGTTTATCTGGAAAAGACCCAATTTGGAACGGTTGGAAAATGGCCAACAATTTAATTAATTAAATGTCTTAGGAGGGAAAAAACGGTAAGGATGAGAAGGGAGAGAGGTGCCTGGAGAAGACACAGAGGGAAGGCAGCATTGTTGGGAAAAGTCTTTTCTACCAGTTACCCACCCTGGTGAGTCAATTCCCAATAACTTCAGGAAAAGGAATATTCTTGTTAGTTGGCACAGACCATCGGGTCAAAAAGGCCCCTTAGTTTTTCATGCCTTTAATTGTGGCAGAAAAGGATGCCAGTTTTCCTTCCTCCCTCTACCAGCCAGGGAAGAATATTCCAGCCCATAATTCCCTGATATTGCTCTTGGCCTGAGTTGCTGTATGGTTTGTCAAGCCCCTCATATCTTTTCTGAAACCAGATGACTGGTACACTGTAGATAAATGAATTCCCCATTCACCATCTCTGTTCCCCAAATCAAATGGTCCCATTCCTGAGATGTCAGGACACTGCAAAATTACCATGGGCTTAAGCCACTCTTGCTTCTTTCTCATTCCAGAGATGTGAATAATCATTTCATATAACCAGGTAAAATTATATCTTATTTTTCATAATAGCTTTGTAATTTCAATGACTCTATCTCATCCCATCAATCTTAAAGCTATATATCACCATGATTTATCACCACATGTATATCTCTGGTTTTTGTTTTCTGTTAATCAATTTGTTCTTTATTTCCAACTTTAATGTAACCTTTGCAATCTCAGGAAATTGCTTAGAATTTTCTAGAAGCCCTAAACTTCCTTTATTGAAATGGAACAGTTGACTGGTAGGGGAAATTTCTATACCAGACATCCATTCTCTGAGAAGCATAGAAGATATGGATCAACAATCCCACTGACTTTTTTCTATGGAGACAGATACTGAGATAGTGGAAAGAAGTGTTTTAGAGATAAACTTGAATTAAATGCAACTCTTTCCCCTTAGTAAACAGCTTTGGAAAGCCAAGATCATAGATCAAGAATTAGAAAGAATTTTAGAGGACATATAGCCCCAATGCCAAAATTCTACAAATGAGAAAACTGTGACATGGGAAGGTCAAGTCATTTGTTCAATGTCAGATAATTAGTAAAGCTTCACAGGTGGGATTTAAACCTCAGGTTCTCTAACTCCAGAAATTAGTGCCCTTTTTGCTTTGTTATAATGAACAAATATGTCTGCTACTGAAAGTCAATACCTCCAGGGACAGGGCAGAAGATCGGGGATGCTGCCAAAGAGAACATGGCGCTTTGATACAATCATCCGCTCCTCTTGGAAACTTTGTCCTCTTGGGCATTGTATCTGACAGCTGGCTACTTGCTTGAGGCCACCATTTCCAGGTGGCACAAGCATCTGACCCTTACCTCCCAGGACAAAGAGGTCTGGGTCCAGCAGAGAAATTCAATTATTATTGTGTACCCTGGGGATGCTTCCTCTAGCATAGCCTCTGATGAGGAATAGGTGAAAGGGATAGAATAGTCATTTTCACATAGTGAGTCCTGGCTGAAACTTGTTAGCAGCTGCCCATCTGGCTTTTAACCAGGGTTAGAGAATGTGGGGAGAAAGGAGGACAGGTGTATTTCATCAAAGAGATTCAAGGGCAAAAAGACATTAGAGAGAAGTGACATGAAAGAAAAGGGGGACAATGTAAGGGTATTACCATTGCCTAACTAAATCAAATAAATTTAATCTGCTCCAGCCCTGCCCAGCCATTTTGAAGATGAGAAAACTGAGACAGCATGCCACGGTGAAATCCTAGATAGAGAGTTAAGAGAATCTGAGTTCAAATAATGGATTGGCCACTAGACTGCCTGTATAACCTCGGGCAATATTACTTTACCTTCCTGGGGCTTGGTTTCTTCATCTGTAAAGTGAGGATTGAACTAGATGAACTCTGAAATCCTTTCAGGCTTTAAAGCTAGGATCCTACGAAGACCAGAGACTTAAATAACTTGCTCCACATCATTCATTAAATAACAGAGTATGAAATAACAAAATCAGACCCAGGACCCTCCGACTCCAAATCCTATGCTCTTTCCTTTATGCCATGCAGTAGATATTGAACACCATGACTCACATGGTGTACTTATCCAAGTTATCTGTGAAGCACATGAGTCAGACCAGCTCTCCAATGCATTCCTCTAAACAGCATGGCCTGTATCTTTGAAAATTATATCTTCCAATGAGTAATGCCTGAGAAAAGACCCCATGTTGAGGTACATGTTCTAGCATCTAGGAATAATATCTAGGATATATATATATGTATATTATATATATATACATATATATGTATGTATGTGTATGTATATGTATATATATGTATGTATGTATATGTATATATATATATATATATTAGTATCTCACTGTGAGATTTGAGACTTATGTCCGGTACCTTAATTAATCTCTCTCCAAATTTAGCTATCCTGGTCCTCAGACAAGGGACAAATAGTAATTGCAACTGGGCTTGAAGATTTTTCAGCTTGGTAGGTCTGACCAGGGCTTAAAATCTATTAGCTTAGCCTTTGAGATCCCAGTGTCACCTTTGCATCACTTTGCACAATTGGAGTAAGATGAACAGTGGCTATACATCTTAGCCATTGGAGAAAATGCCGGAGTTCTTTGTTTGAAAATCACCAGGATTTTAGAAAGAGCTACCAAGAATGAAAGCACTGCCTCACTTGGTCACCTTCTCATGCTGCATTAGGAACATTCTCAAATCTCAAGTACTGAGTTGGGGAAGGATGGACACTGATGAACTAAAAGAGCTCTTCTCCTGCCTTCATGATGGCACGAATTTATAATTGACAACTTTAACTACTTAAATCAGTCCCATCCAGCATCAAATGGACTTCTGACACCTCAAAGACAAGATGAATTATATGGCGTTGAAATCTTCTTATCTCTTCTGATTATTTAATTACAGGGAGAAAAAATAACTTGCTTCCATGCAGAGACAAGAGGGACATTTTCTCTCTCATCAAGAAAGAACTAGAACATCAGGCAGACAACATAATAGAGTCTGGCTTACTTGTCCTCCTAGACACTTGTTGGGAAGGGAGAAGGGAAAGGAGTAAGTGTTATGTAACACCTACTAAGTGCCAAGCACTCTCCTGAGAGTTTTTACAATTATTATCTTATTTGGTCATCACAACAACCCTGCAAGGTAGCTTGATGTTATTTTAATCATTTTGCAGTTTAAGAAACTGAGGTAAACAGATGACATGATTGTGCTCAGGGTCATCCAGCTAGTAAAGTGTCTAAAACTGATTTGAACCCATGTCTTCCTGACTCCATGTCCAGCTCTGTATCCACTGTGCCACTGAGCTGGCTATCTATAGAGTTTGATGAGGTTGACCAATTTGGCAGGCAATTTCACTCAGTACCAAAAGCTGTCTTAATAAATTCCTCAAAAGACCCTCTCTAACCCTAGCCCCTATCTACCTTGTGATGCTAACCAGATAGTGTTAACAATGTCTGCTTTGAAATGAGTCTCCAATAATTCACATGGAAGATGGATTAACATATTAATTTTAGCACCTTATCATATGTCAGTCTAAGTCTCCATATGATTGACATTACTTCACTGACCTCAACATCTATGGAAAGTTACAAGAGATGTCTAGCTTACTGTGCCTCAAGAGGATTCTAAAATGAAGATCTCGTCTGAGTTCTTTAAAGGGAAAAGACCACTGCATGTCTTGAAGTATATCATCCATAGACATAATGTGCCCCAAACTAAGGACCCAGAGAGCATTTTTCCCTACCCTACATTGTTGGATAGTACACAATCCTAGGCCCTGAGGCCACCGTCATGGAGCTATTTAGGGTTAAATAAACTAAAAGAAGGAGCAGCTAAGTGGTACAGTGGATAGGGCACTGGGCCTGCAGTCAGGAAGACTCATTCTCATGTGTTCAAATCCAGCCTCAGACATTTACTAGTTGTGTGATCCTGGGCAAGTCACTTAATCCTGCTTGCCTCAGTTACTCATCTGTAAAAAGGGCTGGAGCAGAAAATGGCAAAGCACTTAGTATCTTTGCCAAGACAACCCCAAAGAGGGTCATGAAGAGTCAGACATGACTGAAAATTGGCTTAACAACAAGGAAAGAGGCCTTCCTCTCAAGTCATAGAAAGTTCTGGTATTAGGCAAATAAGTGTGTTCGTCCTTTGTTGCCGAAGAAGACCATATCATCAGAGAAATAATGACATGACTTGCACTTGACTTTGTTTCGAGTGAGGGAGGGCTGTGCAGGTCACCAGCTTCACTTCTCCTCCAGAGTTATCTGAATCCAGTGACCAGATATTCATCAGGATGACTGGAGATGATCCAGGATGAGGCAAGTGGGTTACATGACTTGCCCAAGGCCACACAGCTAGTGAGTGTCAAGTGTCTGAGGTGAGATTTGAACTCAGGTCCTCCTAACTCCTGCACTGGTGCTCTAGCCACTGCACCACCTAGCTGCCCCAAGGCAAATAAGTACCACTTGTTCAAAAACTTCCAATGGTTCCTCATGGCCAAGGTCCAAATGCTTCTGCCTAGTTTACTCTCCAGCTCAAACCTAACTTTTCAGCTTTATATCCTGGTTCTGCCTGGAGTTGTATCCTCACTGTCCTCTAAAGGTAGCCTCTCCATTTCTAAATCTGTTCTTTCAGTTGAGTTTTTAAACTCTTTGTATTTCTCATCTCCTCTCTAGAATATTTCTATCCTAATTTCTGCTTGTCTAAAGCTTCTTCATTCTTCAAGACCCACTCAATCCCCATATCTTCCTTCAAGTATTCCATCATGACCATTAGTTGTCCAAATTTCTGCACCATCTACACAAATCATCTGCTTCTTGTGCCTAGAAATGGATTCAGGAAGCCCTGGGATCAGACACTGCTTCTAGAAACTTAAAGCTGGGTGACCCTGAGCAAGTCACTCTCAAAGCCTTGGTTTCTTCATTTGTTAAAGGGGAGAAATAACAGCACCTGTCTTACAGGGTTGTTCTGAAAATCAAATGAGCTGATATGTACAAGCTTTATTAGTTTCATATACTTTGCAAATCTGAGGGTACAGTATAAATTTGAATTACTATTATTATTATCTCCAATTAGGCTATACATTTTTTATCTTCTTCCAAAGTGCTGGGCACATAGCAGATTCTTAAGAGTCAATCACTAAATTGAATTAAAAATGAGACTTTCCTACACCAACACTGCATCAAGCAGGCGCTGCCAGAATCTTGGGCAAGCTCAGTATTTGCCCACACTTTGTAGTTGCACAGACACCATAAACTTTTCTCCTGAAGACAGAAAGTATATATTAGTAAGGAAGGGGGAAAAAGTGTACCTCTTGCCTCATACATTATTTTGATTCATGCCCTACTTCAGAGCAATGGATCTCCATTCTAAATGCCCAAGAATCCTCTTACTTCCCTTCACTGAAAGGTGAATGGTTCAGAGCAGCAAGCCTACTTAGCTTGTTGGAACAGTCAAAAAGATGTATTTCTCAAGTTCCGCCATGAAGCCTTCCCTGATCTATTGCTCTTCTCCCAACCTTCTCACTGAAGAAATGACATTATGTTTGTTTGCTTCTTTGAAGATAAAAGTGTAAAGGAGGAAAAAAATTGGACTTTCAATCAGAAGAGAATTGAGTTTGTATCCTGCCTCTAACACTTAGTAAGTATGTGACCATGAGCAAGTCACAGATGCTGTCTCACTTCATTTGTTAAGTGGGAGTAAATGACCAGTCATCCAAGCCTCACAGATCCTTTGTAAGTATCAAGTGAAAGAATGCAAAGTGCTTTCCAAACCTTAAAACTGCCTGTAAATATCAGATATTATGATTATCTTTGTTATTTGTGCTCTACCTGTTGCAGTTAAGGATATTTTTACTTTCATTGTAGATAATTACACAGTTAGATGTCTCCTCCTCCCTATTAGGATAGTGAGAGTGACACTGCCTTTGTCATCTTCAGTATGTTTTACCAAGCCAAGTACAAGGCTCCTGAACATAATTAGAGTTCAGTGTTTGTTGTCCTGTATTGATTCAGCTGAATAAAATTGAATTTCTGGGATTAAAAATCATTTGGGGATTTTTTTACCCTTTTTTCTTTTCAAAATTCTAAAGGCAAAAAAAATGTTCCAAAGGTAACCTTCTTATTTATGTCCCTTATCAGAGCCAGGTTAAAAAAAAAAAAAAAAAAAAAAAAGAAGAGGATGTGATAGGCTCTAGTACCCAAAAATCATTACCATAACAATCCAAGCCAAGCTAGGCCAAATAACTAAGAAACATAACAACTTGAACATTATTGTCTCTTATTGTGGACAACTTAAAGAACTGTGGGAGAATGTCAGTTAGAACTATCCTCTGCAAACCCCAGCAAACTTCTTCATAAACATTATGGCACTACAGAGCAATCATCCCATCCCAGGAGCTTGGCTTTTCTCAATCAGGCCATTACCTTTCAGTTGTACATTACAATATAATGCTTGGTGATTTTTAGAGAGGGAAAAGGGAAATTAATGGATCTACTTTTCATTTTCTCCATTCTCCATTTTTCATCTCTCTTTATGAACTGTCTCTCATTCCATTCCCATCCATCCAACCCTAGGATAGAATTGTACCAAATTAAGCCATGATCCTGTCAATTTCAGGTATGAAGCAGCCAACATGGTCCCCATCTCTACAAGCAAGGTTACCTTGAGGATGTCAGACACATGCACAGTATTACTACCCAAGTCCCAGTGGAGAATCCTAAAGGACCTTCACCAGTCATACTGTATGGATAGGCTAGGGCACTGAATTTATCATCAGAGAGTATGAGTTCAAATCTTACCTCTACTATTTACTATCTCTGAGACCTTGGGCAAGTCTTTTACATTTCTTTTGGCTCCACTTTCCTATCAAATAATGAAACTGATGAAATGATTTCTACAGTTCCTTCTACTTCTTTACTCTATGAGATAATTGGGACCAGTCCCTACCTCCTGTTTCAGGCAGACAAGTCTATTCAATGACATTAAAAGATACCCTGTGAGTGATAAAGAGCCAGGCAATGACTACAACATCCTTTGCAATGGTGTTTCCTAGAGAGGACAGATGATTCCAAAGAATAACCTCAGCCACATACCTCATATAGGTCAATGATGATATTGCCCTCTAGGCCCCGACTACTCTTGACGTTCTCCAGGGCCAAGGTAAAGTAGACACCACGTGTGTCAGAGATGTAGAGATTATACGTATCATTTTGGTTCCACTCTTGAACTGCTGCAAACACCTGGTTCTCATCTGTGCTGATGATATGCATGTCCTGTTGAAAGAAAATGGAAGACCTGTTACTCTGTAGTTCTCCATATCCATTCTCCTGCCCACCAGGACTCCAGGTAATTACCCTGTCTTAGGAAACAGTTCATAAAGAGAATGAGTTATAGGTGCTGTTAAACAATTTCGTGTTAGAGTGAGAATATAAATTATGAATGCCATGATTCCTTTCCCTTTCTTAATGACTACAGGATGGGTGACAGGGGCTTTGGTGGTTGTCATTTTCCAGGGCTTTGCAGGATTCATACATATCCCTTTTTTATACCCAAATGTTAATGTTACCACTAATACAAAGATAGCTTTGGGAAGGGAAATATATCTGGAGTGGAAACTTATTACTGGAGCTAGAGAACTCCTGATATCTTCTTGTGAGGTCCTTGAGCTGCTCCTCACTGGACACAGAATCTTTGCAAATGGCATCACTCTACTAGGTTACTCAGGCTTGACCTCTACTGAGTTAGGTGTGTGGCTTCACTTCTTCAACGTCACTCTACTATTTGACTAGATATCCCAGGACCCTAAACTTGAAAATAACAGAGCTTCCCTAGACCACTGACTGGCTTCCACCCTCGGTCCTGTAGCCATCACTGAGGTGAAAAATCATATAAAGAAGGGGCCCACCTTTGTCACTACAATCAACACTATTGATGAATTGCCACTAACTGGCAGATAAGCCCAAGAGCCCGAGGACTGGCATCAGTCTGTGGAAATGCAGACTGATAATTGCTTGTAAAGGTGCTACAGCCACAGCTCCTGAAAACCTATAAAAAAAAAAGTTCTTGCAATCCAAGTATTTGGCACTATAAAATGGCTAAACATCAAAAACTCATGTTATTTTATCAGTGGAAATGACATTAAAGAAGCATTACCTTTTGATTTGCTGCAGTATCCTAACTTTCCATCTGACAGCTCAAAACCTATATATGTATTGTTTTCCTCATTAGAATGTAAGTTCCTTGAGAGTAGGAACTTTTTCATCCATCCATCCATTCATTCATTCATTCTTGTTCTTTTAGAATATCATCCTGGTGTAGATGATGGAATAGAAAGGAGAGGCAGGGAGACCAATCAGGAAAATATCGCTATAGTGCAGTCAAGAAGAGATGAGACCCTGAATACAGAAGGTAACTATATGAATGTAGACATGGGGACGTGAGAAGTATCATGTAAGTAGAATCTACAAGATTTGGCAACTGGATTGATATGAAGAATGAGAAAGGATGACTCAAAGGTCATGAACGTGGGTGATTGGAAGGATGACAGTGCCCTCAGTAGAAAAAAAGGAGATAAGAAAATAAGAAAGACTGGGATTAGGGGTAGGGAAAAGATGAAGACTGCATTGAATTATTCAGAAATAGGTATTTGAGATATGACAGGTTAGTGAACAGGTGTTTCTTATGATTAATGTATTAGAAATCAACTTAGTTCAACTTAATTCAAGAAAAAAAATATTTTGAAAAGATTTCTAGAGAAGTCTCACTTGGTATACTTGAACTTTCATATTCAACTTGACAGAATCCTCATTTTCTCTCCCATCTAAGACATTTTTCAAAAGTCCAGGTTTTCTAAAAAGTGCACGGCAATTCCAACGATGCTGCTTGCAAAAAGAACGTGGGATGCAATTGCTTTGTTGTGCAGTGAACACCCTAGGACCCAATAGAAGGGGGAGAACAGAAACAAAACAATACAAAACAAAACAAAAAAGGAAGAAATAGAAAAAAAATCCACGTACTTTGTTCAAAATACAATACAAATGCCTGGGTTTTCCCATATAGCATTGTCATAAAAATGAATGAGTTAAGTTATTTCAGACAGACAAAAAGAGGAGGAAACAAATTTTGGGGATGGTCTTCTACAATGATAGATATGAACTGAATTAATAGTGCTACATGAATTTGGACTAGTTTCATGGGCTAAGAGAATCTAAGAAAGCCTGTTTGCCCTATTCCAACATCTCTCCCAACCCTTTCTAATGCCATGAATCCAAGGAATCCAAGGGCCAAAGATATGAGTGAATTCAATGGACAGGTGAGGAAGACAGAAAGGGGAGTCAATCAATAATTATTTCAAAGATACAATATCAGATACAATACCTTAACAGTAAGAGAAGGTAGCCTTGGCTGAGGCTTGTCTAGTTAGATTCAGAAAAGGGCAGATCTCATAAGTTGATTCAATCTATCTCTAAATCATAAGATTGGCTCCTCATCTTTGAGAAATTATCTATTAGCTTTGAGAATTTCCATGGAGAAATTCATTTTGGGGTGAACAGACATACCACGTGGAAAAATACTGGTTTAAAATATAAATTTGGACCCGTTAACTCAACATTTTTAATGTTGAGACATGACATAATGGTTCTATTAAATTAAAAGTTGAAAATAATTTCTTCTTTTGTGAATTTCAAGGTCTTACCAGCAAGTAATGAATACCCTACCTAACATTGGTGGTGCTGGTGGTTGTCAGTTGCTGCTGCTGCTACTGCTGTTTTTAAACAAAAGACTCAATGGACATGGGATCCCTTCACCATACTCTTAACTTCTGGTCTAGAAATTAATTATGTTATGTTAAACAACATTCATGTTTGTGATACATTATTATCATGAACTGTCCAAGGGTTCTTAAATTTTATTATGTCATGGATCCTTTTGACAGTCTGGTATTGGGCACCATCTCAGAATTATATTTCGAGTAAAAGTAAAGTCCATAGGATTGCAAAGGAAACTATGAAATACATGGAGTGGGGCAGAGCCAAGATGGAGTAACAGCATGGACTTGCTAGCACTTTCCCCCCAAACCGAGCCAAATACCTGTAAAAAAATGACTCTGAACAAATTCTGGAGATGCAGATCCCACAGAATGATGGAGTGAAGTAAATCTCTAGACCAAGAGAACCTGGAAGGTCACCAGGAAGTGTCTATAGCACTGCACTAGGAGCAGAGCACAGTTCAGTATGGGCCATGCTGGCACAGATGGGACCTGAGCAGGCCTTGGGGGGGACTGAATCTTGAGCACCTGTGGTGGTTTCCAAACTTCAAGACGCCAAAACAGAGGACAAATTAGAAGGTCAGTGGAAACCTGTGGGACGTGTGTGAGATAGTAGAGGGGTCGGTCCCCAGCCCCAAGCAGTGGAGAGGGTGGAGGAGCCTGTGGCAGCAGCAGCAGGGATAGGAGCAGTGGAAGTGACTGTTTCCAAAGCTCTAGGCCCACAGATTCTGGGGGGATCAAGTGGCTGATAGTACACCCCCCACCCTCACTGGAAGCAGAGAGCTACCTTCACAAAGAGCTCAAAAGTCAAGTAAATAACTGGGGAAATGCTCAAAAGCCAGAAAAATAATCAGACTATAGAATCTTATTTTGGTGACAAAGAAGACCAAAGTATATAAACAGAGGAAGACAATAAAGTCAAAGCTCCTCCATTCAAAGCCTCCAAGAAAAATATGAATTGGTCTCAGGCCATGGATGAGCTCAAAAAAGATTTTGAAAACCAAGTAAGAGAAGTACAGCAAAAATTGGGAAGAAAAATGAGAGTGATGCAACCAAATCATGAAAAATGAGTCAACTGCTTGCTAAAAGAAACCCAAAAAATTCTGAAGAAAATGACACTTTAAAAAATAGACTAACTCAAATGATAAAAGAGATCCAGAAAGCCAATGAGGAGAGGAATGCCCTAAAAAGCAGAACTGACCAGATGGGAAAGGAGGTGCAAAAGCTCACTGAAGAAAATAATTCCTTAAAGATTAGAATGGAGCAGATGAAAGCTAATGACTTTATGAAAAATCAAGAAATTATAAAAGAAAATCAAAGGAACGAAAAAGTAACAGACAATGTGAAATATCTCTTTGGAAAAACAACTGACCTGGAAAATAGATCCAGAAGAGACAATTTAAAAATTATGGGACTACTTGAAAGCCATGATCTTTAAAAAAATTCCTAGACATCATCTTTCAAGAAATTATCAAGGAAAACTGCCCTGATATTGTAGAGCCAGAGGGTAAAATAGATATTGAAAGAATCTACTGATCACCTCCTGAAAGAGATCCCAAAAGAAAAACTCCTAGGAATATTATAGCGAAATTCCAGATCTCCCATGTCAAGGAGAAAATATTGTAAGAAGAAAGAAACTATTCAAATATTGTGGAAATACAATCAAGATAACTCAAGACCTAGCAGCTTCCACATTAAGGGACTGCAGGGCTTGGAATATGATATTCCAGAGATCAAAGGAGGTAGAATTAAAACCAAGAATCACCTACTCAGCAAAAATGAGTATAATACTTCAAGGGAAAAAAGATCATCCAGTGAAATAGAGGACTTTCGAGCATTCTTGTTGAAAAGACCAGAGTTGAATAGAAAATTTGACTTTCAAACACAAGAATCAAGAGAAGCATGGAAAGGTAAACAGGAAAAAGAAATCATAAGGGACTTACTAAAGTTGAACTGTTTACATTTCTACATGGAAAGTATTTGTAACTCTTGAGACTTTTCTCAATATTAGGGTAGTTGGAGGGATTACATACATATATACAGTGGACACAGGGTGAGTTGAATAGGCAAGGATGATGTCTAAAAAATAAAATTAAGGGGTAAGGGATGAATATATTGGGAGCAAAAAAGGAGAAATAGAATGGGACAAATTATCTTACATAAAAGAGGCAAGAAAAGGCTTTATCAATGGAAGGGAAGAGGGAGGAGGTGAGAGGGAAAGAGTGAACCTTACTCTCATTGCTTTTGGCTTAAAGAGGGAATAATATACACACTCAGTTTGGTATGAAAATCTATCTTACACTACAGGGAAGTAGGGGGGAAGGGGACTAACTAGGTTAGGGGGTTTCAGGGAATAATAGAAGGGAGGGCAAATGGGAGGAGGAGGTAATTTGAAGTAAATACTTTTGAGGAGGGATAGGGTCAAAAGAGAATAGAATAAATGGGGGGGCAGGATAGGATGGAGGAAATATAGTCTTTCATGATATGACTGTTATTGAAGTGTTTTGCATAACTATACATGTATAACAACCTATATTGAAATGCTTGGGGATGGGTGGGGAAGGAAGAAGGGAGAGTAGTTGAAACTCAAAGTTTTTAAAGTTTTTAAAACTTTTAAAAGTTTAAAAACGAATGTTAAAAATTGTTTTTACATGCAACTGAGAAATAAGATATACAGGCAATGGGATATAGATATCTATCCTATTCTACATGAAAATAGAAGGGATAGGCATAAGAAAAGGGAGGGGTGTGATAGAAGGGAGGGCAGATTGGGGGAAGGGGTAATCAGAACACAGGATTTCTTTGGGTGGGCAGAGGGGAGAGATGGGAAGAAAATATATAACTCAAAATCTTGTGGAAGTGTCTGTTGAAACCTAAAATATACAAGTAAATTTAAAAAAAAGAAAATTGACGTATGTAGACAAAATTGTATTGATATCTCTTTTCTTTTACTATTTTCAATTGACAAGAATCTTTTTCTCTCCTTCCTATATTTCCCTTCTTAAAAAAGAAAAAGGAAACAAGGAAGGAAGGAAGGAACGAAGGAAGGAAGGAAGGAAGGAAGGAAGGAATCATAAATCTATCATAAATATCTATAATCAGGCAAAATAAATTCTTACATTGATCATATTTTAAGAAGTGCCTCATTCTGCAACTTCAGTCCTGTCCTAGACATGCTGTAATTGAGATGTCTATAAGACATTCAGTTTCAGATGTCTAAGAGGGCCTTGATGGTACATAACTAGCTCAGAAGACAAACTAAGTTTTGAATAAATGCGTATTTCTTTAAAAAAGAAAAAAATAATAATCTCCCAATGTCTTGGATCTTTTCTTTGTTTAAAAAGAAGAGCAACTGATAACAGACTAGATTTCCATTCTTTGCTTGTATGATTTAAAAATTTCCAGAGTCCCTCCCCTCCCTCTCCTGGAGCCCACCCAAACAGAAGAACAATGGTGGTCTGGCTCCAGTGCTAGCCTCCCAGGAGTCACCACCAATCTGGCACACCTTTTCTCTTCCTAAGCCCTCCCCTTGCCTGGGGCTCTACCATGATCAAAGCTATGATCTTCATCTTCAATAACCAAGAGAAACTCCAACTCTCCAAGTTTTACCAACCCTATAGTGAAGATTGTGTTCAGTCATTTACAATCATGTTCAACTCTTCATGACCCCAGTTGAGGTTTTCTTGGCATAGATACTGGAATGATTTGCCTTCTCCAGCTCATTTTTACAGATGGGGAAACTGAGGCAGGGTGAAGTGACTTGTCCAGGGTCACACAGCTAACAAGTATCTGAAGCCAGATTTGAAATTGGGAAAAGAAGTCTTCATGACTCTAGGCCCAGCACTCTGTGCCATCTAGTATATGAAGATACATAGCAACAAATCATCAGAAAAACCTTGGTGTCTAAATGAGATCAAAATATGTGTAACTTCCTAGAAGGAGGCTTGCTAATAGGTGGCTCTGACAGAAAACTGATTTAAAGGCATTATATGTCACATTCTATTTTGTCTTCCTTGTGGATTCTTCACAAAGTGAACCTGGCATTTTAGACCTAATACAAGTATTCATGGAGACTCTAGACAAGTGTTTTGAAAATGTCTATGAACTGGATTTAATTTTCCATG
Organism: Notamacropus eugenii; assembly: GCF_028372415.1. NCBI lineage: Eukaryota > Metazoa > Chordata > Mammalia > Diprotodontia > Macropodidae > Notamacropus > Notamacropus eugenii. Next base: position 183,833,281 of record NC_092872.1, on the reverse strand, counting down.
TAGATAAGATCTTCAATATTCTGGCAGAAATGGTAATAAGGGTAATGGTTTTGGAGACCCACATGAATGAAATTGCTACTCAAATTAATGTGTAAAATAAGCTGGAGAAATCTGAGTCTGGCTTAGCAGGAGCTTCAGTCCTTGAAGTATCTATTGTAAGGAATATGTATCTTCTTGAGATCACAAGAAATAATAATATCGGTGACGTTAGCATAAAAGTGTCAAACCTGCCCACTTTTAAAAAAAAAGGCTACTCCCAGGTAAAATCTGAGAGGAGAAAAATTATCTAGGTTTACCATTCAATTGTTTACAAAAAAAAGAGAGAGTCAACTTTTACTGTTGGGTTGATTTAAGAAAAGATATTGTATAGAATTGTGCAATGAAGGAAAGGATTATTTCTCTCTCATTGTAATAACTAATTATTGATTTTTCCCTTCTTCTACTTCCTCATACAGAAATTAACCAGGTTAAGAAATCTTTCCCAAAGACTTACCCAGCCAGGATGGCTGAGAGCTAATCAAAGAGAGTAAAAGAAATTCTAAGTTTAGGCTACTGTGTTTTGCTCAGACAGGTCTGGGAAAATGTGAATCCTCCCTTTTGTCTGACAGGTGATATGGAAATTGATTTGGGTGATCCAAGGTGCATACCCTCAAGAACCTCACTGGAATATAGCCCAGCAGCCTCTCATCTTAATATTCATTTTCTCATTAATTGTTAACCAATCAGAGTTGATTGCCACCCTCAGGAACACCTACTCTTCTGAAAGCATATAAACTGTGAGCTGACAATCATGAGGAATCTTTGGCGTTCGAGAAGACCTCTGATCTCCTTTTATTAATAAACTTGCAGGCATTAATAATAAATTAATTGCCAGAACCTATGTTCCTCAAACTTTTGAAACACCACAGTATAAAAATCAGTTTATTAAGGTAAATATTGTTTTTTTCTTGCTCAGTGATTTTTAAGACAATGGGTAGTTCTGTGGAATTTTTTTTCCCTAAATTACATTCCTATGACCTCATAAGATACATCATCTTGGTTACAACAGTATTTTGAAAATGTATTTAAGGTATTCCTTTATTATGTACAACCCAAAATATTGGGACGTTTTGTATATTTCATGGAATTCTATGAGTACAACATTCCTTAACTCTTCCTGCCATTTGGCATGATTATTTAAAAACTACATCTATGTTGCATAAAAATATTCAGTTTATTTTTAGAAGAAAAAAAACCCTGGAAATTAACTGGAAAAAATGAAATAAAAATTCCCAGGGAAGAACTTGGTTTTTCCCTTTGTGTTCAATAACAGACACAGGAAAATCTGATGAAGGCCTCAGGTCATGTTGAGACCTAGGCCATGCTCTAGGCCAAGCTGAGACATGAGCTTTATTTGAACTACTTGAAAGAAAGGTGATGTATTGATTCAAGTTACTGTTGTTGCGTTCCTGGGTACGATCTTTCCTTGTGTAGGTTTCCTATTCTTCCCTCAGGCATATGGTTTTTTTGGCCATTGCTGGGTAGAATGAGCAAACAGCGCCCTGGGCTGGTGTCTGCCTGCATCCTTCATTGAATTCAGCCCATTACTGATGCTTCCCTCTAGGGTACCAGTAGTTTTTAGTTAGTGTTGTGATGTTCATTTCAAGTCAGTACAAAGACACCCCAAAGCTCAAACACCACCCCCTCCCCCAGAAGGCAGATTCAGTTGAGATCACAGAATCATGGAATCAAAGCAAATTAAAGCTAGAAGGGACCTTAGGCATCAACTGATTCAATGCTCTCAGTTCATGCAGAAGGAAAATGAGGCCCAGGGATGTGAGGTGACCTGCCCAAGGCCATGTAGTAAATTTATATCAGAGTCAAGTCTAGAAGCATTTCTCTAGACCCTTGGGTTCACTGCCTTTTCTCAGTCCCAATAATTAAATTTACCGTTTTAGGCATATGGGAAAGGATTTTAAGTGTAGTCAAACAGTGATGCTTTTATGTTGTGTTGTCTTTCTATAAAAAATAAAAGTAAAGAAGAAAGATCATACTGGGCCCTTACAATGACAATCTGATGCAAAGTCATATCCTTTTCTAAGCAACAGAATGAGCCAGCCGACAAGCTACCTGTCCTGGTGATGATTGCCTCTGATAACACAGGCTAATAAAGGGGATCAATAAGCAGATGGTGATTTTCCCAGTAGCCATCATGTTAATGAGAGGCAGCTTTTGATGTAGCTCTGAAAATGGATCTAGCAGACAGTGCTGCTAGAAAATAAATTGCCACAGGGTTGCTGTTCCTTAATGGACTGGCCCAATACTGTGATCAATTTTGGAACCTCACTTGCATCTTCTTTCTCCCTACCATTCCCCTCACCTCAACCTAGAGCTCAGGTCCACATAGGAATGAATTTGTTCTCTATTTTAAGTAAACAAATAAGATTAAAATCAAATTTCAAATCCCCTCCCCTCCAATAGATACCATATTAGCACAATGTCTTAGTTTAGAGAAACATAGTAGGCTCATTTCCCCCAGGAAAATATACGGAGATCCTCATGTTCTGGTGAAAACCTTCTCTTTGTTTCTCCTTATTTCTACTATAAAGGACATTTTTGGTTCTTGTGATAAATAGATAATAAACTAGACTTGAAATCAAGAAGACTGAATTTAGCTGTAGGATTCTGGACAGGTCACTTAACCTTTCTTTGTCCCAATTTCCTCATTTGTAGAATAAAGGGCTTAGACTTAATAATCTAAAGATTCTTTTCAATCATAAATCTAGGATCCTAATGAATTTTTCCCTTGATTAATAAGATTGTAAAATTTTGGAGTTTCAAAGTATCTTGAAAATCATTTAGTTCAGCTCTCTCATTCCTACAAATGGCAATATCAAAGCCCAGACAGGAGGAATAACTTGCCTAAGGTCCCAAACATCACTGGCAGAAGCAGGAACCCAGGATGTTCAATTCTAGTAAGCTTAGGTCTCCATCTACTACATTATTCCCATTTTCCAATTTGTGACTCACACACTTAACCAGCCCTAGGTTGGTTTCAGGTGTGTCCAGAGACTACCTCAGACTTTAATATTCCATAGGTAATGAGATTAAATGCAGTTTGTGCTTATTATAGAGATGGAGTTCATCTGGTCCAACCCCTAATTCTGGAAGAGAAAGGTTAAGGTTACAAAATGAGCTGGGACTAGAAACCAAGATTCTAGACACTTGGTCAAGTGCCTTTTCCATAATACTATACCTTACTCTAAGGTATAGTATTACTCTTACTCTCTTCCTAGCTACTAAGGTTTATTGGGAAACTGTAAGTATGTTAAATGAACATCTAGAAAAGGAAGCAGTGAACACAAAGACTCATCGTGGCTCCATCAAGAATAGGTCATGCTGGACTAATGTTGTTTCCATTTTTGACAGGGTTACTAAACTTGTATAGTTGGCCTAGATTTTTGCAAAACATTAGATAAATGACGTTATGAAATTCTTCTATTTAAAAAAAGGGAGAGATGTAGACTAGATGATAGTCAAATTAAATGGATTCAAAACTAGTCCAGTGGCCAGACTCAAAGAGTGCCCTACTATCAGTTTGGCAGGAATTCTCTAGTGACATGCCCCAGGGGTCTTTGCTTGGTCTTGTGATCATTAACATTTTATCAATGACTTGGACAAAAGCATAGATGACATTTGCATCAAACTAAAGACAACAAAGTTGGGAGGGACATCTAATACAATGTATGACAGTCAGGTTCCTTGGAAGGAAAGCCATAGCAAATCTGGAGAGCATCCTAAAAAGCAGAGATATCACCTTGCTGACAAAGTCTGTATAATCATAGCTATGGTTCTTCAAGTAGCAATGTTATGTTTGAAAGTTGGACTACAAGGAAAGACGAGCTCTGCAGGATTGATACTTTTGAATTGTGGTTCCAGAGAAGGCTTTTGAAAGGCCTTTGGACAGGAAGGAGATCAAATCAGTCAATACTTAAAGAAATTAATTCAGTCTTTTCACTGGCAGGTCAAATAATGAAACTGAAGCTAATATTTCTACCACATAAAGACAAGACAGGACTCAATGGAAAAGACCCTGATGTTGGGAAAGATTGAAGGCAAAAGGAAAAGGGGACAGCAGAGGATGAAACGAATGGATATGTCATGAAACAATGAAAATGAACTTGGACAGACCTCAAGAAATAGTGGCTAGTAAAAGGGGAAGTTATGCTATGATCCATGGAGTCACAAAGAGTTGGACACAACTGAATAACAACTACCAGTTCCAAAAAGATTTTGATAGGCTGGAAGAATGGACTGAATCTAATGAGATAAAATTTAACAGGAATATAGGTAGTCTTATACTTCAGTTTAAAATTTTTACTTCATACAAACAAGATGGAGAAGGCATGGTTAGGCAGCACTCTGAAGAAAGATCAGTGAGCTACAAACTCACTGAGTCAATAATAAAATATGGTGGCTGGCAAACTTGAGCTTGCATTAAGAGAGATCCAGCTGCCAGGAGTAAGAAAGTTACTCTCTCTGTAATCCATCTGGTCAGATCCCATCTAAAACTCATTCTTAGTTATGGGTTCCACAGGACATAGATAAACTAAAGAGTGTGCAGAGGGAGGCAACCAGAATGGTAAAGGGATTTTTAACCCATGTTATATGAAGTATGATATATATGTCATATGATTAGCCTCATAGAAAAGATAGAGCAGATATGATTTTGCAAATACTTGAAAGGCTTTTGCTTGGGAAAAGGATTAGACTCATTCCACTTGGCCCAAGAAAACAGAACTGGGAGTAAGGAGTGGTAGTTTCAAAGAGATACATTTGGGCTCGTGGTAAGCAAAACATTCTGATAAGTAGATCTGTCTCAAAGTGGGATGGGATGCCTCAGGAAGTTAAGGGTTCCCCTCATTGGAAGTTTTCAAGCTGGATAAACCAGTTGTTGGGCATGTTGTAGTGAGAACTGGACTAGGATCAGCTGAGATCCCTTCTAATTCTACAGTTTTATAATTCTGGAAGGAGAGACTGGAAAGATCTACAATTAAACTCCCCCAAAAGGACAAAAATGTGATAGAATATTAGTATTCCAATATTGACAATACAGTCAAATTTCAACTGTCCACATTGACAAAGGAAAGTATAATCCAAAACACATTTACTACAACTTTGAAATACAGCCAGAGAAACTGAAGCCCATCTCCACAAACTTAAACACATGTACTCCTAGCTTTTTGCCTGATTATGTGACATCCCAGCTAAACACCAACTCTGGCTGTCTGAGACTAAGCATGGATTGGGAAAGAGGCTGTAGATTAGCCACAGACTGAATGCATGAAAACTGATTGTTAAAAGATTTTTTAAATTCAAATTCAATGACTTTCCTTTCAAGAGCTCAGAGCAATTTCACATAGACAATCTAATGCCTCCATCCCCAGAATATCCAATCTTTATGTTGGAAAATTAAGGCCTAGAAAGGTTAAGCAAATTCCATAATGTTCATATTCAATGTTGAAGTAGGGGCCTCGAGTGATGACTTCAAAGACGGTATATTTCCCACAAAGATGAGCTACCTCTGCAGGTAAATCTAAACAGTTAGTATTTGTGTCACCAAGGGGCCATCAAGGAAAATTAAAGATCTCTGACTGCATGTGGATTCTGAAACGTGAAAACAAAGGACCAAAACATAGAAGTCAGGCAACCAAAATAAATTCTGCCTTAGATTATCACCATGGGACAAAATTTCCAACAGCTTAAAAAGACAGCCTCATAGAAACTGTTTTGTTTTGTTTTTTAAGACAAAGAGGCAACTCACTTTTGGCAGGGAATACTTAGGCAGTTTGATCTGGGCAAAGGGCTCTCTTCTGTAGGACACATAGTAGCTGGCTCTTCCACCTGAAGTCACCTAGAGGAGAAAGCAAGATAAGATATTCAATCAAGTATCGAATATTAAGTGCTTACTGCTTCTTGGGCACCATGCTAGGTGTGAAAGAATACAAAAATAGAAATGAAATGATCGCTGCCTTCAGAGAACTCAGAGAATTCCACTGGGGGAAAGAACACATCCATCTGCAAGTACAGATAAAATATATCCAGAATCACAAAATCTGAGAACAGGAAAAGACCATCTAGTCTAAACCATGAATACATGGAACCTCCAGTAGAATAATATATCCAACAAATAGTCATCTGGTCTCTGTAAGAAGACCTCCAAGGAGAGGGATCTGACTACATGGCCCATCCCACTTTTGGACAGTTCTAATTCTTAGGAATGTTTTCCTGAGGTCAAGATTAAATTTGCCCCTTTGGACCTTCCACCCATTGTTCTTGGATGGACAGATTTGTTCTGTGACAAGAACAGATCTTTTCTCTCCTACACATCACATCTCTTCAAATATTTGAAGACAATTATCATTCTCCTTCCCCTTCTCTGCCAGTCCTGTCTTCTTGGGGCTAAACATCCCCAATTCCTTACACTAGCTCATATATGACAGAGTATGAAGGTCCCTCAGCTATCCTAATTAATCACTTTGAACACCCTCTAGCTTATCAATACTTTTTCTCTGAACCTAATAACGAGAACTGAACCCAATGTTCTACAGTTAGTTACCCTTCCACATCACAACTTCCCCTCTCAAAGTTTCAATATATCTCAGATTGACATAAGAAATGAAATGGGAATGTTGGAGGAGTTTTGTAGAAGCCATGAAAGACATGCAAAGGGCAGTAGATGGCACAGAAAAAAAGTTTAGAAACTCAGAAATGCATTAATATATATGTACAGTATTGTATGATATCAATACATTTTGTCCTTTAATATCATAATAATTTAGACTTCTTTACTGCTACAAAGGGAGAGTCAAAACTTTTATGTGAATTTTCCAGATCATGGGGGTGTCACACGTAGCCCCTATGATGTGGAAGAGATAAATGTAAATGATAACTTACTAGAGCATAGCATGGTGTGACTCTGACCTTCCTGGTCCTAGAAGTTTTGCTTTCTTAACACAGCCCGAGATGACATTAGATAATTTTGGCTATCATATCATACTTTTGATGCATATTGAGCTTGCAGTCCGCTAAAATCCTCAGATCTTTTTCAAGACAAATTGCAATCCAGCCAAACCTTCCCCATATTATATTTAAAAACTTTAATTTTTGCACTGACTCCACATTTATTTCTATTTAATTTTACCTTGTTAGATTCAGTTCAATGCCCTAAGCCTGGCAAGATCTTTTTTGATCTTGATTCTTTTGTCTGGTGTGTTAGCCACCCTTACTAGCTTTGTATCAGCTGTACATTTGACAAGTATGCCATCTATGTCCCATCTAACTCATTGATAAAAATGTGAAATAACCCAGTTCTAAGCACAAAGCCCCAGGGCATCCCTAGGAGTTCTTCTGTCATATTGACATTGAGCCTCTAACATCTCTTCAAATCTGACCCTCCAACGAGTTCTCAGATCAGCCTAATTATAGCCTCACTTCACCCACAGCTCCTCATCTATTCCACAAGAAGGGTGTGATATACTTTATCAGATGCTTTGCTAATATCTAGGTAAACTATATCCAGAGAACTTCCTTCATCTACTAGTTTCGTAATCCAGTCAACAAAGGACATGAGATTAACCTAGGTTGGCTCATTCTTGATGAATCCACACCGGTTCTTTATTACTCACTGCTTCCGTTACTATACCTACCTTCCTTTCCTTACCTTCCTTCTCTTTAATGATCCATTATAGATAGGAATGGAAGTAAAACTCACTCAGCTACAGTTTGAAGACTCTGTTCTATTCCTCTTTTAGAAATTAGGGTCAGTTGTCCCTCTCCAATCTGTAATCTCTCTTCCACAATCCAAAGTCTTTCAAATATTATTGGCAGATGCTCTGTAATCACATTGGTCAGTTCTTTCAGTAACAGAAAATATAGTTTATCTGAGCCAGGATAACTATGCACTTACTATTTTGTTTCTTATCTTGGGTATCATCTCCCTCTAATTATTGGGTCACTTCCAGCAAAAACAAGCACACTCAGAACTGAGCTGCTCTGCTTTCTCTCTCTTGTCAATTCAAGACATCTTTTCACAGAAGAAAAGAGCTGTAAGGGAACTTAGAAACCATCTAGTCTAATTCCTTCCTTTTACACATATGTAAAATGGGACCTGGAAGTTAAGAGGCAGCTTAAGATGCTCTTGGCAAAGATGCTCTTTTTTCTCCTCTGTCCTTGGTCCTTGAAACCTCTCACAGCTATGGAGGGTTGTAACTCCTCACAATCAACCAGGTGTAGAATTGTGACTTCATTTTGGGAAATAGGTTTTGTTGGCTCTTTGAGTACATCATCAAGACATTCAGAGGAAGGACATCTGCACACTGGCCTACATACACTCCCTCTCATTCTTTGGTCTTTGAAATGTGTGTTACCCTTTTGATTGAGGGGTCACACTGTCGTTAGAAGAAGCAAATCCTTGTAAATGATATTATTTATATGTTCTGGCAATTCCAAGCAGACTCTCTGAGGGTACTAATTACTCTGAACTTAAATTACTCTGATTTGTGCAAAATGAGTCTATTTGCTATTTTCAGATGAAAGCATAAGCAATTATTTACAAAAAATAAAAAGGCAGTTGCGTGATGAAATTGTCTGCTCAATTATGGGAAGATATCCAACAGTGCTAAAGGAGAATCATTATTCCATCTATGGTATCGACCCATCGATCAGTCTCATCTTTATTGAACTTCTTCTATGTGGCCCACATGGTGGGACATACAAAAATTTATGAGATATGCTCCCTTATTAGGCCATAGTTTGTACTGCTCTTATTTGAGGATGTTTATTATCTCCCTTAAAAATCTTTGAGTGCCTCAAAAGAGAGAATACGTATTATTTATCTTATATCATCAACAAGTACTAAGTATGGCAGATATTTAATAAATGTCTGTTGAATTTGAATTCCCTGTCATTCATCCACATAAGAACCCAACAGCAAAGTGAGAAAAGTAATTGTTGATCACCATAAGTAAAAGCTGAGTTCTTTACGATAAGGACTTGCTCTGAACCAAGAATTGTCAGATAGGAGGGTGGCCCTCTCCTACCTACTGGCTGGAGGTGACAAACTTCAGAACCCAATATCTGAACAAATCAAAGAGGAGAGGTCTTTGCCACTCTTAGTTGGAGTCACAGTCCTTGCTGAAAGAGCCCATTAGCAATCCTGCTGAAGGGAGAATTGTAGACCTCCAAGCTGAAGAGAGTGCAGTAACACATAGTGGTGGTGAAGACTGCAGCTGCCCATAAGGGAGCCAGTCCAGGGAGTATAGCAGATTGATCCAGCCAGCAGATACATCATGACCTATGGAAAGCCAGTGACCAAGTAGTCTGCTTGGCTTGCTTTGTAACAGTAGCCCAGTGGTCAAGCAACTTGATATTTCTCCCAGTGAAGAACTGAGGATTTATCTGTTGAGCTGAGACATTGTGTACTAGAAAGAGCCAGTTTAGCTGAGGAGCTGTGGAAAAAACTTATCCATCACTGATGCCACACCCTGAAGTGAGCTTCATGAGAAACCTCTAGAGAAAGGACATTGAAGTTCCATGGTACTGGAGTTGTGAGTTGCTTTAGACATGTGTACTCCCTACACATGTGTGTCCCCACCACTGTACTGAAAGTTTATGCCCATTCTTTCCTTCATGGACTCTACGTATATTTGTGAGAGAGGACTTCCCAGGTTTATAGGGCAATATTTTGTAATTATTGTTCGTATTATGACATTTCTGTAAATACCTTTTCCAAAAAGGTAACTGAATTGACTGGCTGATTGTTAAGGGGATGAACATCGGAGGCTCACATATGAGGAGGATAACAGCCAACAAGGTTGCCCCCATAACTTTCTGGCTACTACCTGCCCTGCATCAGTGTGGTTTGGGAGAGGAAACCCAGAGGGGTTGTTAAACATTATTTTTTTTCACTCATGGTAAAAACAATTTAGAGAGGGATGGACAGAGGAAAGCCCAAATGAAGGTGAAGTCTCATTGGGAACAGAAGTGATCTTTTCCCCAGTATATCTGGCTTCTTCCCAATAGAGATCATTGTAAAGGAAGGGAGGCTTTTTGATAGGGATATAAATATGATAGGACCCTGGGGATACTAGACATAAACTAGACGAGGGTATGAGGATGCAACTGAAGGCCAGTAAAAGAGATGTGGGGGCAGTTTTCTCCCAACTCCCCTCTCCTCAAGGAGAAGCATGCCCTCTCCAGAGAAATAGCCTCTGGAAATAAGCACCTTGAGTAAAATCCTTGTCTGCTGTCCTGCCCTAGTTAAGGTTCTGAATATATACTAAGCTCCAGTAAGCAGTACAGAGAGCATGTCCTTAGGAGTTCAGGGGAAGGAGAGGACAGATGCTGGGATGCTCCAACATCAGCTTTGCTTCTTTTGCTCCTTTGGGTTTTTCTAATGCTTATGTGCCTTCAATTGGCACTTAACAAAAATGGCCTTGTATTGTTAATTAATACTTTCATGTGTAACTCCTATTTTCCCATTTCTACAAGCAGCTCTGGGAGACCAAGGACCACATCTCTTACATTTCTCTCTCCCCCAGTAAACCCATCTCAAGGCAAAGACGAAAATAAATTGCTCAATAAATATTGGTTGATTGGTAGTGTGATTTCATACGACTTTGACAAGTCTTGGGAGATGTCTGTGATATTTGAGCTTTATAATCCTAGAGGGTTGTGTCCAAGGTCAAGTTGGTTTTCATTTAAATGCGGGCTGATAATTCTTCTACCTACAGAATACACTCATTTCCTAAGTCATTATTTCTCCCACCTAAAATAAAAGCTCATTTTTTTCGGGGGTCACCCCAGAGGGGGAAAATGTGGAGGGAATTGGAAAAGTATTTATCCATGGATCTGAACCAACTCCCTGAGGGCAAAGAATTGAAATGTCCCCCAGACCGTCTTTCATGCCACAATTACTAAATCCACATTAAATACTCCAAATTCTTTCTCTCACAGGTATATATGACCATAGAATAGCAGTCCTACCACTCTCCAGAAATTTTGATCGAGTCCCCTTTGACATAATTGTTAAATTTCCTACCCACCTGCCTTGATCCAAGGAAATTGCAATTTATTTACTGGAACAAGATTTGAAGATAGAGTAACAAAGGAAGAAATCCAAGTTATTTACAAACTACAAAAAAAAAAAAAAGATGAAATAAGACATAAAAATAAGACAATGGAACTGTCCATTGCTATGAACTAAATTAAGATAAGGTCCTCAAAAGATTCCCAAGACACTTGTCATCTTTCTTTCCAAATGAAAAGATGAATTCTTAAGAAAAAGGGAGAAGAGACCTACTCTAAGGATGGAGCCTCTCTCTCTTCATTTGCTGCAGAGCCCCAGGAATGTGGTCCAGCCTTGCAGATGGCCACTCGGCAGTCTATTGTCCTGACTCAGAGGGAAATTAATATTCACAGGAGAAGATAATATGTCACATTCATGGGAAATAGCAGAACAACGATAGCCAAAAGGCTGATTGCATTTAAACACTAGCTCTGGCCCCCATCAAATCTCCCTCTTATTCCTGGAAAGAGGCCAGATTTCCACACTATGCCTGAAACTGGCTCCTGTCCATTGTGCCTGCCAGGAAGATAGAAAGTTTAATATCTCTGTGAAAGAAGTTTAATATCCCTATCAGAAAGGGCTCAGTACTTCTTACCATGAGAAACAGAACTAGAAAACCATCCCCTCAGGGTTGCCTCTCAAACAATGAGGAAAGGAGTAGTCCAGCTTCCTTCTGGAGACTCCACCAGTGACAGTGAGTTGGGTGAATCCCAGGGGGCACTGAAGAGTTAATAATCCTTATCAGCTTCCACCATTATTACATGTGAATTCACTAAGCCTCCTCCTGGCTTCTAAGGAAAACAGTGTCAATAATATATCCTGAAACAGGAGAGAACGGTGCTTGGTTCACTGAATATGAGGACAAGAGGCTGGAAAATGAAAGCATAAGAATTCAAGGAGCTTCTATTGTTACCAAGCTCTGACTAGCACCCCACTGGTTCTCCTATGGCAGTCACAGCATTTTTCTCTTGAAATTAACCATGAATACAAAAGTATGCCAAAGCATTTACTGCATCTTTGGTATTATTGTGCATATCTGGCAACTGCATTAGGAAGGAATAAAGTTTAGAGACTGCTAATCTATTTTGATGAACTTTTCCTTTCCCTAGAAGCAAACTTACTGCCACTGTAAATCCCAAAGATTATTACCACTTTTCCTTGCAGTGACACCTTTTATTTCATGTTTGATGAATGTCATCCAATTATTTGCTCTAGGCTCATCCGTCATGCTCAACACAGAATTAGCTGGGTCTTTTCCTTTGCTAATGACTGGCTCGTTAATCTGATGTTCTGGACTTCCATTTTACAGGTTTAATTGGGCTCCTGGCCAGTGAAAATGATTCCTTTGGACAAATGTATTCGTCATCAAACACATCTATCTCTTATGACTACTTTCCTTTCTTGCTGTTTCCAAATACAACCTGACACATTCTTTACCCCCTCTCCTTCTTATTCTGTCCTAGAGTTGTTTATAGAGAACTGGAAGAATCACTTCCCCAAAGCAGAATTTAAGGTTGTGGAGTCATTTCATTTGAGGATATAAACATCCCAAGCTGTAATTTGGAAACTGAGCCCACCAGAACCATCCTTTAGAGAAAATAACAAATTACATCTAGTGTACCATGCACTCATTAAACATCTACCATAGATGCACAGTTCTGAACTATGCATTAGGGAGACAGACAGAAAAAAATAATTTTTGACCACAAGGAGCTCATATTCTGGTGAGAAGACATAATATGTCTTAACTAACTTAACTATCATACATATGAAGCAGGCTAGGGCAAAGCGATTTGGAATATTTGAGGATGGAAAGAGACCATCACCAACTAGGGTAATAAGGCAAGGTTTGAAAACTAAAGGGCTAACTCTAACTTTTGAGTTTTTCTTGAGTCAAGATGAGTTTCAAACTAAATCTGGGAATTCTATAGTGTTACCTTTCCAACTTCTCAATCTCAAGCTTTGTTGTTTCTCCATTTTGGGAAAATAGAATCTATTCCTGCTAACTTCACGATTCCCAGATAAGACAATCCCTGGCTCCCACTTTATCACCCTATTCCAAGGGGAGGTATATTTCTGTCTTCAAGGCCCGATACTCAAGGCTACATTCCTGAGAAGATGATATTGGGCAGCTGGTGAAATGGATACTTGTCCATGAGGAAATGGAATGAGGAAAGACTCATTTCACACATGATCTGTCTCTGTTTCATAGGAAAAAGAGTCTAAAGCCTTATAGGAGCTGTTCCAAGTGGATGGTTGTGTCCAGTGGATTGTGAATAATTTCTCCAAGCAGAATGAAATGACCTTTTTTGCCGGTATGTAGAAGTGACTTCTCACACAATCTCTGTATTGTTTTTCCTCTTTCATCAAAATGGAAGGGAACGGCAATGCTATTATGTTACACAAGTAATTTTTCCAATTTCTTTGTTCATTAATTCTATTCATATTATTTAGAATGAATTCTGAAGGCCTTAGGTTGCTCCCTCCCTCCACTTTTCCCCCACCTACACAATTTCTTCTATATCTCATTTCTCTTTTAAAGGACAATGAGCTAGTGTCCCAGTCAGCCGGACCAGGTCACAGTGGTCTAAGAATTGTAAACAGGTCCCAAGTACAATGGTAAATTACCACCAGAATGAAGTTGCCACCAAGGTTAGCCCTTGGAACAGCCAATGATAACTTTGATCATTGTCTCCTTTTCTTGGCTAAGATATAATATTGGATGCCTCAAAAGATCTTATTGCATCACATCTTATCAAAGAGTATTATTTCCATCTGGACTGTGAGTGATTTAAAATGCATTTGATAAATGGACTCAAGCTCGTTTGATGTCATGTAAGCTATGTGACATTGATATAATGTATAATCTTATCTTCCCATGTCTTTGAAAAAAACAATCTCTGTATTGTTGGATATTTATCTGAGCCTCTAGTGTAACAGATATTGCTTATAAAATATTTTATTTTGTTCTAGTCCATCAACCTCTAAGTTACTCCACTATAGGATTGAGAAGTTATAGAGATATTGGATTCATCTGTCACTGAGGAAAAACACACACACATATTGTCTTAGCAAAGATTATCTCTACCCACACTCATGTCTGCCCTGAGGATACCTGTAGACTTTAACAACTGCCTGGTGGAAACACTGGTCTGATAGTGGATCATAGCATAATAGATTTAGAACCAGAAAAGCCCTCAGAAGTTATTGAGTCCCTTTCCTTCTTTTACAGATAAAAAAAGAGTACCAGAAAAGTTAAGTGACTGACCCAAGATCATACAGGTAGTAAATAGTGAAAACAGGATTTGAACCCAGGTCTTTTGACCTCAAAATCTTTGTTTGTTTTTTCTTTGCACCCATGATGAAGCATAGTATGACTGAAAGAGCATGACCTCAAAGTGAAAAATATTTTCAGTCCTAGCTCTGCTAATTAAAAAAAACAAACAAACTAACAAAAAACTAAACCAAACAGCAACAAAAACTAGCCATCTGACCAGGGATAAGTCATTTTGCTTCCTTGGGCTGATTAACCTTATTTGTAAATGGAGGATAATAAAGAGAAGTAGTATGGTATAATCAAGAGGATTTTGAATTTGAAGTTAGGAAGACCTGGATTTGAAAACTGACTGCCACACACACAAACGAGCTCTGTAACTCTGGAAGCTCACTTCACTTTTCTAGGGCTCATCTCTTCATCTATACAATGAGGGGATTGGAGCTGATGACCTCTCAAGATTCCATCCTCCCATCAGCCTACCTGGCAAAAATATGATGGGAATCAAATGGGGCCATGGATAGGAAAATGCTTTACAAGTTCTGAAACACAAATATATTATTAGTTAAGTCCATAACGATTTATTGTCTTCTATATACCAGATACTGTGTTAATGTGTTTGTGACATAGCCCTAATACTTTCAAAAGTCCAAATATAGCCAGCAATAGTGATGTGCCTAAATTAAATGCCCCAGCTCTCCATAGCATGCCATTTGCATTGCAGTTATGTGCAGACCATGGGGCAGGAGGACAAAGAGAATAATGAGAAGGTAGGAGAAAAAAAGAAGTATGCCTGCAAAAAAAAGACCAAGAGTGACCAGAGCTGAGTTGAACAACAGCTTCCCCAAAAACTCTAGGGAAAAATTAATTTCATTGATATTTTAAGACACTTGCAAAAACCCAGAATAGGCAGGGCAAATAAAATCGCTGATTTCCCAAAGAAACAAGAGCATTGGAATCTGAAACTTCAGATGGACACAGAGAAATGTGAACTTCTGGGAATTCACGACAATTTGCACTGGCAGAATCTGGTCTTCACAAAGGAATCCCTGGAGATTCCCTATCCATTCTTCTCCAGGACAACACTTTCTAAAGTTTGCGATTAAACTAAGAAAATCATCAATACCTGTGAAAGTTCCAAATCCATTTTTCTGACAGATCTCAATCACCACATTCATTTTATCCTTCTTAGTTGGACCGCTAAAAATTCAATTTAAGAAACATCAAATCACCACCCATATATATATATATATATATATGCAGGACCCAGTGCAAGGTACTGTAAAAGACATAAAGATTAATAAGAGATATTCCTTAGGGAACATACATTCATGAGGAGGAATAAGGTAGGATCACAAACAACTGTCATATAAGGCAGAATGTGACCAGTGTGCTCTCTAGGACTAGTGATCCTTCTTGATCTCAAGGCAACCCTTGACAATGACAACTTCTCCTTGATATCCTCTTCTCTCTAGATTTTTGTGACGCTGTTCTCTTTTGGTTCTCCTCCTACCTCTCTGTCCTTTCCTTCGGTTACCTTTCCTGGACCTTCATCCAGGTTCTCCCACTAACTGCTGGTGTCTCCCAATAATCTGTCCTAGGGCCTCTTCTCATCTCTCTCTATATTATTTCATTGAGAGAAAATAAAAAAATTTTTTTAAAATTTTCATCAGCTAACATGGATCCAATTACATCATCATTCTACAGATAATTATCAGATCTTTTTTATCTATACCTAACTTCTAGTCTCTAATCTCCAACTGCATATTAGAAATCTTGAACTGAATGTCTTAGAGACCTGTTAAATTCATTAAATACAAAACTGAACTCATTGTCTTCTCCCTAAAACCTTCCCTTCTTCCAAATTTCCTTACTACTGTTCAGGGCATCTATCTCCATCCTTCCACTCACCCATATTTACAAACTCAACTCCACACTATCTCTCATTCCTCCAAATCTAATCAATTCTACCTTCTAACATCATTGTCACATATCCCCTTCTCTCTTCTGACGTTGCCACCATCTTAGTACAGGCTATCATCACCTCACACATGTACTACTGCAATAGTTTGCTGCTGGTTGGTCTCCTGCCATAAATCTTCCTCCAGACCATACTCCACTCAGCTATCAGAATGATTTTCCTAAAGTACAAGCCTGACCATGTCACTCTCTTGCTCAATAAATTCAGTGGCTTCCTATCACATCCAAAATAAAATCTAAAATCCTCTTTTTGGCATTCAAAATCCTTCATAATACAGCCCCCTATTCTACCTTTCCAGTCTTCTCATACCTTAAACATGCAAATGCTGGTCTAGTGACAGTGGCCTCATTGCCATGCTTCAAACATAATAGTCTGACCCCAGGCATTTTTATGGGATAATCCCCAGGCTCCTTCTCTTTATCTCTGCCTCCTCCTGGCTTCCCTGGCTTTTTTTCAAGTCTCAGCTAAAACACTACTTTCTGAAAGAAGTTTTACTCAGTCCTCAATTTTAGTGCCTTCCTTCTGAGATGATTTGCAATTTATCCCGTAGGTGTCATGTTTATGCATAGTTGTTTGAACACTGTCTGTCTCCCCCGTTACACTGCGAACTGTTTGGAAACGGATCATTTTAGAACTTTTGTTTGTTTTATACTGTTTTGTTTTGTTTTTCTTTGTCTCTTTATTTGCCTTCCCTTCTATTGTTAGGGCTTGGCACACTGCCTGGCAAATAGTAGGTACTTTAACAAATGCTTGCTGACTTGATTTGACTTGATGTGTGGTTCTAGAGAAGTAAACACAGCAAGTTTTTGAGATCTGAGAAGGCTTCACAGAAGAGGTGGCATTTGGGGTAGATTTGGAAGGATCGGTCACATGCTGACAAGTGGAAATGGTATGTCGAAGGAGGAGGATCTACAGGGAGGAGAGAAAAAAACAAACTATCAAGGATGTAGGTTCTTCAGGTATTCATCTAGGACTCTCGTTACTAAAAAACTCTTGGGATTTCCGATCCTGCCCACTGTCTTCTACCTCTACCAAGTGATTTTGCCTGTCACATCACAGGGAAGAAGTTATCAATTACTGCACTTCTTTTTAATAAATGGACCCATTATTTCCCAGAAGAAAAGTTAAAACCAAAATAAAATAACTCCCCCCCCCCAAAAAAAATACCTTTGAGTAAATAACCCTAACTATACAAAAAATCAAAACCTGCTTCTGGAATGAAAACATGGGCTACATAATAGAGTTTGCCTCTAAATTTCAATTCTAGAGTCAGGACTGAAGAGTGTTTCTGCACTGAAACTCATTCCTTGAACTTTTTGCAGTTTTATATTGGTTAAGAGCTGGAAGGCACATCTAACACAACTCACCTACTCCACTGCCCATTTTACAGATGAGGAAACTGAAGTCTTCATGGTTAAGTGACTTCTTATTGTCTGTGCAGTAAGTAGTAAAGCTACAACATTATTAATACTTATTCTATTTCTGTCATGTTTTATCTATTAAATAATTAAGTATTCAGTGAGTGCCTCTAGAGCAATAAGTATAATGGAAAGATCATTCTATTTAGCATTGGAAAACTTGAGTTGGCATTCGAGCTTGATGGAACTTTGGCCCTGCCAAATTCTGGGCCTCAGTTTCTTCCTCTATACACCAAAAATGGTACTATTGGTGCTACTTAACTCATATAGTTGCCATGCTTAATAGACCTGTGTGCACTTTATGTGTATTGTCACGATTTCTTCCTCAGGCCTGTGTAGGGCAATGTGGAAGAGTCTGAGACAGGTGTCCCTGCTACCAAGTACTCATAATCTGGGGAGGGGGTGTCAGGACAAACACAAGAAACCATAGCAAACAGTACAAGACAAGGATAATTAAGTAACAAAATCTACTGATGTCATATAGACACATTAAACTTCACAGCTCAGTATGAATAACCTTTTTAATAACCTCTTTCCTATAATAATATTATACCTGATTTATGCTGTCACATTTTCCATGTCTTAATTTTTAAATTTATATTTCTAAAGAAGTATTCCCCTAGTTGATATAAATGCTTAATGAAAGAAGACAATGAATAACTAAAGGCCAGAAAAATTAAAGGCTCTGAGTTCCAGTACCACTCCATCTACCAACAAAAAGTGTTTTGGTTTTTTTATGTAACTCACTTTACCTTATCTGTAAAATAGGCCTGTTAGTAACCCCATTCCAAAATATTTTGACTATTTTTGCAGTTATATATACCAGTGCCCCCCAGGGAGGCATACAACAATTTTTAATGAATAATAGGCACTGTCCATTTGATAGGCAAAATTAGGTAGATGGAATTCTCTTATAGAAAATTTAGCAAAGTGACTCAGTGGATAGAGTAGTGGGCCTGGAATCAGGAAGACTTGAACTCCAGTCCTGAGCTGTGTGACTCTAGGCAAGTCACTAAGCTTCTGTTTGCCTTAATCCATTAGAGAAGGAAATGGCAAACTACTTCAGTATCTTTGCCAAGAAAACTCCATGGATGGTATTGGTGTGCTGTGGTCCGTAGGATGGCAGAGTCTGACACGACTGAATGACTGAATAACAATAGGGGTTTGTAAATGGAATTACAAATTTTCATATTCTACCAAGAATTATGCAGTTATGTTTTTTGGTGTTTAGGAGAATCATCCTTCTTCTTCCCTACTCTCCCCACCCCCAAACACCTGGGGAGTAATTATATATTACAACGAAATAATAAAAACAATAGTCTTCCCGGAATTTGAGTTTCTTTTATCTCAATCTGGAAAAAATAATCTCTCAGGGTATCTGAGAATTTAAAGACAGGCAGTAAAAATACAGAAGTTGATTCTAGAGAACTGAACAGATAGCCTTGGGTATTGTACACCATTCCAAATGCCTTCTGTGGGATGATCACTGAATGTTATTACAAGTTCTGCCTTTCTTGGGAAAAAAAAATCTGCTAAAAAGATAAGAGATCCTGCCCTCTTCAGGGGGATGGGGCAACAAGAGGGGGCCTTTTCTGGTGAAATTTTCACTCCTGCCATACACATACTGGATTAGATGAAAACAAAGAGTGCGAAGGATAAAATAAAGGTTAAGTTTAAAAGCCCAAGAAGCACAGGGCAGAGGGAAGAGGAAAAATGTCAATCAATTTTTAGCAACAGATGTGTAGCTTCCAGTTCCAAATTCGATAAGCAGTTGGAGTAGTAAAGATAAAATTGTACCAGGAGAAAAGGAGAGTGGGAGGGAAAGAGAGAGAAAAAGGAGGGAGGGAAGAAGGCTGGACTAGAAATTCCTATTCACACAATAGATCAGAATCAGCTTTCTTGAGGACTTTGGATTTTACCTCTTCAAAGACTGGCAGCCTTTCTAGAATACTTTACTACTCTTGAGCTATCTTCCTTTACCAAAAAAAGCTGCTGCTCTAACACCTTAAGCTTCTTCACCAAGAAAATGGGTATAATTAGGCCCATCCTTTTGAACATCCCCATTCTATTTGTTTCATAATCAGTTCTAATGTTTTATTGCCATTGTGCAGAGCATACCCAAGTACTTGAACAGCTACATGGTCTCATGAAACTATTCTTAGTGCCATTGATTACAAAGGTAAAAATCAATCCCAGTTAAGGAGGAAGAAGTTAAAAATAAATTGCATGGATTGATTTCTATTAAGACCTTTTGACTCTCAGTTTGGAGAGGGAAAAGAAAAAAAGTGAACATGGTATCTTTGGCAGTCATGATCTCACAGTATTTTGCCCAGGAAGCAAAATCTGGATGTATTCCACATCCCTTCTCAATGATTCTGGGAGTTCTACCAGCACCTCTCAGGAGGTCAAAAGGTGTCCTCAAATGATCATAGCTCTAGAGCTCTAGCTCTAGAGCTGAAAGGAAATGAAGGGGACATTCTAATTCATCCCCTTCATTTTTCAGTTCAGGAGCGAGGCCTAGGGATTTTAAATAACTTGCCAAAGACCACACAATCAGAGGAACTTTCAGTCTATCACCACGCTTCCTAAATGCCTCCTCTTTACAGTCAAATAGTCTGTAGCATAGCACATTGGCAAGAGTGCTGTATTTATAGTCACTAGAAGTGGATTCAAATCTGAACAATGTTATTTATTATCTGTGTGACTGGGGACAAGTCGTGCCCCTTCTCTGGGCCACTGTTTCCCTATATGTAAATCAAATAAAATCAAGCTCATAATGGTTCTATAATTTTATAGGATCTCAATTTCAAGAATCTATCTCCTACTACCAACGGCTTCGTCCTTTATGCTAGCTAGTCCTGAGGACCAGTCAGCCTCTCAAGAGAATTCATTCCTTCCTTCTTTCATTCACAGTTGTTACTTTTCAGGATAACTTCTTATTTCTTCAAGGCCCAACTCAAGTCTTATGTACCCCCATGAAGCCTTCACTTATCTCCCTTTCCTTTGAACACCTGCAGCACTCACAGCCAGCATTAAATACTGAAGCATTCCGGTCAGTCTTTGATGTCTGTAATCTTACCAACCAACCACACTGTGAACTCCTTGAAGTCTTGCTTACCCTGCACACATACAGTAAGCACTAACTAAATAAATTCTTGTTAAGTAACTGATCACAATGCCCTTGGTAGTCTAGGAGAGCATCCATTCTGGCTTCCTGTGATCAGAGGTTTCTAAAAGCTCTTTCTACAAATGAGGAAATTTTTGTTTATCCTATTAGCTAAATCACCGGATTTAAGGTAGGGAGCATTTATAGATATCCTGAAACACTAAAAATAGAAGTTATATGCAAACCAATATAGTAACAAAGAAACTTAATTTTCTAGTTATCAGCAGAAAGCTGGGACATTCTGTCTTATCAGAACCTCTCCTTTTACAACAGCATGATTATCTGTAATAACAGAAGGCCCAGAAAAGAAGACATTGTCTTCTTCCAGGCAGTTTCAAGGACTTGCTAGAATGTGGCAGGTGAATGGGGATGCTTAGCCTGGTCATGACTTGTAAACTCCCTTGATTTAGGGAATGAGCCCAAAGACATTGCAGTCCTCACTGAAACATATTCAGTAAGCTGGCTTACAAAGAAGGACAGCAGAAGTTGTGGGATTGGGGAGGGTCTCTAGGAGCAGAGACCTAGGCAGGAATGATGTCTAACCAGACATTACCAGTCATTTGGATCCCAGGAAGCAATTACCTGAACAGCACTTCTAAATGAATCCAACGGACAGGAGTTCTGGCTTCTATTCTTAGAGATAGTGGAATAATGCTAATTCAAGCCCTCCTTTGGTTAGTGAAGCAGAAAGTTCCTGATCTAAAGTGGATTTGAAACATATATGAAGGAGCATACTGGATTGTGGAAAAGACTAGTGATTAAGGCTTTCTGCAATCACTTTAACTAACCCACTGGAAAACATCTGCCCACCTCTGCAGCCACCTGGAAACCTTCCTGGAAACATCAGCTTTGCTTTGCCAGTCTGGAGCTCTCCAAATGCAAACAAGGGTCTGAGAAAGAGGTGATTATTCTCATCTGTGAATCTGTACAAAATAGCCCCATTTCAGGACCAATCTGCTTTAGACTTTATACTCTTAGTACAAAGGAAGGAGAGGTAGAGAAAATTTATTGACAACTAGTCTGAAATCTGCAGAGGAAGAGATGATTTCTGTAGATTAGGAGGAGACCTTAAAAGTACAAAATTTAATTGCCCCTAGGCAAGGATGTAGTCAGCCAAGACCAAAGATGGTTTGAATTATTCTGATGAAGTCACATAGAAAACAAGTCTGCTCTGTTCCTGGGAAATTCATCTCATAGTTTAATAGTCTCTAGAATTAGAAAGTACTCTCTCTCTTACCTACCTTCAATCCTTGAATTCTTCTATATAAGCCTATTTTCTCTGGTTTGAACTTAGTCCTGATAAAGAACTCTATTATCATCTTGCTTCAAATTGACTTTCTTATGCTTTAAGATTCTTTTGTTTGTTTTATTGTTGATCAAATCCTGTTATTTCATTGTGTAGGAAAACTCCCTTCACTAAAGCAGACAATCAACTGATCCATCTTTTATAGATTTGCCTAGGGCAATGAGAGGTTAAGTGACTTGCCCTGGGATAGATATACTGCTAGCATGACTGTGAGCAAGGCTAACTTTCTATCCATTACGCAACGTTGCCTTTTCCAAGGTTATTACAAAGAAGTTATCCTTTCTTCCTTCATTTCAACATAAACACCTTGCTCTAAGTTAAATATTCTTGGTGTACCCTGTCTTCTCTGTCCATAAAATCTCCACAGCTGGGGACACAATATGGTTGATGATTCAGCAAAGACTGAGAAGCAGTGGTCAGATAGGTATTAAGAGAACCAGGAGGCAGTTCTGTCATGACACCCCAGAGATAAGTGTATCAGTGTCAAATGATGCAAAGAAGTAAGGAAGGGTGAGATTCTAGAAAAGATGACTAAATTTGGCAATTAAGACATCCTTGTTGGCATCAGTTGAGTGATGTTGTCAGAAGCCAGATTGTAGAAAACGGAAGAGAGTGGGAAGAGAGGAAGTAGGGGTGATGAGCTTTTTTTGGACTTTGGCAGCTTAGAAAAGGCTACAGGACAAAAGGTTGACTAATGAGCAATCAAGGTGCCCTAAGGGAGAAAGCAATACTGAGTTTTATGGGATAAACCTTTTATCACCTTTTTATCAAATTAACAAATGA
The DNA here is from genome assembly GCF_028372415.1 of Notamacropus eugenii. NCBI lineage: Eukaryota > Metazoa > Chordata > Mammalia > Diprotodontia > Macropodidae > Notamacropus > Notamacropus eugenii. The sequence goes on along the minus strand of NC_092872.1, from coordinate 183,810,246 downwards.
AATATCATTTGTAAATCACTTTGCACAGTGCCTGGCACTTAATAAATTCTTATTCCCTTTTCCTTGTCCCCTTTACCATCACACAGAGCTGATGGAAGAATCAAGCCAATCTTCTCCTTTTTCTACTTTTCCTTCTTTATTGACCTTGAAACTCTCTCTGATAGATTCTCTTTCATTTTCACAACATTGTTGAGCAATTCTACCCACCTGGTAGATGTTTTACCTTGAAAACAGCTCTACAATCTTAGTAACCACTGTAGGAGCATCATCATTATGATGGTGGTGGTGATAATAGACTGTGGGGCTAATTTTCCTTTTATTATCCACAAAACAAACCCAATATGCAAAGTTTTCAAAAGGTATTGATAAAGTCAAAAAAAAGAAGACCTAGGACAGACTGATACTGTCTTGAGGTTTTTAAGGGAAAGAGGGCAGGAAAAAGAAATACACTAGTAGGAAAAAGAAAAAAGGCAGAAAAATTTGCCATTTCTCATAATTGGAATGTTTAAGAAGAGTAATACAAACATGAAGGAAGGAACAGGCATGAGATGAACTTCACTGTTTGAAATGGATAAATAAGGACTATACAGGGTGGGGGGAAGAGGGAAAGAGAGTTTGGTATAGAAATGCATCAAACTCAAGGGGAAAAGAAGGGAGAATGCTGACTGCGGGAAGGAATTACTTGCAAGAGAAACAAATTTCCTATTCCTGAAGGAAAGATAAAAGGAAAAAAGAAAAGAAAAAACCTAAAATCTCAAGATGTGCCCAACAATTGAGAGTTTTCAGTTAGTCAGTTTATAAACATTAAGTGATCACTATCTGCCAGGCATTTTTCCAAACTCTAGGCATACAAAGGCAAAAAGACTGGTTTCAAGAAGCTCATAGTCTAATGGAGGAGATACATGAAAATAACTATGTACAAACATGCTATATATAGGCTAAACTGGAGATAATCAACAGAGGGATGGCCTTAGAATTAAGGAGTATCAGAATAAGCTTCCTGTAGAAGGCAAAGCTTTAGACAAATCATGATAATATGCACTGTAAGAAATGAGAAAGTGATTATTTCAGAAAATCTTGGGTGGTATGAAACTGAAGCAGAGTGAAATGAGCAGGAACAAGAGAACAAATTATACAACGACAACAGCATTGTAAATAAAACAACTTTGAACACTACAACTCCCATCAATGAAATGACTAATCATTTTGCCAGAATCCTTACGAAGCATGTTACCTACCTCCTAACACAAAGGTGACAATCTCAAACTACAGAAAGGGACACACATTTTTGGAAATGGCAAAAGCATATATTGATTTTGTTTGACAGTGCTTATTAATTAAAAGTGTCTTTTTGTTTCCTTTTGCTTTGTTTTAGTGGGGTAGGAAGCCTTTAGGGGAAGGAGAGTTAGCAATAAAGATGCCAAAAAAAAGAAGGAACATTGAAATATTTTTTAAAGCATAGAAGAGAATGAAGTTCATTAGGAACCACAAACAGAATGGTTTTGAAAGTAAAATATGGCACTCTTTTTTTAAAAGGCAAGAGGTATGAAATGGAAATTTGTGGTTTTCAATACAACCCTCTTTTTGTGTTCTGCTGCGTATATGAAAATGCTCTTTTACGTTGGACCTGAGCTCAAATCCTGCCTTGGATACTTTCTTAGTTGTGTGACCCTGGGCAGGTTACTTAACCTCTCTAAGCCTCAGTTTTCTCATGTGTAAAATAAGGATAATAACAGCTCCTTCCAGGGTTGTTGTGAAAATTAAATGAGATAACATGTACGTTACTTTATAAACTTTAAATTACCACATAAAATTCTAGCTATAAACACTAACTAGTGTTTAAGTTCAAAATTTTAAAAAATAAATAAAAATAAGCAAGACATATTATGATATCTCTGCCATACAGAGAAGTTCCCCAGATATTCCAAGGAGACTTTTAAAGGTTATTATGCATATATATATATATATATATGTATATATATTATAGAGATATATATGTATACATATATATTATAGATAGTGAATGTGAACAGAAGGATATCAGTGGCTCAAAGAGGGAGCTAAATAAGCATCTCATCCCCCTCTTGGGCAAGTGGGAGGCTTACACTGAGTCAAAGTGCACTATAGAAACCTAGACAAAGGTTTGCCTGCAAAATGTTTAACAACTGGCTTTCCAGGGGAAAAAAATGTTTCAATGATTTTCCATTTACCGAGAAGTGATTACATAATACTCATCCTGTTTAATAAAGTTGCATTTATCACTATTTTAAAGATAATCTCCATTAATGCTGGCAGTTCAGAGAGCTTTCACTTGATGCTCTGAAAGCACTTCAGGAATATCTGCTTGAAATGCCTTTATTGAGCTTTTAAAAACTGCCACTGTAACTTCTATTCCTGCTAAAACCCTTGTACTGTAAATGTGCTGCTAATGATGAAATTAGTATTTATTTAACATTCAAAATTTCTCCCATCAAGTCTAAATTAACCTCAGTTAAAATATTGCCAAACAATTTTACTTTGAATAATTAGACTCTATTAATTTGTGCCTCTGGGTGTTTTATTTCCAGTAGATAACAATTTAAAGGAAGATAGCAGTCACGCCATTGGGGCATCTCCACATCCCTCATCCATCAGTCATACCTAACATAGGATCTCAAATTTGCTTTCCAAACATTTTGGTTCTAGAAGAAAAGAAATGCTCAAAAGACTCTCAAGAGACTTGAAAGACAATTAACCTCTCAAATGCCCCAAAACCGTACATGGAATTCAACTCAACATAACTCAGTTCAGTATTTATTAAGCAGCAGTAGGAATATGAACATGGCCTTTTGTTATTCTCCCAAAATGCATGATTATCAAAGTGAAGTTATAGGAAAAAAAGGTGGGATGGGGATTGTGATATTAGGGAGCCTTGGAGTCAAAAAACTCCTAGGTTGGGGTCCTTCCTCTGACACATACTAACTCTTGTTCTACCCCTTCCCTACATGACCAAATGCCACAGGCTTACCTAAATGAAGACATACTTGTTCTGGACAATCAGTGAACTGATGTTCATGGGGTGGGCAAGGACCTGCTCTTGATGGTTTCAGAACATTTCTAGATATGAAAGATAGAAGACCCTGAGCAAGTCTCCTAACCTTTCAAAACTCAGGCAACTAACAAAAACTCTAAATTAGCTAAAATTAGCTGCCATTATTCAGTGGAAGAAGATACCCCAACTAAGTTACAGGTTTGGACAATAAATACACACATATTTTAAAATCTTGATAAAATAATACTAAAATATATTTATACACAGAGCAGCTATATTTATAATTTTTAAAAAATTGAATAAGGTATAATGTTTTATATTGTAGATTTATACAAATATCTAAAAGTACAACAGTGGATAAAGTTTGATAATCAAGTACTGAGATTGGTTTTGGTGCTTGTTTCTTTGGAGACAGTCCCACACTATAGGTTACTGATATTTACATGTGCTTGGGAGCTATTCTTGGGCCTTTTTTGCACAAAGACCTAAGTGAATTTTAATATGTGATAACCATACTCAGTGTCACAAAGTTGGAAGGAACAGATAAGCCATTGAACCAGAGTCTGAATTCCAAAACATACTGATCAACTAGAACACTGAGTTGAAAAAGATGACATTTAATAAGGATAAATGTAAAGTCTTTCAGTTGGGTTTTTAAAAAATACACTTCACAAGTATAAGAAAAGGAACATATAGTTAAATAGCAATTGTTTGAGAAGATCTGAGAGTTTTAGTGTACTACAAGATTAGTGAGTCAAGACTGCCATACAGTAACCAAAACAGTCAATGTGAACATGGTATTCACTCAAAGAAGCATGGATTCCAGAAAGAAGGAGGAGGAGGAGAAAGAGGAGTAAGATGGTGATGATGGTGGTGATGAGGATGATGGTGGTGGTGGTGATAGCTAGAATCACTTTAAGGTATACAAAGCACTTTACAAATACCTAATTTTATCCTTTACAATTAACAGTTGAGGAAACTGAGGTAAACAAAGCCTAAGCAACACATCTAAAGTTACACAGCTAGTAAATAACTAAGGCTGCATTTGAACTTAGGTCTTCCTGACTCCAAGTCCAGCATCTTATGTGCTATGCTACCCAGCTGCTCCATCCTGGACTAACCACATCTAAAGACTTGTCTTCACCTATGGGGAACACATTTTAGGAAGGATATTAATAAATTGAAAATGGTCTAGAAAAAATATAATTAGAATGGAGGCAGCAGTGGGGAAACTTTTGCCAGAGTAGCAATTAAGAGGGTGCTGAAAATACTTTCCTAGGAGGGTTTGTACCCTCTCACTATCACTGGCTTAATCCACCAGCATTTTCAACACTTTCCACTCCTAACCACTGTCCATTCCTGCCTCCTGAAGCTGTGCTACAATCTCCTTATTTTGAATCGAACAGCTGGCATGGCTTCCTCTCCTGTCAGCTTGTCCACTGATGCCTTTGTGTCCCTGATCAACTCTATACCTATAGCACGATTTTTTCTCTTCCTGGAGCTGAGGCAGCAGGTGTGAGACTGTGGTCAGACTGATCCAGACAACAAAAGGAAGGCAAGGAACCACTGTAAGGCCATGCTCTGCCTCTGCCAATGGGAGGCCAGGCTGCAGATGCAACTGAGAGGGCCAAGGGAAGATCTACAAGAGCCTGGCCCTGGCAAGGGTCTCCGTATAGGCAGTGACCCTCATTCTGAGGGAGTCAGCATTGCGAAGGTAATAGCTATGTGGTTACTGGCCATTATCAAACTCATGAATGTGTAAGGATATCAGTTCAAAACAGGTGATCCCCAGAATTGCAGGGTAATACAATGACACCTTACTCATCATGACAGATAAAACTGATTTTAGGATGGAAGAACATCATAAAATTAAATGGAGGTGTTACCCTGTGATTACTGCAAAGAGCTTCCAGAAGCCCAAATACGTGCACATTTTTATAAGCTCACGGATGATAATACAAAGGATCTCAGCCTCTAGTCTTTCCCCTCTCCAGACTATCCTCCACAGACTTAGCAAATTCTATCTTCCCCAACAGTGTGGCTTTGTGGATTGAAAGCTCAACTCAGAGAAAACCTAGGTTTAAGTTCTATTTCTGACACTTATGACCTTTAACCTCTCAGTAACCCAGCCAACTGTATAACAATGAGTTGTAGAGTGGGAAGGAGTTGCCTCTATGGGACTTCCACATTACACTGGAGTCACAGATTTAGTTCTCCAAATATAAAAAGTAACAGTGCTGGTCACCTGCCCAGGATGCTTCAGCAGCTTCCCACTGCCTTAAAGAAGGTAGCGACAATTAAAATCCCTTACAATTTGGTTCCATTTACCAAATCCCATCCCTCTTTTCCACATCCTCCTCTTTCTACCTTCATCCTCCTCATCACTAATATTTACATAACACTTTAAGGTTATAAAGCATTTCATAGGTGTTATCCCATTGGAGAGGAGAGGATCAGCTGCCAAATCCTGCCATCCCAGTGGATTCTCTCTCAATTGCAGGTTGCTAAAACTCTTTGAATGAAGGAACGAATGAAGTGAAATGAAGAATATTTGTTACCTGATCACTCTGTGCCCTCACTGAACTAATGAAAAATATTGATCTTATGGAACCTTTTTAAATCAGCCAAAGAGGCAGCATGTTGCAATAACAGAGGCTCTACCTTGGCATTAGGAGGATCAAGGTTCAAGTGTTGCCCCTCTACACACCCCAGTTAGGTGTCCTTGGACAGTTCACCTCATCATCTGGTAGCACACTATGGAAGAGCACTGGAGCTGGAGTCAGGAAGACCTGGCCTCAGATCTGGACTCAAACACTAAGTAGCTGTGCGAACTGGGGCAAGTCATTTAATCTCTGCCTCAGTTCTTTAATTGCAATATGGAGCTAATAACAGTACAGGGTTGTTGTGAAGATTACAGGAGATAATATCTGTAAAAAAAGTTCCTAGAATAGTGCCATAATGCTATATATTTATATTTATATGGATATTCATATATACAATATATCATCATATATCCACTTCCCTTCTCTTTTCCCTTTCCCTTCCCTTTTGCTCTCCACAGTCAGTGCTCCAGGCAATGGTCTAAAGGTATAAACTTTAGACTGTGGTGGTTGATCTGCATAGGGTAGAGTGAATTTTCATATTAGAAGCTCCCTATAGTAATTAAATTCCAGGTCCAGACACCCTTTCCTCCACCAAAAGAGGAGTCTAGAAACCTCAGAGGAACCCAAGGTATACTTCCTTTACAACAGCCTGAAGTCTCACTTCCCACACGTTCCACATTCTGCTTCACCTGCCACTTGCTTCAGGTAAAAATATTGCTAGTAATGACTTTGGTAAGATTTGTTTAATTCTGGTAAGAGGAAAAAGTTGTTTAACAATTAGAGCTATCCAGAAAGGGAGAGGAGTGCCTCTGGAGGTGATGGGCTCCCTTCACTGGAAGGATGCGTTAAAGTCAGGAGGACCACTTATCAGCTTCTACTCTTTCTGTCCAGGTATGACTTGCATTAGATGCGTGCTGAGGTTTCTTCCAATTCTAAAGTGATGTGATATGTCTCTGTATGTACTTGTAGAAACTAAAAGGTAACTTTTAAATCAGACTACAAAGGGACTTTGATAAAATATTTAGAGGTACATGGAGACTGCTGAATTCACCACCAGCCTCCAGAGTTTCACTATTCCAGGTCTTTCTCCTACTGACGCTATGCCCACATGGGCTGTGTCTATGTCATTACTACAGGTTAAAATGAGGATAATCATATTAACAGTAGCAATAATAACAACTCATATTCATATGGCACTTTAAGATTTACAAAACACTTTCCTCGCAACAATAACTGGGCTATAAGAGTCTAGACAAGGTCAAAGAACTGATCTACTACTCTCATTGAATTGCCTGAATCCAGCTGTGCTTTAGATATGGGGCAGACAGCCCTGCAGCAGCTTTGTATACCACAAAGACTAGACAGTCCTTCTCATTTCAATGTCAGACTCAGCCAAAGGCTAAATGAATCCTAGGGAAAATAGTGAAGTTAGCAGTGTTGGTTTGGGGACCTCTGAACTCCCTCTTCAGAGATATTCTTCCCAACCATACAACTGCCACACTCATACAGACTCAGATACCCAGTATGCTCTTGTTTTCAGGAAAGCATTTGCTATCAGTCTTTTATATCTCTGTGCAAATGCCTTATTATTCTCTTAACCATGGACCTTTCCTCTAGATGGGTAGCAAAATGTTCTTTTCACCATGGCTTTTATTTTTTCATTGTGAAATGTCCAGTACAGGGCCTTGTATGCAATTAGTGTTTAAAAAATATCTGTTAAATGGATGGATGGATGGTTAACTATCATCAAACAAGACCTAGAAAGAATTTCCTGAGAATCAGGGATTAAAAGAATTTTCTCTAATTAACACAGCATATATTATACCTTCTCCAGGACGGATTTAACTGTTTTTGTTCTGTTTTGTTGGTTTGTTTTGTCTACATAAGATCTCACTCTACCAACTGAGTAGTCATTTCCCAAGTTCAAGTGAATAGTAACCATATAAATCAATCGACAAGTGCATGTTTTGTGAAAAGCCCTGTGCTGAGTGGGTACAAAAAAGGATCAGATACCATTTCTGAATGTAAAGCTCAGCAAGCAAGAATTATAAACATAAAAAGTTAACAGTATGTATCATATAAACAGAGTAATTTGTATGATGTCTCTCCATAGGAAAGGTTGGTATCCTGATTTCCTGGAGAGCTGTGATGATACACAAGGAAAGTGCCTTGAAATTGTGGGCTGTGTATAGACATTGTCAAGGTCCATCTTTCTTCTTGCTTGTATTTGTTATTTCCAGCACTTCAGCATAGTAGAAATGTAGCAAATGCTCGTAGCCTGCCTGCTAACCATATGGGGAATGGAGGATTCCTTGACTGACTATTGGAGCATCCCAAAGGATTTAGCCACCATGTTCCTCTATCATCAACATGAGAGATGAACATCAAAAAGTCAATGGCCAATGGCTAACGGCCTTAAATCACAGGCTAATAAGTTAGGAATCTATCAAATAGTACAATATACGATACACAGTAATTCCTGTGTAGGCCATGATGCTACCTACTACCTGTATGACCTAAGAAAAGATATATGATGTCCTTTGAACTCAGTTTCCTTAACTGTAAAATTAAAGCATTGGACTAGAATAAGGGGTGGGGTCACATGTGGCCTGGAAGCTACAAGTTCCCCACCCCTGGACTAAATGGTGTCTAAAATCCCTCCAAAATGAAAATAAATAGTACTATAGCCAAAACTTCATACCATTTCTAATTAAATAAGAAGCCAAAAGGGTCACTTCTTTCCCTATGCCTCAAAGCACTAGTTGACCACATTGATGCCAGAAAAAAAAAAGTCTTTTTTGTTTTGGGTTTCTTTTTTTAGAAGTAGATAATTTTGAACAAAGGTATTCATAATGTATTATGAGTAGAAGGAGGATAGAGGGGAAGTCTTCACATTCTAGTATATTTCCAGAAAGAAATTTTTGTGTATACTCAGCGATGTGGTTAACCCTTAACTGAAATGGCCAGGCCTCCATTCCATATTATCTTCTTTTCACATTTGCTATTCTTGCTAGCAGAGATAGACTAAACTCTTTAGACTCAGGAACTGTGTTCTCATAGTTGTCTGTATACCACTCAGTACCTACCACAGGGCCTTTCTTGTAGTAGGATAAACAACTTTTAGTCACATTTTTTAATGGTTTGACCGCATCATCATGAGGCTATTCACAGAATATCCTTAAATTCCAAAACTCCAGTCCATAATCTACTTTTTTAAAGCTATTTACAATAAAACAAAATGGCATTCCAACCCCAAGAATGCAAACAGTTCCTCAGAATAATATAAATCCTCTGTGTGCTTCCACCACTATCATAGATAATTAGTGTTCTCTTCCTTTATAAGTGGGCTTTTCCTGATCTCTAGAGAAAGATGCTGATATGTATTCATTCCCCCATTCAAACTCTTTGTCTCCATAACCATGAAAGGAGCTTTACCAGGGAATTCCATATAGTAGGCACCTCCCCCTCTATGTATCACTAATGAAATGCCATGTACTCACCTGAATGAAAACATATTCATCCTGGACCACCAATGAACTAATGTCAATGGAGCGTGCAAAGGGCCCACTCTTGGTGGTTTCTGAGCACTCCTGGATACGGCAGGTGAGATAGTGGGCGTCTGAAATGGGAAGTTGGAGAAGGGCATTGTTACTAAATATAGATAGATGAAAACAAAGTAGAAAGACAAATGACTTTATTCAGCAGTTTCCATCAAACTTCTATCATAAACCAAGGTAAAGATTGGGGTGAAAAGCGAATGACAATATCACAGTCCTCTTCTATTACACTGAATGGGTTTCAAGTGCTGAGAAGAAAGAGGGTAGGATGAGGAGGGGGTGAGAGGGGGGAATCCGCAAAATGTGACTGGTGTAAGTAGAAGGCTGTAAAATTCTAAAGCCCAGAGGTTAGCAAACAAATCCATTCAAGGTTAATGCTACTCATCCAGAAAAAGCAGGGAGGATAGGGATACTAAATGAATGAATTAGAAATCCATTGTTCCATTTTGAGAAGTCATTTTTTACTAGTAATGAGGCAGAGAGAACTGAAGGGGCACAAAAGCCCAGAATAAGCCAAATACAGTCTTTACTGGGAGAAATCAAAAGCAGTTTCTCCTTGACATGGAGGTGGTTAGAAGAGGACATGTTCAGAGTTAAGGGTATGACATTAAGAAGGCATCTGAATACACTTAGTAAGTGGTCTGAAGAGACTGGATCAGATGGTAAAGGGCTTGTGGGAAGCTGTGAATAAATCCAGAATCTGTGTGCCAACAGAATTTAGTGACAAAGATTTTACCTATATTTTTACCAAAGATTTTTAGTGCCTCTTTTTACCTAGGAGTTAATATTTCTTTAAATATCCCCTGGCTTATATGTAATGCAATTTATATTTAGAAACGAGAGAATGGCCTGTAGATTGTACTATTGTAATAAAAAAAAAAAACTTTTTCAACTTAAATGCATAACAAATCAAATGTGTGTTGGATACCTGCTTCTCTCATTTTCCACATCTGAAAAAAAATCCTAATCATTTGACCTATGTCACAATAATCAAGCATCAGTGCTCAACCAGTGGATATTACTCAAATTACAATATAGCACCTAGGAGAAAATAATCAGCTCCAATGATATTATCATACTGTAAACCCTTAAGAGCTGAAAAGGAACTCTAAGGAGATCTAATTTAACCCCTACCTGAGATGTCTTGATTTGTGAGTCCATAAGGGCAAACTCACCTAGCCAATTTTATAAGACTATATTTGAAATTTCCATACAAGCTATACAACCTTTGCCATCCGTCTTGGTTCCATGGGTTAAAAACCTTCCCCCAACCCTTCCATATACATTTTCTGTCTCTCCCTTTAGGCACAGTAATGAAATCAACAGTATCATTCTTTTTTTTTTTTTTGGAAACAGTATGCCAATCAATTTTACTACAGATCGCTGTGGATCCCAACATCTCTGTGGCTCTCCAGTCCAACCTCCCTTCTCTGACCACCACTACGCCTCAAGGGTTCTTTCTGCATATCACAATTTAAACTTCATTATTACATGAGCTCTTGAACTTTTCTATTTATAATTCTAACACAGCACAGTGTCTGGCATAAAATAAGTGCTTAATAAATATTCTTTTCCTTCATTCATTCACTATCATTTCTGGCTACAATGTTGCCCCAATGGTTCACATTGACTTTGTAATCCATAAAAACCTCCAGACTGTGTTACTATCCTTGAATAAATCGAGGTAATAGCATTTTAAACTAAAACTCATATGCATCAAAGACATTGAATTATTTTAAATTTTATATTTTCTCCTGAAAATAACATTCAAAGGGACCCAGATATGAGAGACTCCACATTTTCCAAGAGAAAAGACTGAAAAATGGTATTGATTCAGAATTGTTGCTAATCATGGTTTTTAACAAATAATGGAACCAACCTAATTTTTAAAAAATGACACAAGAGTCAATTGGGGCCATTTCCTGATGTAATTTGAACCTCACTTAGATAATATGCTTATCTGGTTCTGTTTTTAGGAATGGACTCCTCCTCCCCCCTCCATTCTCCAGTACCTCTTCAACTATGGCATGGACCCTTTGTCTTTTTCAAGGCATGTGTCAATTCAAATCCGCAGAGCAAGTTAGAGTAAAATCAGCAGGAGCACTTAGTAGGTTTATACCAAAGGCTGGATCTCTTAGGGGCAAAATATTAAATATTGAGAGGTGGCTGGTACTCACAAGCGCTATGAGGGGAATGAGGATAACCAGACTTAGGGAGTTTTAGAATATAGCACCTTAAGGTACCCCAAATTTGGAATCAGAATGCTCACTGCCCCCTAGGTTCAAGATATTCTGTTGGTCCCACTGACTTTCTACCCCTAATCTGAGCAGCAAATACACTTAAAGAAAAGACAATTATATCTCTTCCAAGGATGGAGCCAAGGTGGTAAAATAGAGAAGAATTCAGTTGAGTTCTCTTAATATCCTCTAAAGAACTTTAAAATAATGCTTCAAATCAAACTCTGGAGTGGCAGAGACAATCAAAGGTCAGAATGAGACATGCTTCAAGCCAAAAATAACACATGCAGTCAGACAGAGTGATGTGGAGGAGGAGCCTGATCCAGAGTCCATGTAGATGAAACATCAGTTGCGGGATTAGGTGGTAGTGACAGAAGCAGAGATCTGAAGCCAGAGATGGTAAACAGACCTGGCAACTTGTCAGAAAGAGGTTATAGGGTACCCTTGTTCTGGCACTAGGCACAAGATGAGATGCTTTTTGGCAACTCCATTGCCTATATCCACTTCTGAGCCATGGTTCAAGGGCAGAGAGGAGCACTTTTGGCCAAAAGCGAGTAGAAGCTCTAAGGGCAGTACCACTTTGTGCCACAAAGGATCAAAGACCCTATAGATCAGTATCATTTCCAGTCCCAAGGGAAGAGGAACACTGAGAAGCAAGTATTGATTATATTCCCAAGGGATCTGGGGTAATTCCAGGGTAAGGAACAGAATGCAGACCAAGAGAACAGTAACCACACTTCTCCCCACCTCACACCACCTTGGAAGCACTGAAAACTTCTAAAACCCCAGAACTAGCTCTGAAAACTAGTGCAAAAATGCCTGATGTTTGGGACTGAGCCCTTCCCTCTGCCTCATGCCAGGAACAAAGCCCAACTTTAACATAAAGTTTCAAATCAAGAAATAGGGTGGAAAATGGGTAAAGAACATGATCATTTTACACACACACACACACACACACACACACACACACACACACACACGGTTAAAATAAGGGGTTGGAGCAGAATGAATTATGCTTCAGTTGAGGCAAAAAAAAAATGCACAGTTAGCTATCATCATCTCAGACAAAGAAAAAACCAAAAAAAAAAAAAAGGCCTAATTATAAGGGATAAGCAAGAAAATTACATTTTGCTAAAAGGAATTAAGGAATAGCAAAAGTAAATATATATGCACTAAATAACATAGTATCCATATTCTTAAAGGAAAAATTAAATAAATTATGAGAAGAAATAGGCAGGAAAACTCTACCAGTGTGAGACCTCAACTTTCCTCTCAGAGGAGCTAGATAAATCTAACCATAAAATAAACAATAAAGAAGTGAAGGAGATAACTCAAATTTTAGAAAAAATTGTATATGATAAACCTCTGGAGAAAACTGAATGGGAATAGAAAAGAGTATACTTTTTCCTCAGCTATATGTGGTACCTCAAAAAAAAAAAACTGACCATGAATTAGGATATAAAAATGTCACAACCAAATGCAGGAAAGCAGAACTAGTAAAAGCACCCTTGTCAGACCAAAATAAAAAAAAATACATTTAATAAAGGGTTATGGAAGTATAGATTAGCAGCTAACTAGAAAATCAATAATCTAATCCTAAAGAGTGACTGGATCAAAGAACAAATCATGGAAAAAATCAATAATTTTGTTAAAGAGCATGATAATGGTGAGACAATATTCAAAAATTTGGGTGATGTAGCCAAAACAGTACTAATGGGAAATTTTATATCTATAAATGTGTTTGCACACAAACATGCAAACACACATATACATATATACACATTATATTTATATATACATATATAAACGCATATACATGTGTATATGTGTGTTTGTGTACAGAGAGAAGGAGAGAGAGGGAGAGACAAGGAGAAAGAACAGATCAATGAAATTACTTGTATCAAAAATGAAAAGAGTGAATGCACCACCAATGAAGATGAAATTAAAGCAAATATTAGGAGTTATTTTGCCCAGTTATACGTCAATAGAACTAACAATATAAGTGAAATGGATAAATATTTACATAAATACAAACTGCCCAGATTAATAGAAGAGGAAATCAAATACTTAAATAACCTAATCTCAGAAAAAGAAATTAAACAAGCCATCAATGAGCTCCACTAAAAAAAAAAAATTCCAGGACCAGATGGATTTACAAGTGAATTCTAGCAAGCATTTAAGGAACAATTAATCCTGATACTATATAAACTATTTGAAAAAAAAAATCTAAAAGTTAAAGAGTCCTACTAAATTCCTTTCATGACACAAATATGGTTTTCAGACCTATACTAGAGAGAGCAAAAACAGAGAAAGAAAACTATGGACTAATTTCTTTAATGAATATTCATGTAAAAATTTTAAACAAAATCCTAAAATGGAGATTACAGCAATATATCATAAAAATCATACACTATGACCAAGTGGAATTTATACCAGGAAGGCAGAGCTGGTTCAACATTAGAAAACTATCAGCGTAATTGACAGTCAGTATAAATAACAACAAAGATGTATGATTATACAAATAGACTCAGAAATAGCCTTTTGACAAAATACAACACTTATTCCTATTAGAAACTCCAGAAAGCTTAGGAATCAATGGAACCTTTCTTAAAAATGCCAAATGTTGTCATTTTTCAGTTGATCAGTTGCGTGTGACTCTTCATGATCCCATGAACCAGCCATCCTTAAGGTTTTCTTGGCAAAGATACTGGATTGGTTTGCTATTTCCTTCTCCAGTAGCTCCTTTTGTCAGGCAGTCAGAGGTTAAGTAATTTGCCCAGGGTAACACACTTAAGAAGTGACTGAGATTGGATCTGAATATGGGTCTCTCTGACTCCAGACCTAGTGCTCTATCCACCAAGTCACCTAAAAATGATAAATATTGTCCTTCTAAAACCAAGAGCAAGCATGATGTGTAATAGGGATAAACTTGAATGCTTCTCAGTAAGGTTAGGAGTGAAGGAAGGATATCTATTATCATCATCATCACAATTATTCAATATTATACTAGGTATGTAGCTATAACAATAAGACCGGAAAAAGATATTGAAAGAATAAAAATAGGAAAAGAGGAAACAAAGCTATCACTCTTTACAGATGTTAGGATGGTACACTTACAGAATCCTAGAGAATCAATTTTTTAAAAAAACTACTTGAAACAATTAACTTCAGCAAAGTTACAGGATATAAAATAAACGCACATAAAATATCACCTTTTCTATATACTGCCAACAAAACCAAGCAGGAAGAGATGGAGAAATTCCATTTAAAATAATCGCAGACAAAATAAGTATTTGAAGTCTACCTGCCAAGACAAACTCAGGGATTGTATGAATACAAATATGAAACAGTTTTCATACAAATAAAGACAGGTGTAAAGAATTAAGAAAATATTAATTGCTCATGGGTAGGCCAAGCCAAAATAATAAAAATGACAATTCTACTTATTAATTTACTTATCTAGTGCCATACCCATCAAACTACCAAAGAATAACTTTCTAGAGCTAGAAAAAAATAGTAACAAAATTTATCTGGAATATCCAGAAATACCAAGGGAATTAAAAAAATGTCAAGGAAGGTAGCCTAGCAGCTTCAGCTTTCAAACTATATTAAAAAGCAGTAATTATAAAAAAAAAAAATCTGGTACTGGCTAAGAAATGGAGTGGTGGGTCAGTGGACTAGTTAGGTACACAAATGTTATTATTCAGTTGTTTCAATCATGTCTAACTCTTTATGACCCCATTTGAGGCTTTCAGGGCAAAGATAATAAGAGTGGTTTTTCATTTCCTTCTTCAGTCATTTTTACAGATGAGGAAACTGAAGTAAATTTTAAGGGACTTAATCAGGGTCACAAAGCTAGTAAATATCTGAGGCTAGATTTGAACTCAGAAAGTTCTTTTGAGTCTTCCTGAATCTGGGTCCACCACTCTATACACCATGCCACCTAGCTGCCCTAAGTACACTATACATAATAATAAAGGATCATAGTAATTTAGCGTTTGATAAACTGAAAGATCCAAGTTTGGGGGAAAGAATTCACTATCTGACAAAAATTGCTTGGAAAACTGGAAATAGTTCGGCAGACACTAGGCACAGACCAATATCTCACACTGTATACCAAGGAAAGGTCAAAATGGAGAAATGATTTTGACATAAAGAGTAACATTATAAGCAAATTAGAAGATTCTAAAACTTTATCATGACACAAAACCACCCTTCTTACTATGTGTCTGGCCTCCTGGTACCATGCTCTTTTCACTACAACTGGCTCCCATTTGTTTTCACAGCTCAGTTGCATGCAGTCTCATAAATTCAACCACTGAGCTGATGAAATGGTCCCTTAAAAAGAAGCTATCTGTCCTGTACAGTAACAGAACACAATAACTCAAGCAGCAGTTGGGAGGCAGGTTATTCCTCAAATCTTAGCAAGTGGACTAAATGTTGATGCCAAAGAGGAAAAAGTGAAGCCACCTCTTCTTTCTCTTCATCTTAAGCAATCTCTTTCCATCCCCAGCAACATTTGGCATGAGTACCAAACGTTAACACTTAATTGCATTCTGTCATCATTACTTTACTTCTCTGGGTCTCTGTTTCCACCTTGCCAAATAAGTGGATTGGCTAGAATGACCTCTAAGATCTATCTCAACTCTAGCATTCTGTAATTCTAACTTTTCAAGAATACCACTGCATTCCACCAATTCACCATTATCATATCAATATTTTGGTTCTGTTTATCCCATATCCTTTGAGTCATTTTTCAATCATCTCCAACTTCGTTGGGGTTGTCTTGGCAAAGATACCGAAGTAGTCAGTCATTTTCTTCCCTAGCTCATTTTACAGATGAGGAAACTGAGACAAACAGGGTTAAATGACTTGCTCAGGATGACACATCTAGTGTCTGAGGTAGGATTTGAATTCAGGAAGGGAAATCTTCCTAACTACAGGCCCAGTACTCTATCTACTGCACCACCCAGCTGTTCATCCTATGCTTATGCAATTACATAAGTATTTACACATTTAAATATTTACTTATATAAGTATAGCATTGTTAAAATATATTTCATATCATGTTAATTAAAATATAATTATAGGATTATTATTAAATAAGTACTTGTAGAAGTATATAAGTATAGGATTACTGTTATTAAATAAGTACTTCTATAATAAGCTTATGCAGTGCAAAGTCCCTTCCTTTTCTCATCCCCACAGATCATACCACAAGGCTGGGGATATAGAAAGCACTCAATAAAGACGTGCCAATTGATGGACTGGTGCCTCCCTGCAAAGATAGCACGCATATTTCTCACACCAGTTACATTCTTTTTTCCCCTTTTGACAGATTTATTTTATAGTCACTTAAAATATCATCCAACCCAAGGGCAATATTTACCGCAGGGATAGGTTTACACAACACAAAGGCATTTACAATCCATTGTACCCACTGAATAATAATTTTACTGATTAAATTTCTTAAAATTTATCAAATGTTTTAAAAAATGCTGAACAAGATGAGGGGAATATTTCAGTGTGGTCTGTTCTTTTCAATTTGCTTTAAAAAAAAAAAAAAAGGAAAAATGTCCTGCTTTCCAAAAAACTGGTAATAAGCAAGAACTACATACAGCAGCAGGGATGTTAAGGCATTTCTCAAAATCTTTGCAAATAAGTCCAAGATGGGAATGGGAGGGTGAGGAAATCAATAGAGAAGCATTACTATAGATGCCATAATATACAATAAATTTAGATCATTTAAAATAAAAAAGGGAAAAAGGAGACAAGAGGCAGCATTTTAGCAGCAAATGACTCAACAGAAAATTATATTTACAAAGAGATAAATACAAGGAATTTGGGGGAGGGTAGGAAAATGGATCAGTAGAATGAATGAAGGCCTCAAAGAAAACATGGCATGGTCATTTTAAAAGCAATTACATGTTCCAAATCTGAAACTGTCCAGAATAATTTTGGTTTTCTGGAATTTACATCTTTGAATACCACAATTCAGGTTATATTTATACAAGGGTAGCAATAATTGGGAGCTGACCATACTGTCACCAACTTTTCATCAAATGTAAATTCATACCCTTCATGAACCAGTTGACATGCTCTGCAAATGAGTTTTAAGTTGCTGAAATGAATAAACTCCTTTGTGACTTTCCCTCCAAAAAGTCAACCTGTTCCCTGTGGACCTATTGCCTAAGTATTTTATATCTCCCAGATCTGACCACATCAAGTCACAAAATGCTCCTTTGTAAAGAAGTTCCTGATTCTGTTCAATGGTTTAGATTTGATTCAGTGTTTTTTATGCTATAAGGGAGACAATTAAAACTGCCACTGTGATCATATAAAGATTTTGGTACAGTATTTTCAGGCAATGACATTCCTATATTGTGTCTGGGACTCATCTTCAGATCATTCTCCAACAATTACTTATAGAGGTACATAGTCTCCACATACTTGTCCAATCCAGGGGTACCATTTTGGATATAACAACTCACCGGGGCAGTGACACCAATTAGATTCTTGAAAAAAGGTATCTATAACCATTCCCTGACAACCCAAACTCTACTGATAATGCTTTCCCAGAGCATTATCTCAACCTGTCTTCTCAAACAGCAATATCTTTTTTTCAATTTATTTATTTGTTTTTAGTTTTCAACATTCTCTTCCATAAGTTTTAAATTTTCTCCTCCTCCCTCCCCCTTCCCTCCTCAAGACGGCATGCAATCCAATATAGGCTCTACACTTACATTCCTATTAAACACATTTTTATATTAGTCATGTCGCATAGAAGAATTAAAATGAATGGGAGAAATCATGAAAAAGAAAGAAAAAACAACAAAAAATAAAATGGTTTGCTTCACTCTGCATTCCAACTCCACCATGGCATTTTGCATCATGAGCCTTTTGGAATTATTTTAGGTCCTTGCACTGCTGAGAAGGGCTAAGTCTATCAAAATCAGTCATCATACACTTGGCTGTTACTGTGTACAAAGTTCTCCTGGTTCTGCTCACTTCACTCCACATCAGTTCATACAAATCTTCCCAGGTTTTTCTGAAGTCCACCTGTTTGTCATTTCTTATAGCACAATAGTATTCCATTACATTCATATACCACAGCTTCTTCAGCCATTCCCCAATTGATGGGCATCCCCTCGATTTCTAGTTCTTGGACACTACAAAAAGAGCTGCTTTAAATATTTTTGTACATGTGGGTCCTTTTCCCATTTTTTATGATCTCTTTGGTATACAGTCCTAGAAGCGGTATTGCTGGGTCAAAGGGTATGCACACTTTATAGCCCTTTGGGCAAAGTTCCAAATTACTCTCCAGAATGGTTGGATCGGCTTACAGCTCCACCAACAATGACTCAACTCTCCCACATCTTCTCCAACATTTATCATCTTTCTGTTTTGTCATGTTAACCAATGGGATAGGTGTGATATGCTGCCGCAGAACTGTTTTGATTTGCATCTCTCTAATCAATAGGGTTTTAGAGCATTTTTTCATATGACTATAGATAGCTTTAATTTCTTCCTCTGAAAACTTCAACAGTAGTCTCTTAATCGTCAAATTCAATGTATATTTTTTAATCCACATTTCACTTGAATTCTGTAGCTTCTGATACTGCTGACCATCTCTTCCTACTAGATACTGTCTCCTTTCTTGGGCATAAGAGATATCATCGCCTTATAGTTGCCAGACTTCTCAAATGCTTCTCTGTTTCCCACAGTGACTATTCATCATCTTCCTGACCTGTTAAATTGTTTTTCCAAAAATCAATCTTTAATTTTCTTTACTTTTCTATATCATTCTCATTCATTCTTAACTACCATCTCTATAGAAATGACTCACAAATCTTTGTCTCCAGTCTGATTCTTTTCTTCTGAGTTACAGATTCATATTTCTAGCTGCCTATTGGACATCCTTATTCAGATGTCTGCCCAATATCTCAATATTACCTTGTTCAGGCTGAATTTCTTTGTACTAGGTCTTTTTTTTTTTTAACTCAATCTGCCTTCACCATTGATGTCACTAGCACCATTATTTATTCAGTTTCAGTTCCATATATTTTAGTACTTTTGTTGACCTGTGCAACTTCATCTCTTACATGCAATCATTTACCAAGTCTCTAAATCTTTCCAATACACACTGTCCTCTCTATTCCCACTGTTACCACTCTAATAGGAGCCCTCAATAAGATCCATCTAGACTACTGCAAATTTCCCTCTCAATAATGTTCAAACTCATTTGCCTGGCACTCAAGACCTTCCCCACTGTATCTCTGGGGACTCTTTCTTATCCTAATTTACATTAAACACCACTCCATGCACTCTATACTCCAAACTATCCTTATCTTTCCAAACACGATTCTTTGTTCCCTCACAACTCTGTTACTTAAATTATAATACTTTGCATTTGTGCAATACCAGCCACTTAAAACTCAATTCAAATGTCACCTCCCCATGAAGCCAAAACTGATCTTAAGTGAAAATGATTGCTTTCCCACTTTTACTTCACATAGCACTTTATTCCGGAATGTACTTATTGTGTGATGTTGTGTCACTATTTGTGTGTGTTTTGTATTAGTTACTGGACCTCATAAGAGCAAGAATGTATTTTTTCTACACTTTGTATCTTCCCAAGAGCTTAACTCAGTTCTGAGTATGCAGTAGGTATTTGATAAATGTCTCTTGAAATGAAATGAAGCTATCTCAGAAGATAGCAAGAAAGGAGTAGATGGATATAAGAAAATGCCAAATGTTTCCTATGACAGCAAGTCAAGTAAAGTTGACAAGCATTGTTAAGAATTTACTATGTGCCAGGCACTGTGCTAAGTGCTGGGGAGACAAACATAAGCTGTCCTCAAGAAGTTTGCATTCTAAAAGTGTAAAGCATCACATAAAGGAGAGCTGAAAAGAGGAAGAAGAATGAGCATACCCTACTGGGGGCGGCATAGTAAAGAAAGTCCTATGGAGACAAAGCATCAGTGCAGCCCAACATTTGGGAATGCTGTTGCATATCCCCTGGGAATATTCTCAGACCCATATATCCAAAAAAAAAAAAAAAAACCAACAGAATCACCACAACGGTTTTCAGGTCAATCCATCAGTCATTCATGCAGCCATGGAGTAGATCATGACTGATCAGTTCAGTTCAAAGCTATAGTTCAAATGATTATATAATATTCATTCTATAACATTTGCAAAGGGTCTGTTGTATGAAAGGTTGTGATTGGGAAAAAATGGTGAGAAAAGAAAAAAATTAAAAATAGACAATCCCTTGCCCTCATTGAGTTTATAGTTGGAGAGGGGTGATAAAAATATGTACCCAGTGCGATACAACACAAAAATAGATGATAATACGGAACTGTATATAGAAATGACATTAGATGGCTTCATATCATAGATGTTTAGAAAGTATAACACTGAGGGGACAAAATAAACCTGATTCCCCAAATCCCAAACAAGCAGCCATGACACCCAGGGTAACAAATCTCAATATGCACTTTTTTGCCTGGCCTGAAAGAAGACTTATGCTGAAAACCACTGGTTTATCTGAATGTGCTCCATAACCTCCTACTCTCAGGGTAGAAAAGCAGAAGGGTCCAAGATGCTTAGATACATCTGGGACAAGTTCCATCTATCCCCTGGGAATATTCGCAGACCCACACAGCCTATATAATTTGCTCCTTGGAAAAAAGGAAAAGCTATAGCAAATACATACAAATAAACCTCACGTTGACATGACAACTGGCTTTTTCCCTACTGGGAAGTATGTCATCACAAGAGCTTACACTAGTAATCAAACCTTCTCATTGAAGGACACCTGCTTATCGCTGGAAAAAAGGTACATTGTTTCCCTTGCCTATTTACTTTTTGGTCTCTTATTTGAGCATTTTAAGAACACAATTACGTATATTTGGAGCTCCCAAACAAAGCCAAAATTTACCTAACCCCTGTCCAATTGCAATGGAAGATTGTTCCACTCCAGCTCTACTTCTTGGCTCATGAGCTACTCCCCACCGCCCAGTATGAAATGAAAGGCCCAATCTAAAAGGATCACCTAATTAAATTGACTAATGCAAACACCACTTACAAATGAAAGGAATTGTGACTTTTATTCTGAGCTAACGTTTTTGAAGTCTCAAACCTTATATTTTGAAAAACCCATGAAGGAGATAATAAGCTCCTTGGTACCTAATGTTTAATGAAAGTACTAGACTATGGGTCAGTGGGAAAGTCAATAGCAAGGCCTGGAAGCAAGGTGGAAATGGCATGGCTTGCACATAGTAGATATTTATAAAAAAGGCTAGAAACGAAGGAATTTTACTTTCTCCATAATTCAAACACTCCATTTGTTCATTTATTCAGAAAGGGATTTCCCCCAGATATTTTTTTACCAACTCAACTCAGAGACCCTCGTGTCCAACCCCTAACAGGATAAGAACTCTTCTTGTGATATATCCAATAAATGGTCCTCCAGAGGTCTTTGCTTGAAACCCTCCAATGAAGCACACCCCACGAAACTCCAGAACTAAACCTTTTTGTTTTCAGATAGCTCTAATGTTGCCTATAAGATGTATGTGATCAAAAGACACATGAAACACATTCCTTGCCCTCCAGAAAATTATCTGGGTCGTCATAAATATGAAACTTTTAAAGAATACAAAGCGAAATATAAGGTCTCCCCAACCTATGACCTCATATATTATGCTACTTGAACTTTTCTTATGAAGTTTTCCATTAGAGATAGAAGGATAGAAGCTGCACTTTCTCTGTTATTTATAGCCTTAATGAGTTGCCTAGACAGAGTACTGAGAGAGAAATTTTTCCAACACACATTCAGGGTCCTCCATAGTCAAGATCCAACCTATTCTTCGAACCTGATTTCATATTATTCCCTTTTATATATTCTATCCCATGGACCCTGCTAAAAGCACAGGCTAACCAATGATTTAGATTAATTAGATGATATGAGTGGCAGATTTGACAGATGAGAATAGGGGCAGAGCAGATATCCCATTTGATCAGGAACACAAGAATGAAAGAAATCAGTTTTCAATTGACTGCTCCCCACACAGAGAGACCAAATTTTAATAAAAAGCAGAAATGGGTAGAATCCAAGACATTTCTCATTGATTCAATTGCAAAATCCCTCCTTTATTCTAGTTTTCATATATTTTATCAGTTACTTATTTGGGGTTGACTAGTTATAATTTCTGTCCCTTCAACTAAATTGTAAAGTCCTTGAGAGCAAGGGCCCTGTCTGATTTCCCTATACAGAGCCATAATTAGGAATCTGTGTGCCAGGGTGGGTGGTGGCAGAAGTGCAAAGGACACTATAACCACAAAGTCTCATTTTCTAAAGAATCTAGTTGCCATACCTGCAGGGATTGGGCTAGTGGTAAGGAAGGAAGTGACTCTAGGAGAGGGGGAGCGTAGTGATTGAACCTGGGGTCTAGAGATCCTGACCAATAGAGCATCAAAAGAAAATTCATAGGGGTTACTACCAGGAAGACATTTACCCTGCTGAAATATCAATGCCATGGGACAGTCTCAGTCACCTAATCCTCATTGGGACTGTTCCTCTATGATATCACCAGTACTCTCTCCCTCAGTGACCTTACAGCAGTCTGTACTCTAATTGTTCACTCATTATATACCAGATTTGTATATACATGTTTCAGAGAATTTGTTAGATTATAAACTCTTTGAGGGTGGGTACTTTGTAAAAAATCAGGCCAGTGTCTACTGGCCTTCTATGGCACTCTGTATATACTAAAGTGCTAAATAAGTGTTTTCAAGATAAATGAATACTTCCGTGAATGTTCAAATCACTTCCTATTAAAAGAAGGATAAAGTAGCTCCTTTGCCTAGGTTATGTGGTCTCCTCAGTGTATAGATTACTATGAGAGAATTCACATTACTCTCTTTACCCCACTACCCATTCTTCCCCAATAGACACATCTCTTCCCTGCATTCATCTCATGGAAGTTATGCAAGGATGGAAATCTAGACTGAAGTTTCAGCTAGTTCCCTTGGGCGTGGTTATACATTTTCCAGTCTGAGGTTCTGGAAATAGGATGTACTTGGATGTTCAGAAAGAGACATAATAACAAGACCTAATAAGACATGTGGAAAGTGGAGGGAATCAGGAACCACATTTGAAGCTATCAATCAGCAGCTATGAAAGCAAAGTGGCTTTTACCCTCAGATCTGGAAAGCATCATGAAGGAAAAGAAAGCTTTCTCTGTGAAAAGTCAAAAATAATCTAGTTTAACCTTTCTTTTTAGAGACTGGGAAACTGGGACCCAGAGAGAGCTGGTGACTTAACCAAGGTTACACAGTAGAATAAAAACTAGAATGTGGATCTCTTGATGCCTAATTGACTGTCATTTGTTTACACAAAAGTTCCCCAAACTCATTTCCTCTGCCCCCAGCCTCAAAAAGCAACTATATAAGGGCATGGCTGTACCAGTTCAAACTTGTGGTCAAGGACAGTTAAGGCATCCCCCAATAAGGTAGAAATGATCACGCCTCCAGTTCTATCCTCAGCTCATTCCTCATCCCCAAGAAATTGGTGGCTCCTTGTCTCTAAAGGCTCAGGAGGTGACACCTTCCCCTCTCCTCCTTTATGTCTCCCTAGCTCTGCCTTTCTAACCCATCTGGCTGCCAGGTTAGTCAAGCCCTGTGCCACAAGTGGAGAGAAGTCAGAAATGGGGGAAGGGGCTCCTAATAAACCATTTCAATAAAAGCATGATGACCAGCACTGGGAAGCAGAACCACTAAAAAGAGAAATGAGATATTATTTGCAAAGTGTTTAGCACCATACCTGATGCATAGTAGGTACTATACAAAAACTATTATTATTCTTTTCAATTTTGTTACCATTATGATCATTACTAATGGGAAGGAAACCTCCCCACCCCCCTTGATCTGAGGCCAAAGGCCTGAGTTATAGGAGGCAATAGAAGGAAATAACACAAATATTCCACTCTTCAGGCTCATTCCTTAGCAATAAGCCAATTTGTTCAGGATTGAATACAAAAAAACAAACAAACAAACAAACAAAGACTTCCCTTGCTCTAGTCTAGAGACTGAGGCTGAACCACTCACAGGAGTATAGCTGAACGAGAGTAGGGGCTTAGTGCAATATAATGGAAGTCTGTTTTAATACAGTAAATCCTATGTTCTCAAATAATAAACCAAAAGCAAACAGGTTCACATCGCCTGCTACCATTATAAAAGCACAACAGGTATCATTTGGGGAAAGCACAGATTTCCATCATCAAGTTACATAGCAGGAAACTCTGAATAAACCAATCTCTAGTTAATGAGGTTTTGATGTACGAGAAGGTTAGGATGCCTCTACAGTTATGAGACCCATTCCATTTCCCCAGAATCTTGTTAATATATGCATTATCTGCAAGTCTGAAACTATGGGTATGGGTGGTTGGAACACATTTTTAGCCTATACAGAATAGGTAATAAAATTTAAATAGGACAGAAAAGTAAAAGTTTGAATTCAGGTTCAAAAAATCAATGGCACAGGTACAAGATGAGGAGGAGCAGGAACTGGCATTGACAAGAACAGTTCTAGTCTCACTCAGAGAAAGACCCTGGCAGCACTGTGCTGCCCCTTCCCCCCATTACCCACCCTCTTTCTGAGGCCTTGGCTTCACCCAGGCTCCTTGCAGCTTCCTAGTCCATCATCATGATATCCTGCAGCCTTTGGGTCACTGGTCCTTGCTGAGTACCTAGGAGGTGAGCACATCCTGGGGCTGATAGGCCTGCACAAATATGCTGCTTTATGCCTTTGTCACAAACATCTGTTGAATAACACATTCAAAAGATGGTCTTGTTGATATGGAAAAATTGACAGTTCATGTCGTATCTGCCCGAGAGAAACTCAATCAAATTGGTTCTTCCTTGGCTCACAGATTGAGCTGAGATGTTGTCTGACACTGGTCTGGGTGTGTTTTCATTGCTATAGAGGTGTTGAACCAGTTGCTAATGGCTTGCCACTCTCAAAGCACTGAGCCATTTGTACAAAGCTTTCTGCAATATGGTAGCAAAGCTGCCAGAGTCAGGAGAATCAAAGCTACAAGTTCTTGGAACTCATTCTTTGGACAAATTTGCAAATATTGAAAAAGACACACCCTCTTATTACAGACGTTCTGACTTTTTCATTTCTCAATTCAGTGCCATGTGTTATTCCTGTCATGATGATCCAGAAATACAGGCAGAAATCCACATAGCTGGGATCCAAAGAATTCAGGGTACGGTTTGCAAAATAGCTAATGATGAGCTGTGGCCGACTATATGGGAACCAAGCATATGGACAAAATTTCCATCTTTGTTATTTAACATCCAAAAATAAAGAATATTTACAGTCCAACAGATTCTCCTTCATCTCTTTCTGGAGGTGACAAAGAGGAAAACCCTGCTGTGTTGGCTAAAAACTGTTTCAGAGAATTACTGAACCAAATAACATATAAGAACAGGAATAATCCTGTTTGACCAGTTGTTGGATATTTAGATCATCACAAACTCTGGAATCCCAATGAATTTGCAGTCCACTGCTTTAAAATTATAATATATTGCATGAATACACAGTATTACCATGTGATCCAAGAGGCTCTAGGGCATCTTAATGCTCAGAAAAAAGATTCTCCATGCATTCAAACAGGAATTTTTCAGGTTCTCTTAAAAGCAGTTGTCATTCTCTAAAGGATCAGCAGGCCCCACAATAATGGAAGTATTTAACACTTTTTCTCAGTATTGAATTTTGTGGTGCATGGAGTGTTGTTCAAATCTGGCCTCAGACACTTACTAGGTGTCTGACCCTGGACAAATCAATTAACCCTATTTGCCTCAGGTTCTCATCTGTAAAATGAGGTGGAAAAGGAAATGGCAAAACCTTCTAGTATTTTTTGCCAAGAAAACCCAAATGGGATCACGGAGAGTCAGACACAACTGAAATGACTCAACAGCACTGACTTTGGAGCTGGCAAAAGATGGGATTGTACAGGTCAACATAAGCACAAGAACCAAACGCAATGATAAGAAGATTGTCCAGAATGCTATTAATGAAACAATGGGGAAACATGGGAAGAATTCCATGAACTGATGAAAAGTGAAGCAAGCAGAATCAGGAGACTGTGGTAGGTAGTTATAGCAACATTATTAAGAATGATCAACTGTGAAAGACTTAGCTACGCTGTTGAAGATAATGATCCAAGAAAATTCCAAAGGACTCATGATGAAAAACACTTTCCACCTCCAGAGAGGGAACTAATGAACTCTGAATGCAGATTGAAGGATATTATTTTTTTTTTACTTTCTTTATTTTTATTGCCTTATTTTGTTTGTATTTTCTTTTGCAACATGGCTAATATGGAACTATGTCTGGCATAACAACATATATAATTGAAATCAAAATGTTTGCCTTCTCAAGAAAGAGGGAGGGGCAGGAGGTAAAGAATTTGGAATTCAAAATTTAAAAAAAGATTATTCAAAAATTTTACATGTAATTGGGAAATATCTAATGAGATGAATAATAACTTTTTTAAAAGTATAGGATGAGGCAATTAGAAGGGTGATCAGAGAGAAAGAAGTTACCTCCATTAAAATAGCTCCTTAAAGTCACAGGGGCTGTAAGCTCTATTTTGGCCAACATAATGATGCAGTTATTTTTTTAAAATGTCATTTTTTTGCTTATATCAATGAAATCACAGGTCCTTGATCTATCCTTAATGTGTCCAAATTGAAGCAGGCAAGAAAGTAACTGAACTCTGGATATATTCCACATATAATTCCAATTCTGAGTGTTACATTTTCTAAGTTATATTAGAAAAATAAATATAGAGGAAAGGGGAAAAATGATTTTGCTAGTCTCAAAACCATGCCATATTAATTTATCCAATAAATAGTCTGTCATTCAATAAACGTTTATTACTGAATGAATTCTTGCGACACACAAAATGTTTCAAAAGCTAGAGATATTTAGCCTGGAGAAGAAAGTGGGGGGGGGGGGCAGGGTCATCATTTCATATTTTGGGGCTTTCATGTAGGCACAGAAGAGGCATCCTACATGACTCCAGAAAGCAGAACAAGAATCATTAGAAGCCAGAGGATGGTAGATTTCAACTCAATATAAAAATGAACTTTCTAACACTAACGAAGCAGCCTGCCTGGTTGCGGAGGGAGCTCTATCACTTGAAGTGTTCAGAAGCAAAGGGATGATACAGCCTGTTAGAAGCTTCTTGCATGGAGTAGGTCAGTTAGCCTAACTCTCTAACTGTATGATGCCGATTCCACAATTCAGCTTCTACGAACACATCACCATCAATTCATGTGTCACACAATGAATCAGACAAGAAACATTAATCAAGTGTCTATTATGTGCTGGACACTGGGCTAAGATCTGGGACAATCCCTATTCTAAAGGAGTCCACAGTCTAAAGTTGGAGACTGCATGCAAACAACTGTATACAAACAAGAGAAACTGGAGATAATATCAGGGGAAAGGTCATAGCATTAAGGTAGATTGGGAAAAATATCATATAGAAGGTCAGAATTTTATCTAGGCCTTGAAACCAGGGAAACCAGGAAGTATAGGAGGCAGGTGAGAATTCCAGGGATTAGGGACAGCCAATGAAAATGCATGCAGTTGGGAGATAGGATATCTTGTGTAAGGAATAGTATGGAGGCCAATGTCACTGGATTGAAGAGTATATAAGAGGGAAATAAGCTATAAAAAAATAAGAAAAGCAGAAGTGAGGAAGATGATGAAAGACTTTTAATGCCAAGCAGATGATTTTATAACTGCTCCTGGAGATCATCAAGAGCCACTGGAATTTGCTGACTAGGTGAGTGATATGGTCAGACCTATACTTTAGGAAAATCAGTTTTACCACTAAGTGAATGACAAGAGAGTGAGGAAAGATTCGAGGCAGGTATACAAATTAGTACAATTGTCCTGGTATGATTGGTACCAAGGTGGTGGCATGGTCAGAGGAGAGAAGGGGACATACAGGAGAGATGTTAGAAGGTAAAATCAACAGGACTTGGCAACTACTTTGGTAAGAGGAGACAAAAGACTAAGGACTGGAGGGTTACATCTAGTTTATGAGCCTGAGTGATAGGGATGTACTCGTCCTTCAACCGTAATAGAGAAGTTACCAAGGCCTCCTAAGGCAGGAGCTGCTACTGATGGTGCAAACCAGGATCATCTGTAGTAGTGTTTAAATAGTGGAATTCTATGGGAAAAGATCATGTATAGATAGTTGGTAAAATGCCTATTTCAAGATAACAGAGGAGCTGGGTAATTCTGCCTGCAGGCCTATATCTTTGATTTGTTTACTGTCTTTACTTTGGAGGAGGAAACCACTAGTAGTATACTTTATTTAATATTAAAAATATGTTCCTGGATTACATGTACAAGCTTCCCCAAATAAGATCACTTTGACAAAAAAAAAAAAAATCTCACAACTCCATTAGGCTATTTTCCTAAAAATCATTATTAATATTAGATTGTAAATTTCCACGGGAGGGTGTGGGCATGTTTGAGCATTGCTTTGATCAGAAAGAAAGTTCTAAGAGGTGACCAGATAACTGATCTCCCCTCATGACATCATATTGCTATGCCAAGTTTGTGACATTTTCTAAATTCCTAATCTATTTCTTCTTTCTCTGTTGTATACTTCAAAGGTAATATCACTTCTAAGTCTGCCTCTATCAAACTTCACCCACATGCTGACCACTAGTTTTTATCTCCTTTAGTTACTGGATTTTCTTATGTGAATTTATATAGTTATTACAGTGCTACTCCACCTACGTTTTTCCCTATCCTACTGTTTTTGTATAAGGTATACCCTTCAAGGAGCATATTACCATCACCATTACCTGGTGACATCTTCGAAATCAAATACACCTCCTTGTTTTAAGCCTACCTCACCTTGCATTTTTCCCAAACTCTGTGAATTTTTGTATAAACTTCCGAGGTTATGAATTTTACTGCTGGTTCTTGTCTGGAATTTTGTCTCATGAATTTCTATGACTTCTTCCTACATTGGAGATACTACTGTCCATGGTACCTAGTGAGGTGGCGATGTGTGTGCATGTGTGCATGTGTGTGTGTGCATGTGTGTGTGTGTGTGTAATTTTCTTCCTTCCCCTGCCTTTAATAACTTATGAATTTAATTTACCTAATGCACTAAAACTTGCCCTAATCATAATAAAGCAAAACACTGCTGTAACAGGATTTGATCTCTAGAGACAAAGATCATCTCTGGCCTCTGACTTAGGGAGAGGAGCTCAATTGGGAACCTTCAAAATTCAAGCCAATGAGAGAAAGGTTACTTGCGGCACTTTAGAGACATGCTGGCAGATCACAAGCTCTCCCCACCCCCACCCCCACCCCCACTGCTCAAAGCATGAAAGCTAAACCAGAGCACCAGGATTTTAAGATAGCTTCATGTCCCTTTAGCCCCTTGATGCCTCAGGACCTCCAAGAACAGTGTAAGTGGTTTGGCTACTCCTCTTCACCCTAAGAGCTTCTGAGACAAGGGGAATTTATAGGAGAGAGAAAGGAAGGAGAGGAAAGGGAATTGCTTTACAAAGATCCAATAGTCCTGGCCCTCTGAAATATATAATTTCAAGTGTTTATAGTCTGGATATTGGTCATTCTGGAATGTATCTTGCAAATTACATGGATACACAGTACATAGGTACTATGTGCTGAGAGACATAATTTTCTTTAATACTGTATTTTCATGGAACCAATTAATAATGCTAAGTAGGATATGCTTATACACATTTTTAGGTAGTTATGGGCTACATTCTTGGTCTTCTACAGCAGATAATGAGGAATGTAGGGATCACCTTCCCCTAAGAAAAGTGGAATACCTGTTGCCCCATGGCAAAAGTCATTTGGAATTGGAGGTCTCCTTTTCAACATACCCATACAAGAGGAGGTCGTCTACTCTTTATTTCCCATCATTACTTCTAGACTCTCCTTCTGCAGCTTCATGTAGCAACCTATGGTCCTTTCAGGCTAACATCATCATTCTCTATAACATGGTTCACATCTTCATTGCTGTCATTTGCCCAGCCTCTGGGTCATTTTCCCTTCTTTCTCAAGGGTTCATTATTTAGATCAGTCTTATCTATTCCAACCCTTGCCTAGTTATTTCAGTATTCACAGTGATGTAAATCTGACCATCCAGGTCTCTCATTTCATTAGCATCCTCAACTCCCCCAACATTCTACCTCAATTGCCAATGATAACTTAGACTTCACTGCTATCACCCCAAACTATTCTATTCCTGTGATCTTGACCTCTGATGTTCCCATCATCTCCTGTTATTATGTCCTCTATCTGTTTTTTCTGTGTCTCTGTTTCTTCTTCCCTCTCATTTTCTCTCTGTGTGTGTTTCTCTCTCTGTCTCTCTGTGTCTCCCGCTCTTTTTCCTCTTAATTCTCCTCCTCCTCCTTTCTTTCTTCATCTTCATTATAGCCTCCAATTCTTACATTTCTTCCAATTCGCCCAGTCCGTCGTCTGCTCTAGTTTCACTTTTCTCACTTTGTAATTTTGACTCCCAACTACATGCTGACACTCATCCTTAAAATCTTACTTCCTTGTCTTTCTGAAATTTACATTTTGCCAAACTACAATCCAGAGTCATGCTCTTCCCCTTTTTCCCCAATTATCTGCTTTTTTTTCTCCCACTTGTGAACCACAGAATGCTATCAGAGGAAGTCCAAAGGGGTGATAGCTCCAATCCCACCTCAATTAATACAAACACAGAAGGTCCAGACATCACAACTGAATCAATCAATAGTTTAAACCAAGTATTAAAGAATTTTCCTACAACCCCATTATAAGGTGTGAACAAGTTTTTAATTAATTTGTGAAGATTATAAGGCTCTAATAATTGGATGAATGCAAATGATACCATACAGGAACTCTCTTATAATTGGTTGAGAACAAGTTACACCTTTTGGCCTATATATAAAAATAGCAAGTTAGTTGTGAGTCCGTCAATCAAGTGGTAGATCAGTCCAGACGCAGAGGATTTCAGTACAGAAAATTCCAGACTTAGGGTTGAAACCAAGACCTAGGTACCTCTTAGGGGTAAGGAAAGTTTATTTTTTCCTCTTTTTCTTCCTTAACCATTTCCTCCTTCCACTGGCCAAGTCATCAGAGAGTTAGTAGCTGGCTACTAGACAGTAGCTGGCAATATATCTAAATGGGATCAGAGAGACTGCAACGATAGATAACACATCCAGTCTGGAATAGAAGGAACACAGATATAAAAAGAAAGACAGATATGGAAAAGTAAAGAGTTGGCAAGTTAGGAAGCAACTAGAACTACTGGCTATGGATTCAAGAGAAAGGAATTTTAGGCCATAAAGCTCCAGGAATTGTCAATCATCCCTTCCCTGTGTGTATTTTTGAGAGTTTATGTTTCTGGGATACAGGAAAAAATGTTTGTGATAACTCTTCTTCCTATGCCATTTAGTAAATGCCTCTGGTAAAAGCTAAATGAGGCTACTGACTGATTATTAATAGAAAGCACACCAGTAGGGATTTGTAAGTAACAGAATTAGAAATCTCACTCCTGGAACCCTGAGTTGTGACAGTCAAGTCCCAGTCTGTAAATATGGACTTCAGATTTGGGGCTACACTAAAAGTCCATGTTATCCATTCTCACCTAGGTTATCTGCTACATAACAATCCTTTAAAAAAAATTAAAAATTAAAAAATCCCTGATTGATTCTCTATCCTATCCCCCACAGCAACTGTTTTAAGTCTTTCTCCTCCCAACTCAATCCACTCTCCTCTTTCACAAAGGATGATGTCATCAACTTTCTTGTGAAAGTTGAGGCCATCTCTCATGAAATCCCTCCTTTCTCATATGCTATGCTGCAAAACAGTTCTACATCTCTTCCCATCCTCTTGTCCTTTGCCACTTGTCTAAGGAACAATAATAATGATTAAAGCTATTATTTATATAGCACCTAATGGTTTTCAAAGTGTTTTACAAATATTATGTCGTTTGATCCCCACAACATCCCTGGCAGGTAGGTGCGACTTTTATACTCATTTTACAGACAGTAACCTAAGTCCTTGTGTTCCTCAAATCTTTGGCCTTGGACTCATTTCTTCTGTGTATTTTCTCCTTTGTTGAGTTCGTTGACTTTTCATTAGTCATGTTTATGCATGTGACAATCAGATCTCTCTTTCTATCTCTCTCTGTCTCTCTTTCTATATGTATATGTAGAGATAGACAGATAGATACTGATATATCTACATATATCTATATATACATATAAATATAAACATAGATAAACATAGAGACATGTCTGTATAAATATATTTACCTAGACATATAGCTTAAGTATCTCTCAGGGCAGCTAGTTGGTGCAATAGTTAGAGCACCAGGCCTGGAGTTAGGAAGACTTGTCTTCCGTCCCTTAATCCCCCATTTCTCTTGTTTCTATTTAAGGTACCACAATATACTAAAGCCTCATTATCATCTTCAAGTCTTCTCTTTCCCCTCTGAGGAATCTTCCACATATACAGGAAAATAAATAAAAGAGAAAGAGATCGGTGATATCTACTGGGCTCCCCTTACTGGTTTACTTCTATTTTGTCCTTGGTGTCTATCACATTGTATTTAGTAAATGCTGGGTGTCTATCTTCAAGGAAAATACCATTTAAAGGAGCCTTGGCAGTGAGTCCTGTCAGTCAACAAGCATTTTTTAAATGCTTACTATGTGGTAATTCAAATAATTATCCAATTACTTCTTGGTATAGAAAATTGGCATTTTTGCACAGCACATTTTCCTAAAGCAAAGCACGCTTTCATATAAATGCAAACCACTTAAAAATAAACACTGTGTGTTGGTATACATTTCTTTTAGAATTATACCAAAGGCAGCATGAAATTATGGTGGAGGAAACTGTGAATATCATCACATCAAAATTCTTACTCTAAAGGCCAAGGAAATATTTAGAGATTGGTCCAGGTTGGTCTATTTCCATGGGGCTTCTCAAAGGACGGAAGAAGCCTCTTCCCCTCCTTCTTCTTCCCTCCTACCCAAGAGGTCAAAGATAAGGGGAGATGTCAGTAATGGAGCTCTGCATCCTACATCTTCCCAGTCCATTAAAATGTAAATTAGAAAGCAATGGCTGGTTCCCCCTGGCCCTAGCTCAGCACGGCTGTGTATCAACCTTGCTTCCGTAGCACTCACATCCGTCAGTCGTCCTCGCCTCCATGTGTACAAGGTCAGGCTCTTTATCCAAGCCTGTGACTGACCTGGGGAAGAAAAAGAGTAGTAGTGAGAATGTGGCAAGAAACAGGCCAAGTCTAGAGCACACAATCCTCTCCTTTCAGGAAGATTTGGTCAAATACACCATATAGCAGAGATACACAGTCACTAAGCTCTGAGGTCCTACAAGACTGACTGCTCTGTAGTGAAGGAGCAAGATGTGATAGAGTCCTCTGAAACCTTCTTTGTGTTGCTGCTATAATATAGTTAAAAAGAGCACTAGGTTTAGAGTCAAAAGACCTAGGGTGAATTCTAAAATCTAACCACAGTGCTCTGTGTAATATGGACAAGGCTCTGGGACTCAGTTTTCTTATCTGTAAAATGGGAGGTTAAGTGTTAACACTAGAAGGAAGGCATTGTGGTCAAGCTACAGGGAATAAAAATATTGCTTGTGTCAGGAGGGAGGGGAAGGGTCCCATCATACTCTTTCCATGCTGAAGTAGGTATTAAGGAAATGAATGTGGTGAGAACTAACAGTTCATAGACCAGCCCTTTTGATTCTGATTTTGCAGAAATTCATAGAGTAAGATGAGAGAAATGCAGAAACTTATTATAGTAGAGTTTCAAGGCTAGATAATTCCACAGTTGTACTACGTGCATGTGTTTCCTGGAAGAGTTCTGTGTACATGGCTATGATGCTGAGCTGCTCAAAGTCTGGTGCCCAGAGACTATCAAAAGAATCTGATCAGGCTGTATCTATGCAACAAGGTCAGTATCAGCTGTTTTCTCAAAGACATTTTCTGAGCGTTTCTCCTCTTTCCAAGGACATGTCAAACGTCAGAGATTTGAAGATCCCAAGTGTCAGAGATCATGAGATTCTGAAAATTAAAATACGTAGGTATCTCTCTCTAGGGATGTTGTAATGATTGAATGAGAAAATGATTGTAACCTGTAAAATCATCATATAAATGCCCCTCATATGCCACCAGAATAATCATCATGGTAATCACCCTTAGCTAGGGGTCATTTAGCTGGCAACCTTAACTATCTGGAACATTTTTTTGGAATCATGAAGAAAAAGTCAGAAACTAACAATATGCCACAGTTTTTTGCAAAAGTCCATGCACTGAAACTGATGCATTTTATTCATGGGGAAGACCCCAATCCCTCCTTTCAATTCTGTTTACTCTTGTTGCTGAAATAAATCTAACATAGTCGATTATCTGTTTTCCTAGCACAACTTATATTTGAAGAAGCAAATTTCAAGGGGAATTGCTAAAAGCATGAATACTGATAGAGGGGAAAAGATACAGCTCAGCTGACAGGCTGACATCAGGTGGAAAGATGCAGAAAACTGATTTACAAAAACACACACGAATTGAAAAAGCATAGCAGACTGGGGCCATTTAGGTAGTTCAGTGGCTAGTGCCCTGGAGCCCAGGTCAGAAAGATCTGAGCCTCATGCTGTGTGACCTTAGTCAAGTCACTTAACCTTTGTCAGTCTCAGTTTAAAAGGGGTATAATAATAACATCTACCTTCCAGGGTTGCTGTGAGGATAAAATGAGATAATATTTGGAAAGCACTTTGCAAATCATCTAGTACTATTGCTGCTACTGCTGCTGTTTTTTGCTTCCTGGGCAAACAAGGCAGTGAAGTGTAATAAGCCCTGAGGGCATAATTTTATTCAGCACAGGATAAACACTCATGGAACATTTAGATGGATGACACTGAGTCATCAAGAACTAGTTTTATTCAGTTCTCTCTTCTTAAGAAGGGTGAGATTTCTGTGAAAAAAATTATTCATTTGGACAATTAACATTAACCTTTTTTTAGATCAACTTCTGTTATCTACAAAATCCACATGTTTAAAAAAACCTCCTTTCCTGTAGATATGTAATAATGATGACCATTATATTACCTATATGGTACTTTTTACTTTACAAAGAACTTTTATATCTATTATCTCATTTGCTCCTAAAGTAGGGCAGGTATCAGAATCATAAAAGAATAAAATATTAGAGTACAAAGGGACCTTAGAGGTACAGTTCAATCCTCACTTGAAATAAAAATCCCTCCTGAAACATCCTGTCAAGTGCTCATCTATCACTAAATTACATATATCCTGTAGAGGTATCATTATTGCCATCATACGGTGGGGCTCCAAGGGGTTAAGGTAAGAGTCCAAAGCCACACAGTGATTTAGTGGCAGAACTGGGGTTAGATTCCCAGCCC
The DNA here is from genome assembly GCF_028372415.1 of Notamacropus eugenii. Classification (NCBI taxonomy): domain Eukaryota; kingdom Metazoa; phylum Chordata; class Mammalia; order Diprotodontia; family Macropodidae; genus Notamacropus; species Notamacropus eugenii. The sequence continues at coordinate 183,774,313 of NC_092872.1, read as the reverse complement.
CAGAACACACATGAGGGAACTGAATACTTAAGGAGCATTGTCCTTAGTATCACTTCTTCCCTAATATTAGAGACAATCTGGTTGGCTAGGTGACCCAATGTACAGGGCCCCTGATCTGCTCATCTTCCTGAGTTTAAATCTGGCCTCAGATACTTACTAACTGTGAGACTCCAGGCAAGCCACTTAACCCTGTTTGTCTCAGTTTTCTCATCTGTAAAATAAGCCAGAGAAAGCAAGGAAAGGGCAAACCACTCTAGTGTCTTTGTCAAGAAAAACCAAAATGGGGTCATGAAGAGTGGAACCTGACTGAAAAACGACTAAACAGCAACCAAAACAAAACTGGTTGACTAGGTACATTGTACTAGTTTAGAGAAACTGGAAGAACTAGATTTGGTATTAGAGGGCAATGACAAAGACAGTATGATATGGATGAAGAATCATCTGGCCAGCATTGAGTTGGAAGAGACAAGCTGTCTACTTTCTCAAACCATCAATATCAAATATTTTAAAATCTAGTTGAGATAACCAAATTACCCAAAAGAAACAACTGAAAAACCACACAAGGACATCATGAAGATTCAAGGTATGGTAACAGAAAGAGGGATGTTAAGTGTGAGAAAATCTGAGGCACACTGAGTGTTGTAAAAATTGAGAGGAACAAAACCTGTAGTGCAGACATTGGAGAAGGCTTTCTAGGAGGAGATCTGACTGGAAATAACCTGAGGACACCAGTTGTTTGTGACAAGATACCACCCATTGTTTCACCAATGAAGACTCTGATGGGTAGCACAGGAGATTATCCTAAAATTCAGTTCACCTGAAAATCATTCCCCACCATTTTCTACACTCTCCCAAGGCCTAAAGAATGTCTTTAGTATCAGAACCCAGTTTATGAAACATTCACATTGACATGGAACACTATAAGCCATCAAGAAAGGAAGACGCAAGCCCTGCCAACTGAGAGCTAATATGTAACAGAAGGCAACATTGAGGAGTCCACCATGAATATCGCTATCAGCACACATGCTCTCCTTTCTGCTTATTCAACACCTACTCATTCTCTGAGACCCCCTCACTAGGCCTGTTTCCAGCAAGATGTCTTCTTTACCTCCTCCAAAACCCCCTGTTCTTCCCCACTCCTGCATCCTGTGAAATTCTCCAACACTATGTAGCATCCCTACAGTTCAATACTTCATTACATTCTGTCTTATGCAGTCTTTCAATTGATTCCTCAATAAATCTTATCACCCCAACTGGACTTCATGGAGAGTAAGAAACATGTTTTCTTTCTCATAAACAACCATACAGTGATTATTACAGTTTTGGCACTAGAAGGATCAGGTACATCAATTGATAGAATAATTTTATTATAATTTTACTTTGAAATAAAAAAACTATTCAATTTTTTTTTTGTCTTATGGATGAAAAAATTGCACTTTGTGATTTCACAGAGTTTAGTCCTTCCAGGTATAAATTCTATTCCTTCTAGTCTCAAGCATGCAACAAGTATACAATTTACTTGTCTTTCATTCATGAAGAGGACCAAAATGACCTCACTATGTTAGAGTCAAATTACAGAGTGTCTCGTTGTGGTTGATCAGACCAAGATGAGCTCATAATGCTCTACCATAAATCAGGCACAGAAAGTCCATGGGAACATCTGGGGTGGATTCTCTAAATTTGCACATCTCCCTTTTCTTTTGAGCTACTTCAATTCTGCTTTGCTGACAGGGCAAAGTGCCTTCTTTAATGCAGGCACTCCATACTGGGAGGTCCTGTGCCAGCATCTCCCATGTCACAGAATCAATTCCCAAGTTCTTCACAGAGACCTTGAGAGTGTCCTTGTATCACTTCTTCTGACCACCAGCATTCAAACAATGGAGTCAGTCCATCAGAGTTGCCTTTTTTGGAGCAGAATTTGAATGCTTGGCAATTTGGTTCAAGAAAGCACTCCAGTGTCCAGTACCTTATCCTACCAGGTGGTCCTCAGAATCTTCCTAAGACAATTCAAATAGAAGCGATTCAGTTTCCTTGCATGGTGCTGGTAGACTGTCCAGGTTTCACAAAATTAAATACTTGACTAACTAATTGACAGACTGGGAACACTGTATAGAAACTTTATTTCATTGAATTTATATAGATTTCTATGTTTCCAACTCTTCATTTTGTCTCATGTTAGGAGCCTGCTGGTGGCCAAAAGTAAAAAAAAAATCTCTTTCAGCTTTTTGATGAATGAGAAGTTCTCATCATTAGATTTTGAGCACACTGAGGGCAAGGACTGTCTTTTGCCTCTTTTTGTATCCCTAGTGCTTAGCACAGTACCTCGCACATACAGGCATTTAATAAATGTTTACTGACCAACAGTTAGCTGCAGCCCATAAGGTAGAGACTCCTAGAAAAGAAATCGCTTCCTAGTTCCCACAGGAACTGGGGCAATCAGACTCTGAGTTAACAAATTCAATTTGAAATCTCCTGCACCCTGGGCAGCCTGTTCTCTCCATATCCTGGCAATGACAAGGATGGTACTACTTATGTCCTGGCAGATGAGCATTCTCCATGAAAATGCAGGTTGATGTCTAGGCCCATTTCCCTCATACCAGAGCCCCATCAGCTTCCTAGCCAAGAGAGTGAAGCATCAGAAAAGGATCCGGTCATTGCCAGATAGGCAAGTAAGTAGTGGTGGAGGTGAATAGGATGATATTAGGAAAAGCATGTTTTGTTTTTTTCTCACGAATACACCTTCATTCTCTCCTAATTAGAGTCTGTCTGCAAGCCTGGGACAAGGTATTTTTTACTAAATTCTGAGGGGTCTCATGACACATTTTACACAGGGACTCTGTTACCACATACCCATAATGATAAATATTTGTTGAATCTACATTTCAGGGATTGCGCGTGATAAATTCATCTTCCTGGCAGCTAGGTGGAGCAGTGGATAGAATGCTAAACTTGAAGTCAGGAAGACCTGAGTACGAATCCAGCCTCAGACACTTACTAGCTGTATGACTCTGGGCAAGTCACTTAACTTCTGTTTGCCTCAATTTCTTCTACTGTAACATGGAGATAATACTAACATCTACTTCACAAGGTTATTGTGAGGATCAAAAGAGATATCTGTGAAGCCCTTAGCACAATGCCTGGCACATAGTAGATATTATATAAACGTACATTCTCTTCCCCCTTCTAGGACCCACCTCAGTGAACCAATTCCTTTGTGAAGCTTGTGCTATCCCTTTTAGCGCAGTCAGCTCTCTGACGTCTCTGGACTCTACCAGAAGGAATGAGAGGGTGCTCTCATCTTCCTTATATGTACCTTCCTGATGGTGACTACTGAGCTATAATCTCAGGAACGAGACAAAGTAGCTTACTTCAGGGATATGAAAAAATATTTCCCAAATAAAGAACTATATACTATTAACCACATGAAAGAAAAAAGAAATGTCCATTAAAATAACCCTAAGATTTCATCTCATGGCCAGAAAATTGGCAGAGGTAACAAAAAGGCAGGAATAATTTATGCTGGAGGGGTTGTGGAAAGACAGTCACACTAATATATTACCAGTGGAGCTGTGAATCCGTACAGTCTTTCAGGAAAACAATTTGGAATTGTGAAAAGAAAGTGGTTAAAATGTCCATAGTGGTTGACCCAAAGGTTCCACTTGCAAGGCGTATATTCCAAAGAGATTAATGACTTAAAGAAAGGTCCCATAGAAACCAAAACATTTATAGCCACACTTTTTTTTATAGCAGCAAGAACTAGAAACAAAATAGATGTCCATCATTTGGAAGCATGATTAATGTAATAGAATATTACTACATTGTAAGAATGATGCTAATGATTAATACGGAGAAGAGTGAAGAGGTATGTGAGCTGATGCAAAGTGAAGTAAGCAGAGCCAGGAAAATATCACGTGATGTAAAACAAACAGCAATGTAAAATGGGGTTTGGGGGCCAAGGAAACACGAACCATAAAACAATCAAAGATAATATTGAGAAAGTATAAAGAGCAAACTTGGCCCCAAAGAAAAGCTATCAGAAGTGACCTTCAGATTGTCAAACACTGAAAACAAGTGAAATAATTTAATTAAGAAAAGAAAAAGAAGTGACCTTCACTCTCCCCCAAACTCCTTTGGGGAAGTGGGATAAAGGTTCAACACAGGTACAGAATGTCACATCTAACATTAAATATAGTCAATATCTTGATTCGGTTGGATGGATTTTGTAAATCTTTCTATTTTCATCATTTAAAAAAATCTTTGTTATTAGAAATGACCTCCTGGGAGGAGGAAGGATACAGGGGAAAATATAGGCAATGTAAAAACAAAAGCTATAATAACAATAAATTTTTAGAAGAACCTAATTTGGGTCAAGACTGTTTTATTAGAAGTAATAATTATTCATAACCTGAGCATCTCAGTCCATTTAGAAAAAGTGATTGATTGGCCCAAGGTAATAACGAAAGCAAGTGTCCAAAGAAGCGTATGAACTCAGGTCCCCTGACTCCAGAGACAACACACCTATGTGTCAGGCTGCTTCTCTTCTAAGTAGGCCAGTTTCTCCTGGTGCCCTTGATTTCCGATGTATCTGGCATCTTCCATGCTAGAATCTTCTAAACCCATGTTTACTCAGTTACCAGACAACCCCAGGCCTCTTGCCCTGTCAGTGACATCAGGCTAGAGGTTGAGAGTGAGAATATGTCAATTAACGCATAATTTCAGCGTGTAGGTACTCCTTCCACAATGCAAAGGTCAAATCTTCTGTCTGTAAGTGATCTCTGAGAGTGACAGGGAACAAAAAATATCATCCCTCTGTCTGTAGTCAACCTGAGGAAGACCCTTTCCAAATCGAGCTAGACTGATCCCCCGACCCTATACTCAACACCTTATCAGCTGGCAGATATCTGTCAGAGTTGTGGTGGCACAGCCTTAATGAACCCAAGGTACCGCCACACCAGGGTGAGATTGGAATAGGACTTTAATGGAAGAATCATGTAATAATAGTAACCTTCAGGACAATTTCAATAGCAAATAAGCAAATTCTCACATGATTTTAACTTTTCCACTAGGAAGAATGTATTTTGAAAGCCTTTCATTCCAAGAAGTTTGACAATTATGCATATTCAATATGGCAACATCTACTACCATGTTTTAAAATTTTCAGTGGATAAAAGTCATATCTGGGTGGCTGTGGGCAATGGTTATATCCACTGGTGACACTAACCAGAGAGGGGCAAAAGAATAAACGTTGATATAGTACCTATGTACCAGTCACTATCTAAGTGCTTTTTACAAATATTAACAGCTCTAAAATAGTTTATTTGTTAGTTTCTCTAGGCTACTTTCAATTTGTATTCATAGTATAGGGACTTGCTATCTGTTGCTTTATAAAGGCTAGAGAGCTTCCGGTATGTTAATTCCATCCAACTAACTATGTCTTCTTAAGTATCTAATATTAATCAGCTGCCACCACTTCACTGAAGTCATGCACTCAGTCAGCTATTATTTATCAAGCACCTACTATGTGCCAAGCACTGAGGATACAAAGAAAGGGGAAAGGAGACCTGGGGAATGGGAAACCTGTCCTTGCTCTCAAGGATTAACGTGGGAGACAATATGCAAAAAGATACATGCAGGATAAACTGAAAGTCATCTCAAAGTACCCAAATTAAGGAAGACAGGCAAAAGTGTCTTGCTGAAAGCAGGATTTTAACTGAGATTTGAAAGAAGCCAGAAAATCCAGGAACCAGAGATGAGGAGCGAGAACATTCCAGGCATGGGGGAAAGAAAGCAAGTAAAGTACTCAGATTCTTATCTGGATGAATATGGAATGTCTAATGGAATGTATTCTTTGAAGAACAGAAAGGAGGCCACTGTCACTGGATAACTGAGTGCATGAATGAGGGGTAAAATGGAAGAAGATTGGCTAGGAAGGTTATGAAGGCAGGCATTAAAAACCCCAGAGAAGATTTTGTAGTTGATTCTGTAGATAATAAGAGAACAACAGAAGTTTGCTGAATTGGGATTGGAGGGAGAGTCATATGGTCAGACTTGCACTTTAGGATGATCACTTTGACAGTAGAATGGAGGATGGACTGGAGTGGGGAGAGACTAAGGGAAGAGGGGCCAACTAGCAGCTTGTTGCAATAGTCTGGGACTGGGGAGCTAAGGGCCTGTGCCATGGTGGTGAGAGTGTCAGAGGAGGGTCAGGGGAGGAAGAAGGAAGAGGACCAGGAGAAGGAGAAGAGTGATGGTGATGATGGTGATGATGATGATGATGATGGTGATGATGATGATGATGATGATGATGATGGTGATGATGGTGATGATGGTGGTGGTGGTGACTGTTTTACAATACAGAGACTTGATCAAGGAGATTGAAATGCAGTAGGTGCTGGATGAGGGACCTACTACCCCTTTCATACTGTCTATAACTAGAGCTACACTGAGAATGTTTTCTGTGTACCTAGGGGAGATGAACCTGCCCCATAATGCTTGTGTTATAGTATCAAAAATTTATTTTACCCACATAATGCCTGTAGAATATCAAACAGAAAAGAATGATGGCAGGAGAGCAATAGGCTCCAGAATACTTCTCTCTGAATCCCAATAACAACAAAGATGGGATCGCCACCACCAATGATAAAAATAATAAAATAACTGCATTTATACACAGTGTCATAAAAACCTTAGTACAGTTTTAAACTAAAATTATGGTAATTTTGCTGTTGCAGTTCAGTAGTTTCAGTCATGTCCCACTCTTCATGACCCCATTTGGGGTTTTCTTGGCAAAGATACTGGAATGGTTTTCCATGTCTTTCTCCAGCTCATTTTACAGATGAAGAAACTGAGGCAAACAGGTTTAAGTGACTTGCCCAAGATCATACAGCTAGGAAGTGTCTGGGGTCAAGTTTGAATTCAGGAAGATGAGTCTTCCTGATTCTAAAGCCCAGTGCTCTCTCCACTGTGCCACAGAGTCACCCAAATTAGAACTACATTAAGATTTTCAGGACACTGTATAAATGGCAGCTTTTATTATTGTTGTATTTGTCCCATTTTTGTTGTCGGGCTTCAGAGAGATGTTTTAAACCTAAAGCTACACTAAAACTTTTGGAACATCTTGTATATCACTTTAGGGTTAAAAAGTTCTTTACATTGACCAATGATCTCCTTTAATACTCATCAACTACCTGTAGTAGTTACTACAGATAATATAATCCACATTTCACAAATAAGGGAATTCAGTTAAATGATTTGCCCATTTATCAAGAAGTTGGTAAAGTCTGAGGCATAATTAAAACTCAGGTCCCTGACTCAGTTCATTGCTCTTTCTCTTTTAGCCTGATGAATAAATTTTTAAAAGTTGGTTTGGGGGGCTTTCAATGCCCTCCTTTAATGACTAAATAAATTTGATTGCATATTTTAAGCAATGACAAGCCATTGCATAACTATGTCCATTATCTGAAGAATTTGTTCTAAGAAATTAATATATTTAAACAATACATACACATACACATGTATGCAACACACATTTATATTATTTTCTATAAATGTTTCTTCTCTAATTGGTTTAAACCAACATTGGTCTAATTGTACTGTCTCTAACAATTCATTTATTCAATTCCTTCAGAAACATGTTCATTCAAATTTGGATGACCTTTTACAAAAACCTGTTGTAACTTATTTAGGATTTTGGTTAATTTTGTGATTTTCAAATTAGAGGTGAACCCAACAAAGCACAGTTTGACATAAGAATTTCTCTAAGATTGACAAGACTGCATTGAATTTCTTCATCATTTCCCAAATATCTTTTATGCCCACACCTGCACAAATATCTATTTTTCTATTTAACATGGATCTCAACAAAGAGAAGAAAAGCAAATCCCTAATCAGAGATTACCCTTCCCCTTTGAAGGGTCTGGTCAAAATCTGGTGAGGCACCAAGGAAAGTTTCAAAATATACTACCTTTGTCCCCAGGAAAATGGAAAGCAAGAGATAGATACATTCTCAAATCAATCCCAGTGTTCACTGTGAGACAGATTCTACCCTACCAACCCCCTAATCATTCCACAGTCATCTATGCTTCCAGATACTCAGATTTCAAATATATATATATATGTATATATATATGTATATATATATGCATATATATACATATATATATACACACACACATATACACACACACATATACATATATACATATATAGTTGGGATCTAAGTGGAGATGTGGTTGACAAATAAGAGTTACTAGGGACAACAAAATAAGAGAATCTCAAATCAAGTCAATTAACAAATTGATTGAGCACCTACTGTGCTAATCAAGGTAGAGAATATAAAGATGTGGAAGCCATGACCTTGGCCATCAAGGTACTTCCTCTGGAAACAAAACAAACTCAGAGCACCAAACAAGACAGCAGAGCTTGGATCAAAGGAGGAAAGGTAGGCGGATGGCAAGGGTGCAACACAGAGGGAACACAGTGAGGAGTACCTTTTATGTGCCTTTTTGTAAATGTGAATTTTGTTAAAAACAAAAACATTTAAAAGTCTATTCTCCATGCCCAACCAAGAAACATTATTTTGTAAGTAGTCAATTGGGAAGGAAGGAAAGGACCAGTATGGAATCATGAATACACAACCAACCTTGGAGTGAGGAAGACTTGAATTCAAGCCTTGCCTATGTTATATAACGACTATATGACCAAGGAGATGTCACTTAATTTTTCTATGACCCAGGGAAGTATCCAAGATAAATTAGGGTCAAATTGCTAGTCTGCATTCCTGCAAGTAGTTTCCAGAAAAGGGGTTCTCTCCGCAGCAAGATAAACAGAGATCTAGACTCCCCATGCACTCCCTGTCCCCACATTAGTTCACATTCATCAGACTCAGAGTATCTACATAACAGGTACAATTTATCAAACAAAACTGAGGTAGAGGAGAGGATGAGTAGAAGCAGCTCAGCAGAGGGAAAGGAGAGAGCATCAATTTTTAAAGTTTGCTTAGACCATACCAATGCCTTCTCAACCCTGGTGCTTTGGAGAGAACACTGCCTCTGGAGTCAGAGAATTCTGGTTCAAATTCTGCCCCTACTGCTTACTATTTATGTGACCTTTGATAAGAATCACTTAGCTTCCCTGGTTTGCATTCTCCTCATACACAAATGGAAGGCATTTGGACAAGATGACCTCTGAGGTCCTCTGGAGCTCAGGATCAAATAATTCTGCAAGAAAGAATGGGACATGACCTTCAGTGAGTCACTTTCTCCCTCTGAACTTTGTCTCTTTTCCCATGTTTCTTAGCTGATCTCTAAAGTTTCTTCCAGTCTTAAAAATTCTGCGGTTCTGTAATCCTACAATTCTCTGACTCCAAATGAGGATGCCATAAACTGTTAGATGTTGTGGTACAGGCTAAGGACTCATACAACGAGTTACTTTGAGAATATAAAGGTCACAGAAAGAGGACGCTCAAAAGCATCCTTTATAAAAATTCTGGAGAGAAAAAAAGGAAAAGGAGCAAGGTGCATTTATAGGTTGAAAATGTGCAGAAGGGAAAACGTTGTGCTGTCTCTGGTCATTCTAATCAAGTGAATGGATGTTGCCAATTAGTACAGTGACATCATTAATAAAATGCTCTTCTCCCAGGTTTTATCATACAGCTAGCTGTATAGAAGGACACACATTCTGCAGACTCAGCACCTGTGAACACACTGTTGGGAAGTCTCTGTGCTACAAAATCTATCTTCAAGTTTACTTCACATACTGGCCTAACCTAGTGAAAATATCTTTGGCAAAATGTTCCTGCCTTTTGGAAAGATGGATGCATTTTAACAGGGGCCCCATATACACTGAATATTCTAGGATATATTCTGATACATGAGCTATCATTTTATATGCCACGGGGCACATCATGTTCCCCAAACCAAAGTCCCAAGTACAAATGACAGAGAGAGCAAAGTTAGACCACAAAATGAGTATCTGTCCTTCTGCACCTGCTCCTTCCCTAGGTGGCACAGCAGATAGGCCTGGAATCTGGACGACCTGAGTTCAAATAAGGCCTTAGATACCATTTGTGTGACCCTGGCAAGTCACTTCACCTCTGTTTGCCTTTAGTTTCCTCATCTGTAAAATAAAGATAAGAACAGCACCTACTTCCCAGGATTGTTATGAGAATCAAATGAGAAAACATATCTAAAGCACTTGGCATATCATAAATTCTATATAAATGTTCTTGTCATCATCAGGTTTGGGAAAAATGTGCCATTCCATCTCAGTATCTTCCCATATCTTTTCCATCCATTCCTGGTATCCATTTATATCACTTTCACAGATCCGCATAATGTTAAGAGTTATGATAGAAGGGATCTTGGATCAGCTGATAAAAGGATTTTTTTTATTTTTATTAGGATGAACTCCATAGAGTTAAAGGGACTAGCCCACAGTTACACACTGAACTCCAGACCAGGATTAGAACTTAGTTCTTCTGACTCCCTACTCTCTCAACAATGAATCTTCCACCACTCTACTCTACAATATATTGCACAGTTTTGTGATTTCCACATAAATGGACAGATCACATAAACCGGTTTTGTAATATAGTCATTGACCAATCACATCTACTGCCCTATAGGACTGGTATAGCTGGCTTATTTGGTATCCCTGAGAACAAATAAGGCACTGATCCCTCCTGACCAGAATATCAAGAAATCATTCAAATGGACATTTATTAGCCCATAGCAGGGATTCTCAAAGGAAGTAGTGGTACCCTGGGACTATTCAAATTAAACTGGACCAGACACTCAGGAGTCCTCTCTAGGGAGCAGTTCCGAATCAGCCAGGGATGGGGCTGGATCATTTAATAGGCCTTTTTTTTTTAATTTCTTTGATTCAGAAAGTACGTTAAGAGCAATTGCAAGCTATACAAACGGATAGAGATGAGACAGCAAGTTGCTAAGTGTCCACAGTCTGCTAACTCTCTTTGCTTGTAACCACAGCCAAGAGAGACCTACTTATTTACCCCAACTCCCACACTCCACAGCAAACAACTCCTTTACCTCCTCCAAAAGTAATCCTAAATAAGGAATATAAATTGCAATTTAGCAGAAAAAAGGATCAACTTTAAGCCAATCAACACTCCTCTTGGCATGTTACTTAAATATGAATCTGCTGACATGTACATCCTTTGTGTCCCCAACCTTCACCTTTCAGTCTCCTAGAATTATGAAGGAGCTGGGGAGTCTTGTACCACACAGACCTTACCCCTTGGAAAATCATCTGTCCTTCCAATTTATTATACCATTCTAAAGATCCATTCAGAATACTGTGAGTATTTGACGATCAATAAAAGACATAAAGAGCTGTATCAGACAATGACATTGTCATGTTCCAAGGAAAAGATTTGGACAGAAATCGGTCAAGGAAAGATTAATAATCTCCCAATTTTCTCTTGGCCAATGTTGACTAAATCTGATGGCATCAGCTGTAGCCTATACTATGCTTACTGCTACTTACTCCAAAACTAAAAAAAAAAAAAAAAAAAAAAAACAAGTGGGTGAAGGAGAGGGAGATTAGACATGGAATTATAGGATCAAGGTTTAGAACTGGAAAAGGAACTTAGAGAACCCCAGTCTAACTCCCTCATTTTCATAAATGAGGTCACTGAAATCTAGGAAAGTTCAGTATTCGCCCAAGGCAGCATCAAACATGGGATTTGAACCCAGTTTCTATGACTCCTTAGCTAGTGCTCTGCTCTTGCCTGGCTGATTAGGCTTTTACAATTATGCATGAAAACAGTTTACCAATCTACCAGCCAGCTGACCTTCTTCCCCTCATTCAAAGGAAGCATTCCCTGATGACAGAAGTTATGCAGATATATTGGGTCCAGGCTACTTCCTCCAAGAACCTGCAATTTGCCTGACAGGACACTTCCTTTCTCACTTCCTCCAGTCATCTCATGCGTGCTCTCTTTAATGACCAAGGAATTATACTAAACTCATTCTGCACAGTTGGCTCAAGGGTATTCCGGAAGACCAGGGAAGGAAGTTTCAATTTGTTCTCTCACAGAGAATGAATTCTGCCTCATATAACTGCTGACAAATTACCATTTTTACAGGGTTTGTTAATTTCCAATGAGCAAACTGCACATCAGATATCTCTTTTATTCAACAGATGCTCCTGAGCTAAACAAATGGTTCTTGTTTAACAAACATGGAAACATCTTGTCGGTTTTTGCCAAAGATCGTATCCTGTTTAATCACCCAGGGTGAGTCCTGTTGTTTGCTGTGAATACCAGCACCCCATCCTTCTCTACTGAATCTCAAAAGAGTCAGGGGAATTGATTGTGTCTACATAAACTCACATCATACTATGTAAGGACAGTGAAAAGAATACAGATTTAGAATACAAAGGATGTGGGTTGTCATACTTCCTTGACCACTCAGTCAGTGCATGACATTGAGCTTTTTTGAGCCCTGATTTACACATCTGTAAAATCACAGAAGTGATCTTGAATATCCCTCTTTATTTAGGTCATATGTCATATTTGGTATCCTATGCATCGCTCAAGTCAGAAAACCAAATCACCACTGAGGTCCACAGCAGAACTGAGGGAGACACCACCTCAGCAACAGTACCTACCACACAGCAGGAAAATGTTAAGAGTCTGCTTTTGCTAATCAGAAAGAGAAGGAGGCTAGACAGAGCAAGGAGCTCCAGTCTCCTTGCTCCTGTCATTTGGGAAAAGAGGAATGTGACATGTCTGATATATGGTGGCTGAGTGACCCAGGTTTTACATAAATGCTAAGCAGGACGCAGAATGCCTTCAAAGCTCTGGCTTGATATCTTAGTTATCAAATCCCCCTGGAAAACAGGGTTGGGGGAAGGAAGTGATGGGAGGAGAACTTGCAGGGAGAGGATAGGCAAGGGCACTCTGTGGAAGATGTAAACTGACTACTCAGGCCCAAATTAATAATGATCATTCTGCCAATTGGTGCAGCACAATACTGTGTATTAATTAACAGAGGGATGGCTTTTCAAAGTCTCCCCTCACCTGCTGAAATGAATAATAGTGAATTACCTTGAGATAATATCTGACTCACTAAGGATTAATTGGCTCTTAAGTTTACATGCTTAAGGAAAAGATATAAGGTGAGGCCTTGGCTGAGCTCAACATGGCTACTGTTGTGTGAGTGAGGAGGAGAAATTCATTAGAACAATGGATTTAGGAAGAACCTGTGAGAGAGAATCTTTCAAAAGTAACACAATTTCTTTCCTCTTTTCTCTGGAGACTAGACTGAAACATACCAGCAATGTGACCAGGTAAAAGGCAGTAGCCCAGGTAAATAAGAATCTGACACTTAATCAGCAAGGAATTCAGTGACCATAACCTATGTGCCCAGCCCTCTCTGAAGTGTAGTGGGAGATACCAAGATGTATAATAACAGTCTCTTGATTCTGGCCAGAATTAGCAAACATGATATGTCTGGAATAAGAATTGTCCTACAAAAGGAATGTGCACTTCCCCCCTCCTCTAATAGAATATAAAATCCTATTTTTAAATATTTGCATAAGTACCTAATTTAATGTGCTGCATATTGTCAGTGCTAAACAAATGTTTCTTAAACTGCATGGTTGGATTAAGGAATTGGTGTTAATCGGGAGGAAGTCTCTAGTGGCATACCACAGAGCTCTATTCTTAGTCTCATTTTTCAAAATTCTTGGCAATAACTTGGATGAAGGTACAGATGGCATGCACTCAAATTTTGGCAGACAAAAAGATGAGGATAGTTAATTCACTTGGTAATAGAAGTGGGATCCAAAAAGATCTGTAATAGTGGACTAAAGTTTATAAGAGGGAATTTACAAGGGAAAGATGTAAACCTGAGATCTAAGTGTTTTTTTAAAACATACAAAATCCTTTATTGGTGCTGTTGTTTCTACACTTGGGTTTAGAATTACAAATACTAGATTAGAAAACATTTTTGAAATATAATCTAATTTGCATTTATCGATTAATCAATAAGTATTTGTTAAGGATCTATTCTGCACCAGATGCTGTGGTAAAGAAGCACTACAGATGCAGAGACAGAAGTGAAACAGGCTGTATATACCCTGCTGGAACTTTATTCTAATAGGGTGGGGGAAGGGGGAAAACATGTACATATGTAAGTACATGCAGAATATATGCAAATATATGCAAAATGAATATAAGATAGTTTGGGGATAGAAAGCAAAAAGTTTTCATGGATTAAAAAGCACTTGAGCTGAGGTGTTGGGGGGGGCGTTAGTGATATTTCATTTTTCCCCAATTACCCTTAAAAATAATTTTTAACATTTGTTCTTCTTTTAAAGTTTTGAATTCTAAATTCTATCCCTCCCTCCATTCCTTCCCTCCTTCCTCCCTGGGACAATAAGCAATTTGATATGGGTTATATATATGCAATCTTATAAAATATTTCCATATTAGTCATTTTATGGAAGAAAACAAGGAAGGAAGAAAGAAAGGAAGGAAGGAAGGAAGGAAGGAAGGAAGGAAGGAAGGAAGGAAGGAAGGAAGGAAGGAAGGAAGGAAGGAAAGAAAAAAGGAAGGAAGTTTCAGTCTGAATTCAAATGCCATTATTTTTTTTCCTCCAGAAGCAAATATTGAGCTGAGTTTTGAAGGAAATAAGAGTCAGAGGTGAAGAAGAAGAGAATTCCAGATATAAGACACAGAGAAGAGGGTGTGGGGGGCAGCCACTACAAAGGCGTTGGAGTGGTGTGTCCATGTGCAGTGTGCACATGCATTTGTGTGTATGTGTAACAAGCAGGTCATTAGTGCCAAATTGCATAGTATATGGAGCAGAGTCATGTGTAGGAAAACTGGAGAGGTAGGAAAAGACCAGACTATGATACATTTTTATTATCAAACAGAGGAGTTTATGCTTGGTCTGAGGGTGATGAATGGACTACAAACTCACTGGGAGTTTGCAGGTGTGATGTGATAGCCAAAAAAGATAATATGGTCACTGGTAGCATTAATAAAAGACTGTGCCCAGAACAAGAGAAGGGAGAGTCCCCTTATACTCTGTCTTGAACATTCCAACCTAACACATCAGGTCGAATTCTGCAGATCAACTTTTAAAAGTGACATCGACAAGCTAGATTTTGTATAAAAGATGCTGAGGAAGCAAAAAGACAAGGATGCATGTAAATATTACCTGAGGTCTGATCAGTTTGAGAAGACAGAAGACAAAGGAAGAAGGAGATCTGAAAGTTGTAATTCTATCTAGAAACTTCTCACAGGTATCCACTGAAGGCAAGCTATCACTTGAACTGGGGCTTTGGCTGTGAGCTGCCAAATTGTTCTACAAATCTTTGAGGGTTATTTTAATGTTCTAGAGTGACTCAACAAGCAGTAGTACCCTTTCACAATGAAAAATCTCCACAAATGGAAAAAAAGGGAAATCTGAAGAAAGAAAGAAAAAAAATATGGATAGCATGAATGTTAGAAGGTCTGTAGGAAAACAGCCAAGCTAATTCACAGCTGGTGAACTAGAGATATGTTCTTACCATTCCGAAAAACAAGTTGAAAATCTGTGAGAAACATTACTATAAAATTTATGTCCCTTGGCCAAACAATCCAACTGGATTTATATCACAGTGAGGTTATTGACAACAACATACGAACCATAATGTACCAAAACATTCATGGTGGAATTATTTGTAATAACAAAAAACTAGGAATGAAATCTTCACCTAGAGATTAGGGAATGCATAGACAAGCTGATATATAAATGTCATAGATATTATTGTATTGTATGGGATGATAAATATGAAGAGTTCAGAGAATGATGTGGTGGGAGACAACTGGATAATTATATCACCTACTTCTTGTGATTCACATAGGCACAAATTATTCGGCTAGGTGGAATCCAGAAAACATTGCCAAAGACTATGTAGACTTTGGCAACAAAATGAAGACCTTACAGGTATCATTAGAGATTTTGTCACTGCTACTTATCTAACTCAAGAGCTTGGGAGGAGAAAGAGAAATCTGAGAAATGAATTGGGTAAGATACTTCAAAGAGTTATAGGACACCTGGACCACAGATAATAGTGTATTTGCCCAGGGCCTTGCAAATATAATTAAAAAAGGTCTCCATTGTAAAGGAAGGGAAGAGGGATAAAACTGACCAGATGTTTTATATACTATAGATTGAGAATAAGTTACAACCTAGGGAGAATAGCAATGGAAACAGAAGAAATTCACAGGAAACAAAATCTTAGAGAGAAGCCAGCAATAAAACTCATATCATCTTTATACCCAAATACATAAGATATAGATTAAAAAGCTGTACCCTATGTGATAGGATACTATTTGTCCAGGACAAGCAAGGTGAACTGGAGATATGAACCCAAGAAGGCAGGTTTAATCTCACTGCTATCACTGAAGTGTGGAAGGATGGCATCCATGACTAGAATATGGATCAGGGAAAATAAGTATTTTCCAAAATATGTTGGACAGCCAGAGGGGTAAAGAGAGAGGGCAGAGTAGAGATGCATCATATATTGGGAAGATATGCTCATGAGAGGAAATGCAGGAATGGAATAGTGGCTCAAGGATCACATCTATCAGACCTTTCAGTTTCCAAAGATACAGTTCATCTGGGCCTGTCATTTTAATTCATCAATCTATTGAAAGAATTAAGTTATTTAATCTGTCTTAGTATTTGTGACAGAGAAGTAGAGGAAAGTAGAGTAAATCCTGACATGTACCCAAGATTTGAGAAGGGCAGACTTCCAAGAGTTTAGAGAAATTATAGGTAAGATCCCATGGAACAAAATTTGACAGAGGAATCAAACCAGGAGGTCTCAAGGATTGTACTCTGTCCAAAAGAGACTGCTATGGATGAGGGTACTTATGCACATTTTTTTTAATTATACACAGAAAACAGTAATAAGGGCAAGTAAAGGAAGCTAAATACAAAAAGCATGGCATAGATTCATAAGAATTGTGCCAGGAGAGCTAATACTCAGAATAAGCTGCTGCTGAAAAGGAAGGTTAAAGACAACACAAAGGGTGTTATTTTTAGCTATATTGAGAAATAGAACATAGTCAGAGAAGTAATAGGACAACTGCTTAGGAGGATAAGATTATGATAACCAATGACAGAGAGAAAGCAGAGCTATTACCCCCCTCTCCCGTTTTTGCCTGTTCTCTCTGCCAAGGAGAAATAGTGTGGGAATGGAAAAAATAGGTCAAAAAATAGATAATAGGAGGTTAATATCCAAGACATGTTGGGAGTTAGTAAAAGAACATGCATGTGTTCTTGATGAGTTCAAGACACCAGGCCCCGATGAACTACAATCCCTGGAAACTGAAATAATTAGTGAATGTTTTTGTGGAGACACTATTAGTGATCTTTTAAAAATAATGGAAAATGAGAGAAGCACCACAGGATTGCAGAAGAAAATGTTCAAGAAAAAGAAAAAAATGGAGAATGTCTGCAAACTAGATACTAGTGAGTTGGACTTTGATTTGTGGTAGGGAGGGGGAAAGGAGGGGAGAGAATCTAGAACAGATTAAAGCAATAATTAATAAACATCTAGAAAAGAAAGCAAACAAACCCTTTATCAAGAATAGATCATGCTCAATTCCAAAGGACCCATGACGGAATATGCTGTCTATATTCAGAGAGAGAAATGATGAAGTTTGAGTGTGGGTTGAAGCATATTTTTTTAAACTTTATTTCTCTTGGGGTATTTTTGAGTGTTTTCTTTTGCAACATGGCTAATATAGAAAAATGTTTTGCATGATTTCACACATATAATAAAAATATGGTTTCCCTTCTCAAGGGAGAAGGAGGGAATTTGGAAGACAAAATTTTTAAAAATGAATGTTAACATTTTTAAATGTAATCGAAAAATATTTAATGAAATATATGTATATATATATATATGAATTAAAATTTATTAACAACCATTGAGTGGCTCAAATCATTAATAATTCGAAAAAGGCAAACTGAAACAACTTGGAAGTTTCACTGAGTATACAGCAAATTGACAAATTAATGTTGAAGGGGCTATGGCAGGATAACCATACTAACCTACTAGTGGTGAGACTGAGTTGGTCTGACCATTCTAGATAGAAACTTGAAATTAGGCTAAGACAATGACTAAAATGTCTATAGCTTTTTGTGTATTCCAAGAAGGTCAAAGAGAAAATTATTTCAACATAACAGCATTTTTTGGTGGCAGAAAACATCGGGAAATAAAGTAGATGACCTCTGATTGGGGATTAGATAAAACAATTGTAGCATCTGAATTTAATGAAATATTTCTACATTTCAACAAGGAAAGAAGAATTCAGGTTTCTATTAACTGATGTACTGTGTAGTAAGCAAAAACCAGAAAAATAATATACACCATGACCATGAAGCATAAATGGAAAGAACACAACAATAAATCCCAAAACAATGAAATATAAAGACAAAATTTAGCTTGAAAGAGGAGATAAGATGTACTTCATTTTCTTCTCTTAAGAGATGGATTTTGAGTATGTGACATTTCATAAACTGCCATACTAGATCGATGTGAAATTTGGTTTTACAGAAGGGCATTCCCCCTCCCACTATTCCCTCAGGTATTTTTGTTGTCATTATTACAAGGGATGCACGGTGGGAAGGGGAAATATATACGGCAGCGAAGTGGCACATCAGATAGAGCACTGGACTTGGACTCAGGAAAACATCCTTCTGAGTTCAAATCCAGCTTTAGACACTTACTAGCTCTATGACCCTGAACAAGTCACTTAACCCTGTTTGCCTCGGTATTTCATCCATAAAATGAACCAGAGAAGGAAATGGCAAACCACTCCAGTATCTTTGCCAAAAAAATCCCAAATGGGTACTAGATAATGAAACTGGCCCAGGGCTGGGGAACCTGTGGCTTTAAGGCCGCATGTGGCCTTCTGGGTCCTTGTGTGTAGCCTTTTGACTGGGTCTGGGTTTTACAGAACAAATCCTTTTACTAAGGGGACTGGCTCTATGAAGTTTGGATTCAGTCAGGGAGTCATGTGTGGCCTCAGGACTGCAGATTCCCCACCCTTGATCTGGCCCATGGTCTGCTATCCACTCACTGTCTCAGATTCTTCCTTAGGTGTCCCATCTTCTCTGCTTTTTTAATAACATAGCACATAATGACCAAGGGTCAGAGTACGGCAATCAAAGGGTTGTGGTGAGTTTCTCAAAGAAGTGTTCTGGAGCATGTTCTTTTCTACAACTGACCGAGAAAAATCATGGACTCCAATCTCCCCCAAAAGTTAAGGTGATCACCATTTATCTGTCCTTCAAAGTCTTCGTGAAGTAAGGTGAGGTGTCCTTCAGCAAATGACTACACTATGAATTTCAAAAGTCTATAAGAGCATATTGATTGAGTTTCAAGATTACTCCCATGAGCTATTGGAACATATGAGGTAAATTAAGGAGACACAAGAAGAAAAGAAATCCTTACCGTAATGGGTCACAAAAATCTTACTAAATGAAATGTAAGTTTATATTTTATGTTATTCCTATGTTTGTGTTGTATATTAAATTTTAATTAATTTGATTAAATTTCTAATAAAAAAAATATAGAAAATCCCAAATGGGATCACAGAGAGTCAGAAACAACTAAATAACAAGAATGAGGTTTACTGGATTGAAAGCTAACCTTGGAACTAAGACCTGGGTTCAAGTTCTTGTCTCTGAAACATACCAGCTATGTAACCTTGGCAAAAAATAAGCTTTACTATGCTTAATAATTAAGTATTTGTGATTGAACATTACACTGTGTTGCTGGGCATTGTGCTAAGTTCTTTACAAATATTATCTCATTAATCCTCACAATAACCCTGTGAAGTAGGAATTAATATTACTCTCATTTCTACAACAGAGGAAACTGAGGCAGACAGCAGTTAAGTGACGTTCCTAGAGTCACACAGCTAGTAAGTATCTGACACTATATTTGAATTCAGGTCTTCCTGACTTCAGGCCTGACACTCTAGCTACTGTGCCATCTTGGGCATGTCACTTAATTTCTCTGGGCTCTGCACTATAGAGTGCAGAGAAGGAGCTGACCTGCGCTGGTTGAGTTTCTTCTTCTGGAAAATCACTATATGAATGAAGTCATAGACTCAGTCCGTATCTGTCCTTCAGCAAATTCCTCCAGATTCAAATGCTCTGATCAGCAATTGACTTTCTAGTCTGGCTAAATCCCATCAACAGCAATACCTCACAGCTGAGCAGTTATCTGACCACACCACTGCTTGGCCTTCTGATATGCATATACTTATGTATACATACATATACATATGAAACAACTTACTTCAGGTCACATAGATAACAAGTGGCCAAGGTGGGATTCAATCCCAATACCGTGATTCCAAATGCAGGGTTAGTTCTGCTATATAATCTATCCTTCCTCAACTCTCAGTCAAAAGAGCTCTTTAGAGCTAGAAAGAGCCTTGGAAGTCACCCCAGTCAACCTGTTCATTTTATAGACAGGGGGACATTGAGATCCATAGAGGTTCAATAAATAGCCTAAAGAGATGATATGGACATTGGTAGTGGAACCAAATTTCATCTTTTGTCCTCTGCCTCCAGGCCCACACTTTGAGTACAAACTTTTCCCTGCCTTCTGAGCCCTACCTCTCCAAATTCCCTCCTGGATATTCTCCAAGGAGGTCCCACTATCCAAGCACCCACCTAACAAGTGGCAGGGAATGCGATGCGTAAGACTGTGCATACTAGCAAAGTCTGTGAGGGCCTGGAAGTAGGGGCTGAAGTGTCTTCATCCCCATCTGCACTGCTTAGGTGTATGCTACTCTCTTGATATAAGCCATAGACTGTTCCATAGCTCATCCTATGAATGGGAATTGATCATAATAAATACACAGACCCAATTTTCTGGAGTGCTCAACATTTCCCCTAAGGCTTCTCCACACCAATGAGATGGAAGCAACAGGATCCATCTGGCTCTCCCCATTCCCAGGAAATTGAAAGTCTTTAAGCAAGTTCCCTGATTCAGCTTGAGCAGCAGTGACTTTTCAAATTTTAAACTGTTTTCATTTCAGGTATGTCTGCAATATGGGAATGAAAGGGCACAAATGTCTTTGTGAGTGGCCTGGCTTCTCAATTCAAAGACTTAAACTGCCACTGGTTAGTTTTTTTTAAGAGGGCAGCTAGATAGTGGAGTGGAGAGAGTGCTAGGTCTGGAGTCTGGAAGGCTCATCTTCCTGATTTCAAATCCGACATTAGACATCCACTACCTGTGTGATCCTGGGCAAGTCATTTCACACTGTTTGCCTCAGTTTCTCATCTGTAAAATGAGCTGGAGAAGGAAATGGTAAGCCATTCCAGTATCTTTGCCAAAAAAAACCCCAAATGGGGTCACAAAGAGTTAGCAGCTGGTGACTCAATGCCCAGAGCACTGGCCCTGAAGTCAGGGAGACCCAAGTTCAAATTGAGCCTCAGACAATTTCTAGCTGTAATCAAGTCAATTTAACCTCTTTGAGCCTCAGTGTCCTTAGCTATAAAATGAGAGGGTTGGTCTGAATGACCTCTGAGCTCCTTTTCAACTAAAATCCACGATCCTATGATGCTATGCTAAAACTATAATACTTTAAATGCAAGAAGTGCTTGTGATTGCCACTATTGCCAAGAACATTAGAGTTTTTTCAGAAGAGATTGGATGCACCATAAGTGACAAATCCTCCAAAGGACTCAAACTAAGGTATTTGGGGGCATGATTTTGCTCTAGAAATGTTTGGTTCTACAAAATATCCTTGAGATCAACATCAATATCAACTTGGCTACAGATCTCCAGTGGGAAAGTCAACATACTTTATCTATGGTTTGGATAGAGGTATAGATTATATGCTTATGAAATTTCCAAGACTTGAAGGGATAATTGACGTTAGATGAAAGAGTCAAGATCTAAAAAGATCTCAGTAGGCTAAAAGAGCTGGTCTGAAGTGAGTGAGATGAAATTTAAAATTTGAAAGTCCTACATTTGGGTTAAAAAATTCAACTTCACAAGTATAGGATGGGGGAGAGATGACTAGATAATCATTTTGTGTGCATAAAACCAGGAGTCTGAACAAACTGAAAATTCAGTAAGTATCAATAGAGTGACATCTTATCAATAACAATAGTGATAACAAAAACAATAATTATGACAGCAACAATAACAATAGTTATCATTTGTATAGCACTTATGTACACTATTTCATTTGACCTCAAAAGGTCATGCAACCTTAGATTGCATTAATAGAAGCACAACCCCCCAAAAGACTGAATTCTGTTCTGGTCAAGACCACACCTGGCACACTATGTCCATCCAGTAAAAGACTCCATATTTTTAGGAGGATATTGACAAGCTAAAGCAAGCGCAGAGAAGGGCCTATGAGACCACTGGAGATGGGGCCCTGCTAACATCACCTGGAGGCCCTGGGGAGGCCTAGACTGAAGAAAGTTGGGATATCTATCTTTGACAATGTGATCTAGGGTATCTGTGGGAAGAAACCACAGAGGTTTGAATTCCATGTGAGAGTAGGGATGTGGGTAGGGCAGGAATCCCTTCCTAACAGGGCAATCACAAAATGGACTGAGTAACCATGAGAGGCAGTAGGTTTTTGCTCACTGGAAATTTTAAAGCAAAAGCTGGGGGACCACCTATCATGGATGCTATAGAAGAGATAATGACAACATTATCTATATAGTATCTCACCCATATAGTACCTCAAAGTTTGTGAAACAAAACTCTTCACATGTATTCACCACATTTGAAGAGATCTCTTCAGATCCTGAGATTCTTTAATCCAAAGATCTCTCCCATAATAAAGACTATGTCAATTCCAGTTGATGACTCATTTACACCATACCCACTGGAAAGAACTTTTACAGATTAAAAAACTGGTCCAGATAGGGAGAGTGACTTATACAAAGTCACACCATTATTAAGAGAAAGAGCAAGTTTTCTTACAAGGTACAAGTTTTCAGATTCCACTTTCTGATTAGCTTTGGTACCATCATAACCTTCGGTGGTTTGACTATGGATGGCACCATCTCCTCATCTATACAAGGGTGGAAGCAACAGGGAGAAATGGACTAGGACAGGTGCTTCTCTGTGCATCATCCCCTTCTCTTGGCCCAGTTCTCTGTAGGCAGTAATCAATCCCATTCATCCTCAGGGATGGCAGACAAAGCTATTAGTTTCTGTCTGGTTAATATGAACAATTATAACATATGCCACTCAGGGGACCAGCATTCCTACAGCTGACCAAGTCAAGTGAAAAGGCCCACATGTAAGCTGATAGTTATCCATAGTCAGAGGAACTGTGATCATGCCTGGTATGACTAGTGACCACTTTCTAATGGACTTCTACAATCATGCCACTGAATTATGTTCAGTGTGACATTATTTATTAACACCTTCTCTTTCTGCCCTGGGAGGAATAAAGTTTTGCAAGATTCCCCACTCCTTCACCTCTCAACTTTTCCGGGGTAATGAACTCATTCAGCAAATGGGGAGGGATTGGATTCACAACCTTTCATCCTGGGGAGGGTTTGGAGAAGATGAACTGGTTTACTGGGGTGCTATAGGAGCGTCTATTTTTGATGTATTCCCTTAAATCTACCACCCTCTTCAAAATATATTTAAACTGTTGTTTAACTATGAATCTGAAACCCTGAGAGACTTGTGAATGCCATGCAGGATCTAAGAGAAAGAGGAGGTTTTCCAGTGAGATAATGGTATGTGACCCAAGGAGAACTGAATCTGGGAGCAAATGCTTATGGCACTTGGAGGAAGGTCACCATGTTCTAAACTCTGATGTCCTATGATCACTGTCTGTCCCAGGTTTAATTTTCTGGTACTATTTTTATACTACTTAAAACTTAGATATTTCCTTGTGAGAAATAATACTAAAAAAAAAAAAAAAAAAAAAAAGAGGTCAGGTCAACAAGCATTAATCAGGCACCAACTATTTTCTAGGCACTTAGTCTTATAATTCCTTAACACCCTCATTAGTACTCACTGAACATAGTCAGTGGTCAAACTGTATTTGTTTTTTAATTGATTGAGGGCAGTGGGGTGTTGCAGAACAAGTCCTAGACATGGAAGAATGACAGAATTGGGTTTAAATTCCAGGTCCAAGACTAACTAGCTGTACAATGCTGGCTCAGTTATTTAACATTTCTGGGCCTTATTTTCTTCTGGAAAGTAAGTCTAATAATACCTGTACTACTTACTTCATTGTGAGGAAAGTACTCCGTAAATTTTAAGGCCCTCTGTAAATGTGAGTAATTATTAAAGGACTTAAGTTGTTGAATCAAAGCAACATATCTTTAGACCTCTCTGGAACCAAGCAGCACTCCCCATGATGAAAAAGCAATCTTTGAAAAGCAAAAGCACACCCTATATTAAATTGAGGGAGAAGAGGGATAAGGAGGGAGTGGGGAGAAAGGAAATAAGGATTGAACAGAATGAAGGAAAAGAGGCAGATGAATGAAGGAAAACAAGCAGGGAGGTTAGAAGGAAGGAAAGATAAAAAAGAAAGAACCCAAGAAAGGAAGGAAGGAAGGGCAAGAGAGAGACAGAGTAGAAGGGAGGTATGGAGAGTGAGAAAAGGAAGATAAAAAGAGAGAGAAAATAAAGAAAGAAAGATAGAGTGGGAAGGAAGGGAAAGAAAGAGAGGGAAGAAAGAAAGAAAGAAAGAAAGAAAGAAAGAAAGAAAGAAAGAAAGAAAGAAAGAAAGAAAGAAAGAAAGAAAGACAGAAAGAAAGATAGAAAGAAAGGAAGGAAGGAAGGAAGGAAGGAAGGAAGGAAGGAAGGAAGGAAGGAACAAAGAAAGAAGAAAAGAAAGAAAGAAGGAAACAAAGAAAAAAGAAAGAAGGAAACAAAAAAAGAAAGAAAGGAAACAAAGAAAAAAGAAAGAAAGAAGGAAAAAAGAAAGACAAAGAAAGAGAGAAGGAAGGAAGGGAAAGAGAAAGAAAGGAAAAAAGGAAGGAAGGAAGGAAGGAAGAAACAAAGAAAGAAGAAAAGAAAGAAAGAAGGAAACAAAGAAAAAAGAAAGAAGGAAACAAAAAAAGAAAGAAAGAAGGAAACAAAGAAAAAAGAAAGAAAGAAGGAAAAAAGAAAGACAAAGAAAGAGAGAAGGAAGGAAGGGAAAGAGAAAGAAAGGAAAAAAGGAAGGAAGGAAGGAAGGAAGGAAGGAAGGAAGGAAGGAAGGAAGGAAGGAAGGAGGGAAGGAAAAGAATGAAAGAAAGAAAAGAACAAAGGAAGCAAATACATGAGATAAGTAATAGGACAGTCTTAATGGAGAATATAATTATGATCCCATAGACGCCCAGAGAAACCAGTTGTTCTCCTCTCATCCCCCCCACCCCAAGGTCACACTGGCTGATTCTGAGTCCATAGGTGTATTCTGGGGAGCATCCAGAAGGAAATGATTCTTCCTCATTACAGAGCTCCATAAATTACCCTAACTCCATAGAACATTTAACGTGGAATTACTTAATTTAATAGTCATTTTGACACAAGGAATTGTTTTCTTAAAGCAAGAATTGGCTGTAAAACCTCAAGTGATATTTTATGACTGCTGTATAATAAAGTCATTCTGCAATTAGTGATTAATAGCCTACAACAGTGAGTTTCCCCAGTTGCTTCCCAACTTCTCTTTATTCCCGCTCCCCCCACCCCCATTTCCCAAACCAGCAATTACCCATGGATGGAATTAGCCTATATCTCAATTACCAGGTTAGATTTTCTGAGATTATTTCCATTCCATTCAACAAAAGTGAAGAGCTGACAATGCTTATGGCACTGGAAATGAAAAGTTCCCTTAAAGAAGCTTAAATTATACTTCGTGATTATCTTGTATGGACACAGTCTGCTGCCTGCTATATCCTCCATTAGAGTGTAGGTTACTTGAGGACAGGAACCAAGGAGCCGGTTTTTATCTTTCTTTGTATCTCTAATGCTTAGCACAATGCCTGGTCCATAGTAAGCCCTTAATAAATGTCTATTGTTTAATTGATGTGTGCAGATAAGTATAATAGATGATACGGAGGGATAGGGGCAGAGGAAAGATCTAGATAAAGTGCTTTTAAAAAATTAAGGAGGAAGAGCAAACTTTTAGTTAGAGGGATCAGGAAAACTAAGGTGGAGGAGGAGGAAATGGCAAATGAACTAATCCTCAAAGGTGAAAGATTTAAATATCAAATATTAAATAATATTAAATATTAAATAATAATTTGAAGAAGAATAGTGAACATGAACATATATCTTTAAAACAGGCAATATGCTTTACACATACATATCTCCTTTGATCCCTACAATCACCCTGTGAAGTAGGTGCTACTTTTATCCCCATTTCAGAGATGACAGGTTAAGTAACCTGTGTAGGGTCACACAGCTAAGTGTCTGAGTCTGGATTTGAATTTCCTGGTTCCAAAGTCCAACACTCATCTACTACAGCAGAGTTGCTAAATAGGTGACCCCATTTCCTAGCCCTACCCCAACCAGATCAAAATGTAACTGACTGACATTTAACAAAATAAGTAAAAATACAATAAAAGATAGATAATATCACATTTTAAAATCAAATCAATATGATGCCTAAAGGGATTTTTATGTATGGATTAGAGGCCCCTGTTTCTATTTGAGTTTGACACCACTGGATTATCTGTAAGGAGTTGGGTTCAGGTCCATGTTGTAGCTAATCTTCTATATCACCTTGAGAAAAGATACCCTCCCTTCTCTGGGCCTTAGTTTCCCCACTGAGAAAGGTTAAGTGATTTGCCCAGGATCACATGGATGATAAGTGTCTGGGACAGGATTCAAGCTCTGGTCTTTCTGACTCCAAGGCTAGCATTGTATTCATTCCTGATGTGTCAAATTCACAGAGAGAAAGAAATAGAGAAAGATGGAAGGAAGGAAAGAAGGAAAAAACTGCTGCAAAAATTGCAAAAACTCCCAAGTGGGGCAAGAACCTGATGAAAATGTAACTGGGAAATGTTTAACAAAATACATGAAAATGAAAGACACATTAGAAAATGTGATTTTCTAAGTCATTTTCTAAGTCAACATGAAGCTGGCAGGGATCCATTTCTATTTCATTTTGACACCAGTACCTGCACCATCCAGATGAAAGGTAAAGTTGCATAGTTGAATTGCATTCATGGAGAGGAGAAATATCATAGTCCAGGTGAGGAAACTGACCAGGTCAGTTTGGTTGGAACATAAAAATGTTTGAAGGGAAATAACATGCAACAAGGCTGGAAACGTAGACTATAGTCAAATTGTGTTGAGTTAAAAAAAAAAATCTGTATTTAATCTTAAAGACAATAGAAAGCCACTGAAGGTTTTTGAGTAGGAGGGGGATAGGGTGGGAGGCCTTAGCCTTTGGAAAGTTACATTTGCAGGTGAATAAAAGAAGGATGCGTTAGAGGAGGGAATGAAAGCAGTCAGGCCACTTAATTAGAAGGCTATTATAACAGTCCAACTGAGAAGTGATGAGAACCTAAATTAGATTAAGAGACCATTATCACTATTACCTGAAAGTGCTGAACTACATCTCCTGCTGGGCAAGTCACTGTAAGGGAATAATCAGGCAGTGTAGTCCCTGGCCTCCACATGGTATCCAGAATAGGCTTCCCTAGAGATAAATCCCATCAGGCTTTGCTATCAGTACTGAGATATAAAGTCAGATCAGGGCCAGGCATAACTTCAAAGTCATTCTCAGTCATCTTTTAAATTCCTAGTCCTAGACAAGGACCTTTTAGTTCTCTGGATGCTATCCTCAACATGTTCCAAGGAATGACCTAGCCTCCTCCATTAGGTCATATGATCAAAAACTTGAACTTCTCTGTCACCAAAGTTCTTTTTTTCTTGTTAAAGAAAGCATCTGTTTTGGAAATGATTGTATAAACTTATCTACTCTATGATAGAGAAAGCCCCTGCATTGATGTGGTAGCCCTCTCAGGGGCATCCAACTAGAGGTAGCAATTCTCTCTCCCAAAGCAATTAGTCAAATTGGTTTCTCTTCTTGAGATTTCCAAGCTATTTCAGATTGGTGGGGTAATTTTTCCCTTCTAATTGTAGGGGTGTATCTTTATATTACACTTTACAACATAACATGTAGGAGGTTATATTATACTTAAATACAGAGCTAATCTTGCCTGTGGTCTTTACTAAAATGAACAGTGGAATCTTAGCATTGCAAGGCACCTCAGAGGTCAATCTTGGGCAGTAACCCCCTCCCCCCAAGAATCTCAAGGGGTAATACAGACTGTACATGAATCCTTCCAGTGACTAAGGATCAGCTATTGACAAGGACTTTTTAATAGCTCTAAATGTGAGAAAATTCTTCTTTAAGATGACCAGGAACCTTTGAAAAATGCAACAGATAAACCTGGAAAGTAGTCTAGAGGAAACTGGTTTTCAGTCAATATTTTATACCATATGCCCTGATAAGCTCCAAATGAATACATTTGGATAATTCATAATTCATAGGTTCATAAAATCATCAATTTTAAGATGGAAGGGGTCTTAGAGGATATTGGGTCCAAACACTTTATTTTACAGATGAAAAAACTAAGGCATGTAAAGTTAAAAGATCACACCATAAAGACAGGAGAACGGAAAGAGACAGTTTTCACAAATATGGCAAGGGAAATAATTCTTAACTAAATATGGGACAAAAGTTATCATAAAAGAAATAATGGAGGTTTTTGATTCATACAACTGAAAAGCTTTGGTACAATCAAAATCAAAGTAGCTAGAATTAGAAAAGATGCCATTAAATGCAGAGAAAAGCTAAACAACAACATTCTTTGATTAAAGTCTGATAACTAAGATACATAGTTCATTAATACAAATATGTAAAAATAAGAGCCATTCCTAAATAGATATATTTTTTAAGAATATTAAAAGGCACCTTTCAAAAGAAGAAACAGAAGCTATGATAAATCATATGAAAGAATGCTCAAATAATTAATAATGGAAGAAATGTGAATTTAAAATTTAAGTTTTATCTCATACCTATCAAATTTGGCAAAGATAAGACGCGAAAACGGGGAAAATGGCAAGTGTTGGAGGTTATCACAACTTAGGCACACTAATATACTGTTTGTAGAACTTTAAATTGTTCTGTTTCACAAAACAATCTGGAACTATCCCTCGGAAGTCACTTAACTGAGCATACCCTTTGATCCAGTAATACCATAACTAGACATATATCCCAAAGAGGACAAAGATGGAGGGAAAGGATCCATCATGTACAAAAAATAGACCAGTACTTTTTGCTATAGCAAAGAACTAGAAACAAAGAAAGACCCTATGAATTGGAGAATTGTTGAGCACTATGTGAGATAAGAATATGATGGATGAGTATTAATGTACTTGTAAGAAATGAAGAATATGAAGAAATCAGAGAAATTTGGGAAAAGTTAAATTACTTGATCCAGAATAAAATAGACAGAACCAGGCAAAACATTTACACAATAACCATAATAAATACATGATCCAATCTAATTCTCCATGGATTGACCTTGAAAATGGGCAAGAAGGTCTAGTCCTGCAAACAGAATCCTGATGAGAGGGCTGGGGAGAAGTACAGATGATCCATCGAATTGGCGTTTGTTTATCTGACTATAAACAGCTGATATCAGAGGAAAGCAGAAGCCCTTTGCTAGACATGTACATACATACATACATACATATATATACACTCACATACATACACACATGCACTCCTCCTGTCTTCTCTCTGTTGATTTCGCTCTTTGATCACTTTCCTGTCTCTGCAGTCCGTGTCTATCACACACACACACACACACACACACACACACACTCGTTATCTTTCAAAAGCACTAGGTTGCCAGAGCAGAAAAGAAAGGGAAACTATCTAAGGAAATTCTCTATTTTGAAATGAAAAATATACATTGTTAGGTAAAGAATGCCCAACCAGAAGGGGGAAGGTTTAGAACGAATCACTAATTAGCAAATATGGAGTTGAAACATTCCTACCTTGACACTATTGGATGGTTTCCCTTCAAAGGGGTCCAGACTGACTTTTTACAACAAAGATAATAACAGTATCTATTTCTTCCAGTTCATTCTCCCTGTCAAAGCTTACTCCCCAGGCTGCAAACCATGGGGATCTCACTCTTAAGGCATCTAGGAAAAGCCAGGTTTCTTTTTATTTCCACTGGAAATGAGACACTTGGTTTCCCAACAAACATATGTCCTCAGGACAGTATCTGCACGAACCAATTAATTCAGACACTGGCAAGAAATCCTGGGTTGCTGCATTTCTGCCTATACTATGAATGTGAACATTAGGAGAGGAATTGCAAAAAAATGGAAAGATGGAGAACCAAGGTTTGCAAATCCCACCCCTGATATTTAATAATCTGTGTGATGTTCAGCCAGCTCTTAATCTCTGGGCCTCAGTTTGCTCATCTGTAAAATGAGGGAGTTAGACTGAAATGACCTTCCATTTCTAGAGATACAATCCTGTGATTTAAGACATGTCTACTTCTTTTTTTTTTCTTGAAGCTCAAGTATCTGGATGTTCCAAGAAGATTTGAATCTCTTTTGGAAGGAATCCAGCCTTTTACAGATATGGAAATTTTATAGGCCTCAAGGATCATTGTTATATCATAGGGTCATAGATCTAGACCTTGCCTTCCAGGGCCAAATGACCTTAGACATCATCTAGTCCAACCCCTCATTTTACAGATGAAGAAACTAAATTTTGGAGAAAGGAATCCAAGCTTTAACTAAAGTCAATAGGGGCCACAGCCAGAATTTTAGAATAGGTCGTTTGACCCTAAATTCAGGATCTTTCCTATGGTCCACAATGCCTCCCTAAAGTACACTTCAATGTACTTTATTTAGCACCCAAATCTCTCTCTCCCTCTCCCTAACTCAGCCATCTACCTTCATAGACCCTTCTCCATGGTTCTAAGGAAAGATACAAAGAAAGATGAGACCAATACCAACAAGATTCTGTTTATTTTCCCTCCTGACCCCTCCTCACCTCATTCTTTCCATCTAACATGCAAGCGCTGAATAAGAAGTCCCCTCTCCAGAAATACTACAAAACTACACAAGTTATATTATATTCTGGGGTGGGGGGGAGGGGTTCTAACCTCAGACCTCACGCTATGATAAAGTAGTTTAAATCTCTCCCTGTGTGAGAACAATCTAATTTGCCATCTTGAAGAGTTTATTATCATTGAAATCTCACTGCCTTTAAGCAGAATAAAGATTTCTCATTTTCCTGTCATAATCATCTATGCAATAAGGCTTCAAATGCCATGACTGATCTAATACCTGAATGCTCAGACAGAAAAGAAATCTCAACTTGTACCTTGGGAGACAGATGCTCCCTTGACTCCCTCTATGACCCAAAGTGACACTGGAAATATCTGTGTCTCTCTTTCCATGTTCCTGTTTCATCCCTGAAATATATATCCATTTCTTAGGAATCCAAGTCTAAGTGGCACAGTGAAGCTAGTGGTAGACTTAGAGTCAGGGAGACCTGAATTTGAATCCCGACTCAGACATCTCCTGGTACAATTGTACTCTGTACAATTCATACGACTTTTCCCAGCCTCAGTCTCCACCACTGTAAAAGGAAGGAGTGGATTTCAATGTTTCTAATTTCCCTTTCAGTTCAAAGTCAATTAATATCAGTCAAATATTTCTCATGTTTTCCTGAGTGGGGCTGTGCCTGAGTTGTTCCAGCAAATCTATGTTGTCCTCCCCATTTCACATTGCCCAAGTGTAATTTTTATTTGTGCCCAGCTCTTCTTCATTCTCTAAACCAGATGCCAATTCCCTGATTTAGCCTCTGGACAGTGTGCTTTGCTCAAAGCATGAAGACGTTTCTTCCAAAGCAAGGATGTCAACGGGCTTGCTGCACCAGAAATCCATGCCACAAGAGATAGAGAGCCCATTTCTGCTTGCAAGTTCCAAACCTCCCCTCTTGACCTCACATGTATTACTTTGAATATAATGTATTTTTAAATTGCTGCACCACTTTAAAAATGTAAAGGAAAGTGAAATTAAATATTATTTGTGATGCACCCTGCTTTTCAAAGGGTCTCTCAAGCTGTTCCCACATATCAGGTCAATGCCTAAATTCCATTACTTGAGATCGCAAATGACTGTGTTTGCAAAATTGTAAATGCAAATTTGGAGGCAGCTTTGGAAAATTCAGCCAGTACTGTTAACTGTATTTGAAAAGATCTTGATTTTCCAGGAAGCAATCTCAAGCCAGTCTCTCTCTCTCTCTCTCTCTCTCTCTCTCTCTCTCTCTCTCTCTCTCTCTCTCTCTCTCTCTCTCTCCCTCCCTCCCTCCCTCCCTCCCTCTCTGTCTCTCTTTCTCTCTGTCTCTCTGTCTCTCTCTCTCTCTCTCCCTCCCTCCCTCTCTGTCTCTCTTTCTCTCTGTCTCTCTGTCTCTCTGTCTCTCTCTCTCTCTGTCTCTCTCATAATATGTTAATACTCTCTATGGATGATTGTACATATACTTATTAAGAAATTCTGTCATCTCCAGGGATCCAGAAGATAACCCTGGATGAATAAAAGGAAGCTATTTCCTAAGCACAGCCTTCACTACATCACAACACAGGTGTGATCATAGCTGGAGACAAGAATTAGTAAAGGGATCCTGACTTGGAGTCTTCCACAGCAAACATAGCTCCCCGTGCACCACACTACATGTTTACAGCCGTTTTAAAAGACACTGCATTCAACATCATTCAAGGAAGATCAAGAGGAGAAAGGAGAAAAGAGAAGAGCTGACTGGTTCTGGCTGATTTCCAGGATTGCAGATACTCAAATACCTATGCACCAGAACTAAAAGATAAGAATGATGCCTTGCAGGAGAAAGAGAAACGAGGGACATCTTGTTTGTTAAATTTCTAGAATGCTGACCCAAGAATGGTTTTTAGAGACCATCTGGTCTATCCCCTTTATTATAGAAATAGCAAAAAAATGAAGCCTCTAATAATAGCTAGCATTTATATGACACTTTGGAATTTGCAAAGTGCTTTGCAAATTGTATCTCATTTGGCCTTTATAACAACTCTAGGAGGTATGTTCCATTATTATCCCTATTTGACAGGTGAAGAAACTGAGGTGGAGAGACACCAGGGTCACGCATCTAGTAAGTGTATGATGCTGGATTTGAACTCAGTCCTCACTGACTTCTAGTCTAGCACTCTATTCACCAAGCTAACCTAAAGAGACTAGAGAAATTTAGGGGCTGGCTGCAGGGAATAAAGCTATTTAGTGGCAGTGATGAGCCTTGAATGGTTATGACAATGAAGATGATGATGGTGGTGATGGTATCTGCCATTTATATGGAGTCTTAAAACTTAAAAAGTGGACTTCTCACAACAGCCCTTTGGAGGAAGCAGTACAAATTATTATCTCCCTTTTGCCAATGAGGAAAGTGAGACTCAGTGAGGTTAAATAACAGATGGCAAAGTAGGAAGAGCTCTCAGAGGCTGATTAAACAAACATAAGACTAGAGTATATGATCCATCCAATTTAACTATGTATACCCTCCTCCCCTAAAAAATCAATTGCTTTATATGTTATCATTTAGAAAGGGAAGTAGCAACCACTAAGAGGCAATAAGTGCTCAAACCCAGGTCATAGCATATACATAACTAATATAGGATGACTATATTTTCCTCCCCAAACAAGTCCAAATTCTACATGTCCCTCTACCACATGTCACAACTAACCATGCCTGTCACCATAAAAGTCACCTATTCTGGGATTTACCTTCTCCCAAAACTGTGCTACCCACTTATTACTCTTTGACATATACCATCTTTGGTCTCTTTCTGGTGCCTAGTTGGCAGTTATCATCCGCTGTGAGAATACAGGTCAGGTCAGAAACTCAAAGTCAGATGAGATATCAGATCTCATTTCTTCCAATCTCTTTCCTAGAGGAGCAATCCTCTCTAAAGCATTCCTGACAAGTGGCCAAGCAGCCTCACTTTATCTCCCTTGGCTATATTTTCCTCATCCATAAAATTATGTGGTTAAATAACATGGCTTTTGAGGTCCCTTCCAACTCTGAATTTGTAAGTCATTGAAATTAATGAAAGTGAAATTTTTAGTTATGGGAGGGGGTTCTCTATTTAGTGGGACAGCCCATTCTGATGCTCGCAACTTTTTATTTTTTAATGTCACCATATTGTCTCTCTGCCATGCTGAAATCTGCCTCCTCATAATTTCTATAATATTTCCCCCATCTGAAGTTGTCAACATTTATTTCAAGGGCTTACTATTTGACACTCTATACACCAGGGATACAAAGAGAACTAAAAAAGAGAGATCCTTGCCTCAAGAAGCTTACATTATAATGAGGCAAGACAATACATAAAAGGAAACTGAAGGGTCACATTGAACACACACGTATGTATGTATATACACATACACACATATGTGGCTGTATATATATACACACTTATGTATATATATGCACACATATGTATATATATTCTTGTGTATATGTAAATACAAAGTTAATAAGATACTTATATGTTACTATCATATACATATGTGTGTATATATATGTGTATAGAAGTGCAATTTAATATGGAACCTCAATATAGGCTGATTTCTTTAAAGATGGGGGAGACTTGGACATATTTGAAAGGAATAGGGAAAAAACTAGTTGATAAGGAGAGTCTGAAGATTTGAATCAAAGAGTTTGCAATTAGCTGTAAAATATCTATATGGGTAAAGGTTGGTGTGGGTTTGAGTGTGTGGAGGCTGGTAGAGAGGTCATATCTAATGAGGAAAGAAAGATAGATTGAGAACAAGTTATATATGTCTTTAAAAACCAAATAAAGGTGTTAATGTTTTATCCCAAAGGCAATAGGAAGCAACTGGAGTTGACTGAATAAGGTTGTCAGTCTTAAAGAAAAGTGCTTAAAGAAAATACTTTCTCATCAATGTGTAAGTTGAACAGAAGTGGTAAGACAAAAGACAGGAAAATCAATTAAGAATTAAGTCATGCGACAATCAAAACAGCAAGATTTGGCAACTAAGTAGATGTGAGGTATGTGACATAATGCTGAGTATACTAACCCAGAAATTGAAAAGATGGTGGTAGCTCTGACAAACAGAAATATCTGGAAGAGGAGAGGGTTGAGGCAGAAAAAAAATGAGTTCAGTTTTAGGCATGTTGAATATATTCCAAGGACATCCAGTCTGAAATGTCCAATAGGCATTTGGTAATGTGGAACCAAAGCTCATGGTAGAGTACTAGACTGGATATATGGAACTGGGAGTCATCCACATAGAGATAATTGTTAAACCCTAAAGATCTGGTGAGTTTATTAAGAAAGAGGATATGGAAGTCGAAAAGTGAAGGGCCTATAACAGAATCTTTTCAGAAGCAGCTGCAGTTATGGGGGAATGATTTGGATGATGAGAGAGCAAAGGTCTTAAAAGTAGGAGGCAAATCAGGAGACAGTGACATCATGAAAACATAGAGACAAGACAGTATTCAGGAGGAGAGGCTGGTCCAGAGGTGGGGAACCTGTAGCCTTGAGGCTACCTGTAGTTTTCTAGGTCCTCAATTATTGCCCTTTGAATCCAAATGTCACAGAACAAATCCCCTTAATAAAAGGGTCAATTGCATCAAATGCAAGGTCAAGGAAGAATAAGACTGGGAAAAGACCATCACATTGGGCAATCAAGAGATCACCGGAGAGAGCAGTTTTAATGAAGGGATGAAGTCAGGAGGCAGCTTGGAGAGGTTTGAGGATTGAGTGAGAGAAGAGGAAGTGAATGTTTATATTCTATATAACGTTTGAGGAGTTTGGCTGAAATAGGGAGGAGAGATACACAGAAATATTTTGCGGGGATGGTAGGATCTAGAGAAGTTTTTTGTTTTTGTTTTTTAAGAATGGAAGAGATGGGCATATTTGAAAGCAATGGGAAAGAACTAGCTGATAAAGAGAGGTTAAAGATTTGAGTCAAAGGCTTGCAATTTGCAGTAAAAGATGGGAGAGGATGAGACTCAGTGTACATATAGAAATATTGGCCTGTCAAAGAGAAGGACTGTCAGAGACTAGGGGAAAGGAGGAGAGTGGGAGATGATGCCCAAGAGTTTTGAAGGGAATGAGAGAGAGAGCACTCACATCAAATGGCCTTCTTTTCAGTAAAGTAAAAAGGAAGACCTTTGGCTGAGAGAAATAAAGGTGAGTAGAACGTGCAGGGGGCTTGAGGATGTCATACAAACCTGAACTCAGGTGGTAAATATGTGAGAGGAGAATAGGGGTCAACTCTGAGAGATGCTGTGAAAGTAGGAATGACAAGATTTGGCAAGAAGGAAAGATCTGAGGAAGGAAAAGATTTGTGAAAAAAAAAAGATTTGTGGGAGTGAGGTAGGGAATCAGAGTAGGACTCTCACAATATTCCTCAATCCTTCCAACAAGGGCAACCTCTAGAAGTGGAGAGAGGCTATAGAGGAAAATCTATGACCAAAAATAAGGATCCCCAAAGAGAAGACAAAAAAAAATCTTTCCATCATTCCCCAATTGATAAGTGGTCAAAGGATATGAAGAGGCAGTTTTCAGATGAAGAAATTAAACCTATCTATATCCATATAAAAATGTTCTAGATCAAAATTGATTAGAGAAATGCAAATCAAAACAACTCTGAGGTTGGCTAACATGACATAACAAGAAAATTATAAATGCCAGAGAAGATGTGGGAAAATTGGAACACTAAAGCATTTTGGGGGAAGTTGTGAACTGATCCAACCATTCTGGAGAGCAATTTGAAACTCTATCCAAAGGGCTATAAAAATGTGTATACCCTTTGACCCAGCAATATCACTTCTAGGTCTGTATCTCAAAGAAATCATACAAATGGGAAAGGGGCCCATGTGTAACAAAATATTTATAGCAGCTCTTCTTGTGATGGCAAAGAATTGGAAATTGAGGGGGATGTCCATCAGTTGGGGAATGGCTGAATAAGTTGTGGTATATGACTGTAATGGAATACTATTGTGCTATGAGAAATGATGAGCAGGTGGACTTCAGGAAAACCTGGAAAGACTTGAATGAACTGATGCTGAATGAAGTGAGCAGAACCAGGAGAACACTGTACACAGTAACAACTACAACATAC
The DNA here is from genome assembly GCF_028372415.1 of Notamacropus eugenii. Taxonomy (NCBI): domain Eukaryota; kingdom Metazoa; phylum Chordata; class Mammalia; order Diprotodontia; family Macropodidae; genus Notamacropus; species Notamacropus eugenii. Next base: position 183,737,131 of record NC_092872.1, on the reverse strand, counting down.
AACTACAATGTACGATGACTGACTTTGATACACCTGTCTTTTCTTAGCAGTACAAGGATCCAAAGGTCTCATGATAGAAAATGCTATCCACATGCAGAAAAAGAACTATGGAGTCTGAATGCAGATTGAAGCATATTATTTGCTCACTCACTGTCTCTCCCTCCCCCTCCCTCCTTCCCTCTCTCTCTCTCTCTCTCTCTCTCTCTCTCTCTCTCTCTCTCCCTCCCTCCCTCCCTCCCTCTCTCCTTTTTTTGTTTGTTTCTTCTTTCTCATGGTTTCTCCCATTAGTTCTAATTCTTCCTTACAACATGACTAATGTGAAAATAAGTTCAATATGAATATATATGTAGAGTCTATATCAAATTACATTGGGGTAGGGGAAGAGCAGAGATGGGGAGAAAATTTGAAACTCAAAATCTTATGGAAGTAAATGTTGAAAACCAAAAAATAAATAAATATTTTTTTAAAAAAAATCTCTCCACTCTAGGGCCTATTGGACTATGAAACCTATCTGAAAGGCAGGGTTGAAAATTGTATAACATTTACTAGATGGATACCAAAGGATAGAATGTTGTGGAACAGAATTTGCCACAGAGGGAAGGTGGAAAATAGAAGGAAAGCATTTGGGAACTAATTTCATTTCTGTCTATTCTCTATACCATGTACAGCAAGTGAAAACAGAAGGGAAGGAGGATGACAAATAACGTTTGCTAGGTAGTTATGGTGAATAGTCTGATAATAACAGATAAGAACTGGGATTTACCTAAGGAAAGGAAAGGAAATGGATGCTCACAAGATTTGTGAGCACAGGTATTTGATATGCACAGCTGACCAAAGACTTTCTCTTCTTAGGATAGGACTTGGTGACTAAGACAGTCCATTGAAAAAGTTTCCTACAAGTTTAGACTTAGCTCAGGTAGCACATCTGGAATTTGGGGGCAGGGAGAAATGGCAGGTTCAGATAAGTTTTCATACTCAGAGGGATAATGGGGGATAATAATATCTGCCCTACCTTACTCACAGGGTGGCTATGAGGATGAAATGAGATAATGGATGCAAAAGGGCTGTGGAAAGTAGAAAGGGCTGTACAGATGTAAGGTATTATTATCATCATTATCATTAATATTATTATTATTGTCAGATACTTTCCCAGCCCTCAGCCATCATCCCCCCCTCATGTTTCTCAGAGGAAGAAGACACATATCTTCCAAAGCTGGTCTTCATAAGTAGGATACATGTATAGAGATAGATAAATAGATGCCTCCTCTTTTTGCCCACTGCTGTACCCCTTCAAAATTTCAAGCATCCCCATATCCTATTCCATCTTACTCCCACTGTTGCCTATCCAACCATATTGGAAATAGGGAACTGAGGTACATTTGGTTTTAGTCATCAATAAACATGCTTTATGAAATGAGTTGTTGCTTCATGCCTCCTATGACAAAAAAAAGAAATAATTGAGGCAATTATGCATCAGAAAAGGATGAGCAGTAATTGCAAACCAAAGCTTTCAGCCATTACTTGGCAAGTGATCATAGACACTAACTTTTATTTTCTCCCATGGGGGCAGGTAAGAAGAAAGTGCAGAGTAAGGGGACCTGGGGTATAATTAACAGGAACAGGCAGGGCTTGGGAATTTATTCTTTTCTCTTTATAAAGGAAGGGGATAAAACCCCGGGGTCAGAACACTTTTTTTCCCTCTCTTTTTATCAAAAAAGGGAAAATGAAGTTCCCCAGTCCATTTAATTTAATTTCTTTCAGAATTGATGACAAAGCTTATTCAGTCTACTGTACTGCTTTTCTTCATCTACTTAGCTCCCCCGGATGGCTGGCTACCTCAATTTCTTAATAGTTTGAATAAGAGATAGTTTTCATTTAGAAGCCCTGAGCATCAGACCTTGAAGAAATTGGCCTATTTCAGGTGGACAGCTGATGAAAGCCACATAGACAGAGCATTGTAGAATCTATAAACCGGCTTGAGTCTCCCTATCACCTGAAAAGGCCAAAAAATCCTGGCCTACTCTGAGTTAACATACTATAATGCTTTGCATGCTTTCTCAGTGAACCCAAAATGCCCCTCTCTGTGTCAGTAACTTCAAGGCTAGATAAAGCTGACCAGGATCATTCTTCTATTATGACTGATAAGGACCAGGCACCTTGAAGTGTACACTATCTTGATTAACTGGCATTTCCCTTACCTTGTTATTTTATGGACACTATCCTGTTATGGCATTTTTCTTGGCTAACAAAAGGATAGAGACACTGAAATCAGTACTTCTTTGCCTTATGAGAACCATCATTTTAGCTGACACAGGCGTCCTGAGTCAGGGGGTAAAAAGGAAGGGACACTTCCTTACTCTGTGGATAAAAGTCCCCTTCAACTGGCCCTTCTTTGAGGCAGCTTATTCTGACTTCCATATTTATGTTTTTGCTTGCTGAAAAGGGAATTAACAGCACACATTAACTTAATTTCATTTGTCTCTTTTTAGAGAAAATTCTGGAGGTTCACCTAATCTCATCAGTCCCTTCTTAGACCAAACTCTGTGGGTTGACCTAATTTCATCGTCTCTTTTTAGACCAAACTCCAAAGGTTGACAGATCATACAAAGAGTATTTCCTTTTCCTCACAGCTTGTTAAAGACTCCTACTTTTCCCAAATGGGAGAAAAAGTGGCTTTGGCTCACAAAGCCTAGAAATACTCCAACTTTGGGAAAAGGAAGGGAATGTAGTTTGTTAGCCATTATTCTCCCTGCTTCCCGTCCCAAACTGAGCATAGGGATACAGGAAAAACTCATCGGTCATTAATTCTTCATTTCAAATAATCTCAACGGCTGAGACAATCTATTATGGTTCAACACAAAAAATAATTTGTGATTGAAGAAGGCAGGCTGTGGAACTACTCTTCGCCATAGGAAAGCATCTCTGGTTGACTTTATCAGGGATACACAAACCCATTTGGTCATCAACCATTAACTATCTCTTGAATGAAAGGCACAACACAGCATACAAAAGAGGATGAAGTATTATAGCTGGAAGGGATTATCTTGTGAAGCCTTCTCATTTTACAAAAGAGAAAACTGAGGCCCAGAAAGATGAAACAATTACCCAAGTTTCAAGTTAACTAATCACAGAGTTGGGACTAGAATCCAACTCTTTTGATTTTAAATCCAGTCTAATGTTCTTTCCATTGCAACATAATCCTACTAGAGACCACAGTATAGCATGAACTCTTATCATCCTCCATGCCTTCCCACCCTCACTAGACTCCAGTGATCTATGAAGTTACTGCTTCTTGTTACCTATTAATGTAGCTAGCAATCAGAATGAGCCAAACAGAATGGTGGAAAGAACACTGGATTTATAGTCAAAAAACTTGGACCATAATCACATCTTGGCCACTTAAAACTAATCTGATCTGAGGCAAGTCACTTTACCTATTTGACCTTGGAAAAATAAAACAATTGGACTTAATGACCTACCTATAAGGTCCCTTCTAATCGGAAATCGTTATTCCTAAGAACTCTTCTGAGATCTTTTTTTTTTTAAAGTAAGAAAATTAATAGTGACCTAAAGGCATGCTAACAGGGAGTGGTAGCACAAAACCAATAGCATTGAGGCTATCTATGTATATATGTGAGCAATTCATATAGGTTGTAAATACTAGCTTCCTTATGTTTGTGTTACCCTACCCCAAGCACAAGAACAGTCCTTCACATAGAATAGGCGGTAAATAAATATTTAAGTTAATGAATGACTATCAATGAGACTAAGAACTTACCAGTAAAACCTGTTGGGTGTAATGTGCTCATGCATCAGTTGCCATCTTCTCCCAAAATCCATGGAGCTATAGAGCTGCAAAACACAAAGTGGGGTGGGGGATAAAGAGACAATGAGTATCAAGGGGTCACAAGAAACTGGTTGCATTGTTGTGGAAATATATGTGGTAGAACATCAAGGTACTGCTTAAAAAATAGATTTCACCTAGAATTACCACCATTCCCAGAAGATCTAGATAAACCAAATTTAAGACTAGATATCTACCATATGACCTTGCACATAGTAGGCATGTGAAAAGCATCTGTTAACTGATGATCATTTAACATCAATCTATAGTTTCAATCATTGCAAACAACTGTCTCAACAAAAATCCTATGAGAGAAGCAGTGCAAGTACCATTATTCCCATTTTACAGAGGGGGAAGCTGAATTTATGTGAAGTTAGGTGGCATCATATTTCTAAGATCATATTTCCTACTGTCACACAGCCAGTAAGTCTCAAAATTAGGGTAAAAACCCAGCTTTTCTATCACCAAGAATGGTGCTACTTCCAGTACACTACATCAGTCTTTGAGCCAAGAGAGTGGATTGCCAATTGTCCATTGATGCCTACAGATGTACTCTTTAATAGGAGTCCCTCTAGCAAAGTTTGTCATTTTAAGTAAACATTGATTTCATCTTGGCTTACTTAGTAATAGTCAATAGATCCAAACTCTATCTATTCTTGAAGACCTAGTTTAAATTCCACCTCTAGAAACCTTCCATCACTATGCTAGACCACAGTTACTTCTTCCTGTAAATGGCGGTAGGTAGATAAGCTATCTAGCATCTTTCATTGCATAGCCAGGATCCAAAATCATGACGAGTTAGAATGTTGAACAGAATCTAATAAGATGAAATTCAATAAAAATCCATGTAAAATCATATATTTGAGTTAAAAAATAAATCAGCTCACAACAATGAGATGAGGAATATATGGTTAGATAATAGTTTCTGGGGGCGGGGGGAACTGGAACCTTCAATGTAATGCAAACTCAATATGAGTCAAATGGAAATTATGGCAAATAAAAACTAATGTGATGCTAGGATGTATTAAGAGAGGTGGTTTTTACCTTTAGACTTATATGAACTCAGGAAAAGTGAACTGAGCAGAACCAGGAGACTGCTGTTCACAGTAATTGCAATATAGTAACAATGACCAACTATGAAAGACTTAGCTACTCAGATCAAGACAGTGATCCAAGACAATTCCAAAGGACCTTTGATGAAAAATGCTATCTATCTCCAGAGAGAAAGAGAAAAATGATGAATTCTGACTGCAGATTGAAGCATTCTTTTTTCACTGTCTTTATGTTTCTTACTTTTTCTTGTTTTGATTTCTTTGGCAGCATGGATACTATGGAAATATGTTTTGCATGACTTCACATATGCAATTGATAACATTACTTGCTTTCTCAGTGGAAACAGCAGAAAATTTGGAACTCAAAATTTTTAAATTTAAATTTTTAAAATGAATTTTAAAATAAATAAACAAATTAATAATAATAATAAATGTTAATAAGATGAATATTAAAATAAATAAAATAAATTTAAGCATCCTAAAGAGAAAGGGTTTTAGTGTTCTCTATTTTACTCAAAGAAATTTTCTGAAGCACTACATTTTGTGATTGACACCAATTTTAGGAAGGATATTGATCAGGTGGAAAGTGTCCAAAGGAAAGTGATGAGGACATTGAAAGGCCTCAATATCATGTGATATGACAATTAAAGAAATCAGGCATATTTAGCCTGGGGGAGACTTTCTAAAGACATAATAACTGCCTTTAAGTATTTAAAGTACCATGTGGGACTGATTAGACATGTCCCATATTTGGACTGGATCCAAACTTCACAGTACAAATCTCCTTACTAAAAGGATTTGTTCTATAAAACTTTGACTCAGTAAAAAGGCCACACTCAAGGACATAGAAGGCCACATGTGGCCTCAAGTTTGCAGGTTCCCCACCCCTGATCTAAGCATTTAACTTGGATGACCTTGATGAATTCATGTTTCCCAATCACTCTCCTTAAGGAACATGCATCTGATTTCTCTCTACCTTATTGATTTATATCATTCTATCTGCTCAGATCCCAACTACACTAGCCAGAGCATCAATGTCTGTACAAATGAATCCTTGATCTAATCGTCTCCTCATTTGTCAGGGATGCTAGAGCAAAGGAGAGAGAGAGAGAGACAATGACAGCCACAACCCCCAAGGATGCTATGCTCATTTCTGCCTCTTTGGCATCTGCCTCTACTGGTTTTTCTGCCTTTCCTTTCAAAGGAGATATCTGTAACTTATCTATGTTCACAAAAGATGTGGCGATACTTGATTCCCTGAAAAGATATATTTCCTCTTTCATTCTTTTTTCTGCACTCTCATCACTCTCAGAGAAAATACACCTAGCAAGAAAAACCCAGAGACTATCTGCTTTTGGATTTCCACTACCTTCATTCACCTTTTTATATCAGATCCTATGCTTGACTGCTGGCAAGAGATTAAATTGAATTCCTTGCCTAGAGCCTGACTAGGGCTAGGATTAGGATAAACAGAAAGAGTAAATTTATCTGGAAGGCTTGGGGCAGGGGGTGTTACATAGTTACATAGTCTATAGAGTCAAAGCAAACTACTGAGGTCTATCACTATTTTCTTCTAGGATGAGCAATATCTCAGTATCTTTCAACTGATTAGTTTTTCCAAGGTCAAATGTTTCAGGTTATATCATCACATATAACAACTATCTGACCATATAATCAGCCAGTCAAGAAAAAATAATTAAGCACCTACTTTGTGCCAGGCCCTGTCCTAAGTGCTGAAGATACAAAGAGTCAAAATCCAGTCTCTGCCCTCAAAGTGCTCACAATCTAATGGGAGAGGCAACAAGCAAATGTACAAACAAGCTATAGATGGGAAAAATAGGAAATAAGAGAACAAAGGAGCTAGAATTAAAAGGGGTTACAAAAAGCTTCCCATAGAAGATGGGATTTTAGTTGAGACTTAAAAGGAAAGTAGGGAAGGCAGCAGGCAGAGATGAGGAGGGACATCTTGGGGACAGAAAGAAATAATGCCCAGAGCCAAGAGATGGCAAAGAGACAACATCAGTGGACTGAAGAGTATGTGGTAGGGAGTAAGGCATAAGAAAGCTGGAAAGATAGAAGGGGGTTAAGGGCAGCTAGACGGCAAAGTAGATGGAGTGCCCAGTGTGAAGTCAGGAAGACCTCAGTTCAAATCCACCCTCAGATACCTCTTAGCGGTGAAACCCTGGGCAAGTCACTTAACCCTGTTACCTCAGTTTCCTCATATGTAAAATGAGCTGGACTACTCTAGCATCTTTCCCAAAAAAATCCCACATGGGGTCACAAAGAGTTGGAAATTACGGAACAACAACAATGAAAGGTTATGCAGAGCTTTGAATGACAAACAGAGCATTTTGTATTTAATTCTGGAGAAGACAGAGAACTACTGGAGTTCATTGAGTAAGCGCATGATATGATAGGACCTGTGCTTTAGGAAAATCACTTTAGCGACTGAATGAGGACAGATTAGAATGAGGAAATACCTAAGGTAGGCAGACCCACTAGCAGGAGATTATAGTAATTCAAGCATGAAGTGATGGGGACCTATACCAGAGTAGTGGGAGTATCGAAGAAGAGAAGGGGACTCATTCAAGAGATGTTACAAAGGTGCAATGGGTAGGCCATGACAACACATTGGATATGGGATGGGATTGGAGGGTGTGGAGGGGTGAGAGATACTAGAGTGAATGATGACATCTAGGTTGCAATACTGAAGGACTAAGAAAATGTTGTTTCCCTAGATAGTAATAAGGAAGTTAGGATGAGGGAGGATTTAGGGAGAAAGATAATCAGTTCAGTTTTAGACATGTTGAAGTTAAGATATCTACTGGATGTCCAGGTTGAGATGTCTGAAAAGCAGTTGGAGATGCAAAATTGGAGGTAGGTAGAGAAGTTGGGGCAGGATAGGTAGGTAGGTTTGAGAATGATCAGCAAAAAGATGGTAATTAAATCCATGGAAGTTGATGAGATCAGCAAGTGAATTATTAGAGAAAGAAAAGAGAAGAGGGCCCAGGACAGAATCTTGTGGGACACCTATAGTTAGAAGGCATGATCTGGATGAAGATCCAGCAAAGGAGACTGAAAAGAAGCAGTTAGATAAGTGGCAGGAGAACCAGGAGATGGGGTGCCCCATAAATCTAGAGAGAAAGGGTAATCAATGAGACAGTGATCAACAAAGCCAAAGGCTACAGAGAGGCTGAAGATAATGAAGATATTTGAGACAAGGCCATATGAGAGAATACAACCCTGTCATGCTGTATAGGGAGAAACTGAAGTCTAAAAATTCAAGGGACAGATCCTAGGTCCCATAATAATCATAATAACAATAACACTTACTTAGTATTTAAGGTCTACAAAGTTATTCAAAGATACTACTTGACTCTCGAAACGACCCTGTGAGTTAAGTACTATCAGCCATTAGACCTGCTTTCAGCAGAGACCTTAAAGTCATAATGGAGGAAAGAAATCATTGTTGAGAGGGCTCCCCCCTTCCTCATCCACCAGATATAATTGTTGACCAACTGTCACTAATAGGCAAATAAGTACAGGAGCACTGCCCCCATCCCTTCTCAAGATCACCAATGCTATTTCCAGCCTTCCCCCACAGCCATCATCCAGGAAAGCAATTTTTGTGCAGAGGGGACCAGCCATCCCTACCCACTGACCACACACTCCCACTCACAGGCAGATAAGCCACCCTAACTGAGGCAACAAAGCTCCCTGGACAGGAGACAGCACATGCCATGCAAGGCAAACAAGTACTTTGACAATCATTTCTCCTCAGACCCTGATAGAGACAACTCAGGACCTTGAACCCAAGAGCCAATGCTTCCAGCTCAGTGCCCTCAGCCATTACTTTGAGCAGCAATCCCTGGGGAGATGCAGCCTGGTCACTGCTTCTGCAGATGATAGAGCCACAGCTACTGAAGACCCAGGAGAAAAGAATGTTCTTGCCACCAACATCCATAGCAATTTGAAATACTTTAATACCATGGACTGATATGATTTTATGGAAATGACTTAAAGAAGATGCATTTCCATCTGCTTTGTTGATGCATCCTAATACCCACAGGACCTTTCTGACTTGCAGCTCAAATCTTCCATATGTATTATATCCCCCATTAGAAGGTGAGCTCCTTGAGATCAGGGATCACCTAACTTTTCAATTTACATCTCTAGAACTCAGCACAGTGTTTTGTACCTAGAATACACTTAATAAATAATTTATTCATTCATTCCCCCATGCTTTATAGATCAGGAAATTGTGGATGAAAGGTTCAGTGATTTTTTCATGGTCAGAGTAAGGATTTGTATTTAGGTCTTTTACATTACACCACCTCTCTTGTAAGTAAATGGAAAAACAGGATAGAGTTGAGTGTCCTGGTGTTTTCAGACCAGCAGGACTATTCAAAGTCCCTGGAGAATTGTAACCAGCAGCCCTAAGAAGTTAAAAAAAAAAAAACAAACTCAAGTGTTCTCTATCTGTAAACAGAGCCTGAAAGAGGAAAGCTCTTTCTGTTGTCTTATATAACCAGGTCCATAGACGTGCTTTTGGCATACATTTGCCTATTCATTCCAAAAACCTAAATAAAAAACATAAATCATAGGTTGGTGTTCATCTTCTAAACATCAGCATGCATTAATGAAGCCTCCAAAGCATTTCTGCAATGAACTTTGCCTTCTTCCCCCTCCCCCCCACCAAGCCTCCAATCCCAGCCCTACTAAAAATTACAAGATCAAACTCCTTATCCTATGCTATAAAGTTTTCCATTATTGCCCTAACCCTCTTGGTACCGCCTCCACTCTCTACAGCATTTCATATCATTTCTATTTGCACCTCAGCTCCACTTGAAGAATGTCCTTCCTACAGCTCTCCATCTTATCCATACTTCAAGACCCAGCTCAATCCTCCATCTTTTATAAAGCCTTCATTGACCACTCAACCTTAGTGAACGCTTTATCCACTCTAAGACAGTAACACTTAGTGCACATATGATTCACTATGATGGAGGCCAAGGAGTTAAACTGGCTTGAGGGCTGGGGTGATGAGCCAGGTACACCTGAGCAAGAACCAGCTCAGATTCAAGGATGTAAAGTTCAACAATACACTTAGTGACTTAAGAGAATTTGTGTAACCTGCTCTTTCATTACTTTCCTTGGCAGAGAATGTCACAACATAGCAGAGATTGATTCCTGCTTACCTAGAATGAGGGAGGACTGGCTTGATAAAGAGAGGAATAATTCTTCACTTTCTTCTAACCTCCTTTTATTTCTCAGCAGTAGCTATCATTCTTTTTAATTAAAATCCCTTTTCCAAAGCTGCTTTCTCCTTCTTTTATCAAGTCAGTCCTTCTTAATCCTAGATAACCAGGACTCCATCCCTGGAGAAATCTGGAAAGACAGTTATGAAATAATGTTGTGAGAAATGATGAAGTGAGTAGAACCAGGACAACAATTTATACATAACAACAATGTTTAAAAAAAAAGAACCTTGAAAGATTTAAGAATGGTGATCCATACAAGGATTAACTATGATTGCAGAGGACCCACGATAAAAAGAATGCTCACCTCCTGACAAAGAAGTGTGCAAAACGAGACACAAAGTTTTGGACTTGGCCGAAGTGGGAATTTGTTTTACATGACTACGTATTATCTGCTGGAAGTGCGTGGCTGCAGTTGCTTTGCTGCTGCAGTGGGGGATAGAGAGAGCAACTAAAAGTTTGTTCATTAAAAATTGTGATTTAAAAAGAGGGGTGGAGAAGAGAGGAGGAAGCAGAGATGACATAAAATACACTGTAGTAACCTTGCTATTTATTGGGGTGGGGACTGTTTTCACACAAGCTGAGAGTTTTGAGGGATGAGCGGGAAGGATGAAACATGAAACAGAGGTAAATATATGGAATGATGCCCATACACATCATAGATAAAGCAGATATAGAGAGGAACAGCATGATTTGCTTTGACTTTTTTTCCTCAATCGTTTTTACTTCAATAGACTGGCCAGCGCTGTGGGGTCCCCAAGTCATACTCACGACCTGGGTGGAGGTGACACCAAATCTGGCTGTCTATCTGAAGCTGATTTCACTGGCTCTATCCGACTTGGGTTTATTGCAATTTGTGGACTCTCCTATGTATCTTACACTTGATAAGCTCACAATGACACTTCAATGGATCCTATCAGGCATTCCTTCCAATGATCTAAATCTTGTAGTGTCTCTCCATCTCAGTTTCCTCAGCTGTAAGAGAAGAACAGTAGCAACAACTACTTCACAGTGTGGTTTTGAGGTGCCCAAACACATGGAAAAGGCTTGGCAAACCTTAAAGAGCTGTGGAAATACAAGCTATTGGTCGTCTTTTTCACATCCTGTGTGCTGCTGTCTATAACCCGCACAAAAGGCCCATGCTGGAGATGGGCAGACTTCCTCTAACCATTTCAACTTAATTGTATCAATGGAATATATGGGTGATCCACTGATTATCTCATGCCCTCCTGAATGGCATGACCACCTCCATATCCAGCTGGTGAATCTGATGATTGATCTTTTAGTTCTCCCAGTCAATAATTCTCTGTTGACAATAGGCTATGGCTCATTTATACCCTTTCCCCCCATGTGCCTCTCCTTTGTCCTTTGGGTAACTTGTAACTTCATTCTTGAGAAAATGGGATAATTCATGATTTGCATCACCAGAAAAGCAAGTCTGTAGCTTCAAGAAGCTGGCGGGTCATTAAAAAAGCATTGTGTATATATTGTTATTAAATTCTTCATGAATACTAGCCTTGCCTACACTACTAGGCTCTAAGATCCTTGAGGGCAGGATTATATATCTTGATAACCCTGGAGCACTTAGCCCAGTGCTCTGTAAGTACTTGTTAAATGAGTTAAAGGCCAAAGTATGAATGTCCAGGTTTTATGACAGGGGAAACTGAAGTTGAACAGGGCAACATGGGGAGTGTAAGACCCCAATTTTTCACACGGCACATCACAGAAACCATGAATATCATACCTTGGACAGCCAATCCATTTGCTCAGGAGGCTTTTATATCAATCATTTATAGATCCTGATCAAAACATTACAATGCATCAGTCAAAGAAATTGTGCTTACTTAGATGTGTGACTCAGGCTGGGAACTGAGAACACAGCTCATTTCCCCAGCTGTGTATAGACAGGGAGTCTATACACATAATTATCTCTCTGGATGATGCCCAGGAAGGTACAACTCTCCTGGACAGAAGAACAAAGTACAGTGCCAGTCCACTCATCTCTTTCAAATCTACTGCATGCCTGAATCTCACATCTCCTAATAGACACTCACTTAGAAACAACACACATAACACTCCCCGAAATGAATCATCAGAATGGCTGGAAAATGAGGGAGTACACATGCTTTTTCCTCATTGATTTAGTTATTAATTTCCTAATCACATCTTCCTACAACTTCTGGTATCTACAGATCTGGTCCACATTTGAAAGAATACTGAGTTACAGCTAGACCTTCTGAGTTCCATGGATGTAAAATCAGCTGGAATGGTAAATAACTCAAATCCACCCCATGGTAGATGAACAACCTGGAGAGGTAGATTCTTCCGGGCCTGGTCTTTGGCCCTGGGCTTTCTGACCCTGCATCTGTGTCCCATCAATTAAGTCCCTTGTTCTAGGCTGATCCATAGTCATTTTCTGATAATTCCCACTCTAATTTATAGATCCCACCAGGGAAAACCAACCACTCTAATTTGCTTTAAGCCCCTCCCATGTATAGCCGACTCAGTGAAAGCCTCAAAAAAATAAGAAAACCCAGTAACTGAGGGGCCGTGTGGCTACTGGACCTGGAGTCAGGAGACCCACATTCAAATCCTAATGCAGCTTCTCTTTAGCTATGTGATCATGGATGAACAAATCATTTAAATCCTCAGAGCCTTAGTTTCCCCACATGTTAAAAGAGGGATAATGCTTGCAGTACCTACCTCATAGGGCTGTTATGTAAAAAGTGCTTTGCACACCATAAAGCCCTATATATATGTAGGTTATTATTAACTTGAGGTGAGCAATATTTTTCATACCTGACTTCACCTGAGATTATAATCGTCATTTCAAGATCAACCCCCACCCTGATCTTAATACCTACTGAAAGTCTACCAATCCTTTAAGCCCCAGTTCAAACGTTACCTCCTAAAAGAAGCTTTCCTTGATCGATTCTGTCTAGAATAATCCTGCTCCTTGACTCTTGTGGAGCATTTGGTTTGTGCCTCTGATGTCCTTAGCAAACATTACTTTGTAGGAGTCTTATTTGTGAATATAATGTAGCCCCCTGTGATTTTTTGAGCTCTGTGAGGGCAAAGACCAGGTTCAGGTAAATCTTTGTGTCTCTCTCAGCACACAACACCTTCCGCTTTGGTAGGAGAAACTATAAATGCCTGTTCAAGTTCAAATTGAATTTGGTCCCCAAGGCCTTCCCTTTGCCTACAAACAAATACCAAACACACTTTTGGTCAAATAGCTTCTACCCTCCACAGGACACAGGCATGTGCATACCTATAAGCAAGAATTTATTAAGTATCTACTATATGCCAGGCATTGAGCTAAACACTGGGAATATAAAGACAAAAATGTAATAACCTCTACCCTTAAGCCAGTTACATTTTGTTGGGGGAGATAATGTGGCAGTATACACATAATTAATCATATACAAGACAGAAACAAAATTAATACAAGGGGAATTGGTTGTGTGGCAGACATTAGCCCCTAGGAGGATTAGAAAAGTTTTTATATTTAAGGTATCACTTGAGCAGAGTTTGGGAGGAAACAAGAGATTCTTAGAGGCAGAATTTGAGTAGGAGTGCATTCCAGGCATAGAGGAGAACCAGGGCAAAGTGACAGAGATAGGAGAAGAGGTGCATGGAAGAGGCTAGCAAAATCACACAATGCATTTGAGAGAGAGACAGACAGAGACAGAGAGAGACAGAGAAAGGAAGAAGAAGAAGAAGAAGAAGAAGAAGAAGAAGAAGAAGAAGAAGAAAGAGGAGAAGGAGAAGAAGGAGGAGGAGGGGGAGAAGAAGAAGAGGAGGAGGGGAGAGATAAAGGAAGGGAAGTCACACTCTGATCAGGAAGGTGCTGAGTTTTCTCATGAGTTATGTGATTATGGATGCCTATGCCTCTCAGAGCCTTAGTTTCCCAATCTGTTTAAAATGTAGATAATGCTTATATTACATACTTCATGGAGCTGTCAAAAATGACAGGAATTGTGAGCACAAGAATATAGGCATAGGAAAAAAGAGGAAATTCATGCAGAAGGGCCCTAAAGTCAAGTAGCAGATAGCTGTCACACTGCCAAATAACACCATAGACATGCCAGTGGGAAGGGCCTGTTTTATGCACAAGCTCCCCAGCCCCAAGTTCCTGAGGAGCTGGTTCCTTTAGGGGCTGTCCTATAATTGGCCTCCCAGAGAGAGGTGGTAAGAAAAGCACTTACAGCTTTACTTCTACAGTGCTCATCCCCATCCTTCACTGTCCTGCCCATCCCCGGTGACTGCAGAGTGGGCAGGGGGACCTATTGCCCTGTTCCCTCCTTCCTGCCTGCATTGCAATGCAGCTGGGTTTCTCCCTGTTGTTTATGATTACATAGGCAGTCTGTGGCACATTCATGCCTATTCTCCTACCCATGTCTGCTGTGAAGGCATACTAGCAGTGATACAGGGGATCCTGATGCATACTGCCAGAAACACATGTGTGAGGAGGATCAGGAGTGTTCGCCTACCCATGATATTTATTTTGGAAGTCTGAAAGGTCCATTTTGAATCTTCAAATCAAAAATCTTCAAAACAAGTACAGCCAACTATCTGTTTTAGACATTTGTGAACATGGGACATGATGACCTTAGACTCATGTTTTGGAAGGGAGAAGAGAAGAGAAAAGACAATGTTATTTAGAGAAGACTTCAAGGGAAAGGAATCTTGTAGCTATTGACAATTATTCCCTTTGGCCCCTTTAGATCTCTTTTTCTGCCTATCTCTTCACTTGGTGAACTCATCAGCTCCCACGGATTTAATTACCATCTCTATGTTATGCTAATGTTCTACTTATCCTGCCCCAAACACATCTTGAACTGGATGGGCAGTAGACATCTTAAGCTCCATTAAGTCCAAAACCAAACTCACTATATTTTCCCCTAAACCCTCAACATTCTCCTCCTAGTTTCCCAGTCTTACAACCTAGGAGGCATCTTGAACTTGCCACTATCTCTCCCCTGCCCATATCCAGTCTGTTGCCTGTTGATCTCACCTTTGCAACTTGAATATGCCCTCTTCTCTCCTCTGACACCGACAGCTGAGTAGAAGCCCTCAACACCTCAGGACTGGTTTACTGCAATAACCTACTGGTGGGTGGACCTACCTCAAGTCTATCCCTATTCCAATCCATCCTCCATTCAGCCACTAAAGTGATTTTCCTAAATCTCAGTTCTGATCATGTCTCACCCTTTCCCACTCAACAAACTACTGTGGCTTCGTATAACCTCCAGAATCAAATACAAATTGCCTTGTTTGACATTCAAAGCCCTTTATAGCCTAGTCCCCTCCTATCTTTCCAGTCTTCTTATACATTACTCCCTGAAAGAAATTGAATCTTTGTTTGATCCAATGACACTGGCCCCCTGGCTGTTCCATAAACAAGCCACTTCCTCCATCTTTTAGCTCCAGGCATTTTCTCTGAAATCCCTCATGGCTGGAATGCTCTCCTTTTGCTCTTACTACTGACCTCCCTGGCTTTCTTTAGATCTTCACTAAAATCTTACCTGCTACAGGAAACTTTCCCCAACCCTTCTTAATTCTAATGCCTTTCCGCTACTAATGATTCCCTATTTTTCCTGTGTATAATTTGCTTCATACATATTTGTTTGCATGCTGTCTTCTCTATTAGCTTATGAACTCCTCAAGGGCCAAGACTGTCTCTTGCCTGTTTTTGTATCCCCAGCTCTTAGAACAGTGCCTGGAACATAGTAGGCACTCAACGTTGATTGACTGATTGATTGAGAATCAAATATTTCTTAAGTGACGATTTTGTGCTAGGTTCTGGAGATACAAAAACAGGCAGAAGAGAGTCCTGACTTCGAAAAGTTCACAATCTAAAGAGGAAGACAAAATGCAAACAACTATGTAGAAACAAGCTATATACATATTAAACAAGAGATAATCAACAGAGTTAAGGCACTAGAATTAAGGGGACTCAGGAAAGACTTCGTGGTGTAGGGGAGTGGGGCTTTAGTTGGCACTCAAAGGAAGCATTGAGATGAAGAGGAAAAGAATTCCAGGTATAGGAAAGAGTCAGGGAGAATTCCCAAAGTTGTAAAATGCAAAGAGCGAAAAGATCAGTACTACTGGATCAGTGAGTATATGAAGAGTGACTGTAAGTTTCTCAAGGGTATGGAGTATACCTAAATCACTGAATGGGTGTTGCCTCAGTCAAAACGAGACATGGGAAAGACCTTAGCTTAAAAAGGTCAAGGTCTCCCAGTGCATCTGCGGCCATCTCCACTCATCCTGACCATATCTTACCACAGGACCCAGATGGCTCTGGGGATGAGAGTGAGACTGGTGACTTTGTACTGCCTTCTTTCACTTAAATCCAATTCACTTGCAAGCTATGTAACATCACCTTCCTGACATCATGGTCTTTCAGAAGGAAGGACAAAACAACAATGACAAATGATTCCAAAAAGTTGTATAGCACAAAACATTATTGACAAAAACAATAATTAGGATGATATTTATTTCATGATTTCTATAAACAAGGTACTTTATTAATATTATCTATATGTTGGCTCCATCCAACTTTCCTGTCTTTGTTCTGGAGCTCTGCTGTCTGGAATGCCTTTTCTCCTCCTCTGCACATATCCAAATCATGCCAACTTGAAGACACAGGTCAAATCCCATATCTTCAATAAAATTTTTTGCTAATCATTCTGATCCCTAGTAATCACTACCTATTCTCCTATCACAAACACTGTTGAACCAATCATTGAAGATTTTTGTTCTAATTATGTCATAGATATATATCTTATCACCCCAGGTACACTGGAAATCACTTGAGGGCAGGGGAATATCTACTACAGTGTTTCTGTCTCTCTGATACGGTAGCCCAAGGCAGTACTATGTACATGGGAGGCACACTAAAAGGCCTTGTTGGCCAGCTATTTGAAAAAAAAAAAGAAGAAAAATGAACCCTGCAAATAAAATTCTATAAAAAGAATAGCTCATTTACACGTAGTATTAGAGCATTTCAGGATTTTAATTCTGCAGGCATTTGTATTTCTAAATCATTTTTGGAACTTATTTAAACCCTTAAAAGGATTGTTTTGTTTTATTTTTGAATAGGTCTTCTCCAAAGTGATTGAGAAATGAAGAATTCACAAAATATAATTCAAATTGCGTGGTTTACCCAAATTCATTCTTCTGGCTCCACATTGTCTCTTGCACATTTTCCTTTTCAATCTAAATTTATTTACTTATTACATAATTTTTAGGAGCATCTCATATTAAAGAGGACAGAAAACACAAAAGCAGGTATTCCCAGACCTACCTTCCACTTTACTTCCTTAGCACCTATTAGAATCACATAGCTGGAAGTGGTCTTGCTGGTCACACCTACTTCCCTTCCCTTTTCCCTCAAGTCCTATCTCCTATTAATTTCCTGATGTGGAATTTCTCTGATTTTTACAATCCTGCTTTCCTCTCCCTGTGTCCCCTTCTCCTTTCTGAGATCCTACATCCCTCTTCACCTTGCCCCCCACCAAGGGCCTCATGATAATTTTAAATGAGAAGGAGAAAACCTAGATTTTTTTCTTCTAAGATTAACTCATCAAAACAACAAGAACAAAAAAAACTGTTGCTGCCTGAGAGGAAAATGGAGCTTCTCCACATTCCCTCTCTTACTAAGGAATTCACTTGAAAAGGTATGCCCTGATCTATATTTAATCATGGAAATGATTACACCTCCTTAAAAAATTTAAGAGTGAATTGAGGTAAGTGTCCTTGAACAGCCCTAGTCCTAGGATCCATTTTATGAATGTACTAACATGCAGATATGAACATTACCTTGAACTAGAATTCTGCAAACCCCTAGGACATAGTCTCAGAAAGGAGGTAGTATTAGAATTGAAAGTGCCTTCAACTTTGGCCTAAGTCAGGGTTGGTACATGATACTCACCTAGTTTTAAAAGACTAATTAGTGCTAAGTCAGGGACCTGGATCTTCATCTTTCTCACTGATGTTAAAGCAACTTTACTGTGTGACTTTTGAAAGCTTACTTTATTATATTACATATCAGGGGTTTTTTCATCTTTAAAATAAATGGGTTAGCCTCGTTTAGCATTTTCCAAATGATGCTAGCCAGGGATCATTTGGAAGCTTAAAATACTTAGCTGTAGTCAATAAATGCCAGTCTTGGGTAACAGGAGTTGTAGACTATCCCTTTGTTAAAGTAGGGGTAGAAAAAAGGAAAATTAAAATAAAAATGGAGGGATTAAACCTGTTTTAACAAAAAAAAAATGGCTATGTATAAGAAGGATTTTAGTTTAAAGGATTTGAGATTTAGAAGAGTCCTAAAAGAACAACTCATTGAAAACACTAATTGTATTTTTTTTTACATTTGACTGATGCACTGGGGATTTTTTTTCACATTACTGTCAATTCCTAATAATCCTTCCCTTTAGAATGAATCCTCAATTCTAAAAAAAGAAAGCATGAAAACACAACAATATATAAACTCTACCCAACAGTATAACAGTATTCTGTATCCATAGCCCACCATCTCTCTACAGTAAAGAGAGAAATCTATTTTGTCATCATTCCTCTGGAAGCACAACTGGTCAATATCCATATGAATTCTGATGCTTTCAGTACCCTTTTTCTTTAAATCAGTGGAGTGGAACTCAGCAACAGATCTCTCCTGCCATATATTGACTTAGAAAACCTGAAATAAATATTGTCTTTACTACATTGCATTTTTTATTTACTTTGTTAAACATTTCCCAATTCCATTTTAATCTGGTTCTAGGTATGCTCAAGAGTTTTGTGGGCTGCAAAAGGCTAGTGTGAGTGGGACATCTATACTTTACACCATTGTGTCCACTGTATAGGGTACCTCAGATCTGTTCCATGCCCTCTGCAACAATCAATGGAATTCTTTCAAGGTTTCTCCAACTTTCTCTTCTTCATCATGTCTTAGGTTATAGCAATATTTCCCTAAATTCATATTGTAGCTTTTAGAGATAAAGGACCTATGACCTACTGAAAGGAAATAAGAGCAGCAGAAGCAAGATTCATATGAAGGTTCTGTCGTTTGGAATCCAGTGGTCTCCCTGGTAGACCACTTGACTTCATCCAAACATTCAATGGTTTAGAGACATACTGAATTAAAGCCTATTCTATGGGTGCTCAAAGCACCCCACCTATTCACTATTTTAGAGGAATACTAAATTGTTATTCAATATTTTAAAAAAATATATTGAATTGCCATTCCATATTTTAGAGGAAAAATACTGATAATACCAAAGCTTTCTCACAGAGATTATACGGAACATGATGGTTCTTTGGAACACAGCATTAGAAACATTGAACTCGATAATCTCTATGATCCCCTAAAACTTTATAAATGAATCAATCAATAAACATAAATGCCTATGTGCCAGGCACTGTGCTAAGTGCTAGAGATAGAAAAAAAAATGGCAAAAGACAATCCCTGTCCCCGAGGAGCTTTCAATCTAATTGGGGAGATAACATGCAAACAAAATGTACAAAGTGTACAGGACAAGGAAATAATTAAGAGAGGGAAGGCAATAGAATTAAGAGAAGTTACAGAAAGTATCCAATAAAAGAAGGGATTAAAGCGGGACTTAGAGGAAGTCAAGGAGGTCAGTAGGTGGAACAGAAGAGGGAGAGCATTTCAAACATGAGAGACAGCCAAAGAAAATGTCCCGAGCCAAGAGATGGAGCTCTTGCATCTTTTATCTATTTCATGTAGGCCATCTCCACAACTCCAACCAGATGCTATCAAAAGTGCTTCAGATGGTTGACATCTTAATGAAGTCATAAAACTAGGAATCCATAGAAAGAAGAGTAACTTTAACCTCATCAGAGAACTTTTTTTTAATCACTTGTGTAAGCACTGGGGAACCGACTTCTGTGCCAGCCAAAGAAGCCTTGGATTTGACAGTTCAGAGAAGCAGACTGAGTCCATCCAGAACTTTCCTTGTCCAGCTGCCAACCCTAGAGTACAATTAAATATCAGGAAGTACAACCTCAGCAAAAAAAAAATGTGCAGGAACAGCTGGATAGTACTCAAAGGAAGTAAAATTCATTTATTACTCACATAATTAGGCTTCCCTCTCTTAATACAAAAATAACCACTTTATGCATTAACTAAAGAGGGGATCATCACAGACTGTCAAGCCAGTCCACTGACTGAAAGACCCAATGCTATTCTCTTTTGGTTCTGAAAAGGAATTTTTTGGGGGGAGGTCAATGAATGGTAGGGGATGCAGCAAGGTGGCACAATGGATAGAGTGCTAGACCTGGAGTCAGGAAGACTCATCTTCCGAAGTTCAAATCCAGCTTCTGAGACTTACTAGCTGTGTGACCCTGGACAAGTCATTTAATCTTATTTGCCTCAGTTTCCTCATCTGTAAAATTAGCTGGAGAAGGAAATGACAAACCACTCCACTATCTCAGCCAAGAAAATCTAAATGGGGTCATAAAGAGCTGGACATGACTGAAAATAGCAAACAACAACAAATGATGGTGGAGCCTTGGACTTGGCATCAGGTAACAATCATTTGAACACCAAGTCTGCCAGTTCTAGGTGATCAATCTCTGGCAATTCACTCTCCCTCTCTAGGTGTCAGTCTCTTCAACTATAAAATGAATGGATTGGTTGAGATGATCAAAAAAATCCCTTCTAGTTCCATAGTCTAAAGATCACTGAGTTTATAAAATTTGTACCTTTGTGTAACCCAAAGACCCTTGAGCACAAAGGGCTAAACTCACAGGATCATGGATGAAGACATGGAAGGAACCTCAGGGGCTACTAAGTCCAAGCTCTTCATTTTACAGATGAGGAAACTGAGGCCTTGATCAGCTAAGTGACTTTTCAATGGCCACACAGGAAGTACTGTAAGTAGCAAAAGTGAGATTGGAGACCAATATCTCTGACTTCAACTCCTGAGCTCTTTCCAGATTCCTATGCTGCCTTGGATTAGAGAGTTAAAGCCTACCTTAAAGCAACAGTTGCCCAAAGCACCCATTCAACCCTATCAATTAATCAACAAGCATGTTTTGAATACCCTTTGAAAGACAATGTGATAGATGATGATAATACAAAGACAAAAATAAAACAGTCCCTGTCTTCAAGAAACTTTCATTTTATTCAACCATCTCTTGTTGAGACAAGAAGGAGACAATACCACCTTTTTCTTTCAACAGTAGAGATTCTTAACACAAGGCCCACACACTTCAATCGATAGATTTAAGGGGTTCTGTAAATTTGGGCGGGAGTAAATATGACATCTTTATTTTCACTAACCTCTCACCGACCTTTAACATCACTTTCAATTATTTAAAAGCATTATTCTGGTCGATAGCCTTCACCAGATTGCCAAAGGGGTCCATAAGACACATACAAATTCCAAACTCTTGTGTAATAGGATCATTTATCCAAAGCATTCAAAGTCACATTGCCTCATTCATCTTCAAAGACTTTCTTAATAGCAGTGAGGGAAAGTAAAGTTTTATAATGGTGTTTGTCATTCACCCTAAGGAGGATAGGCCTCATGAAAACATTATATAATTGAAAGGCTTGTAAATCAATACGTAGATATAGATATATATACACACACATATACATGTGTATGTATATATATATCTATGTATATATGTATACATGTCTATATTTATATATACACATGTGTTCATAACCTTATGTGACATATACAGAGAGAGAAATAATTATATTGACATAGTTATACTTATTACAACCCTGGGAGGTTAGGGTTACTTTTATTCTACTTCTCAGATGAGGGAATTGAGTGGTTTATACAGAGCTGCACAAGAAGTAGGTGTCTGAGACAGGATTTGAACTCAAGTCTTTATTTATGACTCTTAAGTCCAGTACTCTACCCACTATACTGTCTGGAAAAAAAATGGCAAGAAAATAGTGGACTAGAGGTTGAGACAGTCTAGTTCCAGCTCTGACACCATCTTATGAAAGAAACATCAGTTTTCTTATCTGTAAAACAGACTTTAGCATCTCCACCTATCTCCCAGGGGTGTTGTGAATATCAAAAAAAAAGAAAGAAAACAATAAAGGGGAAAGGACTTCAATGGCATTATACATTTAATATAACATACATTATAAATTTTATATCACAGTCTTAATTACAAAGTAGTTGAAGAATATACTAATGCTCTCCTTATTAAATACAGTAAAACAGTTCATCCGTTTAATTAGAATAAACATTACCTAGGACAACAACGTGGGCCCAATCTACAGTAGCCAAAACATATTACTATCTGTTGCCTATATATTTCATAGCATCTCCCATCCCCCAAACTGGTCAAGCCATCTCTTGTACCTGGAATGTACTCCTTCCTCCTCCTTTGCTTCTCAGAATTCTTATGTCCTTTCAACACTCAGCTGAACTATCACTTCCTCCAAGAAATCTACACTAATACGCCCCTCAGATTAATATTCTCTACCTCTTCAAATTAATCTTATTTTTTTAATCTGTATATGAGTGCTCACCCTTCCACCAATCTTAAGTTGCTAGAGGCTAGGGTCAGTTTCATCTTTGTATCCCCAGTGCCTAGCACAAAGTAGGCATTTAATAAATGTGTTTTTAATTGATTTACCAAATATTAATTAAATTTAAAGGAAGAAGTCAGGCTGGATTAAAATTTGGAAAATGATTACAAATTGTTCACTACCATAAAAGCACATATTTATGGAACCAATATTAATATTCCCCTTTGGAAGGGAATCAGGACCTATGAGTGTATGGTTTAGGAAATTCCTGATGAGGAGGCATTTTCTACCAATGATGACAGGCGGTTAAGAGCTGTGGGGCCCTCTGAAGTTAGGTGCCTTGCCCAGCATCACATACATGGGTCAGGGAAGAGACTTGCCTCACTCTTCCAGACTTACTTGGTTCTCTATCCACTACACTGCAGTCCTTTCTTTTATTATTTAGAGGACATTTTAAAACTTACAAAGCCATTTTCTTCCAACAACCATGTTAAATAGGTAATGTATGATTAGTGTGTTATTGCCTCCAATTTAAAGATGATAAGAATAAGATTTAGCTAGGTCCTAGTAAAAGAGCTAGAAAGTATCAGAGGTAGGGTCTGTCCCTAGCAGACAGACTGAATATTGAACAAGCCAGACTATGTGCCGGACATTGTACTGAGTATGTATGATGCAAATTCAAGCACACAAGACAATTCCTATCCTCAAAGTGCTTGCATTCTACTAAATGAAGATGATGCATAAAGGGAAACTAGAGAGGGTGGACGGGAAAGGGGCACCCAGGGAGGAGGGAAAAGGCACCCAGACCTTTTGATGTGGCACAGAGAGAATAATTAATAATGATTCTTCTTGAATTTAATTGCTTTAGTGATTTAATTTTATGTGATCACATAGCTAGTACGTGCCTGAGGCAGGATTTGAACCTAGGACTTCCTGAGTCCATATGCAGCATGCCCTTCTATTGTCTTTCTTTTAAACTATGCCATGTAAAAGAAACTAGTCTAGTCCCTAACAGGACCCATATCTCCCCTACAGCAGCCCTGACAAGTAGTCAGTCATGGATTCTTCACAGAAATACCTCTAGTAAAGGGGAATTCCTAACTAATCAAGGGGCTTCCTTCCATCTTTGTACAACTCTAATTATTAAACATTAAAGCCTTTCTGTCGCTTCTACACACTTGGCCCTCTGTGATCATGGGGGACACATTTAATGCCTTTTCTACATGAAGTCACACAATAAATGCTCCAACTCTGAATGCATTTATTCACAGACCTTGGGACTGCTTTACGCCATCAACAGAGGGCATGGAGGTTTTTTATCCCTTTCATTATCTCCTGATACACACACTCTGGGGGCTTTTTCATGCAAAAATAATTGAATACAAACTAAACTTATCATGATGTCACAATCTAATTTAGAAACTAAATGAAAGATAGATAGATAATGGAATAAACTTTCCTGTTTGATATCAAGTGGCTGAAAATGAAAACCTGATTCCTTCCTGAGATTGTCTGCATGTGTAATTTCTTCAGTGTGGGTGGACTGATGGTACCAGTGATGGATGAATACTTATAGAATTGTGGCAAGTCGTTGCTGGAAGGAATTTGGAAATTATCTAATTCTTTTATGGATGAAGAAACACAAAGCACAGCAAGAAAGGACTTGGCCAAAGTCATACCATTAGTAGTAGGAGGAAACTGATGATAATGTCGGTTTCCTGATTTGGGGATCTCAAGTCAGTCAGCAAACAAGTATTTGTTAAGCACCCAATGAGTGGTAGGCACAGTGCTAAGAGCTGGAGGCATATATAAAAGGTAAAATCAAATGAAACAAAACCAAAACCAGTCCTTACTTTCAAGAAGCTCATAGCCTAATGGAAAAGTGGATTCCATCGAGAGGACACTTTAAGGAACAGAGATATATATGGTATAAAGAAAACTGAGAAGGGGGAGAATACTGACAACTGAGGGGAAGGCTTCACAGAGGAGATGGTATCAGAGTTGAGCTTTGAGAGAAGCAAAGGATTTGGAAATGTGGTGATGAGAAGGGAGTGCATTTCAGAGATGATTATAAAGGCATAGGGGAGAGACACAAGAGGAGGAAGTTAGGATGCTGGCTAGTTGTAGAGTTTAGCTAAAAATAAAGTATGTAAAGAAGAGCAGAATGAAATAGAACTGCAATGGTTGAAGGCAGCCAAATTATGGAAAGCCTTAAATGCCAACCTAAGATGTGCTGTTTTATTCTATGGGCAATGAAGCCACTGAAGGTTTTTTGAGCAGGGAGGTTCATAGTAAGAGCTGTGCTTTAGGACGATTAATTTGGTGGCTGTGTAGAGGATGAATTGGAGGGTACAGGCACTGTAAGTAGGGAGTCAAATAAGGAACCTGAGAGAAATGATTATTTCCCTCTCATATTAATAGTCAATTATTAAAACTGGGGAGACTCAAGCTTTTTTTTTTTTTCTATTTCCTTGTCTAGTCTCTCAAGGACAGTGCTGATGTATGGTAGGATTAGCACTCCTCATTCTGAGTTGCTACTCCACTCAACAAGCTCTGGCTTGGGTGGGGAATATAGAGTCTTTGTCTAGATTGCCCAAGACTGGGGTGATCTGGGGATAGGGATAGTCTCTATCAAGAGTAACACGACTTCTCCCTCAGCCCCTCTTTGGAGTGAACTCATTTCTCTTCGTAAAATCCACTTCTCAATAACTGTTAACCAATTAAGAGTTGATTGCCACCCTTAGGAACATATCTCTTCCAAAAGAGTACACAAGCTATGAGCCCATCAGCATGACTGTCTTTGATCTAAGAGACAGATGGCCAAATGGTCATCCTTTTATTGAAATGCTGGCATTATTAATAAAATGATTATATTACCCAGAAATTATGACTCTAAAACCCTTTTTAAATGTCACAAGGCCCTCACAGATCTTCCGTGAAGAAGTAATGGGATACTCCACTAGAATGGGGTCCATATGAATGGAGAAAAGTAGACCAGGTTGTTTTCTTATTTTGAGAGTGGAGAAAGGCTGAACCCTAAATAAAAAGGGCACTTGCCAGAGACCTCTCTATTAGGATTTTCTGCTTTGAGAACCTCTGCCTGAAGGAAAGTTGGCCCATAGCCTTCCCTTCTCTCTCTGGATGGCTGGGACATGATTTTTTTTTTGGGGGGGGGGGGAAGGATGTAATGCTCAGCTTTCATCTCCCCTCCCTCTTCTTCTTTCTTCTTCACCACATAATTCTCCAAAAGGGAGCCCTGGCCTGATTCCCTACATGTTCCATATCTAGGCCCATGACAAAACTCCAACTAAGCTCACAGCTCGGCACCTCTCCTCTCCTGTGACATAATTTATGGAGATGCAGTTTCCACTACAATCTCTCTTGCTACTGGCAACAACTTAAATGCTGCAAACTCACAATTGCCAAGATGGCACTGTACAAGTCAGCCAGCTTTCTGCATAAAACCTGAAGCATAAGCTGACACTGGCAGAAGCCAGGCCCTCATCAGAGCCAGAGGAGGAAGTGTGGGTGCCATCCTCTGTTTTCCTAACTTGGAAAGGTCATCCCCCCCTCCAATATAGGTCATCTCCCTTGAACAAACATTAGAAAACATCAGTCTTCTTTTCTCTGGCAGGCTGCATGGAGGAATCCACTGTTTTGAGCCAAGCACTTCCTATAACAGCAGCCAGCAGGAGACAGGAAATTGGGGAGAAAACCTATCTACATATGTGCTTCTATTTACAGCCCGTGTTTACACACAGTTATAAAAGGGGAGGGGGCAAAAACTAGGAATGGAAATGAAAACAAATGGACCCGTTTATCTCCCTTCTTTCATTTCACTTTTTGCTCTTTATTGGGAGGCAGGCAGGGATTCCAAAATAGCTCTTCACCCAACATGAGGATTTGTAGAAACCGTGTGCCCTAGCTGCTTCCAGATACTTTCACTGGATGAGCCGCATGCTGGGAAGTCTTTGCTAGTCTCAGGGCTTTCGCTTAGGATCTATCTGCCTTTGGGTAGGTTTATTTAGAATACTGCCAATGGGTAGATACTTGGGAGAATAAGGATTTAATGGATATCTAGTAGATTCAGGTCACTGGGATAGCCAGGAAAATACAAAGATGAGAAAGACACAGTTTCTGCTCTTCAGAAAAATAATCATGCAATTAACCAATAACCATTTACTGGGCACCTATTGTGTATCAAGCAATATGCTGAATAGCAGGGATGCAGATATACAAATGAAGCAGTCCTTAACCCCAAGGAGCTTACGTTCAGTTGGAGGAGATAGCAGATGCATTTCTTGTATAAGTATATGCAAAATATATAGAAAATAAATACAAGGCTATTGGAGGGACAAGTGGAAGAGTGGAGGATCAGGAAAAGCTGGTTGTTAAAGGTAGTGCTTGAGTTGGGCTTTGAAGTAGAAGAGGGCATTCTAAGAGGATTCTAAGAGCACATGAATAACAGGCAGAGGTAGACATATGCACAAATAAGTAAAATGCACAGCCATGAGGGATAAATGTCCAATAAGAGGTATGAAGAATACCCCCATGTTGTGTCAGTTCACAGAAAAGGGAGAGGGAGGAAGGGAGGGAGGAGGAAGAGGAGAGAGAGACAAACAGAAAGAGACAGAGGAGGGGAAAGGCGAGGGGAGACAGTGAGACTAGACACAAAAAGATAGAGAAGACAGAGACAGAGTGAGATAGGGAAAGGAGGCAGAGAGACACAAAAAGATAGAGAAGAGAGAGACAAGGGGGAAGAAATACAGATATGGAGAGGAAGACAGAGACAGCAACAGGAGACAGAGAGACGAAAAGACATGAGGGGGTGGGGAAAGAGAGAGGGAGAAGGGGGGGAGAGAGAGAGAGATCGATCGATCTATGGGCTTGGGGAAACAGAGAAGGCATAAATGGATAACTGAGATTTTAATTTGATCCTCAAAAATAATAAAAATAACAAAAATGAAAACGAACATTTATACATCACTTTACATCTGCAAAGTGCTTTACACCCCCCATCTATAGATAAGGAAACTGAGATTAAACCACTTATTCAGGGTTGTACAGTTAGTGGGTGCACAAGGCAGAATTTACACTCTCTCTACTACCCCCTGTAGTAGTAGAGGTTTGGGGGGGAAGGGGGAACAGGGTGTATGACAGGTGGGGAGAATAACCCAAGAGAAGATACAGAGTTAAGGAAAGCACCAGAGATGTTACAAGGTTAGAAAACAGACCCTTTGTGCTGGATAGAAAGTTTGTGGCTTTGATTTGAGTTCTAGAATGCAGAGACAAAAGTAAGATCCTTGCCTGCTATAAATCCTATGAAACTGTGGACTTAGTGGGAAATACAATTGGTCAAATAGGTTGGATCCAAATCATGTAAGGTCTTATGTTAAGAAAATGTGCTTGGACTTTATCACCTAGAAAAATGTGAGCCACTAGAAATTACGAGTTACATTAGGGAAGAGAACATGTTATATGACTGCCATAGATAATACTGATTATACTATTTTTTATTATAACTCATTTACATGGTGCTTTAAGATTCTTAAGATACTTTCCTCTGTTAATGTACTCAGTCTCTCATCTTAATGAATTAGTTCTCTATTCTGGTCTCCACCCTCCATACTTTTGCTCACAATATGTTCCCTATACTTTAAAAGTCCCCTCATCTCCCACCTTCAACCTGTCTTTACCTATTCCATTTTCCCTTATATTTTAAAGCTCAACTCATGTGTCACCTCCTACAGGAGGCTTACCCTGACTCCCCCACTGCCACCATCACCACATCCCTCTCCCTCTTCCCTTCCTCCCTCTTCCTCTTTGACTCCTGTCAGTAGTAACTTTCCCCTTCAGACCTTAACTAACATTTAGTTATGTAAATGGATAATGTACATCATGTTTCCCTTATCTATTGACAAGGTGAGAATACTGGGAGGTGGGTTGAATTTAATCCTCTTTGTGACTACAAGTAAGTCACTTAACTAACCTGAGATTCATTTTCTTTAACTGAAAAATAAGAACCATATCCCTAACCTTAAAAAAAAAAGTTATTCACTTGCTCTTAGAAGATTAAATGAGACGATGCGTGTGACACACTTTGCAAAACTTAAATAACTAGAGAAATGCCTGAGGGGGTGGGGGAAGCAAAAGCTATTGCTGCTGCTGCTGTTGCTGTGCAGACTCTGAGAGAGGAAGCCCTGAATTCAAATCCTGCTTCAGATCATTATCAGCTATGAGACCCAGGCCAAGGCAGATAACCACTCTTTGCTTCAGTTTTCTCATGTATTAATTGGCAGGGGGCTGGAGGGGTCAGCTTCAATGGCCCCTTCAGTTCCAAACCTATGATTCTGCGACCCCAAACTAATGGAAGGGAATAAATATTAATTAAGTACCTACTCTGTGCCAGGCACTGTGCTAAGTTTTTTGTTTGTTTGGTTTTTCTTACAAATATCTCATTTTCTTCTCGCAACAACCCAAGAAGGTAAAGTATCCATTGATATGATTCCCATTATATAGTTGAGGAAACAAAGGCAAAGTGAGGTTAAATGACTTGCCCAAGGACACGTAGCTAGTAAGTGCCTAGTACAGTGCGTGGCACATAGTTAGCACTCAATAACTGTTTATTGAATGAATGAATGAATGAATGAATGAATGAATGAATGAATGAAATGCCAGGAGCCAGATTAGAACTCACATCTTCCTAACTCTGGACCCAGCACGCTATCCCCTGAGAAGCAACTTGAGAAGAGACATCATATCTTCTTTAAATTTTGTGTCAATAGTGCTATGTACCCAGGATATGCAATAGGTATTTTACATTGTATTGTAATATGTTATATTATTCTAGTAGATAAATGATCAAAATGCCATACTTTGGACTTCTAATTGGCTAATAAGTATAAATATACTCCTGTTATGATGTGGCTTCAAAAGAAAGCTCCAGAGTGGTTTTATCACAGAAATATAGCTAGGACTACACTAGTGAAGAATGCAGGCACATTCTGTTTCATCAAGGCAGATTTCTAAATTCCCCGATTTCTAAAAATCCTTGAGGCCCTGTGTTTGGGTAACTTGAAGTCGGCATCCACAGAAAGCAAACAGGAGAATATCATGCCAGTCTGAACCATAGCCAAGGTGCAATACAGGGGAAGAGGGAGAGTTTCTATGGTAACAAGGACCTCTATTATATATAAAACAAAACCCAGCATGTGATACCATGCTAGGTGAATGAGGAAGTATAATGGGCACAGTCATAGCCACTGCTCATCTTCCAAAGAGGACAGAAACATTCCTCTGGGTCCCTGGATAGGCCAGAACTAGGTTCCTTAAGTCCATGGGAAAAAGGAGGCAGACATTATCTTCACTCATCACATCTACTATCCTCAAATTATCTTGCATTTATCAACAAGTAAGATGTAAGTTCCCTGAGGAGAACTGTTTTTTTTTTTCATTTTCCTCAATGTTTCTCCAGTACTTGGGAAAGTGACTTGCACATAATAAATATTTATTGAATTGAATTACATTGGTGAGTAATGACTAGCATATGTAAAATAATTAGAAAGCAATGCTGGACAATTTATAATTATAAATTGTGATTGGTACAGACTCTAGGGGCTGGACGTATTCAGAGAAGGAAATACAAGTGTGAACTGGAATAATCTGAAAAGCTTTAAGAAAGAAGCAGGTATTGAGTTAGATCTATAAGAGATGAAAGTCAGAAAAAATGGAAATGATCAATATTGGAGGTGTTGTAGAAAGACCGGTGCATTGTTAGTGGAGTTGTCAATTAGTACAAATATTCTAGAAAACAGCTTGTATTAACACAAAAAAAGCAGGTAAAATTTCTCTATCCTTTGATCCATTGCAAGATATATGCACCAAGAATAAATGCACAAATAAATATATACATCATGAAAAAAAAGAAATGTTCCATTTACCTCAAAATATCTATAGTAGTACTTTTTGTGGCAGCAGTTTTTTATCATCGACCCCTTTGGCAGTCTGGTGAAACCTATGGATACCTTATCACAATAATACGTTTAAAGTCACAAAATAAAGTACATAGTATTATAAAAAAAATATTTATTTTGAAGTGTAGTTTCAAAAAAAAAACAACTTCACAGTCTTCATGTTAAGACACCTCATCCCCAGAATATTAACCTAAGAAGATCCTGGGCCAGATGAACACCTGGGCGGATTCTGCACCATGCACATACATAGTAGACTCTCAGTCAATATGTGTTTCAACTAAATGATTTCAAAGCCCTATTCCAGTTCTAACATTCTAAATTCTTAATTATCCAAACAACATCAGCATAGAAAGCCAATATCCCTTGTTGTTCATGACCCCCATGGTGTATATGTCTAGCAATGGAACCTCTGGATCCAAAGGTATGGGAATTTTATTCACTTTATTTGCATAATTACAAATTGTTTTCCTGAATGATTGTACTAATTGACAGTTCCACCAGCAATGTTGTTATGTTTGAGTGTCCCCTGAACTGGCCAGTGGGTATTATCTTGATTTTGAAAATTGTCTTTCTGAATGTTTCTTGGCTTCTTTGAGAGCCTGCCCACTGTCCTGAGACTCAGGAAAAGTTCATCACCTGCCTGTGGAAGACAGGGTCCTCTCTGAAGCCTTCCTCAGTCTGAAATTCTCTCCTTTAGGAAGAAAACAAAATATCCGTACTCCTGAACAAACCCAGTCACTGAAACCACTTCAAGACAGAGCCAAGCAAAAGAAGCAGATGGCTCCCTTGAGAGAAACCCCTCCTTTAGAACAACAAATAACCTTGCTAATTACCCCAAGTGGCAGAAAAAAGTATTAGCACTGATAGGAGAACAAGTGGGATTCATTCCTTAAGTGAGATAGATTGGACCTTCTCCCAGTCCATCCAAGTCACTCTTTAACTTGTTGCCACCGAACGAGCTTTGTGTCCTCCTTATTCCATAAAGTCCAATTACTTTAAATACATTTATTCCCCAGAGGATATTTCCTTAAGATTCATAATATTGCACCAGTCATTTAGAAAACATGTTATTTTCCTGCTGCAGTTAGGCATAAAATTTATTTTGTGAGCTTTGGGCAGGCCATCCATCCCCCACAGAGGCAGTGAAGAGATATGAGACAACCTTTGACAGAACAAAGGAGGAAGGGAGGCAGAAGGATAGCAGTGATTCTTGGGTCTATCTTCTCTCAGGATCCACTTTTTAGACTAAAAAAGAGAGACTCGTTGGCAGGGGTGGGGAACCTGTGACTTCAAGGCCTCATGTGGCCTTCTAGGTCTTTGGGTTCAGCCTTTTGACTTGAGTCCAAGTTTTACTGAACAAATCCCTGTGCTAAGGAGGTGTGCTCTGTGAAGTTTAGATTCAGTCAAAGGGTCTCACCTGAGGACCCAGAGGGTCACATGTGACCGTGAGGTCGCAGATTTCCCACCCCTGCTCTAGGGCATTGTTGCCCATCTCCATGGTGAGTAGGAAAGAAAACATCACAGCCTTCATATTTAAATCCACACACATGTATCATGTCCAAAATGTGAAGAACATTATTCTGATTGCTATGGACATCTTGAGATTTAACAGGAGTTTAGCAGGTTAACTTCTCAAGAGAATCAGGGCTGAAAGTATAACTGAGCACTCTCTCCCTCTCCCTCCTCCAGGTGAATGCCTAAAACAGAGGCAAAGTAGGTAAAATGTCATCTTGAAATACCTTCAGGCTCAGGGCTCCCATCATTCATACATCCAAAGGCCATAGGGAACAGGCTTCTGCAAAGGCTGCTGGGTATTTCTAACTGGGGATGAAGAGGACAGAGGGGAGGGGAGAGAAGAAGAGGGGAGAACTACCAGAAATTCTCTCTTCTTCCTATTTTTCCTATGCATACCATACTTTCAGGACACAGTCTTCTAAATTTGCCTTTCATCATCCCCCTACCCTGATTGACCATGAGGTTTTAGGTGATTAATAGGCCATCCCTATCATTTCTGAAAGGTCAGGGGCCCATGGTCTAGATCATGCAATCCTTGAATTGTCGTTCAATGATTTCTTGAAGATCTCCAGGAACAGAGGCTTAATAACCTTCCTCAGGTCATCCAATCAATGAATATTCAGAAAGTTCTTCTTCATGTCTAACTTGCCATTTAGAAATAGGGGATCACAGATTTAGAGCAAGAAGTTACCTTAGAAGCCCTTGGAAGGGGTCTTAAATGAAATTGGAAGGGACCTTAGAGGCCAATTGAAAATCATTCCTTTCTGACTGGTCCTCTGTGGAAATAGAAAACAAGTTCTCAGAAATCACCTTCACAAAATTCAAATACAGTCATTGTCACCTCTTCAGATTTCTTTTCAGAATTCTTCAGCAGCCACCAAATTCAGGGTTAAAGCTTCATTAACCTATTGCTCTTCTCTTTAGTGACTTATGCATATTTTCTCTGGATTTCCTCCAGGTTATTTTCTGGAAGTTCTTTTCAAAGTGTGGGGACCAGACCAGCCTTCAAATAAGCTATGGTCACAGGCCCTGTCATCTTCAAGAACTGGAAACTTTATAGATGCAAAAACGTTGGGGATTTTTAAGATTTAGACATTACTTTTTTCACTCTTTCAATTGTTTTAAGAACTTGTTCACCTTCTAGAGATAAGATTTCGGAGTGTTTCTAGACTCGATTCATGTTGGAGACCCAAGGATCAATAGAGCAATCCATTCCCCTACTAAAACTTGAAAAGGTGACCATGTATATCCCTCCAGAATGAAAGTCAGTTGGCTTTCCAAGGAGCCAACTCCACCAGCAGTCACTAAGTGGAGACTTATCATCACAAGCTCTCACAACAGAACAAAGAACAAAAAGCAGCATATGAAGGAAGAGTTTTGTTTCCTGGCTTTTTTTGGGGAGAGGGGAGGTAAAGTCAACAAGTCAGAGGGAATCAAGAATTGTCTGTGTAAATACTCTAGCATCTAAATTCCTTTCACCCTGCCACAGAATCTGATCCCCACCCCTGTCTGAAGCTTTAAAAAACATCATCTTTTTCTGCCACATTTTTATTTTTTATTATTAGAGGTTTTCTAGAAGGGGGTAGAGAGGAGGCGTATAATAGGAAATGTAGGTTATATAAAAAAAAATCAATGAAATGTAGACTTTAAAACAACAAAATGCTTCCAAGTTGTGTTGGACATGGACATTGTAAGAAATTATTTTGCTTAATTCTACATATGTCTTAAAATGAGTTTTTTTAACTTTTAAATTGAGAGAGAAGAGAAAAATAACTCTTGTTAATTGAAAATTAAGGGAAAAAATAACGTGCTATGCAAAAAAAAAAAAAAAACTCATCCCACACATCAATTTTATTCATCAATGCCATTGACTCTCTTGGGCATTTGGGGTCAAAGATCTCTGCCTGTCAGCATGCGAAGCTCTGCT
Organism: Notamacropus eugenii; assembly: GCF_028372415.1. Lineage (NCBI taxonomy): Eukaryota > Metazoa > Chordata > Mammalia > Diprotodontia > Macropodidae > Notamacropus > Notamacropus eugenii. Next base: position 183,703,033 of record NC_092872.1, on the reverse strand, counting down.
AACGCTGACCCTGGTTCAAAGCCAGACTTGCCGTTCCATATCTCCTCAGCACGCTCTTGTCCTGACCCTGGACTGCCCTCTCCTGCTCCCTCAGAAGTGTTTAAACATCAGAAAAGTTCAGCAATGGGAGGGAAAAAAATAGAAACCATATTTCTAATGGAAAGATTTTTCATTTAAATGTACTTTATTGCATGATGTATTCCTTTAATTAAAGTGTGTGTCTGTGTGCATTGGTTGCTATTATAGTACAATTCCTCATGTTTATTGAACACAAGAGTGGCTGCAGCAATGCACTGGGAACTTGCACATTCGCTAGAAAAATACTTAAAGCTACAGTTCTCCAATCTTGGGAGGCTTGCTGAGGAGGAAATTGTTCAGGATGGGCTATGGAAGGACCAGTTCTCCCTAGACATGCGTAGTTACTGTCTGCAAAGATGTTTCTTTCCAAATCAAAGGCAGACAGACCCCATTCGCCTCTTTCACTAGACCACATTCTCCATAGTCATCTGAAAAGCGCAATTGACCTGGAAAGCAGAAAAGTTTCTATCTTTTTGTAAAGGGGCTTCATCAGAATGCTTGAACATAGTCGGATAAATGGTACCACGAAGATCATAGATTTAGAATTCGAAGGGATTTTAATTCAGGGTTATTCTAGTCCAACATTCTCACTTTACAGATGGACCACAAAATGTCAAGTGACTAGGTCAAGATCACAAGGCAGTATCAAAGGTGGGATTTGTACGCTTTTCTTCTGGTTCCAATGCTAAATGACCTCTTCACATCTATACTCTACACTGAAATAGTGATATTCTGATCCTCTGTAAGTTGAGAATCAGCATAAGCTTTCTTTTCATCTGAAGCCAAATTAAATCCTCTCACCAACGCCACTGTTCAGAAGAAAGTCATAAACGCTTTCTTACTTATGTTGGCTAGAAGTGTGCCTACATAATTCTGCATTTTTATTTCTTTTTACTTCACATGGCACAATACGGAAGACTGTGGACACACAGGAGGTGCTCAGTGAGTATCTGATTAACTGATCCATTTATATATTTCCTTGTCCCAATCTTTTAACAATGATTTTCCTCTTCTACCAATTTAAAACTTGCCAAACAAAACTGTTTTCCTTTCATCCATCCATTTCTGTGTTCCCCATTTCCATTCTCAATCAAAATTTGATAAAAGGACCCCAAACAGAGCTACATCACATCTCACCACTGTCTTCAGCAAACTGCCTTTAGTCAAGCCTCTCTCTGACACTCACTACAAACGATACCGTTTCTTTTTCTGAAAGTCCTGTCATCATAAATGACTCACACCAAGCTTTTTCCCATAAGATATCACAGCTGAAAATAGCAACCCCAGCCACCAAAGCAGGGCAGACAAATATCATCGAAAAACCCTGGGAAGTGGGGTTTAGAGCCTTCAAAGTCAAGAATCAAAGGCTGTATTCTGTGATCTAGGGAAAAGGAAGAGGAAAGAGGTTCCCCTAGGGAAATTCCTGCCCATCAAAGTAACCAATTTAAATTTATTAAATTGCTGGGATTTCCCCTTCCAATCACTTTCCCCTATCTAAATTTTATCCATCCTGTGATCCATACTCAAAGTTTTACCTTATAGATAAAGTCTTACTCCTAAATTGCCAGTCCCAGGGATATCATATAAAGATAAGATATATTAGAAACATACATTTATATACTACAAATAAACATTTATTAAGTGCCTACTATGTCACTCACTATTATAGTGAGGATACAAATAAGAAAAAGAAAGACAGTCCCTACTTTGAAGGAGTTTACAGTCTGATGGAGGAAGACAATACAGAAAAGGGACTGGAAAGACGGGCCAGGGCATCAGAGTGTACTCAGCTTGGGCATGATAATGATGATGGTGGAGTAAGAAGCAAGTACAGCAGCTGGTGACAAGTGATCTTCTCTTTCTCTGAATTCCTGTAATACTGAAAACCTGGACCTGCCCTTTGCCACATGCCACATACAGTCTCATAGGTGAGACAGAAATTTATAAAGACTCTGGGACGTGGAGTCAGGAGGAACACATTCAACTCTCTGTTATGTACTAATTGTGTGACCATGGACTTATCCTTAGACTTTCTCGCCTTAGTTTCCACATCTGTGTAATGGGGATAATAATACTGAAGTACTTGTCTGATAGGACTGTTGTGAGAACCAAGTAAGACAATATATGTAATTGCTGTTCGTTATCTTTGTATGGATCATGTCTCTGCAGTTAGACTATAAACTCCATAAAGGCAAAAACCACGCTTTTATACTTTTTATACTTTTATACTTTTCTGCATCATTTATGAATCCCATCGTTTTGGATAGTAGATGCCCAGTAAACACTCACTGACTGATTGCAATGCCTAACCATCTATAGTTCACTTTGAATTGGGGGATGAAGGGTATTACACTAAGAGAATTCCCAGAGCAGGAAACAGGAAACATGCCTTAATTAGTATGGCTCCACTTTTTAATCCTGTCTGACTCTGAACAATTTATTCTAGTTTCTCTGGGCTTCAATTTCATCATTTGTAAGATGAGGAGGTTGGATTAGCTTACTTTTAAGGGCCCTTCTAATTCTAAAATATAATTTTGTATATTCCCATGTAATAATTTGCCTTCTTGCCCTCATAAGTTGAAGCAAATACCACCAAAGATAAAGTCCTGGGAAATGAATCTTGTTTGGAAACTTTTGTGAGGAGCAAATGAGATATTTGTTAAAAGCACTTAGTACAGTGCCTGGCATACAGTAAGTGCTATATAAATGAATATTCCTTTCCCTCATTTCATGAATGAGGAAATCAGCTCAAACAGCCAAATAGTTAGTCTCTCTATGCCACTTTCTGCAGGAGTCTCTTTTTGATCCCAATAGCTGCTATCACCTTCTGATCTTTTATTTTTTTCCAGATTTATTAACTTATTTGATTTCACTTTTCAACAATCACTTCCGTAAGTTCCAAATTTTCTCCTCCTTCCTCCCCAACGCAGCATGCAATTTTATATGGGTTCTACACATACATTTCTATTAAACACATTTTCACATTAGTCATGTTGCATAGAAGAATTAAAATGAATGAGAAACCATGAGAAAAACAAAACAAAACATAACAAAAGAGAAAATAGTATCCTTCATTCTGCATTCTGATTCCAGAGTTCTTCCTCTGGCTGTGGATGGCATTTTGCATCATGAATCCTTTGGAAATGTTTTAGGTCCTTATGTTGCTGTGAATGTCAATCTATCAGAAACAGTCCTCACACATTACGGCTGTTACTGTGTATAATGTTCTCCTAGTTCTGCTCATTTCACTCAGTATCAATTCATATAAGTCTTTCCAGGTTTGTCTGAAGTTCTCCTGTTCATCATTTCTTATAGCACAATAGTATTCCATTGCATTCACACCACATTTTGGTCAGCCATTCCTCAAATGATGGGCATCCCCTCAATTTCCAGTTCTTGGCCACTACAAAAAGAGCTGCTTTAAATATTTTTGTATATGTGGGTCTTTTTCCCATTTTTATGATCTCTTTGGGATACGGCCCTAGAATCAGTATTGCTGGGTCAAAAGGTATGAACATTTTTATGGCCCTTTGGGCATAGTTCCAAATTGCTCTCCAGAATGCTTAGATCAGCTCACAGATCCACCAATAATGAAATAGTGTTCCAACTCCCCAACATCTTCTTCAATATTTATCATTTTCCTCTTTTGTCATGGTAGCCAATCTGATAGGTGTGATGTGGTAAGTCAAAGCTGTTTTGATTTGCATCTCTCTAATCAATAGTGATTTAGATCATTTTTTCATATGACTGTAGATAGCTTTAATTTCTTCCTCTGAAAACTGCCTGTTCATATCCTTTGATCATTTTTCAACTGGGGAATGACTTGTATTCTTGTAAATTTAATTTAGTTCTCTATATATTTCAGAAATGAGACCTTTATCACAGAAAATTCTTTCCCAATTTTCTGCTTCCCTCCTAATCTTGGTTGCATTGGCTTTGCTTGTGCAAAAACTTTTCAATTTAATGTAATCAAAGGTGTCCATTTTGCCTTTCATAATGTTCCCTATCTGTTGTTTAGTCAGAAATTCCTCCACTTTCCACAAATCTGACAAATAAACTATCCCTTGCTCTGCTAATTTGCTTATAGTAACAGCCTTTGTACCTAGATTGTGAACCTACTTGGACTTTATTCTGGTATATGGTGCCAGTCATTGGTCTATGCCCAGTTTCCACGATGTTATTTTCCAGTTTTCTCAGTAGTTTTTGTCAAACAGTGAGTTCTTATCCCAGAAGCTGGGGTCCTTGGGTTTATCAAACAGTAGATTTCTACAGTCATTGACTACTGTGTCTTGTCATTTTTATTATATTAGCTCAGCCTACCCATAAGCAAGTGATGTTTTTCCAAATATTTTTAGATCTGACTTCGTGAGAAAATTGTTTTGTAATTGTGTTCATATAGTCCCTGGGTTTGTTTTGGCAGGTAGACTCCCAAATATTTTATAGGGTCTATAGTAACTTTCAATGGGATTTCTCTTTCTATCTCTTGCTGTTGTGTTTTGTTAGTAATATATAGAAATACAGATTATTTGTGTGGATTTATTTTGTATCCTGCAACTTTGCTAGTTGTTTATTATTTCCAGTAGTTTTTAACTTGATTCCCTAGGATTCCCTAAGTATATCATCATACCACTTTCAAAGAGTGATAATTTAGTTTCTTCTTTGCCTATTCTAATTCCTTCAATTTCGTTTTCTTCTCTTACTGCTAAAGCTAAGAGTTCTAGTACCATACTGAATAATGGTGGTGATGATGGACATCTTTGTTTCACTCCCAATCTTACTGGAAATGCATTTAGCTTATCCCCATTACATATAATGCTTGTTGGTGGTTTTAGGTAGATAACTTCTTATTATTTTAAGGAAGGTTCCATTTATTCCTATGCTCTCTAGTTTTCCTTCCAATCATTTGCAATCTCCTATAACCTTCCATCCTTTCCTTACAAATCCTATATCTACTTATGTTATTTCCTTGTTTGTCTCCCCAATTATCTTGTGAGTTCCTCGAGTACAGGACCTATTTTGTCACTCTTTGCATCCCCAGCATTTATCACAGTGCCTGTTATATAGTAAACACTTAAATGCTTGCTGATCGACTGACTGACTGACTCAATATCATAGGGTTACTTCTGTAACTGGTAAAGCTAGAGTCATATTATTCTGTTCTTTTTCCACCTCACTGATTTGTAGCTTCTGGAAAAGTTAAGAGGGATTACTATATTAAAAGGTAGACTTGAAACAATACAGGAGAAAGAGACAAAGATTTTCCCCACATTTCCACCCCTATCTCTTTATCACCCCTAGTTATTTCCTTCCCTCCCATCTCAGATGCAATATCTTTATTTGCTTAGTCAGAGGTGGAGAACCTGTGACCGTGAGACCACATGTAGCCCTCGAGGTCCTCAAGTGTGGCCCTTTGACTGAATTCAAACTTCACAGAACAAATCCCCTTAAGAGGATTTCTTCTGTAAAACTTGGACACAGTCAAAAGGCCATACCCAAGGACCTATTAGGCCACCTTAAGGCTGCACGTTCCCCACCAACTCTATCTGCTGCCTTCAATCCTATCCCTCTTTGCATTCTACATAGAACTTTGCCCCATCAAAGAACAACCCCTCTTTCTCATATATTTTCAAACTCTCTTTCTACTAGTTCCTCCCATCTGACTATAAATAGGTTCAGGACTCCCCAGTTCAATGCTTCCCTTGAAAAAGTCTCCCTTCAAATGAATAGAGCTACATTTCCATCTGTCTCTTTCCTTCAGGATATAAATTCTAAACATATCCATCCAGTACTAGGTATTCCAAAAGGTTTAAAAGTGCACTAAGACTTTTGGGATACCTTGTATTTGACATGAGGAATTGAATAACTGAGAAGGGGAAAAAAAGATTTTTGTTAAAAGTCAAATCTCACTTTTCTATGTCTCTTTTGATTTTCTTCATTCACTCTTACAAGCAAATATATTTCTGTTTCTGTTTGTTACTCTCTGTATCAACCTTTCTCCTCTCCATATCTGATGTCTTTCCATTTCTTCCTCTCTTTCTATTTCTATCTTTCTCTGTATCTGTCTCTGTCTCTTAACACCCCCCACAAACATACTTTTAAAGAAGCTTCCTACCTCACACCCCCATCTTCCCTCATCTGCTCATTCATTCTGACAGTTCCTCCTTTCCTGACAGCCTCTACCAGATTTGGATCATTGGGAAGACTGCTGAACTGGGCCATACTTTTATTTTATAGCTGTCCACAGTCCCATAAAAACCAATTGAACAAAAACCCAGAGAATTATTTTCACGCCTGAGTAATTTCTCATAACTACTACAAAGTTGGACTAGACCTCCTGAGGTAAAACTTAAGCAAATGAAAAAAGAAGATTTGACATCCAGGTGTAAACTACCCGAGGTTTCTGCCTTCTGCTCTGACTCGATGAAAAATGGAGTGTCACTGTGACGCTCGGTACCTTGGAGGACAGAGATAATGTTTCCTGAGTATCCCAACTCCAGGAAGGCACCACATGCATAAACATTTTCAAATTCTAGTTCCATGGTGCGTGGGAGGGAGCCCACTACATAAATCCTAGCTCCATCAGGATGAAAAGTGCGGGGGAACCTGTTTCCATACCTGGCTGACAGTTTCCACACCCTTGCACTGCTTACTGAGCCTGGTGAGTACAATTAATGACCCAGTGGTTTGCAGAGTTTATATAAACATATTAAACATCTTGCCTGTGCACATTTATCTGGCATTAAGTGATTAGCCAATTGCATAAACTAATATTTATACATGACTTGCAAATGTGCCATATAAATTAAGCTTCATTTATCATCAACTCAGGTAAGAGGCAGAGTGACCACCTGACCTAATTTGCTAAAGAATGGTCTAAATTCAGGGAAGTAGGTTCTTTCTACTCTTGGTTTAACCTCAGGAGGAAAGGAGGGAGGGGGCAAGAAATGTCATTTGCAAAGCATTCTAACTTTTATTCTATGACCAAATGAAAGCCCTTTTTTTCCTTCTCTGCCCTAGCCTATGATACTGATATCAATGCTCCAAAAACTTCCTTTTAAAAATGGAAGTACTACATTGCCTTTCTGTCTTGCTGTCTGTGGGAAGATTTCCTGGCGACTAGGAAAAATGGGTACAATACAGCTCATCCTCCATGCTACCATCAAATTAATCTTTGTAACGCACAGATCTGTTCCTATCACTGCACCCATCAGAAAACTTCAATGGCTCCCTAACTGCTTACTGAATAAGCTCTAAAACAACTTTAAAAACCCTAAGCAATGGAAATCCAACATAAGTTTTCAGCTATTCCTCCCACTGCTCAACTCCCTCATAAACTCTATACTCCAGACAGACTAGATTGAACACTGCCCCCAAAACATGCACTCTGAATTTTCCCATGTGACTTTGCTCATGCTATTTACTCCCTATACTTGGAGTATCTCCCTCCACTCCTATCACCATTCACAGAAAACCACCTCCCAGTCCCAATTCCCATTCAATCATTTGTCAGTGGTATCCAACTCTTTGTGACCCCATTTGAAGTTTTCTTGGCAAAGATACTGGAGTACTTTGTCATTTCCTTCTCCAGCTCATTTTACAGATGAGGAAACTGAGGCAAACAGGGCTAAATTACTTGTCCAGTGTCACATAGCTAATGAGTGTCTGAAACCAGATTTGATCAAGAAGATGAGTCTTCCTGATTTCACAGCCAGCACTCTATTCACTGTGCCATCTGCCTGCCCATAATGTGTCATTAGAATGCATTAAGAGAGGCCGTTTCTACCTAGAGTGATTTATATGAACTGAGGAAAAGTGAAGTGACCAGACCAGGAGAACCCTGTTCACAGTAATAGCAATATCATAACATTGATCAATTGTGAAATACTTGGCTACTCTGATCAACATGGTGATCCAAGACAATTCCAAAGGACCCATGATAAAAAATGTTATCCACTTTCCTGATTCCAGACTCAGCACTCTATCTACTGATCCATCTAGCTGACCTTCCCTACTCATATGCCACCTTCAAAAATATTTCTTTGATTACTTATGGAAGTACACAAATGTCTCTCATTTTGGGGAAGGAGATAGCTTAAAGTGAATGAGGTGATAATTAAAGCATGCCAGAGCGAAGAACTTATCTGTATTCACTGTCAAAGGAGACTAATCTCTGGATTGGAAAGGACAGACCAAAAATAACTGTTAGTGATGTCATGCATCTAGAAAGTATACAGAGAAACCAGCATAAGTAAGGAGATAATAAGAGGACACATAGGTGCCCTTTAATGAGTTCAAGATATCCAGTCCAAGTGAACCACATTTCAGGATACCCAAAGAACTGGCAGATATTTGCTGATGCACTCACTACAACTGAATTTTGACAATAGGCCAATCTACTTAACAGTAAGTCTCATGACTTGGTGAATAAAACATTGGAGTTGGAGTCAAGAAGTTCTGGGTACACTGGTTGTGCCACCATAGGCACATCAGTATGAAAGGCGGTATGGCTTTGAGAATAGGCTGCTGAATTAAAGGCAGGAAGACCCAGGTTCAAAGTCCACCTCTGATACCTATTAATTCTGAGATTGTTTGCAAGTGAATTAAATTCTCTGAGCTTCAGCAGCAGCATCCGTAAAATGGAGAAAATACTGCTTGTAATATTTCCTTTACAGGTTTCCAATGACAGAATGTGTGGAACACATTTTACAAACTTTAAATCACCTTAACAATATCCGACTTCATCATCGTCATCATCATTACTGGGAATTCTCACACTAATGAAATCAAAGATCTTTGAAGTACTGCTTTTAATGAAAAATCTTACACTTTGCTGGCAACAATCAATTTCACATTACAAGATGGGGAAGGTATGGCTATGTTAGCAATTATCTGAAAAAAAATCAAGTTTGATGTGATTCAGTGGTGTCATGTGGCAGAATTAGGATTGATGGATGGCAGTGAAAGAGGGGTGGTGGAAGGAAAACTTTCCTAAAACTTAGAGTTGTTTATTAGTGAATCGTGCTGCTTTGGGAGATGATGATGATGATGATGACGATGATGATGATGATGATGATGATGATGATGATGATGATAGCAGATTGCATTTATATAATTCCTTAAGACTTGCAAAGCACTTTACAAACATTACCTCATTTTTATCCTCACAGAAACCCTGGGAGATAGGTGCTATTATCACCCCCACTTTACAGATGAGAAAAATGAGTCTGAGAGGTTAAGCATCACACAGCTAATAGAACCTAAGGCAGAATTTGAAGTCAAGTCTTCCTGATTACAAATCCAGCTCACTATCCATTGTGTCACCCAGCTGCCTCACTATAAGTCTTCAAGCAAAGACTGGATGGCCAACTTAGTGGTCATGTAAAAAAAAAAAAAAAGGCTTCTTATTTAGGTATGAGTTTGACTAAATCGTGTCTCAGGTCACTTCCTTAGATTTGAAAAGACATCTGCTGAAACATATTGTACATTTCTGCCTAATTTAACTTCCTATTTTTTCCCCAGTATTCCCTAACAGAAACTATTTCCCTGCCCTCAAATACAGTCCATGCTTCCCACACCATGCTGCTGGTCAAGCATGGTTCAGAAGGGATTCCTCCTGAATGGGGATTGGGCTGCTTAATCACTGAGGTCCCTTCTAACTCAGAATTACTGGATTCTGGATCTCAGCCCTAGAACACTCTGGAGGTCTATCTCTCACTTGATGAAATTCTCTTCTTTCTTCAAAGCTTAACTTCAATTCCACCCATTCTACAAATTCTTATCTCTCAGAATTAGGGTAATCCCTACTCTCTGTGAAGTGATAGAGGTGAATTTTATTGTTGTTGTTGGTGGTGGTGGACAGGGGGAAGGAGGAAAGGGGAATTGTTTGTTCTATATCCCTTTTAGGACACATCACTTATTGTAGTAGATGGAATTCAATTCATTCTAGTCCATATCAATCCAGTTGTGATGATTAAAAAGGCATGAGAGACATAGTTTTTGGATAATTTAATAATTTTACTAATAAAGCTAGCAGGTTGTTAATAAAAGGTTAATAATTTATCTCTTTTAGACCAAAGACCCCTAATGGCAGTGGGGTCACAGTTTATATGCCCTTTGAAGAGCTGGTGTTCCTGGAGGATGACAATCAACTTGGATTGGCTAATACAATGGAAGATGTGGGCTACATTAAAACAAAGGTCTTGGGACACTGATGTCACTCAAATCTTAGTCAAAGAGAAATCAATTTCCATATCACATGTCTTGATAATAGGGAGAATCAACCTTTCCCCAGACCTATCTGAGCAAACACAATGAGTAGAAATACCCCCATTAGCCCAAACATTTTTATTGTCTGATTAGATCCTGGCCTGGGTAAATTTCTAAGAGAGATTTCCCACATTGGTTGGTTTCTGGATGAGGAAGTAGAAAAGAAGAAAATCCTTGGTCCCAACACAATAATTTATTATTAAATATAAGAAATATCCATTTCTCACAAAATGTTTCTCTAATACCACCATCTTTCAAGGGTCCCTGATAAAGCAGATATAAGAAACAAACAAACAAAACAGGTTTCTGCCTTCATGGACTTGACGCTCCACATCTGAGACACATTCACAAATAATTATAATGCAAAATAAACTTTACAGAACATGAGCAAGAGAGGCGAATTAAGTGTTGTCTTCATTGGGCTATAAGCTGCTTGAGGGAAAGGACTGAGCCTTAATTCTCTTATCCCTCACAATACCCAGTGTGAAACCTTGTGCACAGTATATGCATGGTAAATATTTGTTGAATTCATGGCCTAATCCTGCTTCCAAGAGTTCATAACCAAAAAGAAGATAATCTGTTACCTCTATTAAGCTTGTCTTCTATGAACTAGAGAATGAATGTATTAAAATTAAAAATATTCCAAACTACATGGCACCAGAGAGAAACTGCAAAAACATTACTCCTAGAAATATGCAAGAGGAATCCCAGAGCAAGTCTTACTGCATTAAAAAGACACTTAATGAAAGAAGTAATGAGGATGTTCTTTCTTACTTTCTTTTCCTGCTATTTCTTTGCCCACCCACCTTCCTGGAGTTAAACCAGAACAAGAAAATATGACCCAGAAAAACACAGGCAGGTATAACTAGCAAATTAAAATGCTAAAAATGTCATAGTTCATGTAGGGCTTTAACTTTCCCCTTTGAGTGTGTTTCAATGATAGACAGAAATAGATGAGAGAATCCGGATATTGCCAGTTTCAACTTTGTAATTAGAGAACAGGAGCCCTGATGAATTGCAAATGCAGAAGGCGGTTGGCAAGTGACTTAATGAGCATAGATAGACCAGCAAGATTTTTAAACTCTTTATTAATTGAGGGTTGATGATTCCCTGTTAGGAAGTGCTTTTCTATGATACATCATCTTATTAACATTACTATTACTGGGATTGCCTGCTTTCTCCCAGGCCTCTGGCCTTTTGGATCTTAAGGTTGATTAACCAGGTGTTGACTGGGCCAAGAGAGTCAAGAAGATTTGGGCAGGAGACTTTATTTAAGAGGAAATTCTCCTGGAGATCTCAAAGGGGTTAGTATTTTACAAAAGAAACAGCAGAAAAGTAACAGCTTCTGGAATAATGAAGCAATGGCCCAAGCAACATGAAAATAAGTCATCAGCTCAGCCCAAGCACCTCCTGGGAATGTTACTTAGAAGAGATGGCACAGTTCTACAGATTAGCTGGCACAGAGTTACAGTTAAACAAAGTGGTCATCAGTCAATGCAACAGCCATGTTACTGTAGGGAGAAAGTCTCACTCCTAGATAAAGTCCAGGCAGAGACTCTTCCCTTGACCCCACTAGGCTCCTAGTGGCACTTTTCCTACATCTACTCTTTGCCTGTTTAAAATGTTCATAGCTTAAAAGTCCAAAAAAAAAGCACACTACACTTCCCCAGTCATTTCTTGAAATATGGCTAAGCAGAAGTAAAATGGCATTGAAAGAAATTATTTTTTTTTCTGGTAAGTACACTTTAAGCTACATTTTCATCCATAGGTGCCCTCTAAATCCCTCTTAACCCAGATCCTTCTCCCTAGTGGCCCTTTGTATATCAGATGTTCCTAAGGTAGGGGCAACATGTACTTTTATAGTATCATTAATGGTTTTAAAGTTCTTTCTATCTATTATGTCATTTTTAGTTTAAGAGGAAGCTGATAGACCTCATTTACAGATGAGAAAAGTAAGTCACAGAGCAGTTGGATGATTTGCCATAGGTCACACAAGAAGATAACAGTAAAGACTATAATAGAACCCAAATGTGTGAAAGTAATGCTGACCAAAAGCCAGGAGATGTGCCATTATCTCACCAGGTAACCTTAGGAGTAAGGTCCTTAACCTCCCTAAAACTCTTTCCTTAAGTGCAAAATGAAGGTGCTGGACAAAATAATGAATTCTTAGCCTGGGGTCACTGAATAAGTTTTGAAAAAACATTTTGAAAACCATATTTGAATAGAACTGGCTCCCTTTGTAATAGTGTATATTGTTTTATGCATGTAAAAATATGATTCTGAAAAGCAGCCCAAAGGCTACACCAGACTATTAAAAGAGTCCATGACACAGAAAACATTAAGAAGCCTTGAATAGATGATCTCTAAGATCTTCCCTAACTCAAAAATTCTTTGAATATTATAATTTTTTCTCTAGGTGAAGTTACTAATTATCATAATACCTATTTTCCAGTCTTTTTCAGTTGTATCTGACTTTCCATGACTCCTTCTGGGGTTTTCTTGTCAGTGATACCAGAGTGGTTTGCCATTTCCTTCTCCAGTTCATTTTACAGATGAGGAAACTGAGGCAAACAGGGTTAAGGGACTTTCTCAGGGTCACACAGTTAGAAAGTGGCTGAGGCCAGAATTTGAACTCAGACTCGAGGCTAGGCACTCTATTATCCACTGTCACGCATAGCTTGTCCCAAAAGCTATACTGAGCGGTTTCTCTCTGATTCTACAGGGCCTTCTCTTCTGCCCATTACCCACAAGACAGTGTGTCACCCTTCTATTTGTGAGATTCTTTAAAGAAAAGAAAAAGAATTGCTTTCCAACGCTCTCTCCCTGAGACTTCTCCCTGATCCCATCTCACCACAAGCATTTAGCAGACCAATTATATGCAGAAGAAAATGAGTCAGGGTTAAAGACAGTGACTGAGAATTTAGAGGAAAATCTGTAATATGTATATTTTCCTAAGGAAAAAAAGAGTATTAGTAGCCTGGATCTATAGACGTAGGGCAGAGTGCGCATTCATTGTAGATACTCATTAAATGTTTGTTGATTGAATCTATACTCAAAGCCTTCAAAAATCTGGGATAGGGCCATCCTACCTCAAACTTAATATAATTAAATTCGTCATCTCTTTTCACCCCATCAAAATAATCCCCTCCTTCCAACTTGCCCATATCCATTACTGGTGTCACCACCTTACTATCAGTGCTTGGCTATGAAACTATAAAGTCAATTTTGACATTTCCATGTATTTATACATAGTGTGGTATGAAGGCCAGAAGAGTTATCAAAGTGGAAAGGGAACAGAGACAGGAAAATCTGTTAAGATACGATGATGGCATTGGTGAGTGATAATAAGAACATATTAACATCACTACAATGGGGGGAGAAAGCAAAAGACATATGAAAGATTGCAGAATCAACAGTATTTGGTAACTAATTCTATATGAGGAGGGGAAAGAGTCAAAGATAACACTAATATTTCAAAGCATGGGACTGAGTTAATAGCACCAAAAAAGAGCACTCAATGGGAAACCTTGGGTTGGTGGCAGGGGGAATAATAATTTCTGTTTGGAATATGGAGAACATGAGGAAGTTTTAGGAAAACTCAGTAGGAATGTACTACATGCAGGTGAAGGTGTTTGTGTATAGAAGAAATATGGGAATATGGGAAATATGGGAATCATCTGCATAAAGGTAATACGTAAAAAAACCTGTGAGATTGAATGAACCTGTCTAGGGAAAGAGAAGAGAGAGAAAAGAGAAGAAAGTACAGTATAAAACCTTAGTATATGCTCAATTTAAAGGAGTGGAAAAGAGTGAAGAGAGAAGAAGCTATTAGAAAAGTTAGGGAATATGTGCAGTATCACAGAATCACAGAGTTCGAGAGATGAAAGGGACTTCATTTGCCTGGTTCAAAGGTACCTGGTCCAAAGGAATCTCTATTACAATACACATAAAAAGCTGTTATCCAGGCTCATCTTAAAGACCTCTAAGGATGGGACAGACCTACCACTTACCAAGGCAACCCATTCCACTTCTGAATAGCTCTAAATAGAAGCAAGTTTTTGTTTTCTCCTGACATTAAGCTTAAATTTGGCTCTTTGTTGCTGCCAGTCATTGCTGCTGGCTTTGAAACCTAGGGCTAAACAAAATATTTCTAATGCCTTCTCCACAAGACTGATCCTTACATATAAGAGGACCTCTATCATGTCCCCTAAAGTCTTCTCTTTTCAAGGCTAACCACCCAAAGTTCCTTGAATTGATTATTTTATGTCATGGATTAATGGTCAGTCAGTATCCAGGTTGCTCTGATCACAATTCTCTTAACTGATCAAACAGTGGTGATACAACAGAACACAATATTCCTGATGATGTCTGACAAGGACAAAATACATAGTATCACCTCCTTATACCTGGAAACTATGCTTTCCTCAATGCAGCGCAAGCTTGTATTAGATTTTTGTCTTCTGCATTACACTGTAGATTCTTACTGAACTTGCTTGCAGTCCACTCAAACTTCTTCAAACTGCTACCTAGCCATGCCTTCTTTTCCCATGTATTTTGAAGAAGATTTTTTGTACCCAACTGTAAGACTCTATATTTATTCCTTCTGGATGTCATCTTATTAAAATATGCCCAATACTTTGGCTTGTCAGCATCTTTTTGGAATCTTGTCTCTGTCATCCTGTGTTAGATCTCTCTCCCAGCTTGGTGTCATCAGCGTATTTGATAGGTATGCCATCTACATTTCCCACATCACTGATCCAGAAGTCCAAATTTCACTTCCCAAATTAATTTTTCTCTCCTGTATCCCTTATCTTAGAGAGGCAACAGTGAGGAAAACAATATATGTTCTTATGATCTTCAGATCCTTGCCCAAGACTTTGTAATCACTGGCAATACTTTTGCTGTTTCCTGTAACAATATCATTTGTATCCATATGAATCATCAAAGTGGGTAGTTGTCATACATTTAAATGAGACTTGGAAGATTCTCTGTTATATCGTAGATATATGTCTCGGAAGATTATAGAACTCTCTATTGCTAGTAGAATCACAAGGAATTGCCTTAGTACCCTTGAACAAGTAGGCACCAAACTTCGCCTTCCTCCAACATTTTATTTTTTCTTCTGATTCATAGAGGTTGATTTTTCATCTGCTAGCTTCTTTAGGATATCAAGATATATCAATCTTTATCAATATCGGTATCAAGATATATCAAACATTATCAAGATCAAAATGCATCAGTCTTCAGAGGACACAAAGCTGCTATCTCCTTGGAACACCCATCTCCCCCCTCCCTTCAAGAAGAGCCTTAAATCTTCTTTTAAACTCTAAGTACACCACTAACCTCTTTACCTTGGTTCTTCAGCTAACACTTCTCCATTCTCCAATCTCCTGACAAGAGTCAAATCTCTCCTCATTCTCATTCTCCTTAGAACCCTTTTCCTCCAATAAATCTTCATTTCTGTTTTCTTTAGGAATGCTTCATTGCTCTTAACAACCTGGAGTGTACAAAGGCATTTCCCAAATCCCTTCACCTACTGTTTGAGGAGGGAAATTTGCCTACATTTGAAGCAAAGATAGCAGTCATCCAGCAGTGGCAGAAATGCAAACACTGTCAACTAGGAAAGCACAGTATTTCAGAAGCCAAGGGAAAAATGTGTATCTGGAAAGAAGTGGTCAATAGTGTCGAAAGCTACACAGAGGTCAAAGAAGTGAGGACTAAAATCACAATCAGATTTGGTTATCATGACATGACTTTTGTGATATGACCTGCAGGTTCACTGTTATTATAGAATATTAGGCTGTAAAGGACATTAGAGAATGTTTATTGTGCTTCCAGATTTTTTATCAGGCAATCTGCTATATAATGTCATGTAAAGATAAACTGAGGTCCATAAGAACCCCATTGAAAAGCATGGAATCCAGGATTAGGGATTAGGGAGATGACAGTCTCATTTCCAGCTAGACAATATTTGGAGAATTATATCCGGATATGGAAATCCCATTTTAAGACCACTGACAAGCCAGAGAGCGTCCAAAGGAGGGCAATCAGTATGATGGAGAGCCTCAAGTTCTTGCCAGGTAGGAGGTACAGGAGATAGATAGAGTAGGAGGGCTGGAGCCAAGAAAACCTGAATTCAAATCTTTCCCAATGCTTATTAGCTGAATGATCTGTTTGCCTCAGTGTTTCCAACTGTAAAATGAAGATAATAAAAATAGAGTCTACCTCTCAGGATTGTTGGGAGGATTAAATGAGGTATTTTTAAAGCACTTAGCACAGTGTCTGGCACATAGCTGACATGATATAAATACATGTTCTACCACCCCCACTTACCTCTCTCTTGACATATTTGGTGTTATTGAAGGAAATGAGGATATTTAGTTTGGAGTAAAAGATGATATAAGGGAGACATGATAGCAATAAGAGTGTTCATATAAAAGAGGGACTGAACTTGTTTCCCTCTAGAAGTACAGAACTAAGAGTTGGAGGCGGAAGTTGCAGAGGTGGATGAAAGCCTCTGAAACGAGAAGGTAAAAACAATTAGAGCTTTCCAAAAAAGGATGTCTTAGAAAGCAGCAGGTTTCTCTTCATTAGAAGTCTTTCAACAAAGGCTGCATGACCACATGTTCACTATATTATAGAGTATATAAATCTTCAAGGATAGCCTGAATTGGACAGCCTTCTTCCAACTCAAAGTTTTCATGACATTCCCAAGGTCACATGGCTAAGAAATTGTATAGTCAATTGTATACTCAGTTTGGTACTAGAAACTGAAACAGATTGTAAGAGATTTAGGGTATTGTATGTAATAAGGAAGCAGAATCATTGGTATAGACAAGACAAACTTTTTTAAAAAGATTACAAAAAAGGACATATGAAATGGGGCATCATCATATGGGATAGAAGGGATGAGGTGCTGAGAAAACTTTTTTGGTTGGGTGACACATAAGCATATTTGTAGTCACATGGGAAGAACCAGTGGAGGGGAGGTTGATTGAAAATGTGTGAGAAAAGAAGAATGCTTATTGGAGTCTTCTGGTATCAGGAAGGGGAAAGAGATCAAGGATGAAGACTAAAAGGTTTGGTATTAGTAAGGATTATGGACTCTATTTCCTCTGGGACAGGAGTGAAGAAAGGTTAAAATTCTGAGATGCTTGACACAGGTGGAAAGGAAATATTGTGGCAGTTGCTATCAGATGGTCCCTCCCCACTTTAAGAGTTCATGCATCTCAGAATCCTAGAGAATGTCAAGTCAGCTTTAGGAAATTCTCCCTTTTCCTCTGGTTTTTCTCATCCTTCTAGGAGACTTTCTTAGGGCACTGCAGCTAAAAAGTCCAAAGGACTATCTGTGTCTTAGATAGAGACAGAAGAGATTACTTAGTCTGCTGTCAGCTCCTTAATTATGAAAATGTTCAAACCCAATATTAGTTCAGCGCTATTTGAAGAAGGAAAAGTTAATATGCCTTTTTTTTACCCTGTGTTCACTCCCCAGCTGCCTGTTAAGAAACCCTCAGATTATGAGCCCCCAGCAGATCTCTACCAAACCACTTAAATTAAAAATACTCCATGCTAGAAAGCTTTGCTTCAATAACTTATTGACACAGATGCTGCCACCTTATGAAATGGAGCAAAGGGGTCAGTATAGTACCTGAGGGGAAAGAAGGCACCAGAATTAGAGGAATTGTTTCCCGTTGTCATTTCAACCAGCACAGAGTCATAGAATCTCAACATATTAGAACTGGAAAGGACTTCATGAATTATTAGAGATGGAGGATTTACAGAAGAGGAAAATCAGGTTCTGAAAGCAATCAGTCAACAAGTACTTATTAGGTATCTATTATGTGCTAGACTTTCCCAGGCAGAATGGGCAAATGACAACAGTTTATTCCAATGGTACAAAGGTGGCTAAAGCAGGCACTATGGAGAATTTAGAGCTTGGTCAGGCATTGAAGACACCAAGGTCGTCCACTTTATCCTGAGTCATCACTAGTCATCTTAACTTTTATCCTGCCACTGGACTTTGATGACTCAGGAACAGAGAGCAAGTTGACAATTTAAGTGAGGCAACTGTGCCTCACTTAAATCCAATTTACAAGCAAGTCAAGACATCACCCGTGATGTCATTGGTCCTTTTTGAAAATGAAAGATGAACAAAGTCAACAAATTGCAAGACACTCTTTACCTGAGGGCATATTATGAGTGACAGTGTGGATTAGAACCCACATCTCCTAATCCCTAGGGATCTTTCAAATACCCCTCATGATAATTTGTGAATAGTTAATGTCAAGACAATGTTTTATTAATAAAGAGTTCATTTTTATAGATAAAAGGCAAAATCAAGTAGTATATATTTCAATATGAAACTCAGTTATCCCAAAAGAGTACTGAAAGAGACAAAGACTTTAACAACAAGCCTGATTAGTTGAAGTCATGGTCCAGTGTGAGATATCTCACCCTCAGTCACTTTGGGTTGTAACTACCAAACTGGTACCATGTAAAACTCCAATTAAGTTCCTGAGGTCCCAGTCCTACTTTGTGAATTCTTAGTAATTATCTCCCTGCCATATTACTCTACACATTTCAATCAATCCTCCATTCAGCTGCCAAAGTGATTTTCCCAACATGTAGGTCTAACCATTTACATTCAATAAACTCCTTATTACCTCTAAGATCAAATATAAATGCTTTGGAATTCAAGGCTCTTCACTACCTGACTAATCTCCATTTGTATATTCTTACACATTATTCCCTTCTAAGTACTCTATGGTCCAGTGATACTGGCCTTTATCCTGCTCCTTACACACAAAGCTCCATCTCCCACCTTGGTGATTTAATCCAAGCTGTTACCATGCCTGGAATGTCATTTCTATTCACCTCTGTCTTTTATAATCCATGGTTTACTTCAAGATGTAGCTTAAATGCCACCTTTTGAGGCAGAGAGTACAGGCCCTCCAGGTTTATTGCTTTAATCTCTAAAGTTACCTTATATGTCTATTCTGTATGTAATGTGCAAATTTATATACATATTGCACCCCATTAGAATGTATATTCCATAAGAGCATGGACTATTTTCAATATTTCTTTGTATTCCCAGCACATAAATGTAGTGCATGGTACCCAGTAAGGACTCAGTAAACGCTTTTTGATTAGTGTTGGAAGAAGGAACATCTATACCAACAGTTTCTATCATCAGAGGATCCAAGAAGGTTGAGTGCCCAAACAACTGGCACTTCCTCATTCCTATAGCTTATTCCTCTAGTTGAGTGATTAAGAGTCACCATATCATGAGTGGGAGGAGGGAACAAAATATTTCACCATAATTTTGTACCTATCCAGCTCAGTAGCCCATGTTATTTGTCATGGTTGACAGTTGAGTGAAGCCTATGACTTCTTTCTTATAATAATGTTTTTAAATTTATAAAATAGAACACATAGAATCAAAACCAAAGGTTAGTGAAAAGATGTAATTTTCCCCCCCATTCCAATTCATAGATCTCCTGAAATCTATGCATAGATGGTTTGGAGCCCAGATTAAGACCCCTCCTCTTGTCCCTTTCCCCTTTTGTCATCCCTTTCCATTGCTTTCTGTGAAATCTCTTTTCAATTGTTAATAAACTCCCCTTCATCCTCAAGCTGTGTTTTTAAAATATTCTTTCCATATTCTCACATGGATGAAAATCCAATCCTCCCTAAACTTATTGCATTCTTGCCTACTCTTCTCTCCAGCGCTCATGGATCCTTATTTCACATTCTCTGACACATCAGACCAGATTGCCTCAATAAAATTGTCAGCTTCACTCTCTCTTCCTGAATTATCAAAGTTCAGTGGCAGGATAAAAGTCAAGATGACTGGTGATGACTCAGGATATAGTGGACAACCTTCGTGTCTTCAATGCCTGACCAAGTGCTGTTCTCCATAGTGCCTGCTTTAGCCACCTTCACACCATTGAATTTTGAAGTTCAAAATCATGGAAGTGCCACAGTTTGGGGGATAGTGAGATGAAAGGTATATCATTCCTTTGGGTGGTTTTGTTAGACTACTCTAAATTCTCCTCTCTGATCATAATATCTTATCCTTCCATTTATCCCCCTCTGCTTCCTTACTCATAAAAAATATCTTTTTGTGCTCAACAAAACTCTCCCAGTATCATCTACCTTCTTCAATTGTACTCCTGAGATGTTAAATGATGTTGGAGGAAGACAGACCATTAGGACCACTATAGATTAATGTTATATAGATTAATGTTACCTGGGTCATTACTACTGCAAAGACACAGCACTTTGAATAGCAAAACTTTCGTTCTTCCCTGATTGATCCTTGACATTTCTTACAACAACCATGTGAAGTTGTTAGTACAAGCACTGTAATCCCATTTGCAAATGAGAAAGCCAAGACTCAGAGATATTAAGTGATTTGTCAAATATCTTACAATTAGTCCATTCAACAACTGTTTTGATCCTTGTTTTCTCTTCTCAAGAGAATCCTTCCACAACACTAGACTCCACAAATGTACTTATCTTCTATTTTACTCAGAAAACCAATAACATCCATTTTGAACTTACTCAACTGCCCTACCCCACACATTAAAACTCTTCTACATCTTTATCGGTACCTCTCTCTTTTATTCCTCCTGTCTCTGAAGAAGAAGCTCCCTTCTTCTGGTCAAGACCAGCCCATCTATTTGTTCCCTCAGTCCACCCCCTCGACTTTTCAGGAGCTTTCTCAATCAATTAATTATCCAATATCTCTTGCAACTGTTCTTCCCCATCTACTGACTCTTTGTTGTTTGTTTAATAAGCATGCTCAGTTCTCCTCAGCCTTAAAAAAAGAAAAAACCCTTCATTTGAGTCTTCCATCCCCTCAAGCTTTGTCCTCTACCTCTCTTCCCTTTCCCTGCCAAACTCCATTCTCCAAATCACCTAGGTTTGGTGATTTGGAATCAATCATGGTTTTTCTTCTCCCTCATTCTAGTTTCTTCCCCTACCTTTCCTGTCTTATTTCTTTCTACTCCTCTTTGTGAACTCTGTTTTATATCTAAACTGGATAAATAGGTTTTCTCTTAAACTGAGAGTCTAAATACAAACATTTTCATTACTAGAATGGACTTTATCCTCATCATCTCCATCCTTCAGAATCTTCGCCTTCTTCTGAAGTTTAACTCAGCTCAAGTGATGCCTCCTGAATGCTTCTTTCACATATTAGAGGCCTCTCCCTTTTAATTTTATTTATATATTTATTCACATGCATACATACACTCCTTCCCCCTTTTAGAAGGTAAGCCCTGAGAGCAGGAATATTTTTCTTATTCCCACCCTCTATCACAGTACCTTACATATAGTACGTACTCAACAAATTAATTGAATTTCATTGACCACTCTAACCCTGAGGTTATAACTCAGACAATAATTACACTTCTGACCTCAGTTTGTTAACACCTTAGCATATTAAAGTTTATACAACTTGAAACTTGCAACAACCCTGTGAGGTTGTACCCTGTGAAGTACAAGTTCTATTATTCCATTTGACAAATGAGCAAGCCCAGTCTCCGAGATTGGTCCCCAGTCTCACATTTAGTCAATGCCATCTCTTGACTACAAAGCCCTGTCATCTTTATGCTGTTTATTTAAACTGTTTGAATAAGGGCTAAGAGGGAATCACAGAATTTTACAATTGAAGAAAATTTTAGAGTTCATCTAGTCCAAGCTCTCATCTTATACAGAAGTTTTTTCTATAGCATCCTGGACAACGACACAACTAGTTTCTGTCTGAGTACCTTCAATGACTGGGAGCTCATTGCCTTGGGAGAAAGTTTGTCATGTTGCAGCTCAAATCAAATTGTTAGGTCTTTTTTAAATTGTGAAAAATTTGCTTCCCAGTAATTCCCACCCATTTTCCTAATTTTTTTGCCCTTTAAAGTCACATAGAATGAATCTGCTACTTCTTTGGCATGACATCCCTTCAGTTATGTGCCAAAATCTGTCACTTCCCTCTAAGTCTTTCCTTCTCCATGTTAAATATGCCCAGGTACTTTAACTGCTCTTTATAGGGCAGTTTCCCAAATGCTCACCCTCTTGGTCATTCCTCTTTGAATTTTGGGCTAGACTGGGAGTCAGAAAATTCAGCTGGATCTTAAATGAGGGCATCGTATTGTAGAGACAAGAGGGTATGGACTCGAGAACTGGACAGGTACTGTGAAGATCCTTGATTTATCTAAGTCTCTTAATATTGTTCCCATTAGTATATCATCTATCACATAAGGAAAGATAGTAAGTTTGGTTTGGAGATTTCTCAGATTTACTTATTATATCTAATAACTGTCACCTTGCAAAGCAGGGCAAAAGACCTGGGGGTAGAAGGGAATGGGTTGGCATACAAGATAGCTAAATCTCTGTGCTTATGAGAGAGGAAGTAAAAAGTTAATTTGGCAGCAATGAACAATGACTTCATGGGTAGGTTCTGAAAGTGGTAGGCCATGGGGCAGGTGTCCTTACCTATGGTTAAAGTAACAGAGAACTGAGACCCAAACTCTAACTCCTTCCCCATTGTCTGATATGTTAGACAGAACCTAGAGAAATGGACTCATCATGATGCTGAAAATGAAGATGACATAAATCATTCATCTAGTCAGTCAGTCAACAAGCATTTATTAATGACTTATTATTCCATACATTGTGGTAAGGGTTGGGAATATTTTTTAAAAGGCATAGATGTGACCCAATTCATAAAGGAGAAGCCAGTTGGCTCCCATCCTTATCAAATTCCTACTGTGTGTCTAGTTTCCACCCTGTATCCCAGATTATATATACCCTCCCCACAAAATACGTCCTGAGCTCCATGCTCTGCACATCAACTAGAGGAAAAATACTTTCTCTCTGATCCACAGACAAGAACTTTGCTCTGCTCTTTCAATTTCACAAATGGGGAATTATTCCCCTAGATCAGTTCCAATTAATCTTCTCTTTTTCCTCCTACCAGTCCTGCCACAACTGCTTTTCTGAGGGAGACCAATTGGTTTCTGAAGCTTACCTTAAGTCTGCCATTTTGGAAAAGAAGGAACACTTTTAGGTGACACTTTCTCTCCTCAACCTTAAATCAAACAGTCTAACAAACAAAAAATCTGGAAAAGCAGATGTTCTAATCCAGCTCTCCCCTTTCTTCCCCACCTATCACTTGGTCTGGCAGAGGGATCTTCTCTACTGTTCATTCCTAGTCTCCCTGGAACAATACATGTCCAGGCTCTTTTAAATTAGGAGTCAGTATTCCATAATTTAATTTTCCCCTCTCATATTAAACCCACCAGCCTTCACATAATCAGAGTGATAAATGCAGAGTCAGATATAGTCTTTCTGATATTAATACCCATCAGTACTTCAAATGCAAACAATTACGACATTTGACTTTATAAAAATTACCAAGTATAGAGACTCCTGCTTAATTAAACCATTTAAAAAGTTGCTTTTGTTACATTTAATGAGTGATATATTACACTGCAATGAAGCATCCAGCAGGACAAATACTTCACAATGCTGCCAATTAAGACTCACTTCACTTATGCCTATTGAAGACAGGAGTGCTCCACACTCCATTCAGTTTGTGCATTTGAAATGAACTGGTTAGTGAGAAGGGTGCTTCTTTGCTAATGAGTTTTGTAATCAAGGCATCTATTTTAATTTCAAATTGGCTAGATTGGGGGAAATTGCTAGACTAAATGACTGGTACTAATTAGGATTATAAAAATATTCATCATGCCGGGGAATTAACATGGGGGTCTGATTTGCCTGCATTTGCATAGCGCTAGAGTTTTGAAAAAAATCTTGACAAATTGTCTTCTCTTTAACAAATTGAGCAAACACTAGATCTGTTTTAGTCTTTCTTTTCATTTGAAGCAGGAATACATATTCACGATTTGTAAATGAAGTTAAACTTCTCTTCATTACCATATGCAAGATGCTGGTCTCCCCAAGCCTCCCAAAGCACTCTTAGCTATTATGATGACAAACACTTGGCATCCCCAGTTGCCTAGCCCCTCCAAGCAGAACCAATGAAAGCAAGAGAGACGGGGGAAAAGCCTGGAGACAAAATTGGAACCTCAGAAACATCTGGCTTTGCTGCTGCTCTTAATTCTTCCCTCCTTGCAAGGAACTAAATAAGTATCCTACCACCCCCTTCTTATGGTACCTGTTTAAAGATTAGCTCTCTTCAAAGTTCCAACAGGGAAATTCCCCTGGGATTTCTGCAAGAACATCATTTGGTCAGTTGTACTTCTTTACAAATATGCCTCTGTTACCTCACTAAAAAAATTTGTAGTGTGAACTTCAATACATGGTGGATTCCAGTCAAAAGTGTTGGTACATTCCATCCTTAACCATCCATCTATAGTAGAGTTTCTTAACCTTTTTGCATCATAGACACCTTGGGGAATCCAATGAAACCTATGGACCACTCAAAATGTTCTAAAATGCTTAGAATAACATATATAGGATTGCAAAGGAAACCAATTACATTGAAATGCAGTTCCATTTGTATGTATTTGTTTGTTCACTTATTTATGTATTTTGAAGTATATGGACCTGAAGTTAAGACTTTGTGATCTATTAGATGCAATGGCAGTTTACAGAGAGTCTGAAGAACACTTGGGTGCTGCCTGTGACTGTCAAAAGTGAATTAATAGAAAGAATAAAAGATAATATCATATTCTAAAGCCTGGGTGAAAGGGAAAATGGTGGACCATTGACAAAAACAGAGAAGTAAGAAGAGGTAGTAAATTTGCAGGGTTCATTAGGAAATCCTGAGTTTACTGTACCTGTGGAATATCCAAAGAGATAACCACTAGACACTTAGAAAGAAATGTAGATCTGGACTAGGAGAAGGTAGGTCAAAACTGGAAGTTTAGGTTTAGGAGTTGTCCAAATGAAGATGGTTTAGGAAGAAGTCAGGGAAGTATGAGATGAAGAGAAACAAGTATGGAACCTTGGGAGACACACTTTAAGGGGGTCACAAAAATAAGACTTGCCAAAGGAGACAGGGAAGGATCAGGCAGAGGAGTAGGAGGAGAACTAATGAGATGATGTATATGCCACAAGTGAAAAGCAGTATGCAAATTTTTTGGCAAATTACAAGCACAGTACAAATGTGATTACTATTAACACTGTTTTTCATTTTATTATAAACACACTAGAATATTAATGGAGCCTGGCTGGCTGAAAACATTCTTTCCAATTCCACTTTATCTTCTGCTTTGAAATGTTATGAAAAAGTCCCATAAAAAAGATACCTCTGCTCCCAGCTGCCATGTCTCATTATGAAAGTAATTGAGGGAAAAAATCAGTTAGCTACATTAATGGGAGCTCAAGTCATTAAATGTTTAGTAAACGCTAAAATACAATCAGAAGCCCAGAAATACCTAGTGCAAACTGGATCTCCTAAGAAGACTTGGATGTTTGTGCCCTGAATGCTGTTTACTCCCAGTGGGATCTTTGCAAATTTAAAGTAAACTGATGCCTTCCCACTGTCAATCTGCTGTTACTTCTTTCCTTTTATGGGAGATACAGATCGGCCCATGTGGCCCACAACAGTCATAGTCATGCCTCTGTCACTTCCTCAGTTGGGGTGAAATCCAATCATGGTCTCTCATCTTTTCCAGGGAGCTACCCTGTCCACTCTGTGTCCAGGATTCCTGTCAGCTACTTTTTCAAAGTGAAAAATAGCCAGCATTCTGGATGAGCTTGTCTGACAAATGGGGCTATAGGGCAGAAAGGAGATATTAATTAATGATAACTGCAGACAAAGACTCCAAAAAAGGGCTCTCAGAATGTGATTTCCTATTAGTAGATCAGAATTTAAAGAGTTTTGGACTAGGAGTCAAGAAACCTCTGCCCTGAGTTCTTTCTCTACACCCCAGGACAACTGTGTCCACAATTCCCCCAATTAGAGATGAAAAGCATTGGGTTATGGAATCATAGGGACTATCTAGTATGTATGTGTCCATTTATAAATGAGGAAACTGATCCAGGAACAGTGAAATGACTGACTTGCCCAAAGTCTCCCAGCAAGTCCCAAGTAGAGCTGTGATTTTAACAAATTTCTCCTGACTCTCAAAGCTCCTTCTATTATTTAATAGCTATCATCCACAAAGTTCTTTTTTAAAATGTGAATACTCTTAAAGGAAGTAATATGTTTACTCATCAGCACAGCAGAATAAATTCATTATATTTTCCTCCTTAACAAGAGAGACCTAGACTGGAAAGAAAAGGACAGGGAAAGGAACAAAGGAAGGGCCAACCATGGTTTCTTTTTGGGGGAACCAGATGACCTAAAATATTCCCTTCCAATTTCCATTTGTCCATGGTTCTCAATATATGCCAATGGCCCTTGATCAATATATGCCTCTTGTTGTTTATTTATCACAGCATTGTTGAATGCAAATAGGTATGCACCTAGAAGATGTGGTGAACAGACAGCTGGACCTGGAATCAGGAAGACTGGAGTTTGCATTCTGAGTCATTCACTAGCCGTGCAATTCTGAGTAACTTATTTTCTGTCTGCCTCATTTTTGTCATCTGTAATATGGAGATAACAATTATATCTATCTCCCACAGCGGTTGTGAGGTTAAAAAAAGAAAATACTGGGGGGCAGAGCCAAGATGTCAGAGTAGAAAGATGCATATACTCTAGTGCTTCCCCCATAGCCCACAAAATACCTGTAAAAAATGACTCAACAAATTCTAGAGCAGCAGAAGCCACAGAACAACAGAGTGAAAGAGGTTTCCAGTCAAAAGTAACCTGGAAGGCTGACAAGAAAGGTCTATCTCACAGGACACTGAGTTGAGCAGAGCCTAGCCCTGGCCACATGGCACTGGGAGGAACAGGACCTGAACAGACCTCTGGGGCAGAATTCCCAGCAGGGAGGGTCTCAGATCCCTCAACCCACAAGTAAAACAGAAAGAGCCAAAGGTCAGTGTGGGAGAGATTTCTTAGCTGGGTGAGAGGAGAGTGGAGTCCCCCCAGCACTGGCCCCAGGTGGCAGCAGAGGTGGTGGTGGCGGCAGCAGCAGCAGCAGGCAGCAGGTGGCTATGGTGGCCCTGGAAACAGCCTGGGTCCATTGTCCAGGCAGCTCAGCTTAAAGCCTCTGGGGGAATTGAGCAGCTGATCTTCACTTCAGCCCTCAGTGGTGGCCCTGCCCTCATCCAAAGCCCCTGGGGGAATTGAGCAGTTGATCTGAAACTCAGCTTTCAGCACAATACTGGGGGGAGGATTAGCACTAGGACCCTCCTCTTGAAAAAGGATTCAGAAGTCAAGTAACTGGCGGGGAAATCCAAAAAAGGGACAAAAAATAAGACCATAGAAAGTTAATTTCTTGGTGAACAGGTGTCTCCTCCCATCCTTTCAGATGAGGAAGAACAAGACATAGTGTCAGAGGAAGTCAAGGCCCCTGCCTCCAGGGCCTCCAAAGGGAATTTAAACTAGGCTCAGGCAATAGAAGAGCTTGAAAAGAAAATCAGCAGCTTTCAGATGAGGAAGAACAAGGCACAGTATCAGAGGAAGTCAAGGCTTCTGCCTCTAGTCCTCCAAACTAAATATGAAATGGGCCCAGACCATAGAAGAGCTTGAAAAGCTAGTCAGCAGGTTGCTAAAGGAGAACCAAAAAAATGCTGAGGAATATAAAACCTTTAAAAATAAGCTAACTCAATTAGAAAAAGAGGTCCAAAAAGTCAATGAGGAGAAGGAGGCTTTGAAAAGCAGAATTAGCCAAATGGAAAAGAAGGTTCAAAAGCTCACTGAACAAAATAGTTCTTTAAAAGACAGAGTGGAGTTCAGGGGAGCTAATGACTATGAGATAAACCAAGAAGTTACAAAAGAAAACCAAAAGATTGAAAAAATAGAAAATAATGTGAAATATCTCATCGGAAAATCAATTGACCTGGAAAATAGATCCAGGAGAGACAATTTAAAAATTATGGGACTACCTGAAAGCCATGATCAAAAAAAGAGCTTAGACGTTATCTTTCGTGAAATTATCAAGGAAAACTGCCCTGATATTCTAGAACTAGAGGGTAAAATAAATATTGAAAGAATCCACTGATCACCTCCTGAAAGAGACTCAAAAAAGAGAAACTCCTAGGAATATTGTGGCCAAATTTCAGAGTTCCCAGGTCAAGGAGAAAATATTGCAATTAGCTACAAAGAAACAATTCGAGTATGGTGGAAATACAGTCAGGATAACACAGGATCTGGCAGCTTCTACATTAAGAGATCAAAGGGCTTGGAACAGGATATTCTAGAAATCAAAGGAACTAGGATTAAAACCAAGAATCACTTACCCAGCAAAACTGACTATAATATTTCAAGGGAAGAAATGGTCATTCAATGATATAGAAGACTTTCAAGCATTCATGATGAAAAGACCAAAACTGAATAGAAAATTTGACTTTCAAATGTAAAAATCAAGAAAAGCATGAAAAGATAAACAGAAAAGAGAAATCATAAAGGACTTTCTAAAGCTGAACTGTTTACATTCCTACATGGACAGATAATGTTT
Organism: Notamacropus eugenii; assembly: GCF_028372415.1. Taxonomy (NCBI): domain Eukaryota; kingdom Metazoa; phylum Chordata; class Mammalia; order Diprotodontia; family Macropodidae; genus Notamacropus; species Notamacropus eugenii. Next base: position 183,674,150 of record NC_092872.1, on the reverse strand, counting down.
GTAACTCTTGAGACTTTTCTCAGTATTTGGGTAGGTGGAGGGATTATATACATACCTACACACACACACACACACACACACAAATAGACAGAGAGCATAGGTTGAGTTGAATCAGAAGAGATATCCATAAAAAATAAAATAAAATTAAGGGGTGAGAGAGGAAAATACTGGCAGGAGAAAGGGAGAAATGGAATGCAGCAGGCTATCACTCATAAAAGAGATAATAAAAATCTTGTTCAATGGAGGAGAAAAGGGAGGAGGTTAGAGGGGAAAAGTGAGTCAGCTTACTCTCCACATGGGGCTTAAGAAGGGATAAATTAATTAATTAATAAACATGCTCACTAAATTTGGTATGAAAATCTATCTTACACTATGGGAAAGTAGGGGAGAAGGGGATAAGTGGGGTGAGAGGGATGATAGATGGGAGGGTAAATGGGAGAAGGGAGGAACTGGAAATAAACATTTTTGGGAAGAGACAAGGTCAAATGAGAGAATAGAAAAAAAAGAGGGGGACAGCGTAGGATGGAGGGCAATATAGTTAGTCTTACGCAACATGACTATTATGGAAGTCTTTTGCAAAATGACACATATATAGCCTGTATTGAATTGTTTGCCTTCTCAGTTGGGATGGGTAGGGAGGGAGGGAGAGAAGTTGGAATTCAAAGTATTAGAAATGAATGTTGAGAATTATTATTGCATATAACTGGGAAATAAGAAATACAGGTAATGGGGTATAGAAATTTATCTTGCCCTACAAGAGAGAATATGAGGATAAGGGAAGGGTGGGGTGTGATAGAAGGGAGGGTACATTGAGGGAAGGGGTAATCAGAATGCAAGGTATTTTGGGGTTGGGGAGGGGAGAGATGGGGAGAAAAATTGGAACTCAAAATTTTGTGGAAATGAATATCGAAATCTAAAAATAAATAAATAAATTTAACAAAAAAAAAAAAAACCCAAATGGGGTCATAAAGAATTGGACACAAGTGAAAATGACTTTAAAAAATTATGATTATGTTCCATTAAATTTCACGGATTTTTGTTCTTTCTATTTACAAAAAAAGAAAATATTTACTCTCAATATTTATAAAGGTAATATTTCACAAACATTAAGGTATCACAAAAATACCAATTATTATCATTGTCATCATCAACACCACTTTCATCATCATTATTCATATAAGAGCAAGTTTTATCATTTGGAGATTAAATATGTTTAGCAAAATAAGACTTCATCTCTGATGAGTCTTAGCAACTTTGTGCTAATTGATCATCTGCAGATTTGGCCTTATTGAATAGAATCAGGATGTAATCCCAACCACCATGAGTTTAGATGCTTCCCTTACCATCAGATGATCCAACCCCACTATCGTTGGTGATGTCACAGTTCACATGGAACAGCCATCAGCTAATCAGTCACATAAAAGAGTCAACCTTCTCCTAACACCCAATAGTTCTAGTCAGTATGGCTATGTTCCCTAAATGGGTCTACAACTGAGTGTGTGACTTTGTTATTCCAGACTTGGTTTGAAACCCTTTCATTCAGCCAGAGATGACATCCTAGAAGGATATTATGGACTAGATTAAAGGAAGTGACTTTCTGTCCTTTCATTCCCATGAGAATTTTTCACTGACAGAATTTCTGATAACTCATCTTTAGAGGCAAAGTATAGGTTTATTGTTGCTTTCTAGTAGGAAGGCATGAAACTGTAGACAAATAACCTAATTTGACCAGAAGTGGTAAGCAGGGCTTCAAGAGGTTTCCTCTTGACCTTCTTGTTCTGTTGTTTTCCAGACAGTCACATGGCAGCAGTTGTGTGAACTGGCCCCCTGTCCTCTTTGTTTCATGGACAAAGGATTGAATGGTAGGGGAGACTGGGAGATTCTAAGCTTCTCTGTTAGAAGAAGTAGACAAAATGCTACTCATTTGTTGAGCAATCAAATACCTATTGGGGGCCATCTCTAGTCATCCTGATGTAAACCTTGACACTGGACCCAGATGGCTTTGGAGGAGAAAGTGAGGCTGACTTTGCATAGCCCTCCCTCACTTAAACCCAAATGATTTGCAAGTCATGGCATCACCTCCCTGATGTCACAGAGAATCAAAGACAAACGACAACAACAAATGTCTACAGACTGTCTGTCTCTCTCTCCTAGAAGTTGGAAAGTCCATATGAACTCATGTCAAAGTGTTTATTGTTGTTGATGACGATGACTCTTCGTGACTCCTTTTGTGGTTTTCTTGGCAAAGACACTGGAGTAGTTTGCCATCTCCTTCTCTAGATTATTTTATAGATGAGGAAACTGAGGCAAATAGGATTAATGGACTTTCCTAGGGTCACATGTTTATTAAGTGTCTTCAGTCAGATTTGAACCCAGGAAGATGACTCTCCTTAATTTCAGGCCAGGAACTCTATTCACTACACACCTAAATCAGGATAATCTCTTTATGGGAGTGATTATGTGCCTTATTTAGAATAAGTACTCGTTATTTTATTTTCATCACACAAAGAACTGAGAGGCAGATGTGGTATAGTAGATAGAGAGATATCTTTACCATCAAGAAACTCTGGGTTTAGAGCTTGCTTCTGACATATACAGACTGTATGACTTAAGAGGTCACTCACGAACCCCATTGATGGGGTTCAGCTTTGCAAGAAGACAATGATCAAAGCTGGGAGATTCTAGGAGTTTACACCCTTTTCACCAGATAGATGTGTAGTGCTCCAGACAATAGCTGGGGTAAGTTGTGTATTTCCAGTATAGTAGTTAAGATTTCTCAAACTAGCCTTAACCTGGTGTGGAAGCTATACTTTCCAACCATACTGATCTGTAGCCTGGATCATCTGTGCCTGATTCTATCTAGGTACCTGGACATGATTCGGTATACATCCAATCACCTTTCTTGTCCAGAATTCCTTTCCCCTGACATGGTGGTTAAGAATAAAAGGGTTGAGGCAGATAATCCTTAGGCACTTATAGGATAACAATCCTTTCACTACAAGATGTCATAGGCCAATAGGGCTATGTGTGGTGGTGGTTGTCCTCTCTGAATTAAATATAGATGGTGTTGGGAGGGAAGGGGGAAGAATATGTTAGTAAAAATGTTGTGGGGATGGATTCATAGATAAAAAAGAGGAAAGCTTTTGTCCTACTCTTTTTCTTAGCTCAAATGAAATTCAGTGCTGCAAATAACAGCTAGTTAATCTATAATGACTTTATCCCCAGTGTAGCAAGTCACTAATCCTAGCATTGCTGAAGGCTTCCAGTGAAAAATATCTTCACCTGCTAATCCTACAGCCTAAGAGTACAATTACATCTTCTAATCTGCGGACTTAAAAAGCCAATCCAAATGGAAGTTAAGGCTTCATCTGCATTTAACTGGGCAGAAGGACATATTTACATTCCAGTTTGCTTTTACTAACTGGGGATCTAAATGTATCACAGAATGATAATCTCCTAGAATTTGAAAATTCCTTAAATTAAATCTGTTCCAACCTCCTCCCACTGTGAGAATATTTTTTAATAGCATCCTGACAGGTGGTCATCTGTATCCTGCTTGAACACCTCATGTGATGGCAAGCTTACTACTTTACTACTTCATTGTTAGAAAATTCTTCCTGTATTGAACTCAAACCTGCTTCCCTGAAATTTGAAACTGTTAATGACAGTTTCAGCAATATAAAAAAGGACCAATATTTCTTCCCTATAAAAAGTCTTCAGATATTTGCAGAAAGTGACCATTCTCTTGTTAATTCCATGCTTGTCTAGGCTGAACAGATGAAAGTCACTTCACTAACTAACTAAACCCTTTTACAAACCAGCTTTGAGTCTCCTCATCAGCCGAATGACCCTTATCTGTCATACTCTATTTTCTCAATGTGGTAACAATAACTGAACACAGTGATCCAGATGTAGTCTGACAACGTCAGAGTACAAATAGAATATCACTTAAATACCCTTTACTTCTAGTAATGCAACCTGAAGTCACATTTGGGATTTGGGGGGATGAGGCAGGGGGCTACTATGTATCCCTGTTGACTCACATTAAGCTCGTGTTCAACTAGCACTTTCAAATCTTTTTCACATGAATATCTATCCAGCTGCATTTCTCCTGTCCTGTATTATCTTGTTTCAAGATACATGAATATGCATGTGAATATATGTATATTTCTGACACTAAATGCTTGAGTAGACAAGCAGTCTGTGATTCTATAAAGTTTCTTACCCCAACTCTCTACTTTTAGCTACACCTGGAGTTTAACTTTGCCAAGAAGATGGATGATAACAGGGAGATTTCCAAATCTCCATTCATATAAAAATAGCTATTTTTAATAGCTCTTCCTTGAAATGCATCTATAAAGTAAGGACTAGGGGATGGGGGGGGAAGGGGAAAAGGACATAGACTAAATCCTGCATTCATTTTTGCTTTTGTTTTTTTTTTTGTTTTGTCACAACACATTTCTTGTTAAAAAGATGATTTCTGCACTTTCTAATACCGTGCAGGCATGAGATGACAGCAACACTTATCTGTCCAAAGGTTCACCTTCAATCTTCAAAACCAATCTCGAAATCTTGTAAGAAATCTTTCTAATGAGAAAACTGGGTCTTTGGGTTAGTCAAACACTCCCCCTGCCTCCCAGCTAAGTGCAGAGATGTTCTTGGCCATAATGGGAAACAACCTAATGGGAATAGAAATCCAATTCCATATAATACAATAAGTATATACCTCTGTATGGAAGAAGAAGAAGAGTTTAGGCCACTTTACATGGAAAGAAAACGAGAACCAGAGAGATGAATTGACTTGTTGAAGATTGTAATACATTAGGCAAAAGGTATGGATGTGAAATTGCCAAGTCTAGTGTGGTCCAGTGGATCCTGAACTAAACCTAAAGTTCAGAAGACCAGAGTTAAAATCGAGCCTCTAACACTTACCAATTATGTCATCCTGGGCAAGTGGCAACCTCTCTTTCCCTCAAACTCTTCAGTTGTAATGTGAGGACAATAACAGCACCTATCTCCTAGGGTTGTTGTAAAGATCAAGTGGGATATTTGAGGGTTTTCCCACTAAATAATATTTTATTTTTTCAAATTACATGTAAAGATAGTTTTCAATATTCATTTTTATAAGATTTTTAGCTCCAAATTTTTTCCCTCCTTTCCTTCCCTCACCCTTCCCCAAGACAGCAAGCAATCTGATATAGGTTATACATTTACAGTGATAATAAACATATTTCCCAAGTGGGATACTTGCTAAGTGTTTAGCACAGATCCTGGCACATAGCAGGCACTCCCTCCCTCCCTCCCTCCCTCCCTTCCTTCCTTCCTTCCTTCCTTCCTTCCTTCCTTCCTTCCTTCCTTCCTTCCTGATTTTCTTCCTTCCATACCCACAGAGTGGCTTGTAACTAATCCAAAATATAGGCCTGGGTCATTTGACAGCTACTCTATGGCTCAGACTATATCCCTTCCTAAAAGGCCTTAACCCAGAGAATATTTTCTCCTGCTTTTATCCAGTGTCTATCCAGTACCACTGCCACCAAAGAAATATAATCCCTCAGACTATCACACTTCTCTAATTATATTATATTTTAAACAGTAGGTATGGCTTTCTTGTAATCTTAGTTTTCTGTTTCTTTAACTATGCATTTAAGCATTTCATGATTCCTGACAAATACCGAGGGTTAATATGTGCACACTATCCCTTTAAAATATTGCCCAATTAGGGCTCTTTGTGATACACAAAAGTTAACCAGGTGGGCTCCAGGATTCGTGAAATCCTCAAAGTGCATCTTACCAAAGTGGCTCAAATGGTGGGATCTACAGGCCCTCCACAAAAACGACTTCTCTCAGAGATAGATACCAGAATGCTGCAACAGAAGACATTCTCATTTTCTTCCATAGAAATAAGGCATCAGCCTCTCTTGTGCACGTTAGGATTTCAAACTTGAAAGCAGCAAGATTGCGTCTCAATTCTGGAAGACACCTGCATTTTAATCTGCTGCTCGAGGGGACCACTCTCAATCCTTAAGCTACAAAACAGGGAAAGGGAAGAGACCCCTTCTTTAATGGAAAGGTTTGTGAGATTTGCTGTTTGCAGGGAGGGCAAGGGAAGAGTGGAAAGAAATGCTTTATGGCAGATTTCTATGTGTGGCCTGGGGCATTTTGTGACTTCGTAGTTATTTATTTCTGCAAGGAATAGCAGGGCATCAGGTGGGAGTTTTATGGGCACAAGGAACACTCAGTCACTCAGTCACTTTATGCAAAGTTGTCAACAAGAAGGAGCACCGAAGGACTGCAGCTTCTCCAAAGATCTGTCGAATGATTAAGAAAATCCATCAATGCTTATGACACATCTTTCCCATATTTCGACTAAGCAAAAAGCAGCCAAGAAGTCTAGAAGCATTTTGATAGCATCGTATCTCTACATATAATATGTCAGCAATGGTACAGATTGTGGGTTCCACCAAGGGATGAAGTGAAGGGGCACAGCACACATCCCCAGATGTATGCTATGCATATTCAGTTCAGGTTATCACCTCTGGGGCATACAAACCACCAGCTGCTTTTCCCCACCTAGACTTGCTTCCATACTAACCCAAGTGTAGTCCATTCAACATCACCAGCTTGGCTTGAAAAAAATGGCATTGAAACATTTAGTGTCATAAAAATAATATATTATTTTTCAACCCTACTTCAAAATTTGCAGTTACACCAAAAACCTAAGTCTATAAACTATCTGACATTTGACAGTCTTTTTTTTTTTTAATAACATCCACTTGACACTGTGAAAGAATTGTATTTACAATAGCTGTACTTCCATAAATGTCATTTGAGGACTCATGGGGAGGGGGTAGGAATAACCATTTGGTATTGTTATACAGTTTCCTTGTTGAGAGAAAGAAAGGGTTATACTGAAGTGATTGTTTAAGGTGCAGACATCACACACTCAATTATCCATTGAAATGTGTCTCTTCCCCCTACCCCCTCCAAAAAAAATCTGCTATTTTGTCAATCTAAGTAAGAGAGAAGGGGGAAGGAAAAGGTTTGTGTTTGTTTGTTTTAAATCAAGATCATTTCTAGGACTGGTCTATGAAAGACAGAATACTGGCAGGAAGCTGCATGCAGATTCTGCATTAACACATGTGGGAAGGTCATTAAATTATCAGAAGGAAAAAAAGATGAATGAATTCATCTCAGGTCTCCTTTTTTGCTGCTAAAACACTCTGATAAATTCTAAAATCACTAATGAAAAAGAATATTACTCTAAAGGTGGACCAATAAGGGGCGAGAGAAGGTGTCAGAGTATAAAAAGCAGATTCTAAGCATGGAAAACTAGCTATTCAAATTGAAATGATGAAATGCAAATTTTGCTTCAGATGTTTTATCATTATGAAATCTTATCAAAAATCCTACGAAAACAGACATGCATATAGGGCATGCTATGCTTACCCAGACATACCTTGATTTTCCCCCCAAAAAATCATATTTTGTATCTTCCCTTTTTAGGTTTATATTTTTGGTGCAAATTTAGTTAATTTTTAAAATTCATGTTTAGTTATATTTTAGTTTCTTTAGTTTGATGAGGTAGCTCAGCCTAACGAATAAGCACTTGTCTTAGAATCCGGAAGACCTTAGTTCGAATACTGCCCTAGCTTCTTAGTAGTTGTATGACCCACTTAAGTGTTTTTGGGTGTGAAGAGTTTGTTTGGGTTTGATGGTCTCTTTATTTCCTTCCAGCTCTAAATCTAGGATTCAGTGATGGGTTACTCAATTAATGTTTGTTTGCTTTTTAAATTCCTTGGATATATATCCTAAGGAAATGAGCATATCAGAAGCATGTCCACTCACCTTTTGGTCCAAGCTATAGGCGAGGATCCAATCTTCTTGCAGAGGATGGAAGAGCAGGCTCTGAATATAAAAGTTCAGCCGATACTTTTGGTAGGTTGCACCTTCATCTGAGCTAATCAAAATGCTGCTCTCTATCTCAGGATCGCTGAGAAGCATTATCTGAGAAATACAAAGGGAAGAAAATAGAGAAGGAATTAGTAGAGATGACAGTGGAATAAATTCAAGAAATTAAACCATAAATGTTAAGTCATTTATACTTGGGCATCCTAGAATAAGATGGGGTTGGTGGAGTTTCCAAATGAACAACTGGTGTTATCGTTTTCTTTTTCCTGATCTCTTCCTTTAGTGATACCTAGAACTGAATTGGTGTTCAGGATTAGCTCTGAATGCAAAGGAGATTAAGTCTTCAACCTCAATTAGTAAGTATGCACCGAAAGCCTTTTCCTTTTGCTCCTTGCTTTCTCGCTTGTAGCAATTGTTCTCTACCTCACTATCTTTAAAATTTCTTTTTTTACATCACTCGAAGACTAGCCCTATTATTCTTTCATAATATTTATCTTCCAAAAGAAATGCTTCTGGTAAGAAAAAAATCTTCCTAATTACACAGAAACGTGGCATGTGCCATCATTTTGCAACTTTCGAGTTATAGTTCACCTTGAGACTACATATATACATATATACGTACACACATATACACATGTATGGATATGGTCTCTTCTTGGTAACCCTTCCCCCACAAATAGGCAACATCATCATTAAGTGTCAGTCATAAGTTATGACTCCAAGGAATGCTATCCAAGGTCTATATTAAAACCAAGAACGCAAATAATCACTAAAGAGCAAGCTATTTAAAGAAATGAACATCTAAGTACAATTTGGTACCAATCCCATTAATCATTTAACATTTATGATTTATAGACCTTTGCCCTTTTTAATCCCTTTATGGTTTCAAAAAAATCTCTGGAATTCTTTCCCTTCTACTTTCTTTGGCTTTTGGCAAAAGCCCTAGACTCACATGTGATTCTTTAAAATCTACTGGTGAGACTGAGTTAAAGTCTCCTTTGTTTTCTTTGGTCTTTTGTATTTCTGATTTGCTGATTCTGAATTTCAAATTGGGAAACCTTTGGTGGAATTACAGAGGAATGGGACAATTCATGCTTCCCTCCTTATAGAACAAGCAGAGCAGCTGCTTTTTCCTAGCCTTTCATAAGATTTATTCACTATTGCCAAGTCAGTGTAGGGGCTGAGGGGAATGGATGGATATCTTAAAGCAGGATCCAATCAATAGCAGAATGGGACACTTGGGCTGGATGGAAACTGTATTTTAAAATGCATGAACTTAGCGTAGTTAGTACTTCCTTATGGGTTATACTGTGGGCAATTAAACCCTCTTTTTTTCCCCTAGTGCACTGAAACTAAACTGTTTATTGTATACAGGTATAAAGATAGCTTCATGCTTCTGGTTTTAATTAGAAGATAAGACTTACATCATAAACTGGTTTTATGTGATATGACAGTTACAATGCGTTTAATAAACTAACACCTCTCCACTCACTAAATATAAATACACATAAAACATAAAGTCAATCCATTATACAGTTTATCAGAGTACGTTTTTTTCATTTCAAGTTCTTTTTGACATTGTCAACAGAATTCAACCACAATTCAACTAGATGAAGTTATTATGTTCCTACTATGTAAGAGATACTGTTTTAGTGCAGTCTTTTTTATTCCTAGTAGATGCAGTAGATAGAGTACTGGCTCTGGAGTCAGGAAGATCTAAGTTAAAATCCAACTTCAGATATTTACTAGCTGGGTGACCCTGGGCAAGTCACTTAATCTCTATTTGCCACAGTTCCACATCTGTAAAGTGGGGACATACTGAAGAAGAAAATGGCAAACCAACATATTTGCCAAGAAAACCCTACGGATAAAACCCATTGAGTCACACAGAATCAGACATGACTGAATGACTGAACAACTACAATGATTTTCTATCCCACTCCCCACAGAGACTCTCCTACATGTTATCTACTCAACAGTCCCTATCTATTTTCAGAAGAAAATCTTACCTCTTTCTTTATTGAGAAAATTGAGGGCATTCAGTGTGAGCTCTTCTTCCTATTTCAAAATCCTTTAAAAACATTCTACGCTCTCCTTTCATCTATACTAGCCTCTGATAATGAGGTAGTTCTTCTTTTCACCAAAACTTACCATTCTACACATGGACCCTTGAATCCAATTTACTCTCTACCTTCTCCAGAAGAATGCCTTCCCAATTACCTCTTCTCTTTCTCTAATCTTCAGTCTTTCTCTATCTCTTGCTTTCTTCCCTGTTGCCATCTTCCCCATCCTTAAAAAACTTCCTTCAGTAAACCTTTACATCTTCTTGAGCTATCATTCAATATCTCCTCTCTCCCTTTCACAGTCAAACTCCTGGAAAAAAAACTGTCTACAATCAAGTGCCTCTACTTTCTCTCCTTTCACTCACTTATTAACCCTTTGGAATCTGGCTTCTAAACTTTTCAGTTATCAAAAACCCAAGTCCCATGAGTTTAATGGTCGCATTATATGGTGTCAATTATTTTGTCTTTGTATCACCAACACTTAGCACTGCACCTGACACATGGTGCATCATGTACACAGATAAATATATTAAGAGTAAGATATGAAACGATGAGGGTAAAGGAGAGAATAGACAAAATAGCTTTAGGGATATTTCAAGAGGAAGAGAACACTCTAGGCTATGGAGAACAAGAAAAGCTGCGAAGAGGAAACAGCACCTTGGTTGAACCTGGAAAAGAGATAAGGAAGTAGAAAGGTGGAGGCTAGAAGAGGGCATGCATTCCAGGCTTAAGAAATGAACTATTTAAATGTACAGCACAGGAAAATAGTTTTCTTCCTTATGTTGAAGAGCTAGGAATCCAGTTTGACTGTGACATGAAGTACCCAAGACTGGTAAGATAAATGGGAACCAGTTTGTACTGGACTTTAAGTAGCAGGCTAAAGACTATGAAAAATTTTATCCTAGAGGTAACCAGAAGTAACTGAATATTTTTCAGCTCAGTAATGGTATGTTTAGACTTCTACCTTATTTATATACTTCTATGGGTCTTTGATCTCATCAAAGTAGAACACAAGGCAGTACAGTGGATAGAGTGCTCCACTTAGAGTCAAGAAGAATCTGAATTCTAATCCAGGACACTTATTAGCTGTGTAATCATTTTTTTTTCCCCATATATTACTAAAAGTTTATTTTTTTCTTTTTTTTAAATTTATTTAACTTCTAACATTCATTTTCACAAAATTTTGGGTTCCAAATTTTCTCCCCTTTTGTCCCCTCCCCCCACCCCAAAACTCTGAGTGTTCTAATTGCCCCTGTCTGCCAATCTGCCCTCTCTTCTATCATCCCTCTCTGTCCTTGTCTCCATCCTATACCCCTTTACCTGTATTTCTTATTTCCTAGTGGCAAGAACAGTACTCCACAGTTGTTCCTAAAACTTTGAGTTCCAACTTCTCTTCCTCCCTCCCCACCCCTTCCCTTTGGAGGGCAAGCAATTCAATATAGGCCAAATCTATGTAGTTTTGCAAATGACTTCCATAGTAGTAGTGTTGTGTAAGAACTACTTGTATTTCCCTCCATCCTATCCTGTCCCCCATTACTTCTGTTCTCTCTTTTGATCCTATCCCTCCCCATGAGTGTTGACCTCAAATTGCCCCCTCCTCCCCATGCTCTCCCTTCCATCATCACCCCCCCATCCTGCTTATCCCCTTATCCCCCACTTTCCTGTATTGTAAGATAGGTTTTCATGCCAAAATGAGTGTGCATTTTATTCCTTCCTTTAGTGGAATGTGATGAGAGTAAACTTCATGTTTTTCTCTCACCTCCCCTCTTTATCCCTCCACTAATAAGTCTTTTGCTTGCCTCTTTTATGAGAGATAATTTGCCCCATTCCATTTCTCCCTTTCTCCTCCCAATATATTTCTCTCTCACTGCTTGATTTCATTTTTTTAAGATATGATCCCATCCTCTTCAATTCACTCTGTGCACTTTGTCTCTATGTGTGGGTGCGCGTGCGTGTGCATGTGTATGTGTGTAATCCCACCCAGTACCCAGATACTGAATAGTTTCAAGAGTTACAAATATTGTCTTTCCATGTAGGAATGTAAACAGTTCAACTTTTGTAAAGTCCCTTATGACTTCTCTTTCCTATTTACTTTTTCATGCTTCTCTTCATTCTTGTGTTTGAAAGTCAAATTTTTGTTTCAGCTCTGGTCTTTTCATCAAGAATGCTTGAAAGTCTTCTATTTCATTGAAAGACCAATTTTTCCTCTGAAGTATTATACTCAGTTTTGCTGGGTAGGTGATTCTTGGTTTTAGTCCTAGTTCCTTTGACTTCTGGAATATCCTATTCCACGCCCTTCGATCCCTTAATGTAGAAGCTGCTAGATCTCGTGTTATCCTGATTGTATTTCCACAATACTTGAATTGTTTCTTTCTAGCTGCTTGCAATATTTTCTCCTTGACCTGGGAACTCTGGAATTTGGCCACAATGTTCCTAGGAGTTTCTCTTTTTGGATCTCTTTCAGGAGGTGATCTGTGGATTCCTTGAATACTTATTTTTCCCTCTGGTTCTAGAATCTCAGGGCAGTTTTCCTTGATAATTTCATGAAAGATGATGTCTAGGCTCTTTCTTTGATCATGGCTTTCACGTAGTCCCATAATTTTTAAATTGTCTCTCCTGTATCTATTTTCCAGGTCAGTTGTTTTTCCAATGAGATATTTCACATTATCTTCCATTTTGTCATTCTTTGGGTTTTGTTTTGTGATTTCTTGGTTTCTCATAAAGTCATTAGCCTCCATCTGTTCCATTCTAATTTTGAAAGAACTATTTTCTTCAGTGAGCTTTTGAATCTCCTTTTCCATTTGGCTAATTCTGCTTTTGAAAGCATTCTTCTCCTCATTGGCTTTTTGAACCTCTTTTGCCAATTGAGTTAGCCTATTGTTCAAGGTGTTATTTTCTTCAGCATTTTTTTGGGCCTCCTTTAGCAGGGTGTTTACTTGTTTTTCATGCTTTGCTTGCATGTCACTTAATTCTCTTCCCAGCTTTTCCTTCACCTCTCTAACTTGATTTTCAAAATCCTTTTTGAGCTCTTCCATGGCCTGAGCCCATTGAGTGGGCTGGGATACAGAAGCCTTGACTTCTCCGTTTTTCCCTGATGGTAAGCATTGTTCTTCCTCATCACAAAGGAAGGGAGGAAATGCCTGTTCACCAAGAAAGTAACCTTCTATAGTCTTATTTTTTTTCCCTTTTCTGGGCATTTTCCCAGCCAGTGACTTGACTTCTGAGTGTCCTCTCCACCCCCACCTCGCCTCCAGATTCTCCCAGCCAGCACTTGGGGTCTGAGATTCAAATGCTGCTTCCCAGCCTCAGGGCTTTGGGCTGGGGCAGGGCTGCTGTTCAGTGTGAGATTAAGTTCAGGTGTTCAGGTCAGGGCAGGGCCGCCTCACAGGCTCAGTTCCCTCAGGGGGTTTATGCAGAGACCTTCAACAATGGATCCAGGGTCCTGCCTGCTTGGGGAGCCCTGGTCTCCTCCCGCCTCCGCCACTGCCCCCTGAGGGGGCCCAAGTCATGGGGGCACCCCACTCCCCTCTCGACCTGCCAAAGAGACCCTCTCACTGACCCTTGTCACCTGTGGGTGGAGGGACCTGCGCGGCTGCTGGAGATTCCATCCCTGAAGCCTGGTTGGATCTGTTCCTTTCAGCGCTGCGCCACTGAGGCAGGGTTGGGCTCTGCTCCGGATCCAGGGAGTGAGGGATCTTTTGCGAGAGGTTTTCAGGCTCTCTGGAGCAGAAATCTCGTCCGCTCTGTTCTGTGGCTTCTGCTGCTCCAGAATTCGCCCGTGGTTCTTTTTGTTACAGGTATTTTATGGGCAGTGGGTTCAGAGGTAGCATATGTGCGTCCTTCTACTCCACCATCTTGGCTCTACCCCCCTAACTGTGTAATCATAAGCAAATCACTTAACCTATCTGCCTCAGCTTATTCCTTTCTAAAATGGGGATAAAAATAGCACCTACTTTCCAGGATTGTTGTGAGATAAAATGACAAAATATTTTAAAACACTTAGCAAAGCTTAAAGTGCCATAGAAATGCTAGCACTATTGCTCGTTATTATTATTATTCCTCTAATAGGGTAGATCATAAACTATTTTGTCCTTCATATCCTGTGTTCCAAGGGTCTGTTCTGAACCCTCATTTCTTCTTCCTCTATGTTCTCTCACTTGGTGATGCCATTAATTCCTATGAGTTTAATGGTTCAATTATCATATCTAGGAAGATGATTTGAAAAGGAAATTGATTACTATTGATTACTTTGATTTATTTTTAGTTTGGTTTTAGGATTAAACTTCTTTCTTTAGGAAAAGCTAGTCCTAACAACCAAGTCAGACTAACAGATAGCCTCTTAAGTCTAGGTTACCTGTAGATTTGGTGAATAGATAGATTGATTAGACTTTTATCATTTAGTAGTAGATAATTTAGAGGAATAAAATAATTATAAGATCCTAAGTTCTTTAAAAAGCTAAGTTTCCTTTTTTAGCAGAATGGGAGGTTGACCAAAGGCTAAATTCCCCTTTTTAGCAGAAAGGTTAAGTTACCCTTCCTGACAGCTAGAGAAAGGTTAGCCAGAGGTGAAGTTCTTCTTTGCAGGCTTAGGGGATAAGCTCCTTTTTTTTTTTCTTGAGTTATATTCTAAATTGAGTAATGGAATCTTCTAAGGGTGACTCCTAACTGATTACCATAAGTTCCTCTTTCCCAATATGCTTTCTGGTTACAAAAGACACCATCTATAAGTAAAGGATGTCTGAGGTAAGAGTAAGAAAACCCGGGAGAAGCTACCTAGTCAGATGACCTGCCTTATCTAACTTAATGATATTCAAAACAAGTTTCTGTAATTTTTTAATTCCTCATTTTTGCTATAAAAATCCTCTCTGTAAACCTCTCCTTGTCTCTGACCTCTGAGGAGTCAGAGGACCTGATCTGATATGCGAATGCTAGCTTTGCAAATTAAATAATAAATGCTCAATAATTTTGTCCTCGGTTTCCTTTTATTTCAGATAATTAATTTTAACAGATTTCCAGATACACAGTATGTGTATGTATGTGTGGATTGATAGATAGATAAATTGATAGATAGATAGATGATAGATAGATAGATAGATAGATAGATAGATAGATAGATAGATAGATAGATAGATAGCCCCTATTCTCTCTCCTGAGCTTCAACCTCACATCTCCAAATATTTCTTAGACATCTCCAACTAGGTATCCTGTAGACATTTCAAACTTGCAATGACCAGAACAACTCAATATAGTTCCCCTAAATCCAGCCACTCTTGTGAACTTTGTTATTATCGTCAAGGGTATCATCACCCTCTCAATCACTCAGACTTACCACTTTAGTATCATCTTCAATTTCATATTCACTTACCACACATATGAAACCTCTTGTCAGTCATGTTATTTCCACCTTTCCATCTCCCATTTCATCTCATGAGGTATCTTCTGATATTTCTTCTTTGGGGCTATGCTTTTTCTTGATAATTTTGCAACATTCATTTTCCAATATTTTGTGGTGATTATTTCCATTATTATAGTTATTGTGCATATTGTTTTCTTGGCTTTTAGTTCTTTTATATCATTCCAAGTCTTTTTATACTTCTCTGTATTCATCATATTCACTTTTTCTTATAGCACAATGCTATTGTTACATTCAAATATCAAAACATGTTTAGTCATTCCCTAGCTGATAGACATCTAATTGCTAGTGCTTTTCTGACACAAAGTGTTGCTACAAGTATTTTAATATATTGGGGGGCATTCTTTTCACAAATGTCCTCCTTGAGGTGCATGCCTAATAGCAGAATTTCTGAGTTATTTTCTTTGCTTAATTCCAAATTGCTTTCCAGGGTGGTTGAACATTTCCACCAACAACGCATTAGTAAACCTCCTTTCACCTCCCCTTCAACATTGAATATTCCTACTCTCCTTACTCTTTTTTAACATCACCAATTCTGTAGGCATAGGATAAAACTTTTGGCTATTTTGACTTGAGTTCTCTTATTGCTAGTTATTTGTAGAATCATTTCATATGGTTGTTAATAGTTCGCAATTCTGTTTGGGAGAACTGTTTGTTCATATTCATTGATCACTTATCTACTTTACTACTAGGGAATGGCATACCTTTTAGTATACGCACACATATACACATACTTTTATCTTAGCTATCTATATGTCTTGGATACCAAACCCTTATATGTCACATTTGTTACAATGATTTTTTTATTCAACTTCTTCCCTTCTAATCTGAGACAAATTAATTTTGTTGGTGCAGAAGGATTTTGATGTTGTCATCAAAATGATCTATTCAGTCATTTGTAAATGCCTTTATCTTTTGTTTGGTTAAGAAAAAGATCTACCTGGAGCCATATAAGGTATGTGATCTGTTTCTGTTCTAATTTTTCTTGTGGAATGATCTTTAATATCCAGATCAGGAAACCATTTTGAATTTATTATAGAATATGATATGTCATTGGCCTAAGCCCACCATCTTGCTAGCCTGCTTCCTAGTTTTCCTATCAGTTAGTATCAACTAGGACTTCTCTGTTTGATTTTTAAAGTCCTACGTGACTTCTTCCCTCCCTACCCTTCCACTCTCCTTACTCTTTCCACTCTTCCATGATCCTTTCTAACTCTTGTTCCTCAAACATGGTACTGTCTTTGAATTCCATGCCTTTGTACTGGCTGTCCTTCATGCCTGGGATGCTCTCCTTCCTCACCTCCACCTTCTCCCCTGACTCCCCTCAAAACCCACCTTTGGCAGGAAGACTTTCCAAATGCCTCCCATTGATAATGTTTTCCTTCTAAAGTTACCATCCATGATGCTGTATAATATTCCCATTAGAATATGAACTCCTTGAGGACACAGACTATATTTTTGCCACTCTTTATATTCTGGTATTTAGCACAGTGCTTCGTACATAGTAGGCATTTAATAAATGTTTGTTGATTGACTGACTTTGTATCCCCAGTGTCAGCAAAGTGCTTAGAACATGCAAGTATTCATTAAGTGTCCATCAACTGAGCAAATGATCAAGACTCTTGTTCAAGTCCTTCAGTCAATTCTCTAAAGAGGGTTGGAAACAGGGGCAATTTTATGTGCATACAAATTAAGCATACTGGTTGTCCATTAGATATACCATTGCAAATCCACCTCATTATCCAACCAGACATCTCCCTCAGATATCTTTTACATCACTTCTGCATAACACTTAATGTGTAGCATAGGACTCATATCTTCTCTGCTGCCCTGTGAGTGACCCACTGCTTTAATTCTTTAGAAACTGTATTTATCCAATGACTCATAGTCATACCAAATCACCAGAAGAATACTAATGCTCAAATGAGTCTTTTGTCACACCTATGTCTTTGGAAAATTATTTTGTCAGTTATATGAAGGATTGGATGAAGATAGCAGTGGATGAAGACATGGAAACCAATACAAAATTTGTTTCAATAATAAAGGCAACTGAGACAAGGGCTTGAACAAGGGTGGTACCAACGGGGACAGATGTGAGAAATGTCATGAAGACAGAATAGTGGGATTTGGCAGTAGCTTAGAACTGAGTCGGGGAGAGAGAAGGAGAGAATTAAGGATGAATTAATCCAAGGTTCCATCTACTCTGCGGTACAGAAGAAAAATAACTTTGGCAACTGCTGTATGTATTACCTTGACTCCCCTAGAGAGAGCAGAAGCCAGAAGGGGCAAACATTTAAAGAGAGTCCAGCACTTTATAGATGAGCTCTGTTTCATTCTGAGAAGTGACACTACTCATGCACTAGCATCAAGGGTACATAGGGATTATTAATAGGAAGTACAAAAAGAAACAATAATTTCTTTAAAAATCTGCTTTGTGCTGGTACTGTGCTAAACGCTTTACAAAATTATCTTTTTTGATTTGCATAAAAACTCTGGGGACTAAGTGTTATCATTGTTCCCATTTTACAGTTGAGAAAACTGAGGCAGATGGAGGTTAAGTAGCTTGTTCAGGGTTAGGCAACAAGTATGAATCTGAAGTTAAATCTGAACTCAGGTCTTCCTGACTCTAGCCCCAGCCCCTTCACTAGATGAAGAAACAGGTTCACAAAACTTATGACTTGCCCAAGGTCCCAGAGGTAGTACTTTTATTATGCATCATTATGCACACAGAAGGAGTGTAAAATGCCAGGTTATTCCATGATTCTGCTCATTTCAAATGAGGAGTCTTTCCTCAGACCTAGGGGTTTGAAGACTTTTTTGTCAATTATGTGAAGTTCTTTGCCCCAGCTTCTCCTGATATGTATCTTTACAGCAGGATATCATTGTTTGGTTTGAATACCCATACCTTCCTGTGTCCATACATCAAGCTAAACATAAGCCAACTGTCCCCTACAATGGGGAACTAACTCTACTGGCCAACAGAGACAGCCTTAACATAATTTACTTTCTTTATAATATTCTGAGAAAAAATTAGACTGAAGTAAATTTCCAAGCCACAAAATAGACACCAGACACCTGGTGAATAAGCCAAGATTTATTAAATATAGCAGGTCAGTCATGTGATAGCTATTTGGGAAACCAATGCTGAGCCTCACCATATGTCCACAATGACACAGTCTTCAATACTAAGTCTTCAATAAGGTTCAATTAAATAAACATTTTCTGGTTACCTGCCATATGCAAAATCCCAGACTAAGCATAATGAGTGATCTGGGGGTAAGATATAGCCCCACCCCTCCAAAAGCTTACGATCTTTCATGGGAAATAAGACATATAACAAGTAATATTCAATAAAATACTCATTATTCAGAATATTTTGGGTACAAACCTCAAAGTCAAATAACTGGTATTGATACAGGCATAGAAGCACATGGGTTAGGTACTATGAGTTTTATAATTCCCATTTTACAGATGAGGAAACTGAGTCACAGAAAGTTTGACTGATTGTGATTGCCCACAAGAACACAGCAAATCAAAATTAGTGGCAAGATCTGAAGCCAGATCTCTGATTACTTAACAATTAATGAGACAATGAATATTACAATGAGAAGTGGGCTCACTCCAATGAGGGACTGAGGGAGGGACATCATATCACTCTTGGACAAAGGACCATCCAGACCACTCTTAGCATGGAGCAAGCTAATCAGATAATTTATCCTCCCTCAAACCTGAGTAAAACACAGTGGGCTTCCCTACCTAATTTTGGGTGGAGCCTGACCAAGATTGAGGGGAGTTAATTCCATCTTATTATCAGTAATGTACTTCAATAGACTGAATTTTGAAATGAGCACTAGAGAAAAAGGGGGGGACTCTGGATCTCCCCAAATCACTGGTTATTTATAATTATTTCTCTCAATCCTAAAGACAAAAAAGTACAGGGAGTGTTCAGGGATCGAGGATGACTGGCACATAGAGGTGAAGCCTAGGAGCAGGTAGAGAGAGAGAGTGAAGTCCTTGAAAACAGACTTATTTTGCATCATTTTCAAAGAAATTCCATTCAAACTGGTTCCATATATCTGAATAGCATAGAAAAAGGAGACTCAGAGGATGCATTAAGAAATGTTCATTTTCTGCACTTCCCCAAAATACTAAAATTTAATTTAAATGGCTTCTTGCTTACTCCTGTGTGTGTGTATGTGTGTGTGTGTGTATGTGTGTGTGTGTGTGTGTGTGTGTGTGTGTGTGTGTGTGTGTGTTTGTTTTTGCTGCCAGGGGAAGGTCCCTCAGTTATAAGAAAGGTCATATCATGTCACCTGTACCTTAGTATGAATTTTAACAAACACTAGGAATATTTGCATTTTTAAAAAGGAGAGAATAACAACAAAAAATCAAAACAACCCAGCCTCTCAAGATCAAATCTCCGTCACTGAGTGGAAGAGAGATTTAGAACAGAGGGGAAAGCAGGGTGCTCCATAGACCCTCAAATCACAGAGCACCTAATTTCATCTTTTTTTCTTTATAGATGATTCTACTGTCTCTCGGAATCTCCAATTCCCTAATAACTATTTGCTACTATTAAAAAAATCTAAGATGAAATTTTAAAGGGGATAGGGGATAAAGCTGAGCAAAAATATTTCTTTAACTTTTAGGGAAAGCCTATGTGGATGCAGCATGACACAATGAAAGGACTAGTGGACTGGGAAATGGGAAACATGGGGTTCGAGAAATCACTTTCTTTACTGCCTAGGCTTCAGTTCCATAGTATAACAGCATCTGAGAGTTCAAGAAAACCCAAGAAGGCATTAGTTGAACCCATACCTGACCATGTTATTCCCCACTCCATTAACTACAGTGGCTCACAATTACCACTGAGATCAAATATAAAGTCCTCTGTTGAGCATTCAAAACCATTCATAACTCCTTCATAATTTTTCTAGTCTCCTTACGTCATACATCCCTCACTCTGGCCTCCCTGTTATTCCTCATACAAGATATTCCATCTCTAGACTAGCTATCCTCCATGTTTGAAAGCTCTCCCCTCCTCATCTCTGCCTTCTGGCTTCTATCAAGTCCTCCCTAAAATCCTACCTTCAACAGGAAGGCTTCTTTGATCCCCCTTAATTTTAGTTTCTTCCTCTGTTGATTGTTTTCAATTTGTTTTGTAAATAGCTTGTTTGTAGACAGTTGTTTACATGTTATCTCCCTTGTTAGACTGTGAGCTCCTTGACAACAAGTATTTCTTTTGCCATTTTTTGAATCTCCAGCATTTTTAGCACAATGCCTGGCACATAGTAGACAAATAATAAATATTTACTGACCGACCATGCCCTAATCCAAGTCAATGAAATAGAATTTTAACAGCACCAAATTTTAACTGGGTAAGGACATATCCTTGGAGCATGCCACCAGAAACTTCTTTCTAAGTAGAAATGGACTCACCTATGATATTCAACCAGTGTTTAATCCATTTACCTATGCTATCATTTAAGCCTTATCTCTTCATTTTATCATGAAAGATTTAAAGTTCAGGAAAGCATTTTAAAAATTACAGTACATTTCCAGGATTCTCATGTTCTTTCAATCTGGTTATCTTGTTGGATGGAAGGAAGGATGGATGGTCAGACAGAAGGAAGGATGGGAAAGGGAGATAAGGAAAGGAAAGGAAAGGAAAGGAAAGGAAAGGAAAGGAAAGGAAAGGAAAGGAAAGGAAAGGAAAGGAAAGGAAAGGAAAGGAAAGGAAAGGAACAGAGGGGAGGGAAGGGGAAGAGAAGGGAGGGAAGGGGAAGGGGAGGGAAGGGAAGGGAAGGGAAGGGAAGGGGAGGGGAGGGGAGGGGAGGGGAGGGGAGGGAAGGGAAGGGAAGGGAAGGGAAGGGAAGGGAAGGGAAGGGAAGGGAAGGGAGGGGAAGGGAAGGGAGGGGAAGGAAAGGGAAGGAAAGGAAAGGGAAGGAAAGGAAAGGAAAGGAAAGGAAAGGAAAGGAAAGGAAAGGAAAGGAAAGGAAAGGAAAGGAAAGGAAAGGAAAGGGAAAGAAAGAAGGAAAGCAAAGTAGAAAAAGAAAGAGGAAGAAAGAAAAGGAAAAATGAGAAAGACTAAGAAAGAAAGAATAAAAGGGAAAGAATGAGGAAAGAAGGAAGGAAGGAAGAGAAAGAAGACAGAAAAACCTGGCATGGCCTGTTCTTACTGAAACTAAGTTGAATGAATATTTGTTCTTCCCCATTCTCAGTGTTTACAAACCATCTCTTTAATCATGTGTTCTAGAATTTGGCCAGGACTCAAATTTGAATCTATAGTTTTCAGACAACATCTGCTTCCCTCATTTGAAAATGAGACATGTGCCTTTCCCCAGCCCTGTCCTGTTTTGCTCAGATCTTGCAATTAAATGTGTCTATTCTTTCAGAACCTGATGATGTAATTCATCCAAGCCTAGTGACCTGAACTATCTGACTTTAAGTCAGATAAATACAATCTTCCTTTCTCAACATTTATTCTGGTTTTCCAGTCCTTGCTTACCATGTCCTCATTTACAAAATGAAGGAAATGTACTACATAATCTCTGAGTTTCCCAGATTCTGGGATTTTAAGTTATTATCTAAATTCCACATCTACAGCTATGCTAGCTATAACTACTTCTCAAGAGTGAGTTGTTAAATTTTTAGTGTGAGGATTCACGTCTTGAAAATCAACAAATGCTAAAAATTAGGGTTTGATTTATTGTTTTGTTAATTGTCTGGACTTAAGAAAGTGAAGAAAATGTTACTAATGAAGATTACACTGAAAAATGTGGCAGCATACTTTTTATTTTCCTAGGAAACTAGTTAAATATTTATAAGCACATTCTGGGTCAGATTCAAGAAGCTGTAATAGGATTCCAAGTTATACCACTAGAAATAGTACCCAAAAGATGCATTATCAGCATTTAGTCAATCACAGGGAAGATGGATGTATAAAGAGATGAAGGGAGAGAAGAGAAGCAAGAAAAAAGTCTCTGCAACTTAAAGACTGGGACCCTTCAGAGCACAGTGGGTCAAAAAACATCCTAGACTCTCACAGTAGGATGCAAACAAGTCTCTGGAGCTCCCAGTCTCTCCTTCCTCCAGTCCATCCTACATAGCACTTGCTGGAAAGAACTTCCTAAATTATGGCTCTGATCATGCCACTGCTCTTCCTTGGAATGGTCAACAGCTTCCTGCTTTCAACCTCCGTAACATCTGGAATTGAAGGTCTTCCAACATTTGCCTGCCAGCTATCTTACCAGGCTTAGTTTCCACTATGCAGCACCTGGCTTGTACTTTCACCTTTATCTGAACATGCCTTACTCTTTCTCCACTTCTGTCCCTGTGTTCTTCCTATCACCCTGGCAGCATCTCCATTCTTGTCTACCTTTCTATCTTTTAAAGTCAAGTTCAATTTCTTCTTCCAGGAAGCTTTCCTTTGACCACTCCAATCTACTGTATGCTCCCTGCCCTTGGAACTACTAAGGTACTTTATACACCATCCATTTGGATTTCAAATACATATAGCCTTATGAAACATCCCATATTGTTATCTTGAGTGAATATTTAATTTTGAGAGTATCCTGCCTAGTCAATTAGATCATAAATTCTTTGAGGGTAGTGACCAAATCCCAGTTCTTATTTCCCCATAATAGTGAGCAAAGAATAATATCCAGAGTAGGTATTCCATTAAGTATTTGCCAAATGAATATATGAATATAGCTACAGGATTTCTTTTAAAATATCATTGTTGGAAAACAAAAAAGATGTCAGTATACATTGACTAGAGATTTTCAAGCACTCTCAGATGTTCAGATAGAAAATGAGACTGTGTGATCTCCAAGGACCCTGATAATTCTGACACTCTATGAACTCTAAATGACGTTCTCAAAATCCAGAGATAGGAACTCTGAATCCTCCACTTATCCCCCTCCATTGATGCGGGTAATGGATAGTCATTTGTTCTGTGTCAATTCTGACTTGTTACACAAGGTTTAGGTCTGATCTAGGTTCTATTTAGGCTCTATCTATTTGTCTACAATCAGCGTTTCATTTCTAGAGATTCTCATGCAAATCAATTCTAGTTATGATGTAGAAGAAGAGAACCGATCTGGTTAACAGATTATCACTCTATAAACCTGGTTAAGTTATTTCTTCTCTATAGGCTTCAAGGTCCCATACCTTAAAAGGGAAATACAGACAGATGCTTTCTGAGGTAAGTTCCTTCTGGCTTTAAATATGATTTTTCAATGCTTCTCTGAAGATAATTACAGAGCAAAGGCAGCTTTCTTCTGACATTTTTATCCTGAGTAAAGAAGAAACCCAGGGGAGATGAGGGCACAGTCATTACTAAAGTTTCCTCTCGACTTTAAACTAGAAAGGAAAAAAAATGTCTCATTCTCCTGGGTGACTGTAAGGATTGTGGTTTAACTACTACAGCTGGACTACAGCTATGGTGAACCTTGGTGGGTGTTCAGAGGGTGAAGGAACTCAAAATTCCTTGAAGATCTTGTTTGTATGTAGCTGTTTGTATGTTATATACCCCATTAGCTGATACCCCACAATATACATATAGACAGATAGCTATAGATAGATATAACTATATCTCTCTATATAAAACTATATATATATGTATGTATATATAGTTATATACCCCACAAAAGAAGGAACATTTTGGCTTTTGTTCATATCCCAGCATTTAGCACACTGACTGTCATGGGGCCTTATATGTGCTACGAGTAAGAGTTCTCGATTTGGAATTAAGAAGACCTGAGTTCAAATCCTTCCTCATATACTTAGTGGCTACGTGATCCTAGGCAAGTCATGTAGTCTCTCAGCCTTAGTTTCCTCATCTGTAAAATGGGGATAATTATAATAGTACCTACTTCCCAGGGGTTTTTGTAAGGATCAAAGAAGATATCACGTATATGGCCCTTTACAAACCTCAAAAAGTATTATATAAATGCTAGCTATTTTTATTAATAAATGCTTGTTAATGAGACTTGATATTAAAGACGTTAACAATCGAAATAAAATTCTGTGAACTTAGACGTCTCCAGCAGGGAATAGGGCTTCATATGGACATGCATGGTGAGAGCATCAAGACTCAAGACAATAAGACAGTAAATAGCCAAGAAGGAGTTAAGGGAAAGAAGATTAAAAAAAAAGTTAGAAGGGATGAAAGGGGAGGGGGGAGACAGCAAATGGAAACTGAGAGGGAAAAAAATGCTGACAGCTTCTCTTGTAAAATGCTCCTTGCCAGTGGTATTCCTGTCCCTGCGCCCTCCTTTTCTTCTCTCCCATTACAGATTTCACAGAAAAGCTTTATTTCTTCCCCCTACCTCTCCTCATTGTAAAGCAATGAGGGAGGGTACAGAGAAGTAGCAATTTTGCCAGGTGGGGTTCTCTGAGTAATGGTCTGTCATTCTGTGCCAGGATGGGGTCAGACAAGCAGTTGAGAGAAAGTTACAATAACAGTAATAAAGAAAGAAGGGAACTTCTTGGATAACAACCTACTGAGGACCTTGGGCCACCACAGGTGTGATGGGAAGAGGCAGGAGAGGAAAGGAAGGGACCTGAGGGACAGGAGTCCCTGTGGTTCTGCAATTTCGTATTTTCCCCACAGTTTCCTTTTCTCTTTCTCTAAAATAAGAAGGAAGGAAGGAAGGAAGGAAGGAAGGAAGGAAGGAAGGAAGGAAGGAAGGAAGGAAGGAAGGAAGGAAGGAAGGAAGGAAGGAAGGGAGAGAAAGAGGAAAAAGAGAGAGGAGGGGGAGAAGGAGAGGGAAAGGAAGAGGGAGAGGAAAAGGGAGAAGGAGAGGGGGGAGAGAGTGAGAGTGAGAGTGAGAGTGAGTGAGAGAGAGAGAGAGAGAGAGAGAGAGAGAGAGAGAGAGAGAGAATGAACACACCTCCCCCTCCCCCCACCCCAAATGTTAGGGAAATAACAGCACATTTGTCAAAGGGTAAAACTGCCACTTCTGATTATAGGACTCCAGCGATGGATCCACCCCTATAGTGATTTAGATTAATCACTTTTCATTAAGAGCCAATAAACAAACTCCAGTCAGGAGGCGCCTCTCTGCCCTGGCCCACTGTTGCCATTTATAATTGCCATAAGGACCAGCAAAGGCACACCAGAGAGTTGTCAAATATAATTTATAGGTTTTTAAGATCTAATCATTTTCTATAATATTAGATTAAATGACAACCTTTAATAAAGAGGAAATTACATTTCACCTTGCTTTCATGATTTCTTTTTCTTTTCAGCCAGAGAGTTTAAAGAAAGCTTTCCCTTTAACTCCCCATTAAATGACCAGAGAAAGTCCTTGAAAATGTACTTGAGACAATTTACCAAAAAGACTTCAGTCCAACCCAGCTTGCAGCCCACAGACTGTGCAGAGTAGTTGGGCAGGAGATGAATGAGAATAACCCCATGTCAACAGCATGGAACTCATGTGATGGAAAGCAGCTCAATCAGAAAACACTATACCCCTGTAGTAGGAGGAGGACAGGGTCACACTGACCACAGAACCACTGCCAAAGATGAGGAGGCAAAAAACAATAATGTGCAAGGTCAGAGAGAGGCCTCATTCATTCACTCATTAAATGGATATTTACAGAGTACCTACATTTCTTCTGGTGGGGATTCAGTTTGGAAAGATATATGTATTCCAAAATTAAATAAGAGCTAAGAGGCTAAGTTCCAGTCTTCCGGGAAGAAGAATTGTCAGAAAGGCTACCAAATTCACAGTTTCCCTCCTGCAATGACTCATCCTAGCATGGAAAGTCAGTGGAGTATAAGGGAATGAGCATTTACTGGATTTAAAGTCAGAGATCCCAGATTTGAATTCCAGTTTCTCCATGATAGTGGCCAGTCACATCTGATACTCAAAAGATGAGGTTGAACCAGCTAATCTCTAAGGTCCTTCCCAGTTCTGTGACTACCTTTTACTAATGGTGATGTTAAGGCAAGGGGAACACCAAAGACCTAGATCAGATCACCAGCACTGCTACTACAATGGTGCCAAATGGCTTTCAAAAACTGGACTTAGCACCTTAATACTTTAACTATTACTGCCATTGTCTTAACTCTTCCCTTTCACCACAAATTTCCATATGAAGCCCTGTTCCCTGATATGGATTTCTAGGTTCACAGAATTTTGCTTTAACAGTTAAATGAAAGCATGAGATTGGGAGGACAAGCCCTGTTAGCACTGCTGCATTGCACTGTCCCTATTCATCTAAAATGTGCCTTTCATTTTCATCATTCTTTTCACTTCAGGTTTCTTAGCAGAATCTTACTATTTATCCTTCTAGGGTGACCATGGTTCCCATTGCATTCCGGTAGTCCCATTATATTTTGTTCCTGCGGAAATCACCTATTTCATTTGCTCCCCAATCAATATGTCAACAAGTATTTATTAAATATTGACTGTAGAAGGCAGGTGCCTCTTGAAGCAGGTATGACTTGCATTATCTGTCTACAGTTTATCTGTCACCTGCCTACATATTCATAAAAGAAGGAATTTCCTCCTTCACAATCTAGGTGCTTTTTATGCATATTTTAAAATCATGCTTATGCTAACAACAAACAAGATCCCTTAAAAGATATAATGATGACAATAACTTCTGTTCAATGATGCTCTAATTATTTATATAAGTAAAGAATAAAGCATGAAACTGAATACTTGCCAAAGATATTTACCACTGCCATACAATATGTCTAGAAAAGGGTCTGATTGGGAGAGGGAGTTCCCATAGTGAGGTCTTCCATAAATTCTTATTTTCAGATGACATTGGATATTGGATAACAGATTTGAAGTTCTGGGATACTGCGAAATCTCCTAAATGAGATTCATCCTCACTCAGAAAGTTCTAACTATCCATATGTAAAAACTAAATGGATGAAGAATGGCTCTTGTTCAGGTGGACATTAAATTGGGTAGACAACCTCTCAAGCTGGTTCATTATTACATACATTTTGGATAATTTAGGTAGTAAATTTATCACATATGGACAAGGACCTGGGCCAACAATTGAAGAAGAGGAGGAAAATAGGTTGGATTTAATTTGGTAAACTGAATAATGTTTCTAAAAAGTTTGAGCTTCTGCCTAAAACAAAGACCTACCATTTTAACATCAGCTTTCTTCTAATGAAGCAATATCACTTCAAGTCATGGTATACTACCACTATCTTCAAAGAACTGAAGTTTAAGTTCATTCATGGTAAAGATTGTAATCAGTATGGCTAGACTGTAGAATATAACAATGAAGTTTTTGTAGTTATGGTAAAAATGACATCTTCAAATAGATATATAACCTGGAAATGCAGAGGGCTAGTCATGTAGCAGGGGATACAGTCTCCTGACTCATTCCCTAATGCCCAGAACATGCCCATATCTCCCCTCCTTCTTAAAAAAACCCTCATTTTATTTTTCCATTTTTACTATCACTCAGTGTCTCTGTTGCTTTTTGTAGCTCAGCCCCTTAAAAAGCCCATCTACAACAAGGCTCTTCACTTTCTCTCAGTTCATTCTCTTCTTCACCCCTTACAATCCAGCTTCTGACCCTATCATTCCACAAAAATAGCTTTCTCCAAAGTTATTAGAGATCTCTTAGTAGCCAAATACAATGGCCTTTTCTCAATGCTCATCCTCCTTGATGTCTCTTCAGACTTTCACAGTGCTGATCACTCTATCCTCCTTGATCCTCTCTCTTCTTCTGTCTCCTTTGCTAAATCCTCCTCTAAATCACACCTAACAGGGATCCTTCAGGTTCTGTCCTGGGTCCTCTTCTTTTCTCTCTCTATGATTCTTCACTTGGTGATTTTATCAGAGCCCTGGGATTTAATTAGCATCTCTGTGCTCATAATTCTCAAATCATCCTATCCTGCCCCAAACTCTCTGTTGACCTCCAACATTACATCTCTATCTTTCAGATATCTCAAACTAGACATCTAGAAGACATCTTAAACACAAAATGTCCTCCTCCTAAATACTTCCCCATCCACCTTCCTTACTATTATAGGAGGAAACACCATCCTCCTATTCCATCAGACTCATAAACTAGGAGTCTTCCTGTACTCTTCACTATCTCTCACCTGTTCATATCCGATCTGTTGACAAGGTTTATTGATTTCACCTTTGCAACATCTCTTGGTTATGACCCCTTCTGTCCTCTGACACCACCACAATTCTAGGGCAGGCCTTCATTACCTTAGGCCTGGATTATTGCAATAACCTGCTGGTGAGTTTGCCTGCCTCAAGTTTCTCCTCATACCAGTTCATCCACTATTGATCCACTAAAGTGATTTTCCTAAAGCATCAGTTTGACCATGTCACCCCCTTACTCAATAAACTCCTGTGGCTCCCTATTACCTCCAGGATCAGATACAAAATACTCTGTTTGACATTCAAAAAAAGCTCTTCATACATTTTTACTGATTGAATAATTGCATAACCAACGGACATCCTATGTTGTATGGCATCTTTGCAACATTGAACAACTATGAGGAGGGCCCCTAGCATAGTGCACCTCCTGAGGCAAACTGATGAAAAGAAAAGAATGAGTTGCATAGGATCAGAAAGCATAGAGGGAGTTTACCTAACACTGAGATAAAAGATCCAACAAAGTGTTGAAATACTTCCCTCCTTCCCACCATATGATCACAGACAGCTGAACTTCTCATTATTCAAATTCAACAAGTATTTGCCAAGACCCCAATAACTTTACAGTGTTTTGATAGGGGTTGCAGGAGATACAAGTACAAGACATGGTTCTTGACAGCATAAAATTTATCTCCTACCAGAGAGATAAGATTGCAACATAGATAACTATAATCCACAAAGATTACCTTAAATAAAGTAGGCATTCAGATATTCCAAATGAATTCAATAAATATTTATGAAATCGCAGCTAGCATTTATACTGCACTTTAAGGTTTACAAAACACTTCACATACGTTAACTTATTAGATCCTCATAACAATCCTCTGAGGTAATACAAACCCTGTTTCACAAATGGAGAAACTGGGACTGAGCAATGTTATGTGACTTTTCCAAGGTCACACAAACAGCAAATGTCTCAGGCAGGACACAAACTAAGATTTTCCTGACTCCAATTCTGTATCTCTATTGGTGACACCACTGTGCTGCCTTCTGCCATGCAGAAGACTGTCCCTCTTTTCATTCTTCATCATCTTGACCTTTTTATACTTTTTAATACTACCGACCACTTTCTCTTTCTAAATATCCTCTTTTTTTCTTTTGCTTTCTGAGTCATCTGGTATCATGGTCTCCTGCTTCTCTAGCCACTAATTCTTCCTATCTCCTCTGCTGACTCTTCTCCCTCAAGATTCCTTAGGATGGATATTCCCACAGAATTCTACCCTCTGTTCTCTTCTCTCTTTACATTTTCTCCCTTGAAAAATCTTGTCCATTCCTCTCACTTCAATGATCATCTCTTATTTGGCTAGGCATACTTCCATGGAGGAAGGGATGAATGCTGCATCTCTATCTCCAATGCCTGACAATCTCCCGCCCCTTTTCAATGTTCCAAACCTATGTATGCAATCATCTATAGGCCCCTCTCACTGAATATTTTAAAAATACTTCAAATGCAACATGTTCAAACATGAACTTATTATCTATTTTTTTTACCTATTCCTTTTCCTTCTCTCACTGTCTGTATCCCTCTATCAAGACTTGTCAATCCCATCTCTGCATTATCTTCACTCCTACTCCTTGGTATAAACTCTTATAACTACCTACCCAGAAAATTCCTAACCAATGTTCCCAACTCCACATTACACTTCCTCCAATCCATCCTTCATGTTACCACCAAGCTAATATTCTTTATGCTCAAATTTTATCATTTCATTCTGTCTCATAACCCTTCAATGATTCCCTTATATATCAAACTCAAAATTTTTAGCCTTTCTTTCAAGGCTCCCCACAATGCGGTGCCATTGTACACATCATGCTACTTTCTTCAAAATACTACTCTATGCTCAAACCAAACTATACTCCTTAGCATCCCCATTTATGCTTCATTCTTTCTTGCCAATGTACTTTTCAGCACCCTGTTCCAGACTTCTGTACCCCCTCTTAATCTTTCTGTTGAAATACTACACGTTTTAAAGCCCAACTTAAATCTTATCTACTTGATGAAGCTTTCTTTGATTCACTAATAAGTAACAAATTCCCTCCCTGTCCCAATCCTTGCATCGTAATTTGTTTGCAGCTTTCAATAAAGTGTAGTAATACTATTAGAATTCTTTGTATACACTTCATATTCTCGTAGTTGACTATAAACTCAGTAAGGGCATAAATCACATTTTTATCCAAAACTTAATATTTCTCACTAACATAGCACAGCACTCTGAAAATAGTTGCTGTTTATTGTTGTTTGGCCATTTGTCAGTCATATCTGACTCTTTGGGATGCTTATATGGGGTATTTCTTGGTAAAGATATTGGAGTGATTTGTCATTTTCTTCTACAGTTCATTTTACAGATGAGGAAACTAAGGCAAAGAGGGATTAGTGATTTGTCCAGAGTCAACTAGTAAGTATCTGAGACTGGATTGAACTCAGCAAGATAAGTCTACCTGACTTCAGGCACTTGATCCAGTGGGCCACCTAGCTACCCTTTCCTATATACAGATAGTACTTAATAAATAATGTTATCTGTTTGTATTTGCAAAAGGTCTTACCACTAAGATCTTATCACTAAATGTGTGGTTTATATAAAATTGTGCCCTATACACAATTTGAAGAGGCTAAGTAAGGCATATTTGACCAAACAAATGTGTAAGTGACAAGAGATCCCATTACTCAGGAGATGGGTACTATATGTTCAGGGCAGGAACAAGTACTGAATCCTTTGGTGAGATAGAAAACACATATAGTTTCTGCTCTCTAGGAACCTTCAGTCTAGAAACTTTCAGTCAAACAAGAGGGACACTGTTTGCATTCCTTTTTCTCAGGGACAGCAGGCAAATGTGTCAAAGCTGAGATGGCAAAATCCATGGTAGCTGATTGATAAACTTCTCAAGTTTTCTAAAGATATAGAAGCTAATCCTACAAATCCTGTCTCAATTTTCTACCCCTCATCCAACTTTCTATTCTTTTACAAATAATTGTTAAAATAAGCTAAAAAGAAATTCAAATATCTCTATGATTTCCTCTCTGAATATTTTCCTCTTAGAAATGCAGATGTGAACTCAGTCTTCCCAGCTCCATCAGAATAACTTTGACCAACAAATTCCTCCAACAAATTCAACACAAGGGGTCTTCCCAACACACTGAAGGTATGCCTCGATTTTTCTCAGTACTGAAAGGATGTCTATGGAAGATGAAGACTACATACTGGTGATCCCTCACTTGCCTTATGACCAGCCAATCTTCCTTTACCACAGTCAAACATTCCCTCTATAGCAAGCTTTGCTTCAATCCTACTTTAAAGCTGCCTAACTATAATCTGTTCTGGGCTATCCACTCAATTCACACTTGTAGGTGTGATCCCCAAGTGTGATCCAAGCAGTCAACAGAGCCCAAACTACAGTTTGAAAATTTTCACAGATTCAGTTATTTTTATCTCTAGTGACCGAGAGAATATAATCAGCTCAAATCAAAGCCATTTATTGAAATGGCATATTTAGAACAGTAGTAACAAACATCTCCTCTGTATACCTGGGGCAAACTCTCCCACAAACACAAAGTACATGAATGAGAAGAGTGGATATTCAGGAAGTTTATAAATAGAAAGGCACATTGTAGGGAACCCATGTGCTAATGCATATGAGAGAGAGAGCAACTCATTCCTCTCATGTTGATGCTGCAAGGACATTAATGTCCTCATCCAGTTCCCAATTTCCTTGGTTTCACAGATTTTACTAGATGATGTTTTATTGCTTGACTCCAGTCAGTAATACCTTTAGCTGAAATCCTGGTACAGAGCACTGTTACATCTTTTGCCATAAAGTCAAAATACTTATCCTGGAATCAATAGGAGCCTCCCCAGTTCTTTTCTCGGACTTAACTAAGCAATAAAGGTGCCTTCCCCAGGTCCCAAATTCTAACTCCTTTCACCAATAACAACTCTATATTTGGATTTACTTTGCTCCATTGGATGTTGCCTTGTATTGATGATGTAAGAAACTATCACAAATGGACATATAGGAAGGAAGAAATGCTCCTTACCCATGTTACTATCGCCAAGAGTTTCAAGAAAATTAAGGGCTCACTTCTGCCACAGTTGGCTCTCCTTTCAACTCTGCTCCCACAAAACTAACTGCAGGTCAGGCAATCTAGTCCCTGGAATTTCCCCATTTCTCTCAATGCTCTTCATTCAGTGACCAAAGCACAACAATTCTATCAGACTGAGTAAATTCTTCACATATATGGTAGTCAGATGGCAGCAAAACTCCTTTATTTGATCAAAGACTAATCCACTTCCTTTAGCCATTGTGTATGTTGCAACCTGCTTTTACCCACCCTTCGTCTCACAATTGATCTTTGTGTGATACTCATTCTTAGTTCTTCAGACACGTAGTGCTCCATGACTCATAGCAATAGACTATTAGTATAAAAGAGATGAGCCTCTGTCCTGGGAGAAGTTAGGGGTTTTTAAAAAAGAGCAGGCTGGTGTATATAGGAAAATGAAAAACTCATTCAAAGATTAGTAACAATCAATCGATAAACATTGATTAAGTGCCTACTATGTGCCAAGTACCATGTGAAGTGCTGCGTATACAAAAAGAAGCAAAAGATAACCTCTGCCATCAAGGAGTTTATAAGCTAATGGAGGAAATGATACCCAAATAACAGCCTCAGTACTTGCAATCAAATAAAATTAGTTCTTCAGTGCTTCAAAGATGTGAGATTTTATCTGTTTAGGTGCTTGTAATGAAATAAAGAACATTCCTGATGACTTGAAAGAGTCTTTCAGCATAGAGGTAACAAAAAAATGCATCAACCCAACGTCCATCCTGCTAAATAAGCCTCTCCAGAGTTAGCTATACGTATAGTACCTCATTGGAGCACTACCTCACGACTTTTGACTTCTTAGGACCTGCCCAAACTTTCATCGTGTTGACATTGACTTTGAGAACTAAAGGTCACCTGCAAGCCACAAGTTGACATTGGAGGAGGACTCTCTAGCTGATAAGGGTGGGAAACCTGCAGCTTTGAGGCTACATGTGGCCCTCTGGGTCCTCAAGTATGGCTCTTTGATTCAGTCATACTTGAGCACCTAGAGGGTCACATGTGGTCACGCTTGAGGACCTAGAGGGTCATATGTGGCCTCAAGGCTGCAGGTTCCCCTTGACTGTTCCAGTGAAAGAAATAAGAAAAATGAAGGAACAAAATCTCAGATAAAATTCAAACTATATTTTGATTTTTAAAAATAATCTCTTAATAAATAGCCATTTATTTGTTAGCAGGTCCTTATGATCACTTTGCTGTCATGGTAACTTTTGAGGATTTTTTGGTTATTTTTTCCATTGGCTGAGTAGGCATCTTTTAATTCTGATTCCTTTTTTCTATATCATCTTCTCTATGTCATCTCATTGTCTTCTCTTATTTTTGCATGCTTCATATGTATCATATTTGTGACAATAATATTCCATTATATTCATATATCACAATTTGCTCAGTTATTGAACAATTTTTGGATATAAATGCTGCCTCCAAGTTTTTCCCCCCTACTATAATTAAAGTAGCTATAAATGTTATTGCAGAGATAGGTTCTGATTTCTTTTTAATAACATCCTGAGGATATAATCCTAGTAGTGTGCTAATTATGTCAAAAAGGTATGATCGGTTTTCCAGTTTTCATTGTGCATTGTCAAAGTGCTCTAAAAAATTATACCAATTTACAGTTGTACCAACAAGATATCATCCCTTCTTGTCATAGCCCTGAATTTTTACTAGTCTTAAATTTTTTTGTCAATTTTATATGTATAATGTAGTATTTAAAATTGTTTTAACTTGCATTTTTCTGAGTACTAGAACTATTTAATATTTTCTATTACTGTTAGTAATCATCTATGGGTTTCTCAAAAATCTGTCTATATACTTTGACAAAGTTCCACTGGGAAAAGAGAGCATTCTTATGTTTATGTCAGATAGGCAGAGGCAAGACTGAGGAGCAACAGAAAGATGAATTTAACCACACAACTTGTTCAAGAGAATCTAGGAAAATGCATTAGATTGAGTCCTAAGTGGAAAATCTAAGAAAAAATAATCACAGTAAGTTATTTTTTTCAAACTCTGATCAGCCTAAGGAAACATACAGTGAGGTTTGCAGACAATGGAAACTCAGTCTAACCAGTAATAGCCATGTGGAGTATTTCAGTGCAGGGAGAGGTT
This sequence comes from Notamacropus eugenii, assembly GCF_028372415.1. NCBI lineage: Eukaryota > Metazoa > Chordata > Mammalia > Diprotodontia > Macropodidae > Notamacropus > Notamacropus eugenii. The sequence goes on along the minus strand of NC_092872.1, from coordinate 183,639,410 downwards.
GTGTAGCAGGGTAAGAACAGATCTCCAATCCAGTATAGACTGACCAAACTTGTGCAGAGAACAAGAAAGGGTGACAATTGGAAGCTCTATTGTTTACCATAAATCCAGGACTAACCGAGGAGAGGATCTGCATCCAGAGGTAGCACTCTAGGGTGAGGAGTGGTGGTGGTTCTTGGGCAGTGCACCAACAAGTGTAAGTTCAGAAGGAGGCAGCAGCTATATGTTTCTGACCCCCAGGAGTGGTGGGATCTCAGTTGTAGCCTGTAACTCAGGCATAAGCTACAGAGAAATAACCTGGGCAAGAACACCTAACTAAAGGGCAGCATTCAGCTCTTTCCCTCAGAAATGGCAGAGCTTTCCAGATAATGGCTAACTATAACTATACTATCAGGCTATTGGAAGTCCAACTAGAGTCAAGCCCCTAGCATGTTGCTCTGACCAAAATCCAGTAAGGAACTTGTAGAATTCAGAAGAGGGCAGAAATCTGATTTTCCCCTGGACCAGATGATTCTAAGAGTACTGAAAGCTTGCAACCCCGAGGCTAAGCTGCTCCTAAGATCTTAATATAGCACTCAGTACTGCCCCAAGAAAGCAGCAGTAAGACTAACTCCTGAACTGCACCAAGCCCACTCAAATATAAGGCAGAAAGTAGGCAGAAAAAACAAGTGAACAACAATTTTTAAAAAACCACCATAAGAAGCGATTACCGTGACATAGTCAAAACACAAACCCAAAAGAAATGAATGACTCTAAAATATTAACAACCAAAGCTTAAAAAAAAAAACAGTTCGGACATGGGTTCAACTAGAATTCCTGAAAGAGATAAATCAAGAGTTTTTTAATTAAAAATGTTTTATATATGAAATGAAAATGCTAGAGAAAATGCAAAAGAAATTAGAGGTGTGGATGAAAGAACTGGAAAGGTACTTAACAGCTCAACTTAAGAAACACAAAAGTTTTTCAAACAAGAAAACTCCCTGATAACTAGAATGCAATAAATAGAAGGTAACGACTCCATGAGACAAAGGGAAGTATTAAAAGTCAAAAGACTGAAAAATAGGGAACAGGGATGTAAGTTATCTCATAGCAACAATAGCAGATGTGGAAAATAGACCAAGGAGAGATCATTTAAGAATCAATGAACTACCTGAAAACTATGCCATAAAAAAGATCCTAGACATAATTTCAAGAAACCAGAAAAGAAAACTGCTCAGATCTCTTAGCTGGGGGAGTTGAGAGATAGAAAGAGTATGCCATTCACCTCCTGAAAAAAAAGGAAAACCATAATAAAAATTACGAAGATCATAATGGCCAAAATCCAGACTTCCTAGGTCAAAGTAGCCATAAAGAATTCAAATACCAAGATGCCATGATCAGGATCGCACACGATTTAGAAGCTATGATTATAAAGGATTGTAGAGTTTGAAAGATGATATTCCAGAAGGCAAAAAGCATAGGCTTACAATCAGGAATAATTTATCCAGCAAAAGTCGAGTATAATTTTAGAGGGTCAGAGGGAAATGAAAATGTAAAGGAATAGAGGACTTCCAAGTATTCCTAATAAAAAGACTAGAGCTACATAGAAATTTTGTGATGCAAACACAGGAATCAAGAGAAACATAAGAAAGGTGAACACGAGCAAATAATCATAAAAAACTAAAAAAGAAAAAGGATAAACTTTGCATTCTAATATAAGGAGATGATACATGTGTTGTCCCCTTAGAGGCTTAACATCTGAGACCATAAAGGGAGTCTAATTAGGCAGAGAGCTTAGGAGCGATTCTGTTATGGTTTGGTGGCCTTGATATAGATATAGATATGTGTGTGTGTGTGTGTGTGTGTGTATGGAAGAGAAAAGTAATATACTAGGGAAGGAGAGGAAGGGAGATGAAAGATGGCAGAAATTACCTCACCTAGTTAGGGTACAAAGTAGAAATCTGTACAAAGGAGGAAGAGATGGGGGAACAGCTGATGTTTGAACCTCTCTCTTAAACTGAACTGGTCAAAGGAGGTAAAAATATACAGGCTGTTGGGCACAGAAATTTATTTCCTTTGACAAGAAAACAGCTAGGAAAATGCAGAAGGGAGAAGAGGAAGATCAAAGAAGAGGAAGAAGAGGAGGGTAGATTAAAGGCTTAGCAGTTACCAAACACAAAGTACGGATTTACAAAAATATTTATGGAAGCTATTTTTGTAGTGGTAAAGAATTGGAAACTGAGGTATGTCCACTGAATAAGGAATGTCTGAACAAGTAGTGATATGTAAATGAGAAAGCAGACCATTTTGCTGTAAAAAGGATAAAGGGGATAGCTTCAGAGAATCTTGGGAAGACTTGTATCAATTGATGCAGAGTGAGAAGAGCAGAACAGGAACAATAGTTTATAGTCACAGTGATAACAATATTGTAAAGACAAAAATCTTTGAAAGACTTAAGAACTTTGATCGATGCAATGACCAATCACAGCTCCAGAGTATTCGTGATGAAACACACCTAATTATACAGAGGTAAAACTTCTAGTGCAGGTTGAAACAATATTTTTTGTTTTTGAAAAAGGATAATGGGGGAATTTGTTTTGTTAGACCATGCATGTTTGTAACAGGAGCTCTGTGTTTCTTAAACAGGAAAAAGAGAGGTGGAAGGGAGAATAATCAGCTTTTTGTTGACTGAAAAAATGAAATTAAAGAACAAATTCCTATTCACTTTTTACATTTAATGAGATTTTTACAAAATAGATTTACTCATTTTTCTACTACTTTTTCCTTTGACTATACTGCCTTGAGTTGTGCATTTTAACATTTTATACCATCATATTAATTCATTATACCATCATATTAATGTATTTTGATGACAGATTTCTTCCATTGCTTGAGAGAGAAGATTCTTTCTCCTTTGTATATTCAAATACACAAATGACTTTGTGATCACATCGATGAAGATATGACCTCCAGTAATTCAGATCACAGCTATCTATGCCTGATTATCCTGGATGATTTTTACCCATGTCATTATGTAATTTTGCTACAAGGGGTGTAATTACCTATCCTTTCTGGCTGTTTACTGACATTGTGAAAGTACCAATGGGGCACATGGGATGTCTCCTGATTATCCCTTATTTTCAACATACAATCAGCTCATACTCTTTTTCCATGACAACCTTACTCCAATAATTCTCTGAAGCTCCTTATTTATTATGTGGTGCAATAGTATGCTCACAACCCACCACATGTCTCTATTGTCCTATGACCTAAACTCATTTCATGTCTTTCAGAAACTATAGTGAGTTATAATTCATACCAAAACATGAGCAGAATATAGCCACTAAAGAGGTATATTTTTGCTTCTAGGGAAATTCTAGGATCACTTAAAGATCTTTGCAATTTCCTGAAGACATTCTAACTCACTTCCTATTCAGCTTTTGGCTTAACTTAATGTTCATTTGTGCTTTCTACTCCAAATATTTCCATATTGATGGACAAACTCTTTAGTTTGTCCTTTTAGCTTATATGTCATATTTTAGATATTCACCATCTGCTTGTTTTCCTTCTTCTAGGAATGATCATACAAGTGTCTTCCAAAAGGTTCTGTGACACATTGTGACTTGATGTAAGCAATAAATTATCACCTACAATAAGAGCATCTGGAGGACCTCTCTATCCCTCCTTACCTCTACCCCATATCTCCTCTATGGCAGTTATGAACATCTGGCAAGCACATCTCCTTATTTTATGCCACACAATCAAAAGAATCTTAAATAGTTTCAACATATGGAATTGGGGAGAGCTTATTGAGAGATAACCCTTAAGGTGACATTTTCCTCAAATGAATCAATTTTTTATATAGTCACCAAACAACAAGCACAGTGGGAGCTTGTATTCTCTACATCTTTTAATCAATTGTGTAAGAAAATAAAGATAAAGTCTACCATGCACTTGAAAAAGCCTTCATCACCTAACACCTCCTCAAGGATATCTTTAAAAGCTAGGTAGATTATTCTCACAAAAATCATATAAAGGGAAAGTAAATGCATGGTAGCTGCAGAAGTTATATTTTTTGAATATTAATAAGGTCTGAGATATTTCCATACCTTTAATATATCAACTCCCCATCCCCCCAGACACACTAATAACTCAGAAGCTTTGTAAAATATTCTCTACACAAAATTCTGTTATCTCCAGCATGAATCTCTTCTATGTACACTTGGCCTAATCATTATGCTTTTCTCACCTTTGTCCTCTTCAGAGAAAGCTGATAAATGCTTATTGACTGATGGAGTGATATTTCTATTTCCTCATGTTGGAATCCAAGTGTGGTGTTTCTATGGTTGAAAAGTTTACTTAAAATTCTTGGAAGAATTTTTCCATTTTTGTTCTATTTTCTGTTCTTTCATTTTTCATCCTGAAATGACCTTAGTATGTCCTTGATTAGTTGGGCTTCTCACTAAGCTTTCCAAATACTGTTTTGACTTTCCATTGCCCCACCGGGGACCTAACTGAGGGCACTACAGCTCTTCCTTCCTTCCTTCCTTCCTTCCTTCCTTCCTTCCTTCCTTCCTTCCTTCCTTCCTTCCTTCCTTCCTTCCTTCTTTCCTTTCTTCCTTCCTTCCTTCCTTCCCTTCTTTCCCTTCCCTCTGTACACATAGGGTATCATATCCTTATCTTCAGGTGCTCTACCCAAAGAAATATAAGTTTTGATCACTGAAACCTTGCAAGACATCTTGGGCTTTACAAGCTAGATTTTATTTCTTAGGGGCCTTGCCTTAAACCGAAATCACTCTGGCTTTCATTGATTGGCCAACAATAGGTTTCAAGCAAAGTCCCACGTGGTCATTGTTTGAGCCTTGACTGGCTCATAGTGAATGTAAATAGCAATTATTTCTGTTTTGGCCAGAAACACTGAGGGTCTTACCCAAAATCCAGATTTATTTTATTCTAGGTAAAGGAAGCCATTTTCTGCCTCACTTCTTACCTATCCTTAATCACGGATTGGGCATTGCCTTGGTCAAACTGAGACCTGTTAAAGACCTTAGTTTAAAAGGGTCAATGTCTCCAGCTGCATCCAGGGCCATCTCCACTTGTCTTGATCAATATCTCACCACTGGACCCAAATGGCTCTGGAGGAGAGAATGAAATTAGTGACTTTGCACAGCCCTCCCTCACTTAAATCCAATTCACTTACATGTCATGGCATCACCGCTCTGATGTCATGGTCCTCTTTGTGAACAAAGGACAAACAAAAACATGAAACAATATGGATCATAATATTCCATCTCCTTTCTCTGAAATATTTTATAACTGAGTTTATATTCCAAACTCTTACTGCCCTTCACTGCCATATCTCTCTTCCTTTTAAGAAAAGTCAGGGCTTTTTTAAATTTCTTTTTATGGAATTTAATTTCCTTTAACGGAAATCGATTTACAATTGATTTACACCAGTTAAATTTCTACATGAAATTATTATATTCTGAGTCTATGTTCTTTCTTCTATTGATATTCCATTTTTATAACATAACTGCTCTGGGTGGGTTGAAATAGAATTGTTTTAACTGCACACTATACATCTTTGCCCATTTTTAAATTTTTCTAGCTTTGTGATAATTTTGATGTTTGCTTGATCAAATCAGTGTCTGATTATAAAAAATATAGCTAATTCATAAATTATTCCCATAAGAGTGATGAGTGACTTTCTGACTGTAAAAATATAATCAATTTAAATTTTAAAAAATATTATTCTGTCATTGCCATGCCTAGTATGTAGGGGCTCATCCTCAGAAGGCTGGTCACTTCTTAAATCTTTTTTGTCTGTAGTAAATCATGAAACAATGAAAAATCCAAGAAAAATGAGTCTTAGTCACATCCAGCCCCCCTCATACTTCTGCAGTGATGGTGGCAGAGTGGTAGAAAGGAGGCAGATGATGACAATAATCATAGATTTTAAAGAGTCTATATAAGTGAATTTCACTATGGTTATTTTAAATGTGAGATCCTCGTACAATGACCGAGTAGATGTAGAAAGAAATGAAACATGCAAATTCTGACCTCCTCATTGTAAGTGAAGTAAGAAAAAGAAGAGACCTTCAGTTAAATGAAAGTATGGCACACGGGTCCTCTTTGAAGAAACAAAAAAGGCAGCTGAAATTGTTGGTTTTTATCATATACCCAAAAGCAAATAGAAACAATGATCATCTTGTATTACAGTGTTCATGACAAGTATATGCAAAAAGACTTCCAAGAAAATTATTGCCACTTATGCAACTTTGTTACAGAGAATAAAGAGGTAGAGAAATCCCTCAAAGAACTATATAAGATGTAAATATATTATTCCTCATTATGGTGCTAGAAAAACTATAAATATTAAGACCTAAGAAAATTTGTAATGACTTTTTTGAGGTGAATCAGTGTGAAATCAGAAGAAATAGAAAGGTATATACTGTGGCTATGTTATGTGTATACTAACTACAACAAAATAAAGACAAAAAGAAAGAAGACAGACCCAAAGTTAACAGACTATCAGGCTGGCCTGGAAAAAAACAAAGAATAAAAGTATTTCTTTTGTCTTTTCAATGAAACTTAACTCTTGGTTTTTTCTTGTTAAAAGACTAGGTGCATAGGGTAAGATTCTGTCCTTTATTTTGAAAGTTTATCTAATTCTTCATCTTTCTGATGCCCATTATGTTTATAAAAATAATTTTTAACTTATAGTATTTCTTTTATCTTCCACTCCTGAAGTGATTTTAGTGGATTATTCATTGTTCTAATTGGAATTTATTGAAGTATAGAGCATATGACACAGATCGAAGCACATTTTCACCATATGTCATTTAGTATTTCATTTTTCTCTGGTTACATGTAAAAACAATTTTTAACATTTGTTTTTTAAAACTTTGAGTTCCAGACTCCCTTCCTCCCTCCCTAATGGACCCTTCTCATGGAGAAGATAAACAATTTGATATGTTATATATTTGTAGTGATGCAAAATATTTCCAAAATAGTCATGTTGTGAAAGAAAGCACAGACCAAAAAAAAAAAAAAAACAACCCTCAAGAAAAATAAAGTAAAAAAAAAAAATGCTTCAATCTCTATTGAGACACCATCAGTTGGGGATAGGTATGGATAGCATTTTTCATCATTAGTCAGTTAGAGTTGTCTGATCATTTTACAATATTACCGTTACTTTGTACACAGTACATTTCACTTTTCATCAGCTCATGAAAGCCTCTCCACACTTTTCCAAGAGCATCCCACTCATCATTTCCCAAAGCACAATGTTGCATCACAATTACATACCACAACTTCTTTAGCCAATTGATAGGCATCCCCTCCATTTCCAATTTTTGTCCCCATAAAAAAGCTGCTTATACATATAAATCCTTTTCCTTTTTGTTTGGGATACACACTTAGTAGTGGTATTGCTAGATCAAAGAGTATGATTTTATGGTCCTTGGGGTATAGTTCCAAATTGCTCCACCAAATGGTTGAATGAGTTCACAACTCCATCAACAGTACATTAATGCCCCATTTTTCCTACATCCTCTCCAACAATTGTCATTTTCCTTTTCTGTATCATTAGCCAATCTAATAGGTATGAGGTAGGCCCTCAGAATTGTTTTAATTTGCATTTCTCCAAACAGTTCTGAGTTAGAGTATTTTTTTCATGTGGCTATAGATAGCTTTGAATACTTCATCTGAAAACAGATCATATCTTTTGATAATTTATCAGTTGGGAAATGGCTCTTATTTTTATAAATTTGACTCAGTTCTCCATATGTTTGAGAAATGAGGCCTTTATCAGACAAAATGACTTCAAAATTTTTTTCACAGTTACTATTGCTAACTATATTTCCCGCCACCAAATGCCCCCCCATTTATTCTATTTTCTCTCTCTTTTCATCCTGTCCCTCCTCAAAAGTATTTTGATTCTGACTATCCCCTCCCCCAACCTGTCCTCCCTTTTATCACACCCCTTTCTCTTATCCCCTTTCCCTACTACTTTCCCGTAGGGTAAGATAAATTTATATACACAACTGAGTGTGTATGTTATACCCTTTTTGAGCCAATTCTCATGTTAGCACGGGTCACTTGCTTCCCCTCAACCCCTCCTTCTTCCCCTCCATTGTAAAAGCTTTTCTTGCATCATGTGAGATAATTTACTTCCTTGCACCACTCCCTTTCTCTTTCTCCAAGTACATTCTTCTCTCACCCTTTAATTTTAGCTATTTACATATCATTCCTTCATATTCAACTCATACCTGTGCCAAGTGTCTATATATACTCCTTCTATCTGCCCTAATAGTGAGCAAGTTCTTATGAATTACAAGCATCATCTTCCATGTAGGAATGTCAACAGTTTAACCTTATTAAGTACCTTATGATTTCCCTTTTCTGTTTACAATTATATGCTTCTCTTGAGTCTTGTATTCGAAATTTCCTATTGAGCTCTGATCTTTTCATCAGGAATGCTTGAAAGTCTCCATATCATTGAATGTCCATTTTCCTTCTGAAGGATTATATTCAGTTTTGCTGGGAAGGTAATTCTTAGTTGTATATATCATATTCCAAGCCCTCCAATCCTTTAGTGTAGAAGCTGCTAAATCTTGTGTTATCCTGACAGCTGCTCCACCATACTTGAATTGTTTCTTTCTGGCTGCTTGTAATATTTTCTCATTGACCTGGTATCTCTGGAATTTGGTTGTAATATTCCTGGGAGTTTTCATTTTGGGACCTCTTTCAGGAGGTGATTGGTAGATTCTTCCAATTTCTATTTCAACCTCTGGTTCTAGACTATAAAGGCAGCTTTCCTTGATAATTTCTTGAATGGTGATGCCCAAGCTCTTTTTTTTTATCATGGCTTTCAGGTAGTCTAATAATTTTTAAAATATCTCTCTTGGATCTGTTTTCCAGATTAGTTATTTTTCCAATGAGATATTTCACATGGTCTTCTATTTTTTTCACTCTTTTGGTTTTTTATTCTTTCCTGATTTCTCATAAAGTCATTAGCTTCCATTTCTCAATTCTAAATTTTAAGGAATTACTTTCTTCAGTGAGCTTTTGAATCCCTTTTTGCACTTGGCCAATTCTAATTTTAGGAATTTGTTCCTTCAGTGAATTTTTGTCTCTTTTTACCATTTGGCCTAGTCTGTTTTTTAAGACAGTATCTTCTTCAGTAATTTCTGGTGTCTCCTTTACCAAGCTGTTGGCTAGTTTTTCATGATTTTCTTGTTTTCCTCTCATTTTTCTTCCCAGTTTTTCTTCTACCTCTCTTACTTGGTTTTCAAAATTCTTTCTCAGCTCTTCCATGGCCTGAGACCAATTCATACTTTTCTTGGAGACTTTGGATGTAGGAGCTTTGACTTTGTTGTCTTCTTCTGAGTGTGTGTATTTTGATCTTCCTTGTTACCATAGTAACTTTATGTTCAGAACATTTTTTCTGTTGTTTGTTCATATTTTCCAGACTATTACTTGACTTTTAACTCTTTGTTCAAGTAGAGTTCTGCTTCCAGTGTGGAGAGTGCACCAGCCCAAGCTAAAGGGGTTGTGCTACACTGTTTTCAGAGATATTTCTCAGGACCTGTAAGTTTTCAGTTCTTTAAAAGTGGTGTGATCTAAGGAGAGGTGTTTACTGCTCTCCTTTATCATGCACTGGTCTATGAGTGACCACAAGCTGTCTTTTCTGTCCTAGAACTGTGAGGAGAGTCTCCCACTCCACTGTGACCCCACAGTCTGGTATGGTAGTGCTCCCCCCTGCCCTTGGACTGCCACCCAGTACTGTGACCCTGATCTGAGTATGGACAAAGAAACAGAGTCCTGCTTCAGTGCTAGCAGAGACTCCTATAACCTCCTTCTGACCAGTTGTTTGACCCCCTTACCACCTGTGGGCTGAGGGACACAGAAGCAGCAGCTACCACTGCTGATGCAGTCACTCCCAAGGCTGCATCTGGTTTGCTGGGGCCAAGGCTGTGCTGGTGTGGCCTGCACTGGACTGTGCACCACTCTCACCCAAGTGCAACAGACCTTTCCTGATGATCTTCTAAATTGTCTTTGATGTCTGCGGGCTGAAAGTTTAAAAACCATCACTGCTGCCACTGATTCAGTCCCACTGAGGCCTGCTCCTGCTTTGCTGGGGCCTGGTCTGTGCTAGTGCAGCTGGCACTGAACTATACTCCTCTCTCACCCTGATGCAATAGACCTTTCCCACCAACCCCTCAAAATTTCTTGGGATGGAAATTAGTTTCATTCTGTGGCTCTATAATTCATTTAGTGTCATTACTTAGAGTTTAGAGTCATTATTTAAAGGTATTTGGAGGGTGTAGGGGAGAACTCAGGTTCATCCCTGTCTTTACTCCACCATCTTGGTTCCACTTCTTTTCACTATATTTATAATTTTCCCAGAATATTTTAAAATGATAAGCCCATTCCTTATTGCCTTCTCGTGTTAATCTCAATTATATTTTGGCTCAGTTCAGGATTCTCTTTGCTGTTCCACTCACCCAGTTTTTTTTTTCCATTTAAAAAAAAATTTTAGTATATTTTAAGATCTGGCCAAACAAGTACCCTTTTATAAGTTTCTCCCATAGGTTCTCTTGAGAGTAATTCCTTATGCGTTTTTAATATAGATCTTATTATTATATATTCAATTCTAGAGTTCATTAATATTTTGCTTGTAACATTAAATCTACAGACATTTATTTTGCAAACATTAAAAATTTTGTTATATTGCTTCAACCAAGCCATGTGCCTAGGCTATCTCTCTATTTGGGGGGTTCTTTCTACCTTTGGGTGGTGCCATGGAGTGAACACTCCAATGAAAGTGGGAAGATCTGAAATCTGCCAGCCCCTAAATTCCATGGCAGCATGGTACAATGCAATTGTGCCCCATCTGTGGAATGTGGATCCCTGAGAGACTGCCCAGTTATCGCATGTTGTCTCAGAACTCATCTATGAGCAAGGATTGTCATTCTGTAGATTGAATAATGTCTTGCACATTCATATATTACTATATTTCAAATGTGGATAGATCCTGGAGTCAATAATAGAAAATAAATTTAATTAGAAGCACTATTAAATTAGTAACTTTTTTCATTATGCATTTTCTCAGTTATTAAATAATAATAGTTTAATTGTACCATGCTAGGGATAATAATTGTGACTGGTCTGTGATTTCATTGGTCTAGGGAACCCATCAAGGTGAGAATATTCCTTTTACTAAAGCACCTACTCTGCGACATATCATCTCAGAAAATTGCTTAGAATATTGATAGGTTAAGTGAATTGTCCAGACTCACAACATCAGCATATCCAAGACATAACACTTTAACCCTGCCTTCCTGGTTTAGAGGAAAGTCCTTCTATTCACTGTTCCATGCTGCCTCTTCTTATATTATCATCTTAAGTGACTATACAATTGTTTGATGTTGCAAAAGGGCCTGTACACTCAAAAATATTAGGAATTATAGGAATAGCAGTAAAAGCACTTGATTTAGAGTGGTTAGACTTGTGTTTAAGCTTTGCTTCTGTATACTATCCATGTGATACGATGAAAATCACGATCTTTCTATGCTTCAGTGGTATTATTTTTAAAATAAGGAAGTTAGATTAGATGATGTCGTAGATTACTTTCAACTCTAAATTCTGTAAGCCTAAAATATTGGGTTAATGAGAGATTTCCAGTTGACCAGGTTGTGAAAAAGCCAAGGAGACCATACATTCCATGGCAGTTAATGGCAGGGACACTCCAAGGCAATCCCAACATCCATGTATTCCTGTGAATTAGGAAAGCAGAGCCAGTCAGCACACGGTCAAGTTTAAATTGTGTTTGTATGTGTCTGTGCAATCTTTGAGCATGACAAATTACATTCATGTATGTGTCTTGCCAAACTTGACCTATCAACTATGTTCTGGCACTACATTTTTACTACCTGAAATGCCATGCCTTGCCCCTCAACAGCCTCCCTCTCAGATACTGTTGTAAATCTCTGGTTGAATGTATTTCAAACTAAAACACAGCCTCTTGGCCCTGTCTAACTAATCACCTTATCTGCTTGATTCCCTAATAACTGCCCTGAGGCAATTACTCATCTATGCTAGAATTTCCTGTTTGCCTTCTACTCCTGGGATAATCAGTCAACAAACATTTATTAAGCCTTTACTATATACCAACACTATCTCTTTGTTTTTCTTCCAGAAGCTTTAACACTAAGGAAAGAATTATTCTTGTAACATGCATCTTACCCATCATTACCAGCAAAGGACTGGTTCAAATGTAAGATGACATCAAATAGCTCAGGTTTGTGTTCTGGCTCCTACACTCACTAGGTTTATGAATATGGACCAATCTCTTGACTTGTCTGGGTCTCCTTTTCCTCACTTTTCACTTTCAAATAGGAAATAAACAAGTTTATTCTACCTATTGTTCACATTTATTTTGAGGAAAGTACTTTGTAAATCATAAAGAAGATCATAAACATGAACCATTATCAGTTTTTTGTGAAAATCATTTTAAAGATCATATGTGCCTTATTAAGATAATACTTAGATATCTGGAGTGTTTTGCTATTATCAATGATATTTCTCTATTCATTTTTTCCTTATTTTTACTAATAATCTAGATTTAAAGATCTAAAATATTTATTTTTGTTTTCTCTTTTATTCTGCCACATCTGGAATAAGAAAACTTGAGTTCAAATCCAGGCTTGGCTACTTTCTACCAACGTAAGTGGGAACAAGTTGCTTTAGGACTCCAGGCCTTTGTTCCCTCATCTCTAAAGTGAGGGAGTTAGGCTAGAAGGCAGCCAAGGTCCCTTCTAGCTCTACAACTATGATTCTGTAACAATTAATTTTTTTATCCTTTGGAATTATCTAGATATGCAATTATGTCATAGAGGCAATTTAATCCTTTCAGTCATAATGGTTAGCCTTTTAATTCCTTTTCCACGTCTTACTGCTACAGTTACTATTGCTATGTCAGAGGGCACTTGTAACAATGGGAAGTCCCCTACTTTATACCTGTTTTAGTGGGAATGCCTCTAATATGTCTGTATTTCATAAACTGTTAGGCTTTATTTTCAAATAGATAATTGCCATTATGTTAAGGAAAAATCTCCTATCCCTATGCTTTTTTTCAGCATTTTTAATGTGAGCAAATGCCGTTTTCCCAAAGCCATTTTCTACATCCACTGACATAAACCTTCTCTACTTCTCAAAAATTAGCCTTGACCACAGACTCTCTTAATGAGCAGGTTCCTGCACATTGTCAGTCAGCACTTAAACACCATCGTAGTAAAGGATGGCGGCTACACGGTGTTCACTTTATCAGGGTTTATGAAGCGTGCATTATAAAAATACCTCAGCCATAAGGCTTTTATACCTTGGCAGTCAGTTCCATATAATCCCATAAAATCCCAGCAATCTTTAAGTGTTAAAGGTGACTTTCACTCGGATATTTATTATTGGATAATGAAAAATGAGACAGAAATCCTTAGAAACCCTGGGCAATGAAGCAGACTAAAAGTACTTCCTAAGCTTTTAATAATCGGACCTTCCCAGTTTGCTGGAGGCAGTACAGACCTCTTGGGACCTTTCATATAAACCTTCATCGTGCAGAGGACTGCATGAATGTTTTTATATCCAGGGGGTGATTTCACTTCAAGCCGATCCAATAGGCATGTAAAAGTACCCACTATGTGCCAAGCACTGTGGCAGGTCCTAGGAATACATTAACAATGTGAATATAGCCTGAGTACCTGTTCTACTTGGAGGTAGGTGACCAGGTATGGAATATGTGAATAGAAGAGTATGTCCATGGTCATTTGAAGAGGGAGAGAGAACAAAAAACTAGGGAAAACATAAAAAAATCCTAAGAAGTGACACATGATCCACTTTAGTTAAGCACTAAAGAAATTCTAAAAATTGGAATTGAGGATAGAGTACATTCTGGGCACGAGGGACAGCCTATGCAAATGTGTGGAGGGGATGCAGGGTTTGAGGAATAGGAAGCAGGCCCATTTAGCTGAAGGGCAGAGTATAAAGAAGCATCATGTGAAAAAAAATCTAGAAAGGTAGGCAGGAGCCAAAATAAACATCATTCTGAAGGCAACCAACTAGTCATGAGGCTTTATACTTTCCTATATCACACTAGAAACTACCAGAGGGCAGGAACACTTGAAATCTCCCAACAGCAGCCAGTATTAGACACACTGGGACTTGGTCCATGCTCGAATTCTCAGGTACAGCAGTTTCACAGAAATTATAAACTCATAACCTCTAAGAAGAAAAAACTTGGAAATCATCTTATCCCTTACACTGAGAAGGAAATCGAGGCTCAGAGTTTGGCGAGGCTTAATTATGCTTAAGTCCCCACTGACAAACACTTCTCTTGCTCTAATTCTTGGCAGTTCCATGGTAACTCAGCAGAGCCATATATTCCCCCACTGGGAATGTGACCAGCAAGAGATTCAGAGGTTCACATGAAGGGAAATGGTGTGTTTAATGAAGACGAAACCAATCAGATGCCAAGCACTTGAGGAGTAAAAGGCTTAGCCCTTGGGACTAAAGTACCTACCAAGAACCAGGGCACCAGTAAGTTAAACGTCCCTCTAAGACACAACATGATTTCCTCACACCCTTGCAGAAGTGGGATGCCCTCCTTGTTCCTACATTAGCTTTATTCTCTATGTAAGATTCCCCCACAAAATGTATGCACCTTTTCCCTAAACCTTTTAGATTATAAAGTTGCTATATATTGCCTGTTTACTGGCAGTATTGCACTGCCACAATTAACATAAACTATAGAACAGTTAGTGGTTCTACCCTTTGTTTCCAAAACGGAAATGAGCCAGAATTAGCAGTTCTCTCTGCTCGTCAATAGAAACATTTGCAGATTCTATACTTGTTGCAATCTGTTTGCTTAGCTCCAGTTACTGCATGCTGCTGTTGTGTACGCTAAGGTAACAATTTGGGGAGACAATTTAAAGATTTGGTATAAATGAGCGTATGTGTAAGTCCTATAGATATAAACAGATTGGGAAACTAAGATCTAATCTAAAAGGAGTCAATTCATCAACTCCAGTGCAAATAGGAAAACTTTAAAAACACTAGCCAGATTTGCCTCTGTGCTAAAAGAGATTTGAAAAAGGCCAAAAAGGATGGACAGATACATCTAATCCAGGTAGAACCAAGTACACCTAGGTTTGGTGAAAGAGAGTTTGGGATACTTTTCAGCACCATGAGGTTCTGGAGTCATGAGGGTTAGCCAGGTGCAATGACATACAGTAGCCTTTAAGGGATGATGCCCTAGCTTGGTCTCATCCTGGAAACATAATCATTATTTCCTTTTCAGGATCTTCTGATCCTTAGAACATTTGATGTCTGCTTCTGTTGCTGGGTTCTGATAATCTTCTTTTTGTCCTTGATCACCAGCTTCTATGTACTTTTTGGGTTTTGACTGCTTACCCGCTTTTGAATACAAGCTAGTCACATCATCCTACCATTATTTTTGACAGTCTTCTCACTTTGACCTAATGCTATCTCAGTTTACACCACTCATCTCATATTTCTGGTTTCCTGCCCTGTATCCTCAACTGATAGGAACTCACAATTCAGTCTGAAACTCCAACATTTTAACACTGTAACATACAATAAATATGTTCCTGAAAAAATATGTAAGTTGAATTTCTATACATTATATCCTTTTCACCAACTGAATTGCATTTGAATGTAAGTGAAGCTATGGTTCATTCTGCACCTTCAAATAGTTATTTTTGTTTTAAGTTGCTCTGTTCCTTTCACATAATTCAAAGACCTAGAGTTAAAAGGAATGATAGAAACCATTATTTTACAGATAAGGAAACTAAAGAACAGGGAGATTGGTGACTTGCCCGTGGTCACAAAGGTAGGAAACATCAGAGACAGAATTTGAGCCTTGGATCTCTGATCTCAGGAACAGTCCTGGTTGGACTTTACCACACCTAGTGCTTACAGTTAATTACCTACAAACATAAACACTTACATGTATTAAGGGCAAATTAAAAAACAGCATGCTTGGGTAAATCCTATGGTAATAAAATAAATCACAGAGCATTCCACAGGATAAACACTTCGTAAATATTTGCTAAGTGAATTAATGAATCAAGTCATTCATATTCTTTAATTTATGTTTTGCAAGTTTATGGTTTTTTGCATTGAGGTTTCTTACCCAAAGCTATACACTTGTGGTAAGAATCCATTCTGCAAACAACAAGGAACAAAGAGCCTTGATCTCTTGCCTAAGTCGGACTGCTGTCTCAAGGTTCTATTTATTAAGTGGCATGAGTTGAGAAAATAGAATGAAATGCTTCAAGGCGTTCCAAGAGAAAGCCTAAAACTTTCCAATAAGTATAAGATGGTAGTCACATTTAACTTCTTTTCTTAATGCAACATACTTTCAAGCCCTGAGAGAATCCCTTCTTTTCACTCTCTTACTGAGAAAAATAATTCAGTTCATCTATCATTCCCCTGAAATGCCAATTCAAACTAAAGGGCTGACTTCCCCGCTCAAGATACTTCCAAAACTATTTCTCTTTCCCTATGGTATATAAGCAAGAGCCCCCACCACTCCCTATCCCTCCCTGCAGACCCACAAACACACATATCAGGATCTGAAGAAAACATAGCAATTTAAAATCAAAGGCAAACATAGCAATTTTAAACACAGCCAACTCTCAATTTTCTGTGTCTTTTGGGGAGAGGGTGCACTGAAGAGACCTATTGATTTTTAAACGTGGAAGAAAAACAAATCTGGCTTTGTCTACTTTTAGTTATCAATGCCAGTGGAGGAGAACTGAAGAGTTCATCATCTGAAACAGTGGATGATCAAAGAATGCCCTTAACTTGGCATGGAAAGGCAATAAGCAACATTTATGTAATTCAATTCGCTTCAATTTCACAAACATTTCTTAAATACCTAATATGTGTAGGGACTAATTTATGCTGGGTCTTTGACCACGATGAATTGATAATCTAGGACAAGCAACACACAAATAACAATGACACAAAATAGAACATGACAAATGCCAACCTGAGACTCTAGGGAAACTTAACTTGTCATGGCCAGAAAACCCACTTTACTGTAATTTCCTTTATGAAGCAGCAAAAGAATTTATTTTGTACAGGGTTATAAACCAAGTCAGCATGAAGTAACAGTGGATAGCATGAAGAGTTGGCAGCATGAGATCCAGCCTCTAGGGTTTAGGGATGGAATAGTTTAGAATTATGCATACAGAGTAACTAAAATATCCATACTCTTTGACCCACAGATTCTGCTGATAGATGGAATACTCTACTGATAGGGTATATTGATAAATATTGACAAAAAATAAGGTGTCTATCCAGACTATGAAAAATAAAGTAGTATTATTGTGATACCAAAGAAATGGGGTGAAAGTATATACTTGTTAATCAGTGAATGGGTAAACAAACTGTTGTACATAAATGTAATGGAATATTACTGAGTTCCAAGAAACAATGAGCATGATAAATAGGGAAGCATGGAAAGGCTTATATAAGTTAATGCAAAAGTGAAGTCAGCATAGCCAAGAAAAAATACACAAAATGACGAAATATAATAATAGCTAGCATTTATACAGCACTTCAAGGCTTACAATGTGCTTTACAAACATCTCATTTTATCTCTCCAACAACCCTATGAGGTAGGTTTTTATAGTTTAAATTTATAGTTGAGGACACTAAGATGGACAGAAGTTAACTGGCTTTTGCAGCATCACATAGCTTGTAAATGTCTGTGGTCCCACTTGAACTCAAGTTTTCCTGATTATAGGTCCACAGCTTTATGCATTACGCCATCTAGCTGCCTCACTAAACTGCCTCAATGCAGTTATAGAGATGTAAATAGAAAAAAGGTCTGCTAGGTGGTGTAATAGATAGAGGTCAGGAAGACCTGCATTCAAATGTGACCTTAGACCCTCACTAGCTGTGTGACACTACACAAGTCATTTTACCCTATTTGCCTGAGTTTCCTCATCTGTAAAATGAGCTGGAGAAGGAAATGGTAAACAATTCCAGTATCTTTGCCAAGGAAACCCCAAATTGGACCACAAAGAGTTGAACATGACTGAAACAACTAATAACTACAACAAGAATGGAAAGAACAGCTTTAACACATTAGGAACGGGATTTTTAAAATTATAATAAGCAGGTTGAGTTCCAATGAAATGGCAGAGAAGAAGCCTTCCCTTCCCATTTGAAGAGGCAAGAGTCCATAGACCTGCAAAGTACATATGACATCAGGCATTTTTGATGGGTTGATTGTTTTTGTAGATTGCTTTTATAGATTTTATCATTTGTATGTATTTCTCCTTCCTTTTTTTGAAGCTGAGATGGGGGAAATGTAGACAGAAATGTATGTGATGCAAAAATAAACAGATATCAATAAAAAAAAAAGTGTATTGAGAGCAGTGTGGATAGAAATCTAGTGTTGTCGTCTAAGTGGGCAAGGTTAATGCAGCAGCCGGAGAGACTGAGCAGATAGAGATTCATGCTATGAGTCAGAGGATATGAGACACCTTGGCATAATCTAAAGTTGGTATAAGTGGCCTGAGTAAGTTCAAGGTGTGGATTCCAAGAAGTCTATGGGTCAGTATGAGTACAGAGGATCGGTATTGTCATTAAGAGAAACTATCACTTGTGAGAGCAAGAAAAGTAAGTGTTGGGGCCAGTTAGAAACTCCTATATTCCATTAGTGCTCCAAGTCCTGAGGTTTTGAGAAGCTACGGTACCTCCTGAGTAACCTCCCAAAGGAGAATATTAGCATCTGAGAAGTGATAATGGAAGAGTCTTATTTCTGCATGCCTGGGATGGAGACTATAAAGGGACAATGAGTTGGATGCAAAGTTGAACAGGAGAATGGACTAGACAGTTTTGGAAAAATTGCAATGTTCGCTTTGTGACCCCAATCTTCTCATGCTGCTATACTGAATAAGAAACAAGAAAGTTACAGGAACACTTTGATGATGTCTAAATATTATGATGTTTAAAGAAATAAAAATCCATCTTCTTTATACCAAAGTTCTATCTATGGTGCTGTATGTCAGTAGAAAGGGAAGAGAAGGGAATACACATCTGGTAAGTGATCTACCAGGGGTAGCTAGGTAGTGCACAGGATGCTGGGCCTGGAGTCAGAAAAACTCATCTCTGTGAGTTCAAATCTGGCCTCAGACACTTATAAGCTATATAACCCTGGGCAAGTCACTTAACACTGTTTGCTTCAGCTTCTTTATCTGTAAAATGAGCAGAAGAAAGAAATGGCAAATCACTCCAATATCTTTGGCCAAAAAATCTCAAATGGGATTACAAAGAGTCAGACATGACTGAAAACAATGCAACAATGAAAAGTACCTGCTATAGGGACAGCAGAGCATTGGGCCTAGAATCAGGAAGATCTGAGTTCAAATCTGACCTTAGACCCTTAGTAGTTGTGTTAACCCTTATTTCTCTCTGTTCCTCATCTGTAAAAGGAGACAGAGGAGGAAATGGCAAACCATTCCAGTATCATTGCCAAGAAAACCTCATGGACAAGACCATGGGGTCAAAAAGAGTCAGACACAACTGAACACCAGCATCAGGTACCTAATATGTAATGGGCACTGCACTGAGGACTTTACAAATATTATCGGATTTGATCCTCATAACAACCATAGGAGGTAGATGGCATTATTTCCATTTTATAGTTCAAGATACTGATGGAGTGACTTGCCCAGGGTCACACAGCTAAAAAGTGACTAAGGCTGGAGTGTAATTCAGGTCTTCTTGACTCCAGAACCATCAGTTTATGCCTTGTGAAACCTAGCTACCTCCTGTAGGCAGAGAATAAAATTGTCTTTGAAAAATTAAAGATGTATATAACACTAAGGTCAGCGGCTAGGCTCATAATTAAACGTGAGCAAGTTGCAACATAAAACTAATGATGATCGTTTTAAGAACATGAGTACAAGATGTCATCAGGAAAGTATACATTAGGAAGAGAAGATAATGAGCTATTTGCATGATGAGGCTGCATTATTGCAGAGCTTCCATGATATCTTTATGATACAAAGAGAAATTGATGAAAACCTCCAGCCCAGTGAGGACATACACAAGAGCTGAACAGCATGGACAGTAATGGATAGGTTGCAATCTGCATCTTTGGAGGGACTATCTGAACTGACGAGATCACAAATCCATTTGAGTATTAAAAAGGGAAACATAACAGATACTATACTTGAACAGCACAGCTTTGAGGTCTCAGTAATATATGTATGGGTCAAGAGATTAGCTTGGGAGTAAGGGAGTGGGGAGGAAAGGGGAGTACCAGCAAACCTGGGAAATAGAGAATGAATGAAAATGATGACCATAAGCACATGGGTCAACACAAACAATTGTGGCACAAAGGACATGCTATAATTTTACTTTCCTAAGCAGGATATGAATATAAGATTTCTTCTTCTGAAAAAAGAAACACATCAGAAAAATCACAGAGACAGTGTGGTATAGCGGATAAAGTGATAGACTTAAGACTTGAATTCAAATGCGGTCTCTTGTAATTGCTAGTGGTAATTACTACCAAGAATAAGTCAACGAAGCTCTCTAAGTTTGGTTCCCTAACTGTAATATGGTGATGATAATACCTACAATACCTACCTCACAAGGTCATTATGAGGATCAAATGATCTAGATAATGTATGTACATTTTCAGATGTGGCTAATGTGCTTCTTTGTTATGAGGCAGGATTCTAGAGGGTTGGGGAAGCACTGAGAAGTAACAGTGATGTTTTTAAAAAGGAAAGCAGCAATAATGTAAGTAGAGCGCTTTGTTTCTCCCCAACTGCTAGTATCCTTCCTTAGTAAACTACCTCTCATATTCAAGTATTTTGTATTTATTTGTATTTATGCCTTTTGTATTTATTTCATATGTATGTATATATGTGCACAAATATGCATAAGCATACACACCTCTATGAGCACAAACATATTTTGTGTGTGTGTGTATATATTTGTATATATACACACATATACATATGCACATACACACTTGTTATCTTACTCATTAAAATCTAAGCCCCCTACGGGCAAGGATTGTCTCATCCTTTGTATTTGCATCCCCGAAATTGATCTCAGTGCCTGACAAATAATAGGCACTTGATAAATGCTTGTTGACGGATTGATTTCCCAACTTTGAAATATCATTTAAACATTATCCTTATTGTTTCAATTATTAGCTTTACTATTATTATGGCCAAACTGAGACTAAATTTAAGAGAAACATTTCACAGAAATAAAACAAAGTAGAGGACAAAGTCTACATATGGTTAACAAAATTAATGTCTTTTTCTATGCAGCTTGTTGATGGAAGGAAGAATAACACCTTCCCTAAGCAGAGGACCTGAGATACAAGTGAGCAGATTTTTTTAAAGGTATTCATTATTATTTTTACTTTATTGATTTTTATTGGTATCAATTTTATTGATGCTTTATTAAAAATAATGTTCATTTCTCAATATGTATTTCTTTCCCAGGAAGTGATCCCTTATAACAAAGATTTAAAGAGAAAGAAGGAGTTTCTTAGAAAAAGTAGTTCAGCAAAGCTAACCAATAGATTAATACATAACCGTAGATACAATATCCCAAAACCATAGTCTCCCACCTCTACAATTAGAGAAGGGAAGTGCATTTTTTATTGTTGTCTGGAATCAAGCTTCATTATTAATAATTGCACATTATTTGGATTCATTTTATAGGGGATTTTTTCATATTTACATTAATGTAGCAAATATATTTGCATATATTTTCCTAATTATGCTTAATTTACTCTGCTTTAGCACATATAAGGCTAACTATGCGTCTCTGGATTCTTCATACTTGTTGCTTCTTACAAGGTAGTAATATTATTTTTCATTCACTTAAAATTTTGTTCAGTCATTGTCCAGTCAATGGACATCTATCTAATTTTCCATTCTTTGCTGCCACAGAAAGTGCTTCTTGGTGTGGCTGGGACATTTCTGTCAATCATCAACTTTATAGAAGTGTCACATTTCCTCAATAAGGTTGGGAGTGGGAGTTAGGAAGAATATGCTGATAACACATCTAATTCAAGCATCTAGAGGTCTCAGGGAGAGAAGAGACAGATGAGATACATGGAAGCATTTTTAAAAGGTTCTCTATTTCTCCAGCTGAAGCCAGACACCACATCAACAAAAAATTACACTGTTCATGCCACCTATAGCAAGCATATTGTGATATAGTGTTTGACTTCTGTAAAGATAAATTGGACCACAATTGTCTCATTCCCACGGATGAATTTAAGATTCCCTCTTTATTGCCCTCTGTATGGAGCATCTACCATGAGCAATAACAATAGGCTGGTTTCTCAAAGAGGCTACAACAATTTCTTTTGCCACAAGGCATTTAATTTTCCTAGACGATATTTAAACCTACGACAAAGAGGAGAATGCTCTCCTAAAGTCAAATATAGATTTATTGCCATGGCAGAGAGATGGCTTCTAGGAAGCTTTGTCAATTTAAAGCTTTTAGCAGGTCCTACCAAGTTGTAAACATTTTGTGAATAAACTGAGTACGCCCACTGCCTATCATCACTAACTCTATGTTTGTGTTTGATTTCACAGCAATTCCTTTGAGAAATACTATGGTGAAGTAAATAGGACTTTATTTGTAATCATAGGACATAAATTTCAAACCCCAGATCTGCTATTTACTATTTGCTTGACCTTGGGAAAGTTTTTTAACCTCATTGAGCTTAAGTTTCCCCTTCTGTAAAATGATGTGTACAGATGAATATCATGACTCATACCTGTAATCCATGCTATGGGGGAAGCTGAGGCTGATGGATCATGAGCTGAAGAACACTCACCTAAAGTTGATTGAGTACCTGATACCAATATGGTGAGTGACGGGGGAGAACTCACCAGGCTGCCAGGTCAGAAAAAGATAAGGTCAAATTTCCTGTGCAAATCTGTAGTTGAAATGAGATTTTGAGTGTCCACTGTTTTCAGTCTAGGCTATATAGGAAGTCTCTAAGTCTCTAATACTTAGACTTAGACTCTTAAGGCTCTAAGAAATAGAAACACAGAGAGATGATAGATAGATAGATAGATAGATAGATAGATAGATAGATAGATAGATAGATAGACAGACAGACAGACAGATAGACAGACAGACAGATAAAGGGGGATGGACTAGATGGTCTCTTTGAAATTCATTCTTGATCCAAGTCTCTAATCCAAAAAAGATACTCTATATCACTGACACTAGACCCACTTTGACAAAATTACAAATCACTGAAGTATAAAGAAAAGAATATGCATATATTTTCAGTCACTTGTCTTTGATAATGGGGAAATGCCAAAGGAGAATGTTTATTATTATTTTGTATACAAAGGGAAGAGGTCAGAAAGGGGGTGGTAAGAAGTAATACTCTTCCTGTAATGAGTCAGCACCCTGGCTAGTGGACTGCAAGCATCTATTTTCAAGTTAATCTACAGAATCAGCCATGCTGCCAGCCCCTGGGCAGCTTTCTATCACAAAGTGAGATCTGGACTGGAGTTCAATGGTTGTTTTAAGAGCTCACTTTCCACGTCAAAGCTCCCAGTGATGGCTCAAATGTGACAAAAACTTATTTAACCATTTTTGGGCTACTGCTGATAATATGAAAATAGCCTGGATCCAATGCAAACTCAGCAACATAGGTTATCTTTATGGGATTTGGAGCAGAACTATACCTCTTGAGTTGATGGGTGCCAGGAAGTAGGAAGCAATGATAGGAGGTGAATATGCATAGCAGGAGAGTCAAAGATGGGGTCAGAGTCTGGTAGATAAGCATGTATAAGCACAGATAAATTTACCTCATATAAAGGCATTCACAAAAGCTACAATCTCTCCTTCCTGTTTCAAGTCCCCATTTATCTCTCCTACAGAAATAGTTTTCAAACACCACATCTTTAGAAAGAAGTACACTCTTAGTATTGCAGGGTTTCAAACTTAAGAATATTGGATCAATGGGGGCACAGCCAACATGGCAGAGTGAGAGCAACTACTCACCTAAGATCTCAGACAAACTCTTTCAGATACCTCTAAAAAGAGAATCTGACCAAATTTGGGAGGGGTAGAATCCAATAAAAGACAGACTGTGGCAGATTCGCAGCCTAGGACAGACTGGAAGGTTGACAAGAAGGTTCTGTTCTGTGGGGATAGAGAAGCACACAGCACACAATGCAGTGTGTCCCTGCCATGGCAGCACTGAGAAAGAAGCCCCAGGTACTCTGAGGCAGCAGCTGCACCGAGGAATCTTGGGCATATCATCCCAGGACAAGAGTCCAGCAGAACTGAGCAAGTGAGAGCAGTGGAGCCTCAGGTGTCTGCAGCAACTACTTCTGAGACTATCAGCCCACAGATTAAATGTCTCTAAGTCACTTACTTGAGCTTCTAGGAGCCAAATGGCAGAGTGATTGGTAAATGCTTTCTCCCCCTCCCCTTGTTGACCCTGAAAAAACCATAAAATATTTCCCCCAAAAAATGCTGGATCAGTGGGATCAGCAGAAGGGGAAAATAGTCTTGTAACACGTGAGGTCAGGAAAATCACTAAGGAGGATCCCTCTGGCTATGGCAGAAGGGGACCAATGCAGGACCAGAGTTGTCCCAGATAGCCCTACCTCAGCTAACTAGAAGGAGATCAGCAGTGCCTCAGCACCCAGGGGAAACAGGAAGAAATTAGGGCAGCAAAGATCACAAACCCCTGAGCTTGCCTTTACTCTAGCTCAGCTGAGGAGACCTCCCGTGGCCAGACCACCACTCCCCAACACTTAACAACCTAGCTCCAGGTAAATCTGGGAAAACAAAAAAGACTTCAACTGGCTTCTGCTTTCTCACACCAGCCAGCTCAGCACCAGGTTCTTTAGCTTCTAGATGAAAGAACCAGAGGCTTCAACATACAAAACTTCATCATCATGGGTAAGAAGCAAAGTAGGAAAGAAAAGACGATAGAATCTTCTTATGGGGACAAGAACCAAAAGAGGAATAACAAAGAAGTCAGCATTGAGATTATACTCCCATTTAAAACTTCAGAAGGGACTGTCAATTGGTCGCAAGCACAAAGAGCACTCTTGGAAGAGCTGAAGGATTTTTGAAGCCAAATTAGAGAAATAGAAGAAAAACTGGCTAATGAGTATAAAAAGGATGAAAAAAGAATTCAATGAAGAGAATAGCTTCTTAAAAAGGAAAATTGGACAAATGGAAAAGTACAAAAATTAACTGGAAAAAATAATTTCTTAAAAGGAATAATTGGACAGATGGAAAGGGGGATGTAAAAGTTAACTGAAGAAAACAATTTGATAAAAATTACAATTTGGCAAGTAGAAGCTAATGACTATGAGACATCAAGAATCAGTCAAACAAAATCTAAAGAATGAAAATGTAAAATATCTAATTGGAAAAACAACTGATCTGGAAAATAGATCCAGGAGAGAAAAATCTAAGAATTATTGGCCAACAGAAAGCCATGATGATAAAAAGAGCTTGGACAATATATTCCAAGAAATCATCAAGGAAAACTGCCCAGAAGTGCTAGATGCAGAGAGGAAAACAGTCATTGAAAGAGTCCATCATTCACCTCCCAAAAGGGATCCCAAACTAAAAACACCAAGGAATATCGTGGCCAAATTCCAGAACTATCAAGTGAAGGAGAAAATACTACAGGCAGCCAGAAATGAACCATTCAAATATGGAGGAGCTATACTCAGGATCACACAGAACCTTGCAGCTTCTACATTAAAAGATCAAAGGAATTGGAATGTGATATTCCATAAGGCAAAGGAGCTCAGACTACAACCCAGCAAAACTGAGCATAATATTTCAGGCAAGGAGATGGAATTCAATGAAATAAGGGATTTCCAGACCCTCCTGATAAAAAGGCCAGAACTCAATAGAAAATTTGATCTTCAAATGCAGGTCTCAAGAAAGGCATAAAAAGGTAAACAGGGGCGGGGGGAAGAAAAAGAAAACTGGTTACTCAATATGGGAAAACTGTTTGCATCCCTATAAGGAAAAATGATACCTGTTAATCGTGAGAATTGAATATTTATTATGAAATATAAAAGGGACATACATAGATACAGGGAGCAGGTATAAAGTAAATGATGTGATGATAAAAATGTGATTTAAGGGTGCAAAGGGATTGTAACAGGAGATATGAAAAGGAGGAAGCAAAAAATGGTAAATTACATCACAGTAAGAGACAGAAAATTATATTACAGTAGAGGGAAATAGGGGAGGGAAATGAGCATTGTTTGAGAGGTGCTCTCATCTGATTTGGTTCAAGGAGCGAACAACAAACATAATTAAGTATATAAATCTAACTAGCTCTATAGGCAGTAAGAAGGGAAGGGGTAAAGAAAGGGGAGAGGAGGCTAAAAGGAGGGGGAAGAAGTAGTAATGGTAAAGGGGAATAAAAGGGAAGAGGGCTGAAAGAAGGAAGGGAAGACTGTGGGAGGTGGTGGTCAAAAATTAAAACTACTGTGGAGGGGAAGGGAGAAGTAAAAACACAAAAGGTTGGAAAAAGGATGGAGGGAAAGACACACATGGTAATCATAATCATGAATGTGAATGGGATGAACTCTCCCATAAAATGGAGATGGATAGCAGAAGGGATTAAAAAACATAATCCAACAATATGTTGTTTACAAGAAACACATTTGAAATGAGGGGATACACAGGGTAAAGGTAAAAGCTTGTAGCAGAATTTATTGTGCTTCATCTGATGTAAAATAAGCAGGGGTAGAAATCCTAATCTCATACAAAACAAAAGCAGAAATAGATCTAATCAAAAGAGATAAGGAAAGAAACTACATGCTGCTAAAAGGCACCAGAGACAATGAAGCAATATCATTAATTAACATATATGCTCTGAGTGGTGTAGCATCCAAATTCTTAGAGAAGAGTTACAGGAAGAAATAGACAGCAAAACTATACTAGTGGGGAACCTCAACCTCCCCTTCTCTGAACTTAATAAATCTAACCTCAAAATAAACAATAAAAAAGTTAAGGAGGTGAATAAAACTCTTGATAAGGTAGACATGATAGATCTCTAGAGAAAACTGAATGGGGACAAAAAGGAATATACCTTTTTCACAGCAGTACATGGCACATATACAAAAATTGACCATGAACTAGGGCATAAAAACCTCACAATCAAGTGTCAAAAGGCAAATAGTCAATGCATCCTTCTCAGATCATAATGCAATAAAATTATATGTAATAAAAGGCCATGAAAAGATAGACCAAAAATTAATTGTAAACTAAATAATCTAATCCTAAAGAATGAGTGGGTTAAACAACAAATCATAAAAACAATCAACAACTTCATTCAAGAAAATGACAATAATGAGACAACCTACCAAATCTTATGGGATACTGCAAAAGCAGTTCTTAGGGAAAGATTTATATCTTTGAATACCTACATGAATAAAACAGAGAAAGAGGAGATCAATGACTTGGGCATGCAGCTGAAAAAGCTAGACAAAGAGCAAACTGAAAATCCCCAAGTAAATACCAAATTAGAAATACTGAAAACCAAAGGAGAGATTAATAAAATTGAAATTAAGAAAACTATTGAGCTAATAAAACTAAGAGTTACTTTTATGAAAAAACCAATAAAATTGATAAATCTTTGGTCAATTTGATTAAAAAAGAAAACCAAATTACCAACATCAAAAATGAAAACAGTGAACTCACCTTCAATGAGGAGGAAATTAAAACAATAATTAGAAATTACTTTGCCCAACTGTATGCCCACAAATTCAACCATCTAAATGAGATGGATGATGATTTTAAAAAATATAAATTGCCCAGATTAAAAGAAGAAGAAGTTGAATACTTAAATAACCCCATCTCAGAAAAAGAAATTGAACAAACCATCAATGAACTCCCTAGGAAAAAATCTCCAGAGCCAGATGGATTTACAAGTGAATTCTATCAAACATTTAAAGAACAATTATTTTCAATACTATATATATACTACTTGTGAAAATTGGGGAAGAAGGAGTCCTCCCAAATTCTTTTTATGATAAAAATATGGTTTTGATACCTACAACCAGGAAGAGCCAAAACAGAGAAAGAAAATTATAAAACAATTTCTCTAATGAATATAGGTGCAAAAATTTTATTTTATTTAACTTTTAACATTTATTTTCACAAAATTTTGGGTTACAAATTTTCTCCCCTTTTATCCCCTCCCCCCCCCAAACCCAAGCATTCTAATTGCCCCTGTGACCAACATGCCCTCTCTTCTATCATCCCTCTCTGCCCTTGTCTCCGTCTTCTCTTTTGTCCTGTAGGGCCAGATAGCTTTCTTAACCCCTTAACCTGTATTTCTTATTTCCCAGTGGTAAGAACATTACCTTTGATCCTAACACTTTGAGTTCCAACTTCTTTAGCTCCTTTCCTCTCCACCCCTTCCCCTTGGAAGACAAGCAATTCAATATAGGCCAAATCTGTGTAGTTTTGCAAATGATTTCCATACTAGTTGTGTTGTATGGGACTAACTATATTTCCCTCCATCCTATCCTGTCCCCCATTGCTTCTATTCTCTTAAGATCCTTTCCCTCCCCATGAGTGTCGGCCTCGGATTGCATTCTCCTCCCCATGCCCTCCCCTCCATCCTCCCCCCCACCCTGCTTGTGCCCCTGTCCCCCACTCTCCTGTATTATGAGATAGGTTTTCCTATCAAAATGAGTGTGCATTTTATTCTTTCCTTTAGTGGAATGTGATGAGAGTAGACCTCATGTTTTTCGCTTGCCTCCCCTCTTTATCCCTCCACTAATAAGTCTTTTGCTTGCCTCTTTTATGAGAGATAGTTTGCCCCATTCAACTTCTCCCTTTCTCCTCCCAATATTTCTCTCTCACTGCTTGATTTCATTTTTTTTAAGATATGATCCCATCCTCTTCAAATCACTCTGTGCACTCTGTCTCTATGTATGTGTGCATGTGTGCATGTGTGTGTGTGTGTACTCCCACCCAGTGACCAGATACTGAAATGTTTCAAGAGTTACAAATATTGTCTTTCCATGTAGGAATGTAAACAGTTCAACTTTAGTAAGTCCCTTATGACTTCTCTTTGCTGTTCACCTTTTCATGGTTCTCTTCATTCTTGTGTTAGAAAGTCAAATTTTCTTTCCAGCTCTGGTCTTTTCATCAAGAAAATTTGAAAATCCTCTATTTCATTGAAAGACCAATTTTTCTCCTGAAGTATTATACTCAGTTTTGCTGGGTAGGTGATTCTTGGTTTTAATCCTAGTTCCTTTGACTTCTGGAATATCCTATTCCATTCCCTTCGATCCCTTAATGTAGAGGGTGCTAGATCTTGTGTTATCCTGATTGTATTTCCACAATACTTGAATTGTTTCTTTCTAGCTGCTTGCAATATTTTCTCTTTCACCTGGGAATTGTGGAATTTGGACACAATGTTCCTAGGAGTTTCTCTTTTTGGATCTCTTTCATGCGGTGTTCTGTGGATTCCTTGAATATTTATTTTGCCCTCTGGTTCTAGAATCTCAGGGCAGTTTTCCTTGATAATTTCATGGAAGATGATGTTTAGGCTCTTCTTTTGATCATGGTTTTCAGGTAGTCCCAGAATTTTTACATTGTCTCTCCTGATTCTATTTTCCAGGTCAGTTGTTTTTCCAATAAGATATTTCACATTATCTTCCATTTTTCGAATCTTCTCGCTATGTTCTGTGATATCTGTCTTTCTCATAAAGTCCTTAGCGTCCATCTGTACCATTCCAGTTTTGAAAGATCTCTTTTCTTCAGTGAGCTTTTGAATCTCCTTTTCCATTTGGCTAATTCTGCTTTTGAAAGCATTCTTCTCCTCATTGGCTTTTTGAACCTCTTTTGCCAATTGAGTTAGGCTAGTTTTCAAGGTGTTAATTTCTTCAACATTTTTTTGGTTCTCCTTTAGCAGGGAGCTGATCTGCTTTTCATGCTTCTCTTTCATCCCTCTCATTTCTCTTCCCAGTTTTTCCTCCACTTCTCTAACTTGATTTTCAAAATTCTTTTTGAGCTCTTCCATGGCCTGAGCCCATTGGGTGGGCTGGGGCACAGAATCCTTGATTTCTGTGTCTTTGCCTGATGGTAAGCATTGTTCTTCCTCATCAGAAAGGAAGGGAGGAAGTGTCTTCTCTCCAAGAAAGTACCCTTCAATAGTCTTATTTCTTTTCCCTTTTCTGGGCATTCTCCCCAGCCAGTGGCTTGACCTCTGAATATTCTCCTCACACCCACCTCACCTCCTGATCCTCCCAGCCAGCGTTTGGGGACTGAGATTCAAATGCTGCTTCCCGCCTTAGGGCTTTTGGCAGGGCCAGGGCTGTTATTCAGTGTGAGAATTAAGTTCAGATGGTCAGGTCAGGGCAGGGCCGCCTCTCAGGCACCGTTCCCTCGGGGTGTTTATACACAGACCTTCCACAATGAATCCAGGCTCCCGCCCTCTTGGGGAGCCCCTGTCTGCAGCCGGCTCTCAGCTTCTATCTCCCAGGGGGGCCCGAGCCATGGGGGCACCCCACTCCCCTCTCGACCTGCCAAAGAGACTCTCTCACTGACCCTCGTCACCTGTGGGTGGGGGAGCTTGTGCCGCCGCTGGAGATCCCGTCTCCGTAGCCCGCTTGGATCTTTTCCTCACGGTGTCGCGGCCGCTGCAGGGCTGCATTCAGCTCCCAGTCCCGGTGCCCAGTCCACAGCGCAAAGGACCCTCCGCGAGAGGTTTGCAGGTCTCTCCGGAACAGAAATCTCCCTCGCTCCAATATTCCGTGGCCTCTGGGTGCAGAATTCGCTGTGAGTTACTCCCCTCTAGCCGTTCTGTGGGTTGTGGGTTCGGAGCTATGTGTATGTGCGTCTTTCTACTCTGCCATCTTGGCTCCCAGGTGCAAAAATTTTAAATAAGATTTTAGCAAAATGAATACAGCAACTTATCATGAGAATAATACATTATGATTAGGTAGGATTTATACCAAGAATGCAGGGCTGGTTCAATATTAGGAAAATTATTAACATTATTGCTCATATCAACAACAAAACAAACAGAAACCACATGATTATCTCAATAGATGCAGAAAAAGCTTTTGACAAAATACAACACCCATTCCTTTCCTTTTGAAAACACTGGAGTGCATAGGAATAAATGGAACTTTCCATAAAATAATAAGCAATATCTACCTAAAACCTTCAGCAAACATTGTATGCAATGGAGATAGGCTAGATGCATTTCTAATAAGATCAGGGGTGAAACAAGGATGTCCATTATCACCACTATTATTCAACATGGTACTAGAAATGTTAGCTATAGCAACAAGAGAAGAAAAAGAAATTGAAAGAATTAGAATAGGCAAAGAAGAAACTAAGTTATCCCTTTTTGCAGATGATATGATGATATACTTAGAGAATCCCAGAGATTTATGTAAGAAAACTACTTGAAATAATAAGCAACTTTGGCAAAGTTGCAGGTTATAAAATAAACCCACACAAATCTTCTGCATTTCTATATATTACTAACAAAGCCCAACAGCAAGAGATAGAAAGAGAAATCCCATTTAAAGCTAAGATAGACACTATAACATATTTGGGAGTCTACCTGCCAAAACAAATCCAGGGACTATATGACCACAATTATAAAACACCTTTCACAGAAATAAAGTCAAATCTAAGTAAGTGGAAAAACATCAGTTGCTCATGGGTAGGCTGAGCCAATATAACAAAAATGACAATTCTACCTAAATTAATTTACTTATTCAGTACCATACCAATCAAATTATCAGATAATTATTTTCTAGAGCTAGAAAAAATCATATCAAAATTAATCTGGAAGACCAAAAGGTTCAGAATATCAAGGAAACTAATGAAAGGAAATGCTAAGGAAGGTGGTCTCTCTCTACCAGATCTCAAATTGTATTATAAGGCAGCAATTATCAAAACCACTTGATACTGGCTAAGAAACAAAAGGGTAGACAAGTGGAATATGTTAGGTACTCAAGACACAGTAGGCAATGAATATAGCAATCTACTATTTGATGAACCCAAGGACCTCAGCTTCTGGGATAAGAACTCATTGCTCAACAAAAATTGCTGGGAAAACTGAATGAGAGTGTGGCTGAAACTAGGCATAGATCAAAGCCTGACATTGTAAACAAGAATAAAGTCCAAATGGTTACATGATCTAGATATAAAGATTGATATTATAAACAAATTAGTGGAGTAAGGAATAGTGTATTTGTCAGATTTATGGAGAAGAGAAGAATTTTTGACTAAACAAGAGATAGAAAATATTATGAAGTGCAAAATGGACAATTTTGATTACATTAAACTGAAAAGTTTTTGCACAAACCCAATGCAACCAAGATTAGGAGGAAAGCAGAAAACTGGGAAAGAATTTTTACAAATAGTGTTTGTGATAAAGGTCTCATTTCTAAAATATATAAAGAACTAAGTCAAATGTACAGGAATACAAGTCATTCCCCAGTTGATAAATGGTCAAAGGATATGAACAGACACTTTTCAGAAGAAGAAATTAAAGATATCTATAGTCATATGAAAAAATGCTCTAAATCACTATTGATTAGAGAGATGCAAATCAAAACAACTCTGAGACACAACATCACACTTATCAGATTGACTAACATGACAAAACAGGAAGATAAGAAATGTTCTAGAAAATGTGGGAGAGTTGGAACACTAATTCATTGTTGGTGGAGCTGTGTGATGATCCAACCATTCTGGAGAGCAATTTGGAACTATGCCCAAAGGGTACAAAAATGTGCATACCCTTTGACCCAGCAATATCGCTGCTAGGACTGTATTCCCAAGAGATTATAAAAATGGGAAAGGGTCCCACATGTACAAAAATATTTATAGCAGCTCTCTTTGTGGTGACCAAGAACTGGAAATCATGGGGATGCCCATCAATTGGGGAATGGCTGAATAAATTATGGTATATTAATGTAATGGAATACTATTGTGCTATAAGAAATGATGAACAGGAAGACTTCAGAGAGGCCTGGAAAGACTTATATGATCTGATGCTGTGTGAAAGGAGCAGAACCAAGAGAACTTTGTGCACAGCAACAACCACAGTGTGCGAGGATTTTTTGTGGAATTAAATATCCATCCTATCTTAAAGATTTGATATAATTGAATGAGTAATATACATGCAGATCCTTTGTAAACTGGAAACTAGTATGCAAACATAACTGTAATGTACTGTAAACTAATGTACAAATATAAGTTCTTATGTATTGTGAAAATCATGATGATTAGAAACAGCATGGAGTAGTGGATAAAAAACTGACTTTGGAATAAGGAAAATCCAGTTTCAAGACTTGCTTCTGGCTTAATATGTACGGTTAAGTCACAACTCGGAGTTTCAGGCAACATTCTAGGACTAGAAAATATGACTTGCCAATCTTCAAAGGGAAGGGGTGTATAAAAATCTGAAGTTTTCTATACAGAAGAAATTACATGTCTAAACCAAAAAAAGAAAAAGAGATTAGGACACTGATTGATCATTATAGAGATATGTCTAACTGGCCACATATTCTAAATATCTCATATCTTTATTGAGGACACAAAAAGTATCCCAGGAAACTACAATTTGCAATTCAACAACAAAGTCTTCTAGTGACCAAAACTATTCCAATAGGATTAGGAGGGTGGAAAGTGACCAGTGTAAACACTATTTGGGTTTCTAACGTTTAGGATGACACAGATGTGTGCATTCTCATACACGCACAAGAATATACAAGTAGGCGC
This sequence comes from Notamacropus eugenii, assembly GCF_028372415.1. NCBI lineage: Eukaryota > Metazoa > Chordata > Mammalia > Diprotodontia > Macropodidae > Notamacropus > Notamacropus eugenii. The sequence continues at coordinate 183,605,585 of NC_092872.1, read as the reverse complement.
CAAGCAGTGGTCCCCTATAAGAGTGGTACTGCCCCAACTCCTGACAGAGAAAAGTGTAAAAAGGAGTTGAAATCTGGGGAACTAATGAGAGAATTCATGCTTTACTATGTCAGCTGCACCTAGTTGAGAGCTCCTTAAGGATCAACTTGTATTAGGTTTATTTCAATCTGTTTCTTTAGATCCCATAGAAGATACCCCAGGAAGTAGTAAATCCTCTTGTAACTGCTCAGCAATTACCAATCCACCAAGGGTAAAGGGACACTAATGGGACTGGAAGCCAACATGAGGCATTGAGTGAACAAAGTTTCTGCTCAGCTCAGGCAGACCTGAGGCCATATCCTACCTCAGACACTAAATACCTTTGTGACCCTGGCCAAGTCACTTAACCTCCTGTGTCTGTTTTCTTATATCTATAATAAAGAGTTGAACTCAATGGTGCCAAAAGACCCTTTTGGTACTAAATCTATGATTCCATGATCCTGTGTAAACTACTTACAAAATGGTTACACTTCACTATCTCACTCAGAGTACTTCCCTATTCACTCCTAATTCCAAGTCTAAGGAATCAAAATTGACATTAATAATAGCTGCATTTACTGAACCTGTACTGTGTGCCCATTCCTATATTAGATGCTGCTTAAGGTCAGGCTGAGAGGTCTATACTTTATTCCATAATGAATGGAGGACAAAGAAGGACTCTTAAACTGAACCGAAAATGGGGAGGAAGAATTCTATGAAGAAAGCAGAGTTTTAGGGAAAAAAAAATTTAAGTCAATTACGTCATTGTTGTTCAGGACTCTCAATGAAGCTTTCATCTGCTTGATTATCCAGGCCCTGGTTAGCAGTCCTGCAGTCCTGGAGATAGGGACCCAAAGGTCTCTGGCGAGAATATGTTGAAAGTCTTGAAGTTACAAAAAAAAAAATTAAAAAGATCTTGCTCATTGCTAAAGTGAAGGCAGTGCCATGTAGCACTGCTGACCATTTACAGCAAGCTTTGAGTCCAACAGACAGGTTCTCCAGACAGCAGAGAGGAGAAGTCATTAAAGCAGAGAGAATCTTCTCAGTAAAATAACTTTTTACAACCTTTGTGTCTGTGAGCCTGGTCTCCTTTAAGCCATCAAATGTTAATGCTGTATGATCTGGGATCAAGAAGGGGCAGCTAAGACTAGGAAGCTAGCAGTTCATTATTCTAAGCAGTTTTTCTGAGTAGTTCCTGCTACTCCATCCTCTTTGACACTACCAACTTCTCTCAGCAGGGCCAGGGATAGAATCAAGGATTCTTCCAGAAAAAGAAATGGGGTGTGGAACTAGAAATAATATTATCTCCTCCTATCAGGCTCAGCTCCTGACTCTCTAAATTACAGCCTTCTTATAGTAGAGATGTCGCTGCTCCTGCTACCTCCTCCTCCAACTGGTAATATAATATTCATTTGACAAAGCATTAATGTCATCCACTCTCCCTTCTAACCTGTATCAGCTCCTGATTCTCTGAACTTTGTCTCCCCACTGTCCCTACTCGAGTAGCATTTTTCCCTCCCACCCCATCCCTATGGTTACCTTTTTAAGTATTTGTTTTCCCCATAATTTCCTTGAAGACTCTGGTTTGGTTTTTTTTTTTTTTTTGGTGTTTATTTTTGCTTGTATTTACATATGCAGCACTTAGTACAGTGCCTGGTACATAATAATTACTTAATAAATACTTTATATATGAAATGATTTAATATTCACAGTGGAGAATCCCAGCCAAAGTCCCAACTGGAGAATTGTATCCTGCTTTCCATGGGTACTTAATATTTCTTTATCATTCATTTCCATGCTTAGCATCTTGACCCTAAATACAGTTTAAGCTCAAAAGTTTGTGGACTGTGATCTTGTCTAAGCCAATTTTCCAAATACCAGTCCATCCTTTTTTACTTAATTACTCAGAACTAACTGTATGTAGATGCAAAAGAAGAGATATATTTCAGAGATGTATCTTAGTTCACAAGCATGTGCCATCAGTTTGATATGGGATCTGGGGCAAGCCATTTCCCATACTTGGCTTTCAATTTTTTTACTTGTTCAGCAAAAAGGTTCAAGCTAGATGACTTACAGTTCTAGCCTTCTCTGGGTCCCAGATATGGAGTCTCAACCAATAACTTGCTTGTTCATCATAGGATGTACATTCAAACATCATCCTATCACTTTCATAGAGTTTTTTCTCATCCCTCCTGCTGTTAGATATTCACCATCTAACCTCATACTGTTTTATAAGCTTCTTACTTTGACCATATCCAAGTTTGTATTGCACTTATTTGACACATGATCTATGGTCTAGCCCTCATAGACATTGTCAAAGGAAGTAAACTCTTTGGAGAAGGGACCCACAATCCTTATATAACCACTACCACCAACTGCTAAGCAACTACCATTGAGAAAGAAGGCAAGTAAGCCTAATGGAAGTAGAAAGGTATCATAGGAGACAGACAGGAGAGAGTATATGCCAGACAAGTAGAAAAAATGTTGCCACCTTGGTCATCTTCTCTGGTGGAGATAGCGTAGGACCTAAAGTCCAAGGGCCTCAGAAATTTCAGTACTTCCTGGACCACTGATCTTGCTTCCAGACCAACACCCATAGCCACTAACTAGTGGAAAACCTCAAGGAAAAGGAATCCGTCATTTCCAACCTCATAAATGCCAATTGCCAACCAGCTCCATCAATAGGCAGATAGGCCCCAAACTCTGTGCAGCAACCATGTTCCCAAGACCACCAACCCTGCTACCACCTGGTTCCCACAGCTATCATTCAGGGGAGCAAGATGCAATCTATCAACTGCCTCTGTTTTAGACTCCTCAGAAGCTACAGCTACCATACAACTAGGAAACAAGGCTCTTGCCACCATCAAAGTTTTAACATCACAAATAGATATGGTTTTACCAAAGAAAACAACATGAAAAAGACAGACTTACATATGCAGTGCCGCTGTGCCCAAAGACCATGGGGTTCTATTTTCCATTCAAACCTTTCTCTTTTGTCTTCTCTTATTAGAATGTGAGCTCTTTGATCCATGTATGCCTTGCTTTTCTGTTTGAATCCTTAGTGATTAGCACAATGGCAGGCATTACTTCACATACTAAGCACTTAATAAATGTTTTTGCATTTGTCCATTCAATATTGCTAGTATGGCTGATTAATCTCAGACCATTATGACCATGAATTGTTGACAGCGAACCAGTTCTCCTAGTTCTAAGTCTGGTGTTATCTTCTGAAGTCAACCTCAGCAAGGAGAGCTGACCTGTGGCCTTTCCATCTCTCTGTTCACAGTGAGGCTCAATCTACTCTGTTCTGAGGAATTGGAGCTCCCTGTCATGCTGGCCTTCTCAGTCTCTCCCTGACCAGAAGCAGTTTGCCCACCTCTCCCCACCATGTTTTTAATCTTCTCTCACCTCTTAAAACCAAAGTTGCTAACTTCTTGTTACTGATTGATTATTCTGCTGATGGAGAGAAACGATTCCCCCCTTGTTAAATCCCAACTACCTCATTTTCCATACCTCATAAATTAACAGCTTTACATCAGGATCACATCAGTGCCACAGTGACTCTCTTTAGAGTTGAGGAATAAAAGAAAGAAAAAAAGGATAGAAGGAAAATAAAAAAATAACTGAGACTGAACTGTTTTCCAGTTGTTCTCAAAGTTCAGTCTTTCACTTCTTAGATTCTTAGGGTCAAAGCCAGAGAACTAACCTTTGAGAATCACGGAAGTACTGACCTCATCAGGGGCCAAAATGGCCCAAGGGAAAATAGAAGAAAAGAAAGAGGGTAAGGTGATCTCAAATATTCCCTCTGCTTTCTATGTGTTTCAAAAAGGAACAGGTCTGAGGCCATGTTCAATCCAGCATGATTCTTGGAAATTCACCCTTTACTAGCAAAGGGCTTTCCTCAGATGGAGATACACACACACACACACACACACACACGTATATATTAATTTTTTCTGCCCATATAAAGCACTGAAGACCAAAGCAGCTAGAAACTTATTTAGGGGCTCATTAAAATGATTATCAGGTTTTTTATTTCACATTTTATTTGAAAATTCAGAGCATATAAACCTGTAGCCTGACTTCTCTCTGCAGAACCTTTTGTAGTTTGCATAAAGGATTTATTTTTAAAAATAAACGTATGACTTGCAGTAAGACTATCCAGGCATTTTAAAGGAATAATAAAAAAATTAGCCATTTGCAGCTCTTCTTGGGGACTGTTCAAGTATGCTGAGCCAAGCCCTTAAATTGGATTTTTAGTATAGTGTTTTTGCAAAGAAACCTAACACAGAATACTACCCCTCAAAATTACAGATTTACACTGAAAAGGAAAATTTGTTCTTCTTTGACATGAAGTATCTGGTTGAGATTAGGCTGGAGATTTTTTCAAATACATTTTTCTGTATGATCAAGAGAGATTCTGTCACTACTTTAACAGCTATTCCATTCCCAATGACCAGCACTGGTTTGGAAAAGGGAGGATACTGCTGTTAGAGCCAGTAGAGTACAGCCATCGGTGCTAAACAGGAGGCCTTAACAAGAAGGATAGAACCACAGATTGAACAAGAATGAAGGGACTTCAAACTGCAGCACCAGAGAGTAAGGTTAGATAAAGGAAAAGCTCCCTGAACACTTAGGTGTGTTTGCCATAGCCTGGAAGAGGTAGAAGAAATTCTTTCCTGAATGTCTTTAAGAAAAAAGTAAGAAGGGAAGGGGTGTTTCAAGGGCAGGATAATGGACTACATGACCCCTCAAGGACCCTTACTGGAGTCTGATGATCCTGTGATTTTGTATTCAGCTCTTTCTTGGCAGGAACACAGCCTCATATAGAGGGAAGACATGGAGTTTCCTTCATTCTGTCTAAGGCCTAAGAAATGAGAAGGGAATGAGCCCAGGTATCAAGCCCTCTAGGAGAGAAAGCTGCCCACAAGCCTCCATTTCTGCCAGCAAAGGCCTAACAAGACATCAAGTGTTCTCATTTCAAAAGTAAATCAGCAAATACTCATTTAGCTCCAACTATGGGTTCTGCACTTGACCAATGAGTAAGAGGCAGGGTGGAAGGGAAAAGGATGACAAGAGTCGAATATATGAACCCCCCCCCAAGGACTTATCTAATCCAATTGGTTAGAAAAGTTGAGGTGATAATATTAATTTAATAATTTAACAATAATATGAGAATATTATTATTATATTAATAATATGAGAGGTAACATCTATGTAACACATGCTTCATGATAATCTTGTGAGATATTATCTTCATTTTACAGATATGCACAAAGCTGTGAGAGCTCTCCCCACTGAAACTACTTCATATTTTGTGTAAACTTTGTATTTATTTACTTTTGCCTCTCCCCATTCAGATGCAGGCAAGGGCTATTTCACTTTTGCCTTTATGGCCCTAATGATTAGCACTGGGGTCTTGTATGGAAAATATACTTCATAAGGATTTGCTGAACTGAAGTGACTGGAGGAGAGAAGACTTAAGCTGGAAAATGAGGGTTGAATAGACTAGACAGATGGGATACCTGTGCTTTTGTCACATCTCCCTTTGGGGTGGGAGCAGCGGATGTGTTGGTAATTATTTAAAAACTATCTCTCTGTGGGAGGGCAGAAACATACCCACAATACATTTCTAAGTTTAATCTATGTCTTTCACATTTTCTCCATCATTTTTTATCTGGACACAACACAATAAATCAAGGACTAACTTGTAGCATTTGCTGATTTCTCAGATGTAAATGTTCTCACTGAAAATTTCAAAATCTATTCTTGAGTATTAGCTGAGCTGGCTTCGGCATACTCCAAGTTACGAGCATCTGGAAAGTATGGACCCAATTCTTATTTAACTGCATGTTGGTTGCTGATTAATTAATTGTGTAATTAAGTCAAATTAAAGGAGCAAGGGTGCAGCTAGGAGGCCTAGTTGGTAGAGTACTGGATACAGAGTCAGGAAACGTTGAGTTCAAATCTAGCCTGATATATTTACTAGCTGTGTGATTCTGGGCAGGTAGCTTAGCCCAGTGGTGTCAAATTCAAATAGAAATGGGGGCCTCTAAAACATACGAAAGGATCTGTGAGGGCCACATGTTGACTTAGAAAATCACATATCAATATTATCTATGTTTTATTGTACTTATTTTGTTAAATATCTACAAATTATATTTTGATGTGGTTTTTGATAAGCAAGCTACATGGGTTATACCTCTGATTTGGTTTCTATTTGCCTCCGTTTCCTCATCTATAAAATAGGGATAATAACAGCAGCTACTTCTCAAGGTTGTAAATAAGGATAAAATTAGATATTTGTAAAATGACTTGCAAACTTTAAACTCACTATATAAATGATAGATTTTATCAATATTATTATTCGAAACATAGAGGTGGTGATGGACCTGGTGGTTAGAAGGTGATCCAGAAAGGTGATTATAAGTCAGGGTCTATGTTAAAGAGTCCTAAGAGATGTGAATGGATAAACAGAATGGAGTCAGATGGTGTAGGGCCTTGAAAATCATCAGGGAAGGCTGGGATCCATTAGATAGAAAAATAAGGACTCTCTGAAGGTATGTGAGGACGAGAAGTTAACAGGATGAAAGAAGCATGTAAGTAAAATATGTTAAGGAGGGAAGAAGGGCTGATGTTAAGCCTCTTATCCTAATGAGGCTGTATAGCTTCTTACCTCCCAGTGAGGCATCACCACTCTCACTTCCCCATGCCAGACTGTTTCAGGGTAAGCTTTCAGAGCACCCCAGGCAAGCATATTCTTATAGACAAAGGTACACTAAGGCAATGTATTCTCACTCTTGCCCTCACACAGTTATAAATTAAACGGATTTCACTGCCCTCAAGGAACAGTTTTCTTTTAACAACAACAGCCCAAAAAACAGGCTGCATTTCTTCATCTTCAGTGAGATTAGCCAAGCAGAGAGATTGCTACTGGCAGGGAGCTCATCTCCCTCACCCTGTCCCCTCATTACCAGTCCAAGGTCAGAGTGACAGTAGTCAGTTCACAGCAGATACTGATGCTGAGACCATCTATATAATGAGCAGAGAGTTCCCTAGGATCCTCAAGACTACTAAATGGCTGGAGGGCTGATTCAGAGGCCTACATGCTGACCTGATAGCCAAAGGCAAGAAGCTTGGATCAGGAACAAATGGAGGCCTGGGTCAGGGATGGTGGCTCTATCTTGAGGGTACCCTGGGACCAACAGCAGCAAATTCATTTTGGATTCTGGCTGCAACTCAGAGATTTGTCAAGCAGCACCAGCACTGATCAAACAGGAAGGGAAAACAGAAGTTAGAGAAGAAGGCAAAGAAAAAGGCATCCTCATCCCATCCCCATCCCAGGAGTGATAGAGCAGAGGTTGGCTGCCTGGGGTGCCTGTGTCAGACAAACTACCTTCAAATTCTCTGCCATGCTACCTATGTGACCTCAGGTATAGCATTTCACCTCTGGGGCCCTGTGCTACCCTATCTATAGGATGGAAGGATTGAATTAGGACATAGGATGGGGATAGAAGAAACCTTAAAGATCATCCTGCCCCAAAATTTAATATTTCAGCTAAAGAAATTGCAACTGTAGGCTACTGAAATATAAGTGAAATGACTTGTCAAAGTTGACACAGGTAGAAAATGGCAGAATCAGAATTTGAACCAATGTCCTCTTACTCTTTCTACATCGCCATACTGATTCTACGGCTCATCACACCCAGTCCTACCATTCAGCTCTTAGCAAAGTGGCTGGAGTATTGTTGTTGTTCAGTCACTTCAGTAATATCTGACTCTTTGTGTCCCAATTTGAGGCTTTCTTGCCAAAGATATTGAAGTACTTTGCCATTCCTTTGCCCAGCTCATTGTAGAAATGAGGAAACTGAAACAAACAGGGTTGGTTAAATGACTTGCCCAGGGTTACATAGCTACTAAGTATCTAAGGATGGATTTGAACTCAGGTCTTCCTCACTCCAAGCCCAGCGCTCTATCCACTGTGCCACCTATCTACCCAGCTAGCATATAGTAGGTACTTAATAACCGTTTGCTGACGTTATTTGATTTAATGCATGAAAACATCCACTTTCTACATTTATTGTTATTCAGTGTTAGTATGTGAAGATTCCCAACTTTGAGGAATCACTCCTGTCCCAATAGAATCACATTTTATACTTATAAGAGGGCATTCATTTAAAAAAATTAGCATTCAGTGAATCATGCCCTATTCTCAAATTTTGAAAATATGCCCCTTTCAACCACTATTTAACTACCTGACCTGTCCCTGTCTCCCTAGATCATTGATTCCTTATACACATTCCTCATCAGATCATCCAAACCATCTCCGCTTCCATCACTGACTTGTTCCCTGAATTCTTCTGCCTAGCATGAGTCTGCCCTAGCACTCAATCCTCCCAAGATTTAGTGCAAGGGATGCATAACCAGTTTCACATTTTCTCCATCAACAGACACTAATAGCACAAGTATTATCTTATGATGGAACAAGAAATGTTTTGTTGGTATATACAATGAGCATATCTCAAAAATGTTGGAGATCACTGATCTACAACAAGCAACTTCTACGTTCAAGGTCATGTCATCAGGACCCTGGGGAATATAAAGATGAATTAGGAATGGTCCCTGTTGTCTGTATGCCTACAACTAGCAGAACCTACTCATCACCCATACCACGGAACGTAAGCTTCCTGATAGCAGAGACTTCTTAATTTTTATATTTGGTTTCTGAGTGCTTAACATAGGGTCTTTCACATTGTAGGAGGAGAGAATAATTAAGAGAATGCATTCTAGATCTGTGATTTCATCACTATAGGGAACACTTGGTGTGGGACCCATGCAGAGCCACTGGTTAATAGTTTATAGTCTTAGAAAGTTTCCTAAGGTCCTGTTATTAAGTGACTTGTCCAAGATTGTATAGCTATTATGTCTCAAAGGCAGCAGGGACAGCTAGGTGGTGCTGTGGATAGAGTACTGTGACCGCAAACTCAAGAAGACTAATCTTCCTCAGTTCAAATCTGGCCTTAAACACTTACTAGTTGTGTAACCCTGGGCAAATGGCTTAACTTTGTTTGCCTCAATTTCCTTACGTGTAAAATGAGCTGGAAAATAAAAGGGCAAACCACTCTAGTATCTTTGCTAAGAAAACCCCAAATGAAGTCATGAACAGTCAGACGTGATTGAAATGACTGAACAACAAGGTATCCTACCTTCAAGGTCCACCTTCTATCCAGTCTACAAGACAGTTTCTCACTTTGCGTTTAATTGATGTATAATAAGCGTTTGTTGAATCGAATAGAAAATGCAATGGTGCCAACTAGTCTCTGCTAAATTCCAGATGAGGTGCATGCCCAAGCCAACATAATATCAGCAGATGTTCTATAACCACTCTCAGCTGCTGCCACTCAGCTGCTGCCCATCATTTCTGTTTTCCATATTTATGTATTTCCTTGCTATCAAACACTACTTTTATCATGTCATATTCGTTTTCAAGAACCTATCATCCACCTAATAGCCACTTATTGTCTACAATATGGAATTTAACTTGCTCTGCCTGGCTCTCAAGGTTCTCCATAAATTGGCAGCAACTTCCCTATTCAACCTTGTTTCCCATTGCTTTTGGACATGTTTTATTCATCCCTATACCCCCCTCAGCACCTAGCATAGATCCAGTCTTCTATGAAATAGGTGTCAATATTTGTTGAATGAATAAATTGCTTCCTTATTGTTTCATATCTGTAAGTCTTACTTCACAACTAGTATTAAGGGAGGATCTCTGGCAGCCAGAAACAGTATGAGTATGTCACATACATATAAGCAAAGTCCCCAGGGACAAACTCACCTGAGATCACTCTAAATAGAAGTACTGCAGGAATACCTAAAGCTTGCAAAAATGAGAAGGTAGGGAGAAGTCCCAGGATACACATGAGTCAAGAAGAGGCTTGGAGCAATGAACATACTTCTTTTTTCCTGGAAATCTTTGGGTAAGGGCTGGACACCCACATGGAGAGATAATATACAGGGGATTAATGCTCAGAATCCTGCTCAGTCCTAAAGAGCAAACTAGCACAATCTAAAGTAATCAAGACCATCTGATGGAGATGCTGTCCTACTTAAATCTTAAAGAAAATATCAGTGCAAACAAGTTCAATTTGCCTTCTCCCTGAGCCTCCTTGGAGAGCTGCCAACATTCTAAGAGGATTGCTTTTTGCTGAACTAGATGCTGTAATCAAGAATCCTGCCTCCTTCCTCCCCATACCTCTCTTGTGCTTGGTCCTCAAGTACCCACTCATTGGATACAAGCTTTGTCTTTTATTATCACTATGTGTAATAATATTATCTCTTCCGTAGTTTGAAAATGCTTTGATGACAAGCTCCATGCCCTGTTTATTTGGGCATTCTCCTAAAATGTTAAATAATAATATTTTTAAACTGCACCTATATGAAGTGCCTTAAGGTTAACAAAGCACTTTCCTTACAACTTTGAGGCAGTAGGTGTATTTTTACTCTAATTTCCAGATGAAAAAACTGAGGTTCAGAGAGGTAAACAAACATGCCCATGGTTAATATGCTCCTTCTTAAATGAATTAGCTGGTTTGGAGCTCTCTCTTGGTTTCTTCCTAGGGCATGGCTGTCCCCAAGATAAATCATTTGGCTCAGATTCTCAGGCTAGGAAAGCTTGGGAATCTCAGATCTCTTGTTTTTTGACATAAGATAAGAAAAAAGAGAAAATGAATGGCAATCAGGAACTCTTCTTTCTATCTTCATGGTTGAACACATCTCATCCCCTGCAATGAATGGGAGACATACAACAGAGAGAGATATCTTCACCTCCACCTGCTACACTTTCTCTATGAGGAAGGCATAAAAAAAGAGGCAAAATGAGAACAGCCCTAAGATTAATTGGTTAGTTTGCTTCAAGTCACTCCAAGCACTAAGCCTTCATCATGGGTTGGGTTTTTTTGGTATTGTTTGTCTTTAAAAGGTATGATCAGGCAAATCTATATTCTTTATGGAGAGGTACCTTAGAAAGTCTCAAACAAAGGCTCACCCTGATCTAAGTTTTTCAGTTCAGTAGTGGTGCTCCTGGACCCATCTCTTATACTCCTCTAGAACAGAGGTTGACAAACTTTCAGCAAACTATGGTTTCCCCACAGTCTGTGAGCTAACAATGTTTTTTACCATTTTTACATGCAATAAAACTTTATTTACAGATGTAAAAATCATTGTTAGTTCAGACAAAAACAAGTGAACCAAATTCATCATTTGTTGACTACTGCTCTAGACTATATACCCAGTTTCTAAATCATAAAACACTGGGCTTAAAAGGGACCCTAGAGATAATAGGATCATAGATTTAGAGCTAGAAGAAAATGTCTAGATCATCTAGTGTAATGCTCTCATTTCTTCTTCAGGATCTTTGGTCCTAATTATCAATACTGTTTCAATTTTTATTGTTTATTCTTTCAGTTTATATTCTTGTAGTCATTGTCCGTACAGTTCTCCTGGACCTATTTATTTACTTCGCTTTACATCAATTCATTACATCAATTCATATATGTCATTTCCTGTTTTTTTTATTCTTCATATTCATTTGTTTATACTTGTGCACCATGGTTTGATAAGACCATTCCACAACTGATAAGTAACTCTTTTGTTACTAGTTGTTTGGTCATACAAGAAGCAGGGTCTATTGCTGATTTTTTTCCATATTAGTACATGTTGTGAAAGAAAACACAAATCAAACACACACACACACACACACACACACACACAAACAATAAAGCCTTTAAAAATTTGGATGCTATACCACTTGATGTATATATGTTTAGTATTGATATTACTTCATTGTCTATGGCACCTTTTAGCAGGATATAGTTTCCTTCCCTATCTCTTTTTAATTAGATCTACTTTTGCTCTAAGATCATGATTGCTACCCCTACTTTTTTTTTGCTGCAGATGAAACATAATGGATTCTTACCCTTAACCTTACCTTTACTCTAGGTGTATCTGCTGCTTCAAATATGTTTCTTGTAAATAACATATCATAGGACTGGGTTTTATTATCCAATCTGCTATCCACTTCCATTTTATTGGCAAGTTAATCCCATTCACATTCACAGTTATGATCCCTATGCATTTCCCTCAAACCTGTTTTTCCCATTTATTCTTTTCTGTCTGTCATTGTTCACCCTGCCTCTCCTCACAAGTGTTTTATATCTGACTACCACCTCAGCCAATCTGCATCCTTCCCATTAAGTCCTTTCTCTTATTTCTCCTTCCTTATAGAGTATGATAGGTTTCTATTCCCAACTGAGTGTGTATATTATTCCGTCTTTGAGCTAATTCCAACCAGAATAAGATTCAACCATTGCCTGCCACTATTACCTCTCCATCTTCAGTATGATTGCTCTTTCAGACGCTTCTTTTATGTGAGATAATTTACCCCATTCTACCTCTCTCTTTCCTCTTCTCCTAGTGCATCTCAACCCTTAGTTTTGTTTTTTTCACATATCATCACACCATAGTCAACTCATAATTGAGACCCTATGTCTATGTGTATTCCTTCTAACTGCCCTAATAGTTATCAAAGTCTTAAGAGTAAAAGCATCATTTTCTCATCTAGGAATATAAACAGTTTAACCTTACTGAATCCTTTATGTTTTCTCTTTCTTGTCTATATTCTTATGTTTCTTTTGAGTCTTGTATTTGAAAATCAAACTTTCTATTCAGTTATAGTCTTTTAATCAGGAATGCTTAACAGTTTTCTGTTTCATCAAATATCCATCCCATCTCCCAAAGGATCATACTCAGTTTCAATGGTTACGTGATTCTTGGTTGTAATCTTAGCTTAGTTGCCTTCTGTAATATCAATATGTCCTCCAATCCTTTAATGTAGAAGTTGCTAAATCTGATGTAAGTCTGACTGTAACTCCACAATATTTGAATTGTTTCTTTCTGGCTGCTTGAAGTATTTTCTCCTTGTCAACTGGGAGCTCTGGAATTTTCCTATAATATTCCTGGGAGTTTTTATTCTGGGATCTCTTTCAGGAGGTCATCAGTAGATTGTTTAAATTTTCATTTTATCCTCTGCTTCTAGGATATCAAAGGGATTTTCTTTGAAAATTTATTGAAATATGATTTCTATGCTCTCTCTTTTTTATCATGGCTTTCAGGTAACCCAATAATTCTTAAATTATGTCTCTTTGATCTATTTTCTAGACAGTTGAGATATTCCATATTTTTTTCTAATTTTTTCATTCTTTTGATTTTGTTTGCAATTCTACTTTTTAAGAAGTTGTTTTCTTCCATGAAATTTGTGCTTCTTTTTCTATTTGGCCAATTCTACCTTGGGCAATGCCACAGAGTCCAGCACCTAGTCCCAACAAAGTGTCCTCTGTATATTTCTGACCAGTGATCTGGCCCCCTTACCATTTGTGGGCTGAGAGCTCTAGAAGTTGATGATGATTCAGTTGCCCCCAACACCTGCACTGGCTTGCTGGGGCATGGCCTGCTTCTGGTTTTCCTGGGATACCTGCACTGGATAGTACTCCACTCACCTCAGTGAGAGAGACCTCTTCTGTCAGCCTTCTCATTTGTTTCACCTCATCTTTTTATTGGTTTTGTTACTCCAGAATTGATTTTGAGACATTACTTTAAAGTTGTTTGGAAGAGAATTTGGGAGAGCTCAGTGAGTTCCTACCCTACTCTACCATCTTGGCTCTCCCCTACTATTGTTAACATATAACATATTTTATCGTTGTGGCTGAAGGTATTCCCAATACCTGTAAAGTTAACAGTCTGCTGTTTTACTGGACAAACCTAAACTCTGCTCCACTAGACTGCCATGTCTTTCTGATGTAAGATGTCAGTGGGGGAGGGGAAAGAAACCCTACCTCTACATCTTCCCCTTAGTTATACTCTTGGAAAGGTAAAAGGGAGTCCTCAAAAACTGGCTTCTTCTTGCATAGCTAGCTCTCTTCTCCACTGACTGAGAGTTGAGTCAGCCTCTCTTATAAAGACCATAAATGTAGCTGATCCTCATACATTTGCCTTCATTCAATGGCCAGTACTTATAATGTTATCAGGCTATTTTTACTCTTACCAAGGTATTTAGCTAATTCCTTACACCTATTTATGGTATGAGGATATGGAATATTCAGGAACGACTCACACTTCTGATATGAGAGCTTACTGAGTCCTTTTTAGGGCTATTCACTCATCTTTGGTGTCTACCTTCACCCAACTCTTGCCTATGTCTCTAAGAAGTTGTAGTATGCACAGCAACCCAACCATCTCAGCAGACAAGCTCAACCAGGTTGAAGGTAACTGACAGACCTCAAATTTGTCAGTAAGTCAGGGGGATCTCTACTGCAAGGACATGAAGACTTTCCCTGGCAGAATGGGCAAATGAGAACAACTGGGTCCAATGGCCATGAAGATGACTGAAGCAGAGACTATGGAATGCTTAGAGCTTGATGAGGCATCAATGTCACCTGGGTTATCATGAGTTGTCTTGATTTTTGTCCCCCCACTGTACTTCAATGACTCAAGAAGAGAGAGTGAGGCCAGTGACTTTGCACAACTATGCCTCACTTAAATTCAAATCAAGTGCAGATCAAGGCATCACCCAGGATGTCAAGGGTCCTCTTCAAAAGGAAGAACAATAAAAAACTTATGATACTATTTAAAAAAAAAAAACTTCACTGTCTTACATAAGTAAGTTCTATTAACCTGAGGAGATGAGACAATGTGATACATAAGAGGAAGAAGTCTGGATTTAGAATCAGAAAATGTGAATTCAAATCTCAAGTCTCTCACTTAGTACTACATATGTGTCACTGCATCAGAGACACTTACTTATCATTAAAACAAGAAGGTTGGGCTAGATCGTTGTTGTCAAACTCAAATAGAAACAGGGGTCTCTAAACTGTAGGATCACTTCAACTGTAGGATGAAGTCAACATGCTGACTTAAAAACATATATTAACAAGATCTATGTTTTATTTTATTTTTATTTATTATGTTAAATATTTGTGAATTATATTTTAATCTGGTTTGGCTACACAAGAGTGTTGCACCACTAATGCAATCTATGTGTCTGACAGCTCTGATCTAGATTACTTCCAAGGCCCCTTTCTGTTCTACATAACTATGAAATAGACTTCCCACATTAGTACTTCTTTCTAAAGACAAAATATTGGAACTTTCTTATGTAACTTGCCATCTCACCCCAAAAGAACGCCCTCTTCTATCTCCCATCTCAGGGTTAACCACTGCAGTAAAAACATATCTTAAAAAGATTATTTTAAGTGAAGTTGGGAGGGGAGTATCATTGTCACAAACCTTAACTGTGACCAATGGTTATGTTGTTGAATCACAAAAATGTTGTTGGTATAAATAGCATTCAATGAAATGTATAATGTATATTTAACAACCAAACAGAACCCTTCTGTGCTTCAAAGAACTCTGACAGATAATTCCTATTGTACTTCTGCAGGGTAGCCTAGAAGTAATTATCCTTCTCACTAGTAAATCAATTAGGAATGGATAGATCTAACTCATTTCTCTTCCTCCAAGAAACAGCTAATCCTTTAAATACTAATGAGCAAGAAGCCTCAGGTAACTGTGTTAAGGCTAATATAATCATGACAGAATCTCAACTGGTCCATACACCGGTCTTGCTGAGGAAGACTATTTGTGACTTATTGCCTCTCATCCTTTCATTCCTCTTCAAGCACACACATGCACACATGACGCTCATGCATGCACGTGCATGAGCGCGTGCACACACATGCGCGCGCGCACACACACACACACACACACACACACCATATTATACCTATGAAGACTTCAGCTGTCTTTTCTACACTCACAGACAGCTTGTTCATGAAGCTGTCTCCAAACCTGCAGGTGGCTGTCATTTGCGAGCCCAGGCAATTAGGACAGAACATTTCTGAACTGTCCTGAAATATCGAAGGGAGGTTAACAAACAGCCCTATCAGCTGAGCCAAAAACTCTCCATGCTAATTCACAAGCCTATCAGACTCTTTGTCTAATCTGTCATCTAACAAAGGAAAGAATGCAGACTAGTAGAGAGACAGTAAATACTGGCAAGAGCTAAGGATGGGCCATTATGTGCCACTTCAAGCAGATGGATCAATCCACACTAATGAGCTCCAAGATCCATATGAACATTTAGCTCTTCAGTGGAGAGGAGGTGAGCCACCACCACAAAGTTAACCCAGCAGCTAATCTGGCAGTCGCATGTCATCTCACTTTTCATCTTCAAAGCCTCAAACCCAG
Organism: Notamacropus eugenii; assembly: GCF_028372415.1. Lineage (NCBI taxonomy): Eukaryota > Metazoa > Chordata > Mammalia > Diprotodontia > Macropodidae > Notamacropus > Notamacropus eugenii. The sequence continues at coordinate 183,589,265 of NC_092872.1, read as the reverse complement.
CTAACACCTAGACAAAGAAGATAAGTAGAAGGTGGCTCACAAAAGGAAAAAAGTAGGAATTCAAGATTCATTCAAACACAGCCAGGGAAAAATGGAGTCATTAAAGCAGGGGCCCAGCTACCTCCTAATTGGAACTTTCTTTGGAGGAGTTAAAATTATTTTCCCAGAAATTATTTCATTTGGAGGACTGGAAGTAAAATCTCAGCCCTGGAGCTTAAAAACCCCACTGGACACATTTCATCGACTAGAATAACAAATGGAAAATGAGATAAAAAGTACATATATTGATTTTTCTCTTCTGAAATTAAATGTTTACTAGAAATCCACATTAGAAGTTCTTTGAACATTGAAAAGGCACCAAACTAACGTTAATTTTAATTTTGAGACTAAGTATATTTACATATATATGCATACATATGTGTGTATATATACATACATGTATATATATTACGGTGTTATATGAATACATATTGCATATATATGTGTATGTGTGCCCAATTTTTGTTTTGCCTGGATCACATTTGTTGGTCTTACAGCCCTTATGAAGATACAGTAGCCTTCTGTTCAACACACAAATCATTAGTCTAAAAACAAATGTTAACACAACCATAAATCTAATAATTTGCTGACATTAAAATGATATCAGCTGGATAACAGAAAGGGAAGACTACAGATATTCCAAAGATAAAATAAAGAACAAAAAAGAATCTTCAATCATTACTCTGAAAATAATTTGAAATTCTGTAATTTATTCAAGGAAAAATTTTCCTATCATTGTCTTCATAACTCCCACAAAGTTTTTAGTTGAAGAGAATAGGGGATAGATAAAATTCCATGTCAAGTAAAATCCCAATTATCCAGAATAGTTGAGGAAAGGGTAATTTTGTCAAACAGAATAATCGCAGAGTTTTAACAATTGAATGGCAGACCTCATAGAGCTCCCTGTCAAAAATGGCATTCCATTTGGGCTAAATGACCAGCAGTCAGGGATTTATAGAAGAAATTCATGCCTGAAAGAAGGTGCTTTCGACTCTGAAATTGATAATTGTGTGAATATCCCGATTAAGTGCAAGTTGCCACATATGGCATATTTGGATTACCAGTTTACTATATAATAAAACACTCTTTAGCACTAAAATCTCACAGAACATATTTCTGAATTGGTTTGATGATTCAAAAGGCACCTTAGGTTCTTACAGGTCCATTATGAACATCCATACACACTGCTCTTTAAAATAAATCCCTGATATCAGCTTGTCACAATTCTGTGCTACCCATATTCTGCATCAACGGGAGTTTACTTCTTGCGTGATTGTCTTGGAGAATGATGGAGACAAGAACTAGTCTTTGTTTGTTGGCACATGATGCCTGAAAAAAAAATGAGCATTCAAAAAACCATACGCTAGATGCTCTTTCTGAGAAGTGGGAGTTGCTGATATCCCCTAGGCTAGGTGAGTATCCTTCAAGTTATACAGCATTAACATCTACATGGAATTTTTCATTCATCAGTCTATCCCTTTTTCTGATCCGTGTCATGCCTCATTTCCCCTCATAAGCTTCTGGGTTAAAGGATCTAACATCATAAAGAAGACAATTGCAATAGTTTAGGGAGAAGGAAAAGAGGAAGATCAAGAAGTTACAACTTAAAGAATAAATGTAATAAACTTGAAAATTGCTCCAGAATATGCTCTCATGAAGACACACACATACACACATACATGCAAAAAAAAAAAACCCAAACTCTATAAATATGCAATTTACCCACAAACATAGACAGAATTACCTAATGAATCCATATCTCTGATTATGGAAGTGGACGAAATATTTACAGACGCTCATGACATAGCAGAAAACAATGAAAGCAGACTCTGGGGACCTAGATTCTAGCCTTCTACTTTGCTCCCCTGAAACTCACATGGTATTTTTTAAATTAAAACTTAAATACATAATAAGAAAAGGAACACACTGTAAACTTAAATTTAAAACAAATATAAAAGAAGAAAAGAAAAAACATGTCATGTGTACAGCAGAACACTAGAGAGGACTCAAAATATATAACAATAAATTTCCATTTCAAGAAAGCTATATATTAAACACTACATCTTGTGCTGAGAGCTGTCCATCCTTTCTTTGCTTTCTTGCAGGTTTTCTTTTGTTCTCTGATGTACACTTTTTACTTTGTTCTAGATTTTTTTTTTACATATTTTTAATGTACTTACTTCAAGGCTTCAAGGATCTGTGATTCTGTCAATGTGGACATTTCTTACATAGACTCGGATCACAAAGTCCCTTTATAATTTATTGTTGTTGTTCAGTTATTTCAGTCATGTCCTTCTTTTAGTGACCCTGGTTGGGGTTTTCTTGGCAAAGATACTGGAGTGGTTTGCCATTTTCTTTTCCTACTTATTTGACAAATAGGGAAATTGAGGCAAACAGGGTTAAATAACTTGCCCAGGGTCACATAGCTAGACTGGATTTGAATACAGGTCTTCCTGATGACAAGTGTAGAGCTCTATTCACAGTGCCACCTAGCTGCCCTAGTTACAATTTATAAATGGCTTTTAAAAGATACTGTTATTTAAAAGTTCATCATACTGCAGTCAAACTGGCAATAAAGCTTTCTATGCTAGAAGGCTGATCCAGGGACAGAAGACACACAGTCTGCCTCTGGAACCATGCTAATACACTTATTATGTATAATTTTCATTGTACGCTTATCTGCGTACATGCCATATTTCCCTAATAAGTCCCACCAAGGGCAGTGACCATGATTTGTTTAAATTGTATATTTTCTTCAGTGCCTTACAATGCTCTTCACTCACTGGAGTCATAAAACTTGTTTGTTGTGTGACCTTAGCTGAATCACTTAACTCAAAAACCTAATATTTGGATGACCAATCCCAGGGAATTGTCCTGAGGAAAGCATTTTGCACTATTGCCATGGGGAACTTGTCCCTTAGATGACTCCTATTCTCTCTCATCTTCAATATCAATTTTATCTATTGGCTCCTTTCTTTCTGCCAACAAATATGCCTACATCTCTCTATTTCAGGGGTGGGGAACCTGTGACCCTGTAAGCCCTTAAGTGTGACTCTCTGACTAAATCCAAACTTCACAGAACAGATCCCCTTAATAAAAGGTCACATGCATCTCCCACCCCTGCACGTCCTTTAAGAGATCATTGTTTAACACTTATCATCCCCTTGAGATATCATCCTGTAATGGTTCTCTCTTTAATAGTCAAATCCCTAGAAAGAGTTTTGTACACTTGCTGCTGTAACTTCCTCATTTCCCATCAGTTTTTCAGGCTTCTAAAATCTGCCTTCTGATCCCATCACTCAAAACAAGATGGTCTCTCAAAGGTTATCAAAATCTTCATAATTATGAATATTACATCTTTCTCCTCTTTCATGAACTTTAGATTCTAGCCAGTGGTCTACTAGGTAGTACCCCATCCTAGGCTTTCTACCTTCTATGTCTGCATGTTCACATAGGATGCCCTAAGATTCTGAAATACACCCCCTCCTCACATCCAACTATCAGGTGGCTCTTCCAGTGAAAATCTTTTCCTGACATCCCTGTTGTCAATGTCCTCTTCCTCAAGGAACTTTATATCTACTTATCTGAGTTTATGTTCTATCCTTCCAATGATTCTAATCATAGTGAAAATGTTTATAAGCCTACAAATAATATTTGGGTGTGTCATTTTTTCTGTCTATTATTTAGCACATAACCTGCTTAAAATAATTAAACAGTGGCTGATACAAATGCACACTTAAAGGTTTCCATAATGTTTCCAACCTCCAAAGCTTTGCACTTCTCAAAGTACACAGTTCTCACATACTTCCAAAGTATATGAGAACACTTTTATTGTGTTTGCTTGGCATGATGGAAAGAACACTGCACTAAGAGGCAGGAGGCTTTGATGGGACTACCAGCTCTACCACTATTCACAGCAGGGCTGAAGCAAGTCACTTTCCCTCAAAAAATCTTAGTTTCCTCTGCAAAAATGACAGAGTTGGACTATATGATATCTAAGCCACCTTCCAGGTATAAAATGCTAGGATTTCATAACTGATGATTAAAACATCCTAGAAATTAATGTGGCAAAAATAAAATCAGAAAGATAAAAAAAATAACCCACTGCAGTAGAGGAGAAGGTTTTCAACTTCATTTTGTTTGATTTTCTATTATCCTGAACCATGACCCTGGCCATGGAGATACCAGTATTCAGCTGATAAAATGGATACCATCTGGACAAAATAATGTTGATAGCTATCAAGGCACCTGAAGATAATAGGACCTCATCAGCCCGGAAATAGCATTACACCTGGACCTCAAAATTATACAAGCTTTGGCTGTAGAAAGCCAGCAACAGAGACAAGGAGAAAAGATGGAGACTAGAACTCCAGTTACTAAACAGCCTTAAATGCACTGGCAAGATTTCCTTATCAGATTTACAATACTATTTGCCATAAGTGACTGATACAGATACATATTTGAACTTGAGCGTTTTAGGGACAACATAAACTATTCTTATGTGAGTTGTACTTCCTGATTTCAACCAACCTCATTTGCTAGTTTAGCATTTCTGCCTTTGGAAGATGGCAAACTCTGGCTGCTTATGATCAAGTGGAGGCTGTGCAGTGAAAGATGCAAGCACTTTGAAATGATGAATTGATCCCTAAATTGGCTGCTGAACCACGATATGGTGAGAATTCAGTATTTTCAATGTACCTAAGTGCCGACCCAGTACATGAGGTCAGTTGAGTTCAGGAAAGACAACTCAAAGAATGCTCCATGGGATTGTCCAAGTTACACTATGATTAATACTCATACATGGTATAGTGGGAAAAAGATTACACTTAGAGTTAAAAGACCTGGGTACAAGTCCTAGTTCTAAATTTCCTAGGTATATGATTGTGGGCAAATGGTAATCTCCTTGAACTTCAGTTTTCATATCTTCAGAATGAGAAAAATACTACCACTTGAAATTTCTACTTTACAGGTTTGTTGTAAGACATTAAACCACAAAATACTACATTAAAGATGAGTTATTATTATTTTTATCATTATTATTCTTTTTCAGAAGTAATGTCAATTTAGATAGGGTCTAAATTGTAGGTATCTGAGTCTTTAAAGAAAGAGTTTGCTGTTCCTTGTGCACTACATTTCAAGGGACAGTGGTTCAGTAGATAGGGCACCAAGCTTGGAGTCAAGAAGACCTGAGATCAAATCTAGCTTACTAGCTGTCTGACCCAGGACAAGTTACTTAACCCTGTTTGCCTCAGTTTCCTCATCTGTAAAATCAGCTGGAGATGGAAATGGCAAACTACTCTAGTATCTTTGCCAAGAAAACCCCAAATGGGGTGGCAGAAAGCTGGACGCAACTGAAACAATTAAAGAACACAAAGGGCCATATTTCATAGAAGGAAAAGCACAGGCTCAATCACTGAGACTGTAAATCACTATTTTTCCAAATATTAATGTAGATTCATGAAAAATCTCTACTTAGCAATGTTTCTATGAGCCCTTGAGTCTAGATTTGCACTCATTGAGTGCAAAGACCGTCTTTTGCCTCGTCTTGTGTTCCTAGAACTACACATGCTACCTGGCACATTGCAGGCACTTAATAGACTTGACTGTGTATATTTGGAATAATTAAACCGCATTTTTAACCAAAATATTACATCATCTATTTTTTTCACGAGTCCAAGCTGACCTCCTCCCAGTTGTCCCAAATCAGTGAGACTTGACTGTATACAAACATAACCAGTTTCTTGATCGTTGCATTAGGAAGAAAGACAAAGAAATAAAGAGGAATAGCTATGGTTCTGTTTGTCCTCCATGATTCAGAAGAAAAACTACAGCACAGGGAAACAGGGCACTGTTTATTTTCTCCCGGTTGGCAAATGTAGTTACAGTCTGCTAATCCAAACTGAAGACTGTTTTCATTCTGAAAAGAGATGGAATGAAAGCTGAGCTAGAAAGGAGGATACCAGGTAGCTCTCTGGTTTCCAGCTGGCCTAACACGGGGAGGCCTTGGCTTACCTTCCGTTTGTTGGTAGGATTGACGTAAAGGTAACTCAGGACAGTCTTAAGCCCCACTTTGTCATTCAGTTTCTCATAGGTGGTGCCATAGTCTGTTGACCTATCGGGAGGAAAAAGAGAAAAACAGAGATAAAAGGAGATTGTTTTACAAAATGGGGTTTGTGCATAAGTGGGAAACAGGTTCCTGAACCTCTACTTTTGTTTCCAAATCACATGAGTGCTTAAAAGTTTTCTTCTGAGATTAAAAGCCCCATTAATTTTAGAAGTGCAATTATATTAATGTATCCGCTCACTACCTGAGCTCACCACCCTTTGCTCCCTACCTTTTCTCGGAGACCTACTTTTCTGCCCTTTCTGAATCTGTGTCGGTAAAAAGAACAGTCAGACACTTTACCACCTACACACTGAAAGTTCTTTGCTTCTACAACCCAATAGGGGAGATATAAATTCCCCCAGCAGATCTTCACTTCTACAATGGAGGATACCACCTTTAAGATACAGGGATAGTGTTAAAAATTCTGCTGTGCTGAGGTTGTCAGTAATAAGACCCTGATCAAGGGAAAGGGATTGCCTCTGCAAAACAAAATTTTAAAGACCCCAAGAAATATCTCTTCCTTCACCTTAGAAATCCAGAAATCTTTTGTTTCCTCCCTATCTCAAAAAAGGATCTGAAGGTCATTCAAATTGTTTTCTTTTAATTATTTCTGGCTTTATTACACATGACTATATGTACTCTACATTCTAACCAAATGGCTTATTTGTCACTCCTCGCATTCTACATTTCCTCTCCTTTAACATACTTTTCCATAAGCTGTCCTCTGTACCTAGAATGCTTACCTCTCACAACCACTCACTTTTAGAACCGCTCACTTCTTTAAAGGCTCTGGGCAAGTGCCATGTCCTGCAAAAAGCCAGTCTGGATTCGCTCATATGCTAGTGCCCCTCCTCCTGGAAATTTTTTTGTATATTTTACATTTCTATATCTCTATACACATAATCCTCTCACCCCTAGGATCTGAACTCCTTCACTACAGGACCGAGTTGTTTTCTTTTTTAATTCATTTTTTAATAAATTTGTGCTAGTGAAGGAAACAAATGACTGATAATAAATACCTTAAAATCTTACAATCTTAACTTTGCTAAGTAGGTTTATATTTAAACAGGGATAAAAGTCTTCAATTAAAGGGATGAGTGACATTTCAGGTAACTGAAGCAGAGGACATCTTCCAGGGTGGTAGTGCCTTCCACAGGGCTCCCTGAAATTATACACAAAGTTAGGCCTTATTCTTCCTAAGGTTAATGCTATCCCTACATGAAAAAGTAAAACTTTGGCAGGGCAGGAACCCCAGGGGTATGCTGATAAATGTTTAGCAACCAGTTCTCCAGAATTTATTTTTACACATATGAACACACTTTTAAATGTAATGTGTATAATTAGCACTTCTTAAGTCTAGACAGTCTATAACACAATAAATCAAGCCCTGATTTGGTGAATCTCAAGGTGTGAATGCTCAGACTGAAAATTTAATAATCAGTTCTTTGATTTAAGCTGTCTCCAACACACCCTTGGACCACCCAAAATGAACCTAACTCCAAAGCCCCTAATGACCAGATCTTCCAGAGCAAAATGTTTGCCAGCAACGATTCTTAGGCTGATTCCAAGAACAGACAGTGGGACGCTGACAGGCCCTCATCATCCCCAATGCCTAGTGAACTGCTCAGTTGAGCCACTTGCTTAGCAAACTGATTTCTCAAAAAAAGAATACTTAAGCTATCTAATTTCTTATTGCTGGATTAAAGGGGTGCAGAGGACAGCCTATGCAAAGGTATTGTAAAAGGAGAGGAAATATAGAACATGAGGAGTGACAAGCCATTTGGTTAGAATGTAGAGTACATATAGTCATGTATAATAAAGCCAGAAATAGTTAAAACAAAACAGTCTGAATCAATTTCAGATCCTTTTTTGAGATAGGGAGGAAATGGAAGATTTCTGGATTTCTAAGGTGAAGGAAGAGACATTTCTTGGGATCTTTAAAATTTTGTTTTGCCAGGTTATTTAGGTACTTTACTTCCTCTTCTATTAACCTGGGAGGATTTACTGGCATAGAATTGGGCAAATTAACTCCTAATTTTTGTTTCAACTTCTTCTTCAATGGTGGTGAATTCACCCTTTTATTTTTGATACTGTTAACTTGGTTTTATTTTTTTTAAAATCAAATTAACCAAAAGTTGATTTATTTTATTGTTTTTCTTCATGAAACTTGCTCTTATGTTTATTAGTTCAAGAGGATTTTTTTTACTTTCAATTTTATTAATTTCTCCTTTGATTTTCAGAATTTCTGATCTAGTATTTAATTGTGTATTTTTAATTTGTTCTTTTTCTAGGTTTTTTAATTGCATACCCAATTCACTCATTGATCTGCTCTTACTCTATTTTATTCATGTAAGCTTTGGCTGCATCCCATAAATTTTGGTATGTTGTCTCATTATTGTCATTCTCTTAGATGAAATTATTGCTTTTATGATTTATTGGTTGACCCACTCAATCTTTAGAATTCTTTATTATATCTCATTTTTATTCCATCATGATCTGAAAAGGATGCATTTAATATTTCTGTCTTTGTGTATTTGATTGTGAGGTTTTTATGCCCTAATACAGGGTCAGTTTTGTGTAGGTGCCACATACTGCTGAGAAAAAGGTACATTTCCTTCTATCTCCATTTATTTTTCTCTAGAGGTCTATCATAGCTAACTTTTCTAAAATTCTATTTACCTCCTTAACTTTTTTCTTGCTTATTTTGTGGTTAAATTTATTTAGTTCTGAAAGGGGCAGAGGGAGGTCCCCAATTAGTCCAGTTTTGTTGTCTATTTCTTCCTTAACTCATATAACTTCTCCTCTAAGAATTTGGACCCTATAGCTCTTGGTATATATATTTAGTACTAATATAATTTCACTGTCTATAGTACCTTTTGGTAAGATGTAGCTTCCTTGACTCTTCTAATTAAATCTATTTTTGCTTCTACTTTGCCTGAGATCAGGATTACTACCCCGACTTTATTTTTTTTTTTTACTTCAGCTGAAGCATAATATATTCTGCTCCAGCCTTTTACCTTAACTCTGTTTCTGTCTTATTTTAAACATGCTTCTTGTAAACAACATATTGTAATGCTCTGTTTTTTAATCTATTTGGCTATTCATTTCTACTTTATAGGAGAGTTCATCCCATTCACATTCACAGTTATGATAACTATGTATTTCCCTCCATTGTATTTTCCCTATTTATATTTTTCTCTTTTCTTTCACCTTGTCCTTCCTCACCAGTATTTTGTTTCTGAACACAACCTCCCTCAATCTGGATTCCCTTCTATCAGTTCTCCCATTTTCTTTACCCCTTCCCCTCTTACTTTCTTGTAGCATAAGATCAATTTCTTTACCCAGCTGAGCATGTTTGTTATTCCGTCTGAGCCCAAACCAACGAGAGTAAGATTCAAACAATGCTCACCCCTTCCTTTCCCTCTACTGTAATAAGTGTTTTATGTCTCTTCATATATTTTACCCCATTCTACCTCCCACTTTCCTCTTCTTCCAATATAATCCTTTTTTACCCCTTAATTTTTTTATCATCACATCAAAGTCAACTTATACCACACCCTCTAAGTATACTCCTTCTAACTGTCCTAATAGAGATACAGTTCTTAAGAGTTATAAGCATTATCTTCTGATGTGGGGATGTAAAAAGTTTAACTTTATTGATTACCATAATGTGTTTTTTTGTTTCTTTCCTGTTTATCTTTTTATGCTTCTCTTGAGTCTTATATCTGAAGACTGAATTTTGTTTATAGCTCTGGTTTCCATCAAGAAAGCTTGAAAGTGCCCTATTGTGAGGGGGCAGAGTCAAGATGGCAGAGTAACAGTATGGATTTTCTACAGCACTCCCACCAAGACCAGTCAAATACCTGTAAAATATGGCTCTAAACAAATTCTGGAGCAGAACCCACAGAATGAAGGAGTGAAATGTCACTGGGAAGTGTCTGTCACACCAAGCTGGGAGCAGAGCTCAGTCCAGTGTGGGCCATGAGTGCACAAAAGGGACCTGAACAGACCTTAGTGGGAAAGAATCTCTCACACCTGTGATAGTTACCAGTCTTCATGACTCCAAAACGGTGAGAATAAATTGGAAGGTCAGTGGAAAAAGCCTGTGGGACCAGTGTAGGAGAGCAGAGTGGTCCGGTCCCAGCCCCAGGGTGAGAGGGGGGAGAGGTGGAGGAACCTGAGGCAGCCAGAGCAGCAACAGGAGCAGCTGTGGTCACTGTTTCTGGAGTTCTAGGCCCACAGATTGTTGGGGGATCGAGTGACTGACAGTATAACCCCACCCCACTGGAAGCACAGATCTACCTTGACAAAGAGTTCAAAAGTCAAGTAAATGGTTGGGGAAATGAGCAAAAATGGGGAAAAGAGTCAGACTATAGAATCTTACTTTGGTGACAAGAAAGAACAAAGCATGCAAACAGAAGAAAACAAAGTCAAAGCTCCTCCATCCAAAGCCTCCAGGAAAAATATGAATTGGTCTCAGGCCATGGAAGAGCTCAAAAAGGATTCTGAAAACCAAGTAAGAAATACAACAAAAATTGGGAAGAGAAAGGAGAGTGATGCAAGAAAATTGTGAAAAATGAGTCAACTGTTTGCTAAAGGAGAACCAAAAAAAAAAACGCTAAAGAAAATAACACTTTAAAAAATAGACTAACGCAAATGGCAAAAGAGATCCAAAAAGCCAATGAGGAGAAGAATGCCCTAAAAGGTAGAATTGGCCGGATGGAAAAGGAGATCCAAAAGCTCACTGAAGAAAATAATTCCTTAAAGATTAGAATGGAGCAGGTGGAAGCTAATGACTTTATGAAAAATCAAGAAATTATAAAACAAAACCAGAAGAATGAAAAAATAGCAGGCACTGTGAAATATCTCACTGGAAAAACAAGTGACCTGGAAAATAGATCCAGGAGAGACAATTTAAAAATAATGGAGCTAACTGAAAGTTATGATGAATAAAAGAGTCTAGACATCATCTTTCACGAAATTATCAAGGAAAACTGCCCTGATATTCTGGAACCAGAGGGTAAAATAAATATTGAAAGAATCTACAGATTACCTCCTGAAAGAGATCTGAAAAGACAAACTCCTAGGAATATTGTAGCCAAATTCCAGAGTTCCCAGGTCAAGGAGAAAACATTGCAAGCAGTTACAAACAAACAATTCAATTATTGTGGAAATACAATCAGGATAACAGCTTCTACGTAAAGGGAATGAAGGGCTTGGAACATGATATTCCAGGAGTCAAAGGAACTAGGATTAAAACCAAGAGTCACCTACCCAGCAAAACTGAGTATAATACTCCAGGGTAAAAATGCTTATTCAATGAAATAGAGGACTTTCAAGCATTCTTGATGAAAATACCAAAGCTGAATAGAAAATTTGACATTCAGACACAAGAATCAAGAGAAGCATGAAAAGGTAAGCAGGAAAGAGAAATCATGAGGCACTTACTAAAGTTGAAGTGCATACATTCCTACATGGAAAGATATTTGTAACTGGAGATTTTTCTCAGTATTTGAGTAGCTGGAGGGATTATATACATATAGACAGAAGGCACAGGGTGAGTTGAATAGGAAAAAGTATGATATCTACAAAATAAAATTAAGGGGTTAAAGAGGAATATATTGGGAGGAGAAAGATGAGAGGGAAATATGAAGCTTCCTCTCATCACATTTCACTTAAGGAGGGAACAACATGCACACCCAATTTGGTATAAAAATCTGTCTTACACTACAGAAAAGTAGGGGAGAAGGGGATAAGTAAGGTGTGCAGGGGGATGATAGAAGGGAGGGCAAATGGAAGGAGGAAGTAATTAGAAGTAAACATTTTGGGGGAGGGACAAGATCAAAAGAGAGTATAGAATAAATGAGGGTAGGATAGCATGGAGGGAAATATACATAGTCTTTTACAACATGACTTTTATGGAAGTCTTTTGCATAACTACACATGTATAACCTATACTGAATTGCTTGCCTTCTCAGTGCAGATGGCTGGGGAGGGAAGAAGGGAGAGAAGTTGGAACTCAAAGTTTTAAAAACAAATGTTAAAAATTGTTTTTACATGCAACTGGGAAATAAGAAATACAGGTAATGGGATATGGAAATCTGTCTTGCCCTACAAGAAAGGAGAGAGGCTGGAACAAGGGAAGGGAGGGGTGTGACAGAAGGGAGGGCAGATTGGGGGAAGAGGTAATCAGAATGCACAGTATCTTGGGGTGGAGGGAGGGAAGAGATGGGAAGAAAATTTGGAACTCAAAATCTTGTGGAAATGAATGCTGAAAACTAAAAATAAATTAATTTTTTTAAAAAAAAGTGCCCTATTTTATTGAATATCCATCTTGTCTCCCTGAAGGTTTGTACTCAGTTTTGCTGAGTAGTTGATTCTTGGTTGTAAACTCCTTTGCCTTCCAGAATACCATATCCTAAGCCTTCTAATCCTTTAATGTAGAAGCTGCCAAGTACTGTGTAATCCTATGACTCCTTGACATCTGAATTGTTTCTTTCTTGTGCTTGCAGTATTTTTTCCCTGACTGGATAGTTCTGGAATTTGGCTACACTATTCCTTGGATTTTTAATTTGGGGATCTCTTTCAGAAGGTGATTAATGGATTCTTTCAATTATGATTTTACCCTCTTCTTCTAGGATATTAGGGCAATTTTCCTTGAAAATTTCTTGAAAGATGCTGTCCAGCCTCTTTTTTTAATATGGCTTTCAAGTACTCCAATAATTCTTAAATTATCTTTCCCACATCTATCTTTCAGAGCAGTTGCTTTTCCAATGAGGTATTTTACATTTTCTTCTATTTTTTCATTTTTTTAATTTTGTTTTACTGATCCTTGATGTCTTATATAATCATTAGCTTCCATATGACCAATTCTAACTTTTTAACACATATTTTCTTCAGTTAGATTTTGTACTTCCTTTTCCATTTTGCCAATTCTACTTTTAAAGGAGTTGTTTTCTTCAGTGGATTTTCTTACCACTCAGCCATTTCTACTTTTTAAGGAGTTGTTTTCTTTAGTCAGTTTTTGTGCTTCCTTTTCCCAGTTGTTGATTTTTTTCACACTTCTCATGCATAACCCTCATTTCTTTTTCTATTTTTTCTTCTAACTCTCTTACTTTATTATTAAATCCTTTTTGAGCTCTTCCAAGAACACTTTTTGGGCTTGAGACCAATTCACATTCTCCTTTGAGGCTTTCCATGTAGGCATTTTAACATTGTTGTCCACTTCTGAATTTGTGTTTTTATCTTCTCTGTTGCCGGGGAGCTTTTTTTGTTTTTATCATTTTTAAAAGTTGAACTTGGCTGGGGTATGGGGGCACTGTTCTAAGTTTCTTGCACTGGGAGCAGGAGTTGGGTCACTGGCTTTCAGTGCCAGGACCTCTGGGGCTGCCAGCTTGCTCATTATGCTAGAGTGGCCTGGCCTACTGGTCTGTTGTACCCTGGGTTCTGGGCCTGGCAATTTCTCTGCTGTTCTGGGGCTAGAAGCCTCAAAGCTGTTCTACTGTGCCACTGGTCCGCTGAACCAGAACCATGGGGCCTCAGTTGCTGACCTGTGCTGTGGCTAAGAGCCTCCTGCTGGCTTTCCCAAACATCACCTGTGCGGAGATATGCTCCCCTTTTATCCAAGTGAACCAGACCTTTCCTGAAGGCCTTTTAAGTTATCTTGGACTGGAAAATTGTTTCCCTCTGTCTTTTCATGGATTCTGTTACTCCAGAATTCTTTCAGAGTCTTGATTTAATATTGGTTCTGAGGGAAAATGGAGAAAGCTAAGGCAGCTTTCAGGCTTCTCTCCACCATCTTGGCTTTCCCCCCACCCCATTTTGTCCTCTTTTCCCCTACCCCAAGGATATTCAGAGATATCTTCCTGCCATTGTATGTAATCTTCCACAAAGGACCTATAATAATGTTAGGATACTAAGATACCCTGGGCAGCTGGGTGTCACAATACATAGAATGTTGGATCTGGATTCAGGAAGACTCATCCTCCTGAGTTCAAATCTGAACTCAGACACTAACTAGCTTTGTGACCTTGGGCAAGTCATTTAACCTTGTTTGCCTCAGTTCTTCATCTGTAAAAAATTATCAGGCGGTTACAATGGCAAACCACTCCAGAATCTTTACTAAGAAAATTCAAAATGGTGTCATGAAGAGTCAGACATAATTGAAAAACAATATAATCACATTGGGATGCTTTAGCTTTGGAGACGAAGTACTGTATAGAAACTACTTTTAACAGTTTATATGAAAATTTCAGTGAGAAGCTTAGGGTGATAGTATTACGAATATCATGGAAAGGGAGTCAGGGGAGATAGTTCTTCCAATAGCAACTGACTAAGTATCTATGGTAAAGTCACTTCTCTGCCCTGAGTACCAGTTTCCCCATGACTAAAATGTGTATAACTATACTACCTAAGTTAAAGTGTTGTCATAAACAACAAAATTAATAATTGAACAAGCATTTATTAAGCACATATTACATGCCAAACACTGTGGTGGGTTCTTGTGATATAACAACAAAAACCAGACAGTTCAAAAATAATATATGTAAAGCACTTGCATTTTTAAGGTAGCTATAATGTGCCAGGAACCATGCTGAGTGCCAGGAATAGAAAAACAAAAGCAAAAGTCCTCACCCTCCCAGACACTACAGCTTAATTCAGGAAGCAGCATGTACATGGCAGCCCCATCCTCACAACATGTGGAGTGAGCTCTGGCTGCTGCTGCCCCATGCAGAAGAGGCAGGAGAGTCAACTTCTTGAACGCCATGATGACCTGTCATAGATCTCCATTTCAAAGAATGTACAGCTATTCTCATTGTTTCTAGCCCCTTTAATACTTGAAGAACATAGAAAATCCCAACTGGTTTCTGAGTCAAAACAAAGGCATTAACTGGACAAGGTACCTTCTCTTCCTATTCTGGGTGTGGTAGAGTGAAAAAGGAAGGACTGTGGTAAGCTTCTGGTAGGGAAAGAGGTCTCTGGCCTTTCTCTTCTAAACAGAGCCACTACTATTTGTGCCCATGAGTATATGGCCACGCTGTTGCTTTCAGCTCCATTTTGTCTACTCTTAAGCAAAGAGAATTAGAGAAGAGTTATGATTTTGTGAGCCTTGAAAGGGTAGAAAAGTGAACTTCCAAAAGTCCAGAAATAGGAGTCCAAACCAGAGTCTGTTTGCAGTCAAGTCATCAGCACAAATCCAAGAAAAAGGAAACAATTTCATCTATGATAGAGTATTTCCCACCTTCAGGTTAAATAAAAGACCATAACAATTGGTGAATAGTAAGCAAATCCATTAATTCAAACAAAGCAGCAAACAGAAATTAGAGATGTTTACAGGTAAAGATATACTAGGAAATATACACAGATGAATTAGCTCTTCAACCGGAAGCAAGATAACCTCTTGGCTCAAACTAAGAGAAACCCCAATTCCCCTCAGCAGGTCCATTCTAGTAGTCTCCAGGGAGGCAAAATGGAAATCAGGGTTGTGCTTAGGAGTTATGTATCTATTGCTTCTTTCTCTGTGTGTCTCTTCTGCAGATTCTGTGGAACCAAATCAGCAAGTGTCTTAGGCTCGTACATGGCTTCAAGTTATTGTGTTTAGAATTCTTTGCCAATCTAGTCATGTCTTTCTGGAAGCAGGCTCCCCAGCTGCCTTCAAATGGGTTGGCAACAAGCAGAGTACACAGTGCATGCCCTGAGTCGAGGGCTCACATTGGCTAGTGTCCCATTACATAAATATATAGAGAATATTTGCAAAATTAATGCAAGCTACTTTTGAGTATTATTATAGAGTGGTTATATAGTAGTATTTCATATAACAGAGAGAAAGACTAAATGATTTTCATTCATTTTTCTGAGTGAATAGTAGATGATCAGACATAGAGTTATATGGCACTGATCATGAGAATATCAAGTAATGTGTAAGAGTGGGAGTGGACTTGAGTCTCCTCTGCATAATAATAGTGATATGTTGGCTGTTCAGAGTGATGGTGAATGCCTGGGTCTTTTCTCATGTGGACCCATGTAGGGGATAAACAATGATGATACTGTAATGTCAGAAAGAGTCTGGTACTGTTTAATAGGAAACTTATGAGCTCCTATTCATGCAGAAAGATATCTCCATGCCATATCAAAATTGCTGAGCAACTTGACAGTTCCCTCCAACTCCCTTTGTTGGCAGATGGTAACAGTGCAGTTTGGATATGAGCTTCATGGGTTCAGAGAACCCTTAATGAAAAATCTTTCTCTACAAATGCATATAGGCACCTTGTCTACAGCTTATAGGTTCTCTGGGGTAGTGAAAGGTTAAGTGACTTGCCCAGGATACTTTAAATATGGTACCTCTTACAGCCAACACGCATCAGAATTGGGACTTGAATCTTGGTCTTTCTGACACATCAAGGCTAGCTGTCACTGGGCCATGATTTCCTTACAACTTATAATACCAGAAAAGCCAGAGTCAGCCATTTTTTCCTTTCCCATTTCACAATGAGTAAATTGATAGGCATAGTAAAGAAGCCAGGGTTGGGGGCGGCGGGGAGAGTTACAGTAACTACAGACACAGACCTCAAGGACAGTGAGTCAATTAAATAATTGACACACATAAATGTCCCATACCGGTTATTCTGCTGCACAACAGAGTTGTAGCCCTACACATTTGGAGGGCGGAATTGTAAACTTTGCCATTCTTGGGGTAGGGACAACTTGTCTTTTATGATGCAGCCTTGTAATTTTTCAACCATCATGTGCAAGTAGTCTTCTTGATGGAAAAACTGGGGAGAGTTGCACTTAATTGAGTAATGCCTTTAATGGGGAAAAGTTCCATAACTATAGAACTTCCAAAAATGGGAAATGGATAGCTCAGGGGCTGCCAACATAGAACATATGAGGGCTTTAGATGTGGGACCCAAATCATTCAGCTGGCCATTGCCCATCAGCACAGGATAAGTAAGTCTTTGAGCAGAAAAAAGGGCAAATGATAAGCCACTAGAGATCAGTCAAAGACCTCATTCTCAGGCTATAGCCCTACTCAGCCGTGTGTGTGGGGGGGGGGGGGAGTTACTATGTTCTCTGATACTGTTTGCATGAGTTGCTATCCTATATAGTGAACAATTATAATCAATCACTAATTGTGAATGAGAGTGAAAAAGCAAAATGGTACATAAAATAAGCAGAATGGGTCAGATTGGGAACAAGGATGTTGACACTAAATATAGTCTTCTTTCTGGCCCCATCCTAGAGCGAGGTTTTTTTCCCCTCTGGTAATTATTTTAGTGCCCTTCTATCCCAACTCTTTCAAGAACTAGCTATATAACCTTGGGCATGTAACTTGGTCTCTCTGAACCTTAGGTTTCTCTTCTGCAAAATGAAGAGGGTGAATCTAATGGTCTCAAAGGTCTCTTTTAGGTTTCACATGTAGGAGCTAACCGACTGGTAATGATCCTGCCCATACTTACCTAGACTAGTCCTCAGATAGCAACATGCTCACTGAGACCATACATGATACCTGCCCTCAAATATTTCAAGACTAACACACAGAAGAGAGATTTGACTTGCTCTGTTTGATCCCAAAAGGTAGAACCAGTAATGATGGGTAAAAGTGGCAGAAAAGCAGTTGTTGTTCAGTCGTTTTTAGTCATGTCTGACTTCATCACCCCATTTGGGGTTTTCTTGGTGTGGAATGTCTGCTATTCCCTTTTCCAGTTCATTTTATGGATGGGAAAACTGAAGCAAACAGGCTTACATGACTTGCCTAGGGTTACACAGCTAGTATGTGTCTACGGTCAGATTTGAAATCACAAAGAAGAGTCTTCTTGACTCCAAACCCAGCACTCTATCTTCTGCATCACCTAGCGGTATTTGCTTTACCAATGTTTCATTTTACCCTCACTTTGTTAAGTACTGTTATGTTACAAGTGAGGAAACCAGGCAGACAGAAGCCAAGGAACTTGCCAAGAGTCACACGGGTTAGTAAGTGTCTGAGGTAAAATTGAATTCAGATCTTCCTGAATGCAGGTCTTGATCTCTATCCACTCTCCCACCACTCTACCTCTTTTATTCAAAACCAGATGGCTACTTGTTTAGTAGGGTGTAGAGGGAAGCCATGTTGCATGGTGCTGGGAGGCCTCTGTGGTTCCTTCTGGCTCTGAGATCCCGCTAAGCCATTACTTCTGCTGCATATTAACGTCAACAGTTAAAAGGTTTTACTTAACTAAATTGTTGTCCAACACTTCCCATATGCCCCTTATTGGAAGTGACCCCCATCAAACTTCCAAACAGGCTTCATTAAACATGGAAATTTTAAAGTTGAGCATTAATCTGTCCTCCGGAAACTAGCAAGGTCACAGGGACAGCCTGGGCCTGTGCTGGAAGTGTCTGCTGAGAGTCAGCTACTTTCTCGACAACAAGGCCCACATCCCTCTGGACATTCTCTTTGTTTTGCTTCTTCTTACTGTGGGTCATCTGAGTCCCCTGTGAAAGGCAAGGGTGGGGGGTGTCATTTTTCTTCAGCCAGCTCCTTAGCCAGGGACTTGTCCAGGGTGAGGGATAGGAGTGAGAGATAATGGAGCTAGATTGCCAGAGCTAGGGCAGTGACTGGCGGCATAAGAATGATATTTGCTTGTTTGTGATCCCAATGCCATAGGAGAAAACCAAGGTACATGAATTCCTTATTTGGTTTTCCAAGTGTAATTTTTCCAAGCTCTAATTAGGGTACAAGTTGTGAGCATTCAGGAAAGTGTAACTACCCCAGAAGTGGGCTCAGAAAACAGAGTCATTTAGTTACCACTGCTAAACAGCACTTGCTGCTCCATGCTTGGGTGCATGATTGTGCAATTAGCAAAGCAGTGATGGCCATTAACTCAGCAGATAATTAATATTGTGCTGTCATGCATTAGGAACTAATTTTCCACATATAATAATAAGACCTGACATCTATGTCAGACTTTACAAACATTATCCCATTTAATCCTCCCAATAGTCATACAGGGCAGATACTGCGTGGCTATTATAATCCCCATTTTACAGATGAGGAATCTGAAACCAAGAGAGTCAATCAATTAACATTTATTAAGCACCTACTATGTGCCAGGCACTGTGCTAAAAATACTGGGGATACAAAAAAAGAAGCAAAATAGAGCCTAAAATCTAATAAGGGAAACAAGGCAATAAATACATACAAATAAGTTATATACAGGAAAAATAGGAAATAACTAAAAGACAGAAAGCATTCGTATGAAGGGGGGAGAGTTGCAGAGGCTTCTTGTAG
The DNA here is from genome assembly GCF_028372415.1 of Notamacropus eugenii. NCBI lineage: Eukaryota > Metazoa > Chordata > Mammalia > Diprotodontia > Macropodidae > Notamacropus > Notamacropus eugenii. Next base: position 183,569,853 of record NC_092872.1, on the reverse strand, counting down.
AAGACAGGAAACCAGAGAAGTTAATAGGCAGAGATGCGGAGGAAGAATTCTAAGCATAGGGACAAGATAAAATGTCCAGAGCCAAACGATGAAGTGTCTTGTTGAGGAATTGCAGGGAAGCCGGTGTCAGTGGTCTGAAGAGCACAGAACAAGGAGTAAAGTACATGAAGACTGCAAAGGAGGGAGCGACGATTGCTGGTTTAGGAAAGGCTCTGAAGGCCAAACAGGGCACTTTGTATCTGATCCTGGAAACCTTAGTCCAACTCCCCAGAGTTTTACGGATAAGAAAACTGAGGTGGTAAAATTACTTGCCCAATGTTAAAGCTATGGTGACTTTTTCAGGAAAAGTATGACCCCGTGCTGGGCACTATGAATCAACATAGCAGTGGAAGTTATTACTATTAACCTCCAAAAAACGACATAAATTAGAATGGTAGTTAAGGCAAATAAGTATAAAAGATAATTAAAAACACTAAGAAGTATATTATAATGGTCTGGCAAGAAGTACAGTGTGGGAGAAGTGAGAACTTTAGATCTGAAGGGAACCTTGAGAAATCTACGTGATCCAATTCTTTCATTTTACAGAAAAGAAAAATAAGGAATAAAAAGGATGAATAACTTGCTCATGATTACACACATAATTAGCAGCAATGGTGATCCCATAAATCAAATCAAATCTACTATTCTGAAAGCTCAACTGGTCACTATAGTGACTGTAGTCACACAAGTCAAAAGAACAGTGAAAGTAGGAAGACCTCTGCAAGACTTATAATGACCAACCTCTCTGCCATTAGAAGCTCAGACCTTTTCTCAAAACCAGTAAATAATGATTACCGGGATGCTAGGTTTGAGGTGGTCCCTCTTAGTTGTTTTGATTTACCTTTCCCTAATCAATAGTGATTTAGAGCATTTTTTTCATATGACTACAGACAGCATTAATTTTTTCTTTTGAAAACTTTGTGTTTTTATCATTTTAAAGCCAACTCAAGCATTCTTGACATTTTTTTTTTATTTAGCTTTTGACATTCATTTTCACAAAATTTTGGGTTACAAATTTTCTCCCCTTTTCTCCCCTCCCCCCCCAAACGCCAAGCATTCTAATTGCCCCTCTGACCAATCTGCTCTCTCTTCTATCATCCCTCTCTGCCCTTGTCTCTGTCTTCTCTTTTGTCCTGTAGGGCCAGATAGCTTTCTATACCCCTTTACCTGTATTTCTTATTTCCTAGTGGTAAGAACATTACAGTTGATCCTAACACTTTGAGTTCCAACTTCTTTAGCTCCCTCCCTCTCCACCCCTTCCCTTTGGAAGGCAAGCAATTCAATATAGGCCAAATCTGTGTAGTTTTGCAAATGACTTCCATAATAGTTGTGTTGTATAGGACTAACTATATTTCCCTCCATCCTATCCTGTCCCCCATTACTTCTATTCTCTTTTGATCCTTTCCCTCCCCATGAGTGTCGGCCTCGGATTGCATTCTCCTCCCCATGCCCTCCCCTCCATCCTCCCCCCCACCCTGCTTGTGCCCCTGTCCCCCACTCTCCTGTATTATGAGATAGGTTTTCCTATCAAAATGAGTGTGCATTTTATTCTTTCCTTTAGTGGAATGTGATGAGAGTAGACTTCATGTTTTTCTCTCACCTCCCCTCTTTATCCCTCCACTAATGAGTCTTTTGCTTGCCTCTTTTATGAGAGATAATTTGCCCCATTCAATTCTCCCTTTCTCCTCCCAATATCTTTCTCTCTCACTGCTTGATTTCATTTTTTTTAAGATATGATCCCATCCTCTTCAATTCACTCTGTGCACTCTGTCTCTATGTGTGTGTGCGTGTGTGCATGTGTGTGTGTGTAATCCCACCCAGTACCCAGATACTGAAATGTTTCAAGAGTTACAAATATTGTCTTTCCATGTAGGAATGTAAACAGTTCAACTTTAGTAAGTCCCTTATGACTTCTCTTTGCTGTTCACCTTTTCATGGTTCTCTTCATTCTTGTGTTTGGAAGTCAAATTTTCTTTTCAGCTCTGGTCTTTTCATCAAGAATGCTTGAAAATCCTCTATTTCATTGAAAGACCAATTTTTCCCCTGAAGTATTATACTCAGTTTTGCTGGGTAGGTGATTCTTGGTTTTAGTCCTAGTTCCTTTGACTTCTGGAATATCCTATTCCATGCCCTTCGATCCCTTAATGTAGAAGCTGCTAGATCTTGTGTTATCCTGATTGTATTTCCACAATACTTGAATTGTTTCTTTCTAGCTGCTTGCAATATTTTCCCTTTCACCTGGGAGTTCTGGAATTTGGCCACAATGTTCCTAGGAGGTTCTCTTTTTGGATCTCTTTCGTGCGGTGTTCTGTGGATTCCTTGAATATTTATTTTGCCCTCTGGCTCTAGAATCTCAGGGCAGTTTTCATTGATAATTTCATGAAAGATGATGTCTAGGCTCTTCTTTTGATCATGGCTTTCAGGTAGTCCCATAATTTTTAAATTGTCTCTCCTGGATCTATTTTCCAGGTCAGTTGTTTTTCCAATGAGATATTTCACATTATCTTCCATTTTTCCATTCCTCTGGCTTTGTTCTGTGATTTCTTGCTTTCTCATAAAGTCCTTAGCCTCCATCTGTGCCATTCTAATTTTGAAAGAACTATTTTCTTCAGTGAGCTTTTGAATCTCCTTTTCCATTTGGCTAATTCTGCTTTTGAAAGCATTCTTCTCCTCATTGGCTTTTTGAACCTCTTTTGCCAATTGAGTTAGGCTAGTTTTCAAGGTGTTATTTTCTTCAACATTTTTTTGGGTCTCCTTTAGCAGGGAGCTGATTTGCTGTTCATGCTTTGACTTCATGTCTTTCATTTCTCTTCTCAGCTTTTCCTCCACCTCTCTAACTTGATTTTCAAAATTCTTTTTGAGCTCTTCCATGGCCTGAGCCCATTGAGTGGGCTGAGACACAGAAGCCTTGATTTCTGTGTCTTTGCCTGATGGTAAGCATTGTTCTTCCTCATCAGAAAGAAAGGGAGGAAATGCCTGTTCACCAAGAAAGTAACCTTCTATAGTCTTATTTCTTTTCCCTTTTCTGGGCATTTTCCCAGCCAGTGACTTGACCTCTGAATATTTTCCTCACACCCACCTCACCTCCTGATCCTCCCAGCCAGTGTTTGGGGTCTGAGATTCAAATGCTGCTTCCAGCCTCAGGGCTTTGGGCGGGGGCAGGGCTGCTATTCAGTGTGAGATTAAATTCAGATGCTCAGGTGAGGGCAGGGCTGCCTCTCAGGCTCAGTTCCCTCAGGGAGTTTATGCACAGACCTTCAACAATGGATCCAGGCTCCTGCCTGCTTGGGGAGCCCTGGTCTGCCGCTGCCCCTCAGCTTCTGTCTCCCGAGGGGGCCCGAGCCATGGGGGCACCCCACTCCCTCCTCGACCCACCAAAGGGACTCTCTCACCGACCCCCGTCACCTGTGGGTGGAGGTACTTGTGCGGCCGCTGGAGATCCCGTCCCTGAAGCCCGCTCGGATCTGTTCCTCTCGGTGCCGCGGCCACGGCAGGGCTGTACTCAGCTCCCAGTCCCGGCGCCCAGTCCGCAGCACGAAGGACCTTTTACGAGAGGTTTGCAGGTCTCTCCGGAACAGAAATCTCCCTCGCTCCAATGTTCTGTGGCCTCTGGGTGCAGAATTCGCCGTGAGTTACTTCTTTGTAGTTGTTCTATGGGTTGTGGGTTCGGAGCTATGTGTATGTGGATCTTTCTACTACGCCATCTTGGCTCCGCCCCCCAACTCAAGCATTCTTGAGGATCACAGTTTGCTCTTAGGGGAGAGATGGGTGACAGGAAAGCATATGGAATAATAATGTTAAAAGGAAAAGAAAAAAAAAAGGAAAACTTCAAACCCACTGAACCAAAGCAACATCTACATAGAGCAGTTACTGCCAGCCACCCCCACTGTCCTGTTCCCAATCTGACTTTCCTGCCAGGGATGAGAGGATTTTGGAGGACACCCTGCCAGTTTTCCCACTGTCCACCAGATGTTTTGGAGGCAGACCTCTGAGCTGGAGGTGGGCAGATACACTGTTTTGCTCACTCAGTCAATTCTAGTCTCACTTTTATCTCCCTTCCTCCTGTAGGTTGCCCTCCTCCCAGGCTGTGTTCTCAAGAAGTGAAAAACTGTAAAAGAACAACCATATCATCTCAATTCTCTCTTCCTTCCACAATACAGTTAATGCTGCTTTTTTCATCCATTGTTAAGAGTTTTCAGAGTTAGACGCAGTTGGAACTTATCCCAGAGACCAAAACACAGTTGAAAACTTCTGCCAACCTGCTGACTACCCACTCTCTTTCCCCCTGAAGCCTAAATTCCTCTCCTCTGTGCTCTAAGTGGAATCCCTTCTGTATAGGTCTTTGTCCATGGCTGGCATAAAGCCAACGTCATAATGCTCTTTGATGTTTCCAGTCATAAATTCTGTTTTGCCCTCCTTCTCCAGGCAGTAGCCCCAACCCCAACCATCCTTCAGGCTCTCTCTAACCTTCCTGTCCAAGGAAGGAAGCCTTAGGAAGCCTCAAACGTCACAATTTCCCCTTCACCTTCTCCGCACAGTTTTCACTGCATTAACATTCACCTGTTTCTATTTTCTACTTAATGCCTCAGCTTCACTCACCTCCAGAAAATACCTAGTGGCTTTTCTGCTTAGTTCAAAATCTCTTCAGTAAATGCCTACCATACATTAATGCTCTGTGCTTAATGGTGAGAATACAAAGACAGATGTGACATGGATACTTCTTTTTTTATTGTCATCAAGCATTTATTTAGTGCCTACTGTGCAATCTCAAATCATGTTGCTTACTCCAATTTGACGTATTGCTGTCATCTGCCAGGGTATCTCTTTCTTTTTTATTTTGTAATATTTATTTCACTATTTATGTATTTTAATTTTCAAAATTTTGAGTTACAAATTGTCTCCCTCCCTCTCAACCCTTTTCCACTCGCTGAGAAGGCAAGCAATTTATCAACTACACACGTGAAATCATGTAAAACATACTTCAGTATTAGTCATATTTCCAAAAAAATCAAGAGAAATAAAATGAGACAATTATGCTTCAGTCTGCCCTCCGAGTTCATCAGTTGTCTCTGTGAAGGTGGACGGCCTTTTCATGAATCCTTTGGAATTGTCTTGGATCATGCCATGTCACAGTTGTCACAGTTGATTTTGTGGTGGCAAAGAATTAGAAATTTGGAAATGGCCGAACAAATTCTGGCATGTGATTATGATGGAGTACTATTGTGCTGTAAAAATCATTGTACGTATATGTATACACTCATGTATATATATATATATATATATATATATATATATTACATGTATGTGTATAGAAACATGCTATGTCACAGTCGATCATCATTACAACATTCCAGTTATCAAGCACACTGATGCCCTGGTTTTTCTCACTTCACTTGCATCATTTCATACAGGCCTTGCCATGTTTTTCTGAAACTACCCTCCTCAACATTTCTTTTTGTTGTTGTTTTTTTTAATTCATATTTTATTTTAAATTTAAATACAAAATAAGAAAAGAAAAAAAGAAAGAGACTTAAATCCTAAAACTAAAATAATAGAAGAGAAAGAAAAAGCATTACCATGTGTATGGCAGAAGATAGAGAATTCAAAATATACAACAATAAATTTCTATTTCAAGAAAGCCTATATAATAAATACTGCACTTTATGTTGAGAGCTGTTCATCTTTGTTTTTGTTTCCTTGTGAGTTTTCTTTTGTCCTCTGCTGCACACTAATTACATCTTTCTTTTTCCCTTTTCTTCCCCACCCCAGATATATGCATGCACACACATGCATGTATACACACATATGTACATTTACATACATGTGAATACACATACATACAATAATATTCCATCATAATCACATGCCACAACATGTTCAGCTATTCCCCAATTTCCAATTCTTCGCCACCATAAAATGAGCTGCTATAAAAACTTTTATACATATAAGTGCTTTCCTTTTTCTTTGATTTCTTTAGGGTACAGACATAGTAGTGGTATTAGTTAGATCAAACAGCATGTAGAGTTTTATAGTCCTTTCGGCCTGCTTCCAAATCGTTCTCCAGAATGGTTGGAATACTTCATTACTTCACCAGTGGTTCATCTGTGTCCTTATTTTCCTTCATCCCCTCTAACATCTATCATTTCTGATAGATTTGAGGTGGTACCTCATAGTTGTTTTGATTTACATTTCCCTAATCAATAGTGATTTAGAGCATTTTTTCCCATATGACTACAGATAGCATTATTTTTTTTCTTTTGAAAACTTTGTGTTTCTATCATTTGGCCATTTATCAATTGGGTAAGGGCTCTTATTTTTATAAATTTGATTCAGTTCTATGCTCAGTGTATATTTGAGAACTAAGGCATTTATCAGAGAAATTTGCTCAAGAAATTTTTTACTTCATTGTCTATGGTACCTTTTAGCATAATATGGTTTCCCTAATTATTTTTTTAATTAGATCTATTTTTGCTTTGAGGCATCTAGGTAGTATGGGAAATAGAAAACTGGGTCTGGAGTTGGGAAGACCTGAGTTCAATCTGGCCTCAGACACTTTCTAGCTGTGTGACCCTAGGCAAGTCACTTAACCTGGTTTGCCTCAGTTTCTTCATCTTTAAAATGAGCTGGAGTAGGAAATAGTCAGTCACTCCAGGATCTTTGCCAAGAAAACCCCAAATGGAGTTACAAAGAGTTGGATATAACTGACAACAATTTTTTTGCTTTTGCTTTGTCTGAGATCATGATTGCTACCCTTGCCTTTTGTACATCTTCTGATGTATAGTACATTCTGCTCCACTTCTTTATTTTAACTCTGTGTGCATCTTTCTATTTCAAATGTGTCTCTTATAAGCAACATATTGCTGGGTTCTGGTTTCTAATCCATTCTTCTATCTACTTCCATTTTACGGGTGAGCTCATCCCATTCCCATTTAGAATTATGAATCCTATGTATTTTCCTCCATCCCATTTTCTTCTGTTTCTTCCTCTTGTTTTCTTTTTATTCCGTCCCTCCTCAAAAGGTCATTTTTGCTTCTAACCACTGCCTCCCTTAATCTGCCCTCCTTTTTATCATCCCTTCTCCTTCCTCTTATCTCCTTCCCTTCCTATTTGCCTACTGGATAAGTTACATTTCTACACACCATTGAGCATGTATATATACCTATACATACATACATATGTATATATATATATATGTATATATACATGCTCAATAATATATATATATATATATATCTTTGAACCAATGCTGATGAAAATGAGGTTCAAGTATTGTGCACTCCCATTTTGCCTTCCACTGTAAAAGCTCTTCTCTCCACAACTCTTTTGAGAAAATTTTCATTTTAACTCTCCCCTTCTCTCCCTTTCTCATTCCTAGATTTTTCTTGGAGAGCATTCCAACAGAAACTACTCACATCCATGCCCTCTGTATATGTAAATTCCTTTTAACTGCCCCAAAAATGATAAAGTTCTTAGGAATTACATGCATCATGGGATGCATATACGGGAATTCCTATATGGGAATTTAAACCATTTAACTTTATTGAGACCCTTATGATTACTCTTTCATGTTTATGTTTTTATATTTATCTGAAAATCCTCAATTTCATTAAATATCCATTTTTTTCCCCCAAAGGATTACTCAGTTTTTCTGGGTAGGTTATCTTTGTTTGTAATCCTAGCTTCTTGGTCTTCCAGAATATCATACTCCAAACTTCATGCTCCTTTAACATGGAAGGCACTAAATTTTGTGTGATCCTGACTGTGGCACCACCATATTTAAACTGAATCTCTTTGGCTGTTTGAAGTATATTCTCCTTGAACAGTAAATCCTTCCCACATGAAGTTCACAGAACCAAGCTCAAACATCAAACTGAAGTCAAGAAATAGACTTGGAGAATGAACAAGCTAAAAAGAATCACATAAAAAACTCTTGTGGTGATAGGGATGCTTGAGAAACAAACCCAAAAGAAAAAAAAGAACTCCAAAATATTTGCAAGCAAAACCACAAATAGAAACATAGCTTGGGCACAAGTTCAAATCAAATTCCTGGAAGAGATGAAGCAAGAATTTTTAATAGAGCTAAAAACATTTTTTAATAAATGAAATGAGAACAATAGAGGAAAAAATTGGAAAAGAAACGAGAGTTATGGATGAAGGAATTGGAAACAAAAGCAACAGCTTAGCACAAAGGGTACAAAACCTTGTCCAAAAATTAAACTCTCTGAAAGTTAGAATGGACCTAGAAGTCAATGACTGCATGAGACAAAAAGAAATATTAAAACAAAGTTAAAAGCTAAAAATAATAGACAATATCAGATTTCTCAGAGGAAAAACAACTGACCTAGAAAAAATATTGAGAAAAATATTTAAGAATTATTGGACAACCTGAATTTCATGACCAAAAATAAAAGAGATGGCATAATTTCAAGAAAATCTTAAAAGAAAACTGCCCAGTTTTTTATAACTAGAAGGCAAAGTTAAAATAGAAAGAATCCATCAATCACCTTAAAAAAGAAACCTCAAAATGACGTTCCCAGGACCATTATAGTTAAAAGCCAAAGTTTCTAGTTCAAAGGAAAAATACTTAAAGTCTCCAGCAAGAAAGTAATCAACTACTGAGGAGCCACAGTCAGGACAATACATGATTTAGCAACCACCACACTAAGGGAGAAGAGAGATTGGAAGATGATATCCCAGAAAGCGAAGGATAAAAATTTAGAGCCAAGAATAACTTACTCAGCAAATCTGAGTATAATGCAATAGACTGGAAATGAAATGAATCTTTAACGAAATAGAGGACTTTTAAGCATTTCTGATAAAAATGTCAGAGATGGATAGAAACTTTGAAGTTCACTGAAGTTGACAAATATAAAAAGGCAATCATAATGATCTAAACTTTTAAATATGGGCAAATGATACATGTCCAATCTGAATCCTATCAGCATCAGGGATTTTAGAGGGAGTCTTATTGTGCAAAACTTGGAAGATGTTCTTTGGTGTATTAATGATCTAAAGAAAAGAATAGAAAGAAAGGAGAAGAGCAATTAACTAAGGAGGTAAAAGAAAGAAAAATTAGGGGAAATGATATAACATAATCAGGATGCCAAAACAGATATTTATATAAACAAGGAGGAGGGAATGGGGGAGAGCTTGCACTGGAGCTCCCTCTCATCTGAATTGGCCAAAGGAAAGGAGAATAAGACACAGAGTTGAGTACAAAAATACATTTCATTCAACAAAGAAATAGGAAAGGTTAAGAAGGAAAATTAAAGACAAAGTAGATTAGGAAGGAATCCTATGCAAAACAAACACTGAGTAATGATACACCAAAACAAAAAAGAGTATAACTTTCCTGATGTAGCAAAGAATGGGAATCTGCAGGGGTATCAGTCAGTTGGGGAATATCTGAACAAGTTGTGGTATATAACTATGAATGAATATGATTGTGCTGCAAAAAATTATAAAGGGGATTATTTCAGAGAAATATGGAAACGTAATACAAAGACACTGCAGTGCCCATAATTCCCAGAGAAACCTCATTGTATTAATTGATGCAGAATGAAGTAAACAGAATCAGGATAGTAATTTGTACAATAACGATAATATGGTAAAGACAAAGAATTTTGAAAGAATAAGGAACTCTGATCAGCATAATCACCAAGCACAATTCCAGAGGACCAATGTTGAAATATGCTACCCACATCCTGATAGAGATATGAAGGACTCAGAGTGAAGAATGGAACACTTAAGTTTTTAGACATGGCCAACATAGAAATTTGTTCTGCTTGATTATTCAAGTTTGTAAAAAAGGGGGGGTTGGTTTTCTTTTGTTCTCAATTTGGGGCAGAAACTTGGGTGAAAGAAAAAACAGATTAATAATTCGTCGAATTATTAAAAATTAAATAATTCTTAAAAACTTGAGCAGGAAAAGATAATTTTCATAATTCTGTGAAGCAGGTATTACTGCTGTAATCTCAGTTTTACAGATGAGGAAACTGAAGTTCAGAGAAGTTACAATTTGTCTCTGTCATACAGATAATGAGTTTCTGGGATGGGATCTGAATCCATGTCTTCTGTCTCCGAGGCTAGCATGATCTGTGGTGTTACACTGCCTCTCAGTCAAGTTGGACACCTTGAAAGAAGGAAGGTTTCAAAAGACAGAGCTTGATGGCAGAAGGGAGATGTAGCTGGAGGAAGTATAGGGAGAGAAGTCCAATCTCAGAATGAGAGATGACATGAGCAAAAAAAGCAGAGAGATGGGAGAGGTAAAGTTTTATGACAAAGAACAAAGGATGGTCCAATTTGAATGGAACCTAGACTAAATAAAATAGAGTATTAAGTCCCAACTATTAAACTATTAAAACCTACTTCCTCTTCACCTATCCAACTTTATTTCCTCCTCATCTCTAATATGAACTTTCCAGTCCAAGCAAGTTTAATTGTCTCCCACGCATTCTCCATTCATTCTCTCTTCTGTCACTGCCAACGCTATATTTCATCTTCTCTCTTCTCACAAGGTTTAGCCATTCTTCAGAATCTACTCATGCCTTGCATCCTCCATGAAGCTTTCCCATACTTCGCGGTTTTTACCTGCTTTACTTACATCTCTTATTTCACTTGTAGCTTCTCTTTTATGCTATCTATGTTGGATTTTGTCCTCACAGATAGACTGCTGGACCCTTGAAGGCAAGCAAGTTTTTTATTCTATAACTTGACACCCTCAATAAAGACCTGATACAATCTGACTATAAGTTCTATCGGAGTACAAATCATTTTTCTTTCTTTCTCTCCAATCATAGAACACAATACAGAGCTGGACATATACTGAAGTAAATGGATAAACAACTGCTGATTTGTCAAATTTTACCTTTTGTCCACTACCATATTTTAACAACTAATCCTCCATCTGTATAGTTTTTAAACTCTTTTTTTCACATTTGAACCTCACAACATCTTACTTGATCCTCATTTAATATCTCATTTGACACTCATGACAACCTTGTGCAGTAGGGAGGGTAAGTGTTGCTAGTTTTAGTTTCTGCATGGGGAACCTAAAATTTAAAGTGGACAACTAAGAAGTCCAAGGTCACAAAGCTTACAATTCCATGGGCTAGAAACCTGGTCTTCTATTCACGGACTCAGGTACAATGCATCACATTGCTTCCAATGAAAGGCAGAGTACAATTTAATTGCATAGAGAGTAATGGATGGCACCAGCGACCAGACACAGCTCTTTAAACATAATGTTACAAAGACAATATGGTGCCCAGTATGTGACAGCAAACTGCAATAAGTAGAGAGTGAAGGGATCTGGAGTTTGCAGTCAAAGCACAAAAAAGGTCTTGATCATTTAAACTACAAGAACACCTAAGAGGTTTTATGACCTTTGATTTTTGTCCCTCTTTGACCTTGAAAGACAAAAAAAAAAGCAAATGAATGTGATATTTTTCAGTGGCACAAATCTCTCATGATCATTCAGGTACCCATTTTCAGATCTCAGACAAAATGCACATCATTTAAATATCTCCATAGGTCAGCGTATTTGTGATCTACCTTCAATCTTCCTCCCTGGGCACTAAAGGAAAAAAAAACACATATACATGCAGATTTCCCAAAATGCATCATGACGCCAAAGGTAGAGAAGTATAATGTTGTCAATGACCTTTTCTCATTATCTGATTTATCAGTCACATTACTTGCCATCACAAAGAACAGGTACAGGGGAAATGGGATAATTAATTTTCCTCAATGTCCTCAGGCTCCTGCTTCTATAATGAAAACCATCACTGAAGTTTCGAATGTTTAAAGTTGTGGAGAGTATATGGTTATTAGCTGGCCACCTCTGGAGCTCCAAACTTCTAGTCAAAGATGCAGAATGCAATACAGTTGGATATAATCTAAGCTACTCTGTTAGCCCATGAGGCTAGCAGGGTAAAGCTCCCACCTGGTAGAAATGCCTGGGCAGGGAACTGGAAGGACAACAACATGAATAAGTTCCCAAATTTAATCACAATTTTCCAAAAGGACCTTATCCCCAAATAGTTAGGAAAGCCCAGTTTGTTACATTGTTTATTGGACACATGAGGAATCAGAGTAGGTTTATGGGAAGGAGGGGGGAGAATCTAATTTGAGAAACAGAAGAGACTTTGGATACCCTCTAGGACCTAGGGCAGTTTCTTCACTTTATAAAGGAGCAAAAGGAAAAGCAGAGATGTTAAGTGGTTTGGCCCATGGAGTCAAGGGACAATTTGCAACTGAAGGACTAGAAACCACATCTCCTGATTCCTAGTCTATACTTCAAAGCAAAACAAAAAATATCATCCTATAAGAAAATAAAAGCATCTACAATCAGTTACAGGAAGAGTCCCAATAAAATGGGTCACCAAGACAGAAGCAAAAACCATCAGGCAAGTCGTTATATGTAACCCATTCTAGGTTGTCCTATTCTGGGCACTGTAAGGTATCCAAGAAGAAGAATACCAGGCCCCTACCCTCATAGGCCTGTTTAATCAGGAAGACAGGACCTAGACATAGGAAGCATGAATAGCTTTCCAAAGCAATGTGAAATAAGTACCCCAAAAAGAGTACAGCTAATAAGTAGGATGGGAGTTCAGATGAGAAATCTCCTCAGTATTTTGCTGGTAGACAGCAGACCAAATTCAGATTGTATAACCACCAACCATACAGACCAATCCCATCCTGTCACTATCACCCGTTGGGTGCTAGCGGGAAGGCAGAGGGGCAGCAGACTGGAATCAAAGACAGCTTCCAGCAGGGGGGAAGCACTTGCAAATTAAAGTCTAGGGAAAACGGGCTCACTTTCTCTTTTCACTAAGTTTTCCTGGGGAAAAATAATGAGGCCCAAACTAGGCAGCTTTAGACAGTTTTAGCAGTTAGCTGTATCAAGGGAGTTAAAGTTTACAATATCATTTTAAAGATTCACACTGTCTATTAGGTCTCTGATGGGGGGAGGGAGGGCACAAGTCAGTTTATTGTTCCAGAGAAATAAACACAGGTCATTTTGTGGGTGACCAAGCTGGACCCTCACTTCCCAGGGAGGACCAGATTCTCCCAAATGAATCAGCATCCTTTCAGGGCATGTTAGAGAAACCCTGCAGCCCTTCTAGCTTCAGCCACTTCCATGAAGCCTTCCCTGCCTATTCTGTCCCACTGTGATCTCTCCAGATTCTGAATTTACTTAGTATTTGTGCTTCTCATTTGGAAATTTTCATGCACAGGCCTGTGACATCTCCCATCCTGCTGTTTTATGTCATTTGTTGGTCTGTTTCCCTAACTAAACTATAGACCCCTTGATGGGAACCCCTTAGCCTTCTTTACATGCCCCACAGTACCTAGTAATGTGCTTGGCGCATAGTAGGCATTTAAATATTTGCTGAATTGAGTAAGTAACTCTTTCCAGGAGACCATAGTAGTCATTTACAGATGGATTCTGTATTTGCTGTCAATACATTCTAGCCCCAAATGTAGTCCAACATTTTCTATGCTTCACAGCTTCAATTTTATTTGATGAATGTTAAGCACCTACTCTGTTCAAGGTGTGTGTGTGTGCACATGCGCACACACACACATACATCACTACATTTAGTCCAACAAATATATGCAGTGCCATATCCTCAATACTGCTGATGGGCCAGATGCAGGTACTCCCAGAGGAATGGTCACCTTAATAGAATCTCCCAAGAAGAAAGAAAAATAAAAGAAGAAGGTGTACAGGCATATCATACTTAATGCTGCTAACTAATTCTCAAAATCACAATATTCAGTAAAGTTGCATTACAGAGGGTAGTTATTTCTTAGAATCATAGAATTTCTGAGTTGGATGGGACATCAAAATGCATCTCATCAAGCCCATATCTGATGAAAAGTGTCTTTTATAACACACACAACAAGAGGTCATCCAGTCTCCTGTCTGAAGATCCCCTTGGACTGTCCATTCCACTTATTGTGCCTAAATCTACCTTCTGCCTCTTCTACCTGTTGCTTGAAGTATCACTCTCTGGTTCTCTCACAATCCACGTGATCCTCTCTATATGCCAATTTGCCAATGGCCTTCCTTAAACGTGCTACCTATAACAATAACTGTTTAGTGAAACCCAGACTCCTCAAAATAATGTCTTATGTCTTACTTTAGTAAGTGAAGAAAATGTTAACTTTCATTTAAAGGTTAGTGAAAATAAAGAGACAATTTTTCCCACCCAAGTTCATGGGCCCCCCTTCCCCCTGAAATCTGTGGACCCCTTGGTCATCTGTGAATTCCAAGAAGTCGTAACTCCTGAAATTAATACATAAGAGACATAAAGAAACCCAAATAAAGCTAACCTATTCCACCTAACTAAATTCAATTTAACAAACATTTCTTGTACCTGCTACATGCCAGGCACTATGTTAGGTTTATCTGGGACAATGAGCCAAAAACAAGATAATTTTTGTCCTTAGGGAGTTTGCTTCTATTGGGCAACTATACACCATGTTTGTAAATAAGGTAGGTGCCAAATATATGTAAAATAAATGCAGGATAATTTTTTGAAGAGAGGTAGGGAGGAGTAGACATAGTAGATGGAATAACAATTAGAGGAGTCAGGAGAGTTCCTGGAGGTAAAGACACTTGACCTGAGCCACTAATGAAGATGTGGATTCTAAGAGGCAGAGCTGAGGGGAGAGGTTATTATAAAAACAGGAGATGGAATTTTGTATGCATGAAACTAGGAGTAAGCCAGTTTATCTGGAACATGGGGTGAGCAATGGTGAGAAATATGTCACCATCCGAGAAAGATAAACCAGAGTCAAATTCTAAAGGGTTTTCAATGTCAAAAAAGAGACATTTGTATTTTTTTGTTGTTCATTTGTTTTAGTTGTGTCTGATGCTTCATGACTCCATTTGAGGTTTTCTTGGCAAAAAATATTGAACTGGTTTGCCATTTCTTTCTCTAGATCATTTTACATATGAGGAAACTGAGGCAAACATGGTTAAGTGAACTGCCCAGGGTCGCATAACCAATAAGTGTCTGAGACCAGATTTGAACTCAGGAAGATGAGTCTTCCTGACTCCAGGCCTAGAACTCTATCCCCCATGCCTCTTAGCTGCTCACCTGGCTTTGGTTCTTTTTCCCTCTTCAAATTATTATGGATATACTGTTTTATTCACATATTTTATTCCCACTACCCACATCCCAATTAGAACAAGTTTCTTAGGTATTGAGGCAGTTTTTCACAGTGTCTATATTTTCGGGACCTGCCGGAGCACTGTGTACTTTATCCAAGAGTAAACAAGGAACCACCAAGTCTTCTTGAGTAGGGAAATAACATCCTGCAAACCATTCGCCTTCCCTTACTTTGTCTAGAAATCTGCTATTTTCACAAATGGATGAGTAATTTCCATGTCCCTTGAACAACCTTCTACAATTGGAATTCTGGTGATGATTTTCATTACAGTAGCAGGAGCCCCAGGGACATTTTTTAAAAATTCTATTTCCTTTATAAGGATGAGCAAGGTGAATCCAATTAATTAGGAGCCGAATTCATTCTTTCAGACCACCAGCACAGGATTTCAGCAAGTTAGAGGAAGTATGATATAGTGTAAGAGCATTAAATTCAGGAGAGATCTAAATTTGAATCACAGTTCCAATACTGAATAGTTACATCACCATGTGGAAGTCTCTCTGCCTCTCTGATCCTCAGTCTCTTTATCTGTAGAAGCAAAATTAGAGGCAATACAATATAACAGACTGCACTTAGAGTCAAGAAGACCTGCACCTGACAGACCATAGCTTATATGGCCATGGGTGAGTCACTTGGGTTAAATCTCTAAGATTATAAAGTGTCACACAAGTTACTGATCTAGACTACTGCAGGCAATCCCCAAACTGGAGGTTCCCTACATTATTGAAATCGAACGTCCAGATCTGAAAAGTTATTTTTCTTGGCTTAGAAAACCTTATAGAAATGGAATCTATTATTATTATTTCCATTGCAGTAAAAGGAGTTTCCAGGCATTTTGTAACGATCTTAACACAGGAGAGGTGTACCTTCCCCACCTCCAGCTATAGTCAGACTCATTTTACAGCAGAAAGATCATTCAATTGCAGAGCTTTGGGCACAGATCTTTTAGAATAATAATGGTGAACACCTTTAATATTACATGTGTTCAACACTCTCTACTATACCACTACTTACAGAGAACTTTCATAGACATGACCTCACTTCCATTAACAATCCAAGAAAAGATTGGCATCATCCTTCTATATATGAACTAATAGAGGTCCAACGGGCATCCAACAAAGTGAAATGACTTGGCCAAAAAAAAAGCAAACAGCTAGTTAGTGACAGAGTCAGACCACGCACCCAGATCTTCTGAGCTGTTGTCCGCTGAGCGATCCTACTACTTACTACACCACACTACCTCTTATGGCTGTCTCAAATGCCAAATGCAATTTCTCCAAGAAGAGATAATGACTTGTTTCTGGGATTGCAAAAATTCTGGGAAGCTTTAAGATGACTGCAATAGATTAATCCCAGGAGGTTTGTGCACTATTTTAATATTCTTATGTTAGAAGATCACATCTCCCATTCAAGAGGCCTCCTGGTTACTAAGGATGACATTTTTTCAACTCATTGGTTTCCTGGGAGGCCTTCATGATTAATATAGTTCGAATGCTACTTCTTCTGTTTCAAATTCACTACCCCACTTCTCTATTCATCCTTCCAGGTCTATCTCATGATCTACCTTGTCCTCTCCCTTCTCTGCCTGGGCTTGTTTCTGATGATCTCAGTCTTCTCTAGACACCTGTAGTATTGAAACTCCCTCCCTCAGTCATAATACAATTGTTCTCTGATTGTGACACATGCTCATTTTATATCTTCCCAACTAGACTGAGTTAATTGACACCAGTGACCATGCCTTTTGATTTTTTTTTTCTGAGTCTCTCCGAACACAGGTTGGGTGATATGGTGGTACTCAATTAATACTTAATGATGGTTTAATTGATTTAAATGAAAATCACTACCCTAGATTATTTAAGGCTCTTTAAGCAGAATTTGATTATGTTGCTACAAACAACAAGGCAGATAGAGCTAGATTGATCCCATCCTTTCCCTGCTGGAGTTTTTCCTCTAGTGGAGTACTTAAGACTAGCATTTATGAAAAAGCTAAACAACAATCAGATCATACTCTTTATCTAAAGCATATAGTATTAAAGAATTTCCCAGAAGTTCAGAGAGGCTAAGAGACTTGTCTATGGTCATAGAATTTAGTAAGTGTCAGAGGCAGGATATGAATTTGTTTCTCCTGACTCCAAGTCCAGAACTCTATTTTATCATATGAATTTTGAACAATAGAAATCTATCCACAAAGATAAGACACCCTACTGCAGAAGCGTCAAGTGGTTCCCAAAACCCCTAAGTGGGAACCAACTTGAAATGTCATTGGGAAACAGTTAACAAAATAAAAATACAATGCAACATAGCTAAGGTGAATTTGTGGTTTTCTAAGTCAATATGAGCTCACAGAGATTCATTTCTCTCTGAAATCTATCACTCCTTTAGAGTGTTATCTGAATAGGTACACTTCTTATAAAGAATTTTTCAGTACAACTATCTTCCCTCTCCCCACACCTACCATATCCCATCTTCTATGGCTTTAATTAATAATTGTTTATTAAGCGACTAGTCTGTAGCAAGGCGCCATGCTAGAAGGGAAATACATCAGTCTCTGTACTCAAGGAGCTAAATGATGCAAGAAAAAATAACAGATGGATTCTATTCATGAGTAAAAAGATTCCTTCCCATTCTAGTCTTCCTGCCTAACTCAGACAAATTCAATTCAACTCACGAAATTGAATGCCTACTATCAGTAGGACCCTGGATCAAGCCCTGAAGGGAAATACAATGAGAACTAAGACATTGGACCTGCTATACCTATGATGGTCTAGAAAAGAGAATAAGATACTTATATGAATGGGTACAATACAAGAAAGAATATGATTAGTGTCAAGAGAGGTTGTTGTTGTTGCATTTGTCCTTCTTTCTCAAAGAGGGTCATGATATCAAGATGACGACATGACTTGCAGTTGCCTTTGACTTGAGTGAGAGAGGGCTGTGCAAGGTCACCAAACTCACTTTCTTCTCCTGAGCCATCTGGGTGCAGTGGCCTGATATTCATCAGAACCACTGGAGACTGCCCAGGATGCAATGGGAGATGCTGGCCCTTTCAGGCTAAGGTCTTATCACATTCTCACTTTGAGTGAGATACACCCATTCAAAGAAGAGGCTTCTTTAAGATACTCGAAGGATGGCCCCTTTAATCAAAAAATTATATATATATGTGTGTGTATATATGTATATATACATACATACATACATACATATATACATACATATATATACATCAAACTGGAAGGAAGACTCTCAGGGTTCCTGTGTAAAAGAGAAACAATTACTATTTAGTTATAACTAAATAGGCAAGAGAGGTATGCTACTAATAAGAGACCAGAATAATCCATTCTTTGATAAAACCAAAGATTCTAGTTTTTGGAACAAGAACTCATCATTTCACAAAAAATGCTTGGAAAACTGGAGAGAATTTGGAAAAGACTAAGTATAGATCAACATTTCACAACATATACCAAGATAAGGTCAAAATAGGTACAAGATTTAGATGTGAAAAGTGATGTCACAAATTAGGGGAGTATGGAATATTTTACCTATCAGATGTAGGAATATGAGAAGAATTTATGATCGATGAGATGAGGATGATGGGAAATAAAACAGATCATTTTGATTATGTGAAATCAAAAATGGTTTGCACAAATAAAACCAGTGTAGCCAAAATTAGAAGGAAAGCAGAAAATTGGGGGGAAATTTTTCAGCAAGTTTCTCTGATAAAGGCATCAATTATGAAATATATATGAAACTAAGCCAAATTTATAAAGTTAAAAGTCAATCCCCAGTTGATAAATGGTCAAAGGATATGAGTAGGTGATTTTCAGAAGACAAATTCACAGCTATCAGTAGTCATATGAAAAATGTTGTAAATCATTATTGCCTGAAGAAATGCAAATTAAAACAGTTCTAAGGTACCACTTCACACCTATCAGATTGGCATATATGACGGAAAAGGAAAATGATAAATACTGGAGGGGAAGCAGAAAAATAGGTATACTAATGCACTATTTGTGAAGTTGTGAAGTGGTCCAACCATTCTGGAGCTATGCCTACAGGGCTATAAAACTGCATGTACCCTTTGACTAAACAATACAAAGGGACAGCTACTTGGCACAGTGGATCAAGTGTCAGGCCTAGGGTCAGGAAAAATCATCTTCCTGAGTTCAAATACGACTTCAGGCATTTGCTAGCTGTGTGACTCTAGGCAAGTCACTTAACCAGGCCTGCACAACCTGTGACCTTCAAAAAATGTATAGGATGTAAATACAGACCTGCACAACATACTGCCCACAGGCCATATGTCGCACAGGCCTGCACTTAACCCTGTTTGCCTCAGTTTCCGCACTCATAAAATGAGTTAGAGAAGGAAATGGCAAACTACTCCAGTATCCTTACCAAGAAAACCCCAAATGGGGTCAAAAAGAGTCAGACATGATTGAAACGAGTAAACGATGAGTCATCAGCACTGCCAGATCTGTATCCCAAAGAGAACAAAGGAAAGGGAGGGACCTATTTGTATAAAATATTTATAACAGCTCTTTTTGTGATAGCAAGGAATTGGAAATTGAATGGATGCCCATCAATTGGGGAATGGCTGAACAAATTGGGGTATATGATTGTGATGGAATACTACTGTGCTATAAGAAATGACAAGCAGAATGGGTTCAGAAAAACCTGGAAAGACGGACATTAACTAATGCAAAGTAGAGTAAAACCAGAACACTGGACACAGTAACAGCAATATTGTAAAGACGATCAACTGTGAATGATTTGACTCTGATCAAAACAATGATCCAAAACAATTCCAACGGACTCATGATGAAAAATTCTATCTGCTTCCAGAGAAAGATATGATGAACTCTGAGTATAGACAGAAGCAGTTTTTTCTACTTTCTTTTGTTTCTTGCTTTCTTTTTTTCCCCAACATAGCTAATATGGAAATATGGTTTCTTGAGTTCGCGTGTATAATTAATATATTGCTTACCTTCTCCATAAGTAGGAAAGGGGAAGAAAGGAGGAAGAGAAATTGAAAATCAAATTTTTTGAAATTAATATTCAAAATAAAAATTTTTTTTAAAAGAGGTAATCAGAGGCAAATGCTATGACAGCACAGAAGGAGAGAAAGGTCACTTACACTTGAGGGGGGAGAAAACAAGAGTTAAAGCTTCCTGGAGGCAGAAACATTTGAGCTGGACCCTGAAAGACAAGGAGGATTTTCAACTGGTGGAGATGTGGGGGATGAGGAGAGAGAAGAAAAGAATGTGTTTCATTCTGAACTAGAGTTCCAACAAGCTTTGGGATACCAGAACAGCAGGCAGAGCGCTGAGCCTAGGTGTCCTGCTGGGGAAGCTGCTGTTTTAGATAGTTTAGTTATCAGACAGCATTTACTGAGATTCCCTACATGTGTGCTATGAGGTGCATGTGGTCTACCCTAGGTGACTTGGCACCAGAAAACCGTTTCCCTTTCTTTATCCACCCAATCTTTCTTATAACTGGAAAAATAAAAGTAATCAAATCTCAGACTTCCAAGTCAAATCAACAGGCTTCAGGGCACCAAGCTGATTAGTGCCTACAAGCAGGATGGATGATTTCCTGCCCACATATAGAACTGTTCAATTAGCTGGGTTAGACTAACAAGATAAGGTTTTCAATTGCACCAAATCACAGCCAGTGACGCTATCAACACGAACTATGTGGGGCTAAAAGACAGATATGGATTGTAAACTTAAGGGAATGGTTTTAGAGCCATGAGGAGAGATTCCTCAAGTACGTTAGTTTCATTTAGTTACAGTTTTAGCTCCTTTAAAGAAAAAAAAACATCCTCTAGTTTGGCCAAATTTGTCTCTGAGTTTCCTTCTGGCTATATTCCCAACTTAGCTACCCTCAAAGGATGAAGATGTGCTAGCACTTGGGAGATTCATAACAATGAAGGTCATTTCCAAAGAGGGTCCTGCCAAAGTATATCCAGGCAAGCACAGCCTCACTGACATGAGTCCATCTATTAAGATGACATCTTTGAAAGGGAAATTACATATTTGTCATGCTTAATTTTGGATTTCTTTGTTAAGAAATCAATCATTTGGAAGCGGAATTGGAGACTTGTTCTGTTGGGTCCCAGTGGTTAGAATTTGCACAAAGAACAACTGGCTAAACATAAAGAAAAACATCTTAGAAGTTCCAATTGTTTGACAACACAATAGGTGGCCCTGAAAGAGAGTAGGATCTCCAACACTAGTTATTTAAGTAAAAGATAAGTAATCTAATAGGGGTGTTATAATGCGCATTTCCATATGACATGGGATATTCCCTAGGTCTCTCAGATATAATTCAGCTATTAGATTTGATGATGATGATGATGATATTCATAAGATTAGAGTTACTCAATAACATTTTCTAGGCACTATGCTAAGTGCTGAGGAGACAAAGAAGGGCAAAATCAAATAAATGGACAAACAAAAACTGTCTCTGCCTTCAAGGAGTTTATAATCTAATTAGGGAGAGAATATACAAACAAATATTTTCAAATAAGAACTATGTGGAGTAAACTGCAGCAATCTTAGAGAGAAGGCACTCATATTGAGGAAGACTAGGCAAGGTTCTTTTTTTTATTTTCAATTCTAAATTTTCTCCCTCCTTCTACCCCTCCTCCACCCATTGAGAAGGCAGGAAATATGATTCCCATTACACATATGAACTTAGGCAAAATATATTCAGGAAATGCTTCTTACAGAAGATGAGATTTTTAACTGAAACTCAAAGGAGACAGGAAAAGTACAGTGCTCTCAAGTTTGCAAAGTGCTTTACTGATGTTAATCTCATTTGATCCCCACAACAAACCTAGGAGGTAAGTACTGTTACCAGTTTTACAGAAGTAATCTATAAAATCTCCATTTTTACAGAAAAGGAAACTGAAATTAAGGTCAAGTGTCTTGCCCAGGGTCACATAGCTGGAGTCAGAGGAAGATCTGAACTCAAGTTCATAATCCAACCCTAAATTTATTATTCTACATGACTTACAGTTACCCCCTTGTGCTTATTGATCACCTGCTGCATACATAATTGTGCTAGGTGCTTAGGGAAGAGGAAATAAGGTTCCTGACTTCTAATTTCATATATCCCAGCACAGGTGTGCATAGAGTCAATATGTACAAAGTACTTTATTAGGTACCAAAGATTCAATGACAAAAATAAAATAATTCCTATCCTCATGAAACTTGCATTCTCCTGATTAAGTATTATAAATTCTAACATGTGAGAAGATATGCAATATACTTAAAACTCACTGAGTCTCAGTTTTCTCATCTGTAAAATGAAAATAGCAACACCTGTACTGCCTATTTCACAGGGATGCTGTGATAAAAGTGCTCTGTTCATCACAAAGGATTAAAGAAACGCCATGAATAGAACATTACACTAGCCAGAAAGACAGCTTCAAATCCCACCTCTAAAAGTGACTAGCTGTGCAATCTTCAGCAAGTCATTAGAACTCTCCACCCCTCAGAAGACTCTCAAACTTAGACTGCTACGCCAGTGGAGAGAGATCACAGGAACTAGACATGGAACTGGAAAGTATCTCAGAGACTGTCTAGTCCAATTCTTTTATTTTACAGGTGAAGAAACTGAGGCCTAGGGCAGTTAAGTGATTTGCCTAAGATCACACAGGTAACAAGGGGCGAAGCTGGGATTTAAGCCAATGTTTTCTAACTCTAAAATTGGGGGTCATTCCATTGTATCATGATACCTCAAGTTTCCACACCAGAAGTGTCAATGCCAGAAATTCATAAGCTCTCTCTACACTGATATGCCACTAGAAACAGGTCCTCCCTAAGAAGGTTCAGAAATTCTAGTAGTCAGGAATTGAGTGGAATGAGAAGGGGAAAAGAAATGAATCATTTAGCAATTATTTACTGAAAGGCTAATTTTTAGAAGACACAGTGCTAGACTCTTAAGAAGATTCCTACAAGGAGGTCATAGCCTAGTTGGTAAATCAGTGGTATAGATGAAACAGAGTGTTAAAGAAAATGAGATATAATTAAGTGCCAAATTATGTGGTGTATAACTATTGCAAGGAGTCAAAGAAGGGATTTGTAGACTGGTATATTCAGGGAACGAATTGGTTCTTGTGCTGGGTCTTGAAAGATAAATAATATTGGAATAGATAAAAAGGAAAAGATCTTGAACAAAGACATGGGGTTGGGAATGGTCATGATATGTTTGTGAGATAATAGATCAGATTGGGTACAGTGAAATGTTCTTGGAAATAGCAGGAAGATAAGTTTTGCACAGCACTATGGAGAGATATGAATTGCAGGCTAAGGAATTCAGACTTTATTTTACCAGTTTGACCATGACTTCTCACTCCTATTTAAGAAGTGAATTAAATTGAGACACTGAGGAATACATATCTTCATTCCCTACCCTCTTCATTACAGAGTTAGAAACTAGCAAAGACAGAGCCTGGCCCACCCTTAACAAAGAGCCTGTTGCTACACCATTACAGCAACCTTCAGTAAGAAATGCATCATAAAACAAATACCACCAACCATCCCTCAGCTCCCATTCTAGGAATGCTAGTCTAAGTAAGAGTGATCATTAAGCACTGGGGAGAAACAGAAGAGACATAAATTAGCCAAACCAGAATCAATGGCTAGTCAAGAGCAGACTTCATCTCACTGGTGGCAGAGTGGAAACAGCTAAGTTTCTTAATGGATTTCATTCCATGAGCCACCTAATGCTTGTTCAGAATAGCCAAGACTTTGGCAAGTCACTCAAACTCTGAGTCTCAGTTTTCTCATTGGTATGAAAGTGCTGGCAAAAAATGACTGATAAGGTGCCCTTCAATTCTGAATCCTATGAATCTATAAACTACGCTAAAATGTCAATTTGCCGAAAGGGAGAGAAGTTTTAGAGATATTATCCTGGCTTTCATCACAGTCCTAATACAACACACATCTGGCAAGCCTCTAGCATGTGACGAGTATAATAAAATGGAAAGTGGATTTTTTTTTCTGGGAGTAAGAAGACCTAGGTTTGAATCCCTATCCAACAGAAAGGTGAGAGGGAGAAGAAGACATTGGGGAGGTCCCACAAACAAACTTCACTGCCTTAGTTTTGCTGAGAACCATTATTGCCCACAAGAGAAGATTCATACCTACCAAGAAATTCAACAACTCCTATCAAGTAACTTCCTCCCCTACAGTAATATTCTTTGGCGACTGCTTAGAGTTCCTTAGGCAAAAGCAATTGCCATAAGGGCTAATAGGGTATTGGGTTTTGTTTTATTTCGAGGGGACCTAACCTCGATGTGCCAATAGAATTACTCTACAATTCTATTTGTCCTTCTACCACAGGCAAATGGGAAGTAAGTTGGTGACACTGTCAATTTCATTGTTTAGATATGAGGTATATTGCAGCAGGGAGGGAAACTGCTATCTTCAGAAGATGCCCCTGGACCCATTCGGTCCATGCAATCTAGCCTCAGATACATCACATACAAACACATTGTCTAATGCCACTAATGCATATAGAGCAAATTAACCCTGCAAAAGAATCAGGCTCATTTCAAAAAGTAATAACAGACACAAAGAACTCGTTAAGCTAAGGTAGTGGACAGCCTCTGTTTAAAGAGAAGGAAAAAGTATGTATACACACACACACACACACACACACTATCTAAAGCACCTACATAAATACACACATGCACATATACTCTTCTTCCTCAAACAACTTTCCTTGGAGTTACAGAACTATGAATACTATTTTTCCCACAGGGTAAACATATACACATAGGATTTATGAGCTCCATTACTTATTTATAATCCAGGAACTGGCCTCATACCATATGGTTGGGAAGTTTACAGAAAGACAAAGAGAGAGAAAATTGCCTGCTTAATTCAATTGCCCTCACAAAATGGCCAAATAGAAATACCTTCCATATTTTTCTCCCAAGTCATGTTCAAGAGTATTTGGAGCAAAACTAAACTAGGGAAGGAGTGGGTGAAGGACATTAGCACCACCAAAACTCTAAGACAAGAAAGAAACTGCAAAATTACATGGATTCCCCAGAGGCTCCATCTTCGTAGTCTCAACCACTGTACCAGTCACTTTGATTCTTCTTTTCTTCTTGATTTCTGGTGGTAAATTAGGCAGGTTTCTGATTTGGGACTTGCTTTTCTCTTTGTTCTTTGTTAAAGGAAAGATTGCAGTCTTCAAGGAAGGATAGAAAATTAAATTATAACCAATGTTTATATAGTACTCTACAAAATGTTTTCCTTATCATCTTATGAAATATGTAGTGAAGGTTTTCTTATTCCTACTGCACAAATGAGGAAACTGAGTCTTGGAAAGGCTGAGTTGATTTGCTCACAATCATACAGCTAGCAAGTAGCCTGTTCTAAATTCAAAGCCAGGTTCTGTGATTCCTTGTGTAGCGTACATTTGGCTGTACTAGTCCATTCATTCATTCATTCAATCATCTATTCATTCAAGAAGTAGATTATTCATTCATTCAGTAAACATTTTGCCTGGAACTTCCAGCAAATGAGATCCAGGTTCATTGAAGCTGCAGTGAATATGTGTGTATATGTATGTGGATGTAACCTTGCTTTTCAAGTGATATGTAAAAGAAAAAGAGCACTGATTTCAGAGTCAGGCAAAGAACTAAATTCAAATCCTACCTCTGATACTTACTACCTGTATGACCCTGAGCAAGTTATTAATTTTTCTGAACCCCAGTTTGCTCATCTGTAAAATGAAGTCCCTTCCAACTCTAAAGGTATGATCCTGTATCTTCTTCCTCCCAAGCCTGAGAAGACTTAAAATCCAAGTCTTCATCATTTTCTACAAAAAGAAAGAAAAGAAAATATTTTGAGAAAGAATTATCAAAATCCAGATAAGAGATGAATGATGAAAGCACAGTAGAAAGAAGAGAACTGAGAAGAAGAAAAAGCCAGCTGTTAGTAAAGAGGAAAGACATTGAGGATGAAAGAAGTAAAGCTCAAATCCCACCTTATTCATGACACCTGACCACCTCAGCTTCCAATGATCTCTCTCAAATCTTGATTCTGGAAACAATTCGAATGAATAAATTAAAAATTTACTATGTGACAAGCATTGAGCTAAATACTAGGGAATATAAGGAGAATAAATGAGTCCTCTTTCTCAAAGAACTCACATTTTAACTGAGACAACACAAATAAGAGGGTTCTGCTAAAAGATGAATTAATAGTCCCTAAAATCTCAAAAGTCAGTATAGAGATAAATGACAAGATCCAGGGATCCTTAGGGCACATTGGCCAAACAGACATCAGTGTCTAGGCATCTGGATAGTATAATTATAGAGAAGATGGCAACACATAGAGGACCTAGGGATGCAATGGTAGTCAATCCATTAGATAACAAGCTTTTCTTAAACACTTAGTGTCCAAAGAAATATGACATAATGAATAGGGGTGATTTATCAAAAGGAGAGAGGACATTGCTAAGTAATGAAATTATTTCATCATCATGGTATGTTTCAGGAATGGAGGCAGTGGTAAGGCCTAATAAGCCTCCATCTCACCTGAAGGATTACAGCTGATGGTTCTCTGCTAATCCAAGTGATTTGAGCAACCATGTTGCTCTTTGTACCAGACAGCAGAAATCAGGAAATAAAAGAGGAAAGGGGGAAGAGAAAGGAGACTCTGCTAGAAGCTTCCTCTCCTTTAGTTGTCCCCATGGAGACAACAATCCCCAAGTCTGGTGGAAGGGGGATTGAGGAAGAGTAACGTCAATGGTTGTGGCTCTGTCTTCCCACTCCATGGAGTCTGAGCAGTCCTGGAATGGAAGAAGGAGATGAGGAGGGGGCACAGGGGAGGGTATCTGCCTGCTTGAAATATCTATTCCTGTCTACCCACCCCGGACAAATATTCTGTTCATAATCCTCATTTGACCAAATGCCTTGAATTGTCTCTTACATACATGTACACACAGCCTTACACTGTCCATCGACTTTTTCTAATCCATCTTATCTCCCCATTTAGACGAAGAGATCTTTATTCATCTTTGAAACTCCAACTAACCCTAGTGCATAGTAGGCAAACAGGAAATGTTTGAAGCTTGAATATGAATGAGAAGTGCTAAGAAAATCATGGCTATATCCCTTTTTCTTTTGCTTCCTGAGGGATATCAAAAAACAAAACAAAAAACATGGGGTCTATAATACTGAACTATTTTTCCTGCTGCCTGCATGTGAAATAACAATAAGAAGATCAATGGTTTTCAGTAGAAAAAAGAGATTATACTCAGGAATCTAACTAAAAAAACAGCAAGAATTACTTTAAGTGTGTCAAGCAGGGAGGGTGATGGTGAGGACAGGGAGTCCATGAAGCAGATCATGAGACATGAGATAATGAAAAAGAATGATTTATCAAGAGGACAGCAAATATTGTGGGAAATGAAATTATTTCATCATTATAATACATTTCTGTAATAGAAGCAGGAACAGGTGCAGAGAAGAGTCACATACCCCACCAGCACCACCCCAGGAGAAAATCTAAGACTATTATCACAGTGGAAGAAGGAGAACCTTAGAAGAATGAAAGATTGACCAAAGAATAGAATACATTTGAGGTTTGTCTGAGCAGAGAATAAGTGAAAAGGTCAATGTCTTCCACTATTTAGTCCCTGGTCTCTGTTTCATAATATGCTGATCAATTAATATGCTGATATGAAAGATATCATTTGTATTTCAGAGGAATGACACAATAATTTTACACACACACACACACACACACACACACACACGTGTGTGTATACATGTGTCTGTTCACTAAGGAAAAATTAACTAAAGGACACTTGCCAGAGCATTGGACATGCTGCTCAGACTAGAAACAAGCAATAAGTCAAGACAGGCTGATTGTTTAAAGCATCTTGGTTCCAAATCAGACACAAGTACCAAGAAAAGCCTTCAGATGCCACTAACTCACATCCCTGAAGACCTGAGCACCAATTTGTAAATTGTGACAGAGTATGGCCTGCTCTGGGATCCTTACAAACCACATGGCCAGGCAAATACCTGATGCGAGTGATCCAAAAAGGAGCCTCAGAAAAGCCACATAAACAAGAGACTCCTTGGTGAATTGGGGAAGAATATTAAACTTGAGATCAGAAAGTCTAGTGTGAATCTTGAGATTACTGCTATGTCAAATTATTTCTTTCAAATCTGAGCGGTCTTGGGTAGGCCACTCAGCAGATGAACTAAATTATCTCCAAAGTCCCTGCACATTGTAGCATTCTCTGAATGACACTGAACCAAAACTTATCCAAAAGTGGGGAAGGGCAAAGAGGAGACACCAGGTTTACCGCTACAAGAGGCAGTGGTATCTAAATGTCATTCCTGGGTACTTTTGTCTGATTAAAGAAAGCCATTTTAGAAAGAGGCAAGGACCAAGACTTCCTCAACTGGCACCTAGCATATATTCAACTCAACCATTGGTAGCATATGGGGAAAAAAGGTATCTAATTTGCACTTCCTGTTGCAAATTTCAATAGGTCTAGGATTTGGCTACCTGAGCTTCTTGTTCCAATCTTGGCCAAGTCACTTTGTGCCAGGTGGTAGCTAGGGATTTATGGATTTGATTTCCACCTGCAGTTTTCAGTTTTTATTCTCTGTGTCAGGGGAATAAAAGACAGTGTAAAAACATTTAGAAGAGGTTAACTGTTACAATCTTGTGAGTCTCTTAAAAGTGGGTATGAACAGGGCAGCTTTTACAATGCTCAGTAAAAGAAATCTATGATGTCTCAATGCTGCACACCTGGGGAAATGGGGCCAGGAAGCTGATGCAACATCCCAGCTGACTGACCAGATGAAAACCAACACTCATGGAAATTTAGTTGTTGGAGAAACACCCACCTCTACAGTGCTTTTCTGCCCAGGTCCACCTTTAAAAGACCCTCTGACCAAGAAACAAAACCACAATAACTTCACCTTTACACAAAATGCCTTGGTCTGGAAAGACAAAGAATGGCAGGAGAAATATGGCTTATGATAGAATCATAAAATTTAGAGTTGGAAGAGACTTTAGATATTTTCTAAAGAGTTCGTCAATCAATAAGCATTTACTGAGTATCTACTACATGATAAATATTGTGCTAAACTCTGGGGATACAAAGAAAAGCAAAAGAATACATCTACTCCAACCTACTTATTTTATAGAGGAGGAAATTATGGATCAGAGTTGGAAAGTGACAACAAATCGCATCACTAATAAGCAGTAAAATCACCATTTTAAACCTAGATTCTTGGATCCCAAAGTCACCGTTCTTTCTTCTGTACTAAGCCATTAAACGCACCACAGATAATATCGTTGTTGTTGTGTTTGTCCTTCCTTGCTGAAGAAGACCATGCCATCAGAGAAATGATGATATGACTTGCACATGACTTTGTTTTGAGTGAGGGAGGGCTGTGCAGGTCACCAGCCTCACTTCTCCTCCAGAGCCATCCTGATGAACAACTGGTCACAGGATTCAGATGACCACCAATAATAAGGGATAGAATGAATATGGACACATTTACCAAGTAGTAAAATATTATGATTGGGAAATCTGATGCCCAATAGGTTTTTAGTATTAGGATACATATTAGGAAGTTTTATAGCCCTTGGGATCCTCTCATCAGCAACCTAACCAGAAGGAAATGGACTGTGCCCCTCCCAGCAGACACACAAACCTCGTTGCTGGGAGTCCACACCACATCATATGCCCTGGATCCAAAAGGAAACATCTAGGAGAGCTAGCCCTAGGTAGCATAGTCCCCAGGCTATCACTGACTGCTAATTAGTGACCAAGGTCAGAAGCAGAGGCTTTCATTTTCCCTCCTTCTCCCAAAGTAAAATCAATCCTATCTTTTCCGTCTTTGCTCTTTGTGTTTCCTTTGACATCTGGGTTTTCCTCTACTGTACTTTAGTGGAAAGATCACTGGATTTTGAGTTCAGAGAAACTGATTTCAAGATACTTCCTATTTACGTGATTTTAATTTAGTGACTTCATATCTCTGCATCGCAGTTTCTTCATCTCTAAAGTGAGTTCTTTGAATCAGATGACCTCAGATACTTTCCAATGCTAATTCTATGAATTCTAGATTTATTTTCCTCACATTCTTTCAAATTTCTGGTGCTCATCAAAACCTGTCTTTCTCTAAAGAAGTCACACCTGTTGGAATCTTCTCTAAGGTTGGCTAGGTTTTCTCTCACAGTTCCTGATGCTCACATCCAAGAACAAGAGTTGTCTTACTTTTCACTCCCAGCTTCTATGTTCCCAGGTTCAAATGTTCCCTCTACCATTATCACTCAGAAACCATTTTTTCTTCCCTAGAATTGTTTTTTGCCATCCTGTCTAGATCTTTGCTATTACCATCCAAATCATGCTCCTGCCTGCCCTTTTAAGTTCAGTATCTGGCTCACAGTCTCACCTATTCCAACCCTGATGCTTTCTGACCTGTAAGACTTTACGTAGGCAAGTCACTTTTAACCTCGCTGGGCTTCAGTTTCTCCAACTGTAAAAAGAAGGGGGCTAGATGGATTAAGCGTCCTTTGAGGTCCCTCTTCCTCCTTCAAATCTGTGATCATATGACCCACAATATAGCATACTGAGTCCCAATCCTGGAGCTTATGGTTCAGAGTATCCTCTGGAGAGAGAATACTGATAGAGAAACTTTTATAGCTTGTCCTTGGGGACAGAGTGACCCAAATAGTCTCTTTTCTCTCAAAAACAAGACTACCTAGATAATTCTCATCAACACCTGAAAAAGGAAAGATCACTTGATTTCAAAACTGTAAGGCTGATCTCCTTATATTGAAGAAATTAATTTCTTATCTCTGTTCTTAGCTACCACTGAATATCATGAAGTCATCAGTCATAGAAAAGAATAAAAACTTCACTCTTTGTTCTTTATTAACTTTTCCCACTAGACAATCATGAACCATGCCCCCCCCCCCCACACACACACACACTGATCCTCTTTCCAAGAGTTTTGAGTGAGAGTGAAGACATGATAATATCAGTCTTGATAATTTGGCTACAGAATACTTCGGGGGCTTAGAAGATTAGCAGAACTGATAATGTTGTTCTGTGGAGCCTAAACATATGGAACACCTCTAGAATAAAAGAGAAGTTGCAGAAATGATGATAAGCTAAAGGTAAATGTTCTATTTTCATATTGAGAAATTGCTACCTGCAAAAAAAAGTATTTTATAGAATGACAGATGATAGACTTTTAGAGTTTGCAGGTGTCTCAATGGTGAAATAAATCAAACCCACATGTAAGAAGAATTCCCATCACAAATTCTCAACAAGTGGTCATTGAGTCTCTGCTTGAAGACTTTTAAAGTGAGGAAACCCACCATTTCTCACAATTTTGGACAGGTTGGTTTGGGTACAGTTAGTTGGCACAGTGTGTAAAGTACTCGGCCTGGAGTCAGGAAGATAGGAGTTAAAATTCAGCCCCTGACACTTAACACATTTCTCTTAACATCAAGCCAAATTAAATTAGCCTCTTTTAAACTTGGACCCATTACTACTACTACTTCTATCTTTTGGGACCCAACAGAACAATTCTAATCTTCTATATGACAGCCCTTCAAAGACACAAGTCTTCTCTACTCCATGACAAACCTGCCTAGTTCTTTCAGATAAATCTCATATAGCATGGACTCACACTCTTCACCATGCTGTTTGCCCTTCTCTGAACACCATCCAGCTGATTAAAGGGCCTGGTTATAGTGTAGCACCCAACTGAATATAATAATTAAGTTGAGATCTGATAAGGACAGAGAACAGGATGGCTATCACTTCCCTACTCCTGGCATCTATCCTCCCTCAATGTGGCCCAAAATGCCCTTAGAATTTATTGGGGAATTTTTTGGCCACTTCACAATATTATCTCATATTAAGCCTGTAGTCCACTAAAATCCCCAGCTCCTTTTCAGAACAACTGCCACCAATATATGTTCACTACATGTGAGCTCTGCATGTGCTCGTAAACATATCCACTTTTCCTTGCTGATGATATTTATGTGTGTGGGGGAGGAGCAAATATCCCAGGTTCGTGGGCAAAAGGTTGTACTTCTATTTTTCTTGTTATATTATTTCCTTAAATGCCTTTGCTTTGAATCATTGTTACCTTTTAACTAACTAGTAAATGCAAACAACTCAGGAAGGGCTAGTATGCTAGGATTTTCAGGGAGTACCTAGAACCCAGAGTAGTTCCCCTTCAGGGGGCTCACATACAAAAGAGAATGCCTTAGGTACTACACATGGATATATGAACCCTATATAAAGAGGAAAAGAGGTAGGAAATCTCAGAAAAAAATTATTAAAGACAATGTGCATTAACAATTTTTTCTACTCCAAAGCAACATGAAAAACACTTGAAAAGGATGTACTTTAAAAGTCCTGCTGAGTACTTAAGACTACAGCATCCACCCACACAAGTACACAGTCTGGGGTCTTCTGAAAGGAAAATGAATATTGTACAAGTCTTAAGTATTTCTCCCCTTCCAACTCATATGAAACACACACACACACACACACACACACACACACACACATCCTCCTCAATGTAGTATAATGGTAAAACAGTAGCTCAGAAGCCTACTGCGTGACCTTGGGCAAATTGACTCACCTCCATGGGCCTGAATTTTTACACTACACATTTATAATGAGCAGTTGCATTACATAACTTATGAAGTTACTTCCAACTCTAGCTCTATTACTTTATGACCTTAGGTCATATATATGCAAAACTCATTTCTTCCACATATTCGGGAATCTCTAAATTATGCTGCCATCTATGTTACAAAAAAGACCAATGACAACCTATCTATCAGAGACAATCATGGGGCTCGTCTCCAACCACAGCCATCCTCCTTTCATCCCAACGATTCTCCTTCCTGTCCCCTCCTTCTGTTGTGCCATTTCTCAGCCTCCTCCCTTCTGAGATAGTAGTTAAGCCCTCAGGATAGTTGTAACATAACCATCAGTTAAGGACCAATTACAGCAGCTGCACAAGTACCATTGAGAATATCCTCTCCCATCATACGTACTCTCTTCATCACATCTTAGTTGTGGTAGGCATCTCTCAGGGGGCTCTAACACTGTTTTTTTCATTTGGGGTAGGACAGAATAAGTCATACAGGAGAAGTAGGCATAGAGGAATTCATATGACTGAATTAGAAAACCACAAATTAACATTATCTATGTAATATTGTATCTTTAATTATTTTGTCAAATATTTCTCAATTACATTTTAATCTGATTCAGGCAGCATTCTGCTTGAGATCCCAGGCCTATGAGTTTGATACTTTTGATTTAAATTTAAATTTTAGCCTTCTTCCAAATTTATCTTCTTCCACAAAATCTCTTGAAGATGTTCCTTTGTCTTTACTTATATAGCCACCACCTAACTCAGAATCATTCCTGAACTATTGTAATAGCCTCCTAACCGGCTCTGCCTCAAAAATCTTCTCTCTTCAATCTACTCTTCTCACAGCTTCCAATGTGATTCTCCTAAAGTGCACGTCAAACCAATGACCCCCTTATTCAAAAGAGTTTAAGAGCTTGTTATTAACTTTACAATCAAATATTTCATCTTTATCTCATCATATAAAGTTCTGTTTTGTGCTTTAGTATGTAAAATTATTAATATAGTAGAACATGCATGTAATTTATAAAGAAACTTATGTATGCATATATGTACATATATAATATCTTATTAATATCTACTCTCATGGATTCTGTGACACAGTTGAGTTGCATGTTCAATTATCAGTCTAGCCATTCTTTTTCAGTCTCCTTTGCAAAATCATTATGTATCTTTCATCAGTTAGGACTGCCCCACACTGCAATCCCAAAGCTCTATCCTGGGACAGCTTTTGTTTTCTCTCTTTCAGTGATCTTATACTCTATCTTGAGTTCAATTATCAACTCTAGGCAAACTACATCAAAATATATATTATGCTTTAATCTCCTTTCTGAATTCCAACCTGAATATCCAACTGCCTTTCAGATATCCAACTGGATGTCTTACTTGAATTCCAAAATCAACATGTACAAAACAGAATTCCACAAATTTCTTCCCCAAATCATTTCTCCTCCAAAAGTCTCTAGTACTATTGAGGAGACCATCATCCTTTTAGTCACCCAGATTTACAATCTCAAAGACATCTCTGATTCTTTCCTCTTTGTCACTGCCCTATTAGTTGCCAAGACCTTGCTATGCCAGCTTACAAATGTCTTACATCCATCCTCCTCTCTCCACTCAGTCATCTACTACCTTAATTTTCAAATCCTCATCACTTCTCACCTAGACCATCTGAATAGCTGCCTAAATGATCTCTTGTAATCCATTCCATTCCCTCTGTAATCTGTCCTCCAAAAATGCCTAATCAATACCCAGGGCTGAAAATGTCACTTCCCTGCTCAAAGATCTTTAGTATCTCCCTACTGCCTCTGGGATAAAACATAATCTTCAACCTAGTATTTAAGTCTTCCACAATATGGATCCAACCTACCATTCTGGGCTCAACTCCTAGCACTGAC
Source organism: Notamacropus eugenii (assembly GCF_028372415.1). NCBI lineage: Eukaryota > Metazoa > Chordata > Mammalia > Diprotodontia > Macropodidae > Notamacropus > Notamacropus eugenii. The sequence goes on along the minus strand of NC_092872.1, from coordinate 183,535,059 downwards.
GTTTATGCACATTGCACTAAATTGGCCTGTGGCCTGGTGCCTAAATATGACATGCCATCTTTCATTGCCTTATTTGCATAGGTTTCTCTCCTACTTAAAATGCACCCTCTCCTTACTTCCTACACTTCTTAGAATCCCTAGCTTGATTCAAGTGCCACTTCCTACCAGAAGCCATTCTAGACAAAAACACTCTGAATATCTGTGGTTTTCCTTCTTCATATTAGGCTGTATTAATTTATGTATATGTCATATCCCCCAGTAGAATGTAGTAAGCTCTTTGTTTCTCAATTCATCTTTGTATCACTAGCACATTGTTCTTTTCATCCTATAAGTGTTTAATAAATGTTTTCTGAATTTGAATTTGAATAAGGCTGATATGGATAATAAACAGATAATACAGGAAACTCAATACTGATATGATGCATAAGTCTATAACCTAGTGAATTAATAGAGCAGTAAGCTAAGGGAAATCAAGAAAGTTTCCAGTTTCGACAGACTGAACTTTGCCCAACAGTCTCTTTATGATCTGCCCTTTCTTTGAACCAGAGTTTTACACAAGTATATAACATCTTATCTTTCCTTCTAATTGTTTTCTGTGTTAATCTTGTCTCATCACTCTACTACAATGGAGTTGGAAGGCTGTATCTTACACTTATCTCATGAATCAAAGAACTTAACCCTTACATGGATCTTAGAAATCATCTAGTCAAGCATCTGATTTTTTTCAAATGAGGAAACTAAGGTCCAAAGAATTTATGCAACTTGCCCAATGTCACTTCAGGAATAAATAGCAGAGCCAGGATTTAAATTCACCTTCTATGGACAAACCTGTGTTCACTGAGGTTTGTATCCTTACAACAATGTCTAGAGAACATGCACTTTCATACTCACTATATGAACTTTCACATGACTGGATGATTGAGGAGGAATAACAATCTTCTTATGAGTCCAAGAAACTTGGAACTTCAGTAGCTCACACCAACTGTCTGTCTAAGCAAGCTTGGCCAGGTTGCTGGCCATGGTTCTGAACTAATGGTAGTGGAGTACTACTAGAGACTACTACATGAAATAAGCCTAGCCATGTAGGCTTTATAACTTTAGCATTGTACACACACACACACACATACACACCCATACATACATACATACACACACACACACAATCACAGTTCCTGTATGGCAATACCTCCACCTATCTCAGGAGAAACACAAACACATTTTAAGATCCAAAATTTATTGTCTACCCCTTGAAAGTTGCCTTCATTACATTTGTTCCTCCATCTACTCCAGTATGCTGAAAGATTTCTTTAGAGTGGTAGCACTGAGAGACTTATACATATGCGTAATGTTCCAGGGTTGGACTACTGAAGAAAAGTTTGGGAGAGAAGAGGTATTAGACTCACTACCAAACTGAAGGTCTACAGAGCCATTGTGCTCACCTCATTGCTATATGTCTGTGAAACATGAACAGTCTACCAGTGCCATGCCAGGAAACTGAATCACTTCCATTTGAACTGTCTTAGGAAGATTCTGAGGATCACCTGGCAGGATAAGGTACCAGACACTGAAGTCTTTGCTTGAGCTGAATTGCCAAGCATTCAGACTATGCTTCAGAGAGCGCAACTTTGATGGGCTGGCCACGTTGTTCGAATGCAAAATGTACGCTTACCAAAAAGACTATTTTATGGAGAACTTGCATGGGGCAGGAAATCACACTGTGGTCAGAAGAAGTGATACAAGGACACTCTCAACGTCTTTCTCACGAATTTTGGATTTGACTATGCAACATGGGAGACACTGGCACAGGACTGCTCAGCATGGCATGCCCACATCAGAAAAGGGTGCTATGCTCTATGAGCAAAGCAGAATTAAGACAGCACAAAGTAAATGTAGGATGTGCAAATTTGGAGTATCCACTCCAAATGTTCACACAGATTTTCTGTGCCTAATCTATGGTAGAGCATTTCGAGCTGAAATGCTGATCAGGCACAGTTGGACACACTGAAACCTGAGTTTATCATGGTGATGTCATTAACGAAGGACAACCAACCAACCAACTGGATAACTCTATGGGTATAGTTTCTGATGGAAACCTTTACATCCCCAATGTTGTATATTGTGTATCCTATTCCTGGCTATGGCTTCTAGGGCTACCCCAAGAAAACTGTCTTCTTCCTCCATATTCCTTCCATATTGTTTAATAGTATATCTTTTTGAGTTCTCTCATTTGGTATATGTTTCTGGAGAACTAGGAGGAACTGGGCTATGTCCTCAGCTGATTCAATCACTAGAAAATTTGTGGTCTATGGCAAAAACTGGGTCTCAAGAAAATCTTTCTTTAATATCTTGAGTTATAAGATTCTAAGGTTATATGCTTATCTGGGGTATAAACATGGGGAAAGATGTCTACTAAAACATTTGAACTCCTGTTACCTCAGTTTAAGGGAAATAGGTTAACTGGCACCAGGCATGCAGATCCCTCTCATGGAATCTCCTGCATTTCAAAGAATATTGGAACAGAAACTCATGGTGTCCTTTGGAGTCCTAAGAGATATTCCATGATGTCTCAACTAAGAAATGTGACACATTCCATAGTCATAAGCCCCAGCTGGCTGCTTGGGCTATATTGCTATATTATTTGGCATAGGGGATAAATATTCCTAAAACAAGAAGACTTTTTCTTGGCCAAGAATGCCTTTTATGTCTTTTATGATGCTAATAAATGAGGTAAACCCTTTAGTTTTGTTCTTTTTTTCATTTGAGGGTTGTTGTTTTTTTAATCTTTCCTACATTCTGAGTGAATTAGTCACAGCCTTTTCACAGTCTGCTATACCAACATGGCACTTAATCTTCTCATCTAATGACAACATTATATGGTAAGAAGTCACAATGTCTATACTCACCAATAGCCAGATCAATCATGTGTCTCCAAGAAAGTGAAGTCTTACAATGCTAGTTTTTAACATTACTAAGGGACTCATTAGGATCTAGGAGCCTCTCAACTGCCAGTAGGATAAGATAGAGTGTGATTAATTGGAAAGAAGCAACAGCTTATTCAACATCAAACTGACTTCCCTCTTTTGCTTCTTTGCTGAGTTCATTCTATGTCCTAAAGTGCCACTTGTTCACCAAATCATGCCACATCAGTTGGAAGTACAGATTCAGGACTCCTTTCTCACATCTTCTACTCCCTTCTACCTAAAGGTCACTGAATTTTCTGTCCCGTGTATCGATAAAGGAGTTTTGCTATTAACCCAGCAGCCTTAGCTTTGGTCTTGAAAGAAGACTTCACCTCTAAAAGCAGCAGCAATAACAATAAGAGCAGTAATTATAATGATAATAGCTATCATTTATACAGAACTTTAAGGGTAGCAAAGTGCTTTTCATGTTACCTTTTTTGATACCCACGATGATCCTATGAATTCAATGCTATTATTATCCCCATTTTACTAAAGAGGAAACTGAAGCTGAGGGAGGTTGAGTGACTTGCCCAAGATGCTAGGAAGTGTCTGAGGCAAGATTTGAACTCAGATCTTCCCGAAGTCTAATGCTTTATCCACTGCTCCATTTAGCTGTAATAGTGAAAGGCAACATGATTTGGTGAATAGTGGATGGTATTCACACTTCGAAGCAAAACTGCAGGCAACGACAAAGCCATGATGACTCCAGCAAGAATTCCCAGCGTCATGAAGTGACCCTGATACCTCTCCAACATGAAAGACTATAGCTACCCTGACCAGGAACATGGCTATTCTTTTAACACTGTATGTCTGAACTACACAAACAATCCATAACTATTAGTCAAGTTTCAAAATATCAGGCACATGAACATTTCACTGTAGATCTAAACATCTTAGAAAAATCAGATATTCTAGGCCAAAATGAGCCAGTAGAGTGGGGAGTAGGTATGAAATGGTCTTAAGGTCTTATCCACTTATTCTGAAATTCTGCTTCTACCTTTCAACCAAGATAGAAATGAAGCCCTCCTATGGATAAGCCATCTTTTAAATCATAATGCCAATTCAGTAAGCACATACTCACAGCTGATTTCATTTCTATGTTAATGGTCTTCAGTAACAGGATTAAAATACTTTTGCCAAAGCAGTTTCAAAGTATTTACACACTATCTCATTTAGTCCTCACAATAATCCAGGAAGGTAGGCAGAGAATATATTATTGTGCCCATTTTGCACATGATCCAAAGCCAAGAATGACTGACTTTTCCAAAGCTGAAAAACTGGTTGGTGAAAAGAGGGGACTGTGACAAAATACTCCAAACAGGCAAGGAATAGCATTTACAGTTAAATCTACTAACACCCCCTCCCTTAAAAGATACTCAGCATGACAGATCATAGGGCAACAACGGATAAATTTGGGAGGGATCTTAGATAGTCCATTCAAGATATATCTTAGGAATGCAGGTCACAAATTCTACAACCATTACAGAGTACTTCGATCTCCTTTTTGATCTTGACAAAGGTTCAAAAAAACTTTTCCTTATCTTGGTTCAATTGAAACAAAGTTAACTTATTCAAGAAAGACTTTACTAGGTAGGAAAGTAAATAAACCCAGTGAAAAGACAGAGTTGATCAATTTCATGGGTATACACATCCTAATACAATTTCACTCTGAATAGTTTGGTTGAGCTGGTACAATTTAGAAGTCCTTTTTCTCCCTTCCCACTGTTTGACTTAGCCATGGCTAAGGATGATCTTTCTATATCTGGCCCTAAATATTCTTTCCCTAGACTCAGGGAATCCTTTCAGATTTTTTCTTCCTTTCCCCCAGTTAATTTCTATAGGTGTTGTCATGGAAAGTGTTCTATGAACAGAAATCTCTAAGTCAGTAATCTGTGACAAAATCACTAGCCTGTTAAGGTTGATTGTATCCATAGCATCATGCCCCTAAATTTTGGATGTTCCCCAAGACTGTCCCAAAGCCATCTTTTCTGTTCTCTGTGTTTTTCTATGTCTCTTTCTGTGACTATCTATCTCCCACTCTGTCTCTGTATTTCCCAGTGTCTCTCTGTGTGTTCCTGTTTCTCTTGCCTTTTTCCCTCCTTCCCTCTCCTCATAAGCTCCTATGGAGTTAATTACTTCTCTACGTAGATTATCCACAGATCTTATGTCCAGTCTGTCTCTTCCCCTGAGCAGTTCTATGAAGCCAAGACATTTCAATCTAGAGATCTCAGATACATCTCAAATTCAATGTACAAAACAGAACTCTTTAATTTGACCTTCAACGCCACCTTTCTTCTAAACATTCCTGTTTCTGTCAAAAACAACACCATTCTTTCTGTCTCTCAAGTTCACAATCTCAACAATACACTAAACTCTTCATTCTCCCTCACACCACATATCCTTCCAATCAATTGCAAATGCTGCCATTTCCACTTCTACAATATCTTTCACATCCAACTCCTATCTGTTTCACACATCCATTACTCAGTTCAAGCCCTCCTTATCTCTCACATCGAGATTGCTTCAATGGTCTCCCTAATTGTTCTCCTAGACTCAAGTTCCTCTTCATGTCAGGGAATCTTAAATCCTGCTGCTAAAATTATTTTCCTTAAGCACAGGTCTGTTTATGTCACTCACCCATCCTATAAGGATCAATGGTTCCCTATTGCCTCTAAGATAAAATGTAAACTCCTTTTTGTTTTAAGTTTTTAAAGCATTTTACAGACTAGCCCCAATCTATCTTTTTAGCATCCTATATATTACTCTGCCTCTCACATGATAAAAGTCAGTCAAAATGGCTTTATCTCTTTTCCTCACACATGATACTTCATCCCATCTCAGTGCCTATTGTCTCACAAAATCATTTCTTTCCTTCAGTATCAGCTCAAACACCACCTCCTACACAGTTTTTTCTGATCCCCTCCGACAGCTAGTGCCCTTCCTCCTAAATTACCGTTTATTTAATTACTTTTAAAATTTATTTTGTATTTATTTTCTACATACTTATCTATGTACCCATCATGCCTCCATTAAATGTAAACTTCTTCAAAGTAGGGGTTATTTAATTTTTTTAAATTTTGTCCCCAGCACTTAGGCCAGTGCCAGTATACAGTAGGTACATGCTTATTGATCAGTTAGGTAAAATTCAGCTTCTTGCAGCTGACTAGCAATTAAATCTAGTCTAAATCATGATGACATGGTCACTTATGGCCACTATTATGATCCACTAGACCCTACCTTAAGCATAACTACTACTGATCAGACTCAGGTACAGACTGTCTTTCTCTTTCTGTCTCAAAGCATATGCCCATTTGGGGGGATATCTTATCAAACTCCCTAGTCATTGGCCAAGCTAAGATGATGGACATACCATGAGAAATAGGAATATCCATGGCTTAATCAAACCAAGTCCCCAGATCCACTCAATTTCCAGGTCAGAATGTAATTATTGAGGTCATATTCCTAATTCTGGACTAGAAATTTTCTAATGGCAAGAGAAGTCTACAGAGGTCCACACAGGATACGCAACTATCATGCATATGTTTTCTGCCCTATTACAATGTAAGTTCCTATAAGAAAGAGAAAATGGACAGAGCTAAGATGGCAGAGTAACAACATGGATGTGCTAGCCCTCTCCCCGCAAACCCAGGCAAATACCTGTAAAAAGATGACTCTAAACAAATTCTGGAGCTGCACAACCTATATTTCCAGCCCAAGACAAGAAGGTCACTGGGAAGTGTTATCATGCCATGCTGGGAGCAGAGTGCAGTGTGGGCCATGCAAGCACAGATGAGACCTGAATAGACCTTGGGGGGGACTGAATATCAGGCACCAGTGGCCATTTCCAGACTTCACAACCCCAAAACACTGAGGACAAATTGAAAGGTCAGTGGAAAAATCCAGTGGGACCTGTATAAGAGAGTAGAGTGGTCCAGCAGAATGGGGAGGGTGCAGAGGAACTCGCAGCAGCAGTGACTGTTTCTGGAGCTCTAGGCCCACAGATTGTGGACAGCTGAAGCAGACGACAGTACACCTCCCACTTCCACTGGAAGCAGAGAACTACCGTGTCAAAGAGCTCAAAAGTCAAGTAAATCGCTGGAGGATTGAGCAAAAACCAGAAAAGGAAGCAGACTATAGAATCTTACTTTGGTGACAAGGAAAACCAAAACATGCAAACGAAAGACAACAAAGTCAAAGCTCCTACATCCAAAGCCTCCAAGAAAAATATGAAATGGTCTCAGACCATGGAAGAGCTCAAAAAGGATTTTGAAAATCAAGTCAGAGAAGTAGAACTAAAATTGGGAAGAGAATTGAGAGCAAAGCAAGAAAATCATGAAAATCGAGTCAACTGCTTGCTAAAGAAGACCCAAAAAAATGCTGAAGAAAATAACACCTTAATAAAATAGACTAACCCAAATGGCAAAAGAGATCCAAAAAGCCAATGTGGAGAAGAATGCCCTAAAAAGCAGAATAACCCAGATGGAAAAGGAGGTAGAAAAGTTCGCTGAAGAAAATAATTCCTTAAAAATTAGAATGGAGCAGATGGAAACTAATGACTTTATAAAAAATCAAAAAATTATAAGACAAAGTCAAAAGAATGAAAACATAGCAGACAATGTGTAATATTTCACTGGAAAAACAACTGACCTGGAAAATAAATCCAGGAGAGACAATTTTTAAATTATGGGACTACCTGAAAGCCATGATCAAAAAAGAGCCTAGATATCATTTTTCAAGAAAATTATTGCTCTTTCTCTTCACCATCTTCCTTCCACTTGCTGCCACGAAGGTTGAGCTGTGCAGTTTCAATGGGTACAAGATTTACCCAGGTCATGGGAGGCTCTATGCCCACATGAATGGGAAGGTTTTCCAATTTTTGAATGCAAAATGCGAGTCTGCATTCCTTTCAAAGAGTAACCCCTGGCAAATCAATTGGACTGTTCTGTATAGAAGAAAACACAAGAAGGGACAGTCAGAAGAGATTCAAAAGAAAAGAACAGGCCAGGCTGTTAAATTCCAGAGGGCCATCACTGGGGCTTCTCTTGCTGATATAATGGCCAAGAGGAACCAGAAATCTGAAGTTCGGAAGGCTCAAAGAGAACAGGCCATCAGGGCTGCCAAGGAAGCAAAAAAAAAGCAAAGCAAGCAATGAAGAAGACAGCTGCATCTGCTGCTGAGGCTCCTACAAAGGCAGAACTTAAATGAAAAACTGTGAGGTCTGTGAAAGTTTCTGCACCACAACTTGATGGAAAACATTAATTGTCTACTAAATTGGATTAAGTGAAATAAAATTTAAAGGAACAAAAAAAATTTGTCTAGGAAAACTACCCTGATATTCTAGAACCAGAGGGTAAAATAGATATTGAAAGAATCCACCAATCACCTCCTGAAAGAGATCCAAAAAGAAAAACTCCTAGGAATATTGTAGCCAAATTCCAAAGTTCCCAGGTCAAGGAGAAAATATTGCAAGTAGTCAGAAAGAAACAATTCGAGTATTGTGGAAATGCAATCAGGATAACACAAGATCTAGCAGCTTCTGCATTAAGGGATTGAAGGGCTCAGAATATAATATTCCAGAGGTCAAAGGAGCTAGGATTAAAACCAAGAATCACATACCTAGCAAAACAATATAATACTTCAGGAAAAAATGGTCATTAAATGAAACAGAGGACTTTCAAGCATTCTTGATGAAAAGACCAGAGTTGAACAGAAAATTTTACTTTCAAACACAAAAAGCAAGAGAAGTATGAAAAGGTAAACAGGAAAGAGAAATCATAATGGACTTACTAAAGTTGAACTGTTTACATTCCTACACGGAAAGATCATATTTGCAACTCTTGAGACTTTTCTCAGTATTAGAGTAGTTGGAGGGATTATATACGTTTAGACAGAGGATATGGGTTGAGTTGAATAGGTAGAGATGAAATCTAAAAAAATAAAATTAAGAGGGTAGAGAGGAATGTATCAGGAGGAAAAAGAAAGAAATAGATTATCTCATATAAAATAGACAAGAGAAAGCTTTTTCAATGTAGGGGAAGAGAGGGAAGGTGAGAGGGAAAGAGTAAACCTTACCCTCATCACATCTGGCTTAAGAAGGGAATAACATGCACACTCAATTTGGTATGAAAATCTATCTTACACTAGCAAGTATGGGGGAAGGGGAAAAGTGGGGGTGGGTGAGGGGAAAATGGGAGGAGGGAGTAAGTAGAAGTAAACACTTTTGAGGAGCGATAGGGTCAAAAGAGAAAATAGAATAAATGAGGGGGCAGGATAAGATGGAGAGAAATATAATTACTCTTTCATAATATGACTGTTATGGAAGTGTTTTGCATTACTACCCATGTATAACCTATATTGAATTGCTTGTCTTCTCAGTGGGGATGGATGGGGAGGGAGGAAGGGAAAGTAATTAGAACTCCAAGTTTTAAAAAACAAATGTTAAAAATTGTTTTTACATGCAGCTGGGAAATAAGATATACAGGCAATGAGGTATAGAAATCTATCTTGCCCTACAAGAAAATAGAGGGGATGGGAAGAAGAGAAGGGAGGGGTGTGATAGATGGGAGGGCAGATTGGAGGAAGTGGTCATCAGAATGCACACTGTGTTGGGGTGAGTGGACGGGAGAGAGGGGGAGAAAATTTAGAACTCAAAATCTCGTGGAAGTGTCTACTGAAAACTAAAAATAGACAAATAAATTAATTTTAAAAAAAGAAGTAGAAAACGTATGTTTATTTTTCCTTTCTAGTCTAAATGTTTAGTGCAACGCCTGGCAAACAGCATTGTTTTAATAAATGCATCCTAATGAACTAGTCACTAGCAGATCCAGAACTTGAACTCTTACAGAGCCAAGAAATGCTTTAAAAATTAATTTTAAAAAATACCAGCTTATCTCTGGCAAACAGTATTGTTTAATAAATGCTTCCTAATGAAGTAGTCACTAGCACATCCAGAACTTGAACTCTTTCAGAGCTGTGAAATGCTTTAAAAATTAATTTAAAAAAAACTACCAGCTTATCTCATAAGACTGTTTTTACTATTTTACAATATAACTAACATTTAAATATAGTCATATTGACAATTCGTACCCACCACAAGAAGGGTTATTTTATCATTGTAATTAGGACCCAGCTTTCCTGACCCCTATTCCATTGCCTTTTCACCACCACATGTTGTCAGATAAAATTCTAATTCTTGGACCCAGATCTGTTTGCCCTCCTTCAAATGACCATATATATATATATATATATATATATATATATATATATATATATATATATATATATATATATATATATATATATATATATATATATAAATGTGTCTACTGTCTTCATAATTTTTAATAGGACAGTGTTCCACCTGCATTTGTCAGTGCTCTCTTTCCTATTCTTTATAGCATACATCTGAAAAATGAGCATGACCAGTCCTTCAATGCTTACCATGAAGTTGTTCTAGTCTATTACAAGCATTATCTTTCATTAAGGAAAATCACACAGATTGCATGCTTGTATTCTAGCTTCTCTCTGAGCCTCCATCTTTGCAATTGAATATTTCCATTTAAATGCTCCATCAGCTCAATCAAAATGTTAATATTCTTATTACAAACTATTACTTTTTTGCATTCCTAATATATTCCTTTACCACCTCTCTCTATCCCCAGCAAAGCACTGAATTGGAGTTCACAAATAGGGCGTTTTGATTTAAAAGGGACAACTGCATGCCCTGGTGCTACAGTAATTGATCAGCAGAAATATTTCTAAAGATTAAACTACAATCTATATGCATCCACCCACATTTGTATTTCCTATTGTGATGTGTGCATAGCTATTACACAGTCGCTGAACCTCTATGTATTTGCAATGATCAAGGGAGACTGGTAAAATAACAGCTGTCTTTTTAAATCTGCATTAAATACGTGTTTGGAGATGTTATCGAAAAGCGTTACTCTTTTTTCATACTTTGCCATATAAATGATGCTGAAAGCAGAGAAAATAAATAATCATGGTTTCCACTCCAAGGCATTATCTCTCAGACAGTAGAGATTATCCATTTTAACAAGTCAGATACATAGAAGAGTTGCAAGAATTTTTAAAATATTAATCTCTTTTTTCCCTGGACATAAAATGGCAAACATGCTCCTTCAAAATGCAGTTGTGGCTTGTGCCTTGTCATCTCCACTCCAAAACGGATCACCTGTTGAAATGAGAAACTACCCTCTAACCTCTATCCAGTAGCATCCCCATCAATAACTGTTGATGCTAATGTTTATCTTCATCTAACCTTAGAGATGAAATCAGAGAAAATAGCCTGGTGGACAAGATGACTTCCAACTCAGGGATATCCCAGCCATGTACACCAGCAATCATTTAAATCTCTTTTTCCAGGAGGAGGACTGATTTTATAAACACAAGAAAGCAGGCGGTACCTCTATGCATAGTACAATCTCATGAGACACCAAGAAAGGCTCCTGTCACCAAATCCTCTCCCACCTGCTTGATAACACCTGGAATTTTTCTAATAGAATCAATTCTTCTCTTGGTGAGAGATAAGCCCTAAAATACAAATATCACTAAGAGACGGAACTCTCTTCCAATCAGTTGTAAAGGATAATCACATATTTTACAGAGAGAAAGTTAATACAGTAGAAAGACAACAGAAAGAGGGAACCTGGGCATGTATACAGGTAATTTTCTTAGTCTCATTTAGTCTGCTTTATCTACCCTATGCTTTAGTTATCTTGGATATTTGCCACTCCCTAAGGGATTATCATGAAGGAAAAAGAAGTGACTGATAATAGGAGAAATTTTTTTTTTCTAAATTTGCAGTTTTGCTTAAGGCTGGTTCTGAAGAATGGCCAATAGGGCCCACAGTTTCCACCCAAACAGCTTTAATAAATAGGAATTATTTTGATTCCTTAGAAAACACCCCATCTACCTGAAATCACATCATTACTGCTTCTTCTAAGTGGTCTCCCTTCCTTAAGACTAATCCAACCTGCCAAGTTCCTTAAAGAACTGTTCCCAATTCTACTAATCTGTTCAAATCGTACAAAAGAACCTTGGATAAGTCCCCAGTGCTTACATGATAAATTCTAAATTCCTTACCCTGGAATAAAGGACCATTCTCTGCCTGGCTCAATCTGCCCTTCCAGTGTTATCTTCCTCTACTCCACTTCACCTGTCCTATGCTCCAGCCAAACAAAATATTTGCCAAATTTATCCTGTACTTTCCAAAGGCTGCCACTTAAATCATTCCGATTGCCTACATTAACTCTCTCTTCTTGATCTGTTGAAATCTTACCTATTATTCAAATCCTGACTCTTATGGACTTAGAACATTTTGTACTGCAGTTATTTGCATACATATGTATATGTATATATATATTTGTATTGTATATGTACATATAATATGTATATATATGTATTACAGGTATTTGCCTATATATAGTATATATATATATATAGAGAGAGAGATATCTATGTATGTATGTGTGTATAAAATCTCCCCTACTAGACATACACAACATAAGACTTAGCACAAAATAAGTACTCAGTAAATATTTATTGAATCAATAAAATCTAAGTAAGTAGCAAAAAACCACTAAGTACTGAGTTTTATGCAGGACTATTGGGGATATGAAGTGAACTTCACAGAAGAATTAGACAATCCCTTCAATACAAAGAAATAGACTTTTTTATGTTCACAATAAGGTTATGTGGCTTAACTTAAAACACCCAAGATGGGTACATGGAGTGGAAAACATAGCCAACTGAATAAAATCCAACACACATTTATCATGTCCTCTATGATGGACAATAGCAATATAAAGACAAAACAGTCTCTATCCTCAGAAAGCTTATATTATATTATGAAGATAAAACATGAATAGAGATAAAAAAAATCATTAAGTCTATGCGCTCACAGAGGACAACCTAGATTCAAATCTAGTCATCTCTGTTACTTATTATGTGTAGGGTTTTAGAAAGTCACTTTAATCTTTGGGTCTTATTTGCCTCTGTATTCTGACAGGGATGGAATAGAGGGTCTCGAAAGTAATTTCCAGCCCTAAATATATCATTCTAAAAGTAAATACAATTAGTATACAATGTAAAAACAGTATGATTCTGAAAAGCAAGTGAAGACCTGGGGAAGAACAGGAAATTCCTAAGGCAGGAACTGTTAAACCTTGAAGGAAGCTTCCAAGAGGTAGCCGTGGAAAGAGAGAATATTTCAGACATGGTAAGGCCATCCAAAGACAAGGAGAGAGAAAATAGAGTGCCAACTATAGGAAATAATGAGGACACTATTTTGGCAGAAACATAGATATCGTGGAGGGGAGATATAATGACATATATCAATTTTGTGTAGAAAGATGACAACCAGAACCACACTGTAAGAAGCAATAAAAGAAGCTGAAGATAGTTGGTGGCACTAACCCCCAAATCAAGGCAGCAGCTGCCATCTCCCTAAAAGAATAAAGAAGGGTAACAAACAGAGATGTTACCAGAACCCAAGGCATACATATGGTCTTCGGGTCATAGCAGGAGCAAGGCAACTATGACTGTCCTGTGAAAGGTTGATCCCTGAACTGGTTGCTTCATTATACCAAGTTCTTGCCATTCCTTCACAGTTGATCAACTGGACTCCTGGGTCCATTGTTACTGCTTTCATCAGGGCAGCTCAGAGATATGGAGAAGAGTTGGCTTTTGTACAAAGGAATGAAAGTCTCGCTCAACTGTATCTGCTTAATCTCTCACCTCTCATGTTACAGAGAAGGGAGGTGCCAATTAGAGAGGCTACATGGAAATAGGGAAAACAGTTTTTGAATGGTGATTTCCATCATAGAAGTTTCCTGAAAAGGAAGGAGGTCCTCAGAAAAGAGAAGGAAGCTACTTCTCCCCTCCATAAACAATGATTTTTAATTAAAAAAAATTTAGTATCATCACAAGTTTAAAATAACAAGATAACTCTCTGGGCTGGAGTCATCAGATAAAAATTCACAGCTGAAGGATAAGTACTGCTAAGCTCTCAATTCTGATCATGAAGTTCTTTAGTCTATGACAAACATTATCTTTCATTAAGAAAGTCTTGCAGATCCCATATGTGTGTTTTGATGGTAACATTTTTCAGTTAAATATTTCCATTTAAATGTGCTGTCAACTCAATCAAAATGTTAATATTCCAATTACAAAGTATTACTCTAGGCATTATTCTAATATATTCCTTTACCACTTTCTTATTTCCAGCAAAATACTGACCTGAAGAGATATAGAGGACTTAGGAAGGCAGAAAAATAGAAGAAGGCATCTCAGGGTATAGAGGCAATGGCAGGAGTGAAAACTTTTGATACACAAGGATGTGCACAGTAAGTTGGGGAGCAAAGGAAAAAAGATCCAGGTAACGTCTCCAAGAACTGAAAAGGCTGGCTAGGGCAAATTATGGAGGTCCTTAAAGTGCTAATTTTTCACTTTCACAGCTTTGCTGGAGGGAAGGGAAATGGAGAAGACTATTGGGCATTATTTCCAATTTTACAAATGGGGAAACAGAGTGATTGAAGGAAATGGATTTGAGCAAGAACAGTGAGTTCACAGCAGACCAAAGACTGGAAGACAGATCTGTTTCCATTAGAGCACATTGGCATGTTATTGTTTCTGAGAAGGACAAGAAAAGATTATAGATCCAGAGCTTGAAGGAATCTCTAGGCCAAGGGTTATCTAATCCAATGATCTCATTTACTAGATAAAGAAAATGAGGCCCTTGAGCCTTGTCCAAGGTTACAAAGTTAGCTTCAGAGGCAGAATTTGAAGCTTGGTCCTCTGGTCCATCATCATTTTCTTTCCCATCATATCCCCAAAAACATATTGCTCATTGTCTCAACTAAGCTCACCATCTGGCATTATGCTCCTAGAAATATATTCCTAACAGTCTATGTTCCAAGCATCATGCTGGGAACATGAAGACAAAAATGAAATGGTCCCTGGCTTCAAGCAGCTTATCTTCCACAATCTAGACTCCAGCAAGCACTTATTGAGTGGTTATTATGTGCCAGACACCGTGGTAAGAGCTGGAGATACGAAGAAAGGCAAAAAAATACAGTTCCTGCTTTCAAGGAGCTCAAATTCTATCGGGGAAGACAACGTGTACACAATTACAAGATATAGGATATACACAGTAGAAGTGGAAGGTACTAGCATTGAGCGGGTGGGACGCGAAGGAACACAAGGAAGTTAGAAAGAGGAGGTGAGGAGGGAGAGCATTCCAGGTATGGAGGCAAGTCAGTGAAAATTCAGAGTTGGGAGATGCAGCAGCTAGGTGGCACAGTGAATAGAACACCAGCCTTTGAGTCAGGAAGACTCAACTTCCTGGGTTTAAATCTGACTTCAGACATTTACTAGCTGTGTGAACCCCATGCAAGTCACTTAATCCTGTTTGCCTCAGTCTCCTCATCAAATGAGCTGGAGAAGGAAATGGCAAACCACTCCAGTATCTTTGCCAAGAAAACCCCAAATAAGGTCACAAAGAGTTGGACATGAGTGACAAAACAAATGACTGAACAACACATAGGAAATATGGTGTCATGTGCAAGGAAAAGTATTAAGCCTAGTGGAGTCAGATTATAGAGTTCATGGAACGCAGTAGAGAGTGAGAAAATTAAACATAGGAAGGGGCCAGGTTGGAAGGGCTTTAAAAGTCAAATAGAGAATTTTCCATATGATCCTTGAGGTATTGGAGTTTATTGAGCAGGAAAACTGACATGGTGAGACTTACACTTTAGGAAAATCACCTTGGCAGAGAAGTCAAAGACAGACTGGAGTAGAGCATACCAAATATCAACCAAAGGGCCAGTGCAACGATTTGGGTATAAGACGATATGAGTTTGCTTCATGGTAGCAGTTATGTGATGGAGAGAAGGGGGACCTGCATGAGAGATGTCCTCAAGGTAAAAATTACAAGGTTTGGTAACAAATTGATTGTGTCACATAAGTGCAAGTGAGAAGCAAAAGATGACAACGAGTTTCTGAAACTAGTGACTGAAAAGATGATGGTGCCCTCAATAGCAATAGGGAAGTCTGGAAGAGCAAAAGGATGAGGAGTAGGGAAGACAGATAAACACTGGGGCTGGATAAAAAGAGATGAGAATCATCTCCATAGAGATGATCATTGAATCTATAAGTTGATGGGATCACAAAATGATGTAGTATAGAGGGAGAAGAGAAGAGAGCACAGGACAGACTTCTGGGGAAAAGTCAGAGTTAATGAGCATGACCCAGAAGAAGAATCAGCCAAGGAATATAAGAAGGAGCAGTCAGACAAGTAGTAGGAAAATCAGGAAAGAATAATGCTGTGAAAACTTAAGAGAGGAGAGAATATCCAGAAGATAGTGAGCTACATTGTCAAAGGTTGCAGAGAGGTCAAGAAGCATGAGGACTGAAAAAGGTCATTAGATTTGGCAACTAATAGATCACTGGTAACTTTGGAGAGAGAAGTTTCAGTTGCATGATGAGTTTGGAAGTCAGACTGCAAAGGGTTTAGAATTAAA
This sequence comes from Notamacropus eugenii, assembly GCF_028372415.1. Lineage (NCBI taxonomy): Eukaryota > Metazoa > Chordata > Mammalia > Diprotodontia > Macropodidae > Notamacropus > Notamacropus eugenii. The sequence goes on along the minus strand of NC_092872.1, from coordinate 183,518,558 downwards.
CGAAAGGCGCAAATTATCGATAGCTTTTAGCCATGTGAAAGGGAAGGAGAATTTAGGTAACCAGCCAGGAAGACAGGATCAAGGAAAGGTTTTCTTTAAAGATGGGCATCAACACGTCTGTAGGAAGCAAGGAAGCACTAGCAGAAAGGTTGGGATTGGGGATTGGTGAGGCAGTGGGGATAACAGATTGGGAAATCTGCTAGAGAAGGCAGGATGGAAGGAGATCAAAGCTGCATGTAGAGGGATTTGTCTCAGCAAGGAGAAGAGTTATTTTTCTTTCTAAGACAGGGTAAAGGAAGATCTAGGAAGGGAAGATATCTGCATGAGATAAAATGAGATGAAGAGGAAGGGAGAAGAGAGAGATCTTGGCAAATGGTCAGGTTTTTTGGTGAAGTATGAGGTGAGGTCCTCAACTGAAAGGGTGGTAGAAGGGAATGTCATGGGAGGCTAAGGGAGGGATGAAAAGATTTCGAATAGCAGCTCTGGTGAGTGGGACAGTGAGTCAATTAAGGAGATATAAAAGGATTGCCTTGCTGCAATGAGGCTCTACAAAGTGACAAGAAGTCTACAGAATTACTCAATTTCTTTGGGTTTTACAAGCTATAAAGCATAGTTCCAAACATCTAGATAGGATAAAGAGAGAGCCAAATAAAAGTACTTTCAACAATATCCTTCAAATGATAGAACAAAGTAGCAGATCTCTGGCTCCTGAAAAATAATGCTACTTCTCTAGACCCCTGAGCTGTAGATTCAAGATTGGGAGCAGTGGGGCAGATCAGGTAAGAGCAAAGGCGAGGTAGATGCTGCCTCCATAATGGGCTGAAGCTCTCTTCAAAGAGGCAGGCTGCATCAGACAAACTAGAATTTCATGGAGGCACCCTACAGAATTCCTTGTCATTTGCAGCAGACTTCCCAGAACTGAAAGCACTTCTTTGGCCCCAAAATTTTCTTCTTCCCACCTCATTCCATCCTTTCACTTACACTCACATGGCTACTGATAACCCTATTCCCTTTTCCCCAGAAGAGAATGATTCTCTCAACCTTGGTGATTATCATAATCACCAGTAGGAGTGAAGGGGATAGGATCATAGTATCATAGATTGAGAACTAGAAGAAACCTTAGAGGTCATCAAGTTCAACATTTTCATTTTATAGATGAGGGCACTGAGGCAGAAAGAGACTAAGTGACTTGCCCAACATCACACAGCTAGTGTCTGATGCAGGATTTGAATTTGGCCCTTTCTGACTCTAAACTCAGCATTCTATCCACTGTATCACCTCGAGGATTAAACAAGAACCCCACCAAAAGGAATTTTTTGAAAAGATTCGTCAAACTCAATGTGATACCAAGGGATAGTGTCATAACCCACAATTTCTAATCCCTTTAGGACTGTTGGCTGCTCTTAGAGATCCAGACCAGACTAAAGTCTACAATGCGCTGAGGCAACAATAGCTATGCCAAAACAAGAAAAATCCTATCTGCATGGTGGGTTGTTGGTCACTGGCACTTTGCCTCATTCTTGTGGAAGGAGACTAACAAGAGATAGAAAGAATTTTGAAATTCCCAAAGCATCCTCAAACGGCTATAAGTTTATGTTTGTGGGCACAAGTGTTGACTCAGCAGTAATTACTTTACTTTTTCTGTTTATCTGTTGAGGCAGTCAAGTACCTTCCTAGATCAGTTCTGCAGTTTTCAGAGCTTCAAGAACATGAATAATTATATTAGTTTTAAGGCTCTGTGCTGACCATCACCATGGCACTTAGTCACTCAGACAGGCATGCAAGTTTTACAACTTTAAAACATTTCCGATAAACACTTTGAGCCATATAGAATAGCTTTACCACTTTCCCACAGAAATTGGAAAGATGAGCAAAAATGCCTGCTGGTGACCAGACCAGAGCTAGTAATTTTCATCCATATTTGTCAGATCTGAATCTGAATATGTCCAGGGAGGAGGGGCAAGCAAATCCTAGCTCTGACACTGTAGCAGGACATTGGTCCCTCCTACTCAGCAAGTTGCAAGGACCTCAATATTATAAAAATGCAGCCAAAAACAAATTAATGTCTCTGGATGATTTCCTTTCTAAAGAATATTTCCAACCCTCCCTGACTTACTTGACCCTGAATAAATTGTGTCCTTGTGAAAAAGATTAGGATGAATTCTTCTCTCGAGTCCTCTTTTTTAGACTGTCCCATTATGCTAACCTAGGAAAACTAATTTAATTGTATAAATAACCACTTAGCCATGAGAACATAAGCATTGGCCCAGTGAGTAAGACAAATGGTCCATTTCAATAGTCTGCCTCTAATTTGGCCAGTAGTAGCTTAGTTACTGTCTGCTATGATGCTGCCCTCAACAGATTACAGAAGCTCAAGGAATAGCCCTTCTTCACACTATGTAAAAGACTTCTGTATATCTATTATCTTTAAAATTCCCTTCCTGTTCTAATATTCTAGGAAGATAAGCAAAGCCACATTCACCCTAAACAAATTTTTCCAGATCGTATGGATGAAATACGAGTGTGTGAGATCTGTGGGAGCAATGGGGAACATAAATACAATCTTGCAGCTTTAGGAATAGTTCTTCAATTGTAAGTATTTCATAAAGCCAAATATTTCTTTAAAAAAGAAGAAAAAGAAATGAAAAAAAACCTGACAAGAATATGAACGAAAACTTGAATACTTCAGACAGCCTACATCTCACCTAGGGTTATGAATGGTACGTAAACCCAGTTATCCAAACTAAATCAAGGACTATGCAAAAATCCCAACATTTTGCTTTAGGTGCAATGGATAGAGTGCTGAACCTGGAGATTTTAGGGCCTGAGTTTGGATCCCAAGTCAGAACTTTACTGTGTGACCCTGGACAAGTCACTTAAGTGCTCTCAGACTTTCTTCCTTGTTGGTAAAAATGAGACACCCACCTCGTAGAGTGGTTGTAAGGATCAAATAAACAACACATGTAAAGCACTTTGCAAGCCTTAAAGTGCTATATAAATGCCAATTATTGTTATTAATAAACAAATAACACCCATTCAAACATGGAAAAGAAGAAACTAGATAAGCCCACCAGAGTTCCATCCGTATTAATGTCACGGTTTTGCTTGCACATATTCTGAGGAAGCTCCCTGTACTGCGCTATCCTTACCATGGCTCTGAATTTTTAATGCAAATCAACTGTCGAGCAGTATTTGTATTACAATAATAACTTGGAAGAACTTGTTTAATATCAGAAGACTTAGTGGAGCAGATGAATAGTTCCAACATGATATCCATGGGATAGAAATTCAATTAAAAACTGCAAGCAGCGCTGGAGAGGTAGTTATTGTTCAGCGGGTACCACAGGGTCCTTTGCCGAAACACAGCTATTAGCTGAACTGGTTGAGAAATTCTGTTTTCCTTTATGGCAATCTGTTAGCTTGTATAAAGTTAAATTAATAAAAAACACCGAGCTGCCTGTGCACCGAGAGACCATAATGAAGCCAAGGGCTACTTGCGTATTTTATAATTATGGATTAAGTGTATTATGCCAAGCAAATTAAAGATATGCCACAATTATAATAAAAATGAGAGATTGGTCTTCTTCGGATGCTGATTACATGACAACTGCCTCCAAAATAGAATGGCTGAGGCCCTATCCAGGAACACAATAGCTTCGCTGAGAGCTAGGAGGAGGAAATTACCTTTCATGCTCTCCCTCAGAACAGGTGGGATACTGCTTGCTCTGGAAGCTACTCAGCTAAAATGGTAGATGTGGTGACTGATGCCCTCAGAACACATTCCAGCTGTTTGGGCACAACTCAACTTCAAAGTAGGGCATCCTTTTGAAAGAAGAAAGAACCAATGGGTTGGTTTATTTTTTTTTCTTTTTGTAGTGAAAAAAATGACCTACAGCAGATCATTAGTAGGAAGGACCCAGGACCAGTCACAAAGGGGAGGGTAAGAAGCCACAGATTTAGGGCTTGTGAGTTTTCTTTTCACTCCATGTCTAAGACCTAGAGAGTCGGAGATATGAGGTAGCCCTGCTGTCCCCTTGTGCTTCAATCTGAAGCATCTGAGGCATTTACCATTCTATTATCCTTCTGGAGGCTTGCAAGCATGAAAACAAGAACCCTCATAGTGAAATGACTGGCACATTTGCCTTCCTTTCTCTCCAGCACAGAGGGCATGAATTTTTAATGCGACTCTTTGCTCTTTTCTTAACATATTTGTTGGTGGTAGTAGAGTGTGTGTGTGTGTGCATGTGTACGCAAGTGTGTGTGTTGTGTGTGTATACACAAGTGGATGTGATTATAAATCACATTTTGCAAATGGAATATCAGCTCTTTCAGCCATAACCTTTCACGCATGGCAAATAACAATGCTTTCATCACATAATACAATTTTCTTTCTGCCAGGAGTCAGGCCTATGAGCCTTACATGAAACAACTTTTCTATCCATATTGCTTTGAATGGTGTGTGGGAGTGGGTGTGAGTGAGAGCATTTGCTCACACACATGTGTTACTCAGAGACAAGGGGTGGGGAGGGTGGGAATGGGAGGGCAGGACTTGTGAAAAGAAGCTGAAAACAACCACAGATTCTTTAAAAATTGGCACTCTTCTGCCTCAGGCTGCTCACTCACTCTGTTTCATTGATAGCTCTATATGCAGTGTGCTGTAGTGGGCAGCTAGTTGATGCAGTGGATAGAAAGCCAGGCCTAGTTTCAGGAACTCATCTTTCTGAGTTCGAATCTGGCCTCAGATACTCATTGTGTGACCCTGGGCAAGTCAATTAACCCTGTTTTCCCCAGTTTCCTCATCTGTAAAATTATCTGGAGAAGAAAATAGCAAATCACTCCAGTGTCTTTGCCAAGAAAAGCCCAAATGGGATCAACAAGAGTCAATGATGATTCATTGACTAAACAATAGTAACAACAATAAAGGATCCTAGTATGGAAGTAGAATCACAGCATTTTTACAATTGGAAAACACTGTAAAGTCCATCTCATCCAAAACACTCATGTTATAGACTGGGAAACTGACAGGGAGGGAAAATGACTTGCTCAAAGTCACACAGCTAATTAAAAATAGAGCTGAGACTAGAGCCCAGTCATTCCCATTTCAGTGCTCTTCTCCATGATGCTCCTTAAGGGGATGGCATAGAAACTGGTTGCCAGTAAAATTTGAGGAAGAAGGAAAGGTCCAGAGGATGCCTTAGAAAGAACCTGATAGGAACACTGAATGTTGAAAGATCAGCAAGTGCAAAACAATGGGGACATCAGTGAACTCCTGCTGATTTAGATAACGGTGCTGCTTGAGAATCTTAGTTACCATAATGAAAAATTGTGCTGAATTTACGCAAAAGGAACAATATCGGCACTAACAAGAGACATGCTATACTGCAGAAGCAGTGTTTCTACTTTGAGTGCTCACATCTCATTTACCTTCACATCTCAGATCTTTTATCTTAAACTTGCATATCTTATATTCTTAAATATTCACAATATTTACAATATAGCCATACTTTGATGAACACAAAATTAAGTGTGTAGCAATTTCTTAAACACACACAAAACTCACATTTTCATGGTTTTTCCTTCTCTTTTTCTAACCTCTTTTTCATGATATACATAATCCTCCTGGTCAGTTCTCTCAATTCTCTCTCTCTTCTTTTCATGTTTAGAGATTTCTCTATTTCTGCTGTCTTGCTGAGTCTTTATCCTTGAGGTCAGGTGTCTTTGGTCTTACTCCTCCTCTCAAACTCTTTTAATGAAATGTAATATACACAATGTCCCTGAGAGCTTGGGAAAGCAGTTTTCAACAGTCCCATGAGAAAAATGGGGTGAAGATATTTTAAGTAGCTTACCCATTGCTTCATAGCTAGCTAGCAACATAACAAGGATTGTAAATCAAATATTCACTCTACTAGAGTCAGAATGGGCAACCAGCAGTTCATGAGCCATGTGGGACTGGAAGTAAATATGAGCTGACCTTTTTGACCAAATAAATGAGCCATCTATATATTAGCTCATCTGGTTCTGGTTAGTATCTGGTTAGTACTATGGACAGTTCCTTGAGGCAAGAAGAGTTCATGCCTAGAGCTCTCATGCTCCCCACATACTTTCCAACACAAGGAGTCCCCACTAGGCTGTCCTCTCCTGGGTCTTGCCCTGCCCTGTCCCAACACTACAAAGCACCCAGCTGTCATCCTCTCCTATCCCACATCCCATCTGCTTTCTCTTGTCTCATATATCATTTCCTCAGGGCCAAGCTCTTCAAAGCTTTCCAAGATGATAAACTTTTTGTACTAATGTGCTTGTGAGAAGTTGGTAAGAGTAGTGAAAAGATGGCCAGCCTTGGAGTTAGACAGATCTGGGTTCAAGTCCTGACTTCAATACATACTAGCCTTTTCCAACCTCTCTTAATTTTAGGGCTTTCCTTCAATTTCCTGTATGTAGTCTGCTTTGTATATATTTGTTGGCATGCTATCTCCTTCATTAGGCTGTAAATGCCTTGAGTGCAGAGTCTGTCTTTTTCCTCTTTTTGTATGGCCTGCATTTAGCATAGGACCTAGTAAGTAGTGAAAATTAAACAAAGATTGATTGATTGATTGGTCATAGACAAGACATTTAAATTATTACCATCTCCAAGAAAATCTCTGTGACTATACTCTATAGACCAGAGGTGTCAAACACAGCCCCAACACTCCTGAGTCTGGACTGAACCAGATTAAAATATAATTGGGAAATAGTTAATAAAATAATCATAGGTACAATAAAACACAGATAATATTAGTGTGTGATTTTCTAAGTCATCATGCAGCCTACAGGTATCCTTATCATTTTAGTCAACCCCATTTCAAACTGAGTTTGACACCACTGCCATAGACAACTGACAACCCCACGAGTGGAGATTCCAAACTAGAAAACTTTCCACATCGATAAAGTCACAGTTCCAGATTGTTGTGCTTATGGGGAAAGGCTGTAGGAGCTTCTGCAGGCCCTCCTCCCAATTCTTATAGTTTCTTATAGCAAAGGCTCTTAGAGAAAATAATTATTTGGTAATGTGCACTGTATTGAATAAAATAATAAATATATTTTAAGCAAGTACAGATGAAAATGGTATAAAATCTCCCTGGCATTGACTAGATATATAATCGATTTATAGAATTATGCATAATATAATGTATATATTATCTTTTGCAACATTATTTAGATATAAAATATTTATATATATTTATTGTATATATATCATATAGGACATACATGCTCTTCAAAAAGTTTCATTCTAAAACTCATTGGAATGTAGTTGATACCCCTTAAAAAGTAGATAAGACCATGCTGCCTCCTCGATAGTTCACCAACCATAGGACAAGAATTTAAAATTTACTTTAAATTACTTTACCAGCCATGCTCTTCCACTTGGCACACTTCAAAGCTAACAATGTATGTTATAAACTCCTTGAGGACAGAGATTGGGGCTTTTCCCCCACTGGAACTAGCCCAGAGACTAATATATAGTAAGCCTTTCCTGACTGTTAAATAATCGGGATGCCACCTTAGTTGTGGAACAAAATGAAACTTACAGGATTGAACTGGGTTTGAATCTATGATCTTGGCTTCCTTAGCTCCATGATCTAACCATTAAACCAACTAACCACCCCTTAGATCTCAATGCAAACTGATAAAACCTAAAATGACAAAGAGAGGCTAAAGAACGTGATACAATCTCTGGGTAAGCCCAGGCCCCAGCTCAACAGGGTCATTGACAGGATAGAAATGAGAGTGACTTTAAGCTGTGCCCTAGAGATGTGGGCACCTCTGATTCAATTCACAAACATTGATAGAAAGGATTAGAGCAAGGTGACTAAAATAAAAGTGGATAGAGGATTCCAAACCAATTACCAAAGTATAATCTTCCTCAGATGGGCACTCTAAGAATAATTACTCTCCACAAGAAGAATGTCTGTTCTAGACACATTACAGAAGCCTGCATAATTAAATGTAGCATCTCATCCTCATTTATCTTTCCAGCAGTTTGCTTTCAAGGGTCCACCTGCCTGGCCTAAAAAGACACAGGTCTGGTGCAGATCCCACAAGGGGATTTGGTGTTCAGGGCATAAAGTTTCAAAAGTAGAAAATTATCCTGTACTTGTGTGAAGACATCATCACCTGATAAGCAATAACCTTTGAAAGTCAATTTGTTCCTTCTACTTTCCTTCAGACACCCCTCACCCCACCCCTTTTCACTTTTCCCTACCATGTATACCCTACGAACATACCATGCTTATTCCTTTCTCCCTTCAGGAACTTGTTTTGTGACAATAAAGTCATTTAGTTTTTCTAAACCTCAGTTTCATCATCTTCAAAATGGGGCTAATAAAAATCTATCTCAGAACATTGTGATGAACATCAAATGAGATGTCATCCTACAAAAACTCAAAACACTGTAGAAATGTATTTTAGATGACCAAAGTGATCTAGCCAGCTTTAATCCTCCCATCACAGAGATAATCCATCTCTATGCCAGTTTTGTGATCCATGTTATAATCTTATCTATGCTCTTCCTTTGACCAGAGATCAGTTATAGCACACTTTTTCCACTACAATATTACTTATTTCCCCTTGTTATGCATAGTGTCCCAAAAGTCTTAAGCTTTAATGTCTTAAAACTATACTAAGACTTTTGGAAAATGCTACTTTTTATCTTAAATCATCTCCATTACGCTTCCTTCCTAATATTCATCAATTTCTACTTAAATGTAAGTCAGTTTTACATATTATGCTATTCCACTACCCCTTCTATACATCTGTGTGTTTTAAATAAAGAATATACCTCCCCTGAAACATTCTAGTCATGAGGCATATTTGACCAAAGTTTTGTGATACCTATGGAGTCATTTTCAGCTTTCTATGATAAGGCATTAAGACTGATTTTTCTATAACCTATACTCAGAACATTGGTATGCAGGTCTTAAGTATAACTTCTGCCCCACTTTCTAAGTTGTTTTATCCTATAAATTTCTGGGCATTTCTACTTTTTTCCATTTTATATCAATAAATGTGGCTTTTTAGATTATACAAGGAAAACTGCTCCATGCAGGAAAAAAATGATTATTCATGCAAATTGCCTTCTTCTTTACTGACAGCCAGAGGTCCCTATCTATGCATGGAACCGGGCAATTAACATACCACCATGGTAATAGTTTCCTTTCAAACAGACAGGTCTTGCCCTAAGTAAATGCTGCATAATACATACAAAACTTAAGCTTCTCAAAATTTTATGCTCATCAGAAAAAAAATTAAGACTTCCTTTAGATTTCAAATGCCCCTACTGTCCTTAAAGTACAATTTGCTTTATAAAAATCTGATTTATGTGATGTTTTTCAGTAAAATACTCCTATTGCACATAAGAAGGGATGGTTATATGCCTTCATCCTCAGTGAAGTTTCAAGCGTAGCAATGTATCATAGCAGTAGAGAGTCCTGGCATTCTTATCATCTTCTAGGGGGCAGAGCAAGTTAATCTACAGTTTAAGAGGGCTACTGCCACTGCCATACCTCTAATGGGCACATCACCCTCCCTACTACTAGAAGACTGCAAATAGACAATAGATAACAACACACAAAGCCCCATCTTCCAAGCTGGTATTAAGCTGGCCAATGAGGGTTGGCTGGTTTGTTTTGGAGGGAAAATAAGGAAAAGATAGGTGAAAATTCAACATGGCAGAGCAGCGCAGTTCTAGGGACTCTTGCTACCTGTGCATTTTTCCCTGTTTAAAGGCTCAGGTATTTCCTTGTTCCATTTGTAATCCTGGAGAAAAGCTTCTTCATTGGGCAGTGCTGTTTCTAAAAGCCTTGGGCTTCAAGAATATTCTAAAAGGTGAGCACATGATAATTCTGGGTCACAAGGCCAATAACAATGCAACCTTAACAAAATCATCTGGGCTATTCCCTTTTCTTTTAGGTGCACCTACCTCAACTGTCAGAAAACCTTGAAAGTAAGCCACCAGAGGATTCTCATAGGTAGAAGAGTCAGGAGATATAGATTCAAGCCCTGACCCTTAGAGTAACTAGCTATGTTGGCAATTCACTCTAAATTTCTGAATCTCAGTTTCTTGGCCTCCCTCACAGACTGTTGTGAACTGATGGAGAGGGTCATATGAATCTTACCTATCAATTTTATTATTATTATTACTGCCCACATTATTTCACAATGAAATTTTAACATCACTTCTATGCCAGCCCCATTTTGCCGGCAGCATACTGCAAAGGTAGCCTGACTATAATTGAGTGTTTCATTTTTCTCACTTAAATGATGTAGGGAATAACTCTACCATCTGGGTCCATTTACTCAGCAAATGGGATCCAATTCCCAGTCAAGGGCCCCAGTTGTATCTGCCTTTTTGATGGAGGCTAGAAATCTAAATGGAATCCACAGGAAAAAGAGGAACTAGAGTGCTTTGGGATGGTGCCACCAATTTCTTTCCACAATTAAAAAAAAGAATCTACATAAAAAATGTAAGGAAAGGTTTGGGGGCATATGTTTTTAAGAAGCATATGGAGTTAAGTGCCTAGGTGTTAATGAGTGAATATAAGCTAAGGATTGTAAAAAGAGATGAATACCACCTCTCATTAGTGCTGCATTTGATGGCAGAGTAAGAGAGAGAAAATGATCCACTTTAAAAAGGTCTTTAACGTTGATGGGTCAATTTTAGCAATTACAGGATTTACTCATGTAACTCATTGCACCATGCTAAAACGGACCTTTGAATCAGCAAATGCAGTCTTAACTGAGGATCAGGAGACAGTAATAAGGATGGGATAGATTCCTTAGAGAAAAGATGTTAATTTCTTTTCTATGCAATCCAAGAGAAACTCATGAACCCCTCTGTCTTTCTGCACCCACATTAAAAGGCTCCCAATGGATTTGGCAAAGAACATATAGACACATTGGAACTGATCAAGAATGAATCTATTAGTCTCTTTCATGGGTCAGATTTTCCCCTTGCTAAAGTAAAAGTGGAATCACTACATCAGTTTGGTGTTCTGGTTTCCTATGTCCTCCCCAAGTAAATGTACAGAATTCTTAAATAAAATTCCAAATTATTCTCATCCCCAAGAGGTGTTGTGACTTTGATATGCTTTAATTCAGAGATGATATCACCCATTCCTGTATGTTCTTCTTAGTCACAAAGCTCTTATGCCTAACCAAAAACTCTCTCTAAACTTAAATTGCCCATTTTACTGTTTGTTCTTCCATAAATTAAAAAAAAATCTGCCCATGAGCACCCACTTTAAAATCTTTCACACCAGTAATTAAGTCAGAAGAAAGGCTATTCCAGTGCCATGGAAAGGACACCAGACATAGCAAGATAACCTGAGTCTGAGTTAGAGTTCTGCTACTACTCACAAGATTTTGGACAAGTCCTTTTACTTCAGTGCAGCGGATAAGAATATTGAGATTCTGAACCTGAAAAAACAACTAGTTTTGAATCATGCCTTTAAACTGTGCTCACAGTTGGATCTTTGGAGAGCCAATCCACTCCTCTGAGCTTCTGTTTCTTCCTCTGTAAAAGGATAATGATAATGATAATTCCTAGCTCACACAGTGTTGTTGGGAAACTCAAATTAGAGAAGTTATTTAAAGCACTTTTAAAACTTAAATGTGCTATATAAAAGGCAGTTATTATAAAATGGAACTAATAATAACTTCATTTGTCTACTTCATAGAGTTGCTTTGAGGATCAAATGAGGTGATGTGTGCGAAAATGCCTGGGTCATCTAAGGAGAATATGACTACCCACTAGGCTTGCTCTTCCTCTAGTGGCAAAACTTTTAATGCCATCAGCCTTTCTCAGCTGGTTCTGATTTCTATCTATTTGATTTTTTTTCTGCTTGTCTGTTTTGGTTTCTGTATTCTACTTTCTTCTTGTCCTTTTTTAAATGCCTACATGGGATACAATGTGCCAACAAAGATCTGGTGCTTGCTACTCTCTTATTAATACAGAGGAAATCAAGTTCAAAGACATGAATTCAACTGGTGGCAGAGAATCTGCCTTCACGACCCAACAGCTATGCCTCAATCCAGTCCATCCCAGCATCCCAATCCCACCTACACTGGGATATAGGCAACTATGAGGTATAAGTCAGTACCTTTCTGACTCTCATAGAATTGTAGGCATAAAGTTGATAGTGACCTCAGAGAACATCTAATCTAAGCTCTTAATTTTACAAAGGGGGAAACTAAGACCCTGGGAGGTTGACTGCCTTGGCCAAAGTCATATAGGTAGAAAGCAGAAGAGACAGGATTCGAACCCAAGTCCTCTCATCTCAGAGTCAATGGACACTTCACTGAACCAGGCTGAATGCATGTTAAGCTGAATTACACTCACATCTCAATGCAGGTTAGACTAGTTTTCCCTTAAATGCTTTGGAGACATTCCTCAAGACTCAGGTGGCTTAAGGGATTAGGGGCTCTGGTTATTAACATTATTTTCTCATCACTTGAGTGCAAAAGGGTATGGGAAGGTGATATTTCAGAGATATGACTAGTCTGATCATGGTGGATAATGTAAGCAAAGGAGCTTTATTTAGCAGAATCAACTTGAGGTGTTCTCAGTTCCTATTCTTACAGAATATCCTTCTGCTGTAGCCAAATAAATCTCCTTTATTATAATAAGTGTCTCATTTTGTTCACCTATTGAACTTAAACTACCAGGATCTGGTATGGATCAGTGTCCACCCAGAATGGCCTCCGTTGGAGAGGAAGGGGAAAGAAGAAACAGTAATGTTCCTGAATGGCCTCTCTGAAGTGTCTTTTCACCCAAAAGGATTTCTTCTGTGGAGAGCACTCAGCATTAATTGGGCTTCGTAGGAGAAGATTTCTTTTTTTTTCTACTTTCTCCTTCAACTATTAATCCAAATCTAAGTAAAAATCCCCAAAGTGCAGGATTCAATAATTTCTGTTTTCCAGGTAGATGATAATATTAAAAAAAAAAAAAAACCTTAACACTGCCTGAAAACTCAACAGAGTTTTCTTCTGGTCATCACATTACCATTCCCCCCTCCCCTAATAAAGCTGCTCTAGGAAGCAGTTTGCTGGTAGCTCACCAGTCTCCTGCTCATTTCTGATGATTTCCCAAAAGAAGTTTCCAAGAATATAAGAATCTTTGGGATATAATAAGCCTTTAAAATGTCCTGACAGTCCTATGCTAGAAACCAAAGCCTATAACCTGATTAATCTATGCAAGATTTGTAGAGAAAAGCAACATCTTGTTCAAATAATCTTCTGAGCAATGCTGCAAACATTCCATCATCTATCACTGCCCAGAGATTTAGACCTGAAACCCTAAGACCTCAGAACTGACATAACCTTCGTTAATTGCATGCTACACCCAGGCATTTAATGCTGGATGAGATACAACAGCCTGAACATATCTGGAGCATCTGTAATAGAGCAGGACCCCATTACAAACTGCCTTATGCTATTATGAACGCACTTATGCTGGAGGTCGAATCCTGTCCTCCTTGTAAAAGTCAGTCTCAAGTATAAGTCACATTCCACATGCCCAGTCTTAATAGCACTAAGTGCAATGGGGGCAACAAAAATGTAAGAGAAACACAGACTTTTGCCTTTAAAAGGAATACAGGTTGATTGATGATGAAAGATGCATAGATATGAAACAACTGTTCATCAAGATTATTGGATTTAACTCTTCTTGGCAGAGACTACAAGTATCATGGGAATTGAAAGGAGGGAGTTCATTGAGATTTCAACTAGGATGGGAAGGCTACTTGCAGGAGGTAAGGCTTAAGCTCATAAAAAACAATGTATAATGAATTTCCCACTATGATACAAGAAAAGCTAGAATATTAGATGATATCCTTGACCTCTGATACCAATCTTATAACAATGTACTGCTAAGTGTTAAAAAAGAGGATGTTTTCTTAAATGCTATGATTTTAACAACGATGGATGAGCATTTGGTCTAGGTTTCTTTTTATCTCTACCTATGGGCCACTGGTCACACCATCTGGAATAGATATCTTGTGATGCCAATTTCTCCTTTAAAGCCTTTCCTAATGTCTCTGTCTCTCCTCATTTTTCTTCTTTATACAAGTTCATCTTTGCATTTTCATGTGCTACTTTTTTATTGTGGTTATTTCTATCCTTTTCAAGGTTTTTCTACTAGATTGTAAACCCTTGGGGCAAAAAAAAAGAAAAAGTCTTATTAAATTTTGTCTCCCCAGCTGCCAGTCTAGCACCTTGCAAACAGACACTGCTGAATAAATTTATGTTGAACCTGAGGAACACTCCACACTATTTAGAGCTGGAGAGGACCTCAACTACCTTGTTTTGAAGATGAAGAAACTAAGACTCAGAGAAATGAAGTTATTTTCCCATGGCCACCCAACAATTATGTATGAGAGCTAATCTTTGAATTCGAGTCTTCTGACTCCAAATCTAGAGTTCTCTTCATTATGTCAGGTTGCTTTCACCAGGACATCTCAGAAGTTTTATTCAACTGTAATTCCATTAAACTGGACTACTTATTCTCAAAACACCTAAAAGTAGCCAGCACATTCCAGTTAATTACATGGGTAGTAGGTATCTTAAAATGATTTATTAAATTGAATTGTACAGAATGAAAATATGTGAGGAAATCTAAGAACCAGATGGGAAATATGGTAGAGAACATTTTGGTGAAGATTAGCAGTGACAGAATTAATATGAACATGTAAGTCATTGAGGAATTTTAACAACACTATGTTGCAAGCATGACAGAGATATGACAATAGGAACAGGAAAAGGGAAAATTCTGTTATCCACACATTGACTGATTTTCTCTCTCTCTCTCTCTCTCTCTCTCTCTCTCTCTCTCTCTCTCTCTCTCTCTCTCTTTCTATTTCTCTCTCTCATATGTTCTTGATTCACTTTAGGGATGATTTTACACTTTAAAAACTAAAGAAATGAATGAGAGGAATTTCTTATTCTACACCTAATTCTTACCCACAAGTAGGAACTGGATGTTATGAGAGAAAGAATAGGAACATGGATGGAAAGAAAAGCCTTGAAGGGGATATGTGTCAGTGTTCTTTGAGAATTTAAGTTATATTTTATGAGAAAGGAATTAGATTTATTCTGTCTGGCTCAAAAAGGCAGAAGAATCATGATCAAAGAGAAGAGACTACAGAGAGGATAGAAGATCCTCTTTTGGAGTTCAAAGGTACCCTCCTAAAGATCACCTACTGTAATGATTTCATTTTACATGTGAGATAATAAGGTCCAGAGAAATGAAATGACTTATCTGAGGTCACAAGGTGGCTAAGAGGCAGAACCAAGGCTTGAACCCAAATCTTCTGGCTCAGATTTAAGCTAAATGTAGAGGGAAGCTTCCTGACAAGAAGAACTCTACACAAATGGAAAGGTTATTAGGAGAATTCCCTTCACTCAAGATCTTAAAGACTGACCACTTGCCAGGCACGCTACACAGGGGAGTCTTATTCAAGTACAGATGAGTCTAGATCAGGTATTCTCAGTGTGTTTTTGTGTCATGGATACCTTTGGCAACCTAGTGAAGCTGATGGAATGGATGGAAGCTTTCTCAAAACATTTTGAGAAGTGTGCACAAAATAAAATATATAGGATTAAAAAGGAAACACACTTGGGGAGGGGGAAGGAAAAGAGGGAGGAAGAAAATGGAATTCAAAATCTTATAAAAGTGAATGTTGAAAACTAATATAAAAAAGGAAACACATTCAAACACAGTTATCAAAAAAAAATTCTCTAAGTTCATGAACCCCAGGCTAAAAAACCCTGCTCTAGATAATCCATTTAAACTTTGAGAATTGGGGATTCTGTAACTTCATTCAATCATGTAGCTAGTAACTGAAAACATGGAACTAGGACGAAGGAACTGAGGATCATCTACCCTGGAGAAGAAAAGCTGGATGAAGGAAATGGGGGTTTCTATCTGATCTCTTGATTCTAAATCCAGGGCTTCTGTCACATGACCTGTTGTGGGTCATAGCAAAAAAACCTGACCCATAGCAGTGGCAGCATGTCTTCCCAGATATCAAGGTAAATGCATCAAGCCTTTGACAATCCTCCTAAGAAATAGATTTACTCCCAAGCACGGAGAGAATGAAGCTAAGATTCTTCACAATAAAAAGAGTGAGGTTTTGAAAGAAATTCACTAAAGTTTATGAAAACGGAGTTTACGTGAATATCAGGTAAAGGCAGGTGCTTTTAATAAATTCCCATCTGTTGGTCCTAACCTAAGCTTGAAACAAGTAACTTTCTGAAAAAAGGAAGTATTATTTTGTTGTTTGTTGTGAAGCTGTTTTCCATCATTTCTGAATCTTCATGACTCTATTTCGGGGTATTCTTGGCAAAGACACCAGAGTGGTTTGCCATTTTTTTCTCTAGCTCATTTTACAGATGAGGAAATTGAAGCAAACAAGATAAAGTGACTTGTCCAGGGTTATAGAGCTAGGAGGTGTCAGAGATGAGACATGAACCAGGTCTTTCTGTTTCCAAGGCCAGTGTGCCATGCGATCTATCATACACATATCTACGTATCATGTGCATATGTATGCATATGCTATGTATATTTTATGCATATTGCTACATGTGTATATGTATAAAATACCCCACCAATAACTGAAAGAGCAGCAACTTGGTTCAGTAGAAAGTGACGGACTTGGGAGTCTGGAGACTTGGGTTTGGATCTCGCCTGTGATACTTGCTAGCTGTGTGACCACAGGCAACTCACTTAACCCTCACTTAACCTCCAAGTCTCAGGTTCCTCATCTGTTGTTGTTATTGTGTTTGTCCTTCGTTCTCAAAAAGGACTATGACATCAAGATAAGGACATGACTTGCAGTTGACTTTGATTTGAATGAGGAAGGGCTGTGCAAGGTCACCAGCCTCACTTTCTTCTCCTGAGCCATGTGGGTCCAGTGGCCTGATATTCATCAGGATGACTGGAGATGGCCCAGGAAGCAATGGGAGACCCTGGTTCTTTTAGGTTAAGGTCTTATCACATTCTCACTTTGAGTGAGATACACCCATTCAATGAATAGGCTTCTTGAAGTAGTTTCCCAAGGGATGGTCCCTTTAAACAGCATTGTTGTGAGGAAAGTATCCTGTAAATCTTAAAATACTAAATAAATGTGAGCTGTTAACCTTGTCATATACAAAGATTCCATAGGGACAACATTCCATTTGTAAAGGTGCAAAAGGATATGTACAAAGGTACTACAAAAAAAATCAGGAAGTTCAATACAAATGTAAGATAATAAGATTATGGTTATTGATAGGCTACATCAGATGCCCTCAGAATCCCTCTAATGTCCATTGAGTTAACAGCTGAGTAAACACCAGTTCCTTGGTCCTACAGTCCTAGTCTCAGGACCCAGAAAACCAAGATGGCCAATACTGAGGCCTGTCCCCAACTTACACCTTCCTACTTAACCTGACTCTCTAGCCAGAGCACTTCCTAAGATAACGATAATTGACTTATGTAAGGAAGCCTGGTGCTGCTGGGATGTGAGCTGATTGTGTAATCGTGTAATTAGTAAGTGCCAGGGCTCATTCCAATTATTAACCTTTATGAATGTCATTTACAAAGATAAGGGTCAAGCTATGGAGTGCTGCATGAGTAATAGCTCCTGCAGTTTACCCAGGCCCAGCAGCCCAGAAGGGACAGTTCCACGACCAGATGGTTTGAAAGCAGTAAAGGGGAAGATATAGAGGTATAGTTGCCAACATCCAAGTTTCCTCCATCCCTCTATTCAGGGGCCTGGGAGTATTCCCTTAAAAAAAATCCTCGAATTGGTTATTTACATCAGTTGTTAAAGGATGCTCTGATAGGATCCTGATCCTGGGAAATAGCAACGCCCATGAAACATTGACCTTGCTTCCAGCCCAGCCTCCACAGACACCATAAAAGAAAGCACCCTGTGGGGAAATAACCTACCAAATGCTTCCTATAAAGGCTTTAGGCCCACCCCATCTCATCAGCAGCTAAAGACCCCCTCCAAAAAAAGTTTTACCACCAAAGTTTTTGACACTAAAAAGTTGATTCAGCATCAGAAATGGACATAGGTCTACCAGTGAAAGTGACTTTGAAGATGCGATCATCCACTTTGCCACTGTGTCCTATGACATATGTGCACATGACCTTTCCATCTGATTTGCTGCTAAAACTTCTTATATGTGTTGTCTTCCTTGTTAAATTATGAATTCCTTGAGAGTTCAAACTGTGTGCTGTTTTCTATCTGTATGCCCAGCACTTAACACAGAGCTGTGCACATGCTAAGTGCTTAATAAATGTTTTTCATTCATTCATTCAAAGAAAACAGCAGGTATACTTATCACTGTTGGTATACAGTAAGGATAAAAAAGAGGTTGTTGAAGCAGTGGGAAGAACCCTAGACTGTGAGTCCTGGATCCACTTCTGCCTAAATGCCTTAAAATAAACTGAAATAATGATCTCTGTGGACCACAGTTTCCGTTTACATAAAACTGAGATTCATACTTCCATTCATTCAGTAATCACTTACTGAGCACCCACTATGAGTGGCAATGTGGGGCAGAACAGTGGTGTTAAAGTCTAATGGAAATGGGGGCCACTGAAACATTCAGAAGGATCTCTGTGGGCAGTACATTGACTTCATTTTAAACTGTAATATTATCTATGTTCTACTGTATTTTTATTTATTTCATTAAAGATTTCCAAATTACATTTCGATCTAGTTCAGCCACATTAGAGAGTGTGGTGGGCCATGTTTAACACCTCCGTGGACAGAGTTTGGTCTAGGAGTCAGGAAAACCTGGCTCTGATCCCTACCAGCTATAGGATTCTGTGCAAGGAACTTAACCTCTCAATGTTCCCCAAGTAATTCTCTAAAAGTAAAAGTTGCAGAACCAATGCTGATCTGTATGGCAGAAGTCATTCCTCACCAAGTACTCCCTAGACACTGATGAATCACAGGTCTCCCTTTAAAAAAAGGGAGGGGGGGACTGAGTGTAGGAGGAATAAACAGGAAAATTAAGACAACAAAACTTGCTCTAAATTACAAGTCAATTGACAAGAATGTGTCTGTTGTTCAAGAAACAGGCTACCTACTTTAGAATAGTAGTGTAGAGTAGTTCAACCCTAGGTTGACTGTAGATCAATGACATTTTCTGCCATGGAATCTCTCAAATACCATCTACTCAAATTTTGACAAATTGTGAAGTGTTGGTAGAGGAAAATTCCTATACCAAAAAAATTCAAAGACCTCTGAAGGACTGAGGTCATTCAGAGACAATGTGGCAGAGTATTATGGTTGATTCTCAAAGGTCACTAAGCCTTCTCACTATATATTGACTTATTAAAACACATATTAACATTATCTATGTTCTACTATATTTTATTTTATTTATTTCATTAATACTGCTTTGGAATTATATATATATATACATATATATATATATCAGGATTATATATATATATATGTTGGAATTATATGTATATATACAAATTATATATTTAATTATTTTTAATATTTAATTTTGCTAAATATTTTCCAATTAAATTTTAATCTGGTTTCAGCAGACACCTCTACAGACTAAATATAAGAGACCTGAAGTCAGGAAGAACCAGATTCAAAACTTGGCTCAAACACTTATAAGCTGTGTGACCTTGAGCAAGAGACCTGAGCCTGTTAACTCACCTGTAGAATGAGAGGATTGAATGTATAAGGTCCCCGCCAACTCTGAATCTATGATCCCATGATCTTGCACCTACCTTTCAGAATTGTGAAAATTAAAAGAAAAACTGCATGGAATGAAATTTTATAAAGTATAAAGTTCTTTATAAATGTAATGTGTTATTTTTAATAATAAAGAGGGGAAACCATAAAAATCGTATTTGCTAAAGAGGCAAGTCTCCTATGTAAGGGAATACTATTATTCCTTAAGAAATGGTGAGCAGGCAGACTTCAGAAAAACCTAAGAAGACTTGCATTAACTGATGCTGAGTGAAGTGAGCAGAACCAGAACACTGTTCATATCAACAAAAACATTATATGACGACCAGCTTTCTTAGACTTAGCTCTTCTGAGCAATGCAATGATCTAATATAATTTCAAAAGATTCGTGATGAAAAAAGCTATCCACATCCAGAGAAAGAACTATGGAGTCTAAATGCAGATTGAAGGATACAATTTTCCCTTTGTTTTGTGGGTTTTTTTTCCTTTCGCATGACTTTTCCCTTTTGTTGTGATTCTTCTTTCACAATATGACTAATGTGGAAATAAGTTTAATATCATCACACTTGTAGAGCCTAAATCAGGTTACATGCCCATCTTGGGAACAGGGGAGTGGAGGGAGGAGGGAAAATTTAGAGCACAAAATCTTATAAAAGCAAATGTCGAAAACTAAAAATTAATTAATTTTTTTTTTAAAAAAAAGAGGAACGTCTTCTAACCAAACCCACATCATTTTCTACTATATCACTAATAGATAAGAGTTGTAACCCGGCAGTCAGGAAGCCCTAGTTACAAATCCAATCTCAGATATTTGTCCAATAATCACTCCTGGACAAGTCTGACAACACCCTAAACCCCAGCTTCCTCACCTGTAAAATGGCTAATAATGATAGCCCCTTCCTCATTGAGTTATTGTGGAGGACAAATGAGATAAAGTACATAAGATGTTTTGCAGACTTAAGAGTGATACAGAAGTTGTGCTATTATTAGATAGGTAGTGTAATATTAGATCTGCTGTGGACATAAGCTGCAGGTCTTAACCAAAAGCAACTAGAAGATATCCACTGCCTCTGTGAGCTCCCTAGAAAGCATCCTCCCAGACTCATGAAGGAGAGAATGACTTAGATAACCAATTTATGGCTCCCCCAATAATTTCTAGGGCAGTGAACCTTGAGAATCCACAGTAGAGAGCTTGCTAACAACATTTATAGTTGATGTCCAATAAAGTAATTGGCCACCAAATGATGAGAAAGTAACTATGAAAGCTTGACTACCTACTCTTTATAGTTGTTATATACAAGCAGGAATGGAGTCTGTAAAAATCCCTTCTTCTACAAACCTGGAAATATATGGGTTCTAGGATATGTTGATTTTTTTCTTTTTCTTTTCTTTTTGTGTCTTTTGCCTTCACACCATATTCCAAAGGACTACCTATCATAGTTTTACACATGTGGGACATCTGGCAAGGAAATAAATTAAGGTCTCCCTTAGAGGATGGGGAAATGCAGTCATTTGTAAATATTATTTTTAGAAGGGACTGTCTGATGCTGTTCTCTTATTAACTTCATTAGAAGGCTAATGAATCTACTGCAGAGATAATGAGAGCAAGCTCAGAGTGTGGAAAAGGAGGGGAGGGTTTTCACACCATTTCTCCAAATGTTGGGGTTATTTACGATCGTTATAAAATGGCACTGCACTTGGAGGGAAGAACAAACAACATAAAACACCAATATAAAAAGACACAATCCACGCTAAAGCGTTAAATTCTACCAACCACTGGACAAAACCCAGGATTTATGCACCTTGGTGCCTTGCCTAATGGTAAGGAAAGGAAGAGGTCATAAAGAGAGTCCTTCTCTTAACAATAAACATAGGAGAGCACTGGGTCTGTGATCTAGATCCAGTTTCCCAAAGAAATTAGTGCTCAGTTTTTCAGTAACTTAAGTTGCCTTTGTGTCTAGCATTTAGTCCTCTATGCACACACTCCCATTTATTTTTTTAAGTGAGACCTCCATAAATAGAATGGCATTCCCAATCTAATCATTTTATTCTATTTCAGTTAAACTACATGTGTATGGGGGTACATGCCACAGCTAATATCCATAAACTAACATTCATCTACAAATTAGAGATTGTTCCTAAGTGGATAATATATTTCAAAACTTAATGACTTGCTTTTTAAACCAAGAGTCAACATATTCATTAAAATGGTATTTGTTGAGTCTGGAAAGCTGACTAATTGTGTACATACTCTTAAGTCCTCTTTGTTCACTGAATTCATAGATTTTGAGATTATCTAGCACATTTTAAAGAGAAGAAATTGATGTGTATATAAGTTAAAGAACTAGGCATTTTCTCCAAATATCATGAATGTTTAAAACTCCCAAACATGAGAATTATGATCAAGAAAAAAGTAATTACATTTACCTCTGCAGAAAAAAAAAACCCACCAGGAAGTTTAATGAGTTAACAACCTGAGGAGCTAAAAGAGAAAAAGATATGTACTCACTCAGCACCCACTCCCCCATTGCCCCCATGCTCTGAAACGGCAGCAACTCCCACCCACAAAAAAAAAAAATTGTACTCTGGGATCCACTCAGCAATTTCTTTGCTGCTGAGGTAGTCTCTGCCAGCACACCCTGCCCCTGCCCTTGCTCCATTATCAAGCAGCAGATCTCAGCCCCAGTTCTCCATTCTTATATGATGAGGTAGAAGTATAGGAAAACAGAAACATGCACTCAGTCAGAAAACCTGAGAACAGAGGGAACTAGGGTAGGGCACCAGAACATACATAGGGTTACACCAGACATGAAGTAAAGGGGACTCATTTTGAACTGGAGCTAGTTTATCCCCCAGAAGTTACAGGACAGGTGACTGAAGCTGGTGAAAATCAAATGCCCTAAAGTTGGAGGAGGCAGAGACAATTTTAAGGTACAGCCTTTGGATATCTACCATCAAAGGGGAAGGATACATAAAGTGAATGACAAGGGAATATATGGAAAATACTAAAATTACCAAAGATATTAAGAGGGGGAAAATGCACTTAAAATGCCATCACAACCTAGATAAATCAACAGGGGAGGATATTAGTAAAGAAGAAAAAATGGCAATCAAGACAACTAAATGAGTACAAATATTTAAAGAATACATACTGCAATGCACAGAAAACCGAACCAATGCTTGATAAGATAGAAGATCCTGTGGATTCCCAAAGAAGCATAAAACCACAACAGGATATTCCCAGAGAGAAAATTGTGAGACTAGAAGATAAAAAGGAACATTTTTGTGATGTAAAAAATAAACAAAATGAATAAAACTTATATAAATAAAATGAGAACAAAACTAAGACCTAGAAAAGTTAAGTGAGAATGAAAGCCACATCTTGACTAATCTCTCCTCCCACACCTTGTTGATTCTACCTCCACAACATTTCTTTATCTTTTTTCTATACTCTCACGGCTGCCATCCTGGTAACTAATCTCTTCACATCTCTCCTGAACTATATACTTATCACTGATTTTCCTACTTCCATCCTCAAACATCCTCAAAAATAATCCTTCAAAGATATAGGTCTGACCATGGTTCTGCTCTGCTCAAAAACCAGTGGCTCATTCCAGGAGTAAATATCAATTCATCAGTCTGGCACTAAAAGCTCTCTGCCTCCAAATTGCCTGCACAGCCTTTTTCCCATAGCACCCCTTCATGAAATAGACATTCTAGCCAAACTTGATGATTCCCAAACTGGCTGCCAAAATTTGCTAGGTCATAATTACACCTGCGACATCATACATAGCTATTCCTCATACCAGGAATGTATTCCTTTTCATACATGCCTCAAAGAATCTTACCTTCCTTCAGCTGTTAGCTTAGCCAACAGCCCCACTCTGAATTATCAGTTAATAATAATAATAGCTAACATTTATATAGTGGTTACTATGTGCCTGGCACTGCACTAAACATTTTACAATCACTATTTCATTTGATCCTCACAACAGCATTGGGAGGTAAATATTACTATCCCCATTTTACAGTTAAAGAAAGTAAGGCAAATAGAGTTTAAGTGAATTGCCTAGGTATCAGAGTTAGTAAGTGTGTGAAACCAGATTTGAACTCAGTTCTCCTTGACTCCAGGCCCACTACTCTAGCCACTGTGCCACCTAGCTGCCCCAATCATCCCCCTGCTAGTGCTCTCTCTCTCATCTCAAATTATCTTCAATTAACTTATCTGGAATTATATTTTCTAGCAGAGTGTAAGTTCTTTGAGGGAAGGGACTAATTTGTTTTTAATCTGTGTATACTCAGAAAACCAAGAACTTTATCCATATTCATTGAATTGCACTGTGGTAGTTATCAAGACAGGAGGTTTCTTGCCTTACTTTCCGGAGATTTTGTACAAGATTATCATCCAGCATTTTTGAAATGTCCCTTTGATATTCTGAATCCTCTTCATTGAGCAGTTAAATTAAATACATAATTGATGACTGAAGGGTCAAGTCAAGTGTTCATTGAGAAAAACTGGACTTATGACATTGCTATTATTAATAGTGATGTTTTATCCATAACAAATTAATTTGCAAAAACTGGAAAATAACCTTCCTCCTTCAACATCCTTGAATAACCAGATCATATACTACACAGGATAAGATTCAGGAGAAAAAAGTCCCCTAACCTAGACACTTGGCCAGGCCCAATGATATTAGCCAAGCAAATTGTAATTATTCCGTACCTTGTCACCCTATGGCCACTGATTCTCAAATTTCATGGTTTCGGAGGATCTCTTTATACTCTTAAAAATTACTGAAGATCCCTCCCCACAAAAAGAGCTTTTGCTTATATGGCTTATATCTATCAATATTTACTGTATTCAAAATTAAAATAACTTGTTCTGATGATGCTTTTTTTACCTCATTGACCCCCTGGAAGGGTGTCAGGATTCCTGAGACCAAACTTTGAGAAGTACTGTCCTATACAAATCTCATCTGCCTCTGTCCATGAATCCTCTATAGAAGATTCCTTTAATATGGTGGATTAACAATCAATCACAAGTATTTATTAAGGGCCTAATATGTACCAGGAATTATACTAGACACTGGAGACAAAAAGTCAAAAAAGAAATAATCTCTACCCTCAAGGAATTTACATTTTATTGGGAAGACAACATGTACCCATATTAGAATCCCTAGCTTCTTTCAAGTCTCAACTCAAATGCTGCCTGGTGCAGGAAAGGTAGGAAGCCTCCTTTCCCAGTTCCCCCCACACCCTCAAGTACCTATACACCACCCAGGTTACCTTCAATCTACTCTGTACTTTTCGTGTACATACTCAGTCATTTACGTTTGTTTCTCCCATTAGAAGGTAAGTTCCTAAGACCAGGAACTATTTTTTGCCTTTCTTTGGATCCCCCAGGCTTAGTACATAGTAAATACTTAGTAGGTTCCTGTTAATAGATTGATGAGGATGTAGCAAATAAATAAAAAGTAGTTTATATGGAACAAGAAATCAGAGTTTCATGTAGGAGGTGATTTGGGCTGAGCTTTGAAGAAAAGAAGTGAGGTATTCTAAAAGATGGAGGTTAAAACGTGTATTCCAAGTATGGAGGGCAGTTTGGGCAAAGACACGGAGACAAAATGAAACGTCATGTGTGAGAAACAGTAAAAAGGACATTTTTGGCTAAACCATAAAACAAATGAAAAGAAGTAAAATGTAATGAGCCTATAAGGGTAAGTTGGAGCCAAGTTATAAAGGTCTTTAAATCCCAAACAGAAGATTTTGTATTTGATCCTACAGGTAATAGGAACAGCTAGAATTTCTTGAGCAGGGGTGGGTGACATCCACAGTCATACATGTGCTTTGGGAATATCACTTTGGAGGCAGTATGGAGGATGGATTGGAGAGGGAAGAAGCTTAAGACAGGGAACCCAGTTAAAGGCTATTATAGGAATCCCAGAGAGAGCTGACAAAAGCATGTACTAGGTCAGGGTGCATGCGAGTGTAAAGAAATACAGATGTGGAGACAGGCACGATTTGCCTTCCTCTTGTTCCCTTAGGGGTAACCAATATACCATCCAAGTTGCCCAGCTGTTAGTTCTAATTATCACTAGGTGATGGGTGTATCAGTCCTTGATAATGTCTTATGGCACACAAGTAATCATTGTTGATATACTGTGGCTTACCTCTGTCTACTATCCATGCTTCCATTATTTTTTGGATTATTTGTCATTTAATATTTTACAAGATAACAGTATCAAGTGATTTATAGTCATTTAACATAACCAGAAGACCCATGATGCTACGGAAATGGATTTTACAGCAAGAAGTTTGGAATCATCGAACGTTCAGTACAGTTTTCTAAATGTAATTCTTACTCCAGTTCTGGACTGAGTTTGACCGTCCATCTGCAGCCTCTGTTTTAGATGTGCATACCGATGGAGTAACTTAGCAGGCTGTCCATCCTGCTGAATGTCAAAGGTTTGGCAATCTGAATTTTTCATCCAGCTTCATTTTTCCACTGTGAACGGTTAGACTAATCACTTTTGCATTGCTGTGGATATCCCTGTGATGGCTTTGTATTATTCTAGGGCTCAATCCAATTAGCACAATGTCATCTTCTCTAGTTTGGATGTCTTCCATGACACCAGTAAATACCTTAGGTGAGACAAATACTTCCCTGCTTTAGACCTCATTTGATGTCAAACGGACCATTATCATAGATTTAAAGCCAGAATAAACCTTAGAGGTTTTTAATCCCATCCCTTCATTATACAGATAAGGAAACTGAGGCTCAGAGAGGGAAGCTGGTTTGCTCCATATGTAATTGAGTAACGTCCTCTCCATTGTCATATCTGTCATGGTCTTATCTAATTTTAACATAAGCATGCAAAAACAGTGTCTAGGAAGGGCTTTTAAGATTACACTTTGTTCCACTGAGTCAAATG
This sequence comes from Notamacropus eugenii, assembly GCF_028372415.1. Taxonomy (NCBI): domain Eukaryota; kingdom Metazoa; phylum Chordata; class Mammalia; order Diprotodontia; family Macropodidae; genus Notamacropus; species Notamacropus eugenii. The sequence continues at coordinate 183,491,884 of NC_092872.1, read as the reverse complement.
ACTTTGTAAAAATCAATGAATAAGAGACTAATGAGAATCTCATATTGTCTGTACCTCTTAGTCTTGCCCAACCTCTGTAGGTGACTGAGAAATCATCATCATCCAATAATTTGCATTCCTGGTCTACCTACAAGCAAGATTCTAAATAGGGCCTGTAACATTTCTTCATGAAGGCATTAAAAGAGTTAGAAAGTAGAGTCTCTTTAGATATGATTAATTGGAGGAAGGAGGACGTAGAGGTCCATCAGCAAGTATATCTTGAATTTCTATTACATTAACCTTCAAGTCATATTCTTCTCTTTACTCTCACCCACCTCCACTCATCTCCAATCACTTGCCAAGTCTTGTTTATTGTGTTCTCATGACTGACTTTGTGCCTGTCCCCTTCTTTCCATTCATACAGCCACTAACCCTGACTATTGATTGAAATGGCCTCCAAATGTCCAGTATCTCATTTCTCCTGGTCACCCATGAAATAACTGCCAAAATAACCTTCTTAAAGTATATATGGCCATTTCACTCCTCTGTCTGAGGATTTTAAATAGCCTCCAGCTGCTTCTAGGATAAAATGCATACTCTAACAGGGCACTGGAAACCCTTCACAATTTGACTCTTGCTTCACTTTCCAGATACTCCATTAACCTCCTTGCTATTGCCTAACTTCAGCATTCTATCTCCTGAATCCAGGAGATGGACAAGTTGTCATTCTCTGTTCCTAGATTATCTTCCCTCCCAAACTCTCCCTCTTAAAATACCTAGTTTCCTCACCTTCTTTACCTTAAAATACCTAGCCTCACTTTGGAAGCTATCCCCTACAAGAAGTCTTTCCATATTCTCCTACTTTTTAGTGTTCTTTCATTTCCCAAATTATCATGTATAACTTTTCTATTTACAAGTGGTTTCTCACCCCATCCTACTCCAAGGTAAACCCTTTAAGGGCAAGAATCAGTTTTTTTTTTTTTCTCTATGCCCCTAGTGTATGGAATAGTACTTTCCATTTAGTGGGAAGTTAATAAATAGTTTTTGGATTGCATAAATATAAGACACAACGCCACTCTAAAAGGAATACATAGACTGAACTGAGACAAGATTTATTTTAAAAATGGGAAAAGAACAGCATAAGTCTGGCACTGATTTCACTTTTATCTAAATTATTATAGTTTGACCCCTTCCTCTGGGTATTTAATTATAGATAACCCTAGAAGATCTTCTAATTTTCTTTTCTTATTTATTGCAGTCTTATCTTCTCCATCTATACTATAAGCCCCAAAAGGACACAAACCACATTTTCTTCTCTATTATAATCAGGGATAACAGACAGCAGAACTCTGATGTCCCCTAATAATCTGTAAGCTACCTGAGAACAGCAAATGTGTCTTGTACCCCTTTTTGTCCCCCATAAAGCCGAACTTGGGGCTGGGTACACAGGAGCTGTTCAATAAGCATTTGTTGAAATGACATCTTCAGGACCTATTTATAAATGAGAAACATTCCTTAGGATTAAAACCCAGCAGCAAACTTTTACAGTTCTGGAGGCAGGATTTGTTCATTGTCTATATTACTGTATCATACCAGTTTTCAGGGTCCAACGTATGAATAAATTAAAGAACGGGATGGAAAGCTTTTAATTAGGAGCCTAGCTGCCCCGCTTTAACCAAAAAAAAAAAAAAACATTCTAATCTATGGCTTTATTTGTGTGAATTTGCTTTCATTGAGTCAGAACTCCACTAAGGAATAGGGGCAGACAGATGTAGAGGGGAACACATACATAAATCATGAGTGTCATTAGAATCTGTAAACTAATATCTTCTGGGAAGTCTTGGCAATTATTATCAGGGCTTGCTTGGCAAACAAAAAATTAATAAATCAGAAAGGTCTCCATTTTCTAAAATCCAGCATCTCCCAAAAAGGTCGTTGACAGAACAATTATGAGAGGCAAACAAACCATCCTGGTCCCCAACAACAGGTTCAGAGGCAAGAGATATACACACCTTAGAGAGAGTAGAGGCCAACACAACTCAGGAGAAAGGGAGTTAACTGTTAAGTGGGCAGGAACTAGAGAAAAAACTGCAAGTTTACCAACAGTGGTGGGGACTTCAGTAACTCCTGCACTCTTCAAAGCTGGTAGTGAGGAGAGGATCTGGAATAGGCTAGGGATTGGGACCTGTTTGCTTTCTGAGAGAACACTTCAACTATAATAGGTGTAACTGGTAAAGGTGAAGAGAGAGAGGTCAAAGAAGAAAAAGAAGAACTAAAGAAGGGGACATCTGCTCAGGTTTTAAGTTCACTCTGGATATATCTATTACTGAAAACTACATGTATCCTACGCATCCCTTCCAAGAGAATAGGTCAAACCATTTCACTTCCCTGTTCCAAAAGCTCTAGGATCAAATGTAACCTCCATTTTGCTGTTGAAAGCCTTTCAAGAATCTAGCTCCAACCTACTTTTCCAGGCTTAAAATGCATACTCACCTTTACACACTTCACAATCAACTCAAACGAGCCTTCTGGCCATTCTGCTCAAACGACACACCATCTTGCAGTCTCCATTCATTTGCCAGAGCTGACCAAAATGTCAAGAATGCACTCACTCCCTTTTCACCTTTTGGGATCCCTAATTTCCTCCAATTAGATATCATCTCCTATAGTATGAAGAATCTTTACTGTCATTCCCAACTGCTAACGCTTCCCCACTCTTTACCCTGTGTTTATTTTGTATGTATGTAATGGCAAGTAAAATTAGGATCTTTTGCTGTTTTTGTTTTAGTATAATGGAGTACCTGACTGAATCTTGCCTGTATTAATCAAGAGTCTTTACTAGGAGTACAGCACAGAAACAAAGAGTTTCTTTAGCTAGAAACAGTATATGTTAATGTGATTAAAGATCTTCCCCACCCATTAATGGTTCTAAAACCATTCTGGTTCTAAAAAAAGGTCTAAATACCCTTGAGTTGAGATGTTACTTTGGGGCTTAGTTTTTATGAGTGTTTGTTTGGCCAGATGAGGTCTCTGGGAAGCTGTTAAGGAGCCTCCCAGCTTTGAGAACCCAGATGTTGTGCTTTCCTCTCTGGTAACTATGGTCAGACAACTGTACCTATCTGTTGAATTACAGTCAGGCAGAGGAAGCCATCACTGTTGATTACTTTGGGGTTTACTGATCGGAAGTATTTGTTTGGCCAGATGAGGGCTCTGGAAAGTCACTAAGGAGTCCCTCAGCTTTGAGAACCAAGACGTCGTGCTTCCCTCTCTGGTAACTCTGATCAGACAGTTGGGGTCCAATTGTTGAATTCAGGCAGAGGAAGCCATGTCTGCTGATCTTTATTTTTTCTGTATTTTCTTTCAAGTTCAGGGTGCTGACTCCCCTGAAATAGGTGAATGATACATGTGTTTGGTTAAAGGATTGTGCTTGATTAAAGTGATTGTTAATCCCTCAAAAGTTGCTTTTCTTTTTATGAATGAAGATCTAAACAGGATCCCCTGTGTATGTTGAGGTGCTTACTGATACAATGTATGTACTTATGTGTATGTATGTTTGCCTCAATAGTATATAAGCTTCTTGAAGGCAGAAATGGTTCCATCTTTTTCAGTGTATTCTCAGTGCCTGGTTTATAGTAGACCCTAAATCAATGTTTGTTAATCAACAATTGGTTGTTATAAAACAAGTGCAATATGGCTAGTTTAGCAGGAAATGAGTTTATGCAAAGTAAATCCTATTGTCAACATTTTTCCTTCATAAAATTAAAGGCAGAAATTCAGTACTCAAAGATCTACTTAGAAAAGGACCTAAAACAGTGGCTAATCTCATTACATAATGGGTAGTATAAGGGACTGGTAAATTTATAGCCTATGTTGAATTTTGTAGTACCTTCTAAAGTTTGGCATCTTATCTCCATACTTTGCCATTTTGCCAGACCCTTAAACCCAAGGAAGTATTTTTGTTACGTCTGTTGAAACTTCTGACTTCACACTCATTTCCTGAACCTAACTTTTCTTTCTGATAGTGTATCTACAATAGCTAATAGTTAATAAGCATTTATTAAGCACCTACTATGTGCCTGGTATTGTGGTAATTGTTGGATATACAAAGAAAGGCAAAAGGCAATCCTTGCCCTCAAAGAGCTCATAATTTAATAGAAAGGACAATAAACAAATACATACAGACCAGCTATATACAGGACAAATAGGAAGTAATCCACAGAGTGAAGGCACTGGGATTAAGAAGAATGGGGTAAGGGGCTGGTAGGTGGTACAGTGGATAGAGCAACAGCCTTATAATCAGGAGGACCTGAGTTCAAATCCAGTCTCAGACACTGGATACTTACTGGGCAAGTCACTTAACCCCGACTGCCTCACACACACAAAAAGAAGAAGACAAATTGGAATTTTTCTGTAGGAGGTGGGATTTTAGCTAAAACTTGAATAACTAGGAGGTAGAATGAGAAAATGATGTCATATCATACCTTCTTAGTCTGAGGGGCCATTTTATATGGATTTGGATTTGCAACTAATTCCTGGATAGAAATCCCTTGAGGTTGTTGCCATATGTTCTGAAATGAACTTGTCACTTACTCCATCAGCTTTTTAAGTACAAAAGTCTACATGTGAAGTTTATGTAGAATCAGGATCACAGGATCACAAATTTAGAGCTGAAAGGGACCTCAGACAATTGGTTTAATCTACCCTTGGATTTTATAGATGAACAAACTAAAATCTAAGGTGTTCAAGGTCACACAAGTATCCCAGTAGCAGAACTTGGATTTGAATCCATTGACACCAAATTCTAAATACGAAAAGGAACGACTAATTTGCTTACTCCCTTATCCATCCTATCCACAAAGTGAGATCTAAGGTCTCATAACAGTGTTGTAGATACGTATACCAATTCCTCAGGTACACTCATACCTCAATGGATCCAAGACTATTCATGCGTCTAACTAACCATCTAGCCACCAAAGGAGTGGCATGCTATCATATTCATCCTACCACAGGTGTTAAAGCTAAGTGTCACAGAGAAGGGACTTGATAGCTCTACTTCTCACCTGAACTTAGTATAGCAGAATCTGCTCATTTTCCTCAGAGCAAGCGCCATACAAATAAAAAAAAACTGGCCCTATCCATTGTTGCCTATCATCTGTACACTGCCAATCACCTCAGCTTACTCAAATTATATGTTGTATTGGCAATGAACTTAGACTGATTTTCCCTCCGGTTCTCTATCAGAACCATAGGATCTGAAGGACTCGCATCAGAATGTTCTCAGTAATCTGCCCCCCCTTTTTTTCATTGTGTGAGTTCCATGTGTCCTTTCCTGGGATGGTATCTCAACACATGCCTGTTTAGTCAGTTCTTTCTCTTGCAGAGTAGCTACCTATTGTGGACCCCAGATGATCTAAGTGGATGTTCAAGGGCTGATGATCTTTTATCAATCAATCAGTGAATCAATTAATAAGCATTTATTAAACGTTTACCATGTACTGGGCATTAGAGATGCAAAGAAAAGCAGAGCTTGTCTTCTATTGGGGGAGACAATAAGTATATAAATAGGCAAATACAAGATATATTCAGATGGAAGCCAACTTCTGAATGGAAGTCTCCAGCACCTTGAGAAGAGGGGCTTTGCAGTTCTAGAATTACTGACAGAGAGGGACTCTGTAACAAAATCGGGTGCACCAATTCTTCTGTGGCAGAGTGACCTTAAACTTCATCTTGACTTGGGATTGGGGTGAATAAATGAATAAATAATCAAGTCAGTCCTCTTCCTGTACTGAGAGAGAAAAATCTCCATGTTCTATTACTATGAGAGTTACTTTGTGAGGTGTCAGGAAAAACAATATTAGCAGTGTGGACATCCCTGTGTAATTTTATGGCTTAAAACAGTCTTTAGAGAAGAATGTCTATTTGGAAGTGACAGTACTCTGAATTATTAATCCTGTGAGGAAAATAATTATATCATATTCTAACTGGGCTAGAGGATGTCACCTGGTCTTGGCAGCTGCTGCCTCAGGCATTCCTGTAATATTATAAATTGAAGAAAAAGCACCAAGCTCAATTTCCCCTTGGTTAAGCATAATATCCTAAATTGTGGACCCTGAAAGGGGAGAGTGCAATTTTGCCTACTCCTCTCTACATGCTGGCTTAGAGAAGACAAGAGAATTGTTTCTGGGAAGAATTGTGAATCGAAATCACCCTCACCAAAAACTGGGGGATGAGGTGTGTGAGGCAGGGATATCTGGAGACAAGTAATCAATCGGGGGAATTGATGGGGACTCAAGAAACCAAGCAGGATTTGAAAACCCTAACATATCTCCTTGCTTCAAGAGATCCAGGGAAAAGATAAGATCACAGTGGAGGCCTAGATATTTTGGGAGAGATGATGAGAACTTAAGAAACTTCTAGGGAGAAGCCAAGTATCATCTAAAGACTGTAACATATCACCTTGCTTCAAAAGACCAACAAGACTTACATGGTGAAGGGGGCATGATCCAACATAAGGAGAAAGTGCACCAAGATCAAAGCCCTGACCTAATTCTATATAATAAGAATAAGCAGTAGCTTCTCCTCACCATCTCAGCCCAGAGGGATCTCTTTAGCCTCTGAGCTCCTTTATGCTCCATGTCACTCTCTTGGCACTTAACTCACAGAGCATAGCACTACTGGTTATCTAACATGTATGTTATATTAACATATATGTTAGTCTGTCTGGGGGGAGCAGGGGCATATGTTCCCTCTCCCTAATTACACTATAAGCTCCTTAGGGGAAGGGATCAGGTCACCTTTTCACCTCTGTGCTCTCCATAGGGCCAAGTACAGCTCCTTATACACCAAAAGCAGCCAAAATTTCCTGTTGATTAATAGGTTCCTAGTTAATGAAAGGGATAATTTCAAAAGCACTGATTCCTCAGGTCTGTTCTAACCTCATTTCTTCTGTGGGATCAACATATGGTCAGCAAAAAACTGGAAATCAAGGGGATGCCCATCAATTGGGGAATGGCTGAATAAATTATGGTACATGAATGTAATGGAACACTACTGTATTATAAGAAATGATGAATAGGAAGACCTCAGAGAGGTGTGGAAAGACTTATAAGAACTAATGCTGAGTGAAAGAAGCAGAACCAGGAGAACTTTGTACACAGCAACCACAACAGTGTCCAAGGAATTACTCTGGTAGATTGAGTACTTCATTGCAATTCAAGGACTTAAAAAAATTCCCAGTAGTTTCTTAAGGCAAAATGCATGAACTAAGAACTATGGAATTTGATCGCAGAATGAAGCAGATCATTTTCTTTTGTATTATGTTTTGGTTTTTTTTATGATTTCTCCCATTCATTTTAATTCTTTTATGCAACATGACTAAGGCGAAAATGTATTTAATAGGAATGTATGTGTAGAACTTATATAAGACTGTATGTCATCTCAGGGAGGGAGTGGGAGGTAAGGAGGAAGGAGGGGGAGGGAGGGGAAAAAAATTCAAAGATACATGGAAGTGATTGTAGAACACTGAAAATAAAATAATAAAAATAAATAAAAAATATGGCCACCAAATTAACTCCCCCTCAGAACTGCTCTGTCCCAATTTGGACACAGAATCCTATTCCCTGCCCCCCCCACCCATAAAGACAATCCTGTCTTTAAACTCGCCTTTTCTCCATATAATTAACTCAGCCTTGTTCCTGGCACAGTTTTTTGCACATCATAAATGCTTGTTGAAAGGGTGGGATTGCCAAATATTTGCATCTTGGTTTCACCTTTCTATTTGTGGTCTATTTGCCCTATAAATATATAACATTTTGGTCTTATACTGTAAGTCCCTAGGTCTGTAAAAGTCTCCATAGCACTCAGCAGGCAACTGCAACCAATTGAGGCCCCACCTCCATGAAACCTTTTAGACTACTCTAGCCCTTACTGATCTCCCAAGAACCTAGGAGTTAGAAAGGAGGCCAGTTAATCCGCCTGTACCTGAACCATAATCCTTTCTACAACCCAAAACGTTGCCCAACAATTGGCCAAACATCTTTCAGTAAAAAGTCTTCTAGAGAGGAAGGGAATTCACTCACTGCCAAGACAACACATTCCACTTAAAAACAGCTCCAATTACTAGAAAACTTTTCCTTATTGTCAGACTAAATCTCTTCCTCTGCAACTGCTATCTACTGTTCATGAATCTGTCTTCTGGGGCTAAGAATAAGTCTACTCTTTCCCCCGTATCTTAGACTTTCACACACTTGATGATAGCTATCGTATTCTCTGAAGTCTCTTTCCAGGAAAAACATCCTGAGATCCCTTCAAATGATTCTCTTATGGTATATTCTCAAGGCTTTTCATCAAGACTTCCCACCTCTCAATGTTTTTATTTTTTTTTAATTCCCTTCCTAAAATGTTACACCCAGGACTGAACATAGAGGTCTGGATATTATCTAGCTAGAGCCGAGTATCATAGTACCTTTACATCTTTAGTCCTAGACACTATCTCTCTTACTGCAAGCTAAGATTAAATAAGTTTTTTTGGGCTTCCAGATTGTATTGTTGACTCACAAGGAGTTTATAATTCACAAAAAAACCCCAAGATCTTTCTGCAGAAGAGCTGCTCCTCTCATTCTCTCTTCTCTTCTCTTCTCTCTCTCTCTCTCTCTCTCTCTCTCTCTCTCCCTCCCTCCCTCCCTCCCCATATATGTATGATGTATGTGTTTATATGTTTATGTGTATGTATATGTTATGCTTATATACAGACACGTATATGCATGTGTGTATATATAGACATATATACGTGTGTTTCTCTGTATGTATGCATATATAGATCTAGATGTAGATGTAGATATAGATATAGATGTAGATATGGATGTAGATATAGACTCTTTTCCTTGGCTTATCCTCCAAGTCCTGTGCCCATACTATTGGCATTGCTCAAACTGGACTGCTCTCAGCTGTCACTCAGTTGTCATATGATCCCCTGGCCTCCCCTATTTCCAAACCTTGGTCCTGCCATTTTCACGCACTTAGAACAACTTCCTACTCTCCGTTTGCTATGCCTCTTCATTACTATGACCTTTGCATCATTTTGAAGGGTTGCTTCCTCTAAGAAGGCATTTTTGACTAGGTAGACTGGGATGTGGATTCACATTTTTCCCAACGAGATGAACACACTTCGTAGTACTCTTACCCACTAATCCACCTTCATTTCAGAAACTTGATCATTATTTCCTAGGCTAATGACGAATACTACCTCGGGTTTTCAGGTGGCTCATAAAAGATTCCTCTCTAATGATGAAGATATCTTCTCTAAGTAATCCCTGATCCTATGTCACATAACCTGGGCACTGTTTTCCCATGTTTCCATGATTTCCTGGAAGATCCTCTGAGAACCACAAACAGCCTTTCCTAGGGTCCCAGGGGTGGCTAAGATTCTGGAATCCCTGGGTTTTTCATTATTTTATTTATGCAGAAAAGACTGTACAGCCTTATTATCCTGGCACCATTTATAAGGTCCAAGGCAAAAATTTTTAGAAACTTAAATATCCTGGGAAATAAACAGTAAAAAAGAAATAAGCTCTCACCTGTTAACCAACAACAAGGATACTGATGCCTTGGCACACCGTCATGGTACAACCCAATGGGATTTGAGATATTCCCAAAGAAATAGAACATCAGTGTGGTTATGAACAATTAACCATAGGCAATGGATAGCACTTTGTGATTGTTTCTACTTAGGAAAGGAGATCCTGGCCACCCACAACTCTGTACACAAACAAGCATGAAACAGAGCAACTAGAATCATCCAAACCTCTTGGATAACCATGGTTTTAAGGTTACAAGAAGATTACTTATGAAATAACCAAGGACTTTCTGTTAAATAATAAAAAGGCTGCATATAAGCACACACTCTGTATATCCACATCTCAAAAATTTAGGGGCTTTAGAGACACAATTGTTATATTTGTGGTGTGAGCATTTACCCCTCAGAAATCGGTGAATATCAGGGCTTGATTTAATATTTTGTTCATTGCCTAGAAATAAGACAGTGATGGAGAATATGTTAATAATGGAGATTAAACTTAAAGGTATGCCATTCAAGTATTCTTTTTCAGAGAGTCAGTTATTAAAACATTTCCAGCATACCACTAGATGCACTGTATGTAATGCAAAGCCAATAGAAAGAATGATAGACTTGGCTTGGGAAATCTGAGCTTGGGTTTCAGTTCTGCCATTGACTCCTCCTGCAACCTCAGACCATTGTGAAAGTAAGAAGTAACCTCTGGTTTGGGAGAGGGAGCGTCCAATGATTCTTGTAACAGGTTATCTCTGTTCTAGACACATTCCTAGTGACAATGGAATGAGGAGTTCCATTGATTAATCCTGGGGGGATTAGCCAGAACATGTATAATGACATGTTGAGACCAGGACGGGGAAGCACTATTAAACACTCCCTCTTCCTGCCATGGTCTAAAGATCATCAAACCTAGTACTATCCTTGGATGCATCCCTCCCTTTCTCCATTCTACTTTGTAAGTGGCCCGGTCTAATTCTTCTATAAGAATTTTTGAGTCCCTGAACCACTGCAGACTGGGATATTAAGTCACTTCACTACCAAGGATCTTAGTTCCTTCATGTGTAGAATAGACAGAAGAACATCTGCCTTATCTACTCCCACAGCATTGTTCTGAGGATTACATGAGATCATGGATTTAGAGGTAAAATGGACCCAAGAAGATCATTTTGTCCAATTCTCCCACCTCCATTTTACACATAAGGAATCTGAGCCCTTAAGGAGTAGCATCTTCAAGGTCACAGAGCTAGGAGAAGCCAGGATTTTAACCCAGGCAGTCAAATCTAAAACTAATGCTCTTTCTACTACATCTCACTTAGCTAATGGATGTAAAATGCTTTGAAAATGTAAGGAATAAAAATATGGGACTGGACTGTGATTTTTAAAGTCTAGGGAACTCCCAGGTAAGAAAATCCTTTTTATCAGTGTGAGTCAATATCTTACCTACAACTCAGTCTTAGTGAGTGCCTCGACATAGAAAGGTTAAGACTTGGCCAGGATCACACAGCCAGGTTGTATTACAGAGAGGACTTGAACCCAAGTCTTCCTGGCTCCAAGGCTATTTTCTATCCAATATGTCATACTGTAAACACTATAAAATTATTAATGTTACTATTATAAGATGGGGCAGTACTACATGTGACTTATAAATCTGAGGCTTCTAAATCTATGACTATGCCAAGCTAAATTGAACTGAATTGTAAATGCCTAGAGGGCATAGATTATGTCTTTATCTTTTCATTTCCCAGATCATCTAACACAAAACACAGACTAACTGCTCAATAAACACTTATTGTAAAATAGAATGATTTGGAACCTGGAAAAAACCCTTAGAAATCATTTAATCCAACCTTCTCATTTCAGTTCAATGTATATTTATTAACACCAACTTCAAGCAGTATTCTTGACTCGAGGGAAGATAAAATTTAGATCAGACAGTCACTGCTATCATGGACCTTATAGTTAAGGGAGAGATACTATAATCCATGAGTAACAATAAAATAAAGTAATCCATTATCAGAGCATAAGAGAAGTACAAAATAGTATGTGATCAGAGGTACACAATGTCACTGATGACTGAGGGAAAGCAAGGAAGGCATCTTAAAGCAGTTGGACTTAGGTTTTAAAACCTATAAATAGATAGATAGAGAGTCAGACAGACAAATGGATTTAAAAAGAATTCTGGGTAGGAATATAACAAGTCAAAGAGATGGGAGAACAGGGAGAGTATCCCAAGTAAAGGGAATCCCAAAAGTAAAGGAATGGAGCATGTCCATACATATTTGTAAGAATAGTCCAGTCTGGCCAAATCAGTATGTATTGAAATGAGCAATATGCAAAAAGATTGGAAAGATAGAGTGGTATCAGACTGTAAAGAGTTCTGAATGCCAAGTTTGACATTTACTCAGTAGCTAATAGGGAACCTTTCAATGGAGGTATTAATCAGAGGAATGACGTGGCCAAATCTATGCAAGAGACAGGTTAGTCTGATAGCAATGTGAAGATTCCATCTATAATCCATCAAGAAAAATGAAGTTGGGAAGGTCTATTAGAAGCTATTATAATGATCCATTCAAGTCAAAGGGGATGCCTTTATAAAGGAATAGTAAAAAGAAAATGATGCAAGTTAAAATCTCTAAGTTTTGAGTCTATAAGTTTTTTGTTGTTGTTTGCTCATTTTAATTGTACCTGACTCTTTGTTACTTCATCTGGGGTCTTCTTGACCAATATACTGGGTTTTGCATTTTCTTTTCCACTTCACTTTATAGAAGAGGAAACTGAGGCAAGCAGGGTTAAGTAATTTACCACAGCTATTAAGTATCTGAAGCCAGATCTGAACTCAGGTCCTGACTTCGAGCCAGGCCCTCTTCACCACCTACTTGCCCATCCATATGTTCGATAGCATCTGCACACTAGATTTAGAATCTGGAAGTTTTGGAAACTGATTGGATATGAGAAGTGAAGGAGAAAGAAAAATCAAATACATCACCAAGGTTTCAAACATGGGAGATTAATTGAAAGGTACAGACACTAACAGAAACAGTGAAAGCAGAAACAACCTGAGCCGGGGAAAAGATAAGTTCAGGTTTAGATTTATTGAGTTCAGAACTGTAGTAGGACATCCAGGTAGAGATGCCCAGCAGGCAGTTGAAGATATGAGTGTGGAGCTTGGGAGAGGTCAGGTCTAGAGATATACATGTTAGAGGCATTTGTCTAGAGTTGGCAGTTGAACCTATAGGAATGAATGAGAATGTCTAAGAAAAGAATATAGAAAAAGAAGAGAAGGGAGCTAAGGACAGAATTTCAGATACATCTACCTTAAGTTGTTGGAAAGAAGACAAGAAGTCAGCAAACAACATAAAAGAAGCAATTATATATAGGTAGGATGAGTGCCAAGAAAATAGAGGAGAATATGCAAGAAGGGTAAGGTGTCAACAGTGTTGTCTATTATTGAACATTTGCAGCTTTGTGTTGAATGAACAAACAAATGAATGAATGTCATGACTCTTCTCTGAAGCCTTCCAAAGCTCCCTTTCACAGATGTGCTCCATAATTTATCTCACTAATGACTTATGCCTATAGTTAGTCTGCACTGTATCAACAGGCTCTTGCTTCTTTAAAACCAAAGGACCTAGAAGTTGGAAGGCATCTTACAAAAGAATATTTAGTCCAATTTCCCACTCAGTATAAGAAATCCTTCTACAGCCTAGTTTGATGAAACTATTCCATGATTACTTCAGAAATATGAAATGTATCACACACTGAAACTTTGACCAGCATCTCCCCTTTTAGACCCTGATGGAGACAACCCACCTTGGACCCAGGATTGTTGGGAATGACAATGCTTTTGGCCCACGGCCCTCAGCCATCATCTTGAGAAGCAATCCCTGTGGAGATGTAACCTGGTAATTGCTCCTGTAAGGGCTATAGCCACAGCTACCAGAGCAGAAAGGAAAGTTCTTGCCACTAGTGTCCCTGGCTCTGTCAAATGGATATCTGCTTTGCCACTGCACTCTGAGGGCCATGAAAGACCATCCAATTTGCCAACAAAACCTTCCATCGGTGTTGTCTCCCTTATTAGAATGTGAACTCTGACAGCAGGGACTGTCTTACTCTTTTATTAGTATCCCAAGCACTTAACATAGGGCTTTACAAATAATTTTGCTCCATTTCTTTTCATTCATTCATCTCGCTGACCTCTCTGCTCCTACGAGGACAGGGAGCCTATCTTTTTGCTTTGTCCCTTTCTGAACATGAGCCATAAGCCTAAGCACAAAAGTAAGCATTAATAAATGCTTATAAAGTGATCCCATGCATGAATAAATGAAAGTACTGAAAGTATGCAGCAAGATTGGGAAAATGCCTATCCATTTACAATAGGGTTTAGCGATACATTAGAATAGAGGAAAAATCAGCCTTGTTTACCCGAAATAATGAAAGTCTACGAAAGCACAAGGTGAGAGAGCTCAGTACTCCTTTCAGAATCCAGTGGGGGGTGGAAAATCCACCTACCCTGGGTTATTAGCCAACCCACGGAAAGCTAATCTCCCATTTATCCTCAGAGTTAAGACACGTTTTCAGTAAAGGCTGCTTTGCCTTTACTTCCCCCTAAGGGTGGGGCAGTGTCTGTCCCCATCAGATCTGAGTAACCTTGACAATGTTGATCATGTCCATTCTCAAATCATGGTCTCCCCAAGGGCAGAGCCTGAGTTTCTCCTTTTCCAATCATACTGAGATTAAGACAGTGTCTCCCAATCAGAACTAAAGCTTCTTGAGAACAGATTATGTAAGTCCCAGTTCTCCTGCATGGCATCCTCCTCCTCCAAGAGTTCTACCCATAGTGGGCTCACTCAGTGATGTTGCCTGACTACACCCACTGCCAGCATCTGTATTCTCTTCTAGAAAAGGCCTGGGTCTCATCTCAAGATGGAAGGCCTGGAAAAACCATATGACTCACAGATTCTTGACATTCTGCTAGTTGCAGGTCCTGCCATTCCCCCACCCCCCACTCCATCCCCCAATTCAGGGTTTCTGGATCACTGTCCAAGTGGTAAGCAGGGGGATTTACAAGAGCTAAGTCAGAGAAAGTTCATAACCATTAAGGGCTTACCTCCAAAGTGAGCTCTCCGTCACGCTGCCCAGGTTGAAGTCATAGAGCTTGGTCAGAATCAGTATCACCTGCAGGGGGAGGGGAATGGGAAGGGGAAAGATACAGGAGAAGAGAAAGGCTTCCTTTAGGTTGTGTAACAATATATAATGCATCTCTGATCTCCCTAGAGAAGGGTTTAGCATTTATCCATTAAAGTTGGGGGTATTAGAGGATCAAGCAGGAAAATAAAAGAAATCATTAATTTAATGCATCCCTGTAACTGCTTGCATTTATTTTAATCCTAGTGATGCTTTGCATCTGAAATCATACATGCCAACAGGAATTAACTGGGCATTGTCAGCCTATTTCTCTACATCCGTACTTTTTCAAGGTCAGGGATAAAGGTGGGCTACCTCCCTTCTCCAAGCTGGACACCTGGAGATAATGTTTTCTTTCTAGTCTAGATGCCTCTGATTAACTAAAAGAGATGTGTGGGTACCCATCCCTAATCCCCCCCTAATCAAACAGGGTTTGATGTTAGTAGTGACGAGCTGAGTATAACAAAGGTCTGTAATTCCTTCTCCACCTTAATCAGGTGGCAGAATGACTAGTAAGACACTAATCCAGCATTCCCTAATTCCATTGGTGTAGAGTCCACTTTTATCCCCAGGTTAATCAGGTTGTTGTCATTATATACATTCAATTTTATATATATATATATTCATATAAATATATATGTATGTACAGATAGATATTGTTCCTCAACTAACTCATTTCCCATACACTACTCCTCTACTACACCTCAGGCACATACAAAGGTGGTCATACCATGATTACCATCACCCACTTCCACATTAGAAAATCCCAGAATCCCCTTATCCAATCATGACCTATTGGCTCTTCCTACCCTCTTTATCATTTCATTCAGTGTGCCCTGCCAAACCTCAGCTTTAGATCACTCCCACCCATTGTCATCTTTGCTCCTACACACATGCTGCTGAACAAAACTGGGGGTATGGGGAGGAATCAGACAACTATTCTGATTGGATCCACTACAAATTCATGTTACACAACTTCAGCTGGGCCCTTACTGCTATCAGTCCATCCTTCTATATCTGCCCTGTTAACCCACTATCTCACTCTCCACAGCAACTGTTCCAAATCTTTTCCTCCTTCTTCAAGCTTCCCATAGCTTCTCCTCTCCCCACCTTCTCAACTGAGAACCCTGCCTCATATTTTACAGAAATAAATGATACCATTTGCTTCAAGCTCTCTCTTCTCCCTTCTTCCCTATATCATATCACTAACTCATCTTCACTCCTGTACCAACTCAAGCAATCCTTTTCCATCCCATCTCCTCCAACAGATTTCTCCCTCCATCATCCCCACTCCATCACTTATTTTCAATCTTTCCTTGTCTGCTGGCTCATTTCCTGCTGCCTACCAAGCATGCCCATCTCTACCCATTCTGAAAAAACCCTCACCGGATCCTCACATCCCCAATATCACTCTATATTTAAGCCTACTCTTTATAGCTAAACTTCTTGAAAATTCTGTCTACAGTAGGTTCCTCCATTTTCTCTCCTTTACTTTCTTCTTAATATCGTTACAATCAGACTTCCAACCTTATCATTCCACCATAAGGGTCCCTCGGGGGTCTTCTCCTGGAAGCTCTCCTCTTCCCTCTATGTACTACTTCACTTGGTGATTTCATCAGCTCCCATAGATTTAATTATCATCTCTTTGCTGATAATTTTCAAATCTACTTATCCTGTCCCAAACTCTCTGCTGACTTCCAATATCGTATCTCCAACTACCTTTCAGATTTTCTCTACAAATTTAAACTAAGTATGTCTGAAACAGAACTCAACATCTTCCTCCTTAAAACTTCCCCCACCCCTACCTTCCCTGTTACTGTAGAGGGCAACACTACCCTCCCAGTCCTTCAGGCTTGCAATCTAGAAATCATCTTCAACTCCTTACCATCTCTCACTCTTCCTCTCTGCCTCCCCCCCCAATATCCAACCTGTTACTAATGCCTGTTAATTTCATCTCTGCAACATCTCTCATAAAAAACCCCCTTCTCTGACATGGCTCTTGATGCAGGTCCTCCAGACTTTGGCAATAGCCTGTGGTGGATCTGCCCACCTCAAGTCTCTTTTTACTTCAATTCATCCTCCATTCAACCAATTAAGTGATTTTCTCAAAGTACACATTTGACCATGTCACTTCCCTATTCAATAAACTAATGGCTCCCTAATGCCTCCAGGATCAAACACAGAATCTTCTGTTTGGTATTCAAAGCCCTTCATAATCTAGTCTCCTCCTACCTTTCCAGTTTTCTTACACCTAACCGCTCATCACGTATACTTCCATCTAGTGACACAGATCACCTGGCTGGCTGATCCACAAACAAGACACTTCATCCCTCAGCTCTAGACATTTTCTCTGGCTGTAACCCATTCCTGGAATGCTCTCCCTCCTCAGCTGTGCCTACTGGCTTTCCCTCGCTTCCTCTAAGTCCCAACTAAAATCTTCTTTTCTGCAGGGAGCTTTTCCCAACCCTTTCCTACATAATGTTCATTATTTCCTATTTATCCTGTATATAGCTTGTATATGTGCGTATGTATGTGTATACGTATGTTTTTGTGTATTTGTTTGAGTATTATTTCCCCTATTAGAGTGTGCGGCTTCTTGAGGGCGGGGACTGTTTTTTGCCTCTTTTTGCATCCCCAGAACTTAGCACAGTAATTAATAGATGCTGACTGATTGCCTGTTTACCACCATTCAGCATCATACTGCTGTCTCAAGACATGCCTAGGGTATAGATGTAAATCATCTTAAATAATATGGTGGAGAGGTTTGGCACAATAGCTCCACGGGAAGTTCTCTGTCTTACCCTCATGGGTTCCCAAACCCATCTGCTTGTTGGGAGTCAGTCCTCGCTATCTAAGTGTCTAGGCAGCAGCTTGGGTGCATCTGAATACACCAGTCTCCAAGCCCATGCACCTGAATCGATTTTAATCAAAACGCAGGTGCCTAATATACTTCGCCTGTCTGCACGTGTGATAATCCAGTTACACATAATTGTGTTTATCTAAATTTAATGCACAACTCATTGCACTTTTCTCAGCTCCTTCCCCTGACACAATTTAACTTCCTCCAGTTCGTTTAAACCTCACCCATTAAACTCTTTTTGAAATAATGAATTTTCAGCTCTAGATATGGGACATTGCATTCTAGGTATCCATTTAAGATTAAAGAAAGATAATCAGACACTCTATTGAACATTTTTATGGCAGTTAAATGACAACAAAACATTCTGCGAGGAGATTTATTCTCCACTTTCCCTGTCCAGTACCCCAGGGGGTCAGTTTGCATCAGCACCGTTCCCTTTATATAGATGAAGCAAAAGCTTCGAGGGAGTTGTCCTGAGTTGTCCAAGGTCAAAGAAAGGGGGGCATGATGTGCCAAGCTTCTGCATGGTCACCCATGAATAGCTTATCACATTTCTCCCACTCTGTCTTCAACCAGGAACCAGGAGAGAATGGGCCAGGAAGACAATGAACACCTAGGAAGACAGTGAGCACAACATAAGTACTGCATAACACAATCAGCCTCTGAGATCCCAATCTCCTTTCCAACAGACCTTTCTTGTCTACCACATGGGACCTGGTCCATGGAATTACCATGTATCTCCTAAGTATACAACACTGAGCTGGGCACTGCAAAAGAGAGCTATGTCCTAGGTCCCAAGCCAGGACCCAAAGATTCACTCTTACTTTCAGTGAGATGGAAGTCAAGGCTGACATATATGGACCTCTTTCTAACACACCCTAGGGAGACCAAGCCCATGCCCTGAAGTGCAAGAGGCGTTGTGGTGTAATGGAATGTGCTGGACCCGTCATCAGGAGACCTGGCTTCTTGATCCTGTCTCCAACAGGTACTAGGTAACCATCCACAAGCCACATTGGCTCTTTGACCCTTACTTTCTTCACCAACAAAATGGGGGTGATAATAAAACCCCAAGTCCCTGCTTCAATTCAATAAACATTTATTAAGCACCTACTATGTCCCAGTCACTATGCTAAGAGCTGAAGATACAAAAAAAAAACAAAAGACAAAAGATACAGCCTGCCCTCAAGGATCTTGTGATCTAATGGGGGAGACTACATACAAGCAAATATATGCAGAGCAAGCTATCTATGGGATAATTAAGAGGGATTATTAATAATTATTAATTAATAATTAGGGAAAACACTGAAATTAAGAGGCATTAGGGAAAGCTTCCTGCAGGAGATGAGGTTTTTGATAGGACTTACAGGAAGTCCAGCAGTTCAGTAGTCAGAGAGAAGGACGGAGAATATTCCAGGCAAGAGGGACTGCCAGAGAAAATACTCAGAACCAAGAGAATTGTTGTGAGAATCGAATGATATCATTTTGGGATAAACATCAGCCATCATTTTCCAGAGCGACTGCCATCCAGAGACAGTGGAAGACAGAATACAGACTCCCAGAACATCGGCTGGAAAACCTATCTTGTATATTATCTAATTGAATCGTCTCATTTTTTCTGATGAGGAAACTGAGGTCCAGAGAAGAGAACTCACCTAGTCAGGCACACTATAAACAAGAAAAGCCGAAACAAGGAGAGGGGATCTCCTGATTCCCAGTTCTATGCTCCTTGTCATTCACCAGGCTGCTTCAATGCTAAGAACGGTTTCTGTGCCCCTACGTCAATACCAAATCTTTCCATCTACATGCAATTTGGATTCTTCAAAGGTGGGCCATACTTAAAAGTGCCCTCACCTTTAGAAACAGGGTTGCGACAGGGAAAAGAGGGTAAAGGGGAAAAGCAAATATGGGAGAAAAAAATCCCTCTGTTCCCCAGAGAAAAGGCCCAGGCAAGCAAGCTCAAGGGGCTTAGCATTCATCGTGCAGCCGTCTCTTCTCCTGGAGTCTAAGAGAACGAGGAAATGAATATAGCTGTGAAGAGATGATAATGTAACCTTTAGGCATAAGACATGCTATGTGTGGCAAACAAACAGAAGCAGAGAAGGGGCAGACCTTGCCAGGGAGGCCTTCATTTATTGAGCAGAGAGGCTGAACCTGTGAAAGGCCACTGGGAGCTGGGGATTTCTGACAGAAGGAGGGAGAAAGAACAGTCCCAGTCTAGCCTGAAATGAGTAAACCAGCCAGATGAGTCCCCTGACTGCAAGGCTCTTATTGACAATGTATTAGGGATCTAGAATCAGGGTGAGCCTCTCTCAGAAAACTCCCATAGATGCACCTGACAGATACCGGGAATCCTGGGCTTAGTATGACTAGGAATACAGCAAAGCTACCCTTTCGTCTCTTACTTCACGCCTACACTACTATCCCACCGTCCAAGGATGGTGACTGCAGAGAGGGAAGGAAGGACTAGGAAAGGGTGGCAGGGAATGGTAGAAATGGCAAAGCAGGGCCAGCCTCTACCCCCCAGAATTGTAAAGTCACACAAGTCTATCCCTGACTCCCCCCAACTCCTGCTGTCATTCCCCGCCTGGCAGCACCAGTTCCCAGCAAAAGGACTGTTTGTTTAAAATTCTGTCTCTGAATGATGCACTGCTCCAAGTCTAGACGTAATACTCCAAAGCCCTCCCATTTGTGTTCTTCCTCAAACATCTTCTCATCCCCATCAGATGAGGTCAGTCATATGACAAGCCCTAACTATCCATCCCTACCCCTCCCTCTCTCCCTCTGTACCTTTGCTCACCTGCTCCTTATTCCTTGAATGCCTTCTCTACCATCTCTCTACTACCCTCTTTCCTTCCATCCATGCCTTTTGAAATTTTATCAGTCCTTCAAAGCCTGGACCAAATGTCATTTCTTCTATGAAGGTTTCCTTGATGCCTTCCTAGCCCACCCCCATCCAGAAGTGAATTCTCCCTCCTCTGAATTCCCATTGCATTTTTGTGCCCCTCATCACCATTTTCTTTGTATTATAACTATTTGTGCACTTGTCCTAGCTCCTCTCCTAGACTATAAACTCCTTGCAATGGAGAAAAATATTGTATACAACCTAGTGTCTGCTAAAAGGCCCAGTATGGGGACTTGTACTACTAAGTATATCATAAATGCTTGTTGTATGAATTAAATGCTAACATTCAAATAACTTAATTAATGTATCCCCCTTCCCGGGGACATCAGTATTTCAAAATGAAATTGACATAAATTACAGAATTTCAGTTACCTGGCAGAGTCTTTTTGGAAGGGAAGAAGGTTCTACTGAACTCCTTAAACGAGGAGTTCCCAATCTGGAATGTACATATCTTCAGGGGGTATAAGAAACTTATCAAGGAGGTACAGCAACTGTTTGGTAAACCATTTTATTTATTTATATTTACATATTATATGATATATTCTATTTACATATTATATTATACTATATTATGTAACCATTTTATTTAGCATGTGCATTACTTCCTTTCATATAATACAGAACTTATAGGAAAGTTTACTGAAACTCAAAGGGTATAGGGATTTAAAAAAAAAAAAAGGTTAAGAATCCCTATCTTAAACCATATGAGTAAGGCTTCTGTCTCCTTTGTCTATGTCTAAAACAATCCCTGCAAACAGAAATACAAGCTTATTGATCCTTGCCCCTCCCTTTAATAGAAATCATTCAACCAAATGCAAAAGGTTTGAGTTCCTTGCAAGATCACCTACACCCCAAAGATTCAGAAGACCTGGTCTCTACCCCTTTAAAAAGGAAACCTCTGGTATCTGAGTTACTAGGGATCCTTCCAAAATAATAATATCCATTAAGACCAGGGATACTGAGGCCATTATATAAACCTGTCTCCTTTGCTTATCTCCAGGAGGATGACATGAAAGCCTAAAGAAACTATTGTCCTATGAGAGGATGATAAAAGTCTGCAAATCTGTCCATTGCAGGAGGACATAGGAACCTTCAAGCACATTAGCAGCAGCATGACCTTTTGTACCCATAAAATTTTACTATGAAGGAAAATTACTTTAGTTCATTAAGCTTGCCTGAATATATTTAAGGTTTTCAAATGGTAGATTTCCCTCTTCTTCAAGCAACCATCTCCTCACCCTGCCAACTACCCACACATACACGCAGTCAATAGTATTTATTTTCAGATTCCTGGAATAGAAATAGGATAGGAAACAGAGGGAGAATGCCATGAACTGACAACCCCAAACAGGAATGCTGGGGAGTTTCGAGACCGATGTTCCAGTGATGCAAACCCAAATGATTCCAATGTTGAAAAAAGAAGAAAGTAAGTAAAGCGATTGTGGCTGTACAGGGAACTCATCAATGAGCAGAGATTTCAAATGGACACACGGAAGAGATGGGAGTAAGGGCAAGTAGCTAAGGATGAATACCAGTATAAGTAACTGAGTATAAATAAAATGGCATGACCTTGTAAAAATAGTGAGAGGCAGCACGGTAGGATCAATGGATGAGGTGCTGGACTTGGAACCAGGAAGACTTGAGTTCAAATACTGCCTCAGACAATTAATTTTGGACCCCATGAAAGTTGCTCCACCTCTGTGCCTTGGCTTCCTCTTCTATAAAGGGTTGAATCCCTTCAAACTCTGAACCTATGATCTTATATGTCAAGAAATCGAAAGCCCAGTATGCACTGGGGCCTGTGATAAACACCAGTGATGGCAAAAGGGATTTTTAAAGGTATGTTGGCATTGTGAGTAAGATCAAAGAATGGTACATTTTAGGATGGACATTGTCAAGCTGAGAGAGCTGGCCTTGGAGTCAAGAGGACACGAGTTCAAATTTAGCCTCAGACACTTAGAGATGTGTGAACCTGAGCAAGTCAATTAACCCAATTTGTCTCATTCTCCTCAGCTGCAAAAGGAACTGGAGAAGGAAATGAAAACCACTCCAGTATCTTTGTCAAGAAAACTCCCAAAAGGCATCACAACTGATATGACTAACCAACCACAAATACATCCAAAGGCCAAAGAAGCGATATCAGGATGGTGCTAGGAGTTGAAGGCATTTCTTGATAGAGTCAACCAAAGTAACTAGGGATGTTTAGCAAAAATATTAGAAGACCTAGAGGGTGGAGATATGATCATTGTCTTCAAGTCAGATATCTTGCTTTGCCTCAAAGAGAAGGACTGGGACCAAACAGGCAAAGTTACAGGGAGGTTTATTTGTGAGACAAAAATCATGGCAACTGGAGGTGTCCTGACATAGAATAGGGGTGTTCCCTGGCACTGGCAGTCTTTAAATTAGAAGACTACTTGTCTAGGATGTTTGCAGATAGGATTTCTGTTTCAAGTAGGGGTTAGACTGAATGGTCTCTAAGCTCACCACCAAATCTCTCTAGGTAGCACAGTGGGAAGGGCACTGAGCCTGGAGTGAGGAAGATATGAGATCAAACTCAACCTCAGGCATTTACTAGCCAAATTACATCAGGCAAGATATTTTACTTCTGCCTCATTTTCCTCATTTCTCTAAGATGGGGACAGTAATAGCGCCGATCTACCAGGGTTGTTGTGAGGATAAAATGAAATATGTGTAAAGTTCTGGGCAAACCTTAAAGCACTACACAAATAGTGCTCCTACTGCATGACCATCTTGAGACTCTCCAATTTTAAGAAATTTCCAAGGAAAGGACAGGAGGGAAAGGGAAGAAGAGACAGACAATATTGATTGGGACGAAAGAAGAAACATCAATCAACGGAGCCAGAGTTAAGATATCTTGACTCTACTGTTGCATGATATCAAACAAAGCCTCAGTTTCTTCACCTGTAAAACGAGAGGCCTAGATAACATCTAAGTTTCCTTCCAGTGCTAGTGCTCTACATGTAACTCATACTTCAAGGTCTATGTTGGCAGCCAGAGAAACTCCTGTGATATTAATCCATTGGCTGAGCTACTGAAGGCCTAAACAGCAAAATAAAGTGGTCCTGACAGGAGCCACAGGAGGGAACAGGTATTGAGTGGCTACCCTGGAATGGAAGAGACGAGCAGAGAAGAACACACTGTAAGGCAAAAATATATTTGAGACAGCCTGTGATCTCTCCCCAACTAGGACAAATCAAGTACCAGAACTAGAGAGAAATACTGGGCTCTCAAAGCCATGCCATATAACAAGAAAGGTGCTCCAATTTGTTTTCCAATGTGTCATGTCAAAATGAGTAATGCCCTGCCCCTACCATCCTGGCCTCCAGACAAAGAGGTACCATTTTCTCTCTCAGCAAAAGAGTTTATAGTTCTAGGGTTAACCAAAGTCTTCAGGGACAGAGTTGGTTATGATGAGTCCATTTTGTAAAATGGAAATCTCCTATATCCAGGAAATCACTGATTTCTACTTCAGTCATAGAGTAGATTTGGCACTCCATAAGAGTCTAGCAAAAATTTCTCTGAAATATTGGGTGTCCATCATATGGAGGAAGCCCTGGGCTTCTACTCTCCTCTCTGCCTGTCTGAGTTCTACTCATCCTTCAAGGCCTAGCCCAAGTCCCACTCCCTCCAAGACCCTTCCGAGCCACCCCTCAACCTTAACTTATCTCTTCTTCTTCTCAATTCCCAGAATACTTAAGTGCCATTCATTTGGCACTTAACATGTAGCATATGGCATGATGAAAAGAGGGCTGGACTCAGAATCAGAAAGGCTTGAGTTCAAAACCCACCTCTGACACTAACTGTGTAATAGTGGGCACATAGTTGCTTGCCTCCAACAACTCCCTGGAACTTAGAGACTATGTCATACCCAGGTTAAAATGGGGGCTGGAGGAGAACTCCCATATGACAATTCTCCTCTACTGGCAAAATCAAGTACCTTTCATGTACTCTTCTTTATCTTTTCATCTGTCTAAGTTGCCTCCTCAAATAGATTTTAAGTTCAACTGTATCTTTTCATTCTTATGTAATGGGAATTTGAAACATGCATACCTAAAATGTAGGTGCTGATGTGAGAGACATTAGAGACCAACATTCTGCATTTTCCTTTCACATGGATCTGGGGGAAGAGGAGCTTTCCCACCCATTGGTTATGCAGCCAGAACAGATTACATCTTTAAGACTATCACCTCATCTTTCTAGGGGTCACATGAACACCACAGACTGAGCTGTGTAGGAGGAAAGGTTACCTCCTTCCCCTTTTAGTTCCTGTTGCCCCAAGAATCAGCCTTGGAATTTGTGGGGGTTTTGTCCTTTTCAGCTCTGGGCACAGGGGAGTCCCCCAACTAGGAACCCTTCTTCTTAGGTTATCTGGGCACATGTAAAAGTTCTATTATATTTGTATTCCACAGAACACAACACAGTGATTTCTATTAAATCACAGTCCAAAATTTCTCATTTTACAGATGAAGAAACTGATGATCAGACTGAAGGGATCGGATACATTTCAATGTATCAAGTACAAACTATGAGCAAGGAACTATGATTGGGAATAACAAGATAAAAATAAAAATTATTCCTGCCCACAAGGAGTTAAATTCTTGAGAGTCCATCTACTGTAATCCTGCAGGAATTCCTTTTGGCAGCCACTTTGCCATGAAGTCACAGATCACAGACCTGGAGTTGGAAGAGGCTTTTGAGGTAGGTCCAAATTAAGTCCAAGTTCTTATTTTACAGATAAGGTAACTGAAAGCAGTACAGACAAGTGAAACAATTTGCCCAAGGACACCCATCTGGAACCAGCCAGCCTCTGGCACACCCTGAGCACTGCCTTGCCCATTAAAGACCAAGGGCTCATCCTCTGCCTTACCACCTCTTCCATTCCATTACTACTACAGTCCTAAAAGGGGTGTATTTTCAGCCTTTTCAGGGCTCCTCAGCTACCCTTGATGTCTACCTGTTCCCCAGCTCTCACCTGTGGCTCTAAGAAGCTGTAACATGCACAGAGGACACATTCCAGTAAACCATCTTGGCAGAGAGGCTAAACCACATTGAGGGTAAGTGACAGTCCTCCAATTCATCAGTGAGGTGGGGGGGTGTCTACCTCAAGCACGTGAAGACTCCTTTACTTCCTCTCAGAATGGGTGAACAGGAACAATTTGTTCCACAACCATGAAGGCAGCCAAAGCTGACACTATGGAGCCCTTAGGGCTTGGTCAGACATTGAAGATGCCAGTCATCTTGACTTTTGTCTCTTGATGACTTGACTTTGATGATTTTGGAAGAGATAGTAAGGCTAACCACTTTGTGCAACTCTGCCACACTAAAATCCAGTTCACACACAGTCAAGATATGCCTTGATGTCTTCAAAAACAATACCAAAAACTAGGTACAGCTAGGTGGCACCATAGAGCACAGAGCAGTGGACCTGGGGGTCAGGAAGACCTCAGGTAAAATCTGGCCTCAGACACTTACTAGCTGTGTGACCCTGGGCAAGTCACTTCAAAACTGCCTGCTCATTTTCCTTGTCTGTAGATGGAAATAATAATAGCACTTGTCTTGCAAGATTATTTTCAGGTTAAAATGGGATAATATTTATGAAGAACTTCGCAAACATTAAAGTTCTAACAATGCTTAAAAAAACAAAACTCTCATGCACGCCCTTGGGGGAGATCATTTATCCAACACTGCAGTCAGCTTTGGGACCAGACCTAAGCATTAGAGGGTGAGTACTTCAACTATGTCTCTGCCTTCTATAACTAAGCCAAGTCCCAGGACTCTACTGACCCCTCTCTTGACCCTTTGGCAATATCAGTGATTTATCATCAGCCATGTTACTGCAAATGTACCACTCTCTCTTCCCTCCTCCTACCCCTCTCCTCCTGTTTCTATCACTTGCTCAGGGATTAATAATCAAATTAACATTAACATTTCTGTGGTAAAATGGATGACAATCCGATGCCCTGTGCATTCACTAAAAAAAAAAAAAATTCCAGGACTCTTGAGTCTTAAGACTACACACTCTGAAGGTCGCTTCCTGGGCCACCACTCTCCACTTTTATATAACCTTCCACAATAGCCCTACTGTCACGTCTTTATTCTACTCTATTTGTCCTCCTTCCATTGTGCCTTACAGGACTCCTTTTTTATTGTCAACCAACCATGTAGATGTTATATTATATTATTATGCCCCTCCTCTAGACATTAATTTGTATATATTTTATATTTAGCTCTCCATGTACATTCTGTATTCCCCTCTTCCCACAATAGATTCTTAGCTACTTGAAGAGAGGGCTTACTTCTTTTTTGCTTTTGTATACTTAGACTTTAATATAGGACTTGGCATAGAAGATTTAATAAGTATGTCCTGAATTGGATTGATAAGTGGCAGAGTCAGAGATTTGAATTCAAGTCCTCTGACTCAAAACCAGAGCTTATTCATTGAGCCTGAAGTGCCTGGAAGCTCACTACCTTGTGAGACAATCCATTTTCTGGACAACTGTGAATGTTAAGACATCCTTTCTCCTGTCGAACCACAATGTGCCTAGGTCACACTGACTGTCTCCTTATGCAATCAATAGGTATTTTCCAACTATTTAAGTGATAAACTGAAACATTTTTAGTAATCCTCAGCAGAACATTTCCTCCCCAAAAGATGCCTTAATCCAGGGAAGAGAAGTCGTCTTCTGATAGGCTCTCCTAATTCTTGTCATGTACAGAGTACTGGGGTGAAATGCCTCCAGAATACAGAACCAAAGAAGCATGGCATTTTCAAGCTGCAAGGGATGGTAGAGGCCATCTTATCCAACAGATGGTGATACGGAGGCCCAGAGAAAAATTCACACAGCAAGTAAGTGGCAGAGCAAGGGACTGAAACCCAAGTGTCCTGACTACCAGACAAGACTTCTCTCAACTATGCTGTATCCTCATACATTCAAGGAGAAAAAGAAAACCACGGATGACTCAGATCCCTAACGTGGCTGGTGGCAGACTTAGTGCGCCATCAAGACCACACCAGATATCAGGAAGAATAACTCTCTTCCAGTCTTTTTCGAGAGCCCAGCATTCCTCTGGCAGCCAAGCGAATATTCTCCCCAGAAAGCTATCTGGGTTGCCTAAAATAAAACGAATCTGAACTTTGTCTCTATATAACTCATTGCAAATGAATATAACCCCTAGTGGCTGGTGGTGATGTGATTTAAGTGCCTTCTATCATGTAGCCCAGGACGTAATAACAAAGAAGACATAATTTATTTGTATTGATTCGCCAGCCTACACTTGATCATATCTCCCCCATCCTTTCTTTTGTTAAGATTCTACAGCTGCAGTGCCCAGAAATTTATCTCTTGCAAAATATCTCTGTCGAAACAGGTGCTGCACGTATCTTGGCTGCAGCAAAGGTCTCCCTCTGAGCAGAGGTAAGCTTGCCAGGAGAAGAGAGGAAAAGGTAACCCTTCCTGCTATCTGTCTCCACTTTAGACTGAATTATTTCCCACCGCGACATGAAATAGACAGGCTAGTAGATAGAGAAATGGGCCCCAAGCCCAGCCAGTTCAGAACATTGTGCAGAGGAGGAACAAAATGAAGAAGAGGAGAAGAGGAGAGAGAGAAAGAGAGACAGAGAGACAGAGACAGAGCCAGAGACAGAGAGAGAGAACAAGAGAGAGCACTGAGTCTGACCCTGTCTTGGACACAGAGCAGAATTAATTGGGTGAGGGGAAGACTGCCATAGGACAACCTCTCCTCAAATGGAGAGGGGAGATTTTTGGATTTACAGATTTAGTGACTTTTGGTCCAGTCTCCTCTTCACTGGGATTCTGCACATGAATCAGCCAGCAGAGAGAGTGAGTGAGCTGTTCATAAAAGTTCAGAAAAAAGACTTTCTATTCTAATTAGATGGTCAGGCCAGACCAAGCCTATGGGGCTTGAGGCCTAAAGTTTGGCATCAGAGAGAACAGCTGGTAGGAATCACTTTACTTTGAACTTATTGTTTACCTCAATGCCCCAGGGGGACTTGGCTGCTGCGGGAGAAGCCTCTGCCAAAAAAGTGGGCAGTATGGTTGTTTTACTGAGAGGGAGGGCTAAGGTAACCCAAACATGAACAAGAATCTTCCAATCCACCTTCACTCCTTTGTGAACATTCTTCCCCTGACCTATACTTGCAAGTGCTCTGCCCAAAGGAATATAAGTTTTAATACCTGAAACCTCCCAAGATATCATGAGGTTTATGGGTTAGATTTCTTTCTTAAGGACCATGCCTTATACAGAAATCACTCTGTCCCTCATTGATTGGCCAACAATAGGTCCCAGACCAAGTATCACTTGGTCATTGTTTGGGCCTTGATGGCTCAGAGTGTGTGGAAGTAGAAATTGTGTTTTGGCCAGAAACCTTGATGGTCTTCCCCTCTGAGGTTGACTTCTTTTTGACGAGGTAAAAGGGGCCATTCTTTGCCTCATTTCTTACCTAGCCTTCATCACTGAATGGGCATTGCCTTAGTGAGACCTGGGAAAGACCCTAGCTTAAAAAGGCCAAGATCTCCCACTGCATCCCAGACCATCTCCAGTCATCCTGATCTATGTCTTGCCACTGGGCCCAGATGACTCCAGAGGAGAATGAGGCTCGTGACTTTGCATAGCCTTTCCTCACTTAAATCCAATTCACTTGCAAGTCACGGCATCCCCTTCTTGATGGTCTTGGTCGTCTTAGGGAACAAAGAACAAGCAATAATAATCGCCCTAACTGAAATGCAACACCTTCCCTCTCTGCTGATCATCAGAGAATGCAAAGGAAATGAGATACCTGGCCCAACCTTTTTAATACACCCAATCCAATCTATAAGTATTTATCAAGCATATATTATATGCAAGACACTGAGGCAGTGGGGATGCAAAGAAAAGGTTTTTAAAAATTATTTTTCCTCCATGACAAAACTCTTTCTAATTCTTTCATATGCATGCTTCTATCCCTATTCATACTGTAAACTCTTTGAGGACTAAAACCCAGAGATGACTACCTGAAGGAGAGCAAAGTTTCAGGAAAGTCTTGTCCATGATTTACTTCACTCCCTGGTCTTCCCTCCTAAAACCTATTCAGTCAGTTCATACCCTTCCCACTCCTGACCCGTTGTCCAACTCTCCAACTTGTGGACCCTAATCAAATCAATACCACCATTGTTCCTGGATGGGGCATGTCAATAAATTCTCTAATGGCCCAGTTCACTATCTAGGTAATTTTCTAGAGCAGTGTATCCCTCTATCCCTCCCTTGCCACCCTTTTCTCATTACAGTCTCCCTGGATTGGATTGAAGGTAAGCTCTTTGAGGGCAAGCTTTAATATTGTGTATACCTAGGACTTAGCTCACTATAAAGATTTCATAAATGCTTTTTCATTCCATCTCCTATACAGTGCCCCAAAATCTTCAAATATCATGTTACATCTGAAAGACAGCTTAGAGATCATCTTTCCAAATACCTTTATTTTATACACAGGGAAACTGAGATCCCACAGAGGGAAAGTAACTTGTCAAGGTCACAGAAGAAGTCTCATTCACCTCAGTGAAATTGAGGCTGTTGTGAGATGGAAACAAATGGAGCTCAGGCTTACAAACCCTTGGAAATGGGAGGGACTTCAGGGATCACTATGTCCAACCCCCTTATTTTCTAGAGTTGGAAACAGTCAGAGTTATGGTCATGTCAGAACAAGGTCAAGAACCCAAGTTTCCTGATGCCTAGTTCAATACTTTCCCACTCAGATTGTTGAAATGTAGTCTTCCTCTAGGGTATGAGAACATTATCTCTTTCAAAGAAGTGGTCCTTGGTCTCATAGCCAAATAACTGAAAGGAGAAGTGGAGACCTTGTTCCTTCCTCGTGTGCCCTGGTGTCAAGTTCAGCTCCCACTGCCACCAATAAGTTTCTGATTCTTGGTAAAGTTTGGGTAGCTTAGTAGGGCAAAGCTTTAAAAGAAAGCTCTACCAGGAAGATAACTGTCCTTCAAAAGAGGTTGACAGACTATCTCCCTCCCTTGCTTTGCCTTACCTAAGACCACATTCCCAGCCTGCCTCTCTAATGATATTTCTTACCAAGAAAACTAGGCTGACAGTGAGTTGTATTAATGAACTTTCAGCCCTGGAAAAGCATTTTCCCTTCCCTAAGGCAAAGCAGCCTTTGTCTCCTGTTGCATTCAGGGGCCCTAAAACCTCTTTCATGTGACAGCCAAGTGAGGAAGGGATAGAGTTCTGGACCTGAGTTTCAATCTGGTCTCAGATACTTACTGCCTTTATGACCCTAGTCAAGTCTGTCTGCCTCAGTTTCTTCATCTATAACATAGGCACAATAGTACCTACTTGCTAGGGTTGCTATAAGGATTCCTATAAGAGTTGTTATAAGAATATATTATGTTATAAGAATAAACATAAAATATAAAAATAAAAAAGAATAAAATGAGAGGAAAATTGTAAAGTACTTTGTAAACTTTCTAATACTTTATAAATGCTAAAAGCTATCAGAAGGCCATACTTCTATACTTTCAACCTAGTCCTCCTGTTTACTCACCCCCATACCACAATCCCCATCCAACTCGGGAAAATTTGAAATTTTAGAGGAAGCAAAACTTTGAGGAAAGAAAAGTTTGATGGAATCCATCTTGCAAGGAAGTACAATCTTCTGTCAGGATCTAAGATACATTTTACTCTCTCTCGTCCCTTACCCAAAGGGAAAATAACATGTTGCTGCTTCTTTTTGGGTACCGGTAGGGTGGGGTGACTTCCAGGCAGCCCCTGAAAAGTCACCACTGCTTGCATCAAGACCGGTTGACGGGGGAAGGGCAAGTGGGCTGGCAAACTCCCTCTCCACCCTTAGGCTAAACCAAAGCTGAGGTCTCATTAACTGTTCCTGGCCCTTTCTCTCCCTAATTCCTATCATCCTCCCATATGGCTATCAGCCACAATGTGGCTCTACCTACCGAGTCACACTCCACCCCTGTCCCACAGCAAGGCTCTGCTCCTGATCTCTTCCTTGGAGGAGGAGAAGCACCATCAGTGACCTTTTAAACTTCCTACCTCTAAGTTAAGCCCGAGCCATCCTATTTTACTTAAGTCTCTACTAAGGCATAATCTACTCTAAAACCATTGGGAGGCTCAAAACTGCCAGCCTCTTCAAGAGGCCTTAAGCTACTTCCTGACTGAAAGGGTGGCTGTGTTGTTCAGTTGTTTCAGTCATATCAAACTCTCCATGATCCCATTTGAAGTTTTCTTGGCAAAGATACCAGAGAGGTCTGCCATTTCCTTGTTGAGCTCACTTTTACAGATGAAGAAACTGAGGGAAAAGGGTAAAGAAACATTTAATTCATGTAAGAATAAAAATAATAACAAGCATTCATATAGTACCTACTGTGTGGTAGACACTGTGCTAAGTGTTTTACAAATATTATCTCATTTGATCCTTACAACAGCCCTGGGAGGTAGGTGCTATTATTATCCCAATTTTACAGTTGAGGAAACTGAGGCAGATAGAGGTTAAAATATCTGAGGTAGGATTTGAACTCAGATTTTCCTGACTCCAGGCCCAGCACTCTATTCCCTGCACCACTTAGTTGCATTAATCATTTGGTCAGCATTGGAATGCTAAGTTTAAAGCATCTAATTCCAGTGCAACAAATTCAGCCCTAGATTATGGATGTCAAATTCTGTACTCAGAAAACTGAACAAAGAGGGCACAAGAAATAGGAGTCCTTTTTTCTTACTGCAGAATTATAAAATGTCTAAGAAAGAACTTCTCAAGGCCATATGATCTAACTCTTACATTTTATAGATGAGAAAACAAAGACTGAGGAAGGATAAAAGTCTTGTCCAAAGTCAAAGTGGGAAGGAGGCAAAGAATACACTAGAAAGCAGGTCTCCTAGGCCCCATGCCAAGGTTTCTCACTGTTTATACCACTTGGCTCTTTGGGTATGAGAGCTACAGACCCTGAATCTCTCTGCACCTTCCCTACTCAACCAAAAGTTGTTCTTTCCAGGTATTGAGTCACACTCCAACCTTCACACCCTCCTCCTCCATGCCACCCACCACACAGAGCATTTAGCCTGACTCAGGCTCAGTTTCTCTTTCCAAAATAGAAGCTGTGACTCAAAGCAGCAGGTAGTATGTGAAAAGAGGATCCAGGACTACCTCCCACCACCTAAGGCTCCAGGGAGACCCACTCAGTCTAGAATCATAGGGTGAAATTCTGCTCAGAGGAGAAGCCAAACCAGGGACAGAGGCAGATCATCAATCATCTCTTCTGAGTCCCTAAAAAGGATGTGCTCAGCTGCTGTGCTAGGTACTATAGGGGACAGCAATAAGAGAAGGAAAATACACTCTTCTGCCCTTGGGAAACCAATAAACTAGGTGGAAATACAATACATGAACCTATAAAACATACCTAGAAAAGGCAGTGGATGATGTAACAGATGAAGAGTAAGGACAGGAAGTGTCACAGGACTCCAGAAGAGGGAAAGATCAATTCAGGCTGAGGTATTTAGGGAAAGTTTCATAGAAGAGGTTGTGCTTGAAGCAGACTTCAAAGAATAGGTAGGATTCCAATAAGAGGAAGAAAAATGAGGTTCAAATCATGAGCAAAAAAGCATGGGTGAGAACAAGTGGATAGGCTGTTTTTAATAGAGGCTATAAGTAAAAAAAACTGAATCATAGAATGGAAAGACTTTTGAATTTGGAGTCAAAAGACTTGGGTCTAAATCCTGGCTTTGCTGCTCATTATGTGCTACTGGGCAAGTCCATTTCCATTTCGTGGTCTCAGTTTCTTCATCTGTAAAATGAGGAGGTTGGACCATTTGGTCTCTAAAGACCTATCTAAAGCTAAATCTATAAGCCTAGATGTTTTTCAGAACCACGAAACTCTCAGAGTTTGCTTGTAAGCTTCTTGAGGATAGGGACTATCTTCTGCCATTTTTTTGTATCCCCAATGCTTAGCATAGGACATGGCACACAGGAGACACTTAATAAATGTTTACTGATTGATTGAGAGTTGGACAGCACCTCAGAGACCACCTACTCCAATCCACATCTGAAGAATCTTCAATAATAATAATAACATCAACAACAAGAAGTAATCACTGGTATTTATAGTGCTTTAAAGACTGAAAAACCTATTATCACTATTTTACAGATAAGGAAAACTAAGACTGAGAGAAACTAAGTGACTTATCCAGGACCACACAGCTAGTAAAGATTTGAACTTGGGATATTCTTTTCAATGCACTACCTAGTAGCTGTTACCACCTGCCCAGGTGGTCATTCAATTATTGCTTAAAGATTTCCAGTAAGGGAAAACCTGCTACTTCTTGAGACAGTTCATTCCACTTTTAGATAACTTTGATTGTTAGGGAAAAAAATTTTCATTTTCTTTATTTCAAGCCTAAACTTACTTCTTTGAAATTTGAGTGCCCCTAGTTCTGCCGCCACCACCACCACCATCCCAACCAAGAGAAAAATATAATCTCCTTCTATACACAGCTCTTTCAAATACCAATTATCAACTCTCAGGACCCCTCCAGTTATTCTGAGAGCTAAATAATCTCTCTTCTAAGTGACAGCTTTTCAAATACTTGAAATTAACTTCTGTGCTCTCTTTAAGGGTTCTATTCCTCAAGCTAAGCATTCTTCCTACTCAATGAAGCAAATTCAAACTCAAGAAGTTTGAAAACAGGAGAGAAAGAGAACTAGAAAGGTTGGGTCCAAACTGTGGAGGGCTTTGAATGTCAGGTAAAATTTGGACTTTAATCACTAGATTGTGGAGGATACTGGAGTAATCTTTTTTTTTAAGACACCAGTACTTCCCAGCAGTTTCAAGTGGAAATTGTGAGCTAACCCTGGGAGCGTCCTTCAAATGAAAGCAGTCTCCAATAGCTTTTTGATGGTGGAGGGAGCCCACCGTGGGCTGCAAAAACAAGGAGAAGTGCCCAGAGGTGAAGAAAGCCTGCTCATTCTGTTTCTTTAGTATCTCGCCTCAAAATTTAGCTCCCAGCGGTTCCTTTGCACCCAATGGGCACTTGCTGATTGACTGATCTAGTCAAACGACAATTGCAGGACAGAAATCTGGTGTGAGAATCCAGGTTGTTTCCTAGAAGCCAAGGACCATTAGACTTTTTCAAAATCAGAACAGAGAATTAAAATAATGATAGTAATAACAGAACAATAGCGTCACTTCAAGACGTTGCTGGTGCATTTCGTAGGAGCTAAGAACTGTTAAACTTTTCAAGATCTGAACTGAGAATAACAATGATGACAGTAATAAGAAATTACAAGAATAAAAACAACTATGACACTTTGAAGTGCGGCTATTCTTAGAATTCAATTTCCTAGGAACCAAGGCTTTTCAAGAACAGAACTGAAAATGATGATGATGATGATGATGATGATGATGATGATGATGATGATGACGATGATGATGATGATGATGATGACGACGATGATGATAAAATAACATAATCGATAACACTTGAAGGATTTCAAAGCACTTTTACATTTGTTATCTCATTTGATCCTCACAACAATTCTGTGATGCAGTTTCTGGTAATATCCCAATTTTACAGATGAGGAAACTGAGTCTGACAGAAGTTAAATGACTTGACGAGAGTCACATAACTTCTGGTCTTCCTGATTCCAAATCCACTGGTCTAAGCAACGTGCAATACAGCTAATATCTATAGGACACAGGAAAGGTCTTTAGGGATTGGTTTAACCTTTTAATTGTACAGAAGACTGAACTCCCTCAAGACATATCTGAACATGGAGAGGTAAAATGGTGGAGCGGAAAGAGAATTGAATGTGGAGTCAAAGAACCTGGGTCTCAGTCCTGGCCATGTCACTCATAACTTGTGCAATCCTTCCTCCCCCTGGCCCCAGATTCTTTCTCTGTGAAATGGAAGGGGGATGGGGAGTTATATGATCTCAAAACTCTCTAACAACCTCCGAATCTGTCAAGGCTGACTCTGTGATGATGGATATGTCCACCACCCTCACCAGTTACAATTTACGCTATCATTTAGCTAAAAGAGTCATGTTCCTACTCAAACCTGAATCATCTCTAACAGCCTTTGCAAGAGGCCAGATTGTACCATGCTGACGCTTTTGCCTCAGAAAATTGGACTTATTTCAGTAACTCTGGTGACTCAAGGATGTCACAACCTCCAGAAACAAAATTTCACTGGAAGAGTGAGGGGGTGGAGATGGAGGGGATTGGAAAACATTGCCTGTGGGGGTAAGGGCCCCTTCTAACAGGTTAGTGTGGACACATGCATAGAGCCAAGGTGGAAGCGGGCATCATCTACCTGAAAGCAGGAGAATGAGCCCTGCTGCTCCTAGGTTGGGGCCTTTGCTCATGCTGGAGTTATTGTTCAACATAAATGAAGATTCAAAACTCACTGTAATTTTTCAGTGGGGTCTCTAATTAACACAGAATGAGTGGCAGGCAGGGCAGCATGTACAAACATTCCCCAACATCCCCATCCCCTTGTATTGTTTGGTGGATGGCATCATATACTCAGTGCCACATGCCAGGATAGCACAGAGACAGCAGCACATCACTGTTGGCTGACAGTGGGTAGGCAGCCAGCAGGCAAGAGCCCCAGCTCTCAACATGGCATCTCTTCTTCTCTAGAAGACAGCCAAATTCTAGTTTGGGGGACTACTGGAATACCATATTTTATATAAACAGGAAGAGGTTTAAATTAAAACTTTTTCTCTGCAAAGGTATGTGTAAATAAAGTCAAGCCATTTTTCTTTTGGAATCTGTATTCCTTTGACACTCAATGTCTTTTACCTAATTGCAATGACCAGGTGGACTTTGGTTCCTCCAAGGCTGGGCCTGGGGTGGGGATGAGTGAATGAAAGTAAGGCTGCCACCATCACAGGTAGAGAGAGTTCCAAGGGGCCATAGTTTTAGCTCCCTGCTGAAGTTACTACTTTTGGGAGGACTGGTGAGGAGGAAAGGAAAAGCAAATGAGCATCGTGGAAAAAAGCAAGTGAGTAATAGACCACCCTAGCTGCTGGAATGGTGGGTGAATGTAAAAGGCACTGAAATGAGAAGTCAGAGAATATCCTCACAGGAGCAGTGTCAAGTGTCCTTATGGATTCTCTGAGCAAAGACTGCCAATGAGAGCTCTCCCCTCCCTGTTCCCCTAGAACCGCTGCTGGGTGCAGGTTCTGTTCTCAGGATCTGGGACAGGGAACAGAGCTGCCACAGAGCCACGGAGCTGCCAAATGGCACCTGTTACCATGGCCTAAATAAGGTTTTACTACCCACTATGGGTCTGGGCACAGCCTTGGTCTTCTCCCCCACCTTTTTCAGCTGCAGTATGTTGTCTTCAGTAAATTGTAATTTTCTTGAGGGCAAGGATTGTCTTTTCTGTATTTATATCCCAGCCTTAGTACAGTGCTTGGCACATAGGAGGAATTTAATAAATGTTTACTCACAGACACTAGTGATTGGAGCCTAGATCTAGATGTTTTTCCCCAAGGCCCATTATGAATTGTAGACTCCTAGATGGGCTTAGATACCAGAGGGGATGTAGCCTAGCCAACTTTGTGGCACCTGTCATCGTCTTCTTCGTATTTTTTCTTTGCATATTACATTTACATGTATATGCATATTTCTTCGTTGTATATCTCCCATGTTAGTCTGTACATTCCATGAGAGCAAGAATGATGTCCTAACTTTTCTTTAACTCCCCCACATCGTGTAGCCCAGAAACCTAAAAATAGGTCAGTACACAGTTCCTGCATGAATGAACTAAACCACTTTCCTGAAAAGACTAGGTGTTTAGTAAATATTAGTTGAATAAATGCATATATCTTGTACATATTTCTGCCTATAGCTTTTTTGGATAGAGTTGTTTACCGGTTGTCCTGTCTATTAGACTAGGGCCTCCTTCAGAGCAGGGACTAATTTTTGTCCATTTCCTTGTATCTTCCAAGATTGGCATAGGGTCTGGAACATATAAAGTGCTTGATAAATTGCTTGCTGGTGTTATTTTTTTGTCATTCAGTCATTCTTCAGTCTTGTCTGACTCTTTGTGACCCTATTTGCAATTTTCTTGGTAAAGATACTGAAGTGGTTTGCCATTTCCTTCTCCAGCTCATTTTACAAACAAGGAAACTAAGGCAAACAACATTAAGTGACTTGCCCAGGGTCACACAGCTAGTAAGCTCCTGAGGTCAGATTTGAACTCAGGATGACAATGAGTTTTCATTTAGAGATATAAATTTTCCCCTAAGTGCTGCTTTGGCTGCATCCCACAAATTTTGGTATGTTGTTTCATTGTTATCACTCTCTTTTCACCTCCCACTTCCCACTTAATAGTATTTTTTTTCCAACTACATGTAAAGATAGTTTTCAACATTCACTTTTATAAGATTTTGAGTTCCAAAGTTTTTTTCTTCCTCCTCCTCTTTCCCCAAGATGGTATGCAATCTGATATAGGCTATATATGCACGATCACATTAAACATATTTCCACACTAAAAAAAAAAAAAAAAAAAAAAACAAAAAACGAGTTTTCCTGACTCCAGGCCTGGCACTCTATCCATTGCACCACCTGAAGTTATTTATATGAGCTTAATTCCTTCTCCATTTTGGGGGGTTTACCATTTTTACTCTAACAAAATAACATATTCCCTCAAAATGTTAGTAGCCTAACAGACTGGAATAGCAATGAGGAACTCTGGCTCATTCATGCCTCTGCTACTGATGTTCAGGGGTTTATACGGTTCATAGTTCACTAGTTTATTCTCATTACTTCCATGAAGGAGGAGAAGGAAACTCAGAGTGAAGTCTTTCTAGGGCCCTACAAGCACTAGCACTCTCCGTACAAATGTCACTTATACCCATTTGTCTGCATGTTGTCTGCCCTGTTCAAAGGCAAGCTCCCTGGAGGAAGAGGCTGGCTTTGCCTTTCCTTGTGCCTCTAGCGCTCAGTTCAGTACCTTAATCAATGCTTATTGGCTAAATGACCATCAAGTCAAATCAAGAAAGGGTCTATACCATCATCCACATGGTCTTAATTGGGAATAGAAGCCAAATAGCCTCTGAATGTTACTATATTCCTCAAAAGCTGATAAATGGTTCTGGAAGATGAGGAACTAAGCAGACAGCCTCTAACAAAATTCATCCCCATAGCTGCTATTAATCACTACTGGGCTCACGAATGTTCCCTGCTGTAATCTACAGATATTGCTTTTAAGTGCTATATATGTATTATATGTTTATATCAATAGATAGGTTAGGGGCTAAAGACTACATATAGATTCAAAAATTAGTAAATTCATGAATTGAGGTTCTGTTTGCACTTCTATAATGATGGGTAATCATCTGTTATTAACAGGCAGCCTACCACAGGAAAGAGAGAGCTAGCCTCTGAGTTAGGAAGCCCAGAATTGAAGTCCCGTATCTGACACATACTGGCTATACAAGTCACTGAACCCTCTTGGTCTTGTCTACTACTGTGCACCCCTCCACAGCTCCACCCGTATATCTAAGCCAATAAATAACAGAGCATTTGCTGATCTGGTCTGAAAAACCAAGAATGAACTCCACCAATGACAAGATTGGCTCAGAACACAATTTTAATATGCATGTGTGTGACTGTGTGTGTATGTGTGTGTTGATTTAAGACATTAACTCTCAGTTTTAGATTCCAGGACTAAAAGTGATATTTAAGCCTGGAGTCTGGTTTTAAAATGCAATATATATAGAATGCACTCTTACCTATGGCAATTAAAACACAATTTCACTTACTTCTGGCTGTTGATTACTTAATCAAGACAAAACAATCTAACTCAAAATAACTGACTAGTTTTATGATGAATCTTTATGTGCATACATGTATAGAGCTATTAACTCTAATTGCTTTCTCACACACACACATGCATACACACTTACACACATACACACACACACACACACTCACACAGTAGCAGCAGCTCCTTTGGTATAGTAAAAAGAGACGTGCCAGAAATAAGCACTATTTATATCTAATTCCTCTGTTAAACTGGATTGCCAACTGCATGAAGTCAGGGGACCTGTCTTATTTGGATTTCCCATAGTACTCAGCACAATGCTCCTACATGCAGTAGGCACTTAACAAATATTTTTAGAATCAATGAATGACAAAAAATCAAAAGATTTCCAAGTCTCTGTTCCAAACGAATTGGATAAGGAAATATTTGGGTTAGTGGGTTAGTAAGGAGGGGAATCAAGTGAAAAAATACAACTTAATTTGCAGGCTTTTATATTGCTGGGGGCTTTCGATTTGAGATGCTTCACTCCTGCCTATTAGGAGGCATTCTCATAAGAGTGCTAAATGATGGGGAGAAGTGAAACCTGAGGTAAGGTAGCAGTCAAGAAAGAGTTAAACTCTGGGAAGAGTCCAAGCTCTCAGAACATGATCTCTAACATAAAAGGAAAGCAGATTTCATTTTCCTTACATGTCTTGAGACTGAAAATACTATTCTTCCCACAGCAGTGCCCAGCTTATTGGAGACTATTCAGACGGGAGATATTCTGGCAAAAAAGTATGCGTGATTAAGAGAGGATCGAGGACATACCAATTTTCACTGGGAAAGTAAAATGATATCTTGGTAACAATTTCCAAAGTTGCTATGGAGTAGCAAGGATTGATGGGGGAATCACGAATTTTTGTAAAGTTATACACAGAATAAAAAAGGCCTTTTCCCCCATCTTCCAAACAGACTTTTCCAATGAGGGGTACTTCTCTGCCTGAAGAAACATCTTTCAGATTTTCAGAACCATTCCCACCCAGGAATGATGAAGAATAAAGACTTTCTCTCTCAATGAGCCCATGAAAATATGGTTGTCCCAGTTACTATTTTTGCTGAAGAGCAGTGATTCCCCACCCCCCATTCTACAATCAGTGTCAGAATCTTCTCAGTGGGAACTTTACTTATGGATCATGAGTTCAACTGAGTTCACGAAGAAAGACTGAAGATCACAGTTCCTAGACTGAAGAAAAACAAACTTCCTTTCATAGGGATATGACCCAAAGACACAAGACCAAGTTGCATTGGCACATCCCTGCCATGCAAAGGATGAGTTCCAGCAGGCCACAGGAGTGTGACAGTAACTTTTGCTCTTTTACTTTTCATGGCCAAAACCATTCCATGGTGTAGTGAATCAGAGGCGTTTTTCCCATATCCAGTTGTTTGAGGGCTGCCTCATGCAGGTATTAGGAGAGTGATCCAGTGAAGTAGTCAAAGGGAAAATAATCATCATTATTATCATCATCATCACCATCATCTTAACTATAGAGACTTAAGAAGGAAAGAAAGAGAAGATGTGAAAATTTTGTAGTCTAGGCTAGTCCAACGGGACAAAAGAAGTTGGATCTGTTTCTAGAGAAACAGAAAACATGTACAAGCAACATTAGTATCATGGACAACAGAACAGTTATGTCAAGGGTAGTAACTCTAGTTTCTCAGCAAACCTGGAAAGTGCCAGGGCTGAATGATTAAAGCAAGGGTACTTTATCAACTTTCAGACAAAAACGTGATTCCTCCTTTCTTAACACAGGTGTCATGTCACTGTTACCAAAAGATGAGAACAATAGTGATCCCCTCCAAATGTAGGCCAATTATATATTTAAATATTTATATTCTTTATATGTTTATTTATGTACTTTATACAAAGCATGTAAAACAAACAAAAAATCACTAATATAGACAAAAGAAAACAATACATTTACTGAAAAGCAAAAAAGCTGTGTCATAAAGTTACTGATCCTTATTTTTTAATAGAGATAACGTCAAATATTCATAGCCTTCATCACCTGGAATGAAAAGCTTTCAAAATATGGAGAGATAGCACAGTAAAAATAAACTAATGCAAGAGCAGAATTAGAAGCCTATTAGCCATGTTTTCCTATCTACTTTGAGCCTTATGCCACAGATGTTGAAGATAGACCTATATCCTAATACTTTAATCCAACTACAGAGAGCAATTGCATTATTCATCCGCACAACTGTCTGTAGAACTCTAAATATCAAAGGAAAACAGAATAGTAATTTGTCCCAGGATGGCTTCTATCTCAACCCCATTGAAAGATATGTGAGGGGAGGAGCCAAGATGGCAGAGTAGAAAGATACACATATGCTAGCTCCGAACCCACAGCCCATAAAATATCTCTAAAGAAGAACTCCCAACAAATTTGGGAGCATCAGAAGCCACAGAACAACGGAGTGGAGGAGATTTCTGTTCCAGAGAGACCTGAAAAACTGACACGAAAGGTCCATCGCGCACCGGACCTGAAGCAGAGCCCAGCCCTGCTTCGGCCGCACAGCACCGAGAGGACCAGATCCGAGCAGGCTTCAGGGACAGAATCTCCAGTGGCAGCACAGGTCCCTCCACCCACAGGCACCAAAGGTCAGTGAGAGAATCTTTTTGGCTCTCCAAGAGGGGAGCGGGGTATCCCCATAATGCAGTCACCCTCGGGAGGCAGCAGTGGAGGCGGCAGCAGACAAGGGCTCCCAAAGCAGGCAGGAGCTCGGATCCATTGTTGAAGGTCTCCACATAAAGCCTCTGAGGGAACCGAGCCCCCATGTGACAGCCCTGCCCCCACCTGAGCACTTGAACTTAATCTCACACTGAATAGCAGCTGAAAGCCCTGAGGCTGGGAAGCAGCATTTGAATCTCAGCCTCTAAGCGCCAGCTGGCCAGGTGAGGTGGGTGTGGAGAGGACACTCAGAAGTCAAGTACTGGCTGGGAAAATGCCCAGAAAAGGGAAAAAAATGAGACCATACAAGGTTACTTTCTTGGTGAACAGATATCTCCTCCCATCCTTTCAGAGGAGGAAGAACAATGCTTACCATCAGGGAAAGACATAGAAATCAAGGCTTCTGTATCCCAAACATCCAAAATAAATATTCAGTAGGCTCAGGTCATGGAAGAGCTCAAAAAGGATTTTGAAAATCAAGTTAGAGAGGTGGAGGAAAAACTGGGAAGAGAAATAAGAGAGATGCAAGAAAAGCATGAAAAGCAGGTCCACACCTTGCTAAAGGAGACCCAAAAACATGCTGAAGAAAATAACACCTTGAAAAATAGGCTAACTCAATTGGCAAAAGAGGTTCAAAAAGCCAATGAGGAGAAGAATGCTTTCAAAAGCAGAATTAGCCAAATGGAAAAGGAGGTCCAAAAGCTCACTGAAGAAAATAGTTCTTTCAAAATTAGAATGGAACATTTGGAGGCTAATGACTTTATGAGAAACCAAGAAATCACAAAACAAAA
The DNA here is from genome assembly GCF_028372415.1 of Notamacropus eugenii. NCBI lineage: Eukaryota > Metazoa > Chordata > Mammalia > Diprotodontia > Macropodidae > Notamacropus > Notamacropus eugenii. The sequence continues at coordinate 183,449,082 of NC_092872.1, read as the reverse complement.
CCAAAAGAATGAAAAAAATGGAAGAAAATGTGAAATATTTCATTGGAAAAACAACTGACCTGGAAAATAGATACAGGAGAGACAATTTAAAAATTATGGGACTACCTGAAAGCCATGATCAAAAAAAGAGCCTAGACATCATCTTTCATGAAATTATCAAGGAAAACTGCCCTGACATTCTAGAACCAGAGGGCAAAATAAATATTCAAGGAATCCACAGATCACCACCTGAAAGAGATCCAAAAAGAGAAACTCCTAGGAACATTGTGGCCAAATTCCAGAGTTTCCTGGTCAAGGAGAAAGTATTGCAAAGCAGCTAGAAAGAAACAATTCAAGTATTGTGGAAATACAATCAGGATAACACAAGATCTAGCAGCTTCTACATTAAGGGATCGAAGGGCGTGGAGTATCATATTCCAGAAGTCAAAGGAACTAGGACTAAAACCAAGAATCACCTACCCAGCAAAACTGAGTATAATACTTCAGGACAAAAAATGGTCTTTCAGTGAAATAGAGGGCTTTCAAGCATTCTTGATGAAAAGACCAGAGCTGAAAAGAAAATCTGACTTTCAAACAGAAGAATGAAGAGAAGCATGAAAAGGTAAACAGCAAAGAGAAATCATAAGGGACTTACTAAAGTTGAACTGTTAACATTCCTACATGGAAAGAAAATATTTGTAACTCTTGAAACTTTTCAGTATCTGGGTACTGGGTGGGATTACACACACACACACACACACACACACACACACACACACACACACACACACACACACCACAGAGTGAATTGAATAAGATGGGATCATATCTTAAAAAATGAAATTAAGTGGTGAGAGAGAAATATATTGGGAGAAGAAAGGGAGAAATGGAATGGGGCAAATTATCTCTCATAAAAGAGGCAAACAAAAGACTTTTTAGTGGAGGGGAAAAAAGGGGAGGTAAGAGAAAAATGAAGTTTACTCATCACATTCAACTAAAGGAAGGAATAAAATGCACACTCACTTTGGTATGAAAACCTATCTTACAACAGGAAAGTGGGGGAGAAGGGGATAAGCAGGGGGGGATGATGGAAGGGAGGGCAATGGGAGGAGGGAGCAATTTGAAGCCCACACTCTTGGGGAGGGACAGCATCAAAAGAGAGAATAGAAGCAAGGGGGGCAGGATAGGATGGAGGGAAATATAGTTAGTCTTACACAACACGACTACTATGGAAGTCGTTTGCAAAACTACACAGATATGGCCTATATTGAATTGCTTGCGTTTCCAAAGGGAATGGGTAGGGAGGGAGGGATGAAGAGAAGTTGGAACTCAAAGTTTTAGGAACAACTGTCAAGTACTGTTCTTGCTACTAGGAAATAAGAAATACAGGTAATGGAGTATAGAAAGTTATCTGGCCCTACAGGACAAAAGAAAAGATGGGGACAAGGGAAGGGAGGGATTATAGAAGAGAGGGCAGATTGGTGATAGGGGCAATTAGAATGCTCGGTGTTTTGGGGTTGGGGAGGGGACAAATGGGGAGAAAATTTGGAACCCAAAATTTTGTGAAAATGAATGTTAAAAGTTAAATAAATAAATTTTTAAAAAAAGAAAGAAAGATATGTGAATATAAAAACAACAAAAACGTTAACTCTCATTAACTTACTGCTTTAAATCTTACAAAGTTCTTTATTCCCAGCAACAACATGAGCCTGTTAGTACAAGTATTAGGATACCTCTTTCATAGACAGGGCAAATGAAACTTTGAGAGGTAAAAGTGACTCACCAAAAGTCACACTAATAAGTTTCAGAGAGGATTCCAACTCTCTATGCAAATATCAATGCTAAAACTTTTCAGCTGGTCCTAAGAAAGTTGACAAAGTGCAAAATCAGCCCATAAATCTCCAACAAGGAACAAAGCAAAGTACTTAAGACTACTTCTCTTCCAAATACCTGCTTTTCAGATGGATCTTTGGTCCCATTCCCTTCCAAGATTTCCCTAGATATTAATATTGACCAGCTGTCTCATATACACTTTGAAACTTCTATGATTTTATTAATGGGGGTATTCCTTCCATGTGTGCAGAGTCACAATGAGACAACCCCTCACTGGATGGTCTTTACTCTTTGCTGTAGCCCCCCACAAAAAAATCACCACCTGGTGGTCAACCTTCTAGTGATGAGTCTCCCTGAACTTAACTGGCTAGATCCTTTATCAAAAGACATACACAGTCAACTGCCAAGTCCCTACACAAAGCCTTCAAAAACTCAGCATCAACCCCATGCCAGAATGAGGCACTGATTCAAGACTTTGATGGAGGAACTAGATCTCATCAGGCTACAAATGTGGAAGAGGGAAGAGGGGATTAATCCTGGCTCCTCCTCTGGAAGCCACATTGTTGCAAGGAAGGTTATGTCATGAGAAAAGGACTTCAGACTATGACTCCTATTCTTCAGTCCAGAGTTAAATGATAGATTGGTGTCCTACATGACTATTAGGAGCTGAGAGACCACTGTGCACAAAGCACAGGACTCACATAAAGCCAAATACAACAAGACACAAATTGTTGGCCTATTCTGAGTCCTCTTTCCAAAGAAAATATTACTTTACTTTTAGAATGAGAGAGAGATATATACACAGAGAGACAAAGAGAGAGAAAGCGAGAGAGAATAGATAGAATTGATAGAAGAATGATATTTCAGTGAAAAGGGTTTTTAGAGAGTTATTTTTTCACCAAAAGAATAAAATAAAATAAAAACTGTCAGCATTCTCCCAGCACTCTTGCTGAAGCAATTTATCTGATTCCACAAAGTCAGGGAAGCATCCAGAAAGATGTTTGGAGAGTCATGACCTAATTTTTGGGCTAAGGTTCAAGAAGTTAGGCCAGATAGGTCTACTCTAGGAAAAGCCATCTCTACACTCACCCAGAAAAGATAGATCTTGAAAAAGCTATGCATAAACCTAGCTAAACCAATCTGTATACCCCAAAAATCCATTCTATAATTCACTGATAAATACATTCTAATGTAAAATGTTAGCCATGCCATGGCCCTGGTCAAAAATCCTTAGTGGCTTCCTACTAACCTTCAACAAATTCCTAGTTCTTTAGCCTAATACGGACTCAACCTACTTCTCTACCTTTATCTCTTGCTATTTTCTGATAGCAATCCCACTGCCTTCAGTCAAAATAGTCAACTTCCTATTTTGAATTATACTTTGAATTTTTGAATCTCTATATCTCCTCTCATGTTTCTTTTCTACCAACTACCCTTCCCTATTCCTACTTCAAAAGCAGAGCCATAACTAAGATGGGGCAGCCAGGACTTTGTCATAGGGTGCCCACATTAAGGAGGACACTCCCATCATCCCCCAACATGTGCCTTGCTATTTTTCACCAGCCTATGCCAATGACCCTTCCTCCATACCTCACCCAGGCCCAAGTTAACACTTATAGGCTGCCATCATCATGGTACAAGTCACTGGATTCAGATGGCTCTGGAGGAGAAGTGAGGCTGGTGACCTGCACAGCCCTCCCTTACTCAAAACAAAGTCAAGTGCAAGTCATATCATCATTTTTCTGATGGCATGGTCTTCTTCGTTAAGGAAGGGCAAATATAACAACCTCTCCCAGAAACTGCCTTCATCCACAACCAACTTTATGGCTGAAATTACACTGGCCACCAGCCTGTTCCCTGCACCTCAAACACCCTTAGTTCATATAATCAACCAAACTACAAATCTTGTCAAGTTTATCTCCAACACATCTCTCATACCTGCTTCCTCCTCTCCATTGTAGCCTTGGGTCTAGTTCAAGCTCTCATCACCTCTCTGCTTCCAGCCTCTCCCTCTCTCAAAGCAGTCCACACAGTTGCAAAACTGATCTTCCCAACACACAGATATGACCATATCACTCCCTTACTCAAAAATCTCCAATGGCTCCCTATTGCCTCTAGAAAAAAAAATTACAAATTCCTGACACAGCATTTAAAGCTTCCAATCTGGTTCCCACTTACATTTCCAGTTTTAGCTTATGTTACTCCCTTCACACTCTCTTCAGTCCAATTCTTCTACTAGCTTTACCCTCTATCTGGCATTCCTTATCCCCCTTAAGATGTGCCTTTGTCATCCTATGTATTTGATTTTGTTCATTTAAAACTATTCTGAGAAGGATTCAGCAGGCTTCACCAGGATACAAAAGGGGTCTATGATATAAAAAAAGTGAAAAAACCTTATAGTAGATTATAAATTCAATAGGCATAGGAGCCATGTTTAGGCAGGTAGGTGATTTCTAATAAAACATTGGGCTTGTGGTCAGGAAGACCTGGATTCAAATCCCACCTTAGACATTTAATGACTGTACATTCCTGAACAAATCAATTAAACTCTCTCAATCTCACTATCCTCATCTGTAAAATGGGAACAACAGCCATGATAATAGAAAATCTAGCATTTACATAGTGCTTTAAGATTGGCAAAATGCTTTACAGAGATGATTGCATTTGATTGTTTGGTAAGATGCTAGTTTGGTATGGGCAAGTCAAGCGTTGATGTCTGAGGCCAGATGGGAGATTATGACAAAGACTTTCGCAGTTTTGAAGAGAGTTACCAGGGTAGAGTGGAAAGAGAGTTGAATCTGAATGAAGAGAGCCTGGTAACACCTACTTCCCACAGTTGTGAAGGTGAAATGAGATAATACCTTTAAAATGTTCTATCAATGGCTATTTTTGTTTTTCTTTTCATTCATCTTCGACATAGAACACAGCCTACACACAGAACACAACCTACGCATATCTTTTGAATTAAACAGAATAAATTTTTGAGCTCCTTGAGGTTAGAGACAATTCTTGTTCTTTGAATTGTCCACCATGCATAACAATCCTGGATGGAGAATTTGTGATCAACTATTTATTGAATGAATGAATGATTGAACTTACTAAAAACTTTTAGCAGGAGCCAGGAAGTTGTTTCCAAATTAAGGAAATGAGGGGGGAAATGAGTTTGTCACTATTTATTTTTTTAAAATTCTGTAACCTTTATTTCATCTCCAGATGATTCAGTGGTGGCTAAATTTTAACATCAGAGATGTGGCATATGGTTCCTCTTAAATGAAGCTTCGTTTCTCTGTCGTTAGTATGTTCAGAAATAACCCAACACAAAAAAAGCCATCAGATTTTCTTTCCATCATACCAGGAAATGTTGTCACATTTCCTGAACACCAAGAAGTATGGGGCTGTGACTTTCATAGTTGGCATACCATCATGGTCTAGTGGAGAGGGACCTAGATGAAGATTCAGGAGACCTGGAATCTCACCCAGACTTTGCCACTAACCCCTTGCATGATGTTGGACACATTATGCTTCCATTTAGGGGAGGGAAAGGAAAATGCACCTACTATATAAATAGGCACTGTGTTAAGCATCTTATAAATATTATCTCATTTGATCTTCATAACAACCCTGCAGGGTAAGTGCTATTATTAGCCTCCATTTTACAATTGAGGAAACTGAGGCAAACAAACGCTAAGTGACTTGCCCGGTATCATACAACTAGTAAGTGTCTATGTCTAGATTTGTATTTGGGTCTTCTTAACTCTAGGCTCAGCATTCTAACCACTCTAGAGCCTAGCTACCTCTCAGGGCCTCAATAAGGCAGTCTGACTAAATGATCTTTAATGGCCCTTGCCTCTCTGAAATCTTATTGTTATAATTCTTCATTCTGTGTCTTTTTTATTATGTCTTATTCTATACTTTAAATTTTTTATTATTTTTAAATTATTAAGTGTACTTTTTTCCCCTCTCACCTCCCTTCATTAACTTAGAAAAAGAAACATCCAACCTCTGTCACACAAGTACAGTCAGGCAAAACACATTCCCACATTTGTGACATCCAAAAATATATTTTTATTCTGCTTATTAGTCTTTCTGTCATGAGATGTTCAATATTCTTCTATATTAGTACTCTGAAATCATTAGTTGATTAGAGTTCTTAAATCTTTCAGAATTGTTCACTTTTATATGACTGATGTTGCCCTATAAATTGGTTTTCTGGCAGTGATCACTTTGCTTTGCATCAGTTCAAACAAGTCTTTACACTTTTCTTTGAAATCATCTCTTTTCTTTTACTTCTTACAGTACTTATAGTACAATACTATTCCATTGTACTTATTATACATCACAGTTTGTTTAGTCATCCCCCCACAACCAGTTTTCTGCCACTATAAAAAGAGCCACTATAAATATTTTTGTACCTCTAGGACCTTTCCCTTTTTCTTTGATTTCTCTGAGGTATAGACCCGGCAACGTAATGCTATATGCATTATTTAGTAACTTTTGGTGCTCTGCTTTCCAGAATGGTTGAGTCTACTAACACTACAGAATACCTGAGTCTATTGACACTGCATCATCAATGTGACTGTTTTCTCACAGCTCTTCCAACATTTGTCATTTTCTTTTTGTTCTTATTTCTGCCAATCTGAGAGGTATTTGATGGAACCTCAGAATTGCTTCAATTTCCATTTCTCTAATCATTAGTGACTTGGAGCATATTTTCACATGGCTATAGAAAGTCTGGGCTTCTTCCCATTCTACCTGTTCATGGGAGTCTTAGAATTGGCTAATTGCTACTAGTTTGTCATAGGTGAGTCCAAGATTGAGTTCAGAGAATGGAGGGGAGAAAATGACAAGGAATTCTTACGGTTCAGACAGGAGGTACTTCTCCATTTTCACAGTTTTGGAGAGAGCTATCATGATAGAATGGAAAGAGAGCTGAATTTGGAGGAAGAGAGCCTGGTTTAAATCCTAGTTTAACCACTTACTGTTTGACCATGGACATGTCATTTAACCCCTTTTGGCCTCAGTGACCTGACCTATGAAATGAAGGGGTCAAACTAAATGCTTTAAACTCATGATCCCATGCTAAGGCAAGACAGGTCTTCCCCAACAGTGCAGTCCCTAAGACAGTCTTTCTAACTATTAAGACTGAGCGACCAGTAAGGTGAATCCTGATCCCCTATGAAAAGTTATCCTTCATTAGACTGTGCATTCCTTGACAGTAGGGAGTGGGTACTTTTTCCCTTTCTTTGCATCTCAAGTGCTTACCACAGCGCCTTGCACACTGTTATTATCAGTCTTGTCCAACTCTATGTGACTACATGGGCTTTTTGTCCATGGGGAATTCTTGACAAAGGTACTGGAGTGGTTTGCCATTTCCTTCTCCTATATGTTCCCATTTTACAGATGAGAAACTGAGGCAAATATAGGTTAAGTGACTTATCTAGAATCATACAGTAAGCATCGGAGGCTGGATTTGAACTTAGATCGTCCTAACTCTAAGTTCAATACTCTATCCTCTGTACCACCTACTATCCCTTTCTGAATGACAAGAACACTCCATTTTCTGAGAAGATATTGGGCTCAGCTAGTGTCTTCTACGTCTGTGGAAGACAAGGGCTGATTCCTCAGAACTTAGTACCTCTTTTTCAGTCTAATTGCTCTGAAGTCTACTTCTTCTCCCCACAGGAGTCAGGGCATGGAGGTTAAGTTATTAACTAAGGTCATGATGGTCAGCATCCTCCCTATTGTAGGGATGAGGAAAGCCAGGGTAAAGTCTCTCTCCTAAAGTCTCAAAGCAAGCCCTGTGTAGAATCCAAAAGAGTTCACACCTTCCCAGCCCAAGCTGCTGCTCTTTTCCAGAACTCTACCCATGCTCTCCAAGAAACCTCAAAATTTGGCCCAACCCTGTATCTACAGAAACATACTCTTATACTTTCAGAGTGTTAGCTCCAAGAATGCTAGAACAATTGGCATCTGTTTAGAAAATATTTACTCAAGTTCTTCCACTCTGGTTCAAAGACAAGCCTGTCTTCCATAAAGGCAGTCTGTGGCTTTATTGAACTTATTTCCCTTGCCTTTCTTTCACAGAAAGTCTAAGCTATATAGTCTGCTGCCTTGAACACCATGACATATATTTAAATACACTGTAAAGGTCACAGAATGTAGCACAGAAATCCATTCCCTATGGCCAGAAAGACAAGGCTTATAGTCCTCACTCATCTCAGCTTTCAATGTTGAATTATAGAGCCTCCATTCACATCAGACCAGCCCCATCATGCCTCACATTCTACAGAATATTGGCTATAAATCTGTCTCTTACAAACCAGGAAAGTGGCAAGCATTGCAAGTCATAGAATTATTTTAACTTCTGTGCTGTGCCCCTCAAACTCAAACAGTCCAGCTATAAAAGCTGACCTGATGTCCAATAAAATCAGGGAGAGATAGGAATGGAGGCCCCCCTCTTGGTGAAGAATTGCCCCCCCCCATTCCTCAAGGAACCTTAAACGCTAGTCCAGTGGAGACTGATTTAAACCATGACTGATTTTTCTTTTTTTCCTTTTAATCTATACTATATTCTACTGCTTGAATTCAATCAAGGCAGAAAGTAGGAATGGTACAGGCTTCTTTCTATTGAGTAGATGAAGAGTAAGGAGGCCCAGGAGAGCTTACAAGGAGATGTTTAAGGATGCATTCTAAACTAGAGAGAATTAAATAAAAGCCTTGGCCAAAATTGAAGTAAACCAATGGGACCCAGGGTACTAGATGAGAAGATGCCTAGAATTCGTAAGTATCCTTAAGATGAAGCATCATGTAATGCTATGCACTGGCCTTGGACGGAGAAGGACTGAGCTCTAGTCTGTTCTCTCCCGTGTGATCTAGGGTAAGTCATTCTCCCATTCCAGTCCCAGATTCCTCATCTGAAAATATGGGGGCTGGACCATGATTTCTAAGGTCTCTTCAGGTTTCTACATGCAATGCTTCCTTGAAGTCTGGTGATAATTCCAAATGGGTAATATAATCCATAATTATATATTATTATATGTAATACATGTTACATATATTATATCCATAATTATAATGGGTAATATAATCCATAATCCAGGCACCAGAAATGCAAAATCAAGTAGTCAAGAAGCATTTATAAAGAGCCTACTATGTACCAGGCACTGAGGATACCAAGAAAGGCAAAAAATAATCCAATAAACCAGTCCCTGAACTCATGAAATTCAGTCTAAAAGGAGAGATAACATGGAAACAATTATGTACAAATAAGATACATACAGAATAAATTGGAGATAATCACAGGGGAAAGGCACTAAGATTAAAGAGAACCAGAAAAATTCTTTCAGATCCTGAAAATTTGGCTAAGACTTGCAGAGAGCCAAGAGATAGAGAAGGAGAAGAGGGAAAGCATTCGGGGAATGAGAAATAATCAACAAAAATACCCCAAGTCAGGAGACAGAGTCATTTCACAATCTCAATAACCAGTGCTTCTCGGCTCTCCTGTTGTTGGGATCCATGACAGCAGCTTGCATTCGTATCGAGTTGTAAAGTTTGTATAGTGTTTCATGTATATTAACAACCCTGCGAGACAGGGTTAATTCTCATTTTACAGTTAAAGAAACTGGACTTCAAAGAGACTAAGTGTCTTTCCTGAGATCACAAGAACAGATTCAGAACTAGAGGGGGGTTTCTTAGCCACTGAGTCCAACTTCTTCTTTTTCCAGATGAGGAAACTAAAGTCCAATGAGGTTAAGTGACTTCCCCAGAATCACACAACTTGCAAACGTCTAGGGAGAGATTTGATCCAAGTCTTCCTGACTTCAAATCTCATGCGCTGTCCATACCACCACACTCCCTCTCAATCACTGAAGTTCTCCATGGCTTCCAGGATTGGCCAAATCGAATTCAGGCCAGAATGGGTGGCAGGAACATATTAAAAACAGAATTTATCTGTTTTCCAGTTTTACCAGGATCCTCACTTGACAATTTAATTAAAACATCAAGGCCCAGACAGGGCCAGATGATGTCAGACTCAGTGTAAATAGGTCACAAAATGAAGCGGGGCAGGATTGACCTGCTGGAAAGTCAGGCAGTCTGGGGCACCATCTGATTTAGCTGGAATGTGGAATGTGTAAAGGGGAGTATGGAGGAAAAAAAGGTAGGAGAGGGAATTTAGAGTCAGATTGTGGAATCCTTAAGCATCAAACTACAGAATTTTCTACTTTATCCTGGAGGCAATAGGGAGCCTTTGAAGATTTGATCCAGGCTCTTCCTCCACAACTTTTCAGCAGTGGGCCAATTCCAACTCTCCAACCCTCCTATTCTATTTGGTACCTGAATCTCTTACACACTTGTTTGCTCTCTTAAATTGTACTGATCTGTATATGATTGTATCTCCTCCTAATAAGGTCCTTGAAGGCAGGGACTTGTTCAGTTGTTTTTTTCTTTCTTTTGATGGTGTCTAGTATAGAGTCTTGCACAAGCTAAATGCTTAATAAGTATTTATAATGCAAAGCACTGTCCTGAGAATATCTATAGAGATCACCAAAACTTACTCATCCTTCTATAATGCTCATACAAACCAGACCTGACTAATTCCTAAAGGAGGAATGCCGATACACTTTCTCCAGCACCAGAGTGTGAAATGCCTCCCTCTTGACCCTAAGAGGACTGATCCTCTACAAACAACAGAAAATACAGAAAGTCAAGGGAAAAAGCCCACAGAGCAAGGTAATTTACTCTGTCAGAATCAATTCGTGTACTCTTCCTGCAGATAAACACAGAACAGTCTGTATGCTGAGGGCAGTCAAGGACACTGGCATGGACAAAGACTGGAAGGTACAACCTATGTTTCCAAATCTCTCCCTCCTTTCTGATCCAACACAATCATACCAGATCCCAGATACCTCACATCTACCATACATATTCATTTATTCATTCAATAAGCATTTACTAAATACCCATTATGTATCAGATATTGTACGGGGTGCTGAGGGTACAAAGATAAAAAAAGATTCCTGCCCTCAAGGGATTGACATTCTTTTGGGGGAAAATAACAGAAATGCAAATAAACAAATACAAATTTTCAGAGAGCAGAGTACTAGTGACTGGGAGAAGGGAGAAGGGTTTCATGTAGGACCTGGAACTTGATTTATTTCTTGAAGGTTTTTAATGAGGCAAAGGTGAGGAAGGAGTGCATTCCAGCATCAGAGAAAAGCCTATTCAGAGGCAAAGAGTGAGATGGGAGGTCATGTATGGGGAACGCCAAGTAGACCATTTTGGTTGTAATACAGAGGATAAAGTACGCAGTAGAGCAATATAGAAATCAATAAATAAACATTTATTAAGCACCTACTATGTGTTAGGTATGGTGGTAGGTGCTGATTATACAAAAAAAAGAGGCAAAAGACAGTCCCTGCCCTCAAAGAGCTTACTATGACAGCATGCAAATAAAAATATACAAAGCAAGATATATAGATATATGTATATGACAAATAGGAGATAATTAACAGAGGGAAGACACTGGAATTGAGAGAAGTTGGGAAGATATGATTTTAGCTGGATTTAGAGAAAGCCAGGGAGGTCAGTAGTCCAAGCAGAAGAGGAAGAGCATTCCAATCACTGGGGACAACCATAGAAAATACCTGGAACAGAGAAATGGAGTGCTGGAGGCCAGCGTCACTAGACCAAAGACTTTGTTTCAGAAAATAACATGTAAGGAGACTGTAAAAGGGAGGGGTTCCTGAGTTATGAAAGGCTTTGAATGCCAAACAGAGCATTTTGTATTTGGTCCTGGAGGCAAGAGGGAGCTACTGGAGTATATTGAGTGTGGGGGGAGGAAGTGACATGGTCAGGCTTGTGCTTTAGGAAAATCACTTTAGAAGCTAAACAGAAGATGAACTGGAGTGGGAAAAGACTTGAGGCAGGTAGACCCACCAGCAGGCTACTGGAATAGTCCAGGTGTGAGGTGATAAGGATCTGCACTAGAATGGTGGCAGAGTCAGAGGAGAAAAGTTGGAGTATAGGAGAGACATTACAAAGGTGAAATCAACAGGCCTAAGCAACAGATTTGATATGGGAGTGAGAAGTAATGAGGAATCCAGGATAGCTCCTAGTTTGCAAGCCTTAAGGACTGGGAGAATGGTGCTGCCCTCCATAGTAATAGAGAAAGATAGGAGGAGAGGAGATTTTAGGGATAAAGATAAAGAGTTCCATTTGGGACATATTGAGTTTAAGATGTCTACTGGACTTCCAATTCAAGATGTCTGAAAAGCAGTTGGAAATGTGAGTTTGGAAGTTAGCAGAAAGGCTGGGACAGGATGGGTAGATCTGAATAACATCAGCATAGAGATCATAATTAAATTCATAGGCAGTGATGAGATCTCCAAGTGAAATGTGTGTTCATCCTTTGTTGCTGAAGAAGACCATGCCATCAGAGAAATAATGACATGACTTGCACTTGACTTTGTTTTGAGTGAGGGAGGGCTGTGCAGGTCATCAGCCTCACTTCTCCTCCAGAGCCATCTGAATCCAGTGACCAGATATTCATCAGGATGACTGGAGATGACCCAAGATGAGGCAATCGGGGTTAAGTGACTTGCCCAAGGTCACACGGCTAGTGAGTGTCAAGTGTCTGAGGTGAGATTTGAACTCAGGTCCTCCTGACTCCTGCACTGGTGCTCTATCCATTGTACCACATAGCTGCCCCTCCAAGTGAAATACCATAGAGGGAGAAGACAAAAGAGTGCAGAAACCCTGAGGGATATCTATAGTTAGAAGGTGTGATCTGGAAGAAGATCCAGCAAAGGAGACAGAGAAGAACATATAATAAACATGGAAAAATAGATTGTGAAGAGTTTAATTGCCAAAATGGAGGCTGTTTGTTTGTTTTTTCCCTAGAGGTCATTAGGAACCACTTGAGGTAGGGGAGCAGATGCAGTTGTTTTGTTGCTGTGTTATTATTGTTTGCCCTGCATTCTCAGAGGACTGGGACATCAGGAAGGTGATGCAATGAAAAGTGAGGGAGGGCTGTGCAAAGTCACCAGTTTCGCTTTCTCCTCAGGAGCCCTCTGGGTCCAGTGGAAAGATATGTATCAGGATGACTGGAGATGGCCCAGAAAGCATTGGTTGACCTTGGCATTTTTAGGCTAAGGTCCTTCCCAGGTCTCAAGCTGATTGAGGCAATGCCTATTCAGTCATTTAAGCCTAGCTAAGAAATGAGACAGAGAATGGCCTCCATGATCTAGTCACATACACACACACACACATACACTCTGCGTGTGTGTGTCTGTTTGTCTCTCTCTCTCTCTCTCTCTCTCTCTTTCAATCTGGGAGGAAACCCTTGGGGTTTCTGGCCAAAACAGAAACAATTGCTATTTCCATTCAATCTAAGCCAATTAAGGCCCAACAATAACCAGCTGGGTTTTGGCCTAGGATTGATGGTTGACCAATCGATGAAAGTCTGAGTGATTTGGGCTTTAGGCAAAGTCCTTAAGAAAAAAACCTAGCCCATAAACCCCAAGATATCCACTAAGTTAAGGACTAGTCAGAACTATGCTTTACAAAGACAATCAAATTTACCCCTAGGGCTTTGAAGCTCTCATCCAAGCTCTTTCATTCTATTCAAACTAAAAAGACCAGTAGGGAGAAACTTGGGCTGAGCTTTCCACAGCCAAATCCTAGATTTTTATCCTAAAACATCAGTCTGCATAGCCTCGGTCACAGATAATTCATACCCCAACATTCTGTACCAAAACCCAATGCACTTGCTGCCCTTTCCTCTTTTTCCTATGCCAAGTCTAGTTACTTGGATACCTGCTATAATAATGAATATCTCTTGCCTGGACCTTAATTCTTAGTGTCAAGGAATGACCAAGGAAAAGTGAGATCAAAAGGCAGGCAGTTTAGTTATAGGCCCAATCTATTGGTCCTGAAACCTGATTCCTGAATTCTGCTTTGTGATGCAGCTGTGGTGACCCCTACTGTCCTTGGTAATCAACCTTGATCTGAAGTGAGAACTAATATGTTCTTTTTGTTTTCATTTCCTACATGCTAGTCCTACAGACAATACGATGATTTGGGTACAACCACAGGAATGCAAGAAAAAGGTTGCCACCTCCATCAATCTTCTGGTCTTACCTTGAAATAGTAATGAAGCTACAAGGTAACCTGATGTTACAGTTGCCAGGGACATGATGAAAGTTTTAAGGAATCCGCCCTCCCCAACCAATGCAAACAATAGGCAGGTGTGGGAGATTATTTACTGAGGCAGGAAGCAGTTAAAATGATAGACGAGAATAAGGATGGATAGGTCCATCTTTATGTCTGTTTCACAAAAGAGGCGAAATAACCCTGGTCTCTAAGCTAAAGAACATCGAGAAGAGACCACATAGGAATTATCATTCCATAAAGAATGATGGTGCCACCAATAGTAAGGACGAAGGCAGAAGGAGGAATAAGATTCAATACAGTGGAGAAGGCAGCACAGCAAATGCCTCTAGCAGCCTACAACTCAGTAGCAGCATTTCTGATCTCAGTGTTTGACATTACCTCCTAGACCAGCAGATGGCATCAGCAGTTCTCTAGAGAATCAACAAGTGCGTGATTCTCTAAGTCTCTTAACTGCCTTTTGCTAAAGTCTTTCCCAATGTGCTCTCTAGTTTGGTCTAGTAAAAGAGAAAACTTATTAGGGAGCTATGATATTGATTCACTGTTGACATAAAATAGCACTTGAATCCAGGTGTAGTTTATGAGATTCATGCTTGAGAGAAGCATCCTAAATGTCTCTCTTAGGACTCCTAAGATTCACTTGCAGCAGGCTACCTCTGCTTTAGAAGCTTCTCCCCACCCCCACTATTCCTGATCTTTTCTGGAAACTTCATTATCCATGCTTATGTTTTCTACCTCTATCCTCTAGGACCATAGCTATCACTTCCCTGTCTGTGACATTAGTAGTCTATCAGGTTTGCCTTCATATAAAACCTCTGACCTTCAGTTGCCTCAGTAATCCACACTGGTATCAAAGTTATTGTGTCCCAGGCATCCTGAAATCTCTAGAAAAATAATGGAGAGCTTCATGGTATAAGTTATGCCAAGCTTCTCTGAAAGACAATCACGGGCCTCCTTTGCCTCTCTTGCCACGGCCAAAAGACCAGTGCACAAAGTAGCCTGGTTGTAATCCTCCCTTGTTGCCTCAGTCCATACTGCTACCTCAAATTGTTTTATTGTAGGGTATGAACCTCTCGAGATGTGGAAATGGAATCAACAAGAAATAATATTTAAAAAAGAAAATGGTATAGAAAGTAAAGGAAAAAACTCAAAGATAATTCAAGTTTTAAGCAATGGAATTGTGATGCCCTAAATGCTAAATGTGAGGTCAATAGGAAATATAGGATTTAAGGGAGAAAATCAGGTCAGTTGGAGATAAGTACTGAGTATTATTGAAAAATCCAAATAAAGATATATCAAAAAATATTGATTTCTTATAGAAAGGTGGCAATGTGGGCGTTAGAAAAGAAGTCAAGACTAGGATTATAAATTTGGAAGCTGCCTTCACAGTGGCAACAGTTGAAACCATAAAAATGAATGAGATTGCCAAGAGAAAGTCTAGAGAAAAAGAGGATAAAGTAGGATAAAATGGAAGAGGATAAAGGGGAGAACCAAGAGAATGTGTTATCTCTGAAGCTAAGAGAGAAACTGTCCACTAAGTCAAGGAGAGAACTGATTAAAGGCCAATCAACTTGGAGATTAGAAGGCCAATGATCTTAGAAAACTTTGCTAGAGTGTTGGAGGCAGAAGCCAGATTTCAAATGATTGAGGAGAGTGATTACTGTGGAAGTGAAACCATGGGATATAAACATCTTTTTTCAAGAAAGGCTTTTGCTAAAAGAATTGGAAAAAAGTGATTTGATGTTAGTTAAATAGGCTACAGGGATCAAGAGAATGCTTTATTTTTTTTTTTAGCATTGGGGAGACCTAAGAGGAAGGCAGGTGGAAAGGAGCCAAAGGGAAGGGAGAGATTTTATTTATGTGTATATACACATATATATATATATATATATACACATATACACACATATATACATATACACATGTATATATACATATATATGTATACGGGTTGGGGAGATCATTGCTGAGGCAAGGTCTTAAGGAAAACTGGAGAGTGACATAGGAAAAAGACGTCAGCCATATCAAAAAGAAATTCAAAGTCATCTGTGTTACCAGAGGACAAGAAAAGAGAGTGAGTGGAGATGCTGAGAAGATATGAAGAATGGAGGAGAAGAATTAAGGGAGTTCAGGCAGAAGGGACTCAATCTTCTATGTAAAATAGGAAGCTTAGTCATCCGCAGCAAATATGGATTTGAGGAGTGATTGGATGCTGAGAAGAAGAAAAATTCTAAAATAGTCACTGTGGGGAATGTGATACGGAGGCAACAAAAGCAGAAAATAAAAAATATTGAGGGTTCAATCAAAATTGTAGCTGGTCAATCTGGAGTGAAATAATAATAGTGATGATGATGACAGTGGGGGGGGGGTGATGATGATGAGAGCTAAAATTTATATAACACTGATAATGTGCCAGGAACTGTACTAAGCCTTAAAATTATTACCCCACCTGATCCTCATCACCCCCTTGGGAGGTAGGTGCTTTTATTACCTCCATTTTACAGATGAAACTGAGGAAAAGAGAAGTTAAGTGACTTCCCCAGGGACACAAAGCTGATAAGTGTCAGAGGATGGATTTAAACTCAGGTCTTCCTGATTTCAAGTGGGTTCTCTAACCATTGCACCACTTAACTCTCTTTTCTCCAGTGATCACTAAGAGTCTTAGAAGTAACAAAGAAATTGGATGTTAGAGACTACGAGAGATTAAAATGAAAAGAATGGGACTGGAAACAGCATTGCAGAATATCAGTAAATAAATGGTACTGCCTTGGCACCCACCCACCCACCCCTCAAAAAACAACACTGCAACAACACAAGAACCACAGATTTTGTTTTCATTACCTTCTTTGTCGTCGCCTTCTATTTTTATGTAGGTTGGTAATAACAGCTCATTTCCTTGTGGAGCTTCCCGAAGTGTCCCATACACATTACCTCACATGATCCCAGCAACACCATGAGGGAAACAGCACAATAATTAGTATATTTATTTTACAATTGAGGAAACTGAGGGTTAGATAGGTATCTAATGCCACAGACCTAGTGACAGAAGCAGAATTTGAAACAGAATCACAGGATGTCAGAGTCAGATGGGACCTTGGTAACCATCTTCTGGTAATAATGTTATGGTTGTTCAGTCATTTTTAGTCATGTCCAACTCTTTGTGATCCCATTTGGGGTTTTCTTGGCAAAGATACTAGAGTGATTTCCCATTTTTCCTTCTCCAAATCATTTTAGAGATGAGGGAACTGAGGCAAATAGAGTTGAGCAACTTACCCAGGATCATACAGCTAATAAATTCCTGAGGTTAGATATGAACTCAGGAAGATGAGTCTTCCTTACTCCAGGTCCAGCATTCTATCCACTGTACCACCCACCTAGTTGCCCTATTCTGGTAATAATAGATAGCATTTATATGATTTAAGATTTAAGTTGTGCTTTACATATGCTAATTCCATTGATCCTCACCATAACCTGATAATGTAGGTGTTATTATTATCCCCATTTTACAGATAAGGAAATATAGAGGTTAAATAACTTGCCCAAAGATCACAGTGTTAGCAAGTATCTGGGATAGGCTTCAAATTCAGATCTTTGTGACTCTAAGTCTTGAGCTCTATACCCTGAACCACCTAGCCTTCCTCTCTAGTCTGTCTAAGTCTAGTCCATACCTAATCAAGAGTCTCTTTTACAAGAAGTATGACAAATGATCATCTATCTTTTATTCAAAGAATGCCAATAATGGGCAAGATACAATCAGTCCACTAAATTCACATTTATTCTGTATATATTTACATATGTACTTATTGCCACCCCCCATTAGAATGTAAGTTCCTTGTGAGTACATTTACATCCCAAAGGACTAGCACATAATTGATGTTTAATAAATACTAGTTGGGTGATTGATTGATAAGATATTTCTCATTGTCAGGAGCCTTCCTTTACATAAAATCAAAATTTGTCTCTCAATTTGTTCCAAGTTCTGTCTTTCAAGAACAAGTTGAATCCCTTTTCAATATATTATGAACATTCGAGACAATTATCACACCTAGAAAGTTGTCTCCCCATTCTCCCTCCTCCAAGTCTTCTCTTCCCTAGAACAACTATCTGTAGTTCCTTTATCAGAGGCTCATGTGGTATGAGCTTAAGAACCTTCACCATCTTGATTGACTTCTTCCTCTGGAGATTCTCCAACTTATATAAATGTCCCTGCATAAAATGTGGCATGTGGGAAACTGAACACAGTACTTCAGACTGACAGGGAATAGAGCTCAGGACTTAAGAGTCATGAAGATCTGAGAAAGGGACAGTGACACTATCACTTCTTCTACAGTGACACTATCACTTCTTCTAGAGTTATGCCTCCCAAAATAACCCAGAATCATGTTGATTTTCTTGGATCCCATCTCATACTACTGACTCATACTGAATTCCAAGCTCACTAAACTCCTCAGTCCTTTTTCAGATAAACTACCTGACTCTCAATTCAGCATTTCTTACAATATACCACATGCCCTGAACTTGAGAATTTATAGACCTTCTGTGCCTATCACCTAATAATAATAACCTCTTTCTGCAACACCTACATCCCTCAGCATTAGGAAGACCATTCAGCCCTTCCACTTTTCTAATTCACCATAGGTAAGAACAAAATTGCTCATCACTCAGTGGCAGTACAGCAATGCTTAAAGCCAACTACAAAGCACAGAGAGATAAAAGATATTCTAATCACTACATCAAATTACCAAGAAGAGTGAGTCACCAAAATATTGTAAATGCCTTAGAATATAATAAAATGGAAAGAGAATAAATGAAGAATAAGCCCATGAACTGACAATGGGGAGTAGCTCTGAGAAGATACAGTTCCCATATTAATACCTGAGAAACAAAGACCTTTCAAAAACACAAGGCAAGTTCTATTATCATCAGTACTTAAACTTAGCTGATTTAAAAGCAGTTACATTTCCAAATAAAAAAAAATAAAATCCCTACTTTTCCCTTGCCTTCCATTGCGGTAGCAGTGAAAATCATTACATAACCTAAATGTACACTGAAGCTGCCTTCTTCAAATACAATCAAGCCCCCCCTACTCTTACCCCAGTTTTTTTTTCCTCATTTCTTTCTGCAATCCAGCTACAAAACCCAAGATTATAGATGAAATTTTTCTCAGCTATCAGACAATGTTAACAGCAGATTGTGGTCTCATGCCCATTATCACTGATTGGACACTTTTAGTAGAAAATAGTTCATTTTGGCTGAGCTTCATAATTCATTCATTCTCCCAGGTACAAGATGCAGTAAGGCAGTTGGAGAAATGAAGAGGTGAATACCCTACCCTCCTTCTGTGAAGCATGTACACAAATTTTTGTTGTTGTTCAGTCATTTTTTCAGTCACGTTGGACACTTCATGACCCCATTTGGGGTTTTCTTGGCAAAGATCCTGCAGTGGTTTGCTCTTTCCTTCTCTATGTCACTTTACAGATGAGAAAACTGAGGCAAACAGGGTTAAGTGACCTGCCTAGGATCACACAGATAGTTGAACTCAGGAAGAAGAATCTTCCTGACTCCAGACCCAGCACTCGATCTACTGTGCTACCTAGCTGCCCAACTACACAAACAGTGACAATATTAACCAATGTGTGAAGAACATTCTGAGAGAGGTATGTTGTTATGGGACTACCAGTGAGAGATCCACTATTACACTCTAAAGTGAAGGAGGAAGGTTTCATAGCAAAATTGGCGTTTCAATTTCATCTTGAAAGATGGGCAGCATTTTGACAGGCAGAAATGGAGAGAACAGTTAGTCGAACAAGTAAAAACCAGCAATTCTCAATTTTCCACATGTTAATTATCCAGGCAAAATGCTGAAACCTAAGCTGGTTAATAGATTAGAAGCTCATAAAGGCAGGGATAATAACAGTTAACATGTATATTGGACCTTTTGTCTGCAACTTACTACTGGATGATCCCAGACAAGTCAAGGTTTAAAGCTTAAAGTTGTAACATCTGCAAAGCATTTTACAAATATTATCTCATTTACTCCTCACAACAACCTTAGCAGGTAGGTATTATTATGACCCTTATTTTACAGATGAAGAAACTGAGGCAGGCAGTGCTTACATGATTTCCCCAGGGTCACACAGATAGTAAATGCCTCCATTTGAACTTAGGTCTTCCTGACTCCTATTTCACTTCTTTATCTACTGCACCACCTAGACTTCTGAGAACTTAAAGAACTATGCATCCTTTAAGCTCTGTATATCTCCCAAAGCTTACATGATTTTGCACTCTGGTTCAGGGCTCTCCATAAAGTAGGCTAATTAATAAATTCATTTCCCCAGTGACTCAGTACACACATGGATAATATCTCCCTTTATAAACTCAGGACTGGAAAAGACTTTAGAGGTCATCTAATCCAACATCTTTAAGAGTTAACCCCATATTCATCTTCACGTAGAGTCTCAAGTCTTCAAGGCAACTTTCTCCAAACAAACAACCCGGTCAGTACTGGGCTAAAAGAACAGAGGAGCATAGAACTTAGGTTCATAGATCTAGAGTTGGAAAGGTCATCTAGGCCAAATTTCTTATTTGCCATATAAGAAAACTGAAACCTAGAGAAAGTAAATGATTTTCTTGGAATCAGAGAATAAGTAACAGAGAACAGGATTTGAATTCAGATCCTGTAACTCCAACCTTAGGGCTCTTTCAACCGTACCATATTGTTTTAAGCATCAAAGTGCATGGTTGGATTATGATCTTGAACTTTGCATCTGAGAACATCAGGGCCCCATCAATATAAAATTTTATTTGAAAAGTCTCTTCATTCTTATTTAGCAAAAATTTAACTCTGTTGCTATCATTAGTAACGAAAACTTTCATTTTAAAGAAGTGCTACCTTTACTATTGATGACTCCTTTTCTGTTTTTGTTTGACTTTGTGCCTCAGGAAAGATTAGGTTTGGGGAAGGGTCAGGAAGGAAAGGAGGCAGGTAAGAAAGAAGCGATTTCATTCTCAAGGAATAGCAGCTTGGGATTCCTCCAATAAATACTTAGCCCTTTGTAATGACAGGATGATTCCTAGGAATCCCAGATCATCCTGAGTCATTAGACATAAGTGCCAGGCTTCAATGACAGGAGAAATGGGCTGGTAATGAAATTATCCAAC
This sequence comes from Notamacropus eugenii, assembly GCF_028372415.1. NCBI lineage: Eukaryota > Metazoa > Chordata > Mammalia > Diprotodontia > Macropodidae > Notamacropus > Notamacropus eugenii. The sequence continues at coordinate 183,427,941 of NC_092872.1, read as the reverse complement.
ACTCAGAATGTCAACCCCTGACAGCATAGGGCTATCAGTCACTGATTACACAAAGCATTAATAACACACTGCTCTCCCTTCCCATTGACAAAGGTGGCAACAGGAATAGCAAATAGCCTGGAATGGATCAGAGTGGGACACAAAAATTTATTAAAACTGAGAAACGGTAAAAAAAAAAAAATAACCCCCTTTTCACCTTTAAGCTTAAAAGGTTCAATCCTGCTCTATCTTTGTAATGGTTTAACTATATGATTACCAGCCCCTTTTGCTAAGGCACATTGATTGAAGGCTTTCATTGTAGACCATAATCAAATGCTAGTGGACTTTTTATTAATGTGGATCCTAAAACTGAGATATGAAGAGCCACTACCAAGTTCTGTGACCAACTCAAACCAGTCTACTATATCTTCTGGAAGTTTTCAAGAAAACAAATTTCAGAAGTCACAATTTATTCTACCACACAGATCCATGAAGAAACAATAATCCATTCAAAGATCCAAGTATTTTCTTAAGAGAAAGGGTCATAGGAGCATATATTTAAAGATGAAAAGGACCTAAAAACAATCTACTCCAATCACTTTCACTTTATAGATGAAAAAAATGAGGTCCAAAGAAGTTACATGATTTGCCCAAGATCACATAGGTAGCTGCAGAACCAAGACTCAAGGAAAGGTTAGAGAATTGGCACAGGATTTTAAAATCATAAAAGATTTTAGAGATCAAATGATCCAAAACCCTCATGTTTCAAATGAAGAAACTAAAGCTGGGAGATGGAATAAAACTATCGCAAGATTACCAAGGAAGTAAGTGGAAGAGCTGAATTCAAAACCAGGCTGCCTGATTCCAATTCACATGGTCTGTCATGAGGAAGGACACAGTGAGTTTGATTAACAATTGGAAAACTCATAGCACATAATAGAAAACTGGGCCCAGTGGCTGAGAGTATAGTAGAGCCTGCTAAAAGAAAAGAGAGAGTGTTTGCTACAGATTTGATGAACATGCAGGAAGGAAAACACATCTGTCATGCAAAATAGTCTCGCTCCAGGTTCCAGGCAGCACCAAGGAGAACTACTACAGGGGTTTATCATTTGGAAAAGGTCTGTTCATTTTACCATTGAAGCTTCTATCTTCAATGATACAGAGAACTCTAGAGGTAGGAGGCAACTTAGAAATCATCTATTTAGATGCTCCCTTCCATTTTACAGAGGACACTGGGGTTGATAAAGGAAAAAAGAACATCCAAAAGGTCACTCAGGTAGTAAGTAGCAGAACAAACATTTGAATTCAGGTTCTTTGATTCCAAATCTAGTGCCCTTTACACTACATCACCCATGCCTCCATTTCTCAAGTGAGCATCTCTAGATTTTAAAAAAACTCAGTCATTCCTGTGATAATCAGATCCAGAGCTAGATATAAACTTAGAGATCATGAGTCCAACAACCTCCTCATCCTCCACGAGTTCACCAAGATTACACAGACAATGAGTAGCACAACTTATATCAAAATCTATGTCATTAGATTCCACTGTTCTTCCTGCTACATCAAAGATTAGAGGATGCTCCATTTCCTGGTGGAAGTGGAAGCAGCTTCACCTACACACGAAGTCTAGGTGTTATTTTTGTCTACTAGGACCTCTGGGAAAGCATGAGGCTTCAGTCTAGAGGTTTAGGTCCACTCTGAGTTTGGGATTATCCAGTTTTTTGAAGGTGGAGCCCATTCCTCTTTATCAGAATTATCCTACTCTCTGATCCAGACCCTTCTGGGAACAGAGGCAATATGTACAGCTGGAGCAGGGTGAGTACCCTTGTTGGATAAGAAGGTGATTCTAGTTGAGGGGAAGGGATTTAAAAAAAAAAACAAATGCAGATTTGTATGATTTCCCCAATTGTCTCCTTTGATTCCCCATCCATCCCTCTCATTAAAACCATGATGAATGGATCTGTTTTAACAATGACAAGGTCTCCTAGAGCTTTTCAGCTTTCCTCATATGAGTGCCTGCAGGAGGATTGCTCCATTCTAACAGAGATCACACTTCAGGCCCTGGCTCTCACTGAGACTTGGCTTCTCATACTGATGGCAGATGCTTCAATCCTGATCATTCTGGTTTTGTGACAAAAAATGTCTGAGTCCATCACCCCTGGAAGGTCAACAAGTTTCCTGGGAAATGATTCATGTTCCACTTCAGAGAGCTATAATAGAATGTGCTAGGTGGGATGTGCTGACCTATTCTGAGGCCACTACCACACTGAGGGCAGCAGTAGGGTTTCAAATCATGTTTCTCCTCTAGGGAAGGCTGGCCAGAAATGTGACAAGGGAGAAAAGAGCATTTACTACTGCTGTTGATTTTATTTTGTTTTTGAGTCCTGAAATAACAAACTACCAAGGGCCCACAGGCCATTGATGGGCCTCGTGAGTAGCATGATTCCAAGGAATAATAAGAGCAATCATATGGCCAACCAGGACTTATTGAATGACTACTGTGTGTCCAGCCACATTGTAGGGCCATGGTTAAAAACAAAAGAATGAGAAAATGCTTTTCTTTTTTCTCAAAGAGCCCACAATCTAGGTGGGAAGACAAGACATAGGAAAAAGGAACTAATCATCATTTATACTAGATTAAGTGGTGCTAATCAAGTGCAAAGCAAACTAAGGTGAGAAAATCGTAGAATCTCAGAAGAGAAAGAAATTTCAGAATCCATCTAATTTAAACCATGCATGACTAAGTATCCCTTCTACAATAGATACTCCTAGGGAGTGCTTACTGAGCTTCTTCCAGAAGACCTAAGATGAATTAAATCACCTCCTGAGCTACCCTACTCCACATTTTAGATAGTTCAGGTTTATTATCTTTTTTGGATATTGTTTGTTTCTACACGTCACTGTCATTTCCCAACAAATACCTTACTGCCACCACCCCCAGTCCTTAATAACAAAGAATAAAAAATTAGGGAAGAAGGCACAAGCAAAATTAACCATCACATCAATAAATATTGATCCTATATGTAGCGCTGCACATCCATAGACCCCTCCCCATCTCTGCAACTGACAAATAAGGTGTTTTCTCATATTTCTTCTTCAGGGTCAAGTTTGATATCATTCTAATTACACAGCATTCAGTTTTAAATTACTGTTGTTCTTTCCATTTACACTGTTGTCATAATTGAGTATAGTTTTCTGGTTCTGATTATTTGGATAGCTCTAATTGTTAGGAGATGATGTTTGGGTTTTGTTGGGTTTTTTTAACATAAAATCTAAATATACTTTTCTGCAACTTCCATCCATTTCATCCATATCTGTCTTCTGGATCCAAGCACAAATCTAATCCCTTTTCTGTTTTATAGCCTTTCAAATATTTGAAGACAATCATCATGTCCTATTCTAAGCCATCCCTCAGACAAAACATTCCCAGTTTCTACAGTCAAGTTTAAGACCGCATGTTCTACATCATTCTGGTGAATTTGGTGCCCATCACTGAATACGGTATACTTGATATGGTCTGATCAAAATAACAATTGATTACCTGCCTCATTATACATGCTTTCCTTTTTATAACTCAGCTTTGGATAATAGGTCACGCCACTAACTCACATGGAGCTTGAAGTCCACCAAAATCTCCAGACCATTGTCACAAGTTCTGTTAATGATTCCTTTATCTTACACTTTTGAAGTTAATTTTTGAACCTTAGTGTAGAACTTTAACACTAATCCCTGTTAAATGTCATCACATTTTAATGATTTTAACATCACAGACTTTCAATATCTTCTTGGATCCAAACTAGCATCTAAAACTTTAAATCACTCTCCCCAGGTTCACCTTATGTGCACTTGACAAACAGGGGCCACTCCACTATAGATCTCACTGCTCTTAGGCCTAATGATTCAACTATTCTGGTTCTATCTAACCATACCATAATCTAGACTATATTTCTTCACGTTTCCTATGAGATAAGAGCTATATGAAAATCTAAGTATGTATCAGCAGCATCCCCCTAAATGAACAGTCTGGTTACCCTATCTAAAGAAGAAGTAATAAATATGAGCTATTTATTATAAATAAAGTCAGATCTACTTTTAGTAATCCTTATTTCCTTTCCTGAACTCTCACAAAACCATTCTTTTAAAAATCTTTTCTAGATCAGTGTAGGTAAGGATAGTTTGAGGAGGTCAAATTGAAATGAATTGTGAATAATATTATTTGCAATAAAACATAAAATTAAATACTGTTACTCAGTATCTTTTCCAGAGTAGCAGCAAGTAATGACATAAAGAGAAGGTCAAATATTGCTGAAAAGAAGGATCAGGTTGTGCTGAGAAGAGTTAGTGTTAAGACCCCAAGTCATATCTCTCTCCACATTTCCCCAAGACCTACTAGCCTACCATTCACCTTTCCTTCAGGCCCTACCTACCCTACAATGCTTCTGAGGGATGGTTAGCTTCTCTGTGGCTTTTTGTTTTAAATCCAAACTTAGCTTTTTTCTAAAATAAACTTGAGTCTGCTCCACTCAACTAGGTATCAAAGAGGAACTCCTATTTTTATCTCCCTCCAGGCTCACCATCTCTTGTGCATCTCTCTGTGTTTTCAGCCTGATTCCATTCCAAGGCAGAAATGTAATCCCTGTGGTTTCAGCAAAGGACTTCAAACACTGATTCTGTTATGGAAAAAGGTGTGAAAAATATGATTATTTGCTCTGGCCACGGCAGCTTATGGATACCTGATTTGGAATGAACTTCAATTTTCCCAAGGCAGAATCCTGAGAGCTTAGGATGAATAACAGGGATGTGGCAACAAATGTATTTGCCTGCTCATGGATGAGAAGAGAAAGAAGAGGAAAATGAAGATTCAACCTCAGCACTTAGAAGGCTGGCCCTGAACATTCCTCTCCAGTCAATGGGGAAAAGGATATCACCAAAGAGGTGTGCCCAGACCATTTGTCTTGTCAAGTATCACATACTCAAGATGCTGTGGTAAACCTCAAAAGCTGAGCTTGATTTAAATAATGCATATGATTTGAATGTTGATCCAAAATCACAATATTGGTTACAGACAGACACATCAGTCACACAACACAGTCAGATAATCAACATTTATTAAGAAACTATTATATACTAGATCTTCTGCTAAGTACTAGGGATACAAAGGCACGTCCCTGCCTTCAAGAAGCCCACAATCTAATGGGGGAGACAACATGTAAAAAAAAAAAAAAACTATGTACAAACAAACTATATAGAGGATAAGTTGGAAATAATCAACAGAGGCAAGGCACTAGAATTATGTTGCTGTTCGGTCATTTCAGTCACATGTGACTCGATCAAGAAAGGTTTCCTGTAGAGGATGAGATTTTGAATGGGACTTGAAAGAAGCCAGGAGGCAGAGATGAGGAAGGAGAACATTCCAGGCATAGGGGACAGCTAGTGAAAATACCTAAAGCAGATAGATGGAGTGATTTGTTCATATAAAAATCAATGTGCAACCCCTCAACTTACCTGTATAGAAAAAAAATTGAGGGGTTACACATTGGTTTTTATATGAGCAAGATGATTAGCATACAAATCCTACAAAGACATCATTAAAATCATTGGAAATTTTATAAGAACTAAGTCATAGTTCCATTTTTTAAAGAATTGATGAATAGAAGTTTTCATAGAATGATTTTTCAGATATTTACATATTGGTATCTAATGGTACTAATCTCTAGGGCAGGGTGAAGAGGGAAGAAAAAAATGGAAGGCAAAAAAATTTACATGATAATTCTGTTGTATACTTGGAAAGAATAGTTTGTTTTGCATGGTGGATTTCCAGTTTCATCAAACTTTTTATTTGTTCTTCTATGTTGTGAAAGTGATTGCTTCATAGCAAGGAGACCAGGGTCACTGCATTGAAGGTGGAAGTGTACAAGATGTAAGAAAACTGGAAGTTGAGTGAAGATTATTAAGGACTTTCAATGCCAAACACAAATTTTTGTGTTTTATCCTAGAAGTGATAGAGAGTCACTAAAGTTTATTGAGAAGGAGAGTGTCATGGTCGGATCTGTGCTTTGGGAAGATCATTTTTGACAGTTGAATGGAGAATGGCCTCAAGTGGGGAGAAACATGTCCAGGAAACCAACCAGCAGCGTATTACAATAGCCTAGGCATGTGTTGATGAAGGCCTATACCAGGGTTACCACAAGAACATAAGAGTTGGCAATAGAACATTTTAGATTTTAATTCTTTATCCACTACTTAACCTCTCATCATTTAATATTTAACCTCTCTATAATTCAGTTTGCTCATCCACAATATAGGGTAAAATGATGTAATGTGTACTTGAAGGACCCTAAGGTTCTCTTTAGATCAAAAGGTGAATAGTCCTATGATTCTAATTCAGAGACTTTGATGTGCTGCACTTGGATCCCCAGTACATTCCTAAATAGCAGCTGAATCGTTTAGAGGGCTGCCATCTATCTATTCAGTTCCACAGATACTTGTCAAATACCCACCATAAACATTCAGCACTATACCAGGAATTTCAGCAGGGAGAACATCAACAACATGAAGAAGAGACCTTCTATAGCAAATGTGCTTCACAGGAAGCCAGGGACTCTAGGAGACACAAGTGATGAGGAAATGCATTGTAGGTATGAAGGACAGCCTATATATGCAAGGCACAGGCGAGAGATTGAAAGTTATAAATGGGAAACAAGAAATAGGCCAGTCTGGCTGGAATTTAGAATGAGTTAGACAGAATACTGTGTGAATAGTCAGGAAAGAGAGGTTGGAGTCAGACTGTGAAGGGGCTTAAATATCAAACAGAGAATTTATATTTGATCCTAGAAGCAAGAGGGGACCAATGAAGCCTCCTAAGCAGGGTTTGAAATAGTCAGACGTGCTTTGGGAATATCATCTTGGGAGCTTTATGTAGGATAGATAGGAAAAGAAAGATTAATTAGCAGGGTAAGAATCCAGACAAGAGCTAACAAGGTTCTGAACTAAGGTAGTGGCAGGGGGAGCACACAGAAGGGAAAGGACACAAAAGACACTGTAGATATAGAATCGAAAGGACAGCTACTGATTATGTGCAGCAGGGGGAGGGGTATGATTTAGTCTTGACAAATCCATCATATGTAACATGAATATGTTTGATTACTTTCCATAAAATTCTGATCTCTTAAAGATTAATATTTTTGTGCTGTGTTAAAGAAAGGGTGTTGAATTTTACTTGTGTTACTAAATATTTTGCTTAATGTTTTTAATATAATAATTTCTTCCCATTCTTAAGAAGGGGAGCTAGATGAGGCAATCTGTTATAGTCCTTTCTGGCTCCAAGTTTTATAACTCTATTAATGTCAACAATAACAAAAATAAAATTAACTAAAATTAATTTAATTTAAAAATTAAAATAAAAAACCACTAAAACAAAAAAGGAAAGGGAAATTCACTTTTTCATGACTTCTCAAACATCCGACTTTAGTTCTTATTTCTATGGCACTGGTTCCAACCTGGCTACAGGTGCATCTGACAGTCGCAAAACAATGGCGAGATAAAATGAAAGGAGGTCAATAGAAAAGCACCTGATGTTACTCCTTGGCTTTAGTAGCTTAGCTCTCAGGAGTTTGCCTTTAGGAACAGCCCAACTCCACTTGACCACAAACATCCTCCCCTTTTCATGTATGTCTTGGTCAAGATTATTCCCTAAATCTCCCTTTAACTAACTCTGACTACTCTATCTCCATCCCTTCACAAAATCCTCCAAATCTGTCATGAATAAAAGGTGTGCTCTGAGTTGTATCTCTAATTGTAGAATTGGATTACACTGCCCGTCTTTTTCCTATCTTTCCTAATCCTCCTGGGACTCAAAATAGTTCATTTACCAGACAGTTATCAAGACGTAGAAGGTTTCATCTTTTCTAGATGAAAACTGGAACAAAGAAAAAGTGATAAGATGTGGTTTTGAGGATTAACTACTAACTTGACCCTGGTCAAGTCTTGTTCCTCAGTAAACCTCAGTTTTTCCACCTATAAAAGCAAAAAGTATGGTCTAAATAATCGCAAAAGTTCCTACCCAGCTCTACAATTCTGTCATTTCGATTAGAATAAGGAACTCAAAAAAACCATGTCATATGAAGACTGGTTGAAGGATCTGGGGATTTTCAGCCTAAGAAAAGACTTGGTAGGGACACAGAATCATAAAAATCATGGGATTTAGAAGTGAAGGAAGCTTTGAACTGATCCTTATCTTTAAAGTTTTGACAGTTTTCATACCGAAGAGAAATTAGACTTGTTCTACTTGGACCCAGAGGACAGAATGTGGAACAATGGGTGAAAGATATAAGGAAGCAGATTTCAATTCAATCTAAAAAGAACATATTCACTAGTAGAACTGCCTTAGAATGTAGCAGACTGTCTCCCAAGGCAGTGAGCTTCCCTTCACTGAAGGCATTCAAGATTCCATTGATGTCATCAGACCTTAGTAGTCAACATGAACATCCCCTATCCAGCAGGCAAAATAAATTCTCTCAAGCACAAGTATGATTATGTCACTTCTCAGTTCAAGAATCTTCTGTGGGACCCTATCCACAGACTTAAATTGGCCTTTATAACTGCACCTGACTATGACTGAGACAGAACAAGTGTACAAGCTGTGTGATCCTGGGCAAGTCACTCAACCCAGTTTGCCACAGTTCATGATTTGTAAAAACGAACCGGAGAAGGAAATGGCAAACCACTCCAGTTTCTCTACCAGGAAAACCCCAAATGCCGGGTCATAGTCAAACACAACTGAAAAATGACTTATCAACAACAAAAAACAAGTATAATCCCTTTTCCATGTGACAGCCCTTGAAATATTTGTAGGTAGCTAACATATTGTCCTACATTGTCTCTTCTCCCAGCTGAACGTTGCCATTTTCTTCAGCAACTCCTCATGTGGCATGGGGAGGCCATCTCTAGTCATCCTGATGTATATCTTACCACTGGACCAAAGCGCTCCAGAGGAGAGATCGAGGCTGGTGACTTTGCACAGCCCTCCCTCACTTAAATCCAATTCATTTGCAAGTCACGGGATCACCTTTCTGATGTGAGTAGCATGTTCTGCCCCACTAAGGACCCAAGTGGCCAGTTCCAGTTGGGCAAAGCAGTTCCTCCCCCCTCCACCCCTTCTTCCTTCCTTCCTTCCCTTCCCTACCATTCCCTGGATTTTTCTCCATCTCATCCTGTGATGCTGCCACTGCATCCCGGGCCATATCCAGTTGTCCTGATCTATATCTTTCCACTGGACTCAGAAGGTTCTGAGGGAGAAGAGTGAGGCTGGAAACTTTGCACAGCACTTCCTCACTTAAACTCTATTTATTTGCAAGTCATGACCTCTCCTTCCTGATGTCATGGCGCTCTTTGAGAATGAGGGACAAACAATAAGCTATGAGTGGTAGTAGCTGCCTTATTGGGGTCCCAACTGGCCAGTTCCAGTTGGGCAACACAACTCCTCCTTCCCTCCCTTCTTCCTTCTTTCCTTCCTTCCTTCCTTTTGCCCTTTCCTCCCCTCCTCTCCCTCTGTCCACATAGGATATCATACCCTTACCTCCACCTATTCTACCCAAAGGAATACAAATTTTGATTACTGAATCTTCCCATGATATTTTGGGGGTTAAGGGCTAGATTTCTTTCTTAAGGACCATGTATTAAACCCAATTCGCTCTGGTTCTCATTGATTGACCAACAATAGATACCAGCCCAAGTCCCTCTCAGTGGTCATTGTTTGAACCCTGGTTGACTCAGAGTAAATAGCAATTGTTTCTGTTTTGGCCAGAATCCTGAAGGTCTTTCCCAGATTGATTTTTTTTTTAACTGGGTAAAAGAGGAAATTTTTTGTCTTATTTCTTATCTAGCCTTAATCGCTGAATGGCATTGCCTCGGTCAAACTGAGACCTGGGAAAGACTTTTGCTTATAAAAGCTCCCACTGCATCCAGGGCCACGTCCAGTCATCCTGATTTATATCTTGCCACTGGACCCATATGGCTCCAGAGAGGAGAGTGAGGCTAGTGACTCTGCATAGCCCTCCCTCAGACAAATCTAATTCATTTGCAAGTCACGGCATCACCTTCCTGATGCCATGATCCTCTTCAGTTCAATATAAAATCACTCCTTGAACCACTCCTTGAAAATGTTGTAGAGGAGATTCATGCCTTGGGTAGGAATTAGATTAGATTATTGCTATTGTCTTTCAGCTCTAAGATTCTGTGTTCACATTGAGATTTGAACTCATAAACCAGGAATTTTTTTCCTCTCCAGGTTTAGGCTAGATCTCCCCTTCTCTCAGAAGCTTTCCTGTCTCCATCTCTATCTCTGAGAGTTAAAAAGAGAGACAGACAGACAGGCAGGCAGACAGATGGAGACAGAGAGATGGATTCCTTATGTTTAAAACCTTTAATTCTCATTGGAAGACTAAATAGTTTCTTCCATTTTTCTTTTGTTTCCCATTCCCTTCCCCTCTCCTTTCTTTCCCTTCCCCTTTTCCCTAATTTCTTCCTTCTTGTCATTCCTTTCATCCTCCCTCTCTTCATTATTTCTTCTCTTCCTCCTTCCCTCCCTCCCTTCTTTTCCTTTTTCTTCCTCTCTCAGTCTCTCCTCTCTATGTCTCCTTGTTCTTCTCCCTCCCTCTCCAGCGGAAGGTTCTGGAACAATAACTAAATGCTCTAATTTATGCTCCTTACGTTGTCTCTTCAGCACTGTTTTCTGTAATTTATAGGGAATACTGTCAGTTGCCACATTGGATTATTTAGTGCTGTGAAGTGCTCAGCTATAGTCTGGATGCTGATGCTTTGTGGGAAGAGAATGAGGGAGGAAAATGTATTATATTATACCTGTATGGTATCTATCTTCCTTGTTGTGAGAGAGAAACCCCTAGAAGGCTGAGTCATGGAAGAGAATTATGGAGGAGCTGACTATGATCAGATCAGCAAAGACTTTCCAAACAATTAGGAAGAAACAGCAGGGGGAGGGTGTTCGGGGGGAGAGAAAGTCCTTAAGCAGTAAGCAGAGATAGGAACTGTTAGATCTTCCCTACTAAGAGGAAAGCACTAGACAAGAAAGAGCCTATGTGATGTAGGGAGCTGATGTGTTTATCTGCTGCTACCTTTACTAGCTTGGGAAGGAAAAGAAATAGGGAGGGAGGGAAATGGAGTGATAGAAGAAAAAGCAGAGAAATGGGAAGAAAGGAAAAATGAGGATGAAGTCAAGGATAAGGTGTGTGGCAGAGGGTCTGGATAAACACAGATTGAGGAACTCACCAAATGCTCCTGCTATATACTAATATGTCTATATTTCAGGACAAATTGGCAAAGCACTTTATAACCAAAGATATTCTTGGAGAAGGAATGATGCTAAGATCACTGTTTCCATTTTTATTGGTAGGATTAACCAAAGCATGAAAAAAGGTTACTATCCTGACCCAGGCCCTCTTAAAAGGCTGAGCACAGCCACAGAACTAGAATGATATTTTATACATTTGCTATTGCTTGAAGAGTTCTGACTCTCCCATACAGCTGCTACAGCTCACACTTGTTCCTTCCTGGGTCCCTTACTGTCTCTGACCATGTCTTCTTGGTCTCCTTTGCTAAATCATCATCTTGGTCTTATCTTCTATCAATGGGTAGCCTAAGGTTTTGTTCTGAAACTTCTCTCTCCCCAGTCTCCTTTTTTATCTTATCATTTCCCATAGGTTCAACTATCATGCAGATGAGTTTCATGATACCCATAGGTATCATGCAGATGAGTTTCAAATCCCTATATGTCTCCATCTCTCTACTGTTCCAATTCTATATCACCAAATTGCTGCTGGACATGGTTATCTGAATGACCCATAGGCCAAACTCAACATGCCATAAATAGAATTCATTATCCTTCACCCAAAAACCAGTCCTCTGTGCTATTCCTCCCCTCTACCCTGTATCCCACTCACTAGCTGTGTGACCTTGGGCAAGTCACTGAACCCCAATTACCTCATCCTGGGTCATCGCCAGTCATCCTGATGAATATCTGGTCACTGGATTCAGATGGCTCTGGAGGAGAAGTGAGGCTAGTGACCTGCACAGCCTTCGCTCACTCAAAACAAAGTCAAGTGTAAGTCATGTCATTATTTCTCTGATGGCATGGTCTTCTTTGGCAACAAAGGATGAACACATACACTCTGTATCCCATCAGTGACCAAGTCTTATCAATTCTACTTCCACTGGAGGAAGGAGTAAGGCAGGTGAATTTGCATAGCCCTCCCTCACTCAAATCTAATTCATTTGCAAGCCATGTCATCACCTTCCTGATTTGAATAGTATGCTACTACACTGGGGACCCAATTGACCAGCTTCAATTGAACAAAGCAGCTTCTGCCTCCTTTCTTCCTTCTTTCCTTCATTCATTCCCTTCCCTTCCTTAACCTTCCTTTCCCTGGATTTGGCTCTATCTCATCCTATAATGCTGCCACTGGATCCAGGGCCATCTCCAGTTGTCCTGATCTATCTGTCTTTTATCTGTTACCTCTTCTCAGGTAATTTCATTCAATTCAATAAATTTTCCAAAGTCCCTACCATGTGCAAGGCATTATGCTAAGCAATGAGGATACAAATAAGAAAGATATTCCCTGCGCTCAAAGAGCTTACATGGGAGAAGATGACACCTAAAATGAAGCTGGAAAGTAAGGAGGAGAGTAGGGACTAGCAAGAACCTTGTGGAGGGTATAATGTTCTATGGAGTAGAAACCAAGCAGAGCCACTACTGAAAAATGGAGAGCTACCTGCAAATTTCTGAGCCTTCTATAAAAGAAAGCCATTGGGAGGAGTCTATTGCTCTACCCTCCAATCAAAGGGGAGAGGTAACTGAGGGAGTAGAGAAGGTACTGAGTATCAAAAACTGAATCAAGCTGCATGATGATAAAATTTCAGGTGATCACTTTATCCTGGAGGAAGCATGATGTTCCATGGGGTGGAAACCAAGCAAAACCATAGAGGGAAAATAGTATAGCACCTCATGCCCAGACTATTGTGATAATATCCTTCTGATTGGTATCCTTGCCTCTAGTCTTTCTCCTCTCCAATCCACTCTCCACATAGCTACCAAATTGAAATTCCTAAAGCACAGGTTTAACCATGCCACACCTCTGCTCAAGAAGTCTGTGCTCTATGAGCAAAGCAGAACTGAAATAGATCCAAAAAAATGCAAGATGTGCAAGTGCAGAGAATCAACCCCAAAAGTTCACATGGGCTATTTGTGCCTGACCTGTGGACGAACATTCCAAGCTCATATTGATCTGATCAGCCATAGTTGGACACACTGAAACTTGGCTCTAGCATAGTGATGTCATTTTGGTCCTCTTCGAGAATGAAGGACAACAAGCAGTGGCTCCCTACTGCTTCAAGAATAAATTACAAACTCTTGGAGTTACTTTGAAGATATTTTGAATTTATGTAATCTGTGTGCATGTCATTTCTTTCCCTGCCTGTAAACTCCTCAAGAGTGAAGGTTATTTGATTTTTTCTTTCATAAGATCATAGATTGGAAGTTGGAAGGGACCTCAGAAGTAATCTAATCCAACTTTTTCAATTTGCAGATGAGGAAACTGAGGCTTAGAGATGTTAAGTAACTTGACCATGGTCACACAGGTAGTATGTGGCAGAACCCAGATTTGAAGACAGGGCATTTGAAACTAAAAGCAGTGGAATCACTGTTCTACCACATTGTACATTAATGTTTGCATAACTGAACTGAATTCATAAAAACTGTACCACAAGAATGTTAAAATATTTTAGAAGAAGAAAAACACAGGACATACCAAGTCATCAACCATTTATTAAGTTCCTGCTATATATGACGGTGCTATACCAAATTCTGGGGATACAAAGGAAAATAAAAACAGCCTCTGCCTTCAAGAGGCTTGCCATATAATGAGAGTCGACAACATGCAATTATATACAAGATAGAGTGAAGGATAGAGTGAAGATAATCTCTGAGAGAAGGTATTAACATCAAGAAGGACCAAAAAAATATTTCTTGCAGAAAGTTGGCCTTGAGCTAAGACCTGAGGGAAGACAAGAGGAGAGGAGGAAGTATAAGGACTATGAAGGAGGCTCGCAATCAACAGATCATAGAGTACAGAGCAAGGTGTAAGAAGCCTGGAAAGGCTCATGAAGGGCTTTAAAGGTATTATAATGACTCCTATCATCCTTTCTCAGACCTTAAGAAGACTAACACACATACATAGTAGAGCCTTCAAACATGCTCCAATCCCATGAAAAATTTCATAGGATCTTAGAAGCCCACATTCGAAAAGGATTCAGAAACTATCTAATCCAACACTTATCTGAAACATAAATTCCCTTTATGCCTCAGTAAATGGCCACTGAGTCTCTTCCCCTCTTACTATGGTAACCTTATTACCTACAGATGTAGCTCATTCCATTTTCAGACAGCTTAATTGTTAGGAACTTAAATTTAGCAGAAATATTTCTCTCTGTAACTTCCACTGTCCTTGCTTCTGCTTTCTGGGATAAAACAGAGTAAGTCTATTTCCTCTTCATGCTCAGTAAATACCTTCCTTTGGTCAGACTAAACAAGTTTTAGTGCTCCAAGTCATGCTGTCCATGATATGCTTTCATGTTCTCTCACCAATATGGTCACCATACTGAACACATCAATGTCCTAGTAAAATGCGGTATACAGAACTGAACAGCAGAAGACCCAGCCTATGGTCTGAAGAAGGAAGAGTACGGTGAGATTATCTTCCCTCATTCTGGGTACTGGATCTCTGGGAGTACACCAAAGCTTCAAAATTGGAGGAAGGGGCACAGAAAAAAATGTTTTTGAAGATACCAATCCATCATTAAGCCAGCAAGCCCCAGCTGAAGAATTATAGGAAATCAAGGGGAAAGGATAGAGACGTGGTTGGTTGAAGACAATGATGTCATTATGGGGAAAGTTAGTACCGTTAAGAGAGAGCACATAACAAACTGCTACAGTATAAATGCAATTTATGTGGACTATAATGTTCTCAATTTATCCGCATAAATGAAGGTAAAACTACACCTCGCCTGACAGGTGCTGGTTCTTCCTTATCATTAGTAATGATAAATTCCACACTGGGGCACCAGTTCCTGTAGATAACTTCTCATTTCTACATAGCTAAGGTTAGTCACATTCAAACCACAATTTGCTCAGCTTGTCAAATATGAAAGCCTTCCAGAAATGGTTTCTCCGTTTCTCCATATTTCCCCCCCAAAAAAGTTTCCTTTTTCTTCATTATCTCCATTTCTGACCCCTGACCATGGTTCCCCTCCATTTCTCCATTCTAGCTGTAAGACAAGGACTGGGGCAAAGGCAGCGTATCTCTGGATTAGATGGATGGATCAGAGAGGGGAGAGAATTGGGACAAGGAGTCAGCAACCTAGAGTTAAAGGCCAACTCTAGCCATCCAGACCATGAGCTAATAATTGTGCTTACATTTACATAAAATTGTTTTAAAACTTTATTTTAAAATGTAAAAAACCATGCTTCGCAGGGGGCCCTATAAAAACAGGCAGCAGATAGTGTATTGTCTGAGTTAGGAGCTTATTGCAATAACCCCAACCAGAGGAGATGTGTCTAAATACAACAGTTTCAGTGTGAGTGGAAAGGACAAATACACACACACCCCCAAAAAATAAATAAATAAAGCAATTTCCCTCTCCTTCTGAAGGAGGAGCACAGGCAGGAAGGAAGAGTCCCAGAAAGGAAGCAGGTCAGGCTATAGGAATAAGACAGACACTCTGCTAGAGATACTGACCAAAGCTGCAATGAAAGTAGAAAATGGAACCATATAAATCTGTAATTGTGAGCAAGGCTAGAACAAATCCAGAAATGGTATCCTCGTAGCCTGATCTCATTACCTGCTTAAAATCATAACTTTTACATGCTCCTTTTTTACCTAGTTTCTAGGGCATTTGGGGCTGAGCTAATAGTACCAGTTTTTAAAAGGGGCAGGGCAGGAATGAAAAGAAACCAGTGATGGGAGGGAAAAACAAATTTTTTTATTTCTTTTGAATGCTTTCACCATAGAATTCTGTCCCCTGTTACAGGAGGTCATAATAACCATGGAATAATTGGAAAAGAACATTAGATTAAGAATCAAGAGACCTGGGTTCTATTCCTGACTCTGGCACTAACTTTGGGGAAATGGACAGACTTGGAGTCAGGAAAATCTGGATTTCCAATTCCGCCTCCTTTACTACCTGCATCATCCTAAGCAAACTATTTTATCTTCCAGAGCCTCAGTTTCCTCATCTATAAAATAGTGTTACACATGGGTTTTGAACACGACCGTGGTGGGAATTTGTTTTGTTGGACTATGAATATTTGTTATGACTTTTTTCATTTTTAAAAGTTTCCGATTGGGGGCACATTGGGAGGCATAAATAATAAATGCAAAAAATTAAATAGACTGCAAAAAGAGAACTGAAAAATAAACAAGAAATAAACACAATAAAATAGGGTTAAGAATAGTACTCATCTTGCGGACTTGTGCTGAGGATCTAATAAGATAATAAATGTCAAGCACTTTGCAAATCTTACAGCTATCATCACCATCATCATTACTATTATATGACATGGGATAAGTCACTCCAAGTCAATGGGTCTGTGTTGCCTCATCCCACAATGATTTCTCCCTTCTCTTACTTCTTGTAGCTTTATAATCTGTCCCCAATATTAGTAATAAAGTAATCGTCATTGCTTCATGTGAGCCTCACTTTACCAACTAGAGCATGAGCTCCTGAGGGCACAGAACAGGGTTTTCTTCTCTTATCTCCCCATGGCATCGGGGGCATGGATGAAAAGGAATAGAGTACTTGTTTAAGGGAACTGAAGAAATTTTATCACTCCTTCTTCAGTTTCTCCCTAAAATCAAAGTGTTGATTTGGACCAATCCATGGCTGTTCGTATTGAAATGAAACACAATGAGGAGGCAGCGGGTTGCAGGTATGTGTATGGCCTTCATTGCTTGGTTTTATAAAAATAGATAAATCTTGGGGACTAAGAATCCCAGTACTGGGAGCACTCTTATTCTTGAATACATTTCTTCACCCAAGTCAATATCTCTGGGGCTAGCAGCAGAACAGGCAAAAATATAACAAGATCTGTCAGTCACATATATGCACATAGGCATGCAAAATAAGTCCTAGGTTCAAGATAAATAAAATCCAATCTACAAATTCAGGAAATGAGCTGCCTATATCAGTGAGAAACTGTAAAGTTCTATAAGGGAGAAGGGAGAGGAGAAAGCAAGGCCACTCACTGGTTATGTGTACTCTGATTGGGTCTTGGGGGAAAGGAGAATAGAGTCTTCCATCACTGCCTTTAAAATCGAGATTCCCAAGAAACTTAGGTAGAACAGTCATTGTGCTTGGGGGCAAATTCACTTCATTCAATCACTCCAAAATAATTTCTGTCGAGGCCCTATTATATCAATGACCTCTGCTGCACACAACCAATAATGGATGATTCTATGCAATGCTACTTACACAGAAAATATAGGAAAGATACTCAGATTTGGGTGCTGGTGTAGAGGGGAAATACTAAGCTCAAAGTTACTCTTTGTTGTTTGTCCTTCATTCTCAAAGGGGACCATGACATCAGGAAGGTGATACGATGACCTGAAAGTGAATGAGATTTAAGTCAGGGAGAGCTGTGCAAAGTCACCAGTCTCACTTCCTCCTCTGGAGCCATCTGGGTCCAGTGGTAAGATATAGATAAGGATGACTGAAGATGGTCTTTTTAGGCTAAGGTCTTTAACAGGTCTCAATCTGACTGAGGCAACACCCATTTAGTGATCTAGGACAGGTAAGAAATTAGGCAGAGAATGGACCCTATTACCTACTCAAAAAACAATAACCAAAACTCCTCAGGGTTTCTGGCCAAAACAGAAACAATTGCTATTTACATTCACTCTGAGCCAATCAGGGCCCAAACAATGACCATGATTTGGCCTGGGACCTATTATTGACCAAGAGACATTTAAGTTTAAGGCAAGGTTCTTAAGGAAAAAAATCTAGCCTATGACCCCAAGATATTTTAGGGAGGTTTCAGTGATCAAAATGTGCATTTCTTTGAGCAGAGCATCCACAGATAAGGGTATGATACCCTATATGGACAGAGGGAAGGGGAAGAAAGACAGAGAGATAGAGAGACAGAAAGATAAAGAGCAATAAGTTGCCCAACTGGCTAATTCCAGTTGGGTCCCCAATGGAGCAGCACCTACTGCTACTCACGGGTGTAGTTTGTCCTTCATTGTAGAAGAGGACCATGACATCAGGCATGTCATGCATGCCATGACATGCAAATGAATTAGATTTAAGTGAGGGAGGGCTGTGTAAGGTCATCTGCCTCACTTTCTCCTCCAGAGCCATCTGAAGGAGATGGCAAACTATAGATAAGGATGGCAGAAGATGAACCTCAAGCTAAAAACTAGATTACAGAACAAGGAAAACAAAGGCCACCAAGATAAACTGCCTCTGCTTGATAGCTTTGTCTCAGATTGGCCCAGAGACAACACCCCCAAGGATGTATTTGAGGCATTTATCTGAGTTCCCCCCAATTGATGCAGGGCTTTATGAAAGCTTATCAAGTAGACAATGGGGTAGACTCATTCTATGTGACTCTAGAAGATGAAATTAGTCCTCATTAGTAGAAGTAACAGAAAGGCATATTTTACAGAATCATAGACAGCACAGTGGATAGAATTCTGGGCCTGGAGTCAGGAAGACTCATCTTCCGGAGTTCAAATCTGGTCTCAGACATTTACTAGCTATGTGACCCTGGACAAGTCACTTAACCCTGTTTGCCTCAGTTTCCTCATCTGTAAAAATAGGCTGGAACAGGAAATGGCAAACCACACCAGGATCTTTGCCAAGAAAACCTCAAATGTGGCCATGAAAAGTCTGACATGAACTGAAAAACAACTGAAAAAGACTAGAAGACCTGAAAGAGATGTTATAGATTTTCTAGTTCTAATTCCTTTATTTTAACACCAGAGGAAACTAAGACCTAGAAAGGTGAAATTATTTCCCTAGGATCATACAGTGAGTTGCACAGACACATCAAGAACTAAAACTCAGGTTTCCTAACTCCCACTCCCTACAATGCTTTCCCCCACAACAACTAATCAACAAGGATTTATAAAGGGACTACTATGTGCTAGGCCCCAATGATACAAAAATGAAATAGTCCCTGTCCTCAAGGTCCTTATGATCTAGTTGGGGAAGATATTGTGTACAAAGATACAAAAGAGATATAAGCTAATTTTGAGGAGGAGGAACTAGCAGCCAGAGAGATCAGGAAAGCCTTCATATAGAAGGTAATTGAGCTGAGCCTTGATAGAATCTCGGGATTCTAAGAGACAGAAGAGAGGAGTGAATGCATCCTAAGTATAGGACACACATCCAGTGTTAAAGGCAAGGAGAAAAAGAAAGAACAGTCAGTATAGTTGGATAGGAGTATATATGAAAGGGAATAACATGCTATAAGACTGGAAAGATAAGATAGGATCAGGTTGGAATGGTCTTTTGTAACACAAAGCACCCCGACATACACTGGGAACCCTGCTATCACAGGTTCTTGAATCTTCATTTATAAAAGAAAAGGCAACTTTTGAGGGGTCAATACTCACTTTAATCAAGCACACATATCATTCACTTAGTTCAGGGGGGAAAGTCAGCACCCTGAACCTCAGAGAAAATACAGAGAAATCAAAATCAACAGACATGTTTCCAAATGTCTGACATAAGCAATACTTACATCATAGATCAACAGACAGATCCAACTGTCTGACCATAGCTACCAGAGAGGGAAATACCAACATCTGAGTTTTCAAAGGGAGAGGGAACATGGCGGGGGGGGGGGGGCTTAGCAGCTTCCCACAGTCTCATCTGGTCAAACAAAACACTTTCAGTCAGTAAGCCCCAAAGTAACCTCATCTCAGAGTTCTTAAACATTTTTTAGAGCCAGAAGGCATTACAACCCTAGACAACCAGTGTCTCATTAACAAAAATGTGAGTCTTCCTACAAATCTTCCCAGATCTATTAATGAGTGGGGAAGATCATCTTTAATCACATTATTCAATCAGAGGCACTTGATTATAGTAAAAAAAAATCTTACTTTGCTTGTCATCACAACTTTAAATGTCAAGTAGAGAAGTTTGTATTTGATCCTAGAAACAATGAGGGAGCCCACAGAAATCTACTAAGGAAAAAGAGTGATATGGTAAGACTCATGCTTTGGGAAAATCCTTTGGGCAGTTGCATAGAGGATGAATTGGAGAAGAAAGACTTTAGGTAGACTTGATAGCAGACTATAACAACATTGTAGGTGAGTTTATAAAGGCCTGAACTGGGATGGAAGCCCTGTAAGTGAAAAAATTAAAGAGACATATTAAGAGATGTTGTAGAAGTAGAAACAAGTTTGACAAAAGATTGGAAATGTGGGATGACCAACAGTAAGAAATCAAGGATAGCAAAGGGGTTATAAATATGCATGGATGGTGGTGCTCTCAACAGAAAAAGGAAAGTTAAGGGAATGGGTAACTGATGGATGAAGATAATGAGCTTTGTTTTGGATATGTTGAGCTTGCAACATTTATAGAACATCTAAGTGGAAATGCCCAATAGGTGATTTGTGATGCAGTCTATCAGTCAGTAAGCATTTATTAATTGCCTACTATGTGCCAGGAACCGTGTGAAGTGCTAGGGATACAAAAAAAGGCAAAAGACAGCGTCTGATCTCAAGGAGCTGATAATCTTAACACAAGATAGGAGGTCAGGAGAATCTAGGATCAGACAGGTGGATCCGGAAGTCATCACCATAGAAATGAACAGTAAAGAGATTTTTCCAACAATAAAAGCTGCCAAGCAATAAGATAGACTCCCTTGGCAGGCAGTATGAGCTCTCCAATAATGAAAGTGTTCAAATACAGGCTGGATGGTCACCTGCCAAGGATGAGGTGGAAGAGATTCTTACAGGGAATGAGGAACTAAATCACATGATCTCTTGCACTTCTTCAAACACTGTAATATCATGCTTCTATGTTTCTATTAGAAGAATTAGTCACCTCATAAAAAGAGCAACCACAGCTTTCTAGCTTTCCAGATGCTAGCCCACCTCTGAGGAGAGAAGCTGGCAGAACAGCATTGGCCTTGAGGTCAGAGAATTTACATTCAAATCCCTGCTTTGCTACTTACTTCCTATGTAACTTTTCGCCTCTATCCCTCTGGGTCTCAATTTCCTCTGAGACAGTTAGACTAGATAATTTTATCAACTTAAGAAGTTGCCCTCAGGATGATGATCAGACCCCCCTCTGCCACTAGCCCTGGGTACCAGTCTCTCTCTATCCAATTTCCAAAGCACCTTGGGGCCAATGGATGGAGCCAGACCAATGGAAAAGGTGCTGCAAGAGCTACACTGTGAGTGAGCTTCAGTCAGTGACAAGGCAGCATGTCCTTAAGCCAAGTCAACATCTCTAGGCTCAGCAGAGTATCAGAAAGAAATATGACAGTGACTGTCAGTCAGAGGAAATATCATAAGTTAGGTTTTAAAAATAATAAAGCTGCCTTCGTGCTGGTAATACAATGATCCATGCAAAAACAGAAAGCAAACCCAGTAGCAGATTAAAGAGAGTTGAAAGGAAGTCTCTTTCTCACACACTCACAGAGAGAGAGAGAGAGAGAGAGAGACAGACAGACAGACAGACAGAGAGAGACAGAGACAGAGACAGAGAGAGAGACAGAGAGAGAGAGAAAGGACATTTCTGCAAGAAAAATAAAAAGCAAAAGCAGCAGCCACTGGTCAGCAGATCCTAAGATCTTCCACTTAATTTGGCCATGGATCCTTTTCAGCACAGGCAGAGGAACAAGCAGTGAAGCTAAGTGGTGAAAGTACTATGAAAAGGTAAAATATCAATCAAGGACCTTCAGTCAGACCCAGGCTAGGAGCTGTCCACCAGCTCTCTCCTGAAGGCTGGTTTCCAGAGACAGTCAAGTTATAGGAAAAGCACTGGACTTGGAGTTTGGTGCCATGATTTCTAATTCCAGCTCAGAATTAAACGAGCTGTGTGTAAGTCACTTGCCATGTCAGAGAGTCAGTCTCATTGTCCATCAAATGAAAAGGTAGGATGAGATGATTTGTAAGGTTTTTTTTTTTCCAGTTTTAACATTTCATCTTCCTGAGTTTAAATCTAGTCTCAGACACTTCCTAGCTGTGTGACCCTGGGCAAGTCACTTAATCCTGCTTGCCTCAGTTTCCTCATCTACAAAATGAGCTGATGAAGGAAAATGGCAAATCACTCCAGTTTCCTTGCCAAGAAAACCCCAAAAGGGGTCACAAAGAGTGGGACATGACTGAAAAATGACTGAACAACAAAACTTTAGATTAACAAGTGGCACTCTCTTCTTGGCTTTTATTTGTTACTACAGTTCCAGAATCACAGCATCTCAGCATCTTAGGAAGGACCCTAAGAACCATCTAGTCCAACCTATGATTGAACATAAATGCTCTCTACTACATGCTGAACAAATGATTATTCAGTCTTTTCTTAAAGCAGAGTTGTCGAACTCAAATAGAAATGGGGGTCAGTATCCTTAGGTAAATAACTCCATGGGTGGCATATTGACTTAGAAAACTACATATTAGTATCACCTATGTTTAAGTATATTTTTATTTATTTTGTTAAATAATTTCCAATTACAATTTAGTCTGGTCCAAGATTCAGTAGGGAAAGCTGTAGACCCTTCATTTGACCCTTTATCTTAAAGAATTCCCAACAGCGTCTGGAGCCCACTACCTCCTGAGACAGATACATCACACTTTTGGATATGTCTAATCATTAGAACATTTGTTATTTTTCCTTATTTTAGACCTGAACTTACCTTTCTATGACTTATATTCATTGCTTCAAGCTCTTTCTAATCTCATTACAAGTCTAATGCCTATCTGTGTAATAACCCCTTAAATACTTAATGATAACCATCATGATTCCCCCCAGAAAAGTTTTCTCTTTTCTGTACCAAACATCTCTTGGGAATGATCTATTTTGGGACCAAACATGGTCCCCCCTAAATGTTCTCCAGTTTGTAAAAGTTCATCTAAAAATATGGTACCCAGAACTGATCACAGCATTCCAGATGGAGTGTGACTAGAGAAAAATACGGAAAGTCTATATGACCTCTCTCATGCTAGACACTTTGACAGCCACACTCTGGAGATGATGCAGACAAAAGTAGCATTTGCTTTTTGACTGCCAAGTTACTGTACACTACTGACCCAGATTAAGTTCATAGTCTGTTAGAACTTCCAGATTATATTTTACAGGATCTTCCCCACCTCATGCTGTGAAATTGACATTTTTGTCCCTATCAAATTTCATCTTATTTGATGAAACATCTTACATTTTGGGAATCATCCAACATCATTAAGAATGTTGTATCATATACATATTTGAAAGGTACGCCCTCTAATGCTTTCATCCATTAATTATTAATCATAATTATATTAACTATACACATTAATTATATACATATACACATGTGTATACATATACATAAAAATGTGTTACTAAAGCTCAAAACTGCACTAAAACTTTTAGGATATCCCATGTATAAATACATATAACTTCACAGGACTAAAGATAAATCTTCCGTGGGGTAAGTACACTCCTAAAGGTCTTTCCACCAGGATGTCAAGCCATTAATGACTACTCTTCACCCAGTTCTAAATGGGACCTCTCACATCCATAAAGTCATTTTATATTTCTGGTTGCCATGGTTTTGATTTTGGTGTTGTTGATTTTCCCCCTCCAGGAGCCAATATGGCAACACAACATAGAAGCAACTGATGATGCAAGTCCTGTCCCCCAGGAAGTATGTTCCTCAACTTCTTCTGTAATATGTGGATGATAATATCTGAAATGCCATCTTTATAAGATTGACGGGAAATGCCAAAACTACAACAGATGAGAAAGTACTTCAGGAGGTATGAATAGCTCCAGAAATATGAGTTATAATTGTTATTATTATAATTTATCTTATATAACTATGATACATAATAGATATATTCCTATGTATTATATAACAGCTTCTCCCCTTCCCTGATCCACTTTAGTACTTTTGGTCTGTACCGTACATTTGAGCACATCTTTATATCCACAGAATTACAACACACCAGAACAAGAAGGGATTCTAAACTTCTTTAGCCTTTCTTGCTAATCTGAGAGGAGGAAACTGAGGTGGGGGGAGGTGGGAGAAAGTCAGGAGTAGAACTCAGGTACCTTGAATTCCAAGCCAGTGCTCTTTTTGCTTTGCATTCTTTTCTCAATAGTATGTATGTGTTAGCTCCCTTCCCCAACTAGACCAAGAGTTCATTTAGGACAATTACCCCATATGCACCTAGCACAGTGCTAGACACATAACTGGTTGATTGAGAAACAGGTGCCTCCATGACTAGTCTCAGTCTCCCTTATAGGTACAAGGTTTTTTATCACATTCCAATAAAAAGTCCCATAAAATCATTTTCCCCATCTCACCCCCATTTTCCAAGTCGTAAGGTTTCAAACTGATTCACCTTTGATTTGTCTCCAACTCTGGAGCTCCATAGATGGAGTGGTATAGTCTCCTAAGCCATCCAAATGATCCATTCAGAAACTAGGAAGAGTTGAAGGCAACTGGGGGTGGGGAGAGAATGGAAAGAAGCAAAGATTCTAGATGGACAACACTTGTAAATATTCCCATTAAGAATCATGTCAGTTTCCTCCCTGAGGAAGGGGTTGAGGGGGTGGGGCAGAGAAATCAGGGAAGGGAGAAAGCTTAAGAGTCACTATTCTCTTCCCTTTCTACCCCTTTCTCCTTTCTTTTCTCATTTCAGGGTGACCGCCAGAAGTCACACCACTCAAGAACATTTATTATTATAATGAAAATATTGGTACATATGCTCACAGACGCCTCTGAAATTCTGACGCGCTCCTCCGCCTGCATTTCCAATTCACAGTCAGCGTCTCTGAACCTAAAAATATGCTGCTAGCAAATTACGCTCTGCTTTTTTTATCTGCCTCCCTTCTCAGGATGCCTTTCCACTCCTCTTACCAACCCAGCCAATTCCCCCTTCTCTTTTCCCTCCCTCCTTCCCACAAGCAAAATAGCAATGTGAATAAGGTTAATATACCCGTCAAACCTCCCTCTGATGAATGACACCTTAATGATGCACATGTCTCCTTAAATAATTCATACTTCTAATAACAACGTGACTCAGCAATTACACTTCTCTCTACCAGGGAAGGGGGGAAGGAGGGAGAGGCGAGGAGAGGGAGATTTCCAGCACTGAGACAGGTCTAGCAGGGTCATTAACATTCTCTCTAAACAGAGGCAAAGAGGATGGACAGGAACCTCTGATTCTGATTTTAATCTTTCAGAGACCAATCCAGGACAAGTACAGCAACCAACACTTGTTCCCCAGTAGAGACCCCCACTGTGTCCTCCTAGGGGCCAGATGGGAGCAGAGGCCAAGGATTCCAAGAAAGCCAGGTCCTCAGTCCAGACTGAATGATCACAGCTTTAAAAGGAGCCCAATGCGTTAACAAGAGTCCCTGCCAGAAAGTCAAGAACGGAGACCTCATTTCTAACTTTCCTCTTTACTAACTGAAAGACTTTAGGCAAGTCACTTAAACGTCTCTCAATCTCAGTTTGCTCATGTGGAAATTCAACTAGATAATAACATATCTAGAGTGGTTTGTACACTTTAAAGCTCTGTATAAATGTTAACTATCATGATGATTTATGTATTTTGAAATGTTCATATATAATCTCGTTGGTAATTCAAAATCACCCTGGAATATCATCATTTTACAAATGAGGAAACTGAGACACTACAAGGATAAGTGACTTGCCTAAGGTCAAACATCTAGTAAATAGAAAAGTCCAGGATTGAATGATCTCTATAACCTTTCCAGTATTAACACACTTCGGAGTCTAAGAGCTCTAAATAAACAAATAAATGGATGAATGAATGAATGGTTAAGTAAATAAATACATAAGCAGACAGACAGACAGACAGACAGACAGACAGACAGACAGACAGACAGATAGATAGATAGATAGATAGATAGATAGATAGATAGATAGATAGATAGATAGATAGATAGACAGACAGACAGACAGACAGACAGATAGATGTAAAAGCAAACAAGGTGTTTCTTGGTTTGGGGATACTTAGGTGCTACTGGTAGGGTAGTTTAGTGGGCTAGCAGACTGACTCCAATAATAGTTTCCCAAGGTAACTAACTCTGAGCACTCACCCCTTCAAATACCCTCTAAACGAGATTATTCATCATATGTGTACTAATTTGCGCTTGCCCGTACATCTTCCCTGCATGCATTCTTCCGGGGTATTTCATACATCATTCCTATCTGAGGGCAGGGACCAAAATTCTTTTGATTATCCACACAGTGTTGGCCCAGTTCCTTTTACATTTTGTTCTCATCACAACTCTTCCCCTCCCCATATACTAAATTAGGATCACTCAAAGGGTGGGGGAACTATCTGGTTTGTCCCATATTTAGCACAGTGCCCAGCATCCAGTGGGTGCTTAATAAATGTTTATCGCTTCCTTTACCACAACTGAAATGTTGCTCACACATTGATAATGATAACAAGCGATTGTTTGTTGAATTAATCAGCAAGTGACTTTCTCCCTACACTGAAGGCACAGGTTCATTATCTCATCCAATCACATCATTCTAATTAAGAGAGGAAAGGAGAAATTAAGTCATTATCCCCATTTTACAAATGGAAAAGCAGAGGAAAATAGTCATTTATTCTCAACGAACACATGATGGAGGAAATGACAAAGCCTGAACAAGGTGCCTGTTTGCTCTATATGATCTCTACTGTTGTTCTATCTCATATTCCACATTGTTTTAAACGAAGTCGCTAGGATGAAGTAGCAAGGGCCATGAACTGTGGTTGTTCTTGTTCTGTGGTTTCAGTCTTGTCCAACTTTTTATGACCCTACTAGGGATTTTCTTGAAAAACATAGTGGAGGGGGTTGAACAGGGTTAAGTGACTTGCCCAGGGTCATGCAGTTAGTAGGTATCTGGAACTATCTCTGAACTCAGAAAGAGGAGTCTTCCTGACGCCAGGCCTGATACTCTATCTACTATGCCACCCAGTTGCCAATAATAATGATAATCACTTATAGGCTTATATTTTTAAAGCTAGAAGTGACCTAGATGTCATTGAGTCTGGCCTCTTTGTCTTACAGATGGGCAAAGTGAAGCCCAGGGAGATCACATGGCCCTGAACTACACAGCTGGTTAAGTGTCAAAGGCAAGAATCAAACCCAGGTCTCTTTAACTCCAAGTCCAATGCTTCATCTACTTTACCATATTGTCTCTCCAAGAGTCATAGATTCTAATCCTGGCATCAGTATGGATTTATTTTGTGACGTTAAAGAAGTTGCTTGCCCTCCCTCAGCTCTAGTTTCCTCCTCCACAAAATGAGAAAGTGGTACTAGTGAACCTTTAGGGTTCCTCCTAGATGTAAGATTTTTTAAATTTGGGTCATTCCTACCCTTTCTGCCCAGGTGTAACAGAACCTAGAGGAAGCTCATGTCTCTTTAGGTCCCTCTAGAGGTTGTCCTAACCAAGGGCATTAGCAATGTTACTGACTCCATCTCAGCTGGCCATCAATGGGGCATGTGCACGGAAGGACATCTTATAAAACAGCTCTCTTTCATGTGATCTGAGATGAAGACAGAGGGGAAGGCTTTGTAGGGTTTTTTTTTCCTACTGCTGAATAAGCCAAAAACTTAAAAATAAAAAAGAAGAAAGAGAAAGGAAGCTAATACCTTCTAGTGAAGGCTCATCAGAAAAGTTTCTCAGATCCCTGAGTCACAAAGGGTTATCATTATTTTGCTGCTGTGGAGGACCGGTTGATATGTGAATCAGCATCCCACTGTACATACCCAGCAGAATGTTTATACTAGGTTGTGTCCTTAAAGAAAGAAAACAAACAAACAAGAGAGGAGGTGGGGAAACCTTCGGAAACCATATTGGATGTAATTATTTGGCCAATGGTTCAAACACAGAACAGGATCTTAATTCCATTTGAAATGCAATCTCATTCCACCAGCTAACTGGAGGCTGGATAAAGAAAAGCTAAAACAATCATTTAGCACTGGGGAGCTACTTTCCTTCCAGGAGGAAAGTCCAGGGAACCCATTAAAGCCATCTTTATGCCTGCTCCCATTGATGAGTATCTGATATCGCTCCATCTGGGATATTGGTGGGGGGGTGACATAAGAATTATTGAATTTAAGGTGTCTTAAGTAACAAAATTAACAAATGGAAAATGTCCTGTAGACATTTTTTCTGGAAGGAAACAGAAGAAAAATATTGCACATCCTCCTAGAAGTTTTCCCTGACTACTGACACCCCCAAACCTCCGGACAACTCTTTTATATCCTGTCAGCACTTTAATAAGCCATGTTCCCATGCAGGCACTTCTACATCGCTGTTTCAGTCTCATACACATGTATGTTCTGTCTTCTTAAATAGGCTGCAAATTCTTTTAGTAGAGGGTGTGGGTCTAACTTTTTTGGTACTCTCCAAAGTGACTGGCATGATACTGATTGCACAGTGGAAATACAGTAAATGAGGAAAAATAATAAGAAGCTATCTGAGACATTTTAAGTATGGCGCTGACTAGAGACCAGGTAATGATCCAAATGCCCTCTCTATATCCCTTCTGGCCTCATGGGGTCTATGATTCTATTGTCTCCAAGCTTCACTAGCCTGGGTATATTATTATCTTTATTATTAGAATTCTTTGTTGTTCAGTCATTTCAGGCATGCCTGCCTCTTTGCCACTCCATTTGAGGTTTTCTTGGCTAAGAGACCAGAGTGGTTCACCATTCTCTAGGTCATTTTACAGATGAGGAAACTGAGGCAAACAGAGTTAAGTGACTTGCCCAGGGTCACATGGCTAGGAAGTATCTGGGGCCATGTCTGAACTCTGGAAGAGGAGTCTTCTATGCACTGTGCCCCCTAGCTGCTCCTTAGAATTCTTACTGTCATTAAAATAATAAGGATGTTCATCCTAATCAATGAAATTTGTGAAATTTAGCACTCTAAAATTTATGAAATATTCTACAAACATTATCTCATTTGATTCTCATGATAAATCTCTGGGGTAGGTGGCCAAATATTATCTCCACTTCATAGGTGAGGACATTATGGTTAAAGGAAATGACTTACCCATAGTCCTGCAGCTTAAAAAGTAACAGGGCTGAAATGCAAGCATGGTTTTTCTCTAATTCCAAATCTG
This sequence comes from Notamacropus eugenii, assembly GCF_028372415.1. NCBI lineage: Eukaryota > Metazoa > Chordata > Mammalia > Diprotodontia > Macropodidae > Notamacropus > Notamacropus eugenii. The sequence continues at coordinate 183,398,584 of NC_092872.1, read as the reverse complement.
GAGATCTTACACTAAATCACACTGTTTTATGCGTGACATACAGTAGGCACTTAATAAATACACTTTAATTATGCCTGGCACATAGATGTTAATAATAAAATGTTTACAGATTAATCGAACCAAGACCAGAACATTCGTCTATTGTAGTTCCAAACTTCAGGAATCTAAATGCCATCCTGCTCAAAGACCTCAGACTCTCAGGTTTAAAGCAAGGAAAACTCATCCACTTTTCCACCAGGTTTGGGCAAATCTGTCTTTCTCGTCAGGTAATAGGAATCATGGCCACGGCACTGGAGCTGTTGCTTCATTTTGACATTTAATCACCCGCAAAAGCCATTTGCCGCCTCGTTTGCTCCACCACCAGAAGTATCAGCCTTAAATAACAAACATACAGCAGGTGTCTTGTAAAGGATGGTACAGTCTTTCCTCTTCCCCACAGTATGGCCATAGCAGCCCTAGAACCAGACCTCAAAGAAAGAGCTGCTGCCCAGCACCATCCAGCTCTACTTCCTCAATGAAACTATGAAGAATAACATTAACACATCGCATACTTTTCTTTAGTGTAAGGACTGTTTATTTTGCTTTTGTAGCCCTAATGCCTTGCACATACTAGACACCTAAATAGCTGTGAGATTGGACGGGATATTATGGTATAAATTCCAACAACATGACTGAGGGGACCAGCTCCTCTGCCATCACTCACAGAGTAAATACATTCTTCAAATTATATAACTTTTGATCAGGAAGTGTCATTAGAGATGATCTTCCTAGCCAACTCCAAACCATGCTAACTCCAAACCATTCTGTTCATCATCTCTCTATCTTCTGCTTGGACCCCATGGATCTCCAGCTTTGACAGGAGAGTTTTCTGCCTTATCATGTCAGGGCCAGAGTCTCCATTGTATTTCCCAGCTGTCCCTACTTACATAAACATCCAGCTTTCTAGCTTCCATTTATGTGTGATCTCCCCTCATCAGAAAGTAAACTCCTTGAAGTCAGGTACTGTCGTGCTTGCTTGTATCTGAATCCCCAGTACTTAGTATAGCACAGGGGTAGGCACCTGAGGCCTCAAGGCCACATGTGGCCCTCGAGATCTTCAAGTGAGGTCCCTTGAGTGAATCATTTGGTTAAAGGGCTGCACTTGAGGACCTAGAGGGCCACATGTGCCCTTGAGGCCTCAGGTTCCTCACCCCTTGTACAGTATCTAACACAGAGTACTTCTAATGCTTTATCTATTTAGTCTATCCTCTTTGTTTTACAGATGAGGAAACTGAGGCCAAGAGGGAAACCGACTGGTTGAAGGTCACACAGCAAGGAAAAGTCAGCATTAGAATTTAAACCTGTGTCCTAATTCCCAGCCCAATGCTCTTTTTATCTCATCATGTAGTATCTGAGTCTTGCTGTAAGTACATATAACTTTATACTATGTGCCAAGAGATACAAGAGAACTGCCATCAGTAAGTATTCCCTGAGAGCCAACTGCGTGCCCAGCAAAATTAGTCAGTGTTTTGATATAGAGAAGTATAATGGCATGGTCTATATGTTCAAGAAGCTTGCACAGAGCTATAATAAAGGAAGCAATTAGAGAGCAATTAAGTGCTAATCATGGCGCTAGTGCCTTGAATTACATTAGGAGATCAGATGAGGGAAATTCATCCCTATAAATTGGGTAGGATCATAGGTTTTGGAACTAGAAGGTATCTTAGAAGTCATACAGTCCAACCTTATTGGGCAGCTAGGTAGCACAATGGAGAGAGTGCCCATCCTAGAGTCAGAAAGACCTGAGTTCAAATCTGAATTCAGACACTTACTAGCTAGTAAATGACTAGGCAAGTCATTTAACCCTGTTTGCTTCAGTTCCCTCACCTGTAAAATGAGCTGGAGAAGGAAATGGCAAACTACTCCAGTATGTTTGCCAAGAAAACCCCAAATGGGATCATAAAAGTTGGACATGGATGGAAAATGACTGAACAAGTCTTCAAAATGGGACAAGGAGGTTTGGAGAGCTTAAGTGATTTGACTGAGGTCCCACAGGTAGTCAAGTAACAAAGCTGATATTCTAACCCAGGTCCTGAAACCCAAATTCATCACTATTTTCACTGTATGTGGAGGGGAGCTTTCTAGAAGAGGTGAGTCTAAACTGGGCCTTGAAGGATAGGTAGAATTTAAATGCAGGTAGAACAGGGTCATGGGAAGGGATATGAGGATAATTGGTGTATTAAGAAAACAATGAAGGCAGAAATTGTGGTCCTGCTTAGGAGTAAGTTGTGGTAATGTGAGAAGTGGGGCCAGGCAGGTCAGTCTTAACTGCAGTTGAGTCTGGGTAGTAGAGTGAGCCAAAGATAGGGAGACAGGGTAGGACTAGAAGAGAAGAGAAACATCTGCCAAAGATTTCCAAAAAGCAGATTGCAGTGGAATGTCTTCCAGGGTGGGAGGAGGAATATGGGTATCTCAGCCTGGACTATGTCCATTTTGAGCAGACAGCCTTCTGAAGGCTGAGCACCTTGGCTGGGCAGATGGCCTCTAGCCAGAGAACGTGCTCACAGGATCCTCCTGCCTCTCCAAGATCTACAATACAGCTTTTCCAAATGTGCTGTCCAGCAGCAAAAAAAAAAAAAAAAAAAAAAAACCACTACTCCCCAGAGGCCCATACACGAGAATCTCTAAGTTAGTACCCAATGACCCCTCAGGGAGTCAGTCATCCTAAACTGCCACACAATGACAATTAGAAAGGCCCCAGAAATGACCTCCCCCTCCTCTCCACCAATCCACATCCATCAGTTATTTTAAGACCCTGCTCAAGATTCAACCACTCAAATGAACCTTCACTGAATCGCCTGGCCCCACTCTACTGGTTCTTTCATTGTGCATTTCCTAGTTGCACAGACAGAGTCACAGAATTTCAGAGCAGGAAGGAACCCAGAGCTGTCTCAAAGAACAGTGGACTTGGGGGAGAATCCTGCCTCTGACATTTACTACGTGTGTGACCTTGGACAAATTTTCCTCATCTATTAAATGGGACAAATTGAAGTTAGGTCCCTTCCAGCTCCAAATCCTTGATCCTATGTAATCTAATCCAATCATCTCCTCATAAGGAAATTTCAGCCAGCTCATTCGCAGCACAACCACAACTAGAACCCAGGTCCATAATTCTTACTATCCTCATGCACCTGGTTAAATATTCCTTAGCTGTTTCATCTTTCATGTCTTGTCTCTGGAACTAGACTACAAGGTTGCTGAGGGCCAAGGCCAGGCCTGTTTCCCCTTTATATTTCTACTGCCACTATCCCCCCCCCCCACTTCCCACAGTAACTAGGACACACATAAGTACCTAAGGAACAACAACTGGATGAATTATTTTTTGAATCAGTGAGCTAGACTGGGCTTAAGAAACTTGCATTCTCCATATGCATCTGCCCTGAAAATCTCCTTATGAAGAATAATGAGGTGGTTTCACATGAAGAACCTCATGCCTAGACATCCATCCCCCATGATCACTATTTCATTTTCACTGCTCAGATTGGATCAGTTTCTACTTGTAAGTTCTCCCTAATAGAAAGCTAGGATCTTCCTCTGTCCAGAATGAGCAGAGCTGTTCATGCTTATGCAGATGATAACATGAAGATAATTCCCTGAAGTAGGTCAGGGAGGGTAAGACATTCCTACAATTCAGTGTGGAAAGCTAAAGGCAAGGAGGCCACAGTAATGGCAGTGGTGATCATAGGGCTTGCAGGGGAAACTGGTTGGGTAATCAAGCTCTGGAAATCTAAGCCACAAGGAAGGGAAAGAGAAGCTTCAGCTCAGGATAGAGTGAATCTAGGCTCAAAGAGTCCTCTGGGATGGGTAAGCACAGATCAGAAGTTAACAGGGATGTAAACAGTCATAGTTCTGGGTTGTAATTAAACATTCCAAAAAGTAATAGAGCAGTATCATAGCAAGGTTGACAGCAACAGTAAGAAGTTCATGTAGGAGGGTGACTTACACCGTGAAGTCTTTCTGGGAAATATGCCCATTTAACAAAGAAACACGACTTCTTAGCTAGACCAAATCTAGCCTTAAAATCACAGACAGAATGATAGAGCTGGAAGAGAGCTTAGAGATCATCTAACCTAACCTTGACATTTTACCAGTGAGGAAAATGAAGGGCTCAGCTTTGCAAAGGCTTTATATCTCCAAATTCCTCATCCCAAGAGTTCTCCAAATTAGAAGACTTGGCATTACAAGGAACCCTAAGTTCTGAGCTTACATGGACAAGGTGCCAGTGGTAATATGGTAAATGTTCAAAAAGCGACTCTCTGAAAAAGAATTAGTGCAAAATGTACTTTTAAGCTTAATTTACATCCTTGAAATTTTCTCTATCACTTTTTTTAAGTTTAGACAATCAACAAAAAAATAAATCAAGCCTTTATTTACAGCATTTGCTGATTTCCAAGGTATAAATGCTCACCCAAATTTAATCCAATCCCTTCTTTTTACAGTGGAAGAAGTTGTACACAAGAGAGCTGGTATTGACGCACCCAAAGTTACATAACATGCCAGTAGCAGTCACTTAAATGCAATAAATGAATGAAATGAAATGAATGAAAAAGCATTCGTTACCATAGGCTCGGCCCTGTGCTAAGGGATTTGTAACTAATCCCTCCTTGCTATCTGATGCCTGCCTTCTGAGAGATTCAAACCCACAGCACATTTCCCCACCAAGAATAGCTGTTCACTACTAATCTAATCATAAGTGGACTACCCTCTCCCTATTTTTAGGTCAGTTGGTTCCCGGATGAAGAATAACATAGCACAGAAAATCAAAAACTGGGGGAGGCACAGGCTATTGGAACAACAGGCCACAAAATGGCAAAAGTTAACCTTGCCACCAGCCTCCTACACAGACAGTGTCAAAAGATGAAGCTACCTTATTAAGTTACTCAGGATTCCATTTGTGTTTCTGGGAAGAAACCCCCACACCATCTGTCCTCTTTCTCCACCTCCTCCTGCTCCCCAGCTTTTACACACTTGTACACATTCACATGGAATCACACGGGTGCCTCCACATCATGTCAGCCAGGATCATTAATGAGGATAGCGTGCCTCCAATTAGGCAGACATTTCTTACATGGAAATTCTTACTAAAGGAGCAAAGGCCATCTTCCCTTGACTTTTCTGACTCTTCTATAACAGATATCTCAGCAGCAGCATCTCAATAGGCATCAAATACAGTATAAATACTCAAGTATTAGGTCAGCTTTTCTGGGGTACACAACATCAAGAGTTCTAGAAGTAAGTCTGATGTTTTCTTATAGGTGGATCCTGTTTGATGGTCATAGACAGTAAGATAGAGATGATAGATAGTGGATAGATAGATAAACTGATAGACGATAGAGATGACAGATGGATAGATAGATTGATAGATGATAGAGAGATAGATAGTAGATGGTAGATAGATAGATGATAGATAGACTGAGATAGACACACAGACAGAAGGATAGAAGGAGAGCATTTATCAAGCATTTACTACGTGCCAAGCACTATATTAAGCTAGAGATAAAAATACAAGTAGGAAAGACAGTCCTTGCCCTCAAGGAGCTTACTTTCTAACATGGGAAGACAACATAAGCACATGAAGGAAGTTGGAAAGGGGAAAAGCTAAACTAGTGGCCCAGAAGTGAGGTGGAGGCCTGGTTGTGAGCCAAGGTAAAACAAAATCTCATGTATCAGTAATTACTGACCTAGAAGAGAGGGATGAGTCTTCACCTTCTCAGACCCATCAGACCCCAGGGTGGTTCTGGGGGTGGAGTTCAAAGTTCCTGTGGGGAAGAGGAGGGGATGATAGTCCAAGCAGAAGTAGCATGGTTTGAAGCTAGTAGCTGGGAAGCAGATGAAAAGAGATGATTCTGGTAAACCAGAATATGTTTTTTTCTTACTGAACAACAATTTCCTCTTGTGTATTTTGTTGTTAATTGTTCAGTCACTTTTCAGGTGTGTCCTACTCTCCATAACCCCATTTGGGGTTTTCTTGGCAAAGATACTGGAGCAGTTTGCCATTTCCTTCACCAACTCATTTTACAGATGAGAAAACTGAGGCAAATAAGGTTAAGTGACAGAGACTTTCCCAGGGTCACACAGCTAGGAAGTATCTGAGGCCAGATTTATACTCAAGAAGATAAGTCTTTCTGACTCCAGGAGTTTTATACATTGCACTGCCTAGTGGCCCCTGGGATATTTTAGAGACCAATTACTCCCTTCAACTTCAGCAAATATTAAGCACCTACTTTGCATAAATGCCATCTATGGTACACAGGGATTGGGACTGGGTCTGAGAGTTCATCAGTGTTGGGAAGTCTCAGGGGAGGAAACACCCTCTAATAATATAGGTTGGTAGCTTTTCCTAGAACACTAAAAGTTGGGGGGACACAGTTAGTAGTCTTGGAGGCAGCACTTGAACTGAAATCATCACGCAGCTTAAGTAGTTTACAGCCTAGGGGAGGTTACAACACTCACTCAAGTAACTATGATACAAAATAATATTTGCTAAGCATATTACAGAGGCATTCTACAAAGTCTGAGAAGGAGTAGAAAGATCACTACCAAACTGAGAATAATAGGACAACTTTATAGAAAGAATGACTTTCGAGATGGACCTTAAAAGAATACACAGGAATTCAATACAGGGTCAGGGAATACGGTCTGGCATAGGTGATATGAAAAGTACAGAGGCAAGACAGTGAAGGAAATGAATGGGGGACGGACATATAGTCCTGTTTGACTGGAACATGGACTATGGGTATGAAATGATTCAATTAAATTTGACAAACATTTATTAAGGGCCTATGTACTGTTAATGCGATTTAATTTTTTTTTTGCATTATGGGAAAATCTTTCCCATTCAATAATAGGCCTATATGACCTGCTTAAGTCACATGAAAATCTAAGTCACATGAGTCTGAGTCACATGAACTTGTGATAGAAGGAGCTTGCTGAACAGGTGAAGCAGGAAAAGGTGGAGCAGGAAATGAGTCAGAGTGGGCAGAGCTGAAAAAGGGGGTGCAGGCAGCAACTAGCATGAGTGGGAGATCTTGTTTGTGATTTTGTTTAAGGGAGCTGGTTTGTGGGAAGCCTAATAGATGGAAGGCTTAGGGCTGGTGTTGCCCTCTGCGTTCTTATTGTGTATAGCTTTCTTTGTTACTATGATGGATTTGGCTTTCTGGTGTTTGAATAAATGTTTTAGTTCTGTCTTCCATGTGGAGAGTCTGTTGCATTTTTCGATTCAGAATTGCACTGGCATATCCATAGCCTCCTCCATAGGAGCTGTGAATATTGCATTGGCGTCACACCCTACATACCTCTAAGTTAAGAGAGAGACAGAAGGTTCAGAAAAGGTATGGTCTCTGATGATGCATGTGGAAATAATTATTACCCCAAATATTAATAAATACCTAAGAAAAGTACAAGCAAAGAGTTATGTGAGAATTAAAATAGGGAAATCATTACCATCTCAGGTAATCCATCTTCCTAGAAGAGGTGACATTTAAGCTAGGCTTTACAGGGTGCGTAGGGATTCAACAAGCAGGAAGATGGAGAGAAAGAGAAGGCCATGTCTGAAAGGGAAAAGTATGAATACATGTACAGACACTAGTAAGTGTCAGGGTGGGGACAGAGGACAGATAATGAGCACTCCCATATGGCTGGAACATAGAGCACCACGATAGTAATAAAAACTGAGAGATTCCAGGCTAAGGAGTTTACAAAGGAGATAGAGAGAGCAATGAAGATCTTGAACATAGGAAGATTAATTCACTTTACAAAAATTCAGATGCAGAGAATGGGAGAAAGGCATTAACCTGCTTTATACAACCTAAACTCCATAACTGTAATAATAATAATAGCATTAATACAGCATTTGAAGTTTTGCAAAGAGCTTTATAAATATTAGCTCAATTTATCCTTACAGTACCCTTGGGAGATAGGTGCTATTATCATTCTCATTTACAAATGAGGTAACTGAGACAGACAGAGGTTAAGTGACTTGTCCAAGGTCATACAGCTAGTAAGTGACCTAGGCAGTATTGGAGCTGGGATCTTCCTGATTCTACCTCTACCAACTATAGAAACCTCCTGATTTCCCACTTTCAGATTATTCAGCAGAAACTCAGACTCCTAAACATGACCTCATCACTTCTGGCTTTGGGCAGGGAATATACATATGGAAGCCCTGCTTCAGAATATGGTTCAGTCCCAGGGTAACAGCCACACTCAGGTCTAGTTAAACATCTAATTGTAGTAGGCACCTGGTCTACCCTGTCCTACTCTCCCCCAAAACCCAATACCAAAGAACTTATAACTCACTGTATAATCTAGGCAAATAAATTTGGTCTCTTTATCTCAACTTTATTTTCTGTAAAATGCGGGTACTGAATTTGCTTTCTAAGGTCCCTTCCACTGGTAACATTTAAAGAGATTCATTTGCCACTGGAGTACAAATCATATCAGATGGCAGCACCTTCTTGCAAATTATGATATAGCAACCAAGTTCTATTAGACCTGGAAAATATCTTGAAAAAAGGGAGAACAATTCATAGACTGGGGAGAAAAGGAGAGTTTGAAGGAGCCTTAAAGAGCAACCCCCTCATTTTAAAGATGAGCATACTGAAGGAAACTGAACTGAAAACCCAACCACCCACAGCAATTGTAAGGAATAATGGAAAAACCATTCATTCTGGACTCAGGGACAGGGAGTTCAAATCTTGCCTCTGACAGCACCTGTTTGGTCTCTGTTTCCTAATCTGTAAAATATGGATGTTGATCTAGACGCTTCTGAGGTCCCTTCCATCTATCTTATCTTCTATGTGCATTCTGAAAGGCCAAAGAGTGAAGAAAATCATGAGAGCCACAGGTGTCCAGGACCAGCGTGACTACAAAGATTAACAGACATATAGAGACCTGAGGAATAAAATGCATGGGCTGTAATGATTTCAATCAAACAGGTCTTATCTGACTCCAGCCCCTCCATAGCTTTTCTAGTATTGTGATTAATAATAATAATAATACATAATTCTATAGCACTTTAAAGTGTGCAAAGTGCTTTGTTCAATATGAAGAACACAGACCCCATGAACTCTCCCAAGGAGTGTTACCTTCATGGTTGCCTCAGTACAGACCCGCTCACAGGGTTAAAAACAATGACATGATCCACAAGAATTTATGGTGCCTTTGGCAACATTATGCTGAGTATCATGGTTGGTACAGAGGCTCTTAAGTCAGGGTCTCTGCCCTCAGAAAGAGCACAATTTACTTAGCTCAGGAGAAGGAACACATACATATGGAACACCCAGAGAACAAGAGGCACTGCCCATAGGCAAGGCCTCTCACTCATCATAGGAACAAAGATGAGGCAAGAAACAGCAAATGCTGAAAATGCTGAGAATGCAGCTATCCCCTCCTTCCCTGGAAGTTGCTGGAAGTGAGATCCTCTCAGAGTTTGGCACCCATGGCAGGACACACCATGTGGACATTCTCCCTCCTCCACCTCATCATTCCTGCACTCTTATCATCTCCATGCAGGTGAAACCCAGTTAACAGCAACAGAAATAGCAGCCTTAAAGAGAAAAGGAGGTCACCAAAAGCCAACACGCAGCTGGAGGGCTATAAGTACAAGGTGGGAGGAGGGAGGGGCAGCTAGTACCAGTTAACAGACTTTTCTCTTGCCTCAGTTTCCTTGAAGATAACCAAGTGGTTTCACTGATTATAAATGGGTACACCTATCCTTACTTAGCGCCAGCTGGCAACACAACCTCCTCTCACCCACCAAGTCCCTGAGTTATAGATGAATTCTGACTGCCTGGTTTCCTCAGCAGCCCAGGGCCAAAGCCCCAGTCCTCAGTACCCTAGGGATGGCTCTGGCCCCTCTTCCAAATAACCCTTACCAAGATCTGAGTCCAGGGCCACTGATATCACACACACACACACACACACACACAGAGACACACACACACACACACACACACACACACACACATACCCCTTCCTCTTACCACCCAACCCAGTCTGAAGGCAGCTCAAGCCTAAGACGTAAATGTTTAGAAGACAGGCCTAATGCATTAACAATGCGTGCCTCCTCTCCACACTGCCCCACTCTCTCCCTGCCTCCACTCATGAATACTGCAACAGTCAGACCTCAATCTCACTCTCTCTGGTTTGATTAAACAACCTCACTTGATTTGTTCTGGATTTAGTAAAACCACCATTTTTGCTCAGCTCTGCCATCTCTCTCCTATCCCAGGACTTCTGCTAGCACTTCTAAGGGTGACTGCTGAGCGCAGGGAGCACACATCAGAACCAACGTAAACTGCTGCTCACAGATGACAGGAGGACAGAAGGAGGAATCACACCTGGTAGGCCATGGAGCTAACACCCCTGTCACAAAGGGGACGTTGCTGCATTTGCACGCACACACACACACGCACACACACGCGCACACACACTCCCTGACTCAAACTCCCTTGCTCATCCTCATTCAGTCACATTTATTAAAGCTGCCTAAGTGCTATCATTATATGGGCTCCATGCCAAGCAAGGGGAAAAGAGTCCATCCCTGCCCTCTAGTCCATCAGTCAACATCATTGATCGATCACCCACTGTGTAGCAAAAACTATACTCAGAGTCAAAAGGCATGGGGAGGAAGGAGGGGATGGAGATGAAAGAATCATTGTCCAGAGGACCAAAGAGAGTTGATTTTGTATAGTAGAAAGAGTTAGGAGTCAAGAGCCCTGGATTCCAGGTTGACCTCTACCACTAATAAGCGGTGTGGCCTTATGTAAGACTTTTTCTGGGCCTTGGTTTCCTTATCTGCAAAATAAAGAAACTGGTGGATTAGATGATCCCTAACATACCTTCTAGGTCTAACATTTAAAATTCCCTGATTCTAAGAACATGACAGGGTCCCTGTCTTCAAAATGTCTATAGTTAAGATGAGGAAACAGAGCACAACTTACCCAAAACAAACAAACAAACAAACAGAGAGAGCATAGTGGGGGAGCTATGGGCTTTCTGAAAAGGGGCCAAATCCTGAAGTATGAATCAAGCACAAATTCACTGAGGGGGCACCAGCGGAGATGACACAGAGCATCGTCAGTGCCTTCCTGAGCTATGCTTAACTCTGCCAGATGCCATCACTCTAAGTGGGCTGGAAGATGATGGAAGGAGCATGCCAACCCTCCCTCAGCCCCACAGATGACAACAATGTGCTATCACCAACCATGCATGGAGAAGTTACAGTTTCTCCAGGGGTGGGAGAATAAAACCTGAATTAATTCACCACGCTTTGCACTTACACTAATGGGGGAACAGAAGCTAGTGATGCATTACAGGTGTGCCCTATACTTGACACAATAGTGGCATTCCTGAATGGTTGTTGATGAATCAAATCTTTGTAAATTTAATCCAGCATTAACTGCACAGAAGATCCTCAAATCTATTTTTTTTATTTTGTTCTTTTTAAATTTTTAAAATAAAATTTTGTTGGTCTCTTTTTTTACATCACCTAAGTTTCCCAGTGAATCATCCATCCTCTCCATACAGCATGCCTCACAACAAAGATTAAAAAAAGATGAAAAAAAACCAGTAAAGAAAAACTATCCAATACATTGCAAACAGTCTGACATTAGGAACTCCCAGTTTAAAGGCACTTGCAGTAAATTGTTTTGTAAAGCAAAACATCCTTTGGCATTGCGAATTTGTATTGTAACTTATCTTAAACCAGACAAGATGTATTTGTTGGGTACCTACTGTTTGCTCGGTACTGTGAAAGTCACTGTAAGAGACACGGAAGTATCAGACCTGCTCTCAAGGGCATCACAATCTCATTGAGATAAGTAAGTATAAAGAGTTTTTAAAAATTGATTTAGCTGATTTTCTTTTTCTCTTCTTTTTTTCTTTTTAAAAAAATATTCTTTGTTATAAGGCACAGCTCTCTAGGAGGGAGAAGAGATACGGGAGGAAATCAAGGTGATATAAACACAAAAGATGCCAGTAATAATTTATTTTTTCAAAAGAGTTAAAATGTTGGCACCAGGTCAGTTTGTCAATAATATTAGGTCTCATGTAATATGTGACAAATAAGTGATAGTATAAATCTTTGTTCCCCCTTATCTATGTGACCTCCCTTCCCACTAAAGAGGTAGAACAGTTGCCTCAGGGTGAGGTGGAAGCAGGCTTCTTTTTTTCCAATATTATCTATATAAGCAGATAGGAAACTAGCAGGCTTTTCCAAGCTGGAAAGACTTCAGATGTGGGTATTAGCCTTTGAGGAGGGGCTCATTGGCAGGATGGTTGCGGAGTAGCCCAGATAACAACTCTCAAAGACCATCTACAGAGGCATAAAAGTGTTTCGGTCTGGGTGAGTAAGGAGTGCTCCCACCAATTAAGCCTCAGAACATAATAACTAATGTATTTATCAAATCTGCCAGAGGCTTTGCACATACTATCTGACTAGAGCCTAATAATACCCAGCCCCATCCTTTAAATTAGATGTCACAGGCATTATTAGCCCCATTTTACAGATAAGGAACTGAATCTCAGAGATTAAGTGCTTTGTTCATCTTAACAATCGAACAATGACAAGATTCGAAACCAGGTCTTACTAACCACATCTTTACTGCCTCTATCCACTCCGCCATATTGTTTCTTAAACCTTGGGATAGGTAAATAAGTAAACATGTGGCTTTAGTCAATATTTTATTCTGAGTCTCAGTTTGCTCATATGTCACATGAAAGATTTGATTTCTAAGGTGCCTCCCAGTTGTAACAGTCCTAAAATCCTACAATTCTAAGTCATTTGATGCCACAGCAACCAGAAGCTGACAGGTGACGTCACTGAAGTTCAGAGAAAACCAAGGACAAGCCTGGGGCAAAGACTGATGCCTCCTGGAAGGGTTTATCATCAAATGATATTCTAACCACTACCTCAGAGTGGTCCAAATGCACTGCCCGCCTAATTAGATTTCCAAATAGATACACACACAGTTGTCCACAGAATCATTTTCGCCTCAGAACAGAGATCTCAGACCTTTTGTGCCCAAACTGAAGCCTGCAAGTTACTGGGGACTTATTCCAAATCCATCCCTTCTCATTCAGTCTTCCAAACAATCTGCTCAGAGAAGCAATTATTTCTGGGGCCGAGAATCCTCCCGCCTCTCAGCCCCAGCTTTCCTGAAATGGGCTGAGAAACCACAGCCAAAAATACAGTCAAAGAGAAGGACAACCTGTCATCTTAAGTGTCCCTTTGTACTTCACACACTACTATCAGCATCAAGGCTGGGAGAAAACTCTAAGTGAAGGAATCAAATGCTCACCTGTGCAGGGAGACTTCTCCAAGAGAAAATGAAAACTCCACCCCTTTAATGCCAGAGTTAAGAAAGAAAAATCTCTTCAGAGATGAGAACTCAAAAGAGAGAAAGAATGAAAATGGGGGGAAGAGGGAGAGAAAGTTTGTGACCCCAAATTGCATTTCAAAGCACCAGTATAAGGATTATATCCAGCTGAGAAAATGCAGGAAAGAAATCTATCCCCCTAACAATAAAACTCCAGAGTTCAACATGAAGGTATCTCAACACACACACACACACACACACACACATGCACACACACGTGCACACATATACACATGCATGTAAACACCACACAAAGAATGTGTCTGTATCTCATTCAGGGATGAAACATGAAGATTGGTCCTACTGAGGACCAGACCCACTCTTGAACCCACCTGAAATGCCACAGGCAACAGTTTTAGTTACTGTTGGGAGCCTTGCAAACAAAATGACAATCTGATTGCCTTGGATATTCAAGGTGCACAGGGAATGAGAGCTAATTACTCAGTCTTAATAACTGGGTAATTGCTACCCAGGTCCAACCAGGGCCAACAGGCCAATGTCTTTTCTTTGCCAAGAAAACCAAGGGTCAGATATTAATTGCATAAAATTAAGTGGGTTGCTGCCCCAGGCATCTCTGATGGGGACATACAGAGTTATGAGGGGAGGTAAGACCATTTGGGTCAGGAGATCCCTTGGCAAAATGTGGTCTCTGCTGGGCTTATCTGAAGAAACAAGACATAAACTTTTGTGGGCTGTGATTGGGCTTTCAATTCTATGTTAACCACAACAGATGTTCAGGGCAGCAGTGGGTTCTGCTCCCGAGGACAGGAGCCAATTGTATGCATGGATAGAGACTCCTGGCTTCTGTAGAAGCCAGTGGCCATCTCCATAGATCCTGAAAGCAGGTGGAGATGTTAGAAGGTCAGATCCCTAGTGATTTTGTCCAGGTGTCTGATAATTCCACAACCAGGATACCACCCTATGAGCTAGCAAACAGGGTCAACGTCTGTCATAATGAAAAGAACGGTCACACAGTCTGGTAAAATGCCCAGTGTTACAAATTTCCTCCTGAAAGAAGACTTAGAATTTTAGGTGAGTCAACCTCCTTCCATTTTTACTTGACACCCTCACTGAGACTACCAGCATGCCTTCCATGCCAACCAGTTGCCAACCCCATCAAATATGAGTTCTTCTACTTGGCTTTCAAGACCTTTTAGAACTGGCATCCACCCTATTTGTAAAATCTCATCTCCCACCGGTCCTCCATATGCACCCTCTATTCCAGCCAGGCTACTCTTCTTTCCACCGATGCATTATGTCTCCTCTTACTTCCCCACTGACAATCCCCTTGCCTGAAAAGTTCACCTTTCTCCCCTCTGTTTGTTCTCCTCCTATCTATCTTTTAAAAACTCCCTCCCTTTAAAAATTCCCCAAATTCCAATCTTGACCATGTAGTTTTTCATGATTAGTCCTGCCCTCATTAATCTCCCTCCCATGGACTCTTCCAGTTAGAACACAATTTAGCTCTTCATTGCACATTGTCCTCTATTGCTGTTTAATGGTTTACATTAATCAACGAGAAATTATTATGGGGCAGTCACTGTTCAAAACAGTGGAGACGCAAAGAAGGAGCAAAAGCAATTCCTAGTTTTAGGGGTTTCCGTTCTAACAGAGGAGACAACAGACACATAAATCAAACATGAAGGAAGACGCTACCTAGGAAAGGGAGTTTTAGAATGAAGAAGGCATTAACAGATTGGGTGACCAGAAAGGAAAGGTCTCCTGGAGGAGGTGGGGCTTGAGCCAAATCTTAAAGGAAGCCAGGATGTCTATGAAGAGGGAGAGTATTCTAGGCATAGAGGACAACAAGCCATTGCAAAAGCAAGGAATTGGGAGATGAAGCACCATGTGGAACAGCAAACAGACCAGCATGGCTGAACCAAAGAGTATGTGGAAGGGAGACATGTGTTAAAAGACTGAGAAGATAAGTATTCAAGTGATGAGGAGCTTTAGAAGCTAAACCAAGGAACTGCATTTGATCCTAGAGGCAATAGGGGGCAATGGAATTTACTGGGGGGTAGGGTGACATGTTTAGAGCTAGGCTTTTTGGCAGCCTGTGGAGGATGGACTGGGGTGGGGAGGGTATTGAGGCAGGATGACAAATTACTAGATTTTCATAGTAGTCTGGGCAAGAGGTGACAAGAATCTGAACTAAAGTAGTGGCTGTATAAAGATTGATACAAAAGATGTTGTAGAGAAAGAATAACAAGATTTAACAACTGATTGGACATATGCAATAATCAAGAGAGAATAGTTGAGGATGACACTGAGATTGCAAACCAGTGACTGGAAAGGTGGTGGTACCTTTTAAAGTCATGGAGAAGTTTAGAAAAGAGTTAAGTTTGGCAAAAAAAAATGATCTTCCACCTACCTGGGAGTCCCTCTTCTACTCTAGACAAAGCTTCCTCATTCATCAAGGGGTTCTGTTTTGGACATTTTCAGTTTGAGATGCCTACAAGACATTCAATTTAAGATGTCCAAAGGACAGCAGGTGATGTGAGGCTAAGAGCTCAGAAGAGAGCCTAGTTGGTTAACTGGCACAGGACTAAATCCTACCCTTTAAATTCCTTTACAGGTCTAGACCTGTGATTCTATGAGCCAAAGGATCACAGAGGTCCTTTGAGGGGGGTAATAGAATAATCTCTTCGTCTATATCTCCTTTCTCTGGGATATTTTGATTCTCCCATCCCAAAGACATTGCTTTGCAAATCAAAAAGGATTTCTTTTCTAGGGCATCTTGGCCTAGTCATAGCCACCAACTGGTCTCTGTGACACATTGGGAATGATGCATAAGACCATCATTCTACCCACTCTGGAGAAGGGCAAATCAGCACATTTGGTCTTCAGTCACATAGTCAGGAGAGGAAGCCAGAGTTGGCACCTAACTCCCTGGTTGGCAGATGAACCTCCACATTTTCTCCCCATTCAACCCAGTATAGACTCCCTATTTCAAGCTAGTCCAATCTCACTGTGCCTTGAATATGTCATAAGCATTATATCCTCTGGACATTTATTCCCACTGTTCCACAGCACCTAGCACAGTATTAAAGCAATCCTTACTAATTTAATAAGTCAAAAAACGTCTACCAAGTGCTTACTATGTGCCAGGACCTAGGAGGATGTGAACTTCTTGAGGGCAGGGACCATCTTGTTGCCTTTCTGTGTATTCTCAATGTCTGATGCATAGTAATTGCTCAAAAATTGATGGTTAACTGACTATGCCAAGCACCAGGGATACAGGAAAAGGAAAAAAAAACAGCTCCTACCCTCAAGGAACTTAGATTCTAATGGGGGAAGCAAAATGTAAATAACTAGGCATATGCAAGATACATATGAAGTATATGGGAGATAATTTCAGAAAAGGGACCATAAACCAAGGAATGGCGAAAGGCCTCCTATGGATAGGAGTACCTTGGAGATATTTGTTGTCTGAATAAACCGGTAGACAAAAAGCCTAGTGATTATAGCCAGAAGGTCCCTATTCACTGGTAAAAATTCCAAGTGAGCCTTTACTTTCCCTGCCTTTCCTCCCAACCACACATACACCTCATTGTTCTTCACAGCTAAATGAAAATGTAGTTAGCCTGGAAAGCATTCACCAAAAATGTCAGCTGAGGTCAGCCTGGATGCTTCTGTGCAGCAGCTAATCTAATATGATTCTTCTTCAGCACTTTCCTCCTCCTCCATGTGGGTTATTTTAATGCTTGGGAGAAATGAGAAAAAGAGCCAATGAGCTGGCCAGACAGGGGTTTGATTCTATGTTTCATCTAATGAAGAAAATAAATTTTTCTCAAAGATAATAAACAAAGTAGCAAGACATGGTAACCAAGGTCTGAGGTCCTTGCCCTTCCAGCAGGGTCCTATGGTGGAATTATTTCTACAATCAACTTTCATTTCCCTAGGAAGACCCAGAGCAAGCAGGAAAAAAATTTGATGTGGAGACAAACTGGGAGGGAAAAAGGAAGGGAGAGAGGGAGAGGAGGGGAGAGAGAGAGAGAGACAGACAGACAGAGACAGAGACACAGAGAGAGAGATAGAGAGACAGAGAGAGAGAGAGAGAGAGAGAGAGAGGGAGAGGGAGAGAGAGAGAGATCAGGAAGGGGTCAGTGGCCAGGAAACACAATACAGCTTCTGCCATTAAGCCTCAGGACAGGCTGTGACATCTCTTTCATGAGACCAATTCTCTCTGGGGCACTATAGGCCATAAATAGTGATGGGCACACAATTTTTCCACTTTGATAGAAAAAGAAAGGATACCTCAGAAGCCCTTATCATGAAGCCTGTAACAGGAGGGTGATTCGGTCCCTGTCTGTAGGGATCACAAAGACAGCCACTCTACACATCAAGAGAGGGAAAGTTCCAAACAAAAAGAGGAAAAGGTTTAAGTATGAGCAGACTCCCTCTATGTTCCAAAAGTTTGTTCATAAGTTAGCCGTTTGGATCTCTGGACATTTTTTTAACCCAACAGAAACTCTATTATACAAGATGGTTAGCTTCCCAAATTGGTCCTTAAAAACCTTTTTAATCCACAATGCCCATAAAGTTTAAAATTAAGTAAAAGTAGAGCAGACTCCAGCCTTCATGAGTCACAGCATTTCTATGGGAAATTTATTCACCCCTCCAACTTGAGATACCAGAAATACACCTCCCCTATTTGTAAGGGAGGATCAAAATGTTCAATAATGGAGTTGGAGATACCCCTAGTTCTAAGTCACAGCTGATGGCTCCTGTGACCTGGAGAAGGTATGTTGGTTAAAATTTGCATCTCTCCCCAGTGCTTAACACACTAGGAGTTTAATGTAGAATGAACAGAATGGAAGCATGGATGAAAGTATTCATTCAGCCTCCACTATGAGTTAGGCAAGGTGCTAAGGGCTTTAGCAAATAGATCCTCACAACAATGCTGTGATAACTTTACAGTTAAGGAAACTAGGGCAGGTCAAGAGTTAAGTGACTTGCCCAGGATCACATACCTAACAAGTGTCTGAGATTGGACTTAGATTCAGGTCTTCCTGACTCTAGACCCAGTGCTCTCCTCACTGACCCACTGGATGCCTCTGTGAGGCACGGGATAGATAACAAAGGTTTGGAATGAGTGGCAGGGATGAAAACTCTAGGGTGAAACGTGGGAAAGTAGTTGGGGTGGAAGGACAGATAGGGAAGGAGGATCAGGAAAACTTGATGGGAGGAGAGCCTTCCTCCCTGAGTATTCTGATTCATCTCTAGTTACCTCCTTTCTCTTTCTGCAAGCTCCAGGGACTATTCTTCTGCATCCCTTCCCACTGCCACTAACCATGGCTTATCACCAGGTTTCTCTTTTTTCTGTAACTCTCTGGATGAGAACAGTCAGTCAGTGAATCAATAAAGTGAAGTTTCATATCTCCCTTCTCCTGTCCCTATAGGAAGCATTTGGTTTTGGGAGGAGAATTTCAAGGAGAATTTATTCCTAGTATACAAAGAAGAAACAAACAGTAGGTGAAAGAAGTCACCTTCTTTCCAGTTCTCTTCTCTTACCTTTTAATCTGAAATCACTTAGACCCCAACATAGGATAATATAGTGTCACACACTGGTGCAAAAGGTGGAGCCTTATAGACAAAGAAATCTGGAAGAAAGCTGAACAGAGGTTATCCTGGGGATTTCATCATGGAAAGTCCATTTAGGAATGATGCAAGGACAGAAATACAGAGCAGGCAGGTAGGTGGTAACATTGGATAGAGAATTGGGCCTGGAGTCAGGAAGATTTGAGTTTTAGTCCAACCTCAGACATTTCCTAGCTGGGTGACTCTGGGTAAGTCAATTAACTTTTGTCAGATTCAGTTTCCTCATCTACAAGGTTGAGATAATAATAGCACCTATCACTCAGGGTTATCATGAGGATCAAATGAGATAATATTTGTAAAGTGCGTTGAAAACTTTTAATTGCTATATTAAATGCTAGCTAAGCACCAGAGTTTGAAAGGAGAACATAAAGAAATTGCAAGGCTAGAGAAACCAATGGGGTAAGCAGATCAGATTGGGACCTCCGTATAAGGAATCTTACCATCAGAAGGAAGGACCTTGTTACAGCACCATTATCTAGACTATGATCTACTATTTGGATTTCAATGATAACATGACATCGAGGAACCAGTGTAACTGCAAAACAAAACCGTGGATGGGAAAATACTTTTAGTCAGTCGGTCAATAAACATGTATTAAGCTCCTTCTATGTGCCAGGCACTGTCCTGGAGATACAAAGAAAGACAAAAGACAGTCTCTGCTCCAGAGAAGCACATAGTCTAAATGGGGGCGACAACACATAACTAAGTTCTAAACAGGATAAACTGGAACTCGTCAATAGAGGGAAGGCATTAGAATTAAGGGGGATGGGAAAGACTTCCTGTAGAAGGTGGAATTTTAGCTGGGACTGGAGGAAAATCAGGGAAGCCCTAAAGTGGAAATGAGGAGGGAGAGCATTTCAGGCCTGAGAGGGAAAATCCCTGGAGTCTGAAGATGGAACAGCAAGGAGGCCAGTGTCAATGAATCAAAGAGTCCAAGGTGGGGTGTAAGAAGACTGGAAAAGGAGGGGATCCAGGCTATGAAGGGCTTTGAATACCAAATGGAGATTGTATGTTTGATCCTGGAGGTGATACAGAACCACTGGAGATTTTGTTTCTTTGATTTTTGTTTGTTTGTTTGTTTCTGAGAAACATGATGAGACCTGTGGTTTAAAAAGATCACTATGACAGCTGAGTAGAAGATGACTGGAGTAAGGAGACACTTGTGGTAGGATAATCAACCATCAGGACATTTTAATAGTCCTAGTGGGAGGTGATGAGCACCTTCACCAAGATGGTGGCAGTGCCAGGGGCGAAAAGGAGCTATATTCTAGAGATGCTAGGAGGGTAAAATCAACAGGCCTTTGCAACTGATTGGATAGGGGGAGTGAGAGTGAGGAGTTGGAAATGACACCTATGTTGCAAGCTGGGGAGAAGGTTGCTCCTCTGTAATAACAGGAAGTGAGGAAGAAAGGACACTGAAGGCAAGAGGATAATGAGTTCAGTTTGGACATGTTGAGTTTAAGATATCCAACAGGCAGTTAAAGATAGGGAGATCATGAGAAAGGTTAAAACTGGATAAGTAGATTTGAAAATCATCAGCATAAAGATAATCATAGAATCCACAGGAACTGATGAGATCACCAAATGAAATACAATAGAGACAGAAGGACAGAAGACCAAGACAGAGCCTGAGGGACCAATAGTGAGTGGGCATGACTAGGATGAAAATCAGTATAGGGATATGAGGAGTTCAGTTAAATAGGAGGAGACTCAGGACAGAGAAGTGTGACAAAAACCTAGAGAAAAGAGAATGTCAAGAAGGTGATTCACAGGGTCAAAGGCTTCAGAGAGAATGAGGACTGAGAAAAGGTCATCAGGCCTGGCAACTTAAAAATTGTATCTTTGGAAAGGGAGAAGTTTTGGTTGAATGATGAAGTCAGAAGCCAGACTGTAAGGAATAAGAGGAAAGGAAGTGGAGGCACCTGTTGTAGTCTGCCTTCTCAAAGGTTTAGTCACAAAAGACGAGAGAAACGTGGCATGCTTGCTAGAGAGGACGGATGGATCAAGTGAGGGATTTTGGCATGAGCATGTTTGCAGGCAGCACAGTAGGCAATAGACAGGATAGAGTGAAGATGAATGAGAGAGTGGGGATAATAGAAGAGGCAATCTGCTGAAGACAAGACAGAATGGGATCACTTGTGCATTCCCAGCTTAAGACCCAATCAGCACAGTTTTGTGATTTTCTCATTTCATTCAGCAGCACACGAGTAAGAGCAGGGACAGCGGATGGAAGAAGTGATTCAAGGCCAAAGTTTTGCAGGGCTAATTCAACAATACATTAAGGAGGCAAGGACTCAAGAGAAGTAGACAGAGTAGAGTTCAGCTGGTTCACCAAGGGATCAAGACTGAAAAGAGAAGAGAAAATAACCAGTGGAAAGGTCATGGCCTGAAAAAGAATCAAGGGATCGACAGACTAGACGTCACAATGTAGACAAAGAACAGGGTTTCAGTTTGCAAAACAGAAGTGAAACAACAGACTGTAATCAGAACTTCAGAGTTCATGAACATGGAAGTGGTATATTTGTGAGTGATGGTAAGATCAAGTGTACGACCATCCTTGTGTGTGGCTGAAGTACATTGCAAGAATAGGTCAAGTGAAGTAAGCCGAAGAACTGTAAGGTTAAGGTGTATGAGGGAAAATCGATTTTGTATGCTGAAATCCCCTATTATGAGAGCAAGAGGAAAGAAGAAGAAACTGAGCTAAACGCTGAACTCAAAGAGGAAAGAAGGGGAATGTCCTGGAGGTCTGGAGACAATACCTATCATGATTTCAACTGGGGTAGTAGATATGGACTGAGTGAACCTCAAAGGAGGAAAGATTACTAAGTGGTAGAAGAAAAACCTGGAAGTGGTGATGTGGAGCAAAGAGTATTCTGAATCCCCCACCAATGTGTGGGAGAATGAATAAAGGTTCTGCCAGTATTGAAAACGGTGATCACAGAAACTTCCAAATCTCAATGAGAACAAGTAGATAAAAGCATAAGAAAGGAAGCAATTTAAGATAAAAATAAATTTGTTGCTTATGGAGTTGGCATTCCAGACAGCACAGTGGAGGGGGTAGACAACTTTAGAGTGGGGTATTAGGGAACTAGACAGTTGAGGGGAATGGGAATAAAGGGCTAAGCAATGGGTGCAGGGGAAGATAACAGGATTTGAAATATAATAGCCAGGGATTCAAAATCACTGATATGTGGGGAGGGAGATATGACCTTGAGGAGATTTTGTTAATCATTGAGGAATGAGTTAAGGTTGTTGTCAGTCCTTCATTTTCAAAGAGGACCAAAGACATCTTGAAGGTGATGTCTTGACTTGTTCATGAATTGGTTTTAAGTGAGGCAGAGTTGCACAAAATCCTCAACATCACTCTGTCTTTTAATCATCAAAGCCCAGTAGCAAGACATAAGTCAAGGTGACCGGTAATGGTCTGGATACAGTGGATGACCTTGGCATCTTCACTGTCTGATCAAGCTCTAAATGCTCCAGCTTCAGCACCTGCTTCAGCCACCTTCATAACTGCTGAACAAATTGTTGACATCCACTTGATTCCACCAGGGGAAGTCTTCACATGCTAGAAATCCCCTAACTCACCAACAGTTTTGAAGTCTGACAGTTACCCTCAACCTGATTTAACAGACAGTTTTTCCAGGGTATGGCTACTGTACATGCTACAGCTTCTTGGAGCTACAGGAGAGAGCTGGATGACAGATGGACACCAAAGGTAGATGAGCAAATCTGAAAAGGCCTCAGGAAGCCCTCACACCAGAGGGCTGAATACCCCATAGATGAAAGTTCACAGAAGTTTGGCCTGGTGAGCTCTTCTCTTGTACTTTTAAAAGATGCAAGTAATCATGTGACCTCAGGCAAATCACTTCACTTATCTGAACTTCCATTTCTTCATCTATAAAATGAATATAATAGTCCCTTCCCTATACACCACTATTTTTCTTTTGCGTTGGAGCATAGGAGTGGGTGGGGGAATCAAATGGGATGGCAGCATGGTACAGCAGAATTGGCATCAGGGAACTGGGGCTGATAATCTCAGCTCTGCTGTGTGGTCTTGGGGAAATCTCTGCACCTCAGTTTCCTTATTTATAAAAAGAGGTATGGATACTCTTCTGAGTTCCTGTCAACTCTAAATCCTATAATCAATAAGAATTAAAGATAATATACAATAAAAGCCCAGAGATTTCCATAAAGCACTGTGTATACAAGTAAAGGATTATTACTATTATTATTGTTAAAGCCATAGCAAATGGTAGAACTCAGGAAAGAATAATCAGCAAATTTATGAATGAATGTTGATCTTACTTATTAATGCTAATCATTCCTTAATCTAACATAATCATTCATTTATAGTCATTCCAGTCATCAATAAATGAAAATGCATTTGAACTTCACAAGTATGTTTGAATTTCAAACATCTTGAATTTCTCATTAGGGACCCAGTTTGTGCCAAAACTATTCTGTGGTATAGTAACCAAGGTGTAAGGTCTTTCTTAATTGGACATGAACTAGTCAAATCCTCCTGCAATTATGCACATATCCCTTTCCTTTTTATGCATCTAAGTATAAAACTTTGGTAAGAGCCACCCTTTAACCTTCCTCTGTCTACAAAGAGAGAACTGACTGAAACCATCAAATAGATTCCTCACTCCTAATTTTAAAAATTAAAAGATGGCCCAGACTTTTTTCTTCAGGGAAAAGTCAATGAAATCTTATTTCAATCAATTTCCCATGGCTGTTCTAAATCCATGTCAAGCACACTCTGTCCAGGTGCTATCTCTAATTAGAGGTTGACCAGTCAATAAGATAGTGGGTATGCTTCTACTTGAGTGGCTAATTGCTAGAAGGAGTTAAATGAAGTTTTAAAAGCCCAAACCCTAGATTCTACTAATTAGGAGCATGGTCTGTTCTCACACACTCAGCATTCCATTAGGCAAATTATTTACAAGGCTATTCAGATACCTGGAGACAGACACTGGGCTATTGGCATTATGGATATACTTAAGATTAATTTAAATTCCCTATTTAACTTTGTAGTAATGGTTAGAACCCCAGTGGTAAGAAGGCCATGGTGGGATGCTTCAGATCATTCCTATGGTACTTTATTTTTAAAACAGAAATATTGCAGTGGGATTAATTAAATCTGCTTTTAGGAACACAGGGTAGCTGAATATAACTCATCTCAGCAGTGGATGCTACTCCTTATCCCAAAGTGCTAGTGTTCTGAGAAGGGAGAATCAAGTGAATCTTTAATCCAACCTACCAGAAAATCTAGCATAGTAGAAAAAAAAAAGTAAAGTTCACCCTCTGTAAAATGGTGCTAATTGACCTAAGACTGATTCCTTTTCTATTCTTGTTTCCCCTAATATAGTCTATTGCTTCTCTTCAGGTCCACCCTCACAGAGTGGGTTGCAATTTCCTCACCCAGTGACATGCTGGTAAATGTTTAAAAACCAAGTTGTGTGGGGAGGGGAGAAGGATGCACATCAGACACACTTTTAAGTTTAATCTTCATTACTAACATTTTCTTCATCACTTCCTTAAGCCTAGACAGTCAGCAAAATAATAAAACAAGCTCTTATTTGTCACATTTGCTGATTTCCAAGATGCAAATGCTTACCCTTGAAAATTTAACAATTGGCTTTTACTTGCCAACAAACCGACTTCAGGGAACCATTCATTCCCACCCCAGTCTGATTTCCCCAAGAAATGACCAAGGCACCAAAATTATCCTTCTTTTTTCCCTCCATCAAAACTTATATTCATTCAGGTTTTTGTTCTCAGCTAATAAAGAAAACAACCCAACGAACTTATTCACATCACAATGTTCCATGATGAATAATAATTCACAGACATATCTGAATTTTAGGGGGGTGAGAGGAAAGGGAAGGCAAACCAGTGATTTGTCCACCTAGAGAGTAAGGCCATATTTAAACTCAGGTCCTCCTGACTCCAGGGCTGATGCTCTACCCACTGAGCCACCCAGCTGCCCCTGAAATTTTTTAAAGGGAAAATTGAAGAGGATAATGACTCAACAACAATGATAATTCATAATAATTCATATAATCAAGGTTAATAAACCTCAAAACTATCTGAATTTAAAAAGCTTTTAAAACACAAACACCCAGCAATAACAAAACTCAAAACCTTTCCTCCTCTGTGGCACTTAACATGTACCACTTTGCTCTGTTAACTTAGAACACCTTGTCCACCCAAATAAACTGTAAGCTGCTTTGTCAGCCCAAAGTGCCTAGCAAAGAGCAGAGTGTGCACACATTCAAATATTCACTGAGATGAACTGAGAATGGTCCCCTCAGACCAGGAAGACATAGAAGATGATTCAGTTGGGTGCACCAAAACTCAATAAGGAAAAGGGGGAAAGTGTGAATTAATCACAGCCAAACCTTAGTAGAAAGAGTAATGAGACCCTAAGGGCCCAAAGAAGTGATTACAAACAACAGATCAAGCTGAACTAATTAAATAAGTATGTGACAGTGTCTTTTTAAAAGTCAAGGCCAGGTTTCCCATTGCTAACTTGACCTTGAACCCTAGTGGTAAGGTCTTTTGCTCTTATGAACAGCCACCCAGAACTACAAAGCTGATTATTGAGGTGACTAGGAAAATAGTCACAAGTAGCTGTAACCCACACATGAAGCTCTCCGGGGCTCCTTGGGAAACATATCATTGACACCTGTCATTGAGTTTTCTCATCTAAGATTCAGAGCCACAGCACACAAATCAGAAAGAAGCAAATCTTTCAGAAGATAGAGCTTTCTCTAGGACAAAAGATAACTGAGGACTACATGTCGGGCAGTTTCTATATTCTCTAGTCTTCAGGGACAATCTATCTGAAGTGACACCCAGACAGAGGAAATACAAAGGCTCTTTGAAGCGCTGGTGCGGGGAGGAGTATTGGGGAAAAGGCTAGAGGCAGTATAGTACAGACAAAGATACTGGAAAGGAAATCAGGAGATGTGGGTTCCATTCCTGACTCTGCCACTCCCTTCCTTTGAAACCTCAAGGACAGCTTAAGGATTTGACCCCTTCCAAGGCAGCTAATCCAAGAAGACCTGAGTTCAAATACAGCCTCAGATACTTACTAGCTCTGTGACTGAGTAAATCAGTTGATCACTGTTTGCCTCAGCTTCCATATCTGCAAAATGGGAATAATGAAAGCACCTACCTCTCGAAGTGACTATCAAATAAAATAAAATGAGATGATATATTTATAAAGCATCGTGTGAACCTTAAAGTACTAAATAAAAGGCAAGCTATTATTTATTTATGCTAGCACACTCTTCCGCCCAGAACCCATCACAAGTGACATCACGTATCTGTAACATGACAAACTTCAGTTAGACTAGAAATAGAATAATAATTCCTTGTATTCCAATGGCATTTTCCAGTGCAGATCCATCAGTATCCCTGCTCCATCTCTGCCTGTTCTCACCCTTACCATCCTTGATCTCCGCCACAAAGATGTTTCTGATAGGGCAAAGTGGTCAGATGAGATCATTCAATCTCATTTTGTAATCACCTTGATTCGTCTTATTCACTTATATTTTTCATTGTATAACTCTCTAAATCTGTAATTTATAGAGGAGCTGCCCATCTTCAAATGAAGGCTTCCTCATTGTGAGTGAAATCACAGGTCTGGAGATTATTATATATAATATTGTATATATACATACACACAAACACATGTGCTTTTAAGACTAGAAGTTGTCATATTTATTATTATACACTCTCCTCTGCACTGGGGTCTAGCACAATGAATTGCATAGAGAAGGGACCAAATAAATGTTTAAAGGCACTAAAGGAATTCCTTTTTATGATCTAAGAGTTTAGTTTTTCTTCCTCTCTACTTTCTTTTTTCTTGTTTTTTTCTCTGACAGCCTTGAAGATGGGCATTAGGAGGTAGCATAGGGAGAGGGATGGAGAGAGACGGACGGAAGGAAGGAAGGAAGGAAGGAAGGAAGGAAGGAAGGAAGGAAGGAAGGAAGGAAGGAAGGGAGGGAGGGAGGAAAGGAGGGAGGGAGGGAGGGAGGAAGAGAGGGAAGGAGGGAGGGAGAAAGGAAGAAAGAGAGAAAGAAAGAAAGAGAGAAAGAAAATAAGAAAGAGAAAGAAAGAAAGATTTGAGTTATTAGAACCACTAACTTGCAAAGGTCTAGGGAGTGTGAGAAGGCATGTTCGCCACACAACTAGAATATCATCACTCAACCATCATCTAATTTCACATTTAACTTTTTTAAACAAACCATAACAAATACTAAGTGTAGCTAATCATTCCCTGATTCCTTTGGAATCGTTGTAATAGCACTAATTACAATAAACACATTTGGAATTAATGTGCATGTCTTATGCATATATCAATTCCATTCTAATTTACCATTGATTAATGCCCATGAAAGGAACGTGTTTCTGATGTTAACACACAGCCCTGAAGAGTGGCTCAAACATGTACCAAGAAACCAGCCTCCTGTGGAGGGAGGAAAAGCACATTGAGGATAGCAGGAAAACCAAAGCCTTTTTGATCAATGTCCAGTCTTTGCCTCATATTCAAGGATATGGTGTACAACAGCAGCCAAATTCTGCATCCCTGACATTAAAAATGATTGGGAAGAACATATGATCCCATTTTATCTTTAAATACAGTGACATAATATTACCTAAGCAACCCCAAAACAACAGGCTTTTCCGTAAAGGAGTATTGGTGACACTGCCTGATGGAAATCAGCTTGGGTGTGTGTGTTTGTTCTTCATTGCAGAAGACCATGCCATCAGAGAAATAATGACGTGACTTGCACTTGACTTTGTTTTGAGGGAGGGAGGGCTGTGCAGGTCAGCAGCCTCACCTCTCCTCCAGTGCCATCTGAATCCAGTGACCAGATATTTATCAGGATGACTGGAGATGACCCAGGATGAGGCAACTGGGGTTAAGTGACTTGCTCAAGGTCACACAGCTAGTGAGTGTCAAGTGTCTGAGGTGAGATATGAACTCAGATCCTCCTGACTCCTGCACTGGTGCTCTACCCACTGCACCACCTAGCTGCCATGGAAATCAGCCAATTTAGCAACTGATGCGGAGCAAAGGAGCCCTCCCTGACATTTGGTTCAGATACCCAGACTTTAACCTCACCCCACTCATTGGATAAAATGGTGCCTTTCTGGTTTCTTAAGCCAAAATAGTTGTCCAAATTTCCTAACATTTGCATATGGGCCTGTAGTCTCTGACCCACATTTAAAGAATCGAACTCAGTCTTGCTACTTATCTCAAAATTGTGTCACTGATCACAGAGGGGAGCAGTGATTGATTCAGGGACTCAGTGCAAATCCATTCCTAGTACTGGAAAATGGACTTAAAGCACATGTCCTAATAACAGGTCAGCAACATTATCTTGATATATGAAAGACAGTTTCATTATATAGCCCTAAGACATATTTACCACTTAAAATGGAAAGAAAGTAGGATGATGCGTATATCATTTACACTGCAGAAACAAGCATTTCTCTAGGTGACCTATAGAACGTTTTGGACCCTCCTCTAGAGAAGCAGGACGTTTCCTTGATTCATCTCTCCCACCAAAATGGGAAAAAATGTATATGTCTAAATACTAACAAGAGCATGTGTTATTACAATATGGAAAGTACATGCCAAAGAAGGAAAGAACATTAGAACACATCTAATTCAACTCTCCCCCACCCATTTTGCAAAAGAGGAAACTGAGGCTCAAAAATTATATTGCTAGCTAATATTGATAAAGCAATTTAAGATTGCAAAGAGTTCTATGTGTATTACGTCATTTGATCTTCATGATAACCCTGTGGAATTGGCGCTATTATTATCCCCATTTTATATTTGAGGAATACGAGGCAGGGAGAGGTTCATTGACTTGTCACATAGCTAGTTACTGTCTACAGTAGGATTTCTTGACTTCCAGTCCAGCATTCTGCTCACTCTGCCACTTTGCTGACTCTTGAGAACAGACAACAGCTCGTGAACAACTAAACACAGTTGTGGTGAGTAGCAGTACAAGTCAATAAACGATACAGAGAGACTTAGCCAAGTAGGGTGTACATACAGCTCTGAGGCTGAGTCTCTGTTTCAAGGGCCAGTCAAAAGTCAGAAGTTATTTGGTGATACTGGTCCAAAAAAGTTAAGTCCACATGAAATGAGAAATGGTTAGAGCCAACTACAAACAAAACTCACCTTCAAAAACAAAGGGGGAAAGGAGAAATAGAAATACATAGATTAGGTTTACCCTAGGCTGTTAAGTCCTGCAGGGAGGGATAGATGGGGAGGTTCAGAGGGGAAGGAACTGCATTCTGAAAGGAAATTCCATTGGTCCACGGGATCAGAGGTAATGAGTGGGGCATGAGTTAGGGCAGCGTGGCCAGGCCTGAATCATTAATCAGTCAGTCACCTAAACAGAGGGTTATACCCATTCTTTCAACAAATGAGGAAGCACAGTGTACTGAAAATAGCTCTGAGAAAGGAATCAGGATTTGGATTCTAGTACAACTATTATTAACTCCTTGTGTGACCTTGGATAACTTGGCTCCTCTTCCTCTCTCTATGTCTCTGTCTGTCTGCATGTGTGTGTGTCTGTCTCTCCTTGTGTGTGTGTGTGTCTGTGTGTCTCTCTGTCTCTTTATGTGTGTCTCTCTGTCTCCTCTTGTGTGTGTCTCTGTCTGACTCTCCTCTTTGTTGTGCATGCATCTCTCTCTGTCATTCTTGTCTCTCTTTGTGTCTCTCTGTGTCCCTCTGTCTCTGTCTCTCTCTTTGTGTGTGTCTCTCTGTGTCTGTCTGTCTCTCTCTTTGTGTGTGTCTCTGTGTCTGTCTCTCTCTGTCTCTGTTTCTGGCTGGCTGGCTGTGTGTGTATGTGTGTGTGTGTGTGTGCATGCACACATCTGTGTCTGTCTCTCTGTCTCTTTCTGTGTATCTCTGTCTGTGTTTCTGTGTCTATCTGTCTGTTTCTCTCTCTCTCTTTGTGTGTGTCTCTCTGTCTCTGTCTGTGTCTCTGTCTGAGTCTCTGTCTCTCTGTCTGTGTCTCTCTCTCTCTCTCTGTCTGTCTCTCTCTCCACCATCTGCCCCATGCATTTTACCATCTATAAAAGTGAGGGGACTGAACTGGATGGGATTATTTGTTTGTTTTAGCAGAAAACAGGAAATGAGATCAAAGGGACCTCAGGCCTGTACCAAGCCTATGTTATGCACAACAATTTTTCCAAACAAAAGTCCCCGTTGAAGTACTAATCTTCCTCCCTCAAAAAATCTTTAATCTTCACAGACTATCAGAGTGAGATGTAATCTTGGAGAATCTAGACTCATAGCAACATAGGATTTGAAGCTGAAAAGAGTGTTAGAGCACATAAGGAGGACTATCCTATTATTTCCCTATTCCATCTCTTTTCTGCCTCAAGAAATCTCCTTCTCTCTCTAGAACTCTCAAATCTGGGAACTCTTAAACTTGGGGACAACTAGGTGGCATAATACACAGAGTGCCAGGACTGAATTCAGAAAGATCTGAGTTCCAATGCAGCTTCAGATACTTCCTAGCTGTGTTACTCTGGGCTTAACCCTCTTTGCCTCAGTTTTCTCATCTGTAAAATGAGCTGGAGAAGAAAATGGCCAACCACGCCAGTATATCTGCCAAGAAAACCCCAAATGGGGTCACGAAGAGTCAGACACAACTGAAAATGACTAAATAATAGTAATGTTTACATAGAAATTTACAAATATATCATTTTATCCTCCCAATAATCCTGAGAAATAGATGTTAATGTTATCCCCATTTTATAGAAGAGGAAACTGTGGCAGTAAGTAACTTGCCCAGGGTCAAATAGCTATTAAGAATCTGAAGCTAGACTTCAGATTTTGCCCAGATCTAGCCCCTGTGCCACCAAGATGTCTTTAAGGTCCCTTTGATCCCTCTGAAAGGAACTTTAGAAAGACTGCCATCAGGGAATCACAGGCTATGGGGCTGGAGGGGACTTTAGAGATCTTTGGACCACAGGATCAGACTTTGGGGAGCTGGAAAGGGCTTTAGACATTAATCTAAATCAACTCAAAATATGAATAAGGAAATTGAGGTTTTGATTGGGTTGAATGATCTACCTGAGGTCATATCAGGGACAGAACTAGGACTCAGTGTCCTAGGCACTGTGCCCCCTCGCTCCTGCACTTCAGCTGCTGGCATGCTACTCTAGCAGCTACAAGGAGGTCAGGATTCCAGCAGCGGAGACAATGACAGGAGCAACAGGCTTCTTTTATGGACCCTATGGCTGTAATCTTTAAGCTCTGCCTGGGAAGGGAGGTGAGGGCTTGTCTTTTCCACTGGCGATTTACAATGACCGGGGCTGGTTTCCTTGTACCAGAGCCAGGCAAAGAATGGCTCCTGTCAAAAAAATGATGACCTTGGGATTCCTCAAACTTGGGCTGGATCTGAAACAAACACACAGAGTCAAAGAACTAAAAGGGCCCAATTCATGATGAGCCCCTCCACCCCCATTGCCCCTGGGGGTCAGCTCTCAACAGCCACCTGGAGCTTCTCGGGTCCTAAAAAATAAATTTCAAACTATTTTCAGAAAAAGCTGAGTGACTGGTATTCGAAGGTTCTACAATGCTTCCACCAGAGAGGCCCAGTCCCCTGCCAGCCGCATTGAGCAGCCAGGACCCTCACATGAATTACAAGCTGTGGGGGGCAGTCCCCTTTTGAGAACCCTTCACTTTCCTGGCATTCTTTGCCAGCTTTCAAATTTGTCTTTCCTTGACTTAGTAGAAAGAATGTTTTAATAAAAGACTTGATGGGTTGATGGGTTTTGTTTTTAAAAGGAAAAAAATAATCGGGGGTGAGGAACAAGGGCAGAGCTTAAATTACTGGGATTTTTATCCTAGCCTTTGCTGCTTTAGTTAGGTCTGAGTCTGGTCTATGATGACAAGGTATGAAAAAAAGGGGAAATACAGACTTACAAGCAGGTTACAATTCTTTAAGCAAGAGTGGTACCATGGTGAGGTGGATGGAAATTGCCCAGGACTGGGAGTCAGGGAACCTGGTCTCCTTCAGGCTTTATCATGTCCTTTGTGCCAGGCACTGGG
Source organism: Notamacropus eugenii (assembly GCF_028372415.1). Lineage (NCBI taxonomy): Eukaryota > Metazoa > Chordata > Mammalia > Diprotodontia > Macropodidae > Notamacropus > Notamacropus eugenii. The sequence goes on along the minus strand of NC_092872.1, from coordinate 183,366,463 downwards.
CTAAGCAATAAGAATGGAAAATAAAATGAATTATAGTCCCTACCCTCAAGGAACAAAGAGCCCTGAATTAAGAATCTAGATGTGAGTTTGAATTTTAGCTCTGCATCATCTTGAGAAATTCACTTCCATCTTGGGTTCTAAGTTCCCTCAACTATAAAATGTTACTAATTTTTATCTATTCTAGTGCATTAAGGCTTACAAAATGCTTTCCTCACAATAACCCCATTAAGGCAAAGGTAAAACAAGTATTATACCCATTTTTCAGATAAGAAAACTGAGGCTCAAAGAAGTTGAGATTCAAACTCAGGTCTGAATCACAACTCTCTCCCATCTCTCCTTACACTGCATCTAATCCTTCCTGACCAAAACAAAAAAAATGAGGGCTTTGGACTGGATGCTCTTTAGTCCCTTTCAGCTCTACAATCCTATGATTCCATGACCTTGGGCAAATTACTTCCCTTCTCTGGGTCTTTTTCCTTAACTACAAAAATATCAGAATTGGTCTGGTGGTGTCAAACTAAAATAGAAACAGATAATTGTGGGCTCCATGCTGACTGAGAAAACCAAGAGTTAAGATTATTTTGTTGTGATTTTATTGATTTTGTTAAACATCTCCCAATTACATATTAATCTGGTTCCAGCACTCAGGAGTTTTGCGAGAAGCCTGCTGGCCCAAGGTCATGAGTTTGACACCTCTGGACTAGATCATGTCTAGAGTGCCTTTCAGCTCTTTATTTCTTTGATTCGAAGACTCTTTATCACTCTCTCCTCAGCATGGAGCCCAGACACTGGAGAAGACTGGGGCATGAGATGTAAAAGGGAGTCCTGAGGGGGAAATTATACCAATTTACATCCACCTACCCAAACACTGCTCTGTGCAGTACCCTGACCTCTGTAGGGTGGGGAAGGAACTAGTATGTACCAATTCAAAGATGATTTATAGATTTCAGCCTCAGCCTGAGGTAGAAGAGACTCATTAAAGCTCAGAAGAGATAAGAAAGGTGCTCAGAACACTTGCAGATTCCAAACATCTAGAAGTGAGAAACAGTTCAAAGAGCCACCCCAGAAACACAACAATAAGTGAGAGTCCAGGCACAAAGGTTCAAAAGGAAACCATGGTTTGATATGAGAAGCAAGAGGTCAAAATACAAGCAAGATATATACAGAAAGAGTGGTGCCCAGTGCTTTGGTTAATGAGGACTGCCATCCCATAAAGGGTAAGCTCAAGACGGTGACATGTTATGGAAGTATACTACTATCTATCTTTTCTTTCCCCCACAGCCCTTTCCACTTGTCTAAAGACAGTGAAGCTGTGGGCTCAGACACTCAGGGTCTTTATGCAATTGCCAGTCTGTAAACTTCACCCTCTAATTTACCATAAGATCCAGAGGGTTTTGTTCAAGTATCAAAGATTCAACAATGGAGTGCAAATGAGAAATAAGGTACCCATCTCTTAGCTGAGGTACCTGCTCAGTGGACTATTTTAACCCTGAGATAGCTCATCTTTACATCAACATAATCAATTCAATTCAACAAGTGTTCAGGAAATACCAACTTCATGCCTGGCACTAGAGATACAAAGAAAAGCGTGAAATAGTTCCTGCCCTCATGGAGCTTTTGTTGTCATTTATTGTTGTACAGTTATTTTCATTCCTGTTCTACTCTTGTGACCCCATTGAGGGGTTTTCTTGGCAAACATACTGGAGTAGTTTGCCATTTCTCCCTCCAGCTCATTTTACAGATGAGGAAACTGAGGCAAACAGGATTAAGTGAGTTGCCCGGGCTCACACAGCTAATAAACGTCTAAGACTGAACTCAGATTCAGGTCTTCCTGATTTCATCCCTGGAGCTCTAACCACTGTCTAATCTAGCTGTCCCAAGGAGTTTACATTTTATTAATCTACTCCCTAGGATGCATTTAAGCACCAATCTGGAAATCAAAAGACCTAGAAATCAAAAGGCCTGCTCTGTTGGGATAGTGTGAAGCAGAAAAAAACACATAAGCCAGAAATGTCTAATGTCCTCGGAGGAGCAATATGAGCCTCCCACAAGACTCACTGCGGTTGCCCAACTAGATTAAAGTGTTATTGGAAAATGTTTCATAAAACAGAAATACAATACAACATAATGTTAATTTGTGAAATTCTAATATGCTGCCCCTTTCCATCCATATTTTTTAGTTTGATACCACTAATCTGAATGATTCTCAGCTTCTTTATCCGCAAAAATGAGAATAAGAATGCCTATAACTTTCCCACTTCACAGGCATGTGGGAACATGAAAGCATTTTGAGCCATAAAGGACTGTGCAAGGGTTTATGGTAACAACTTAAGAAACATTTGTTGAATGAATGAATGAATGATTCTTTTACTGTTGGTTTGTGAGAACAAAGCCCTATCAACTTAGGGGGACAAAACTCATCAATGGTGAATTCTGTAATCAGTAGGCAGGCTACAGTAAGGCTCTACTGTCTGTGCTTGGAGTCTTGGGCCCCTCTGCTTCCATAGAAGTGGGCTTAGGCAGACAAGAGGGACAGGAATCTTGCCTGTAGGGGGGACTCCTCCCCTGTGCCTGCTCCCCCTCCCACAACCTCCCACTTCCCAAAGCCGTCTGGAAAGCAGCTATTGTGTCCAGCTCCTCGTATTCTGACCAAACAAGGAGGGTCTGGCTGAGAGCCACACTCAGAGAGACACAGCTGAAAGGCCCTGTCCAGATGCCAAAGCATTATTATGACAACCACTTCCCACCCCAGCTGGATGGTAAGGTTGGGTTTTTCCAAGGACTGGGGAGGGGCTTTGTCCCCTACAATATACACATTCAGGAGCAGGATAAAGGGCTGTACCAGACAACCTCAATGGCCTCAGAGGTTTACAAAAGCTAAACAAAGAACCTGAGAAAACTAGAGGTCATCTTTCTAAGAGATCTCCACTACCCTGGGTCATGTCAATGCATAACTGCCAATAGAAATAGCTGGTAGTTATCAAGTGTTCCTCTTCTCCCTTTATAAACCCCCTAGTTCAGTGGGGTCCAGGCTTGGTTAGGCTATAAAAACAAATGTTGGCCTTAGAGCACATCATGTCCAGGATCATTAAGGGGTCTTAATACCATCATTCTGTGCCTTGGCCTTGCCTGTGTGTCTCTCTGTGTGTCCAGAATGCCTCCAAATTAGGATTCAGGCCGAGTCTTAAATTCTCAAACAGTTCTGTCAGGATCAAACTCCCACAGATGACTGCACCTTGCTGTCATTGTAAATGTGCCTGGTCTAAATTGTCCTCCATAGCAAATCCTTTTCATTTCTTATCTTCTTTGACCCTGTTGAAATATCTTAGTGAATAAGGATGAAAGGGGGAGCCTGGTGAGTCAGATACCTGGGTTTTGATCCTAACGAGGTTACTTACTGTCTACATGACTATGGACAAGTCTCTTGGACTTGCTGGATCTCTCTCTTTTTCTATAAAATTATGATTTTGATTAGATGAGCTCTAATGTCCCTTCAAGCTCTAAATATTTTGTGATCATTCAAGAAAAAAACTTCTGTAATATTATGTACTGAGTACCTTCTTTGTGCCCATCTCCATATCAAAAGGATAACACATGGTACCAGTCCATCAGAAGCAAGAATTCATTAATTCAACAATCACTGATCGTTTATGACTGCACACTTTATGCTAAATACAGTGCATTTTCAGTCAGGAAAACAAGACTAGCATATATGGTGCTACCTGAAGAAGTCACTTTCCTTTTCTGGACCTCAATTTCTTCACAAATGGATAGGGCTAGATGTTCTCTAATGTAACCTCCTACTTTAACAATAAAAAGTCACATTTATACAGGGTTTTATGATTACAAAGTGCCTAACATAATATCTCATTTGACCTAAGCTCTGAATCTAATTAAAGGATAATTAAGGGTGAGATCACTTGGTCCTGACTAGAAGCATTAAAGGTGGTCAGAGAATGGAATGATCAGTAATGACCTAAAGTAGCCAAGGAAGACTTCCTGGATAAAGCAGAACCTTTTCTGGGCCTTAAACAAGCAATAAACTATGGATAAGGGACAGGAAGGGAAGGAGGGACGGCATTCCAGGAGGGGACAACCACACTGAGCAAGACCCTGTGGCCACTCCACAGAGAGTTAATTGGCATAGTCTGAGTACAGTAACAATATGGGAGACTAGCATGTCAAAAACAGAGGGTCCATGCAGAGAACGAAGAAGGAGAGACCTAGCAGCCACAAGAAGAAATCCTGAGCAGCAAGAGGGAGGAGGGGGATGGGGAGCATCTTACTAAGAACTCTAGCTCTGCCATAACTCCTAGGACTTGAGATGATTTAGTCCTTGGGCCCTGTACCTCTCCCCATAAAGAACATGACTCAGAGAAGTAAATGAAGATCCAAAGGACTGAGAACTCATCAATTTTAGTCACTGCCTCTGGCACATGTCCCACAAAACTCTTTGAAAAGGTCGCCATGGTGTTCCCAAGAACCATTTATTAAGCACGATCACAAGGGAAAAACAGCCAACAGGCAGACACAGCCCTGGAAAACATAATGCCATTTCTGAAAGGATATCCCTGCAAATATAGTCAAGTCGTAGCTGACTGGCCTATAATAAAACAACAAAAATTCACACTAATGTTGAGTCTTAAGATTACAAGTTTCTTCATTCATGATTTGGTCTTGTAGATAAGTGCAAGTATTACTAACCCAATTCTACATATGGGGAAACTGAGGCTAAAAGTGGCTATGAATAGCCCAAAGTCACAAAGTGTTAGTGGCAGATGGTTTACTGGCAAAGCACTGGGTCAGGAGTCAGAGAATATGGGCTTGGAGCTGTTCTTTAGGTTAGTTATGTCTTGGCGCAAGCTTCCTCTTTTAATTCACTTTGATACAAGCCATCATGTTAAGCAGGGAAGACGTCATGAAAACAAAAATGGCGGAGACTAGATCATCTTTAAGGACCTTCAAGTTCTAGAATCTGTAAAAAGGGAGCCTGAAATAGCAAAAGTCACTTGTTCTTGGATTTTGTTGTTGTTTCGTTTTTTGTCTTTTAACTTAAAAGTTTTAAGAAACTGGACTTTTGGTAATAAAAGATTTCTGGACCCAAAAAAATTTGAGGAGGATTTTTTTAATTGCCCAACTGGTAATGGGAAAATGAGGATCTACTTCAATCACCCATATTTTGCATATGGTGGCCAATAAGATAATTCACCCTAGATGACAAAGATTAACAAATAAAGGATTAGTACTGAGGTCTCAACTCCTAGTCCACCATGCTTCCCCAATACCATGCTGGGCACGTGCACTGTCCATGCTTTTGGATGAGCCCACAAATTTAACAATGACTGCCTCCTCTCTGAATGGTATATTAATACAAAAGGCAATTCAATAAGCGTTTTTTCCCCTCCCTTGATGGATTCAATGCGCAGCAATTTGGGAGACAGCTCAGAGGGAGAGCTAGTGTCTCAAACTGAATGAACACTGTGGAGCTAAGGTGTAGTCTTGGTTTTATCATCAACTCAGTGTTCAATATATCTGTGCCCTCTGCTCCAAGAGGTCAGAAGTGGAAGGCGTTGCCTCCTGCTGGAGTATATGGGAAGGTTTCACAAAAGAATGTGTTTTTATCTGGGTCTTAAAATATAGCCAAGATTACAGTAATGGTGATATTAGGGATGGCACTGCAGTAAGGGGAACAGAATGAACTAAGAAGGAATGATGGAAAGGCACAAGATGCATTCAGGCAAATAGCAACTGGTCCTGATTTGTCGGGAGTGGGGGGTTTGTGTAAGGGAATATGAGGTTGGAAATATAGATTACAACAACTGATGGAAGGCTTTGAATGTTGATCCGGATTTGACCATTTTGGGAATGCAGAAGGAGAACAGACAATGGGGATTCACTGAAAGTTCTTCAGAAAAACAACATAATTAGAGCTGTTCACAGAGATAATTCTGGGAGCCTCTAGAGGATAAATTTGAGACTAAGATATGATAAGAACCATCTGGAAGATATAAGGAAGGGGGCATTACATTGACTTGAGGAATAATCTGTGTGTTGGATTGAACAGGTTTAATTTCTGAGATAATCAAAAAGTGTGAGAGTTGTGTTTGTGTTTCCTTCTTCATCTCTTGAGCAGGCCAGGTGGAATTTAGCTATCTAAGTGATTTGCACAGAATTATGAAGCACCATAGGACAGAGGATGACAGATCAACATTGAAGTCAGAAGGACTTGAGTTAATGTCCCTCCTTTGACACTCACTGGCCATGTGACCCTGGGCCAGTTACTTAACCTAGGAATGTTCCAGGCAGCTCTCTCAGACAAGAAATTGCCCAACCATTGCCAGATCTACTTTAGTAAGAGAGCGTTTCCTCACCCAGCATTCTCTATATTAGGGAAATCATGTTTTAGGACTAAAACATAAATAGGGCAATAGGCTTGATCTCTTATCCAAGTGGAAGAATTCTGCAATCAACCTGGGGTGTTCTGAGGTAGAAGATACTATTCTCCTCTGGGGTCTAATCACAAATAGTGACTAGATAGTCTGACTTAGAAGTATGTCATTGAGATGGGACATATTAAGTGTAAAGCAATTTTTAGCTAAGAATTAGGCTGAAATGTTTAGGTACAGCTAGTAGACACAGAATCTTTTTCTTTACTTCATCTGGCTGTATTTTTTCCTTTGCCCTTGCAAATTAGGTCCAAGTCTTTAAAAATCTCTGTGGCATGGCAGATAGAGGGTTGGCTTTGGAGTCTAGGAGGCTTGGTTACCTTTGGCATATACCATCAGAGGCAATCACTGAACTTCTCAGTGCCCCAGACAACTCCCTAAGATTGTGATGGCAGACCAATTGATGGAGCAAATCAGTGGAGCAAATTTCTAAGCTTAAGGTTCTATACTAATTAATTGACAAATATACAAGCACTTATTAAGCACCTACTAGATATGTTAGGCACAAATGGATATTGGGGATATATTTGAAATATAAAACAAAGCCCTCAAAGAGCTTATATTCTTCCTGATGAGACAACACCTACACTTCTAAGTATATAAGAAGTATATACAAAGTAATAAAGAGAGTCACTCACAGTTGAGCTAGGTAGAAATGAGGAGTGAGTGCATTCCAGGCATGGTAAACAGCTTGTGCAAAGTCACAGAGATGAAAGATATGAAGTCTTATGTGAGGAATAGGCTCCTGTATAAGGCCAATGTGTGAAGAGTAAAAACCAAAAATAAACCCAGAATAACGGGCTGGAGCCAGGTTGTGATGAGCTTTAAAGTGCCAAAAATAGGAGCTTTTATTTTATCTAGCATTTATCAAAGCATCTGGCACATAGTAATCACTTAAAAATACACATTGACTTGACTGATTTAGATCTTAGAATTAATAGGGAATCACTGGGATTCATATAGCAAGGAATGGCTTGGTCCAGACTTGTTTTTTTAGGAAAGTCACTTTGTCATTAAGCCCAGGAAATGCATTCTTGTTGTATGGAATGTGTAGACAAAAAAAAAGAAAAGACAAAGAAGGGAGGACATGTCAGATCCAGACACTTAGGGGAGCAACGACAGAAGGAACAGAATGTTAGAGCGGGGGATCTCAGAATCCATGTCACTAAGCTGTCTCAGGCTCAGGCTGTGAGACACCTTTAGCTAGGGTTCAGTGATCTGGCTGGCTTCGAAACTAATGAAACATCAAAGCCCTGAGGCTACATGTACAAGTTCCTCCTGGATCAGCTCCAAGTAGAAGAGATAGCACCTCTAAGAAACTCATCTGAGGCAGATTAGATTTCAATTAATCATTAAATAAGAATTTATTAAGTGCCTACTGTGTGTCAAGCACTATACTAAGTGCTGAGGATCAAGAGACAAAAATGAAATAGTCCCAATCCTCAATGAGTTCACATTCTGTTAGTAAACTGAGGTGGGGGAAGGGAGAGAGAAAGAGAGAGAGGAAGAAAGGGAGACAGAGGGAGAGATGGAGAGAGACAGAAAAACAGAGAGAGAATATAAATATAAGGCAGTTTAGGGAAGGGACACTGTTTTTTGGGGGAAAGGGGTGGTAGATTAGAAAAGATTCCATGTAGAAGGTGGTACTTGAGCTCTAGCCTAGGGTGAATTCTACCTGTTGCAAGACTAACATGACAATGAGGGTGTAATCTATACATTAGAATGCCAGGACCTTTAATCTTTGGTTTCTCCATCAAACTCTTGTTAACTCCTCTCTCATCACCTTCATCTAACTGACCAATATGTCTTTCTGTTCTATAACCATGAACACAGACTGTTCAGTTGATTCTGTCTCTTATAGCCCAGGATATGGTTCACTCGGTTGAGGCTGAGACTCTTTGGAGAGTAAGGGCATTAGGAGTCAAGAAGCATCAGTAGACAAGGGTACATTTTAAAGTATTGGCAAAAGCAGCATCTCTGCTTTCCTAAAGGGGGTGATTGTCTCAGATCAGGTTGATGACATAATAAAGCTGGTTCTTAGAATTCTGAACCACGAATCATGCACAGGGTAAAGTAAATTTGCTTTCTGACAGCATTAATTGCCAGACTTGTTTATTTTAATGACCTCTTCAAGCACAATTCTCATCTGGCTGATTAACTTTCCAACATGCTCCTAAACAAAGAGAAATCAGTCATTCTTCAGAAGTTGACTTTTCCCCTCCTGGGCAACTCATGATCAGAAGCCAGTAGAGATCTGTTCATCTTCCCCACCTCCACCCCCCACCATCTTCATGCCTGCAAATCTTAACGAGCATCCATTATCATGTGTAACACAAGTTTATGAAGTGCTTTCTTCGGAGATCCCTGATGAAGTAGACAAGTATGATTGTACCCATTTTCCAGATAAGGAAACTTGTCCATCATCACCCAGTTAACAACAATAAAAATAAACACCGACACTTAGATAACACTTTATAGGTAATATTTCATTGGGTCATTGACATTTGATGTTTTTATAACACTTTATTGTTGACTAAGCACTTTCTTTCATCCGATCCTCCCAACATCCCTGTGAGGTGGGCACTGCAGGTATTATCATCCCTATCATTGTAGATGGTATACTGAGACCCAGAGACATTAAATTACTTGCCTATGATGGTGCAATTAGTAAATGTCAGAGCCAGAGCTTGAACCTAGGTTTCAAGTTGGCATGTGGCAAGGTGGGAAGATTACTAGACCCGAAGTCAGAAGACCTAGGTTTCAATGCTTGGTTCTGCCATAAGCTAGCTGGTTCTTTGGAAAATCCCTTCAGCTGAATGGGCCTCAGTTTCTTCATTTGTAAAAGGAAAAGCTTTATCTCTAAATGAAAGGTGATCTCTAAAGTCCCTTCAGGGGATTCTGTGATTCTATGGAGAAGGAAAGACAATGAAGATAGATAGCCCTCCCTAGTAAAATGGAGTTGCACCTGGAGAAGTGTTGGGATGCTGACGGCTGATCAGAGTAGGGGAGGGATGCCTAATAATGCCTAAAGTAATTGGGCTTGGGAGAGAAAAAAAAGACTCCCAACCCAACAGGGACTGACCTCAGGCTCTACATGGAACACCTTCTGGATGTAGGTACTCTAGAGTCAAGTTGTTTCCCTACATAGTTATGGCTCTGGATGTAGGATATGGATACATATACAGTGTCATCTCTATACGTGCCAGGTAACAGTAAATCAAGGGAAAGATTTGTATTAGAACTTAGCACAGTACTTGGCCCACAGTAAGCAATTAATAAATGTTTATTGATTAATTATCAGAGATGGTTGATTAGGAAAGGCTTTTTTGAAAAGGTGAATCTCAGACTTTGAAGGAAATTGGGGGGTTTGAATTGATGAGAAAAGAGGGAAAAAATCACAGGCAAAATGCCTTTTCCTTACAAGGAATTCAGAATTCCCTGAGTCCTCAAAAATCTAGATAACATTTTGCCAAGAGGAAAAAAAACACCTCACTGTCTACCTGCCTATTGATTTATGTCATTTCCTGGGCTTGCACCAGTCCCTTTTAGCCTATCATACCCATCAAGTTAACCCTCCCCCTTGAGTAATAAATCTGGGCATCTCAGATTTAATTTATAGCCTTTGCTGCCATCCCCATGCCCAATGTCTTCTTCCAGGAGTTTATGACTCTGAAGTTTCTTACTCCCTGATCACGCTATCTATTCTACCTGTCGAGACGGAAGCATTTTTCAGGTATCAGATTTGTCAGCCTATGATTATCCTTCCAAAAATTTCTTTAGAGTCACCTCCAAAGCTCTTCTTCAGTAACAAATTCCAATAACCTGGAGCTTCTCTGCAATTTAGGTTCCTTCAGACTTCCTGCCCTGCCCTCTTTATCCACTGTTGAAATTAGTTTCTTTTGATCTCCTAGCCAGTCCAGAAAACACAATATTCCATGTGGCTTCTCTTAAGAGCCTGCTAATGGTTCCATGACCATGGTGCAGCTCCTGAGCTTTGTATATGAATGGGGTATATAAGAAATCTAGGGTCTCACACAAGAAAGAATAAACCAACCAGAGTACACCAAGCATGGAAGGGCCTGAGCTCATAAACACTGAACAGAGAAAAGCTTTTAGGGCAAGACTATGAAGCAAACAATGTTTTGGGTCAGGAAAAGGAATAAGGAGAAAGAAAGCTTATATAAACAGAAAGATATCTATCTGATTTCCCCTTCCACTTCCACCAGAAATACCACCTTACATCTTTAGCTGACTGGAAAACTCTGCTACCCTAAAGCCTGAAAGAAGTGGAGAAAACAATAACAATTAAAAAAAAAAAAAACCCTTGGTCCAATCCAGTGAACTGTCCTACAAGAAAGGCACTCTCTTCCCTGAAGATTACCACTTGAGGATCTTTCAGGACCTGTGACTCTAGTTCAAGGTTAAAGCACCATCAGATTGATGCTAGAATTTTTTGTGGTTCTTTGCTGGGTGGATGAAGACTCATTCTTTGAATGCCAAATACAAGATATCATGCTTAGTAGTAATTAGCTTTTAATGATGGGCACATCTCCAAAGCTGGGAAGTGATTACATTACTCTCATCAGATGGTTCAGATCAGAGAAGGCACAGAAAAATTTACTACTGAGCACCAAACTAGCAGTTAAGAGATCTGGGTTTTAATCTCAGTTCTGCCACTCAGTCACTGAAATGAAAGGTTTAGAGACTTATAGATCCCTATTACATTTCTCAGAAGTCTAGGCACACAGCAAGACTCATTAAAAACTGAACTAAATGTCTCTGGGAAATTACATCCTATTTCCCAACAGCATTAACTTCCTATGCCTTTGAAATGTTGTGTTCTTTCTCCAACAGTGACTTTAGGGAGTTATTTTCTCTCTCTGGGCCTCAATTTCCCAAGAGAGGATGGATTTCATGATCGAAAGTCCTTTCTAGTTTTAATACTCTGATTCTAAAAGTGAAGAATTCTGCTACAATCTAACACACCTGAATCCTCCACAAGCAGAAGGAAGCTTCCAGGTCCAGCACATCTATATGTAGGGGTGGCAGGGTGTAAGTATGTGTGTGCATACATGTGTGCACGTGGATGTGTGTGTGTATGTGGGGGGCACACATTCATGTGTATTGGGGGGACACACGTGCGTATGTGTGTGTGTGTGTGTGTTGATAGAAGGAGGTAGGATGGAATAGAAAGAAACACATTGCAAATGTTTTCATTTAGCCACTAAATTATCCAGTTTCACTCAGGATTTGCCTTGTGAAGGCAGCTAAGGCCAACTTGGTAGAAACTCTTTAAATAGACTAATTAAAGACTATTTCAAAGAATCCAAAGAGAAGGGAACAGAGAAAACCAACATCTCTTGGAATTAAACTCTACAGTAAAGACAGTAGGGGAAGAACTCAGACCTAAAACATCATCACCAAATGTAATGCTAAAGGGAGGGGAAATAGACCAATAAATGAAGCGCGTATTATTCCCCAAACACAAGAAAAACCAAGTAAATGGAGAGAGATTCTATGATCCTTCTAGCTGCTCCCCAAGGGAGGAGGGTGACTGGCCACGCAAGAAAAAGAGGAAGAAAAGCAAAGGAGTGGAGACTCCTCTGGGCTGTTAAAAACAGAAAACAAACAAAAATCCCAGTTAGGATTCAAATCCATTTCCTCACACATACCCAAAGTGTAGTCCTCATTCTACTATACCACATGTCCAGGCTGGTTTTGAATTTTCTGTCTTCCCTAGAACTGCAAAATATCAGCATTGTGCCCCTCCCCTCGACATATACACACATTCACTCATTCACTCAGATCAGCCCCATGGTTATAACAGCCAGGAATTCTAAGCAGGAAAATGCCATCAAAAGGTTTAGGGAAGACTTCAAAAATCTACTTAATAATCAACTGTACTTTGTTACAGAGAAGTCCATTCTCCTTCTTACCTTGCTACTGACTCAGGACTTAACACCATGCCTTTTGCTTGGGTTTCTTTCACTTACTCTGTGCCAAACATGCAAGTGTAGCCAAAACGGGAGAAAAGCAAAAATAAAACCTCAGTGTCCAAGGAGTGAGGGTACTAACAACGATCAAGTCAGAGGCCACCTCCTCATTCCCAACATTATCCCCTAAATCAAAAGTCTTCTATAGCTGGTATATTCATCAAGAAGTCAGTCTATTCTCAAGCAAGTTATTAAGCAAGGTGGGTGAGCACATATTCCCAAAGTGGACACCTCCTCTAGCCCAGAATGAGGGTCAAGGACTACAATGTTGGCAGCTGGATGAAACCTTACAGATAGCACTGTCCAACCCTTCCTTTTATAGGTGGTTCATAGAGGGAAAGTACTTTACCCAGAGTCACAAATCTAGAGCAAAACACAGAGTAAAACAGAAGTTCTTAACCTTCAGTCCTTGAACTTTTTAAAATACTATTTTGATAATTGTACTTCAGTGTAATTGGCTTCCTTTATAATCCTCTGCCTTTTATTTTACTCACTTTAAAACATGACTGTGAGAATTGGTCCATGGGCTTCACCAGACTTTGAAAGAGGCCCTTGACACGCAAAAAAGAAAAAGATTAAGAACCTCTGGTTTTGAACCCAGATCTAGCCTAGTTCAGTTGTCTTTCTCCTTATATACCAAAGCCCAGCTTGTAGACTGATGAGTGATGAGACTTCAACTGCCTTTTATCTGTAAAACAAACTCAGTGACTTTCAATTAGAATGTTAAAGAGTTGCAAGAAAATTAATTTGCTTATCACCAGGGAAATTAAGATGTCTGCAAATCAATTCAACCCACAGCCCAGTTTCAGGTGTTTGATATATCTAAAGCCAGCAGCAGTTAGAACCAAGGAGGGAGGAGTGACTGCGAAGATCTGTTTCTAGTTAAATGAAAAAAAAAAAAACAAGGGAGAATGATAAAAAGGTGTGAGTGCTGCTTCTACCTCCATCATTACCTAATGCACTGGCCTAAATAGCCAGATTCCCAGGTCTCCAAAATGAGGACAATCTAGCTGATGTCTCACTCTCAGCAGACAGAATTCATCCCCTAATGCATCCAAAAAGGATGCAGCTCTTGATGAGGAAATCTCAAACTCATCTTTATAGACAAAAGCCAGTGAGTAGATTTGCATCAATTCCCTGCATTTTACTGTCTATAAGGATGTTTCTTCCCTTTGGGGTAGACTCAGCCTGGAAAATAAGCAAACAAATAAATAAATAAACAGAATGGATGAATATATATATATGTACATATATATATACATATTCATACACATTCACCATATACATATGGTGGATGTGATCAGACATACTGAGGCTACCTATCAAACTGTTCAGACCTCTATATGCACACACTCCCCTGGAAGGAAAACTCTCCAAGGTCTATAACTCTATTGTTTCCAGGACCAATGACTATAGAAGACTTATGGACTCCATTTCTAGATTACTGTTAGAGATGGTGACTGTATTCAGTTTCCTGGAACAGCAATGCCACAGCTGATGGCATAAGTCCATCAGTGGTCTGCAGTTTCTCCTTCATTGGTAAGTTTCTTACTTCTGCCTATCCATCTCCTACCCACCCTTCAAGGTCCAACTTAAGTTCTACTTCTATGACTACTCCAGGCAACTTTGATCTCTTCATCACATCAATTTATAGTACTTATTGTCTGTACCATTCATCTAACAATAATTAGTCAGCACCTTGTGACAAAGTCAGCATGGTGCAGTTTAAAGAACTATGCACTGAGTCCCATCACCAGTCTCATCACTTCTGGAAGTCTGGAAAAATCATAATCTTTCTGAGCCTCAGTTACTCCATCTGTAAAATGGGCATATATATATATATAGGTCAAGATGATCTCTGACTCCCTTCTCACAATAAAGAATGATGATGATATCTTGTGTTACTTTCTTGTAGTATTATATTTTTTCTCTGCAATTTTTCCCCAGGAAGACTATGAGCTCCCTGAGTATATGGATCTGATCATAATTCTTTAGCTCCTCTACTGTGCAAAACAGTGTTTCACTTATGACTGGGACTTACTACCTGTTGATTGATCAATATCATCTAAGGAAGGGAACAAGCAGCTCTTAGAGTTTTCACTCTTCACTTAGAAAAGTTGTAAGAGACTTGGGAAGAGTGGGATGAGGAAAGAGTGATGGATTTTGAATCAGAGGACCTGGGTTTGATTCCTGACTTTGTCCCTTATTGTTTCTGTGATCTTGAACAAGTCAATGAACCTTAGTTTATTCCTCTATAAAACTGGGTAATTTGTGACTTCTCAGGCCACCTCTGCCTCTAAACTATGCTCCAAATACTCAGCAGACTACTTGTAAGGCAATAAAAATGGCCACAAAAATAATCCCCAAGGAGGTCCCAAGCCCTGGCCTTTCTAGTCTTTCCTTCTTTCTCTCACCAATTCAGGCAGGTCCCTGGGCTCACTATGCATCTTCCAATACCATTATTCTCTTCCCCATCAACATCTCAGAGAGAAGCCCACACTGTATCTCTTTAGCTCTTTAAATGTGGCCAAGCCATTCTTCTCCCCAGTGGTAGGATGCATCTGGCTCTGTCAGTGATTCAGTCTCTAAGGTGAAAGTACCTGCTGCACGCAGAGCTTTGATCTGCACTGCAGACAAGAGACAAAAGAATTGCAAAGAAACAACATAAAATAACACTGAGAGGAGTCCTACAGATAGCCAGGAAATGTTGAAAAGATAGCTCAACATTCTATTGAATAATACAAGTACGGTGCTCTGAGACCCTCCCTCACAGAGCCCAGAGATTAGGGCTGAATCAGTGCAGGTTGAACATATGCTGAGTTCATTAGCTGAGTCAAAATCAGACCACAGATCATCATCCTACCTATCCCATTTTAAAGATGAAGTAACTCAGGCCCAGAAAGATTATGATTTTTTTCCAAGCTTCCACATGCTATCAGACTGGTGGTGGGAACTCCTAACTGATGACAAATCAAGCAGTAATAAAAAGATACAAGCAGTGCCAGTTTTGTCAATAATTCACAATGTGTCCTAGGGCCTGGGCCTCAGTTTTCTCATATGAAAAGGGAGGGAATTGGAATGTGAGACCAAAATGGCAGACTAGAAGCAGGAACTCTGATGAATTCTCCCAACATTCCCCTCCAAACAACTTTAAATAATGCCTCAAATAAAATTCTGGAGCAGCAGTCAAAAAAAAAAAAAAAAAAGGGTTACCAGACCAAGACAACTTTGACAGTTGGCAGGAAAGGTCTGTGACCCCAAGATGAGGGCAATGCTGTGGCACAGAACATGAAGTGGCAAAACCAGCAGCAGGTCTTGAAGGTGGCTGCAACACTATTAACAGTAGCTTTCAGAAGCTCTCAACCCAGAGATAGTAAGGGGATCAAATAATTGGTCAGAAAGAAAAATATTAAATGCACCCTTTTCAGACTATAATGCAATAAAAATTACATTCAACAAACAGCCATTGAAACACAGATTAAAAATTAATTGGAAACTAAATAATGTAATCCTAAAGAAGGAGTAGGAAGCTAGGTGGTATGATGGATAGAGTATCAGGCCTGGAGTCAAGAAGACTCCTCTTTTTGAGTTCAAATCCAGCCTCAGACACTTCCTAGCTGTGTGACTGAGCAAGTCACTTAACTCTGTTTGCCTCAGCTTTCTCATCTTTAAAATGAGCTGGAAAAGAAAATCACACACCACTCCAGTATCTTTGTAAGAAAACCCCAAATAGGGTCCTGAAGAGTTAGACATGAATGAAATAACTGAACAACAACAACAAAAATGAGTAGGTCAAAGAACAAATCATAGAAACAATCAGCAATTTCATGGTAGAGAATGACAAGAATGAGATAACATATCAAAATTTGTGGAATACAGCCAAAGCCGAACTTAGGATGAAATTTATATCTCTAAATGCTTACATCAATAAAACAGAAAAATAGCAGGCCAATGAATAGGGCATGTAATTTAAATAACTAGAAAAAGAACAAATTAAAAATCCTCAATTAAACACCAAAATGGAAACCCTGTAAATCAAAGGAGAGATTAATAAAATTGAAAGTAAAAAGATCATTGAACTAATAAACAAAAGCTGAAGTTGTTTTTATTAAAAAATAAAACAGATAAACCATTTGTTAAATATATAAACAATTAGTTAATTTGATTTTTAAAATGAAAGAAAACCAAAATACATGCATCAAAAATGAAAAGGTTACATGTACTAGCAATGAAGATGAAATTAAAGCAATTATTAGGAGTTATTTTGCCCAAAATCCCAATAAATCTGGCAATCTAAGTAAAATATTAGAATATTTACAAAAATATTATAAATTACCCAGATTAGCAGAAGACTAAATAGAATATTTAAATAAACCTGTCTTGAAAAAAGAAATTAAACAAGCCATTAATGAGCTCCCTAAGAAAAAAATCCCCAGAACCAGATAGCTTCAAGTGAATTCTACCAAACATTTAAAGAAAAATTAATTCCGTTACTATATAAACTACTTGGGAAAATAGGCAAAGAAAGAGTCCTACAAAATTTCTTTTGTGACACAAATATAGCTCTGATATTAAATCAGAAAAATCAGAAACAGAGAAAGAAAACTATAAACCAATTCCCCTAATGAATATTGTTGTAAAAATTTTAAATAAAATGCTAGCAAGGAGATTATAGCAACATATCAGAAAGATGATTCTCTATGACCAGGTAGGATTTATACCAGGAACACAGGAGTGGTTCAATAATAGGATATCCTTCAGCCTAACTGACTATATCAATCACAAAACCAACAAAAATTATATTATCTCAATAGATGCAGAAAAATCTTTTGACAAAATACAAGTTATTCCTACTAAAAAAACACTACAAAGCATAAGAATAAATGGAGTTTTCCTTAAAATCATAAGTTATATCTATTTAAAGCCAGCAACATGCATTATCTGCAATGGAGGTAAGCTAGACTTCCCAAAAAGATCAGGATGAAACAAGGATTTCCATGACCACAACTATCATTACATAGTATACTAGAAATGTTAGCTATAGCAGTAAGAAAAGGAAAAGAAATTGAAGGAATAAAAATAGGCAATGACAAAACTATCATGCTTTGCAAGTAACATGGTGGCATACTTAAAGAGAATCAAATAAAAAAACTAGTTGAAGCAATTAACTTTAGCAAAGTTGTGGAATATAAAATAAAACCACATAAATCGTTAGTATTTCTGTATATTACCAACAAAGCCCAGCAAGAAGACATAGAGAAATTCCACTTAAAATAGCTATAGACAATACAACTTACTACGACAAACCCAGGAACTATATAAACACAATTACAAAACACTTTTCACTCAGATAAAGATGGGTCTAAGTAATTGGAGAGATATTAATTACTCATAGGTAAGCCAAGCCAATATCAGTGCCCTATCAATCAAACTACCAAAAATGTACTTTTCAGAGCTAGAAAAATACTAATAAAATTCAGCTGGAACAACTAATGGTTAAGAATATCAAGAGAGTAAATGAAAAAAATGAGAAGGTGGTCTAGCAGTACCAGATTTCAAATGGTATATTACAAAATGATGGTCATGAAAACAATCTAGTACCGGCTAAGAAATAAGAATGGTGGATCAATGGAATAGATAGGTACGTAATACACAATGGTAAATGATTAAAATAATCAAGTGTTTGATAAAGTCAAAAATCAAAGAAAACAGAAAAGAATTTATGTGTACAAAATATATACAGCAACTCTTTTTGTGATAGAAAAGAATTAGAAACAGAGGGGAAGCCCCTCAACTGCGGAATGGCTGACCAAGTTGTGGTATGTGATTGTGATGGAATACCACTGTGCTATAAGAAATGACAAGCAGGATGGTTTCAGAAAAACCTGGGAAGACTTATATGATCTGATGCAGAGTGAGGTAAGAAAAACCAAGAGAACATCATACAGTAACAGCAGTTTTGTACAATGATTAACCATGGGTGATATGACTATTCTGATCAAAGCAATGATTGATGACAATTCTAAAAGACTTATGATGAAAAATACTATCCACCTGCAGAGAGTGAACTGATGGAGTCTCAGTATAGATTAAAATATAATTTTTCACTTTATTCTTCTTATTTTTTGCAATTTGGCTAATATAGAAGTGGATTTTGCATGATTTCACATATATAATTGATATAACATGTCTTGCCTTCTTAAAGGGAGAGAATGTGGGACTCAAAAAAATTTAAATGAAAGTAAAAAATAAATGATCAATTTAAAAAAAAAAAGAATGGTTAAAAAAATTAGGGGATTGGGCTAGATGATCACTAAGCCCCCTCTTACTCTAACGTCATACGTTTCTGTGTTTCTCTGACTTCTTCAAGTCGGTTTTTGGCCATACTCTGATTTGTCAGGGCACAACTTAACGTGGACCAAGAAGCCACAACTGCTTATCTTGCTGTCTGGTTTTCTGCCTGGAGAGAAGTATGAGTCAACTGGCTAGAGATCTGTGAAGTGGTCAGTTTCAGAGTTTCTTCACAAAGCTGTCGTCACTTCTTGGAACCATGTGGTTCTCTCAGCAGGTTCCAGGTGACACTAGAATAGTCCGTATTCATTCACAGCTGCTGCGGGGGTTTATCCAGGGCACCTATTACCTAATTGTCACTAATGTTCTATGGACTTACTCAGCTCTGAACTTGCTAGATGAGGCCTGACTGTGGAGAAGAGGATAATAATGGGAATATATTTCCATGTGAAAATTCATGAATAAGCAGCAAGAGCCCTGTTTATTAAAATGCACATGCACATAAACAATGAGTGGAGTTCCAGGAATAATTGTAGAGTTTCCACGGCTACAGAAAAGCTAGTCCTTTTATCAACACCCCATTGTTCTATTTATACCTTAGGAGCAGTTGCACAACATTGCTATAAATACAATAGAAACTCATTCATTGCAACCCAATTCATGTGCACCAAGTTCCATCATGTTCAAGAGCTGACGAGCAGCATGGAGACAGTCAAAACCAGCCAAACCCAGACTACCAACAGTGACTTCCGGTCACCAGGAGAGATGAGACAGGATACAGACAGAAGGGGAATAGAAAGCAATTAACAGCTCTACTCTATTTTCTAAGATTATCTAAATAGCAACATAGATTGGAGCTAAGTCTGCCAGCATCTTCCTTTTAAAGAGGGGAATATTTTTCACAGGAAATTCTTGAGAGGTGCTTCTCTCTATATATTCTATGTTCTTTAACCCCAGATTGAATCTTATACAACTTGGCTTAATTTCTAATAACAGTAAGTCATGATTATATGACATTTTTTACAGCCAGAAAATATTTCACACACATTATTTTGTTTAAGCTGCAGGTAACAAACTAGCATGTAGCATGCCCTTAATAAATGTTTACTAAGTGATTAACTGATGTGAATTTGAGTAGAATTATTCCCATTTTGCAAGAGAGAAAGCTTAAGTCCAGAGAGCGTAAGGGATATATGTAAAATCATGAATATAGTAAGCAGTGAAGTAGGACTTAAATCCAATTTATAGGATCAGAGATTTAGAGATGGTCAGGATCTCTGAGGCCAACTAGTTTAAACTCTCATTCTACAAATACAGAAACTGGGACCCAAAGAGGTTTTGACTCACACAACATCACACAGGTAGTATCAAAGGTAAAATGTGAACCCAGTTCCTTTGTCTCCAAGGGCAGCTAGGTGGCACAGTGGATAGAACGCTGACCTTGAAGGCAGGAAGACCTGAATTCAAATCTGGCCTCAGACACTTACTAGTTATGTGACCCTGGGCAAGTCACTTAACTCTGTTTGCCGCCGCTTCCTCATCTGTCAAGCTGGAGAAGGAAAGGGCAAACCACCCCACTATCTTTGCCAAGAAAACTCCAAATTGGGTCACAAAGAGTCAGACATGACTAAAACAACTGAAGGACAACAACAAACGTCTGACTCCATGTTTGAGTTCCACTCCCCAACCAGGTACAGGGTTCCATTTGAAGCAGTGGCTAATGCAGGTTGGGAAAAAGCAGGAACAGAAAGCTGAGATCACACACTTAACTAGTTTTCTTAGTGCCTTTTCTATTGCCTAAAGAAACAGATAGACTTCATTTTGCTCCATTCACATCCACAGATGAATTCAAACCATACACAATCCATATAGATGAAAAAAGTTTCCATACTTAGAGTTCCCTAAGGGGATGAAATTAGAGTTCTATCCATATATTGACATATGTACCTCAATATTCTCACTTTAAAAGCATAGCTCTTTGAATGTTTAAAAAACATTGTTTTTACAGGCAACTGGGAAATAATATATACAGGCAATGGGGTACAGAAATCTCTCTTGCCCTACAGGAAAATAGAAGGGGAAGGGAATCAAGAGAAAGTGGGGGGTGATAAAAGGAAGGGCAGATTGGAGGAAGGGGCAATCAGAATGCCCACCATCTTGGGGTGTCAGAAGAGGAGAAGAGAAAATTTGGAACTCAAAACCTTGTGGCAGTGAATGTTGAAAACTAAAAATAAATAATTTTTTAAAAAAGAATCAATAAACAAATGCAGAAAGGCAAAAATCTTAAATAATTTTACAGCTCAAAATATATTACGATTAACAAAGTAAACCCTAATTTTAAAAATGCAGCCCTAAATAATGAATAAAAATTACATCCTCAATAACGAAAGAAAAACATTGTCCTCCACGCATTCTCTCTCCAAAGTACTGGCCAAAAGTACTCTCTGTGGCACCACTCTCCTTAAGTAATCTCACTAATGGCACCCTAACCTTTAAGTCATAACCTCACATTCTTTTCCCTGAACTTCTAGGACAAGGTTAAATCATCTGCAAAAACAAGAGTATACATAAGGAAGAAGGTGCTTAATGTAATGTCCCATTCCAGCTGCAGCTCCATATGCTTCTGAAAAATCAGATTAATTAAGTAGTTTTACACACAGAATTTTAAAAAAATAAGGTCTCTGTTAGAACGCCTCTCTCTATCTGCTCTGGGCCCTAGAATTCTACACAATTCAATGCCAAGGGAAAGAAAATGGTAATTAATAAGAGGATTAAGGTCTCGGGAGTGAGTAAGGAGAAATCCATATTCATCAGCCAAACAACATCTGTGTTAGAAGGTAGACCTGCAGCTTCTGGGACCATGTGGCCTTCAGAAAATTGTGGACCATGTTCACTGCAGAGAGTCTACTTTTCCCAGAAGTCTCATTTTACATAGGATAGGTGTGATTTCATCTCCTTAAAGGCTGCTATTGTTCAGTCTTTTCAGTCGTGTCCACCTCTTCATGACCTCATCTAGGGTTTTCTTGGCAAAGATATTATAGTTGCTTGCTGTTTCCTCTCCAGCTCACTTTATTGATGAGGAAACTGAGGCAAACAAGGTCAAATAATTTGCCCACAGTCACATAAGTTGTAAGCATCTGACACTAGATTTGAACTCAGTAAGTCTTACTGACTTCAGGCCCTGCACTCTATCCACTGCCCCACCTAACTGTCCATCCGTGATAGATGACATGCTTTATTTGTAGACGGAGTAGGATCCGTCTACATGATGTGATTCCTTCCCTCTTAATCCACATAAGACACCTGCCCCACCACTCAAAATTTAACTGTTAAAGAGTTTCAATCCTATAACTTAAGTCTAATCCCTGTTAAAATACAAATACCTTGGAGGAGGTAACACTTTAAACTGTTATCACTCACTGACATGAGTTTATTAGATCCGTTCCTAAAAGCGGTTCTAATCCCAGGAAGTAGAGGAAGATCATTTGTCCCAGAAGGCTGTGAGGAGAACAGATTACAACAAAAGTATCTTCATATCTAGAACACGGGAATAATTTAATCCAAGGATCTCAGGGCTACTGTATAGTGAACAATATTCCCGAACTAAGAAGAAAGTTGAATTGTATGACTTCTAAGTCACACAATAAGTGATTCTATTTCCAAGTCCCTACTAATGACTCAACCAATGACCAGATTCCAGGCCAACTAAAGAAAATAGACAATCCTTTGTGTTATTTTAGAGATTTACTGTCCAAGCCAAAGGTGCTACCCCTGATCATTGAAGATTGATGAGATATGATGAGTCAGGGACCCTACCTGACCATGCACAGGGTCCCTCTCCAGTTAGTGGCTGAAACAGTTTGGGAAAGAGCAGGAACAAAGAGCTGGAATCTTACTTCTATTACTGGATGTCTTTCACCAGCCTTTCAGAGAGGAAGATGGTGAAAAAATTGTTGAAGAATATATTCAGAGAATAGGAAGGCTTGTAAACTATTGTAGAGAATAAGAAAAACCTGACATCATTCAATGGAAACACCAGTCAATTTAGAATCAGATGACTTGGACTCCACTGCTTTGTTACTGACATTAGTCAAAAGTCACTTCCCTTGGAAACCTCAATTTCTTCATTTGTAAAGGGTTGAGGGTTGCACTAGTTGACCTCTGAGGTTACAGGTATAAACCAAGCAACCTATGACACTATACCTAAGCAGGTTGTGTTGTAAATTACATGGAATTGTATAAACGAGCTCCTAGTAGCCTCAGAAGCTCCAAAATTCTACCAGGACCAATTCTGACCCTGAGCTTTCCTCCATTCCAATGCACAAGGTATAGAATCAAGAACACAAAAAGACATATGTGGTAGGAAATCAAAACAAAACATTGATTTCAGATCTATCTTCCCTCTCACTGGGAAGGACTCACTACAATTTCCTATATAATCTGGCCCTATGGTCCTCTTAGCTAGGTGGCACAGTGAATAAAGAAATAGGACTTGAAGTCAGAAAGAATGAGTTTGACTCCTGCCTCAGATACTAGCTGTGTGACCCTCGGCAAGTCATTTTACACTTAGTCTCAGTTTCCTCATTTGTCAAATAGAAATCATAATAGTACCTACATTCTAGGATTGCTGTATCAAATGATATAACATAATATGTAAAGTGCTTTGCAAACTTACAATGCTCACAATCAGTATTCGCTCATTTTGCAGGTAATTGCTGTTCAGTGTTATTTTTAGTTGTGTCCAGCTCTTCATGACCTCATGTGGAGTTTTCTTGGAAAGACACTGGAATGGTTTGCCATTGCCTTCCCCAGATCATTTTACAGATGAGAAATTGAGGCAAACAGGGTTAAGTGACTTGCCCAAGGTAACACAGCTAGTGAGTGTCTGAGGCCAGATTTGAACTCAGAAAGATGAGTCTTCCTGACTCCAGGTCCAGCACTCTGTCCACTGCACCACCTAGCTTCCCCTTACATTTGCAAGATAAGAAAAAATCCCAAGGGGGAAATTACTTGCCCAAATTCAAACAGTTATTGTATGAACTAGGACCAGAACTCAGGTCTCCTGACTCCTAGTCTGACACTCTATCACACAGGTTGCCTTCTTTCACCTCCCACTTCTCCATGGCAAGAAGTCAATCAAACTCATGTAGCTGGTCTTCCCTGGCCCTTGAATGTACTCATGTTTTCATAGTTTTGCCCACACTGTTCCTCTCATCTCCTCCCCTTCCACTGATCCAGAACCTATACATTCTTCCATGCCCAAGTCCATTCCCAACTCTTCAAATAGGGTCTCCCCCAACCATATCCCTTAGGAATCCTTCCATTCTCAGAGCCCTAAAAGCACTCACTGCCTATACCACTTTTTTTGGCACTTGCCACAAATGGAAAGTAGCATCATGGTGAATTAGAAAGGATCTGGATTTGGAGTCAGGAAACCTGACTCTGAAACCGGGTTCTGCTATTAACTAGCCACATGACCTTGGGCCAGTCACATCTCCCTGAACCTCAACATCATCTGTACAATAGAAACAATAATACTTGAGCCCCAAATAGGGACAATAATGCTAGAACCACAAAGTATCATCAAGGAGAAAATGAATTGTTATGACTTAACTTTGTGAGTTCCTAGAAGGCAGGAGGCACTGCCTTCTGTGGGAGCACCCAAGGTTCTGTCCTGGTCTCTCTCTTCTCTCTACATTCTGAGTGACTTCATCAGCTTCCATGAGGTCAATCATCATCTCTTTCTGTGCCTTATACTTCTTTTATATCCCATTCAATATGAACAATGTAGAATGTGGAAAAGGTGCTGAATCTGAAGTCAGAAAGACTCAAGTTCAAATTCTGCCACTAATACTAACCAGTTGAGTAGCCATGTGCTTTATCCTATAATCTCTCTGAGCTTCAGTTTCCTCATCTAGAAAATGGGGATAACAGCACCACTTCCCTTATAAGATTATTCTGAGGACCAAATGAAATAGCATGGGCACAGTGATCTATACACCTCAAAGGGCTATACAGGATTTCTCAAGTCTTAGGGGCAGTTTTAAGTTCTTTTCAGGTATTGAAGCGTAAACCTTTACTAAGACTTTTGGGACACCCTGTATAACTAGGGCCTATCATCCTATTATTTTAAATGCTTGGATGAACTTGGGGAGGTGGATGTTTGGTTTTGCTCTCAATATGCCTGAAAGTCTCAACTACTACAAGTTCAAGTCAATCAGACTCCAAAGTCACACATAAAGGAGATTTCTTCTCTTCTTTTGTATTATTTTATCCTAAAGTAGCATGCTAAAAATAAAGTAGTATGCTTGTCAAACCACCCAAGTCCCAGAGACATAGGTAATAGATTAGATTCCCTGATACATCATTGCACCCTCCAAGAATTTCCTCGTAATCAGTGGAATTCCTATATATTTTCCCCTCCAGCTGGCTGCTGACAACATTTTCAGAATGAGTCCTCCCACACTTATTTTTTACCCTCCACTAGCTGCCTTATGGGTAAATCTCTCCAGACCCAAAGCTAGAGGAGTGATCTAGCTGAAAATCACCCTCATTCCACAAGTGGATCACTTGAGAAGAAGCACCTCTATTTTATACCTTTGTGACAATAGGTTTTCATTTTCTATCCTTCTAACCCCACAAACCCCAACCCTAATCAGATAAACTCAGTGTAATTGTTCAACCTATCCAACGTATAGGCTAAACCACAAGTAATCTTCGCCATCATACTCAAGACAGCACAGAGTTAGGGGTTC
This sequence comes from Notamacropus eugenii, assembly GCF_028372415.1. Classification (NCBI taxonomy): domain Eukaryota; kingdom Metazoa; phylum Chordata; class Mammalia; order Diprotodontia; family Macropodidae; genus Notamacropus; species Notamacropus eugenii. Next base: position 183,340,978 of record NC_092872.1, on the reverse strand, counting down.
TCCTTGTTTGAAAGCACCCAGAAAACCTGGGTCATGGGTGTTTCATCACCTTTGACTTCTATCAGTGTAGTGGGGAAACCCCACCAGGGTTGTCGTGAGGCTTAAAAGAAACAGTATACGGAAGACATTTTGCAAACCTGTAAAGCACCATATAGAGAGATGTCAGCTCGTCACTGTTATTTATCATTATCATTATTACTATTAATTAGCATATAGTCACAGTACAGTTAGGTGGTGCATTTATAAAGTGCCAGGCCTGAAGCCAGGAAGACTCATCTTTTCTTGAGCACAAATCTGGTCTCAGACCCTTACTAGCTATGTGACCCTGGGCAAGTCACTTAACCCTGTTTGTCTCAGTTTCCTCATCTGTAAAATGAGCTGGAGAAGGAAATGGCAAACCACTCCAGTATCTTTGCTACAAAAACCCCAAATAGGGTCACAAAGAGACAGACACAACTGAAAAATGACTAAAGAACATAGTCATCAGTCCTCCAGTTTGGTGATAGCTTCACTTCTTCAGCCTTCTGCACTCCTACTGAGCTCAGTCAGTGTTTATAGAGCAATCCAAGAATGTGCTGGTAAATGTTTAACAACCAGCCCGCAAGGGGGTAAAGGGATGGATGCACACTCTTAAGTTTAAACGGTGTTATCAACATTTCCTCAAGTCTCCAGACAATCAACGAACAATAAATCAAGCCCGGATTTTAAGTAATTGGTCGAACTGAAAATTTAACGATCAGCTCTCCCAAACAGATTAGCTAGTTAGCTCTGGCATAGTCCTGTCTTCAACTACGTAAAGAGCAGGTTCTTAGGTGTGGCCAGTTATGGGTTTCCAAAAGACAGAAGGAAGAGTGGGGTGGGACTGAGATTGTCACTTACATCACTAGGATTCTTCCATTATCCTTAAAGAAAATTCCTTCAAACCACAGAAAAAGATGAAATGGGAAGTGTGAGTATCTCCTAATGCATACTGGTCCCAGCCCTGACCTTTCAGTCTCTCAGCTGCCTCAGTTCCACTCTTCCTCATCCCTACAAGGAGCAGGGCACCCAGGCATAATCCTGAACTTGAAGAACACAAAAGAAAAAAATGACTGAGTGCTCACTCAACAGGCTGCCGATTTCTGAGGATCCAGATTTGGAAGGAACCTTAGAGATCACCTCCTCCAGCCCGCTCACTTTACGGAATAGGGAACTGAGACCCTGAGGACCAACGTGACGCAGTCACACAAGTACTGGATAAATAAGAGATAAGATCCAAACTAAGTAAGTCTTTGGACTCTGGAATATGCCACATGGCCTCACTCATTCACCCAAGCATTTGTTACGTATTCCCTCCTTACTGCTGCCTCCTGGGAGCTCTTGTGTTCCCGAAGACTCAGCTCAAGCACCACTTTCTATGTGAAGCCTTCCCTGATCGCCGTCCCATCCCGCAGACACTAAAGCTTTTCCTATTCAGAATACATCTGGTGACTGATACCTGAGGTAATATTTATGAAGGTGCTTATTCCCTCTGCCCCCCGAAACCACTATATATATACATATATCCTATGTATACTTGATATGTATTTATATATGCGTATGTATTTATGATAGACAGACAGACAGATAGGATGGATGGATGGATGGATGGATGGACGGACAGACAAACAGATAGACAGACAGATAGATAGATAGATAGATAGATAGATAGATAGATAGATAGATAGATAGATAGATAGATTAGATAGATAGAGAGATAGAGAGATAGAGAGAGAGAGATAGACAGATAGACAGATAGATAGATTAGATAGATAGATTAGATAGATAGAGAGAGATAGAGAGATAGAGAGATAGATTAGATAGATAGATAGATAAATAAGATAGATAGACAGATAGATAGATAGATAGATTAGATAGATAGATTAGATAGATAGATAGATAGATAGATAGATAGATAGATAGATAGATAGATAGATAGATAGATAGATAGTTTCCCCTCATAGTATTTAAGCTTTCTGAGGGCAGGGACCGTAACATTTTTGTTTTTGTATCCCCCAGAATCTAGCGCAGTGCTTTGAGCCAAATGCTAGCTTATTTGCTGATTCATTGATCACCTAATCTGTGCACAAGGTCCTGTACTGAAAGTGAAGGATACATATACAAGATCATCATCCATGCCTTGTGTTAGACAGATAACACCAACTACGCCAACCGTCAGGTGGGAGACAGCACAGGAGGACTTCTAGCACTAGCAGGTGTTCTAGCAGATTCACTCCTGATTCAGGCAGACAGGAAGCCAGGAACGGAGTCATAATAAGGGGTTAAATAATTAGCTTACTTTCTTCTATCCTTCTCAAAGGGAATTGTTCTTGATGGGAGCACCAACTCCTACAGCATGACCTAACCATTCTTCTCACAAGGGGTGTCAAGAATATAGTAGGAGCTACAACTGCTAAAGGTCCCCTAAGTCTCCATGGGGGTCAGTTGAGACTAATACACGTTAACAAATCCTCCCAAGCCTCAATGGAGGCCAATCAAGACACGCACAGCACTCCAGCTTGTGCATCCCCCTCTAAACCTCAATGGGGGCAGTATGAGGCAAGCATCTAGGCACATTTCCCTTGTGCATTCCTATTCCTCTCTTACTGACAAGTGCCCACTTGATTTATAGGATAACAGACAAATAAGGCAATTGGCCAGCAACAGCCTCACAAGTTTTCATTAACTCTGGCAATATCATGATGACTTAGTACAGTGCAAGTGTAGTGGATGTTTACAAGTTCAACTCAAATGTTTGCATTATCTTAAGATTATAATATGCAAGCATGGTGATGTTTACAAGCCATAAACCCAGGAACTACTATCTCAAAAAAGAATAATACAAATCTACCTTTCATACACTAAAATCCACCTTCCGTACACCTTGCCTCCTACCGGAGGGGGCACCAACGTTCTGTGCCAGTCCCTCTTTTCTCTCTCCACTCCTAGTGACTTTATTGGCTACCATCATTTCTATACAGATACCTCTCAGATCTAAATACCTAGCCTAGTTTTGGGGTGTTTTTTCCCTGAGTGCTAGTCCCACATCACCAACTCTCTAGTGGACATTTTTGAACAAGACATTTTGAACATGCCTCTCAAGTAAGCAGAAGTCATGAATTTTCCTCCTTAACTCATCTTTCCTTCAACATCCCTGTTTGTATTAAGGGTCCAATCACCCAGGTTGGAAATATCAGGAATTCATCCTCTCCTCTTCCCCTGCTCTCCACCCCACTTACTCAATCACTTGCTAATATTGATCCTACCTCCACAGCATCTCTTCCATCCACGCCCTTTCACTTCCCTCATTCAAGGCCTCATCACCTCTCACCTAGATTATTGCAATACTGTATATACTCCTCACTGGTCTCTCGGCCTCCAGTCCATTCTAGCCCCCACACTGCTGCCAAAATCATATTCCCAAAGCAGAGGTTTGACCACGTCACTCCTCTGCTCAATAAACTCCCATGGCTCCCTACTGAGTATAGAATCAAATAGAAACTCCTACAATTAATTAATTAATATTTAAAGCCTTTTACACGCAGGCTCTGGGTCCCTTTACACATTATTCTTCTTCATAAACTCTGGGTCAAACCAAATAGGCTTTCTTTTTGTTCCTCACAAATGAACTTTCCATCCCCTTTTATTATGACTTTATGCAGGCTGTCCCATCCCATCCTATGAATGCACTCAGTCCTTAGAATTCTGAGTTTCCCTCAAAGCTCATTTCAGTGTTTTACATGATTGAATATGTATAACCTATATCTGATTGCTTATCATTTCAGGGAGTGGGGAGGGGAAGGAAGGAGGAAGGGAAGAATTTGGAACTCAAAACTTAAAAAAAAAAATGTTAAAAAATTGTTTTAACACATAATAAATACATATTTTTATTTATATATTTTAAATATATATATATATATTTTAAAAGCTCATTTCAACCACCAACTCCTTACATGAGATGTTTCCTGATTGCCCCAGTTGCTAGTGTTTCCCTCTACATTCTAAAATTAACTTGCATTTACTTTTTTGGGGGGAGGGGCAGGCAATCTGGGTTAAGTGACTTGCTCAGGGTCACACCGCTAGTAAATATCAAGTGTCCAAGGCTGGATTTGAATTCAGGTCCATCTGACTCCAGAGCTGGTGCTCTATCCACTGCACCACCTGGCTACCCCCTTACATTTACTTTCCATGTATTTTACATATATTTAAATGTATGCATGCTATTCCCCGGATGGAATATAAGCTTCTTGAGGGCCAGCACTATTATTTTGTCTTTGTATCCCCAGTAACCAGTACAGTACCTAGTACATATTTAATAAATGCCTATCAATTAATTGGCAGACAACAAAAATATATAAGGCATGTGTCTCTCACAAAAATCCTTGGTAAATGCTGTACCCCTAGCGGGCAGATAGAGTTGGACCTGGAATTAGAAAGACCTGAGTTCAAATCCCACCTCAGACATTTATCAGTTGTGTGACCCTGGGCAAGTTACTAAACTAAAGTTACTAAAGTTTAAATAAAGTTACTAAACCTGTCTCAGTTTTCTCATCTATAAAGTGAGAATAGTAATAGCCCTTACCAGGATTTTGAATAAAATTAAAGTGAGACTGTTATCTATAAAGTACTTGGCAAGCCTTACTTAACACATTCTATAAATGCTAGCTATTATCATTATATCCCTGCTCACACACAGTCACCTTCATGCCCCTTCCTCAAGACTTCATAACCGTCAGGCAAACATCCCGACATAACAGCCCTATTATCAAAGAGCAGTGAAGACCCATCATGTGAACCTTAGATGGCCAATAATAGGTCCCAGCCCAAGTCTCACTTGTTCATTGTTTGGGCTTTGATGGCCCAGAGTGAGTGTAAATAGCAATTGTTTCTGTTCTGGTCAGAAACTTTGAGAATCTTCCCTTCCTACATGGATTCTTTTATGAAGGCAACCTATAACATTTTTTGCCTCAATTCTTACCTGGCCTTTAATTACTAAATGGGTGTTGCCTCAGACAAACTGAGACCTGGGAAAGACCTTAGCTTAAAAAGACCATGGTCACCCATTGCATCCCGGGTCATTACCAGGAATCCTGACCTATGTCCTGTCACTGGACCCCATGACTCCAGAGGAGAGGATGAGGCTATTGACTCTACACAGCATTGTCTCACAACTCACTTGCAAATCAAGACACCACCTTCCTGAGGTCATTGGTCCGCTTCTAAAACAAAGGACAAACAAGAAGTTCATTTCCTCAGATAATTAGTAATAATAGCCAGCATAATTCCAGTGCTTCAAGATTTGCAAAGGACTGCACGTTATTTGATATTTATTAAACATATGCCTTCCCCCTGAAAGCTATATTCCCTTCCAGGGGTGGGGAACCTGCAGCTTCGAGGCCACATGTGGCCCTCTAGCTCCTCAAGTGCAGCATTTTGATAAAAGGATTTTTTCTGTAAACCTTAGACTCAGTCAAAAGGCTGCACTCGAGGACCTAGAAGCCTAGAGGCCACAGTTCCCCACCCCTGCTTAGACTGTGATGCAAAAAGAAGGGGAGGGAAAAAAAGCCCAAAACACCCCCAGCCCTTCTAGATTTCAGTTGCACTCAAGCAAGAGAGTGTGTGTGGAGCCACAACAGGAACAAAGAAAGGAAGCACGAACAAACCTGAAGATGTTGAAACAGCTGGAGTGGTATTTTTTTCTATAATCTAACAAACTCACAAAACTAATTGCTTCAATGCTTGATGTCTGCATAGAGGTCTCTTGTCAGTAATACCCACTCTTGTCCAAACCCTTAAACCAGACAGACATTGCCTTAATGACTACATTTAGGATTAGCAATTGGTTGAAAATCTATAGCAAACAAACTTCCTTTTCTCTTTCTTGCTTTTTAAAGAAAAATCAGAGACATGTAAGCTGAATGCAGAGCAACAAATAAATGGAAAAAGCAATCTGTCTGGTCAAATGGCCAAGATCTCATTAAATGATTTTTCAGCTATTATCCTGAAGGCCCACCGAAGTCTGAATAGACTCTCCAATAGACAAGTATGTTTTAGGTGCTGGTTGTGAATGGCAATTGTACATGGGAATCTGAAAAGGCTTACAAACTCACTGTTAAGAAAAATTACTTGGGAATCATTGGAAGGTTCCAGGTGCCATGTCATTTTTCAGTTTCTGCCCTAATTCTGCTCATGCCCTCTCTCAATTCTGAGTCTTACTCTCTTTAGCTGCAAAATGGGGAAAATAAAATCCAGCTGCCTGCACCCTACCTCTTCCCTTTTCTCCTATTCCAGTGGGGTCACAAACCACCATGCAATAACATTTACCAAGAGTTTTAGAGAGGGATTCATATGAAAACTCTAAATGTTATTATGTGGATGAAACTGTTTTCCTCCAAGGTCATGCCAGACACCAAGGAAATGGAACTTAACAGTAAATATGTATATGATGAAAAAGAATGGCCCACTGGTTTGGTACAAAAAGATAATGGAGACCAAAAGTGGGGAGAGGGAGAGGAAAAGAAGGGAAAAAGCATTTATATAATGCCTGTTTTGTGCCAAGCACAAATATTGGCTCATCTGCCACAATCCTGGGAGGTAGGTGTTAGTATTATCCCTATTCTGCAGTTGAGAAAACTGAGGCAAAGATTAAGTGACTTGTCCAAGGCTGCACAACTCATAAGCACCTAAGGTCAAATTAGAACTCAGGTCTTCATATCCACTGCACCTCTTAGCCTCAGTAGCATGCGTTGTCACTAGCTTACCATCTTGGAAAGACTTTTTCTGAGGATATCTAGCACCTGTACCTGATAATAAAAGCTCTGCAAATTAGGTGTTTAGTCACTTCAGAGAGAATAAGACTGTCAAAGAGAATGTGAGTTTTTTATCTTCTTGAGTCCTGAAAATGGTAGCTTATTTTGCCAGCTAAGAGTTTGGGTTCCGATTTTCTCTTTTTTAAATGATGTTTATTAATTTTTTAATGTTAATTTCTTATTTCGAGTCTCAAATTCTCCATCTTCCTACAGCCTCTCCTTCATTCACTGAGAAGGCAGGCAATATGATACCCATTAAACATGTGAAGTCATGCAAACCCTACTTCCATATTAGCCATGTTGCAAGAAATGAAAAGAAAGAAGGAAGGAAGGAAGAGAGAGATAAAGGAATAAAGAAGGAAAGGAAAGAAAAAAGGAAGAAAGAAAGGAAAGAAGGAAGGGAGGGAAGGAGAGAAAGAAAGAAAGGAAAGTCTTAAAAGAATACTTCAATATATTAAAAGTCCATCAGTTCTCCCTCTGGAAGTGTATAGCACTTTTTTTTTTATAACGAATCCTTTGGAATCGTTGTAGATCATTGTGTTGATTAGAGTATCTATTAATTTTCCTTACACTACTGCTGTTACTGGAGACATTTTCTCCTGGTTCTGCTCAGTTCACTTTGCATCAGTTCATATAAGTCTCCCCAGGTTTTTCCTGCTCATCATTTCCTATATCACAGTAGTGCTCCATCACAATCATATACCACAATCTGTCCATCCCTTAATAGATGGGCACCCCTCTCGATTTCCAATTCTTGGCCACCTAAAAAAAGAGTTGATTTAAATATTTTTGTACACACGATCTTTTCTTTTTTTATTTTATCTCTTTGGGATACAGACTTAATAGTGGTATTCCTAGGTTAAAGGGTATACGAGTTTTATAACCCTTTGGGGATAGTTCCAAATTGTTCCTTAGAATGGGTGAAACAGTCCACAACCCCATCGACAATGGTGTCCCCTTTGACATTTGTTATTTTCCTTTCAATGTTAGCCAATCTGATAGGTATAAGGTGGTACTTTTAATATGCATTTCTCTATTAATTATTTATAGCATTCTATCAAAAGACTATTGATAACTTCGATTTCTTCTTCTGAAAAATTGCCTATTCATATCCTTTGACCATTTATCAATTGGGGAATGGTTCTTATTCCTATAAATTTGGCTCAGTTCCTTATATATTAGAGAAATGAAGCCTTCAACAGAGAAACTTCCTATAAAAGGCTTATTTTTTCCAGTTTCCTACTTTCCTTCCAATTGTGACTGCACTGGTTTTATTTGTGTGAAAACTTTTTAATTTCCTGTAGTCAAGATTATCCATTTTATCTCCCATGATCCTCTCTACCTTTTGTTTGGTCATAAAATCTTCCCTCATCCAAGAATTTATGACTAAATTAGATAGAGAGCATTGCTTTGATAATTTGATAGTTTGAAATCTGGTACTGCTAGGATGCCTTCTTTAACATTTTTTCATTGATTCCCTTGATATTCTTGACCTTTTGTTGGTCTAGATAAATTCTGTCATTATTTTTTCTAGCACTATAAAAATAATTCTTCGGTAGTCTGATTGCTATGGCAATGAATAAGTAAATTTAGGTAGAATTGTTATTTTTATTACATTTGGCTCAGTCTACTCATGAGTAACTAATATTTCTCTATTTGTTTAGATATGTCCTTATTTGTGTGAAAAGTGTTTTGTAATTGGGTTCAATATAATTCCTGGATGTGTCTTGGCAGGTAGATTCACAAGTATTTTGTATAGTCTGCATTTTACATGAAACTTATCTTTCTATCTCTTCCTGCTTGGTTTTGTTAGTAATATATAGAAATGCTGGTGATTTGTGTGGCTTTATTTTATATTCTACAACTTTGCTAAAGTTGTTCATTGTTTCAACTAGTTTTCTAGTTACTTCTAGGGTTCCCTATGGGTTCATCATATACCTGCAAAGAGCGCTAGTTTTCTTTCCTCTCTGCCTATCATTTTATTCCTTCAATTTATTTTTCTTGTCTTCGTGCTATAGCTAACATTTCTAGTGAAAAGCTGAATAATGGTGGTGATAACGAATATTCTGGCTCCACTGAATCATGATTTTCAAAGAGACAAACCAGGACTGTGGGACACAGAATGAGATCATAGATTTAGGGTGGAAAGGGACCTTAAAGGAAATCTAATCCAACTCCTTCCTCTTACAGATAAGGAAAGTGAGGTTCATAGAAGTAGAGTGACTTGCCCACATTCACATATGTGATAATAACATTGGTTATTAACTCAAGTTTTGTCCCTCAATGGCAAGAGTAGAGGCAGGTTCAAGTCCAAGTATTACCACTTGCTAATTGTGAGATCTTGGAAGCAATACTAACCCTGCCTATGTAAAAGGACTGTTGTTTCAAATGAAATAATACATGTATAGGCCTTTCTAGCTTTAAGCATTGTAAAGTCTAAGACATTTTATGCCTTATGGAAATAGTCTTAGTGCTGGACTTTAATTTCCGGTGGAAGACTAGCCAGCTAAAGCCCAATATTAAGGACAAAGGATTCCACCCATGACTTCAGCATCTTGGTGTGATAAGGGAGCTTCAGAGAACCTCTAATTCTGAATTAGATCATCTACCTTAATAATGTCCTCTACAATATAGTAGACAAGATGACATTCAGCCTTTGCCCAATGACTTCTAATGAGAAAGAATTCATAACAGCTCTTTGGATGGCTCTAATCATGAAGAAGTTTTTCATGATATTGAGTAGAAATCTACCTGTCTGCAACCTTTATCCATTATTGCTAATTATGTACTTAGGGACCAACAAAACAAGTTTACTCCTTCTTCATGAGACAGCCCTTCAAAAATGCTTGAAAACTGTTATCACATCATTAAGTTTTATCTTCTCCAGGCTAAAAAACACTGATGGCTTCAACTAGTCCCAATAGGATATCAGCTCAAGGCTCTGGTTGCCCTCATTCTGGTTGCCCTCCTAAGAATTCTTTCCAGTTTCTAAATGCCCTTGGTAGACAGAACCAACTATAATACTCCAAAAACTGGTCCGATCAGTGCAGAGTATAGTGGGATTTTCACTTCTCTCATCCTGGACCCTATATATCTCCATACAGCAAAAGATCACTGCCATATTATAATGACGAGATATTGACCTTGAAGTCCACTAAAATCCATTCCACCCCCAGATCTTTTTCAGAAGAACTGCTGGCTAGCCATTCCTCTCCTGTCTTTTATTTGTGAAGATAATATTTCAAGACAAATGTAATAACTGTACAACTTACAAATTATCCCTAGTAAATTAAGCTTTATTAGATTAAACTCAATAATACAAATCTAATAAGATGTTTTCTGTTCTGATTATATTATCCAAAATGTTAGTTACTTCTCTTTAATTTGTGTCATTTACAAATCTGATTTAAAAAAAAAAACACTACCCACTACATCTCCATGCAAATAACAAGAAAATATATTAAAGTCCAAGCAGAACACATTCTGCTCTGGGTTGTGAACTGTGAACACGTTTGTATGAGTATGCATGTATCTGCCGCAGGTCCCAAGAAGAGTCAAACAAGGAATGTAGATAGCTTCATGCATGTCCATCCTCTCTATTAGAAATAGCATTCCCTAATCATGACCAATCAGGAGAGTTACCTTTATTTACAATGAACTCCATACGCCTAAAACTGAACTGTCTCCATACCACACTCTACCCCACCCAAAGTAACAACCCAAACCTTCCTAATTTCTGTTGATGATATCCTTCTAACCACTCAGGCTCTAAACCTAAGTTTTCTTCGGCTATTATATCTTTTTTACCCTTCCCCATTATTCAAAGGGGCAACATGGTATAGAAGAAAGGATGCTAAACACAGTTATAACCTAAATTCTAATCCCAGCTCTGACACTTACAACTAGGTTGCACAATGGATAGAGCACTTCAACACTTACTAAGCATATAATGCTTAGCAAGTTATATATTCCCTGTCTTACCCAATTTCCTCATCTGTAAAATGGAGGTAATAACAGCACCTACATCTTCCAGGGTAATGGTGAGGATCAACTGAGATAATCATTGTAAAGCACTGTGCCTGGCACATTGTAAGCACAATATAAATGTCAATTATCATTATTATTATTATTTACTAGCGGCTTGAACCTTAACTTAGCTGTGCCTCAGTTTCCATACCTATATAAATCAAGGATAGTAAAACTTGCCCTGCCTACTGCACAGGACTTTTGTTTAAAAAAAAAAATTTTAAGCACTTCATAATCCTTGAGGAATTAAACAAAGGTGTGTTACTTACAAAATTTTATCCTTTCTGCTCTGGCTCTTTCTCTAGTTCTCTTCCTTTCTACTCCTATTCCAACCACTCTAACTGAAACCTTCATTACTTCCTGCCTGGACTATTGAAATAACTTTCTAACGGCTCTCCCAGCCTCTCTCCTCTCTTCAGTCCTTCACACCACTCACAGTCATAGGTTCAAAAGCCTTCAGTGGTTCCTAAATGCCCTGCGTTCAAGGCCCTCCACAAATCAACTGAAAGCCACCCTTCCAAGTTGATGTCCTTACACTTCCCTTGAGGCCTCTGCACCCTAGCCAAACTGAACTACTTCTCTCCATTTCCCAATCATCCTGATTTCCTCCAAGCTTTTACACAAGCTACTGTCTATTCCTAGAAAAGACTCCTCAGAATCTCTGCCTATTGAAAATTTTCTTCTTTCAAGATACAACTTGAATGATACTTCCTGGTCCCTGCAGCTAGTCTCCCAGTGATCTTTCCCTCCTCAAAGCTCTCAGGGCACTCCAAACCTTTTCTATGTACTTATCATATTATAACTTGTATTGTAACTACTTATGTTTTTTGTCTTATCCATCTTACAAAACTATCCATGCCCTAAAAGCAGGGACTGTGCACTTTTTATCTTTGAACTAGCTCCTAACACACTGCACTGCATGTATTGGGGATTTTTTTGGTCCAGATCTGTGAATGGAAACATCCTCCACTGATTGCAGGCTGTTTAGCAGCCTGCTTTACCATCTTAGAGAGCCATCTAAAAGGCTAGGTGATATGCCTGCCCTTGGCAGCAAAGTTAATAACCACCAGAGGCTGACTTTAAACTGAGGTCTTCTACACCCCAAAACCATCCCTTCATTCATTAAGACAGACTACCTGTCATAGAGCGCATAGTTAAGTGCTTTAAATTATGAAAAAGTTGAATTGACGTTACAATAACTAATTATTCATTCCAAGCCGCATACAGATAAATGAGGTGTGTTGTTTGTACTTATTGTCACCAGACACTGAGATAAATGCTACTCACATTTTTAGGAGGAAAAAAAAGATAATTTGTAGGTATCTCTGAATGTGTTATCTAGAATGAAACCCTTATGACATCCCCCAGCAATCACTCTGACAGGTATTTTTCTGTTCAATGTATCTCCCCCATTTTAAAACCATGTTAGTTTGGAGGGGAAAGAATTTTTGTAAATTCGCTGTTATTTTATGGTACTAAAAGACCACCTGTTCCTCACGATGGTAAGTGCAGACATGGACCTAAAGTCCAAGCCCCTCAATGTGGTATTCATAAACCTCCACAATCTGGCCCCAACCTCCCACCCCTGCCTTATCTACCACAGTGGATAAATCTGAATTCTCGCTCAGTCTAATCTCTTCACTGTTTCATACACATGGCCTATTCATGTATGTATGGTCAATCTCTTCATTCAATTTAGAATGCCCTCCCTATCACTACCTTCTCTTTATTCATCTATCCATGAAAATGGTAGGCAATTGAGACTCCTCTTCAAACCTCCCATCACTAAATCCCAGAGTCACAGACTATTACATCCAAAGAGGCCTTTGGTGATCACCTAGTTCATCCCTCTTGCTTTACAGAAGAAACTGAAGTTCGTAAAAGAAAAACGATTAGTGCAGCGTCATAACTAGTTAGTGGCACAATGAAGGGTATATATGAGTGTTCACAGAATACTAGTAGTTCTGGTGTGAGGGATGGTCAGGCCTTTCCACCTTTAGTGTCCATCTGCCACCCAACTCTCATCTATGACTCCAAAAAGCTGTAGAATGCAAAGTGGCCAAACCCCAATAAGCCATTACAGCAGATGGAATAAATCAGGTTGAGTGTAACTGATGGATCTCAAACCTATCAGGGCAGGGGGTGTCTAACCCAAGCATGTCAAGAATTCTCTGGCAGAATAAATGGATATGAATAATTTATAATAATATAATGAATACAGCAGAAGTATATACTATGAAGCACTAAGAGCTTGGTTAAACATCAAAGACACCAGAATCATGAACTGTATCCCAAGCCATCACCAGTTGTCTTGATTTTTCTCTTGCCACTGAACTCTGAAGACTCAGGAAAAGAGAGTGAGACTGATGACTTCATGTAACCCTGCCTCACTTAAATCCAATTTATGCATGAGTCCAAAGACATCACCCACCATTTTAGCATTTTTACCTACATCAAAGTCCTGTGGTGATGAGCAAGCAAAAAAGCAGAAGACACAGATACATAGGGACTTGTAGTCACAACTCTACATAGAGGCAGCCTAGGCTGTAGGATCATCTTCTCACTGTACTGAAGCATCAGTGGGATTCAGGAGCCCCTGGGTGTCTGAGCAGTCTTTTTTAAGGGCCACATTGCTCACCTCTTGGTATGAGTAAGAAGCTAAAAAATGGTGCCCTAAAATTGTCTGCATCACTTAACCTAAAACCTGGACTACTTACTACACACTGCACACCAAGCACAAAAATTTTTGCAAAGATCATCCCATTCACCATTAGTAAAAGGAATGTGTGCACACTTATGAACCACAATAAATTCAATAGACCTGAAAGACAAACAGCTCTTGATACAAGAGAACTCAGCAAGTATCATGTTCAAATAGCAGATCTGAGTGAAATAAAACTGATAATGAAGTCAGAGCTAGACACATGTTTTTCTAGAGAGGCCACAGTGAGAGGGAGTACCACACAGCTGGTGTAGGTTTCGAATCAAAACTAATCTACTCAACAAGCTTGTATGCTTCCCCAAAGGAGTGAGTGAAAGAATTGTGACAACACTACTGCCACTTGCAGGAAAGTGCCAAGTCACCACCATCAGGAAATATGCTTCCTCCATAATGAACCCAGGTGAAGTCAGAGAAAAATGTTATGAAGACCTGGAGACCTTTAACATCAATGTGCCAAAAGAGGACAAGCTTACAATTCTGTGTGACTTTACTGCCAGAGTAGGCACAGATTATCTGACATAGCAGGGAGTTCTTGGGAGGAAAGGAGTCACACACAGCAATAGCAACAATCACTTACTTCTAAAAACTTGTGTGGCTCATGACATTATCACCAGCACCGTCTTCCACTTACCTAAACACAATAAAACTTCATGGATGTACTCTCACAGCAAACGTTGGCATTTAATAGACTATGTCATTATAAAGAGAAGACAGAGACAGGATATTAGAATGATAAAGGTGATGTGTGGCACAGAGTGCTAGACCAATCACAGACTTATCCTCTCCAAGCTAAATATTTGCACTCATCAAAAGCAGCAGCCCCCAGGCAAGGTGACTACCAGAAGATGGAATATCAACAGATTACCGTGTTTCTTTCTGGGTGAACAGTTTGTTGCTAATTTGGAGGGAAAGCTGAGCCAACACATGGCTGGCAACAGTAGAGAAAAAGAGAGTGGGCATCTTTCAGAGATTTGGTGTACAGCACCACATCTGAACATGAACACTAGCAAACACAAGATTGGTTTGACAAAAATTACGGGAAATTCAAAAGCTACTAAATGAAAAATGAGAATGTCACAAAGTTTACCAACAGGATAATTCATTCATCTCTAAGAAGGCTACATCTAACTCCAACAAAAGTAAAGTATAAGTGAAACTTAAAGAGATGCAGGATTTTTGGCTCAGTAAGAAGGCAGATCAAATTATTTTACGCTGATAGTAATGCTCTGAAGGCTATTTATGTGCCAAATACCTACAGTATATCTCAACTACTCAGCTATAATGGAGCCACACTAATTAGGGATAAGGACATGATCCTGGAAAGATGGGCTGAACACTTCCATAGTATTCTCAACAGATCATTATCAACCAATGTTGAAGCCACTGACCGCATACCTGAGGTTGAAATCAATCCCTCCCTAGTCAAACTTCCAACTTAAGAAAAGGTTTTGAATGCCATTAGGCTCCTCTCACTTGACAAAGTACCCGGTGCTAATTCTATTTCATCTGAGATTTACAAGGCAGGGGGTCCACTGCTCATACAAAAGTTAAATGAAATCTTCCAGGTTATATGGCAAGAAGCTATTCCCCCAGGAGTTCAAGAATGCCTCCATTTTCCATTGCTATAAAGGAAAAGGAAATAGGGTGTCCCATGACAACCACAAGGTGGGGTCTCTTTCTTAGTCACTGCCAGCAAAATTCTTGCTAGAGTCCTGCTTAACAAGGTGATCTTTCACCTGGAAGACAGTCATCTACCTGAGAGCCAATGTGGTTTCAGAAAGGGTCAAAGAATGATCAACATAGTGTTTGCTGCCCAACAATTCTAGAAGAAATTCCAGGAGCAGAATAGAGGTCTATATACAACATTCATTGATCTGACTAAGGCCTTTGATACCCTCTCAGTAATGAGGGTTTGGAGAACATTATGGCAAAATTCGGTTGCACAGAGAAGTTTATCAGTATTGTATAACACTTCCATGACAGCATATTTACATGGATTCTAGATAAGGGACAATGCTCTCATGCTTTCCCAGGTACCAGTGGACTGAAACAGCACTATGTGCCTGCTCCCATGCTTTTTAGTATGATATTTTCAGTGATGTTGTTTGATGTCTTCAACAAGGACAAAAAATGGCATCAAGGTTAGTTACCACACTGATGGTAAGTTATTTAACTTGAAAAGGCTACAAGTCAACATTAAAGTGAGTTGAAAAAGAGAGTCGGTGTGCAACTTTTTGCTTCAAGATGATTGCGTACTCAATGCAGTCTCTGAGGCTGAGATGCAACCAAGTATGGATCAATTCTATGCCACTTGTGCTAATTTTGGCTTGACAATTAATGCCAAGAAAACAGAGGTTCTCCACCAGCCAAGAAAAAAAAAGAGAGTGAACTCAAGTTGAAGCCAGACTAAAAAATGCCTTAGTGGTGAGGAAGTGACATCATCTACGGTCATATGTGGAGCCATCAGTTATAGCAAATGGAGAAATTCTGAATGCTGTGAACAAATTCACTTACCTCAGCACTGTAATTTCCAGGGATGTACGCATAGATGATGAGATCAATGCATGCATTGCCACAGCTAGTTCAGTGTTCGGGAAGCTCCAACAGGAAAGTGTGGGAGAAGAGAGGTATCTAATAAACACAAGGCCTACACAGCTGCTATGCTGACTTCATTGCTGTATGCCTGTGAAAGTTGGACAGTATACCAGTGCCATGCCAGGAAAATGAATCATCTCCATTTGAACTGTCTTAGGAAAATTCTGAAGATCAATTGACAAGATAAGGTACCAGACACTGAGGACCTTTCTTGAGCTAAACTGCCAAGCATTCAAACTCTCCTGCAGTGAAAGCAACTCTGATGGGTTGGTCATATTGTTCTAATACCAAAAGTACATTTGCCTAAAAGATGACTTTTATGAAGAACCCATACAAGGCAAATGCTCACATAGAGGTCAGAACAATCACAATGTTTCTCCGAAGATGTTTGGAATCAATTGTGAGATATAGGAGAAACTGGCATAGGAGTGCCCAGTATGGTGTGCCCACATCAAAGAAGGCCCTATGCTCTATGTGCAAAGCAGAATTACAGTAGCTCAAAAGAAATATGAGAGGCACAAATTTAGAGACATCTCCACTCCAAATGTGCATATGGACGATTTGTACCTAACCTGCGGCAGAGCCTTCCAAACTCGTATTGGTCTGATCAGTCACAATTGGATACCTTGTGCTTTGATCCTGACATAATGATGTAATTTTGGTCCTCTTTCAGTATGAAGAACAATAGCCCCAGCCAGAAACAATTCTAGAACCTAGGTCTCCTAATATTCAGAGCAGGCTTCTTCCTACCACATATGGATAGTCCTTCTCACCCTCAAATAAACTCACCAAGTCATCCTGGAATCTTGCCAATGCCATGTGCTCGGCCACAGAGAGCAGGAAAGTGGGGTGGAAGAAGCTGTGTTTCTTAAGATATCTTTGTAATGGCATTAAATCACAAAGCAGTAAGCAGGGTGGCATCATTATACAGAATCCCTCATTTAGATGCATTAATGAGGCTTTAGATCAGCTGCTGTGTCTAAGATTGTGCTGTAGTTCCATCCTCATATTAACTATTCATAGATAACGCTCCTCAAGGCTTATTTACATGTTGGAGGCTCAGGACATATAGTGCCTAACTGACAGATGCTACCTGTTCCATCCGAACAGACTCCCTATGTTGCAAAAGCTAAAACATCCATTGAAAATTTCTAAAATCCTAGATGATGGAACTGTGATCATCAATAAGTATTAACAGATCAAAGCCCATGCTCTGAGAATATGAAGTGGGAGACTCTCACGCTATCCAATCACCAGCATGTAGGCAAAATCCAATTATAGATAAAGGGTACAGGAGAACAGACCACAGAAGTGGGCCTTTATTCTATTAGAAGCACAAAATTATCAAGTCTTCAGAGGTGGAAAGGCCCTAAGAGATCATCTGGTCCAACCCCCATCTGAAGCATGAAATCTTCTCTACAGAATACCCAACAAGTGGTTATCTAACCTCAGCTGAAAGAATTCAAATGACAGGGAGTTCATTGCCTGCTGAGTCTACCTATTCTAGCTGCAAATAGCTCTACTCCTATTAGCCGCCAAGCATCCTACAGGACCCTGGAGAGTCATTTTCATTAATGTTTATATTAAGCCCAGCAGTAGTAGCATTACAAACAATGGGATATTTGCCCTAGATGAGGAGAATCCAACTGAAACCAAACAACCTCACTCTCCAGAAGGTGATCACGGCCCCTGGGAGAGTAGAAGTTAGACTCTCTACACGTTTACATATAACTAACATCCAGGAAACAGGAAAGGAAGAAGGGTCTTCTTGTACATGGTGCCAAAATACAACTACCCCCAAAAAAGTAACCACAATTTGTTTTAAAAAGAGATGTTTCCAATAGCCAACTTGATAATCAAGAGATCTAGAGGAGGGTGAGTCTTCACTATCACTTTAGCTAATAATTAATAATAATAATAGCTAGAATTTATATAGAGCTTTAAGGTTTACAAAGTATTTTATACATGTTATCTCATTTGATCCTCATAATAATCTTGAGATGGAGGCGAAATTATTATACTCATTTTACAGATGAGAAAACTTGGGTATAAAAATGTTAAATGACTTTCCCAGAATGACAGAACTAAGAAGGATCTGAGGCAGGATTCAAACCTGGGTCTTCCTGACTCCAAATCCAGTCCACCACCTAGCTACCTCATACCTAAGGTATCTATCTGATGTCACTAGTCAGACAGAGTCTGTTCTTCTGATTAGCCTGTATTTCTCACTAAACAAGTATTCAGTTTCAAATGCATGCTTGGAAAATAATTATTTATGCTAGTCCATTTGCTTTCTTCATGTCCTATAATAAGTAACCAAGGATAGAAACCATGCAGGATAAATTGGTTTAGAGAAGAATGAATGTTTGAGGATTAGAAGGGGAGGGGAAGAAGAGGAAAAAATTCTCTCCTTCCCAGAGCTAACTTTAGTGGAAAGAATCAGAAGGAATGGGATGGTGGCATTTGAGGATGGGTTGTTCTGAGTCTTTCTTGCAGGTGGGTGGATGAGTACTACCTTTGAAATAGCCTCTTTTTCCTATCTTCACCACACCCCACAAGTACAATATCTCCACAGTAGGGTTCTTCCTCTCTCTCCAGCACAAGCTGGAGGTCTAGGGAGACTGGTGGAACGACTGTGGTTGATGCTCACTACCTATGTTGAACCTGGGCACTCTTGGAAAAAGCAACCATACTTCCTGTGCCACATTTTCAGAAAAGCAGCAGGAAGTTAGTTGATTGGTCACAATGACCTTAAAGCTTAAAAGTCTAAAAGTCCTGAGTGGCCACTTTGCTGTCTGCAGAGGACAGGTTCTCTAGACCACAAATCCTAGCTTAGACCATCCAAAAAAGGCTACGTCCATGGTAGGGGGAGAAGGAAGATTGAAGCTTGAGATACGACTTAGACTCTCTAGATTGCTTCCCAGCAATTAGATTCAAGGATGCTAAGAAGCTAATTATAGAATTTGTACCTAAGAAGGGATTCAATTAATAAGAAAATCATTGAGAATATGTCTGTCACAGATTTGATAGGGGTTAAGGTAAGTCATTTCATTCCTATGGGCCCAAGTGTATTAATTTATAAAATGAAGGAATTGGCAAATAATCTCTAATGTTCTCTCTTGGTCAAAGTTCTATGAGTCTAAGACTCTATCAACTCCCTGGCATGGTGCTTCTGCCTAGAGGCAGAGGGATGGCTTTTTCTGACCTCCCCAGATCTCTTCAAGACCCAAAATTCAATTATTCTGGACTTTTTGTTCTCTCTTAGAGTCTGTGTCTTTCTCCTCATGCTCATTCAACAAGAATCAATTGAGCATGTGCAGCACACCAACACCACCCTCCATGTGTGCAAAAGCGAATAGTACTTAGTTACTTGTTACTTTTTTGTAGCTGTCCAGATCCCAATTCTGCCAGTGACCCACTGTGACACTGACCTTGGACAAGTCACTTAAATACTGTGTGTTTTAGTGTCTGCCTCTACAAAGCGGGGATCATGAGAGCCATCCTCCCTACCTCACACTGTTATTTCAAGGATCACATGATATAATATATGTGAAAGAACTCTGAAAGACATAAAGCAATGCACAGACAGTAGTTTTACTCCCTTATTGGTCTACACTATCCATTTGAAATGATTTCTCCAGTTCTGGCCCAAGTCAAAACTCTCATCCTCAAAATGGAGATCACAGAATCTGAGAACTATATAATATTAGAGGTGGAAGGGATCTTAGTTGAAAATTATCCAATCCAACCAACATCCCTCATTTTACTGAGGGAACACTGAAATCCAAATAACTGAAAGGTTTTGACCAAAGCATGTCTAGAACCCAGAATTCTTGGTCTCAGTTTCATATATCTGTAGATAGAGATGGTATAGATAATGGATATGGATATACAGCTATAATCTCTCCTGAGATAATGTAAGTTCACTGATGGAAGGAACTGTTTCATTTTTGTCTATTCCAATCCCTAGCATAGATTCTGGTATACAGTAGGAGCTTTATAAATTCTTTCTAACTAGTTGATTAAATTGTTTTGAGTTATGTGCTTCCTGTGAAGGTCCACACAATCTTATACGTTCATGTTTTATCTCCTTTGTTAGCATCATAGATTTAGAACTAGAAGGAACCTTAGAAGCCATGGAATCCAATACATTCATTTT
Source organism: Notamacropus eugenii (assembly GCF_028372415.1). NCBI lineage: Eukaryota > Metazoa > Chordata > Mammalia > Diprotodontia > Macropodidae > Notamacropus > Notamacropus eugenii. The sequence goes on along the minus strand of NC_092872.1, from coordinate 183,320,649 downwards.
ACAGATGAGTTGTTGTTCATATTCTGTTTTTGAAGAGGACAAATGATATCACAAGGATGATGTCTTGACTTGTGTGTGAACTGGATTTAAGTGAGGCAGAATTCCAGATAGCTGTCAGTCTCATTCTCTCTTCCCAAGTCATTGAAGTCCAGTGGCAGGACATAAGTCAAGACAAATGGTGACGGCTGGGATGCAGTGCATAACCTTGGTGTCTTTAATGTCTGGTCAAGTTCTAAGTGCTCCTCAGTGCCTGCTTCAGTCATCTCCATGGAAGGTAGAACAAGCTATTCTTATCCACCCATTCCACCAGGGGAAGTCTTCCCGTACTTGGGGTAGACATCCTTCTAACTTACCAATTCGTTTGAAGTGTGGTTGAGGGTAACCAATAGATATGTAAACTGAGGCCCAACACTGACAATAAATGCTAGAGCCAGAACCTAGGTCCTATGAGTACCTCGTTAACAATTATCAGTAATTTTATTGAACTCCTAATGGATGCTAAGCTCTGTGCTGAGCTACATGCTTCAAGGAATCCAAACAAATATAAGGCACAGTCCTTGCCCTTAAGGGGCCTTACAACATAGGAAAAAGGGACCTCTTCTTACTGAATAGGTTTATGCCAATGTATTTTCATCTAACTAGCCATGGGGACCACAATTCTGGTGAAAGTCCTTAGCTTGGTTGCCATAACACCTTGGCATGAATGCTCACTAGCCTTGTTCCCATGGAATCCCTTCTTTTCCTGCTACCAAGTCAGAATGACAGCAGCGTTGTTGGGTAGCTGCCCACAGGATGTCAGCCAAACCCCTCCACCTAGTCACCAACCTAGAAAAAGAAGACAGTCATTTAATCTATCGCTTATCTAATCCATCTCTACAAATAAATATCAGAAACATGGTCATGAAGCATACAAGCTCTCAATGAGGAAAATCTCCCACAACAATTACAACCCAGGGGGTTGGGGAGAGGGGATGTTGTTTGAAGGACTCTATTGAACACATCATCTCTCATATGTAAGAAAGATGACCAACTACTCTACAGACTTTCAATTTTATTGCGAGCAATGGGGATGAGCTACTCTGAGTAATGCACTTTCTCACTTGGTTCCCCTTGTAATGAAATGCTGGCAATGGTCATGAAACAAAAATAAGCTGACTGGCCACCCACCACAATGGACCAAACCCATGACCTTGGCTTCATTAGTCCTGCGCTTCAATCCACTGAGCTAATCAGTCACAGATGGCATAAATTGTTACAATTTACCTCTAAGCAAAATAAGCGAGTTATTATCTGTAAGCTATTCATCTCCTCTGCATATGCAATTCTATGAGGGCTTTTATCCCTTCTAAGTTTTGGCTTGCAAAAGTCTTCTTTGCCTAAAATTCAATTCAGCTACCACCTGGTGCATGGTAATGTCAATGCCTACATGTTCTATCCTCATCAATATCTGGTTGTCAGATAACTACCTTTGTCAAAATGTTGGTGGAATGGTGGTACCTGGGCTATGATCTTAAGATCTACACAACCAAATGTCCTCATACGAAGAGCTACCTGAATTAAGCCTAGAATAATATTGCTCCTTATGTTCTCAAGGTCCTCTTTTCATTCCCCATCACTACTGCTCCTTTCATTTTTATTAATGGATTATTCATTCAGCATTTTTTATGTCCAAGATCCTGCACTAGAAAAATGTGAACATCAAAATGGATAGGACACAATCCCTACCCTTGAGAAAGACACAGGTTAAATTGAGTTTTTTATTGTGTTTAATATTCAGTAAATTCTGATTTATTCCATCACAAGTAATTATTAAGTTCCTGCTATGTGCAATCTTCATCTCATCCTAGCACAAAGGAGATCCTAGATTTTCTAAGGTAATACCAAGAGAGCACAGGCTTCAACAGATCCTATCAAGTGGGAAAAACGGGTCCTGGACATGATGACAGTATGTATGTTTGTCATCTAAGGACCAGACTAAGTACAAGGAAGTTCATTCCCAGAAGGTTGGCTACATTTCCCCTTCAGCTACCAAAGTGGCTTTCCTTAAGTGCACCCCCCTATTCAACGTACTCCAATGGCTTCCTCCTTCCCCTACAATTAAATATAAACTCTTCTGTTTGGATTTCAAAGCCCTTCGTGGTCTAATCATGACTTGCCTTTCCTGCCTCCTCACACAGCAGGCCTCTTCTTCAACTCTAAAGTCTTGCCAAACTGGCCAGGTTGTTGCTGCTCCTCGCACACAGCACCTCATTTCCCATCTCCCACCTGTATGCCTTCACACTGACAGTATCCCATACACCTGTAATGTTCAACCTCCTCATCTCCAAACCAGTAGAGTCCCTTGCTTCCTTCAAGTACTACCTCTAGGGTCCCTTTCAACTCTACATCTATGATCATAGGATCTTACATGAGGCTTCACCTCACTCGCCAAACTGCTAGTTTTTTCCCTCACTCCTTCCCAAACAGCATTGTATTTTTTGTCATTTACTTGTAAGTTTACATGTTGTCTCCCCCAACAGAATATATGCCCCTTGAGAGAAGGGATTATTTCATTTGCATTTTGTATCCCCAAACTCATGCAAAGTGCCTGACACCTAGTAGTTACTTAATAAATGCTTACTGAATGACTGGCCACAGCAAATAATAAAGACCATCTGGTTGATCAGGGATTGGAGGTGGGGGAAGGGAGGAGTGTCTGGTCAATATCCATGGAGAGAATACATAATAGATGGAACCATGGATCCTTGAAGTATTCAAGTGTGTGTACAAGGCACTATGACAAACCCCATGCAGAAAACAAATTCCAACCTACTTTTCCTTCCTTGTTCTCCTATTATTTACTACTTCTTTTGAGAAAGCTAAGCTCCACATACGTTGAATTTCTCACTAATTCCCAAACACATCTTGAGGTTTTCCTGCTCCTTCTATTTCATATACCTCTACTCCAAATTCATCCCCATCTATATGGAAGTAAGGCATTCATATTTTTCTTGCTATTGACTCTTCTTAAGGGGACAGGAGTTTCCTGTCACATAGAACCAGCAGGAGAGGCAATGCATACTCTCTAGGACCTCGGTAATTTGTCATAGCACATGGGTTGAACCCTCTGGGGATCCACCTCCCAAAAGGCATTTCCACATCCTCCTCACCACCTACCTTGGCTCCCAAGTGTGAGAATGCAGAGACAGACAGAGGCAGTACATTGTGGGCACCACCTGTTAGTCATATAGTGAATACAGCAGGTAACGAACAATGTGTCAGAAGCCCTCCCACACCAAAGAACCCTTCCAACTCTCCAAAAAAGGTTAATATGAAGAAGAGAAAAGAGAAAGGAGAAAAAGAGAGTGAATTAAAGTTGAAGTCAGACTAGAAAATGCCTTAGTAGTGAGGAAGTGACATCATCTACAGTCAATACTCTTTTTATTAAAAGTTTGTCGAACTGAATTGAAATAAAGGGGGAGAGGGTCTCTCCACTGCTCGTTCCGCTGTATTTTTCTTACCAGTGTAAACTAGGCCCTGCTATGTATCCACATACATGCTGCTTCCCTCCCTCTACCCACGGCCAGCTGGCAGGAGCTACAGAATGCACTGATTTCCAACCACTTTCTGTATTTGCCAAACCACACTCTCTCCATATCAGGACTGAACATTGCCCTACCAGCACACACACACACACAAACATACACACACACATACACACCAGTGAAGTGCAATGGAAGTGGAACACCCTGGACTAACAGGAGAACTTGCTTCTAATGCTCATTATTCTACTAACTGATGATAGAGACCATGGACAAAGCATCTGGCCTCTCTAGGCTTCATTTTTCACCTCTATAAAATAAAAGAGTCAGACCAGATGATCATAAAGGACCCTTCCATCTCTGAAATTCTATGGTTCCATGACAATAGGTGGCATCCTCCTGAAGTTGACCAAAATAACCTCTCCCAATAAAGTCACTTCCAATCTGCCTCCCACACCGTGCATCCAGGCCAATTCCTGACAGCTGTCTATAATTCTGTGGACCCCTCAGTCCAGAGTTCATTCCTAAAAGCTTCAGTGAACAACATCCAGCCCTAGGAATCAAGTGCTACTTCTTCCTGGCAATCTATGCTCCTCCTGTTCCACTCATTCCATTCTTTCAACCAACATTCTCTTCCCTAGAAAACAACTGTCTCCCTTCCCAGTGCTAAGGTTCCAAACAAATCTGATATTGGCTGAACTCTGCAAAACCTCGCTAGCTACTTAACAAAAGAGTTTCTCAAGGACCTCATACAGGAGAGGGCCAGGGTTGATGTCCATAGTCTCTCCTTTTGGTGCCCATTGTCCCTTCAATGGTGCTTTTCCTCTTTCTCTTCAGGCACTCAATGACCTGTTTTGTCTTCCCTCTTCTTCCTCAAACCTGTTCAAGACCCTGTTGACCATTCTCTCTTTATAGATTCTCCTTCTTCTATGGGTTTTTATTCCAGTGCTCTTTGCTCTCCTTCTATATATCTGAATGCTCCATTTCAGTCTCCTTTGCTGTATTCACCATCTATATCATACCCCCTAACTGTGGATTGTCACCTCTTAATCTGAGCCAAAGCTCTGGCCTGGGCCCTCGCTTTTCCTCTACACTCTCATTTGATGATCACATGACCTTCCATGGGTTGAATTATCATCTCTACATAGATGGCTCCCACTCCAAAATATCCGTCCCTTGTCTCTCTCCTGAGCTCCAATCCCACAATACCATTTAAAAATGGAAGTCCCATAGACACCTCAAAATCAACACGTCTAAAACCCTCCAGCAAGAGATATGTGATCATGGCAAAGCCAACTTCTCCTAGCTTCTGACTTAACTATATTATGGAAAAATATCTCTACTACCTATTTATTTCCCAAGGTTGGTTGTTGTAAGAGCAACAGAATATAATATACGTGAAGTGCTTTATAAATCTTAAAGTGTTTAGGTGTTGATATGATGATGAGGAGGATGAACTGCTAGCATCTACAGAGAGCCTGAAGGTTTGCAACTTTATAAATAGTATTTAATTTTATCCTCACAATAACCTAGGATATACATGCTATTATAATCCTCACTACAGATGAGGAAGAAGCAAACAGTGGTTAAACAATTTAACCAGAGGTCACATAGCTAGAAAGTATTCGAGGCAAGATTCAAACTCAGGTCTCCCTCGTTCCAGGTCCAGCATTCTATTCACTTAGCCAACTAACTTCCTCATGAAAAAATAACTGGCAAACAAAAACTACTGTCCCTTTTAAATAACTGATAATAATAGACAGTCTATGCAAAGAGCCAGGTGAGTGGCATTGAGCATGACTGATACTAGACTGCCAAGGATGGAGATACCACAGATTATAAGCTTTGTAGGTTAGGCAGGATTGGGCATAATAGGAGGAAAGTGATTTATGACACCACTACCACCACCCTCTACTACATGGGATCACTTTCCCTAAACTAGGCTCTCCCTCTTCATCTTAGCTCTGTTGTCACTATCTCTGAGCAAGGAAGGTTATGAAGCCAACATAGCTTCTTTCCTTGGCTTCCCTCTTGGGAAGCTCACTTTATAACAGAGGTAGGGATTTCCTCTCCTCCTGCAATGGCTTTCCCAAGCCATCCCCCAGCTCCTGCAGGAGAAAACTATGCCAATGGTGGGAGTAAAATAGAGAAACAACTCAAGCCAAATCAGCTACACCAGCAGCAAAAGCAGAAGCAGGGAGAAAACCCTCTGAGGTATCAAATAAAGGACCAGAGGGAGGAGAGATCACCTACTGGTCCCTTTGTTCCTTATTTAAAAGGACTCTGATGATGCCAGCTGCTCTGAAGACCTAAGTGCTTTAAATATGTCCCTCCCCCAGAGCTTCAGAAGACAAAATGACAAGATCTCCGTGTTAATTATTTCTTCCTTAGGCAGAGAGCCCAAGTTAACCCTGAGAAAGGAGTAGGAGTATGGAGAAAAAAAGGGGGGGATTCTTCCGGAATGGCATACTGGAGAGAATTGCAGAATTAGAGTCACAAGACCTGGATCTGAACTCTAGCCCAGACACTTACTATCTACATGACTGTCTCCAAGTCACTTAGTTTCTCTGTGATCTGTTTCGCTCATCTGTGAAATGGGAAGAAGAAACACTATACCATCTCCCAGGGCTGAGAAAAATGTTCTGTACATTTTTAAGTGTTATTGACATGAACTTATTATTATTCCCTCCCAAACAGTTGATCACCTCAGTTGCCAAGATAGTGGCTAAGGCACCCAAGCCCTAAATTAGCTAACTCTGTAAGAAGAAAAGAGCAGTTTGACATGGTCAGCACCACGCAGCCATTTGGTCTTGGTCAGAAGGCCCCCACAACTCTCTGACAGACACTTCACTAAAAGCAGGGATGCTGGGGGGTGGGGTGCTCTGCTTCTCATCTCTCCAATTTTACCTACTGTGGGCGTTCTTAGAACTCGTGATGATCAGGCTATTTGGTTCTTCTATTTACAGAGAGGAGAGGAAAGGAAAAAGAGGAGAGAGAGACAGAGAGAGAGAGAAATAGAGAGGGGAGTAGGAGGGGAAAGGGACAGAGGGGGGGGGGGAATGGCTAAGACCATCTGATCCTCTGTAGTCTGCTGGAGCTAGCACCTTGCCTCCATGGTTTCCCACCTCACTTGCTTTTCCTGGATTGTCACTGCTTATGACTGTAGCTGGGAAATCAGCCTGTCTGTGCCCCTGGACTGAGACACACAGTCACAGAGACACAGAGAAAGCCTGAACTTAAGAGCCACAAATACCTTTTCTGAGAAATTCAAATTGCTCTCTGAGCCTCATCAGAGAGAGACAGAGCCATCTCCCTTTGTGTTCCCTTCACAATAGAAGCAGCTATGAAGCCAAGACCTGGAGGTTAAGTAAAAGACTGAATTCCATTCAATAGATTTTCTTTGGTATCACAGACCGAGCTGTTCTCATTTCATTCTATCAAGTTTTCCTTCCCTCCCTTCTCTCTAACTCTTCCTCTCTTGCCTTTGTGTTTTCCTTTCCTCCTCTCTCTAACTGTTCCCCATTTTTCTCTCTGAGACCAGGCACGATGGATGAGAGGCAAAAGCCAGGCCAGGAGAAAAGAGACAATTCAATTTTGAGAATTGGTTCCCTGAGGACCAAGTTGGTGGGGAAGAGGTGGAGGGGATGAATAAAACTGTAAGGAGGCAAGAAAAGAAATCTGTTTCAGCTACATCACAGAATCAAAGAATTGTGGAGTTAGAAGGCACCTCAGAGGCTATCTGATCCAACCATGCCTGAAAGGAATCTCCTCCCTTTAATGTATATAACAAGTTGTTCTAGCTAGCCTTTCCTTGAAGATTTCCAAGAAGCAGGAACCCATCATCTCCTGAGGCAGGCTATTCTCCTTTGGAACGGCTCCAACTGTTAGGAAAATTTCCTGACCTCAAGTCTACATTTTCCTCTTTGCAATTTCCACCTGTTGTTCATGAATCAGTTGTCTGGGGCCAAATATACCCAGTATAATTCCTCTGTCCCATGCTATCTTTCAAATAGGTCATTTCTGCCTTTCTGGCAAGGTGAATGATCTAACCATAGAAAGGCCCAAACCACTAAGGATAGGGACAGAATACATGGAACTTTATTAAGGTATGGAATGTTGAACCTGGAAAACCTTTGGAGATCTTTCTGTCCCACTTCCTGACTTGTCCATATTAACTCAAACAGTAAAAATGGTAGAGCTTGAATTCAAGTCTCTTAATTTGACTCTTTCTTTGTACCTCCACTGCCACTCTGGCTACAATCTCATTAGCTTTCCCCAGAAAGCTCAGGAACTTGTCCCTACCACCACTACCTCAATTGTTTACTAGGTGAATATTCCCAGAAAAGTATTTGGGATATACACACATGTGTGTGTATATATGTATGTATATGTGTATAAATATATATGTATATATTGACATATAAATGTACATATATATTTATAATCTCTTGGGGTTGGCAAGGCAGAGGCCAGTGGAATCCAGTTAAATATGAACTTTTCAAGTGCATTAAGAGAAATATGGTATTGTCATGTTTCCTACTATTTGGAGGTGGCCATTCCCTTAGAATATAATGTTGCTAGAAATGCTAGATAAAGCCATACAATTGTGTTAACTGTGTCCAACATAAATTTATGCTATCTCAATTGGGTCCTCACTGAAGAAAGGCATTCTTTTTATTCTTTCCTAATTGACTCTCTTTAGAATTGCAGTATCAATTGCAGTTAGGAGGTGGTATTTCAGATGAGATTCAAAGGAAGCTATAGATTCTAAGAGGGAGAAAAGGAAGAGAAAAGGGAGGAATGAGAAGAGGGAGGGATCGATTGTTGTAGAGGCAATCTGCTGGACAAGATAGGAAGAAGATGACATCTCAAAATGTTATGGAAGTGAATATTGAAAACTAAAAGTAAATCAATTAAAAAACAAAATAAAATAATAAAAATAAAAGATGTGAATTTGTATTTTAAAAAGAATTCTGACACTTATTTTTGCTTTTGATGTGGCCAGTCTTCTTGTATAACATCCAATCAACTCCAGCTCTGCATGACCAATTTCACACTCTGACCCCTCTCTGAATAGGAATATACTAGTCCCGTCTTGGCCCACTTTCTAGCTCAGGAGACTCTCAATCCAATCCATGACAAGTCTCATCTCTGAGACTTAGGCAGGGAACAAGGGAAGTGAAGTAAAGAGATTACTGGCAGACTATTAATCAGGAAGGCTTCCAGAAGGAGATGGGTCTTATCTGTGTTGAAAATAAAGGGAAATGAAACAATGATGTGAGCAGGAAGAGCTGTTGAATGGTACCACTCAGTGCCAGCATCAAAATAAAGGCCTATGGTGTGCCATGTTCCCTACTGCCTCTCTCTCCTCATGGTGAGGGCAGGGTTCGGAATCTCACACACTAGAAGAATGCTACCAGGAGGCAGAGTTTTCTTCAGGTCTTGAGGTGGCTGGTCTTTCTGTAAGTTCCAGTAGATATGCTACACCAGACCAGACTCCATTCTCATGGCTCCATGGTATAGGGAGGAGAGTCAGAAGATAAAGAACTTGGGTTCAAGTCCTGGCTCCTACAATCTATTTTATATACATCATTTGTTATAAATGTATATGTTGCATATTTATGTAATTTATAATATATGGTGTTATAAATAATATATAAACATACACCTAGGGCAGCTAGGTGGCACAGTGGATAGAGAGCTGGGCCTAGAGTCTGGAAGACTCCTCTGCCTGAGTTCAAATATGACCTCAGACACTTACTAGCTGTGTGACCCTGGGAAAATCACCTAACCCTGTTTGCCTCAGTTTCCTCATCTGCCAAAGGAGTTAGAGAAGGAAATGGCAAACCACTCCAACATCTTTGCCAAGAAAACCCTAAAAGGTGTCACAAAGAGTTGGATATGACCAAAAATGACTCAACAACAAATGTATACACATACCTATATAACATACATACTAATTATCAAAAACATAGTAATAGCTACCATTTATATATAGCACTAACTAGGTGCCAAGCACAGTGCCAAGCACTTTACAAATATTATCTCATTTCATCTTCACAACAACCCTGGAGTCAGGTGCTATTAATATCCCCATTTTACAGGAAACTGTAAGCAAAAAGGAAACTGAAGCAAACAGAAGCTAAGTGACTTGACCAGAGTCACACAATCTATGTCACAAACTATGTAAATGCTGACTGTCTCAGAATGTAAGCTCCCTGGAGCCTGGGGTGATTTTATTTTTGTCTATGCCTGACACATAGTAGGTGCTTTAAAAATACTTGCTGAATGATTTTAGTCAAGTCACTTCACTTCTCTCAGTCCCAGTTTCCCTACCTAGAAGACAGGTTTGAGCTGGACTCCCTCCCTCTTCCAGAACTGACATTCTGCAATCCTAAAGTGGCATGATGCCCGTTAAATCAGCTAACTGGCATAATACAGACTCTCTCCTCTGTGATTTCAGCGTCAGACTTGATCATCCAACCGCCCCATTGCACTACAGACTTTCTGTCATTATAGCTAAGGATTTGGTGCTAGAAGGGCCCTGAGAGATCACTGAATCCAACTACCTCCTATTATGTGTAATATGACCAATGCCCAGAGATGGACAAGGTCAGAAAGGCTACAAACAATGGAGCTGAGTTTCGAATCTAGATATCCTGGCTCCAAAGTCAATGGTCTTTCCATCACACCGTATTATAGCCTTCCCCTTCTGCACATCCACAACTTGACTATCCATCATTTGGCCATCTCAGAGACAAGATTTTCCAGGAAGCTGTAGAAACCATTGGCCCACACTCTACCAATCCCTGGTCTTACTGGGTGGTTGATAATGTGGGCCAGGGTAGAGCTTGTCTCAGAAAGACCAGTTCCTGTGGTAGGCTTAGAATCATAGGGTTAAGGATTTAGAGCTAAAATGCCAATCGATGATTACAGGTAACTTTGCATGCTTCAGGATCCAATTCTTTAATCAGTGCGGGATGGGGTGAAGAGGTTGTTGAGACACGACCAGAAACAACAGAAATCTCATGTTCTCCACAGGGCAGAAGTGGTGCTGAGAACCTTAGTTCTCAATCCTGGTTGGGTGGTTTCCCAACCAAGGGCTATGCACCTCAGGGAAACTGGGTTGTTTACTTCGAGAGAGACACCACCAATCCTGCTCCCAGTCCCTCCAGTCCAGGAGTATTTCACCAAGTATGAACCACAAATAAATTACTTACATCTCTCATTTTAAAACCAGAAACACAAGTCACCAATCACAGCAGGTGCGACACCCACATGGGAAATGCTGTTTCTCTAGAGAGAGAACAGCTCATGGCTTTAGATTCAGTCAGAGGCACCAGGGGGACTTTAAAACTGTTTTTGTTGGGTTTTTTCCTTTTCTCCCCTCTCCCAGCCTCCCTCCCCAAAATGTACCACAGATTCCAAGCTGTGCCCCTTTGATCCGGGGACTGCTGCCCTGCGGGGATTTCTTAAGGCTCCACCTCTCTCTCCCTCTTGATGCTACTTCTTGAGCACTCTCAGGAGCCTTTCAGAAACCTAAACAGTCGCTCACCTGCAGTTTGCAATGCTCATTACATACAGAGGTTCAGAAGTGCCCTTTAGAAATGCCAGAAAGACATTGAAGTAACAGGCCCCCAGAAAATACCTGGTGACATGAGGTCTTTGGTGGGGAGGACAAAAGACTTTGCTGCCTCAACTACATATGCTTCTGGCATCACTGGACCAAGAGGAGGGACTGTGAAGGTACGATGGTAGACTCTATCTTCAACTTATCTACTCTCCACTGCATTTCAACTACCTGACTGTAATCGAAGTCCTAATTCCTTCTCAATTGAATGGCTGCAATGTTTCTTCCTATCTAATCTCTTCCCCTTTCCTGACAGATTCATCTTCCTAAAGCATGGCTCTGATTATATCATATCAATGGTTCCCTGTTGCCTAAAGAGTAACATCCAGACTCTTTAGCCTGATATACAAGGCCCATTACAACTTTTCCCCTACCTACCTTCCCACTCTCATCTTGCCCTGCTCCCATGTGCATGCCACCCTCCAACCACAATGGACATTTTCCATCTCAGAGCCCTTGTTCAGACTGTTTACTCCACTGAAAATTCTGTCCCAACTATATCTCCCCCTGTCAAATCTGAATTGGAAGGGATCCCAGGGGTCATTTAATCCAACATATATCTGTGTTGTAAAAAGGATTTGTAATCTCTCCTCAACGTACTTAGCAAGTGGTCATCCAAGCTTTGCCTAAAGACCAATTAGAAGAGGAAGCCCACTGCCTCCAATAACACTTCTGGATAGTTCTAATTTTTTAAAAACTTTGTTTTATCCTTGCATCCAACTATCTGAGCTATCCTTCCAGACTGAGAGGCCCCAAAGAGTAGTGGAAAGAGCACCAGACTTGAAACCAGCAGACCTTCATTCTAATCCTAGCTATACTACACTACATAACTTTGGCCATGTTACTTCAAGTCTTTGAGCCTATTTTCTCATCTGTAAAATGAAGGAGTTAGATTCACTTATCTCTAAGATCCCTTTCAGCACAAATGCCCCCTGTTTTTGTGAAGCCTTATTTGATTCTCCCTCTAATCTATAAGTTTTTAACCTAGGGTCTGTAAACTAGTTGTATGTCTGTATATATGTATATATGTATGTATACATATTCTGATAACTACATTTCAATATAAATGGCTTGCCGAGCTATCTTATTTTCCGCATTTAAAACATGATTCCGAGGAGGGGTCCATGGGTTTCACCATCTGCTCAAGGTTATCTAGGAGACACAAAAAGAAGTCTCTTGATTCGTGATCTCTCCCTCCACTGATATCCACTGCATTGAACCTCTCTTCTGGCTCTCATCACATCTTGCTTATAGTCTATTCACTCATATATGTCATCTCCTCCTCTACTAGACTGTGATCTCCTTGGGGCAGAGCAAACCTCAAAAATAAGAACTCAATAAATAAGTTAAATTGAACTGAATATACTCATTTGATCTCTCCTTTAGAAACCCAGATATAAAGTAAAAAATTCGGAGATTTGAGGCATAAGCTGTCCTTCTACTAAAGTTAATGGTCTGGGAGAGCTTCCGTGGCTTAAAAGTTAATTTCCCCAAAGCCAATCCAATGATGATCTTCTCCAACCTAGGCTGAACTTCTACATAAGAGAGTCTGGCATCAGGCTGCTACTGGAAGCTTCTCCAATTAAGACTTGATGCTATGGTTCCTACTTTCCTAGCAGAGCCTTTCAGAACCCAGGTTCACCTCCAAGTCACAATGAGACTCTGAAGTAGGACTTCAGTGAAAAAGATGTGTGTGTGTATACATTTGTGTGTGAATGCCACATTGAAACAAATCTGGCCATACTCATTTCCCCATATCTGACTTGGGTAAAATCTGAGCACAACCCATATAATCCATGTTATTTTGATTATAGGTAGTGTATACCTACATTATTTTCCTTTTCAGAAATATGTATCATATTCAAGGACAGACTGTATCAGGACTAACAATATTAACATATATACACACACGTATATGGTCTTACCTTACCATTTCCTTTTATTGCTTTTAATTCCATATTTCAGTTTAATTAAAAACACAATGGTCTAAAGGACCTAATATTAATGCACTATACCATTTATGAATATTTATCACTCCAGGCTACATAAAACTGAATAATTATTAGCAATTAAAAGAAGGTCAGCAGAAGGCTCTCTGGCTTCAGTGACTTAAGAGAAGGCTGGGTACTCAGAGATCCACTCCCTTGGAGCCTCTTTGGCAAGTATTTTGCAAAAAGAGGGAAGCAGGTCCTGGCTGACTGGGCACAAACTGGTGTTGAGAGGACAGTGTCCCCAAATGAAGGACAAAAGATGAGAACGCTGGCAGTGTCCCTTTATAGGCATGCAATTTAGGCCAGGAAAATAAGTTTAGTGAAAAAACGGGTTGACACAAGAAAGAACTATAAGATAAGCAGGACAAGACTGGCTTAGCAACTGTGCCACCAGGAAAATATGAATTGCCACAGACTCAAACTGATCCAAGCATGTTTCACATGGTTCCCTCCTGCTTCAGTCCCCATGAGCATTAGGCACTAGCCATCAATAGACTTGGGTTCTACTCCCTTCTCTACCACTGACTTTGGGCAAGTCACTCAACCTATCCAGGCCTCAGTTTGCTCATTTGCAACATGAGGATAAAGATGCCTTTTATAAAGAACTCTGGCAAGGGTAAATTATGATAAGCCTATACAAAGTACTTAGTAACTAGAATATACTATTTCAGTGTATAGGATTTTTATAATTATTCCCATCGTTTATCTGCATCAGTATATGAAATACTATATTGGAAACCACTAAAGAGTAAAGGTCAAGTCTGTTTAACTTGTTTTAGAAAGTGCTGAGCAACATCTTTCATACACAAAGACAGCAGTTACACATCAAGGATAGGCATAATTCTCGAATTGGAAGAGGTTTCTGAAACTATCTAGTCCACCCTCTCACCATTTTGAAGTTGCCTTTAAAATAACTATAGGATAAAGTGATGACAGAACTGTGAGAGATCATCCAGTCTATCTCTCTCATTTTGCATACCAGAAACAAAGGCCCATAAAGTTTCACTGATTTGCTCATAATCCCAGAAGCAGAGCCAGGATTTAAACTCAAATCCTCTGAGTCCTAACCAAGGTCTCTCAGTGCATCCTGGGTCATCTCCAGTCATCCTGATGAATATCTGGTCACTGGATCCAGATGACTCCAGAGGAAAAAGTGAGACTGGTGGCCTTGCATAGTCCTCCCTCACTCAAAACAAAACCAAGTGCAAGTCATGTCATCATTTTTCTGATGTCATGGACCTCTTCAAAAACGACGGATGAACACACACAACCACAACAATGTTCGTATCACTAAACCACAAGGCCTCTAAATAAATGGACTCAACAACTTCAGTTCAATTGAACTGGAATTTTCTGAATACTCTCTCTATGCAAGGCTTTGTGCTTGTTGGGTATTGGGTGGTATATAAAGATGAATATGGCATAGTGCCTGCCTTCTAAGAACTTATAATCTAATAAGGTAGATAAGAAATGTCTACAGATACCTTTAATAAAAATTAGAACAAGATCAATTTATGAGAATATTCTCGAATTCAGAAGAAGAAAAGACCACTTACAGTTGGAGTGACCAGCAGTGAATGAAAAACATTTGTAAACTTTACTATGTGTCATGGAGGGACAGCAAGGTGGTGTAGTAGATAGAATGCCAGGTCTGGAGTCGGGAAGACTCGTCTTTCTGAGTTCAAATCCAGCCTCAGGCACTTACTAGCTGTGTGACCCTGGACAAGTCACTTAACCCTGCTTGTCTCAGTTTCCTCATCTGTAAAATGAGCCAGAGAAGGAAATGCCAAACACTCCAGTACCTTTGTCAAGAAAACTCCAGATAGAGTCACAAAGAGTCAGACACTACTGAAAAACAACAACACACACATGTTCCATGTACCGTGGATACAAATAGAAAATCAAAACAGTGCTTGACCACATGGACCTTATATTCTAATAGACAATAATACATTCTAATGAAGATCTCAGTAGTATCCAGGAAGAATCATTTTTGTGCTTAACTTTGAAGGAGGAGAAATCAGACTGAGGACCTGGGTAAGTACCTGCTCCAACCACTGAGCCAGTCAAATATAGACCTTGGTCCCCTCTACATGGGCTAGCTTAATAAATACACGTGGTAAAAAAAAAAAAATGCTTACTCAGCTTGAATGTTGACTTCATACTCAGGTAAACGCCCAGGCCTCTGCCTGTTTCCACCTCACCCCTCCCCTACACACACACACACACACACACACACACATATAATATTCTTATGCAACAGTGACACTCAACAGCTCTACAAGCAGCTCTGACAGGCTGGTTAATGTTGTTGAGGCATCCTGAATATTTTAAAATACTGGAAGATAGATTATCATTCATATTTCCAAAAAAAATTAACTTTCCTTCTTTTATTTCAATCTTCTTTCCTCTATACTGAGTTGTAAATCCTAGCACCTGGGGAAAGAGGGGTCAACCCCCACTCTATACAGTCTCTGCCCCTGTCCTAATACGAGGATGCTCCCTCCCCAGGAATAAGAGTCTGAACTTGCTTCAGTTGTAGCAGGGAGAAAAGTAATCTCCCTGCCAACATTCTCAGACAAGGGACTCTTGCTTTCTTGCCTTTTTTCTTTATGATTAGTGTTAAAAATCCGAATACTAGCCCCATGGCAGAGAATACCAAACTGAGCAATAGCTGTGCAAAACAAAAGAGGTACAGATAATAGCCAACACTGCAGAGAAAACATTCGAGCCATCTTCCTCAAAGCCAGTCAGCAAAGTTCTCGTTAACTACAAGGGAAAGAGTCTCTTTGGTTTTATAAACAGAGAGGTTTCAGGAAGGGGGGTTCCAAAGGAATCTGGAGGCGATCCTTTAAATCTATAGATTACAAACCCCTGGAAATCAGATATCCAGCATTAGTTCTTAACAATGGCTGATATTTCTGTGGAACTTACACAGTTTGCAAGCCATTTTTATATAATTATCTAATTTTTCCCTTTCAACAATAATCATTATTTTACAAAAGAAATTGAGACTCAGAAAATTTAAGAAACTGGTCCATGGCCACAAAGATTGTAAGTGATGGAGACAAGAGTTCAGCAATCTTTCTGACCTCTTTCCACCAACAGAGTAGGAACAAGTTTAATTAATTAATTTAATTAATTCAATAAGCATTTACAGAGAGTTATTATATAGGGTGATATGTGAAACATAGATGAAGAAAGCACAGTTCCTGCTTTTAGGGCTTAAGAGTCTAACAAGGGAGACAAGGCATGTAAATTGTTAACTTTAATAAAAATTAAAATATTCAGATTTTAATATAATATTATAAGTGTGCTATCCACCAGTTTATATAAGGAAAGCAGTACTACCAATTCATTAACACATAAGCATTCACTGTATCTGGTGGGGTGAGGCCCAGACTAGGAGGATCCCCAAAAGTTATACTAGAGAAAAAAGTTCCAAGTTTTCCACTCCCCAATTCACCTTGCCTTGGAAGAGGGAACGTGCCAAGTCCAACCTCTTCTCTTTAGGCACTTTCACCTCCCACATTCTTATACACCAGAGGCAAATACCTACCGCAGGAATCCTATTTCCTTAGCACTAGTATCTGCTACAATTAGAAAATCCAGGAATCATAGAAGCAGAAGAGACCAAAGAACCAGGAGACCCAGATCTGCTACTAACTCACTGTATGATCTTAAAGGACCCATCTGAACTCCCTAGGCCTTGGTTTCCTCATTTGTAAAATAATTGAACTGAATAGTCTTGACGGTCTCTTCCAGTGCCAATGTTACTCTATGACCTACATCTATCTCCCTTTGAGTTTTATTTTACTAGCAAAGATATTGATCCAATCCATCTCAAACTCTTGTAGTCAAAACTGACCAAGGGCTGGAGTTCCCACTCTGAAGACATCCTTTTCCTCACACCCTAGAGGGCCTTATTGTAGCAAGAAGCTCCAATATATAAATAACAAAGAGAAAAATAATATTTTCCCTGCCATGTCATGTTTATTGTTGGGTTGGGCTCCCCATCTCCCCCACCCTGCATTTCCTCTTCTCTCCTCCTCCTGCCTGATGCTTTCAATGATGCCACAATCCAGTCTCTGTGACTCTGGAAATGTTTCCATGGTGATGAGCAGTGATGTCATAAAGGAGGGATTGTGATATGGTTGAATGAAATCTGGTGCCAGATGCATCCTGAACAGAGATTAAAGTGAGGAGAGAGTTTCCCTATAGGCCTGTCCTAGGGAATGGAAAACCAGCATTCTGAGGGTAAAAAGTGAAGGAAAAAAGAATTCCAGGCAGTTTCATGGTTATTTGATTGTACTTGGAAAGGAGGAGGCTCAAAGGATCCAAATAACACTAGTTAGCTTAGTCCTAAAAGAGGGCATTAGGAAGGGGCAGGGAGCAAGGGGAATAGTAATTCTACCCTGGAGTCTGAGAGGATCCAAATAGATAGTGTGAGATAGTGTGTACATCCCAAGAGATATGCATTGTTTAAGGACCATAACCAGAGCTCTCGTAAGTTTATAATACATCCCAATAACTCCAAAGAAACAGATCATGAGTTGGAGCACTATTTCCATCACCAGAACTTTCCTGCCTGGAAAGAAACCCCACCCCAAGGCTTTCTTTTTAGAGGAAACAGAAATGGACCTGCAAGCCCTTCCCAGAAGGGTTCATCTTCCATGGGGCTGGCTTTTTGGGAGGTGGCCTACTCTGAAACAAGCAGGCCTAGGGAAAAAGAAAGGCCTTCTGAGACTGGGGTAGAGGCTGTCAAATAGCCTGATGGCTCAGTAGCTGGAGAATTAAATACTACCTTGGTCCGAAGTCCTTGGAAATGCAGGAACAGATGCATTGCCATCAGAAAGAGCCTCCCTTGAGAGGGAGGCACAGTCGCCAGCAGCTCAATTGAGATGCTCCCTCTTCTGAAGGTGGCTGGAGACAGTGGAGTGATTTGTAGCCGGAAAGAATTGTGCCAAAGGAGCTGGCACTTTTCAGCCAAAGCAAGCTGATTAATTCCCAGTGTCCCACAGGAGGCTCTGAGAGATCCATCCTGCTCACAGTCCCCATCATCTTCCTCCTCCTTCTGTAGCTTCTTGAAGCACAGTTACCAAACTGTAAGCTACCCTCCCCAAATACAGACAAGTGACTAGTCCTAAGGCACCTCTGAAACATCTCTATTAGGTATGAATTAACTTCACAGGAAAATAGTTTCCACTGAGCAGATTGGACATGTGTCTTTCCTTGTCTATGCAGAGATGGAAAATGTTTCTTTGATATACAAATAAAATTCCAGTAATCTGCCATCAGTTACACAAAAGGTATGAGTTGTGGGGAGGGTAGAGATTTCCAGACATTCCTCTTGGGACCAAGTATTCACCTTTTTTAAGATAACTACCTGGATTTTTTAGATAACTAGCCCAATTAGCGTTGGCTGGAAATATAAGTAGGAGGGCAGGATTGATGATTTTTCTGCATCTGGATTCAGAATAGTCTGTGATTAGAGTTAAAGTTCTATTTTTGGTTTAGGTGGAAGTCTAAAGCCAATGTTAGGAATAATGTGTAGCCAAGATTAGAGGTGTCTGTGGTCATGTTTACATGTTCATATATGGCCAGGATTAGGCATATTCTCTTCCGAGGTCATTCTGGGATCAAGATTAGGGACCAATTATGGACCAGAATTATGGATCACGTAGGACCAGAGTTATGACAGTAAAACTGAGCGAACTGGGATAAACCCCATGACTCTTGTTGTCATAACAATAATACATGTATAGAGCCATAAATACATATACTATATATTTTTTGTAATTTCATATTTATTGACACTGTTCACATCATATCTAGAATAATCTAAGTGGTCTAGTAGGACAAGTAGACTTGGGAGTCACCAAAACTCTGAGTTCTAGTCCTAAAACTCACTATGTGACTTCAGGCAAGTCAGTTCTCTCAGGGCTTAATTTTGTCAGGGAGTTGAACTGCTCTCCATATTTGGAATTCTATTCCCCCTCCCCTTCATCTCCTGCCTTTCCTGGTTTCCTTCAAATCCCAGTTAAAATCCCACCTTCCTCAAGAACCTTTTCCCTCTCCTCCTTAATGCTACTGCCTTTCCTTTGTTAATTATCTCCATTTAATTTATAATATCATATTAACTTATTATATGCAGACATACATACATATATTTTGTTTATACATATTTCCTTGCATGGCTTTGCATTGTCTTCCCCATTAAACTGGGAGCTCTTTGAAGGTAAAGACTATTTTTTGCTTCTCTTTGTATCCCCACCACTTAGTACTTGGCACACAGTAGGCACTTAACAAATGCTTACTGACTTGAGAAATAATCTCTCAGGTCCTTTTCATCACTGATATTGTATGACTCAGTGAGTCTGTCTCACTTGTATTTTTAACTCCCCTTTGTGAGGAACACTATATTCTGAAGGTATACTGTTGTTATGCTATTCTCCTAAACAGGTTAATTTATTTTTTCTATCTTGCTTTTTTAAAAGCATCTTATCCCACTTTAAATACAAAATTCACTTCACACTGGAGTTTGGTGTTATTTTGTAAAAAGGATATTTTGTAAACAGAGATTGGATTCTGTCTTATTGACCAGTATTAAAAGCTACACCACCCAAAAGCAGCCAGCCCCAACTTGTCCAAAACAACTTAGATTCTTTCTTTGTATAAAACCATATACTCTTTCCTTATCTTTCCCACATCCAATAGAAAGTGGTTAATTTTATTATTATGTTTAAATGCATCTCTTTGTGCCTAAACATTCTGGTATTCTGCTCATCCTTTACTTGGTGTACAAACCATCTTTGAAAACATCCTAAGGCCTCCAGTACATCCTGTCTTCATGCAACAAATATTTTTTTTAATCATCTATAATGTATAATGCACTGTGCTAGGCACAGAGTCCAGAAGATAAAAGAACAGATAAGGATACAAAGGAGGGAAGTTATGGTCCCCGCCCTCAGGTATCTTGTAGTCTAGCAAACAATTTAATAAAATAAATTCAGAAGAGTAATACAGAATGCTAGATGATCAGACTTGAAGGTCTAGAGAAAACCTACCTAAAGAAAGGGAAAGGAGGGAATTAGGATGTTCATTACTAAGCATCTGAAAATTAAATTTTTTAATGAGTAAGAAGAGAAGCTGGGGAATGATGACGTTCTTCATTACTGTGAATCTGAAAATAAACAAAAAAAAGCATTTTAAAAGGAGGGAAGGAGTGGGAGTGCTGATAGGAAGAAAAAGCTACTGCTCCATTCACCAGCAGCACACATGCATTGAAAGTCTATCTTGGTTGCTGGGCAACCAACAGAAAGCATTTCAGAGAGCAAAGGGCTAATTGGATTAATGAATTAATTGGACACTTCCCAGTAAGGTGACCACTTTATCCTAGACCATATCATCTTTTCTTCCCCTTCTATCATGTGAGTATCTAAGTGACCAGTAATTCTCTGTCAGGAAGGCTCTAAAGGGGACTCCTATGCTTGCAAAAAGGCTGGACTAAGTGAACTCAGTTCCCTACCAGTTCCAGGATTCTATAATTCTAAGTGCTTGGAGGTTTTCAAAGCTGCACAAGTATAGAGAAGGTTGTCATTATTACTGCAAAAAGTAAACCCCACTGTCTGGAAGTAACTGAATCCACTTTCCTATACTTTCCTATGAGTTTGCCTAGTGACATAATCAAGGCAATTTGGAAAATGATGTCCCTGTGTCTGTCAAAGATATTTGGTGGTAAGAACATATGAGAAATTGGATTCTTGGCTTTCTTGGGAAATGTTACTGCCTCTCCCTTTGCCTCCTCTGGTGGGCTCCTTTAATTACAGAAAAACCCCAATAAAGGTAAGAAGGATGGGTAAGCTAACAATGAAATGCTGCAGGGAGCTGGCAAATTGTTTCATGAGGTCACCCCAGTGTTCTCATTCTTTCAGACAACAGTCACGTCCAGAAATTTATGAAGACCAAGTCTTGGGGGAAAGGTACCAAGATATGGCTTCTAGTCTTGCCCAAGAGCAGTTTGCTAGGTGACCTTAACCAACTCACTTCTATTTTCTCTGTATCATTTAAAAAGGAGTAAATAACCTCTGCCTTTTAATGCATAATCATTGGTCAAATATTTCTGGATCCTTCCCCAGTGGCACCCCTTTTCACAGACTTCTCCTCCTCTCTGCCTACTATCACCCCCTACCTGGCCCAGATCTGAAAAATTCATTACCACTAAGAAGATTCATTCACTGCCTGTTAGACTTTTAAAAAAGAGGTTGGAAAGGGCAACGTGTGTACTCTCAAATCATGTCCACCTCATCTATACAGAATCTTCTCCATCTTCCTAGCAATGCCCCTCACAATTATTTTCATTTCTCTTATATAACACTGATCTGTAACATACTGCTTTTCATTATACTCATTTGTATACATGCCTTTTCTCATCTACTCTAAACCAAAAAGTTCCTTTGATATAAAGACCATATTTTCTTTATCTTTATATCCCCCACAGAGCTTGCACATACCCTAACATACACAATAAAATATTTGTTGGTTAAATTCATTGGGATAAATGAGGCTAATTAATCTGGTTTCCTGCCCTCAGGATGTTAATAGTAGGGTTGCAGGTTAAGCTAGATGACCTCCAAGGTCCCTTCCTACTCAGATTCTGTGCTCCTGCGACCTGCTCGGGGGCATACAACTAATAAGCAGATAGATCAGGGTCCAAAAAAACAGGTTTTCTAATGGTAAGGCGAGCCCTTTCTAGTATAATGTATTTCCTTTAGCATTGATACTCTGCACAGTTTGTTGAATTTTCATTTGATTGGATCCAACATGACTATCATGGGTTTTCAGACATCAGTGGAATATTATGGGGTCAATTTCTGATGTTCCAAAAATCATAGGATGCGGGTAACTCTTTTCTCTTCTTATGTACTAAGTCAACTCTGCATACAAATCCACAGAACCCTATACACCACCCATACACCACCTTACTGACATATTTTTCTACTAGCCCCAGCTGCTTCAAAAAGATCAATTTTGGCCTTTTCCCCAAATCATGATCTTCTCAGTTTTGCAAACAGGCTTGGCTGAGGGTGGGGGTGGATTGGCTTGTGAACATCTTTGGTACCAGGTCTTTCTGTCAGGTCATGTGGGGTGTTTTGCCTGATGTAATTGACTCCAGTTTCTCCCACCCATCCGTAAAAAATTCATAAGTGCCTAAAAAACAAAACAAAGCCAGGAGGGGAAAAGGCAATTTTAAAACGTATTCTGCTGCAGAGGCTGCTATTCCTGCAGGCATAGTAGATATTAATAATTCAACAAAATATTACAGTAATTACTATACTTTGCAATATCACAACAGTGCACTTTAGCACAACTCCTACAAATCTCCTTGCAACTGCCATTAATAAGTAAAATGCAATTCACCATATTAAATTTGTTGTTTAAAAGCTAAATATTTCATCGGAGCTAATATATTTTAAATAATCAGCCAGGACCACTGAAATCCCCAGCCCTGTATTTCTCCCCCTTCAAATGAAATTACATCGTAAGCATTCAATCAGAAATTGAGTTCAACTGTAACATTTATATCCTGACTATTAAGACTCAAAAGTTCCCCTTTGGATGGACCTGGAATATACTCAGCAGTGGGGCACAGTCAGTGCCTGATTAGGCTGCTACAGAGAGATGGTAGGAGTGAGTTGGAAAGAAAGATTAGCTATACTGGGCCCAGGTGATTGGCTAGCTTTTCTAGCTTCAAGGAAAGACCCTATGGATTTTAAGAGTAGCGGATGGCAAGAGAACTTCAGAAATGATGAGAATCATTGAATCTTGAAGGTAGAAGGTACCACAGAGTGACATCATCTAGTCCAAATGTGTCATGTTACAAAGAGATCCAGAGGAACAAAGTGAACTGACCAAGGTTACGCAGCATGTCAAGAGTAGAAGCCAGATGGATTGAGGTTTTCTGAATCCTGGCCTGGTGCTCTCACCCTTGCATGTGCCTCAGGCTAGCATTTCATATATGTTAGTGTTTATTCTAGATAGAGATTGTGGTTGCTTTCAAGCCCAAGCTCTCAGGCTACTAGTCGCTACATTCCTGAATGGGGCTAGGGAGGAAGGGGTGGAACTGGCACATCAATACGGTCCCTTGCTTTGAATGTAATGCCAAGAGTTAACTTGTCATTCCCTCTTTCCAGAAGATCAGGTGTGCCAGCATCCCAGCCATGACTCAGGTAGAGTAAGGCTCTTGTGTGTGTGTGTGCGTATGCGTGTGTGTGTGTGTGTGTGTGTGTCCAAGCACATGCACAAATACAGATAAGGAATTAGGGAAGGAGAGAAAAATACAATTCACTTCCAGCTATCTGCCTAGAACCTAAAGGAAGCCATCTCTTCCAAGAAGCCTTCCCTAATAATTGCAGTAATCATTATCACATCTTTTCTTAATTGTTGTTAAGATTTTAATGGCCATGTCATATATTTCATATCTGATTATACTCACTTTTATCACCTAGAAATATTAACCTTAACACTCTATTACAATATATAATAATGTAATATTCCTTGGCAGCTAGGTGACCTAATGGATAGAGGTTTGAATTAGGGGTCAAGGAGGCTTACATTCAAATTCTGTCTCGGACACTTATTAGTTGAGACCCCCTGGCCAGGGGTGAAGAATCTGTGGCCTCAAGGCCACATGTGGCCCTCTAGACCCTCAAGCATGGCCCTTTGACTGAATCCAAACTTCACAGAAAAAACTCCCATCCCTGGCCTAGGCAAACACTTAACCTCTTTTAGCCTCAGTTTTCTTATCTATAAAATGGAGATGAGTGCCGATCTCACGGGTCTATTGTGAAGATCAAATGAGATAATACATGTAAAGCATTTTGCAAATCTTAAGGCACTACATAAAGGTTAGCTATTATTATGTGTATTACACTTTATCAGATCATAAGCTTCTTAAGGGCAAAGACTATAATTTTATTTTGCTTTTTCCTTCAGAGCCTAGCTTAGTACCTTTTCCTTAAAAAGGAAAGGATGAACAAATATAATTGTGTACTGATGTCATTGTTTCATACTTTCTAAGTTTTCCAAAAGGATATAGGGTTCTTGAGAGTGGGGAATATATCTCATACCTCCCCCAATCCAAGAACGTTGCACAGGTCTGGGCACCTAGTAGGTTGCCAGTAAATAGATCCTCATTGAACTGAGCTTAATGAGATGAGATAAGGACATTGAAATCCAACACTACAATGGAAATCAAAAAAAAAACACCATCCAGATCATGTTAATATTTGGGAATTTGAATTATCTAATATGGAATGAAGTGGGCCACTGGTTTAAACAGCCCTATGTGATTAGTATCTCAATATTATTTATCCCAAATGGACTTTGACCAGTTCTGGGAGGAAAGGAAAAGAGCAGTCCAACCATCAAGGGCAAAGGCTAGGAAGCTGTCCAAGGTTCTGAAATCTATTTGTATCTGTCGCAGGAATAAAAAATACTCATCTTAATCCAGCAATTTATATATATATATATATATATATATATATATATATATATATATATATATATGTATATATATATATATATACATATATATGTATGTGTGTGTATGTGTACATATATATTTGTACTGTGTGTTACATACACACACACACACACACACACACACTCACTTTCTCTCACATTCACTTTGCAGTTTACAAGGCACATTTATTTCCATTATCTTACTTGAGCATCACTGGGAAGATATTATCTTGGAGGCTTTAGAAGAAGAGAAAAGCACTCTGGGCATGCAGTCAGAATCATACAATCTCAGAGTTGGAAAGGACCTCAAAGGTTATTGAGTCTGACCTAGAGCAGACAAAAATCCCTCTTGCAACATTCACAAGGAATGGTTATTCAGGTCCCCATCTTAAAAATCTCCACTGAGGGAGGGGAACCGCTATCACTTTAAAGCATGGCCCATTCTATTTTGAGATAGCAAGTCAAAGATTTCTATGAAAAGAAGCCTAAGTCTGCTACTTTTCAATTTCTAGTCATTGCTCACAGTTTTATCCTCTGGGGCCAAACAGAGCCCTACAGCACATAATATTCAAATAGCTGAAAGACAGTTTTCATGTCCCCTCTAAATTTCTTCTCTGGGCTAAAGACTAACACCACCACCCCACCTCAGTTTTATCTAGTAATAATTATAGTCCCTTAACAAGCCTGATCATTCTCTTATGGAAACACTCCAGTCTGGCACTATACTTCCTAAAAATATGGCACCCAGAATGATGCTCCAATTGTCTGACCAGGGCAGAGTTTGTCCAGACTATATTATATCATCTCTTATTCTGGATTTGATGAGTAGAGATTTATACATATAATAAAACACACAACTTCCACAACGTTTCCCCTTCTGCTCTTTGAAAACAATTCAGGTGTCATCCTCCTTTTATCATTATTATTTTCTTCTGTTTATTTTTCTTCCTTTCCCAGGGCAACACTCCCTCTAGTGTTTGTGTCAAGGATCTGAGGCTTCCCACTTCATGCATATTCTCCTCTTACTGGAGAGAAGCCTGAGCTTTGGGCTGAAAGGGGGTTGTGTCTTACTGCAAAGCTAATTAGCCAGTATGGCAGGTACCCTCCCTTTCAGTAGGAAGCTAAATATATTCAGCAGATTGTCCTGGATGCCAGCCCTACTTCACATTTAAGCATTAAGAGAGAACTCAGAGAAAACGAATAAAGCCAAAAATAGGAACTTCGGGGCCTATCCCATTATCTCTACAGAGCCTTCTGCTGACAACTGTATACTATGCTTGCCAAAGGAGCCTAAAAACCAATTTCTGTTTGTTTTGTTTAAAAAAAAAAACAATCTCTCACCTACATCAGAAAGCTTTCTCTCATGAGTTACAATGAGGAATATCCAAAGCAAGATGGACAACTCTGATTTCCTTCCTGGTATAAAAAAAATTTAGAAAGCAAAGTAGGAGTACTCAGTCAGGGAAGTGAACTTACATGCACCCAGTAGAAATGTGTCTTATCCTACTTCTGCATCTCCCCATAGGGGCCAGACGAATGCCCAGCACATAATTGGTGCCTGATTGATAGAATGAGAAGCCAGCTCAAATGAAAATAAGCTCCTAGATGACAGGATATGGTAAATTAACACTTGAGTGGGAGGGAGTCAGGAGGCCCAGCTGTATCGTTGACAAAACACATGAAACCTGGGTAAGTCATCTTCATTCTCTGGACATCAGTTTCCTCTTCCATCAAAGGAGAGTATTTCTGAAATCCCTTTCATCTCCAATATTCATTTAACCTGTTTCTGTTCTTAATCAGTTCTTTACAGTGACTTGTATGTGAAGGTTCCTCTCACTTCACAAATTATAACTCCATGAGATCAGCCAACTATTCTAAGCTACAGAAACTGGCACCACTAAGGTCTTGGTCTCCTATCTTCCCATTTCTCTTTTCTTTTCAGTTCTTCCCTTGGGATAATTTTTATGAAGCAGAAGACCAAGGTTTACCAAAGTAGGTGCAATTAATCTGACTCTATGCACTATAATTTTCATCTCATCCCTGAGTGAACAATCCTAGTCCTCAATAAGATATCACAGCTAAACAGTTTAGTAAGGAGTACTTTTACTCAGACTTCGTTACTTTTTTCCAAACTTAATATTGCACATTTAGTTATGTATGTGAGGAACGACATTACCATAAATAATTAAACCCAAACTACACTTATCAAAATAAAGGAACAAAACACTCTCTCATGATGCAACCAGGCTTGAGTCACTCACTACTTCAAGAAGCAAGGTGACTCACATGAGGCCCCCATTAACACCAAGGAGCACGATTCAATGTTAAAAAGATTTTTATTTATTAAATCAATATTTAAGCCCAGGAGTGGAAAGGCAGGGTAGTCCAAAGAATAAAATATGGAAATTTGAGTTAAGAACTTAGTACAGCCTCCCTTGAAGACCTTGGAAATACCCTTTCTACACCTCACATTTTGCCAGCACTTTGAGGAGCATTCAGTAGCATCTTTTTGAAAGCAGTTGATGCCCTTGGGAAGAGCAACCCTCTGAGGAAGAAGCAGACATGCAGAAGAGTAGAGATTGGCTGAGGTCAAAAGAAGAAAGGGAGAGAAAGAAAGAACAGAAGAGACAAATAGTCTCAAGAAAGTATGAACATATCCTGTTCCTGCAGGAGGCCATAAGAACCTCTCCAGACTTTGGCTGCCTCACTTGCAAATGGAGCTGAGCTAGATGATCACTAAGATTTCTTTCAACTCTGACACTGAGTAACTCTATGACAGATCTCTCTGTCCCTAGACTTTTATCTGTTCTGGTCCATTCTACACACAATCAATGCTTAATCTTCCTGTACCACCTCTCTGATCATATCACTCCCCTGCTCAAAAGTCTTCACCTTACTGCTTAAAGGATAAGGACCAGACTCTTTAGCTTAGGAAACAGGGCCACCAGTAACCAACTTTAGCTCCCAATATACATCCCTTAAAGAATTCTCTACTCCAGCCTTTCAGGATCCCCATGCCAAGATCACCCCTCTCTTTTTACTATTAAGAGACACCCTGTTTTCCAGAGCTAAGGCCCAGCAAGTAAGCTGTGCCCTGAGCCTGACATAACAACAATCCTTTGCACTGACCCAGCAGATGAACTCTGCTGCTGCAAAATCCCAGAATTATTTCCAGCTCCAGCTGGTCTCCTAGCTTGGACAAACATGTCCAAGGACCCACGTTCCAGTCAAGCAGCCCTGCTATGAGTCAAACTTGTCACATGGTGGCTATTGCCATCATGGTCAGGGCTACAGCTCAGGGCAGAGCTATTGCTGTATGATTAAGGTCTGGCCACCCTGAAGCCGGTCTCCTAGAGGAAGCACTGATACATGTGTCTAGCTTCTCTCCTCCAATGGAATAAAGAAATCTTCTTGCTGATGACTGTTATTGGCCCTATCTTTTTTAGTTTGCTTTCATTTTATTTTATTTCCTAGAGTGAACTGTGGTTTTGATGACCTCTGTGAGCTCTGATAATGTTCAGTTAACTGTGGCTATACTAACCTGTGTGAGCTCTTCAGTATTTGTAGAGTTAACAGTGGTTACATAACCCTTGTGACTTTTTGGTCATTTGTTTTCTGATTTGACAAGCCAAACTGGTCTTTTCAACTGCCCACAAACCTCTCTGGCTACAAGGCTCAGCTTCAGACTCATCTATAAAGCTTTCCCAGGCTATTCCAATACACAGTAACCTCTCCTCCACTGAACTCAGAATTTACACAGTATGTATAGTGAATCTGGCAATTGATCCTCTACTACATCATGGCATCCCTTGTGTTATTGTTCAGCTTTCTATGTTTTGAGCTCCCAGAGGGCAGGAGTTGAGGTTTATAAAATTCCTACATACCCCCACAGTGTCTACCACAGGATTTTATTTACAATAAGAACTCAGTAAAGGTCTGTCTGTTCTATTTTGTTTGAAGATCCAACCACTGAGAAAGATAATGATATGGCAATGATTTACCATTCCTTCCCTCTGTCTTAAGACCATGCGGGACTACTGCTTGTCTCAGTGAAAAATGACAAATAAAATAATAAACCTGGCGTATAGTCTCAATTTTCCTGGAGTGGCAATAATGAATATAGTGGAGAGAGCTCTGCACTTTGAGTCATGTCCTGGGGTCAGGGCCTTGCTTTGATTATTGATATGTGTGGACATGGTGCTGAACAAATCTCTCAGCCACCCTGGGTTTTAGTTGTTTTATCTGTAAAATAAAGATATGTGTATGAAATACTTCCACTACCCACCTCAAAGGGTTATAGGAGAGAAAGAAGCCATGCAAAGTTATAAACGCAAATTGCTATTGAAAGAAAAAGTCTGTCTATGATCTCCTTGAGGATCGTGACTCGTTCTCCTTCCACTGTAATCACCTATGATGGTTAAAAGCCTACAACTCAATTCAATTCAATTCAATTCAACAAGTTATTATTGAGGGACTGCTATGTGCCACGTATTTGTGTTAAGCAGTGTGGGAAATAAAAAAGAGGCATCCAATACTATATAGTTCCTACCCTCAATTTGCTCACAGTTTTAAGTAGCATATGACAATATATAATCAAGCACTAAACAGAACATGTTGGTCATACTCCAACATACTGGGGCTATAAATAGATTCTCCAGTCTTTATCCAGGACTGTTCTTCGAAACATACTGCCTGTTGATTGATGCCTAGAATTAAGCAGAATATAATCCAATCATGCTATAGACTACCTGTTTTTTCTCTCTTTTAAAAATTTTTATTGATGTATTTTGTTTTTACATTTTAAACATGTCTAGATTGCCTTGACTCTGTAAAAGTTCTGTTGTAAGAAAGTGAAACATAAAACTACAGAGACCACATCTGTAGCACTGTCCACTCCTATTTTTTAATTGTTTTCAATTAAATGAAATCTGTTTTTCTCCCTCCTACACCTTCACCCTACTGAAAAAAGACAAAATCCAAACAAATTTCTTATAACATACATAGTCAAGCAAAACAAATTCCCTTATTTGCTGCGTTCAAAAATATTTATGTCTCATTCTGCATCCTAAGTCTATCACCTCTTTGTCAGGAGGTAGGTAGTATGTTTCATCATCAGTCCTTTGGAATTATGGATAGTCATTATAGAGATCACAGTTCTTACAATTTCAATTAATGCCAATCATAGGACAGGAGAACTTTGGTGTCTGTGATGAAGGGAAAGGAATTAGTCAAAACTCTAACCCAAGGAAAGGGAGAATCTCACCTAAAGACAGACCTCCTGAAGCAAATGAAATGTCCTCAAATTGATTTGATCCCCAAAGTAGGAGAGATCTAGAACTCAACATTTGAGACCACAGCAATTAAAAAAATTAATGACATTTACGATGCTAGGGATGATAGGGACATATACTACTTATTACATGCATTCAGACCTGCATGTGAGAAAAAAAATCACTCTGGTAGCTAAGTACAGGATGGACTGAAGTGGAGACAGTTGAAGCAAGGAGACCAGTTTGAAGGCTACTGCAGTAGCTGAGGTAAAAGTATTCTAAATCAGGGTGGTAGCTGTGTGAGTAGAGAGCAGATTGATATAGATATAAAGACAGATATGTAATCTTATGAAGTAGAAATATAAGATTTGGCAACTAACTAACTATGTAGGGCAGTGCTGTCAAATTCTAATAGAAATGGGGCCCACTAAACTGCAGGTAATGATCCCTGGGGGCTGCATATTGACTTGGAAAACTCCATATTAATATTAACTAATTTATTATATTTTTATTTATTTGGTTAATTACTTCTCAATTGTATTTTAATCTGGTTCAGACTTTTTCTGGGAGAGAGTGTTGTGGGCCTCATGTTTAATATTTCTGATGTAGGGGAAGTAAGAGTGAAGAGGCATCCAGGATAATTCCAAGGTTGTGAGATTGAATCAATACTGCCCTCAAGAGTAATAAGGATGTTTGAAAGAGTGCAGCATGTGGGGGGAAACATGAGTTGTATGGAACAGGTTGAGTTTGAGATGTATATAGGACATACAGTGCAAAAGGTCCAAAAAAGTGTTGTTGATTTGGAACTATAGCTCAGGAGGGAGACTAGGACTGGATACAGTATGTGAATCATACACATAATTTAACTGAACCCATGAAAGCTAATGAGATCACCAAGTGAAATAGTAAAAACAAAGAAGAGAAGAGGAGCCAGGACAGAGCCTTGGGGGAGACCTACAGTTAGTGGGCATGAAATGAATACAGAGCCAGCAAAGGGAGACCAAGAAGGAACAGTCATAAAAATGGAAGAGCCAGAGAGAATCCTGTCATGAAAACCTAGAGACGAGTGTATCCAGAAAGAGGAGGTGGCCAACAATATCAAAGATGGCAGAAAGTTCAAGAAGGATGTGATTTGAGAATAGGACATCAAATTTGTCAATTAAGAGATTACTGGTACCTTTAGAGGAAGCAGTTTCAGATTAATGATGATGTCAGGGGCTAGATTTCAGAAGATTAAGTTTTTCTAATAGGTTTACCTCTGCTCTGATTGAAGAAGGAATTCATTCATTTAATCAAAAAAATACTTAATAAGTACCTTCCCAGCATTTATCACCATGCCTAGAATGCTTATTAACTGGACCTATTATGTTCAGTCATGTGCTAAGACTTCATAAAGGATGTAGCATTCAACAAACATTTTAGTAAAGGCACTAATCAGCTAGATCATCTCCAACATGTGACCAGTGTTGTGAGGCACCTTGAAACTTAGACCTTGGCACATACTAAATGCCTAATCAATGTTCACTGATTTATTGATTGATTGATTTCTGCAGTTTGAAGGAACTGAGAGAGTACATCTTAGAAAAGAGAAGATTTATGGGAAACATTATCACTGGATTTAGCTAGGTGGCATAGGGGATAGAACACTGGCCCTGGAATGAGGAAGACCTGAGTTCAAATCCAGCCTCACACCCGTACTGGCTGTGTGACTCTGGGCAACTTACTTATCTTTCATTTGCCTCAATTTCTTCATCTGTAAAAGGGAAATATTCATAGCACCTACCCCTCAGGGTTATTGTGAAGATAAAATGAGGTAATATTTGTAAAGCACTAGGCATACAGGAGACACTGTAAATGTAAAAGTTATTATTACTATTTTTATCATCATCACAGTCTTCATATACTCAAAGGACTATCATGTATGGCCTGGATTAAATTTATTGTTTGGCCCCAGAAATCAGAAATAGGAACTATTGCATAATAGTTTCAAAGAAGCAGGTTCTGGCTCAGTATAAGGAAGAGCTTTTTAATAAGTAGAGTTGTCCAACAAAAAGAGAAAGACCAGCAACAGAATGAGTAGCTTTGAGTGGCAGCAAATTCCCTGTTACTGGTAATCTTCAGTCAGCCACTAGATAACCACAGGAATGCTGGAGAAGATATTAATCTACCATTCATGACCTCTAAGATCCCCTTCAACTCTTAGATTGTGATTGAGTGCTCAGGATACACAAGGCTTCCCTCAAACCCATAAGCACAAGACATAACCCCATTTGCTGCCACTTCTCAATTTCCATAATAAAATGGGATAGCACAAATAATGTTAATTGAGATAATCTAAAAATTTCTCATTGGCCATACATTTCAAATGTTCCTCCAACCAGACTTTTGCCAGAACTAATCAAAATTATTTGAGGGGTCTCTTGTCCATCCACCATTTAAGAGAAGTTCAAATGAGTGGAAAATCATCAGGTAAGATAGGAACTCAGTTTACTTTTCTGGTCCTTGTCGGTTCTTGGATAAACTGCTTACCTCAGGTTTTCCCATCACAGGTTATTTAGTTTATTTTCTTGTTCTTTAAGGGATAAGACTGGTCTCACAGATTAATGAGCACTGGAGTAACTCTGGTCATTTTAACTGATGTTTGAAGTCCAAAGAAAATAGCCCCTCCAACTTCTTCTCTCCCTCCTTCCTACTTTGAGCTTTCACTTAACCCAACATTGTTGGAAAGACCACTTTCCAATTGCCTTCCTTTGCCAACAATAAAGCTGATTCCAGCTATTCCATTTCTGCAACCATTAGCAGGGACTCCCACTTAAAGTAGTTTGCAACTTCTATTTGCATTAAAATTGCTGTAGAAACCAAGGAGGAAATATTATTCTTGTTTTCCAGTTAAGCCAATGCATTGGATGAAATTGACAGCCCTGGGGACAAACTGTCTTAGGCCAGCTCCCCTACCCCAGGGGTGCCCCTCGCTTCCCGCCTGACCAGAGGGAACACAGCTATCAGAAGCAATTAGTGTTTCAATATTCCACTTTATTTCCCAGAGATATCTTAGCTGAAATGGTTCCCCTTGTAATATTAATTAAAAACAGATTTTTTTGGCATACTCCTGAAGAATGGTTTCTGTGGCAGGCAGGCTTCATTATTAAGTCTCCAAGAAGGAAAATGCATTAAGATATTGTGACATCAGTACTGTGCACAGGGGCGAGGAGGGCTGGATAATCCAGCCAAAAGCTATTTGAAAAATCTGTTTGGGAGTTGCAATTAGAATATTCACCCAGTGAATACAATTAATCTGATCAAACTTGTCACTATTTTTGCACATCAGGAGTAAATATTTTAGCGCACAGTCCAGCTGAATTAGTTGAGTGTGGGAGACTATCTAAGAGAAACTGTATTTCCTCTATCTCCTAAGAGACTGCTCCCAGGAGGAACTGAGGCCTGACAGCCACGTGTAATTATCAATATCCTCTTCATTTTTCCTACCAAGGTGTATTTGTCAGTGTCTTAATTGAAATCTGTGCATAGTACTGTGCAATGTGAAATTCACCAACACTGAGGTGAACATCAAAGAGTCAATGGTTATGGGAAAATATGGCATTCTCACCAGTTTGCTGGGGGGATGGGGGAGGGACAGGGAAGAACAAGGTGCTAGGGATGTTTTTAGGAAGAAAAGAAATAAAGAGGAAGGCCAAGCTTGCCTTCATAACCTCTCATTCTCAAGAATCATTTGCCTACCCACTAAGCAAGGAGATGCCAGTTGGAAGAAATGAGAAAAGCTATGTGATTTTGTTTCCATATAAGCTTTACAGACAGGGTCCATGTTCCACAAGGCAAATGTGTAACACTCCTAAATTCATCAAAGGGATCCCAGGTCCAGGAGACTAGGGGCATGTGGAAAGGACCTCAGATCCCTTCTTCAGAACTGAGTCCCCCATTAACATATTCTCAATCTCATACTCTCTCTCTCTCTCTCTCT
This sequence comes from Notamacropus eugenii, assembly GCF_028372415.1. Lineage (NCBI taxonomy): Eukaryota > Metazoa > Chordata > Mammalia > Diprotodontia > Macropodidae > Notamacropus > Notamacropus eugenii. Next base: position 183,286,735 of record NC_092872.1, on the reverse strand, counting down.
CTCTCTCTCTCTCTCTCTCTCTCTCTCTCTCTCTCTCTCTCTCTCTCTCTCTCTCCCCTTCCCCTATCTTCCCTTCCTCATTTCTACCCTCCCCTTCTTTCTTCTCTCCCTCTCCTTTTGCCTCCTTCCCCACTATATCTCTCCTTCTTCCCTCTCTCCCACTTCCCTCTACAAGAGTAAATTAATAATGGATAAAAAAAAGATCAAGGGCTGGAGCCCGTTCCCCTTTATATGCCACCCTTCCCCTTTCCTCCTCTGCTAAAGACTCCTTTCTCCTGCCCCCCCTCAAAAGGAGGCCAACCTGAGATAGTAGAAGCAGAGGCTCCCTCTCCTGGGGCTTTGAGGTTCCCTCTAGTATAACTAGCTCCAGTGACCCTCAGCAGTGATCCTCCTCTCCATTCTTTTTTACTTCTCTCTTTCTCTCTCCTTCTTTCAATCCCACTCAGAACTGACACACTGATATTTCTACAATGGAACCCAACATTCCCACCTTACAGATGAGGAGTCAAGTCAGTGAGGCTGAAGGTATTTGCATCAAGAACAGGAAGATCTCTATATTTGGTTAAAAGAGGACTAGTGGCCTTCCTGGAGAAGGAAATGTTTAACTCTTTGAAAACTGAAATGGGAGCTGGAATTCTCCATATCCTTTTGAAAATAGCTCATGCTAGATATCTTCCAGCTATGCTATTTCCTTTTTCCCTTTATATCGATGAAGAAGACAGTTTCATGTGGGCTCATAATAATCCATAAGCCTCACAATGATTTTTATTTACAGTATCTATTTTTTCCCTGACTGGGAGCCAGTTAAACAATCCAAATCATCCTTTGCAGCTTTCTTTCCCTGAAAACTACCACAGGCAAGGGAATAGTTTTCCTATTCTCAGATCCACTTAGTCTCTCATAGACTCTTACAAGTATGCACTTGTGCTATCTGAAAATCAGAACCAAAAGAACCACATTCCTACTTGAAAGCTTCACAAATAGTACTCCTAGACCCCAAAGGTGGGCAAGCCTGGGCCCCAATATGTGCTTATGACTTTACTATCTTTTTTCCTGACCCAATATGTTGAAGAAGAACTTAATGAATAAAGCTCTTCAGAACTGTTCACTGATATGAAAAACTGAATAGTCCCCTTGGTCTACAACTGGACCCAAGGGACTATTTCCCAGGGTGGTTTCCCAGGGTAATGCAGGTGAGCTGCTTGACTGCCTTGTTTCTAACCAGCTACACAGCTGGATAGACAGGTCTGCAGAGAGAGAATGCAGCATGGCATTTAATCAGTCTTCTCTGAAAATATTTCCTACAAATGGCAGTCTTCCAGGTTTTGTCAACTCACCAATCATATATGCTTTTAAAAATGGGTAGGTGGGTGGGAATGAAAAACAGTATAGTAGCTTTGCTTGTCCAATGGAGATATTAAGAGAAACAGACCCCTAGAAAGAATACTCCCTGCATAGCCTAAGACACCACACTCATATTGTGATAAAGTGTTAGACTTTTACACAAGTGGGACACTTCATTACATACACATACACACACACACACACACACACTCACTTCATTGTCTTCTAATAAAAACTGGGGGAAAGTTTGGATTTGTAGTCCCTCCTGTTGAACCATGCCTGGCTTTGACTGTCAATGTAACACTCATTAGCAGGCAGACACCAAGTAGCCAGCAGCCCCTCTCCAACACTGGAGAAACATATTTAGCCCCCATGGAACTTCAAGAGAACGCCATAGTCACGAGAAAGCAGACTGACAGGGCTGGTTAGAAAAAGAAATACCAAACTATTGCACTGGAAACCCAGACTGAGATCACCTTGTGCCTCATCACCATCCTTTTAAATCTGTACTTATTTCACAAATCCGGATCCAGGTCATTTACGTATCATTAAAAACAGCACCCAGCTCACAAGGAAATCAGCCCTCCGGTAAACACCACTCTGCAGAACCTCTCACTTTCATGTCACCCATACAACCCCATCCACTCCCAATTATAAATGATGGTTAAAAAAAGGAGAAAATTCCTAAAGGGAAGGCACAAAGGAATAGTCAATATTTTAAGGAGAGGGAGAGAACATCTCCTCTCACACCCCCACTCTCAACCCCCTAAAATACGTTTCCAACAAATGAGCCGATAGCGCCAGAAGCTTATATCTCAAATCATTCGCAAAAAATCTTTTTTTCAAACACGAACCCGAAACCAGAAAGAAGGGGAAACAGTTGTGTCAGGCTGGGATAAGGGGTGTACTTTAGTCTGTGGTGTTCCCAGTGGTCTTAGGAAGGGAGAAACGGGCCACTGGTAGAATTTGAGAACCCCGATTCTCCAAGACTTTAAGAATCAGGAATGCTGGGAGGACCAGCCCTCTGAACTAGAAGCGTCTTAGCATAGCCTGGACGCTGCAGCTGTCGCGGAGGGAGGGAAGTGTAGATGGGCTGGAGGTGGAGTGAGCGGGGGAGGGGGAGCCAGAGCTAGGGGGCTCAGAAGCGACATCAATGGCGCCACCTCCTGATGCTACAGGGTCCGGCCAAACGCAGCTATCCGAGGAAAGGAAAGGGGGCCAGCGGGTCAGGGGCCCCGACATCCTCCTCTCTAGCCTCAGTACCAGCGGCTGATTCGGGGAGGTGGAGGGGGAAGGGGGAGAAGACTAGCAAAGGTGAAGGGTATTCCTTGCAGCTCTTTTTTTTTCTTCCTTTCTTTTTTCCCTCCAGGGAGGAAGGAGAGATGGAGGCATTTTTCCTTTTGTGTTTCAAACTTTTATTCTGTCTCGCCTCCTGCCTAATCTCACCTAGGCTGTCCCTTAACCAGGGTTTGTCTAGGGCAGAGGATGTATCTTCTTGATCTCTTGAAACTGACACTGGAGGCCAGAGCGGAGTGGGGCTGGCCAGCCCCAGAAAGGGCAGGCTGGGGACGAGGTCCATCGCCCCTGCCCCTCCGGAATGAGGAAAAGCCAAGTCTGCGATCGTTGTCAGTCCGTCCAATCATGCCTACTCCAGATCCACACCGCACACTCGGGGAAACACACACATCTCACAATTGCACGCGCGCGCGCACACACACATACACACACACACACACGCACACACCTTGCTTGCCACCGCCCCGCCTGCTCAAAAACACTCACAGAGACCCCCACCCCGCACCCAGTCAATCCCTCAATCCTGGGGGTCGTTGGTAAACAAACGCACACGCCTTCCTCTCTCCAACTCAGCTAACCTGTTAGGCGTGCAGAGAAGGGGAAGGGAGAGACTGATCAAAGAGCCGGACAATCTAGCCTCTCCCAAAGTGGGGCGAGCAAGTCTCTGCTCTCCCTCTGCCAGCGTCCCGGCGTAACTGAGGGAGCCGGCCCCAAGCGCCGGCGGAGCAAGCTTAAGGACAGACTGAAAGGGGGATAGATGGGCAGGTGGAGAGAGAGGCATGCACACAAGCGGACAGACTAACACACAGGCAGACGGACAGACTCCATGTACACAGGCGAACAGGGAGGCACGGTACTCACGCTGCTGTTGTATCCGGACCAGTGCACCATGGCTTGGTTGTGCGCCGAGTCCCCGGTCAGGGCGAACGAGGTGCTGGTCAGTTTGAGCTCTTCTGCCGCCGCCCCCCGAGCTCTCGGCCCCCTCCCTTCTTCCTGGGAGCCCTTGGCCGGCGGCCGGCTTCCTCGCGATCCGTCCGCCGGGGAATTTCCCCGGCTGCCCCAGTGGGCCAGGGAGCCTGGGGGCTGCGCCCGGCGACTCCTCCTAGCCCCAAGCTTTCCTTGCGCAGCTGGAGAAGACCCCCCGAGCTCCACAAAACCGAGGCCCCAGGGCGCTCTCTCCTCCTGACCCCCAGCCGCCTCCTCCTCTTCCTCTTCTTCCTCCGCCTGGCTGCCACCGCCACCACCGGGATAAGACATCTCCTCCCGGGGCCAGCGCCCCAGACCCTCTCCTCTCCCCGCCTCCGGCTCCGGCCACTGGCCCGAGACTCCCCGCTGCGAGAACAGCGGCAGCTGGGGCTGTGAGGCGGGGGCACCGCCGCCGCTGCCGCCGCCGCCCCAAGTGATCTCGGCCCCAGCTAGGACCCAAGTAGAGAGGAGCAGGAGCCCAGTCCGGGCAATGGGCGCCCCCGGCCAGCCTGCGGGGCGCTCCGTGGCTGCCGCCTCCATCCCGCTGCGGCTCCCGCTGCTGGGCTGGCTGGTCGGTTGGCGCCGAGGTGCGGGGTCCGGCGTGGGGGGTAGGGGGGGAGAGAAATGTGCGCGCGCGTGTGGGGAGTGGGAAGGGGAGGGGGAGGGGGCAGGCGGGGGGAAGGAGGGTGTCTCCCGCCGCCTGGAGATCCTCAGCGCTCCTCTCTACTCTTCCTTTCTCTCTCTCTCTCTCTCTCTCTCTCTCTCTCTCTCTCTCTCTCTCTCTCTCTCTCTCTCTCTCTCTCTCTCTCTCCCTCCCTCTCTCTCTCCCTCTCTCTCTCCCTCTCTCTCTCCCTCTCTCCTCTCTCCTCTCTCTCTCCCTCTCTTCTCTCTCTCTCTCTCTCTCTCTCTCTCTCTCTCTCTCTCTCTCTCTCTCTCTCTCTCTCTCTCTCTCTCTCTCTCTCTCTCTCCTCTCTCTCTTCCAAAAAGGAGAGAAATAAATAAATACTACTTGGTGTTTAAAGGACAAAAAAGAACAGAAATCTCCCTGGCCAGCTGGAGGGGCAGGGAGAATAATAAGGGCCCACCCCAGCGGAGTCTGGAGTAGAGGGAGCTCGGGGAACACCTACAGCAGCTCTCCCCTTCCCCTAATCCAGGCTACACAACTCCTCTCCCTCCCCGACAGAGTTCCAGGTTGCTTCCTGTGCTATTCCGTGGGATTTCCCCCCTTGGCGCTGGAGGGGGAGGGATGGTGCAGGCGGTGGGAAGTGAGCGGGGTGGGGGAATGCTGATAGGGGAGGAGGAAAGTGTTTTTGAGCGAAACTATTCCCGTTTGAGGAGCTGAACGAGTGACTGAAGCAGCCTAGAGGGGGTGGAGCTGCTCGCGAGCCGAGCGCTGAAATCGACCCAGGAAATTCCACTCACCCAGGGGCGCCTTGCGGCCAGTCCGCCGCCCTCCATCCCCAGGCATCCCCGGGGATTTCAGGCGTAAAGGGGTGGGATGGGAGTGAAGCTGAGGATGCGTGTGTGTGTGCGTGTGTGTGTGTGTGTGTGTGTGTGAGAGTGAGTGCGTGCAGGTGTGTGTGCGCGAGCGCGAGAGCGCGGATGAGGACGAAATTTAGGTGTATGGATGCTCGTGTATGCGAGTGAGTATAGGATGTGTGTATCTGAGAAGGTGTATGAAGGTTGTACATGAGTGTGCACGTGGTGTGAACCGAAGTGGGGAGAAGGAACAGGTGAACGAGAGAGGAAAGGCAGAACAGTGGCTGTGTGCAAGAGGCCCCAACCGGTACAAGCTTGGTTCCTGCTCAGTCTAAACAAATCAGTTTGGGGGGTGGGGGGGGGCGGGGGAATGTCCGAGCTGGAAGACCTTTCCGTACCTCCACACTCTTCCCCCTAGACCCCACCGGCCTCAGGAGCCCCAACTAGACAGATTGTACAAGCCGACACAAACCTCTCTCGGAGGATTTTTACACGGTTCCTTTTTCTTAACCACACTGGGAAAAATGGAGGGAAAAAAGTGTGTGGGAGGGAGCGGAAAAATCTCAGACAGAGATAGAGTGACAGAGAGACCTATGGGGAGGAGGAGGAAGGGGAAGAGTAGGATCCTCCCTCCACTTTTTCTTGGTCCTCCTCAGAAACTGGAGGAGAAGTGAGGCTGGTGACCTGCACAGCCCTCCCTCACTCAAAACAAAGTCAAGTGCAAGTCATGTCATCTTTTCTCTGATGGCATGGTCTTCGTGGGCAATGAAGGACCAACACAAGGCCTGGCAAGGAATCCTGGACTCTTCCCTTGGATCTCTGAGAAGTCCCCATTCTGTCTCCACAGTCGCCTCCCCTTTTCCGGGCCCATCCGTTCTTCCCCAGAAAATGTAAAGCGCTGGTCTGTAATCCTCTTTTTCTCTGCCTTTCCAAAGGAGAGTTTCCTTCATTTAACGTTGTTCTTTTACAATGCATGTAAAGAGTTTGAAGGTAATAGCGCTGCCGTAGCCCTTCACTGGATTCTTCAGCACTAGAAGAGCCTGAAGACTGGGGACTTTGGCTAGAGTTAGGGTTAGTGGAGATGTAGGAGAGAAGGTGAGAGATTCTAGGTAAGATACTTCACCTAAAAAGCAGCAATGACAAGGCATTCCGACTCATCTTCGACAGAAGATGTTTCCTTTACTGTTGAAACTGGGTTAATTTCTACAATCCACTGAGATGAGAACAGCTTTGGGAAGGATAGACAAATGGGAATTACTATATTTGGGATTACAGAAGGGTTGGGTGAGAAGGGGATTTGGACAGCGAGGGAGGTATTAAAGAAACTCAAAAGAGTCAGGTTCTGATTAAGTATACTAACCCAGAATTCCCTTTACCTGTGTGGTTTCATGATTAAAATAAGTTGGCCTAAACCATCTCTAAATTCACTTCCAACCTGGAATTAGAATCATAGAATTCAAAACTAGAAGGGAGGAAAGACAGGGTAACTGATGAACGTAGTTGGAAAAAATTCTGAGCTGAGAGGTATCTTAGGTTCTGTTCACTAACACTACATTGCCTTAGGCTCTTCTCCCTTTCTGGGACTCAGTTCTCCACTCTGTAAAATATTAATATCTGGCATTTACATAAATTTGTGATTTCATCGGTGTAGGGATCTCCCAGACAAAGAAACTCCCTCTATTAATGCAGGTCCGCCCCTCTTTTGTAATTTGTAGTCTAAGACAGTTGTCTGGAGCCCTGGGATGTTTTAAGTAACTTGCCCAAGATTACACAGCCAGTATACATCCCAGGTTTTGAATGCAAGTACCTTCAGAGGCTAGTTGTCTATCCACTAGGCCATGATTTCTCTTAATAAGAGTTTAAAGTTTGTTTTAAAAAAAACTTCATATTTCTCATTTGATCCTCAACAATTCCATGAGATAGATACTTCAGAGATTATGATTTCCATTTTTTTACAAATGAGAAAATTGACTTCCTTGCTTGGCTCAAAACTCTAAGAGGTCCAGAGATAGTATCACAACATGATGACCTTCTAGGATTTTGTCTGGAATTGGGGGGGGGAGGGGGGAGGTTGCTTCTTTCTTGGACTGAACTATGGCAGTAAAGGAGTGAAGGAGTTTACAATCCCAGAGTCTGCCAGCGTCTATGATAAAAACTTGCCTTCGGTGCCCTGGAGGGGTGTAGGGGGGAGGGGAGGAAATACTGTTATGTAAGCGGACAGGGACGTCTGAAAAAAACACAGGAGAGGAATACTGAAAGTCTAGAAGATGTCCTGGTGTGTTGTGTTTAAATCTGAGAGTTCCCTGTAAGTAGAAAGAAAAGTTTATAAAAAGATTTGCGGCCCGTGTAGACAGACTAGATCCGCCTGAGCAATGCTGACTTGCCATACACAGGTCCCTAGCGCCCCTGCTGGGTACCGACAGCTCTGCAACGCAAGCTGGAGGCAGGGCAAGGGGCCTGGCTGGCTGGAGACCAGGATTCTTGGACTCTGGAGGTCGCAGAGAAACCGTTGCAAAAGAGAACTCCTTTCTTTGGGTATGAGTTGGAAGTATCTGGGACTGCCGGGTAGTAGATCAGACCAGAGCTTTCTGTGCAAAAGAACGTATTTTCACATGGTTAGGTGGGAGGAGAGAGGTTCTAATCTCATGGACTAAAGCCCTTGTAGATGCACCAGACTTGTCCACTATGTCCTAGTGAGCCCACTCTCCAGCTTCCACCCCTGAGGCCTCTCACCTCAAGGTCTGTGACAAGGACTGAGCAAGCCAAATTCTGCACGATCCAAAGGTGGGGGTGGGGCTGCGGCTGCAAGTAGAAAAGGGGAAATCTCAAGGGATTTAGAGACCTGAGATACACCTTAAGTTATCAAGAATAGGGAACAAAACTGATAGAGAAGGAACAGCTAATGTTTTTAGGATGAAATGGAGGAGAATGTGATGGGTGTTAAGCCACAGGAAGAGAGAGAATCCAGCAGGAAGGGATGGTCAGCAGTGCCATAGGCAGAAGAAAATTCAACTAGAATTAGAATTGACCAAAGGCAAAGGGATTTGGTGATTTGGATGTCACTGGCAACCTTTGATGGGGGCATTTTCAGTGGAATAGTTAAGGTGAAATCAGATGACAGGGCAATAAAGAGAGAATAAGCAAAAACTGGGACATCAATAAATAGGCAACTTTTTTTATTTCAGTACAACAATCAAAAGATAGCTTTAAGAAAAAATCTGGAGAGACCAGAGTATGTTGGTAATCAAAGGAGCCAGTGACAAGGGAAAGGTTGAAGATGAATGAGAGGTAAAGGATGATTACTCCTGAAGGAGGCTGAAGTGAAGAGGTTACAGGACACAGGAAGATGGATTAGCCTTAATGAGAGATTAAGGATACCTTAAGGGAAGGGATACCAAAGGAAAAGCAGAAAGAGTGGACGATGTGATTGAGCACCTTTCTGGAACAGAAGGAAATTGAGGGAACTTTCTTTGAATGGCCTCCGTCTTTCCAAGGAAATAGGTTAGTTCAATCTGCTAAAACTGAAGGGTGACGTACCTTTAGGGAGGAAGAAGAAAATGTCTGGGAAAGTCACTGAAGAATGAGATGCAGAGAAGAGAAGAAGGGTTGTCAAACAGTAGTGCAAGCCCGTATCAGGTTATACATAAACTTGAAGTGGCTCAAACCATGTCCATTTTTCACTTTCTTTGATGATATTTAGCAATCCAAGATTGGAGTAAAGAAACCAAATGGGTGTATCTAGGGATGGGATTATAAATTTGAGATCAGCAGAAAGTCAAGGAGCAAGTGACAACCATTGAAAAATTAAAATGGTAGAGCACAGGATTAAGGCTGTGAAAGGATACAAACCAAAGCTGCCCAGAGAAGGTTGAATGAAAGAGTAAAAATGAGTCAGAGACAAGGAGGTTAAGTGTGAGTTTAAGTCAAAGGTAGAAGAACAGGAGGTTGTGATCAGACAGTAGAATTTCCAAGTTCAGGATTTCTAAGAGGCAGCAAGGTTTAAGATATGGCTCTGCCAATAAAGGGAGGGGGGGAACTGAAGAAAATGAGCAATTGAGAAGTTAGGCTATTAAAGGAATTGTCCAAATGAATATTAGTCTGTGATAATGACAGTGACAGTGAATGGGATGGGAATGAAAAACTGTAAGCAAGATGCTAAATTAGGAAAGTTGGAAGGGTGAATTGAACTTCTGTAGATGGCAGCAATGAGAATGGGAAGAGGGTAGTAGAGAGTAAATAGATTTCAAAAAAGGAAAGTTAAGGAGGCAAGGAGTTGTGCAGGTAGAGAAAGGAATATTATCTGACTCTATCTCTGATCCTATGAGTTATCATGGTGGGAGAAATACCTTCCAAATGAGAGGAAGTCCAGGACTGTGATGTCCTCAGATAATAGTCATGTTTCAATTAAAGGAAGAAGGTGGAAGGGGTGTTGGTGAAAAATCATGAATGTAGGGGAATTTCTTGATAACAGAGTGGAGAATCCAAAATGCATCTTGGGGATGGATTAGAAAAGAAGTTCCCAAAATGAGGTATATGTGCCTCTATGGTGTGTGTGTTTGTGTGTGATATGTGTATGTATGTATATGTGTATGTATGTATATATGTATATACATACACATACATATATTCATATATTTGTTATTGTTCAGTCGCCTCAGTTGTGTCCAAGTCTTCATGACCCCATTTTGAGTTTTCCTGGCAAAGATACTAAAGTGGTTTGCCATTTCCTTCTCCAGTTCATTTTACAGATGAGGAACTGAGACAAGTAGGGTTAAATGACTTGCCCAGGGCCACTAGTAAGTGTCTGAGGATGTATCTGCACTCATGAAGATGAGTCTTTCTGATTCCAAACCCAGTGCAGCACCTAGCTACATGTTACACATGTATATATACATATATATTATGTATGTATGTAATAAGAACCTTGTCAGTGGGGTACAGGGATTATTTGACAAGTACCCCTATTATCCTATTAAAATATTTCAAAAGTAGTAGGGTAAAGTAAAAAGATACACCAAATAAAGTTTTACTTAGTGTAAAATTAATCAATTTTATTTCTTATATGTATATTCATGGGAAATGTTAAAATTTATTTTTTTTCATATTGAATAGGGATTATAGGAAATTTATTGAAAATCAAGGAGTAAAAAGACCAACAAAGACTGGGAACCCTTTGGTTATGAGATGAGTGATCTAGGATGAAGTAAGAATGAGGATTAGTAGGACTGATTAGAACAGAGATGTGGGAGAAAGAGGACATAGAATGGGCATGCAGTTTATATCATAAAACAATGAGAGTGGATGGCTGGAACTGGGCTATCAACATATGAGAGTAGCCTAATGCATCATGCTTTATCCAACATTAGAAATGAAATAAGGAGTTCTGTTGTTTTGGAGGATATCTACATTAAATCTTGCCCTCAAATATACTTTCTGCTCTCAGTGACAGTACTGTGGGGCTTCTAGGCTCCTGGGCAGGAGATTAAGGGGAGACTAATGCAAGGCCTGCACTTGACTTCCTTAAAGATAGGGCAATTTGGGTTAACCTCATTTTTTTTTGACAAATTTCTAGGTTGTCAGTTCAGAGAAACACCTTATATATAGCATGCCTGGATTTTAGCTATTTTGCTAAATTATTTTATTATTTTATTTCATAGTATTTAATCTTATCTTTTGGAAAGCTGGGTAGGTATGGATTGGATTATAATAGGTAGATTCAGAACAGAAGACAACCAAATGGCACCATGGATAGAGCACCAGATCTGGAGTCAGAAAGATCCGAACTCAAATCCAACCTTGGACACTTACTAATTGTGTGACCCTACACAAGTCACTTAACTTCTGTTGTCCTCTACTGTAGAAGGAAATGGCAAACCCCTCTAGTGTCTTTGTCTAGAAAACTCCATGGACAACATGATCCAAGTGGTCACAAAGTGGTACACAACTGAACGAATGAACAAAGATTCAGAACTTGTTAAACAAATGAGGACAAAAGTGATTATTTTGGGATTGATACCAATTTAGAGGGAGGGAAAAGGAAGTATGTAGTAGAATACCATGGTTGGCCCTTTTCTGTTCAACATTTGTTGAACAATGACTTGGATGAAGGCAGAGATTACATGCTTATCAAATTTTCAGTTGAGAGGAAGCTAAGAAGGATAGCCAACATTCATTGTAGACTCAAGACCCCCCAAAATCTCAGCAAATTAAAATTATGAACCAAGTCTTACAAAATGAAGTTAAATAAAGATGGTTCCAAGTCTTAGTTATGCAAGTTCAAAACAAAGGAAACACAACAAGCAGTAGCTCACGTTTGTGTGGCGCTTTAAGGTTTACAAAATGCCTCCCTCACAACTCACAATAGGCTGACTAGACAATGCTTCATATAAGGGCCTGAGAATACTGCAAACTCAATACCAGCCATCAGTACAACATGGCAGCCAACAAGGCTAATGCAGCCTTTGATAGAATAGAGCGTACAATGAGAAATGTTAGAGTGTCACTATAGTCTCCCCTGGTCAGATTGCATTTGAAATACTGGGTTTATGACTGGTCTCCACACTTTATATTTCATAGGACAACTAGGAAGGGACTTGAAGCCAGGTTACACAAAGATCAATGAAAGGAATTGGGATTTTCTCAGCCTGCAGAAGAGAAAACTTAGACTAGACATACTAGCTGAACTTACGAAAGTTCTTGCTGGGCTATTCTGTAAAAGAAAGATTAGACTGGTTTTACTTAGCACCAGAGAAATTGGAGAGAGATATATTCTACTAGTGTCATCTGGAGTAGAATGACCTGACACTGGAAGTTCCAGAGGTTTTCAAGTGAATGCTGGATGGTCATTTGTTAGGGATCTTGTAGAGAATGATTTCTTCTCAGGGAAATGGTTGGACTAGATTACCTCTGAGGTCACTTTCAGGTCAGCAGTACTATGATTCCTTGACTCTCCAGCTTTAAAAATGGGATCCGTTCTTATTGCAGGACCTAATGGGCATTGTAAATGTTCCTATTATCATGAATCACAGAACCACAGAATGGGAAAATTGGAAGGGACCTGAGATTTCTGCCTCATGAGTGAAAGGGCAGGATAGTGATTACAGCTAATTCTTCTATCTAGCCTCCACTACTTACATGGGAAGAATGAATCAGAGTGGTCAGGAGATTTAGGTCTGTAGGCAATACCTATATTGTACTTCCAAAGAGTGTAACTGTGTGACTTAGAAGGCTAAGCTTTCAAATTAATATGATTCCTGTTTTATCAGTAGGGGAAGTCATACAGGATATGCTCTATTGTTAACCTTGAGATTTCCCTAAAGTTCATCCAGCTGATAACCCAGTGTGGTTTGGGGCATGACAGCATGCCTCAAATAATATCACTTCAGGAAGTAGTGTTTCTTCCTCTCCTGTCACCATGCCCAGTGTACACACAGCCTTGGTAGACCATAGGACAAAATAATGTTCAGTAGCTCTTAACTTCCTGCAGAAGCATATCATTAGGAAGCTCATCCAAAGCCCCATGGAGACAATTATGGGTACTCTGTTAGTGGGCAGAGTACTCTGAAAAAATCAACAAAGTTGGGAGTTTTCATGTAGTCTGCTTGGAATATAATTCAAATAACTCAGTCTGTCATTCAGTTCCATAATTTAACTTTAGCTTATCTTTCCAGCCATTTCTCACACTATTCCATGCACATGGTCTATTATTCAATCAAGCTGTTTGCTGCAGTGCTATCCCACCTCCAAAACATCATAGGTTCTTGTTCTTCTGTATTGATAATGCTTTTTTGCTTATTGTTAATATAATTTTGCTTCTTAATGGGAAGATCTTCCCTATTCATTAATGGGTCAGTCCATTAAGGGGAGTTTGATTAGGGGAGATTTGTAGGAAGGCCCACACCTTTTGTTAATGAGGCACTGGTTCTCAAGCGTTGTGAAGCCCTCTTGCTCTGAAAAGTGCATAAATACTCTGAGGTGAGGTTTTACTTTGGGGCTTACTCTTTGGAAGTGTTTGTTTGGCCAGAGAAGACTCTGGGCAGCCACTAAGGAGCCCCCTGGCTTTGAATACTTAAATGTTGGTGCTTCTCTGTCTGTCGATCCATGATGTATGTATTGCTTATGTCAGACAGTTGGAAGCCATGTCTGTTGATCTTGATTTCTCTGTATTTTCTCTGAAGTTCAGGCTGCTGACGTTTTCTGCTGAATTAAGTGAATGATACATGGGCTCAACTGAAGTGATTGTTGACCCCTTAAAAGTTGCTTTCCTTTTAGAAAAGCAGATCAAAGAACCTGTGATAGCAGCCCCCTTCCCGACCCCCTTCCCAGTGTATGTCAGGGGTCCTTACTGTTACATCCTCCCTGCCAACAGATGAAGAAATTGAGGCAAACAGAGGATAAGTGACTTGCCCAGGGTCACACAGCTAGGAAGTGTCTGAGGCCACATTTTAACTCAGGTCTTCCAGGCCCAACATTCTATCCTCTACACCACCTAGCTGCCCTCTGCTCTTACCAAGCTGCCTGGGATGCTTTCCTCTACTTATCATCTCTTGCTATTGACATCCTACATATTCTTCAAGGTTCCGATCAAATGATACCACCACTTTGGAACCTTTCATGACCACCAACCAAATATGATCTTTTTTTCTATGAATTCCCATAGTATTTTGTTGGTATATCTCTTACAAACTTGTGTTTTATTTCATATTAGGGGGGTCCTCTATCTCTGTTACTACATTATAAGCTCTATGAGGGCAAAGACCATGTTTTACTCATTTTTGGTTTTTGTTTTTTTTTCTAGTGACCAAAGTAATGATTTGCTGTGAAATGGGGTAGTACAGTAAAAAATTAAAAAATTAACTATCCTTGGAGTCAGAAGACTGGCTCAGAGTCCTGATTCTGGAACCAACTAGGAATCACTTTGGGCAAGTCACTTCACTTCAGTTTCTTCCTCTGAAAAGTGGGGATAGTAATATTTATCTAGCCTCCCATACTAAGCTGTTTTCAGGAACAAATGAAATAGTGACTGAAAAAGTATAAACTGTAAAATCCCATACACATGCAAAAGACTGTTCTACTGGCCACGCAATGTTTATTGAGTGAATGAATATAAATGGGGAGCATTGCCTACCTATTGTCTAGAATTCTCAGTTACTGACTCATTTTAGCTTTGGAGAGTCAGCATGACAGAAAGGATGAAATGGAAAAGAGATAAAAAAAGGATGAAGAGAGATGAGGTTAAGGTGAAGGACAGATGTTTTTGTCTTTTCCTTTTTTTTCTGATTAGGGTTCTATCAGGTGGATTCTTATTTCTCAGAGAAAATATTTTCACTGGAAATGAAAGCATCCTACAGAAACCCTTGGCATGGGTAATGGGCTTGGCCAGAAGACAGCTCAAAGCTCTAGAGTGTTACTTTCAGTTTTCTCCCCTGCTTTCAAAAATTACCACCTGAGGTCATATCTTCTCCATATCTCAAAACAGCTGGAGAAACTGGATAAATGGTTACTGGAATAAGTGCCTAAAGCAGGAAGGCTGAGGTTGCCTTATTTGTTAGAAAAGCATTGGTTGGGGGAATCCAATAGGCTACTCAGAACAACTAAGTTTGGTCCTACCCCAGGACTTGGACCAGCTTGATGAGAGAGTTCTTATGGTTCTGCAGAACATAAATAAAGCAGAAATGAGTGATAAAGATCCATAACTACCCTAGTAGAATTTTATTCTTTCCTGGCTAGAGCATTTCCAATGAACTGTCCTCAAATCTCTGAAATAAAATCAGTTCTGATGCACATAACATTAATGTCATCTGGGCCACAACTCATTGTCTTATCCCATTCACACAAATAGATAGATCCATTCACACAAATTCATCGTTGTCAGTTACTAAGTTTCAGATCCATGATCCCTCCCCATACCTCCACATATCCTCTTTTCCTTTAAAGAGACTATTTAGGGAGTCAGACTGTACCATTCAGATATAGAACTGGTTACACGTCTTTTCTTCATTGCTCCCCAAATGTTGTTTGGGAGGACAGCAGGACCCACAGCCACAACTCATGAGCCGAGTTAACAACAGAATATAACTGTTGTCTACCTAATTACCTACCTAGACATTCTCTGAAGTCCCACAAACTAAGGGTAAACTCAGTCCTGCTGGGTACCCTATCTTCAGATGCCTACAAACCATTGGTACTGACTCAGTCATGCTATGGCACTCACTTTCTACATCACTGCCATCACATTTTCCACAATGGTAGCACTCTGTCCATACTCTGACCATAACACTATCTATCCACATTCATTCCATTTTTCTCATACTCCATTCATAACACATTACTCCAGAAATATTGATAGGCTAGTTCTAGTACCACCATGCCAAACAATGATCCCTAGTGTTAAAGGAAGTGCTGTTGTTCAGTCATATCCAACTCTTTGTGACCCCATTTGGGGTTTTCTTGGCAAAGATACTGGATTGGTTTGCCATTTCTTTCTCCAGCGTATTTTACAGATGAGTAAACTGAAGCAAAGAGGGTTAAGGGACTTGCCCAGGGTCACACAGCTAGGAAGTATCCAAGGCTGGATTTGAACTATGGAAGATGAGTCTTTCTGACTCCAGGCCAGGTACTCTATTGTTTGTGCCACCTAGTTGCCCTTCACACAGAGTAGACACTTAAAACATGCATGTAGGATTTGGATTAAACCAAAATGTGTTTGTACTTTCTCATAGAAAAGTAATTAAAGAGTATAGGCAGTTCTCAGTCTCCTTCACCTCCCATGGTACTTTTTGCCTTTCATATCAGATGTCCCCAGAGTCTAATGGTCTACAATCATAGAATGGTATTTTTTGTTAAATGATTTAATGAAATCTAGGTGAACTATATCTGTGGCATTCCCCTGACCCCACCAGCCTAGGAATATTGCTTTTTTAAAAAAAGGAAATAGTTATTGATAAAGTATTCTTTATTACCTGATTGTTATTGGTGGTGGTAGTGTTATTTTTTTTGTGTGTGTGTGTGTGTGTGTGTGTGTGTGTGTGTATGTATGTGTGTGTTTCAGACTGGATCTCCCTATAAGTTGGAAGTACATTGGCCTGATCCCACTATCCACAATTGCCTATTCCCATTTCTGACCTGGGCCACTTCATCTCTCCTTAGCTAACATGGTACCAAGCGCTCACAATATTGATGCCAGACTTAGTATAGGGTACCTAATCAGTTTGGTCCCTACTATATTTCAGAACTCCAGAACTCAAGCTGATCAGCCTCTGCTTCCCTAGCAGAAGAGATTATCGGCACAAGCTACGATACCCAGTTTATTATCTGTTTTTGATGAATCTCTGCTGTCTCTAAGTGGTAGCTTCTTTCTTTTCTAAAAATGAAAAACCACCTTTCTAAGAATACCTTCTAGAACCTTGACAGGGATTGAAGTCAACCTCACTAGCATCTATCTTCTGGCAGAACACCAGTGCTAGATATGTCAGTCTCTTCTCTGGGCTTGCTTTCCCTCTTAATTACCTTCTTCAGGCTGCCTTCTCAACAAGTAAACACAAACCAGTAAAGGCTGGTTTATTTATAATATTTACGTGATAAACATTATTTATAATAGCAGATATTTAAAACAAAAAAAGGTAGACAAAATGTTACCTCCCAGAGGGAAAGACTTCAGAGTACATGCAGTTTGCAAAACTCCATGGTGGAACCCGAACAAAATTAAAAAGTAATTGGGAAATAAAACATACAAAAAGATAGTAGAACATAGAAAACTTTCATTTGTGGTTTTCTAAGTCAATATGCAGCCCACCCGGACCTGTTTGATACCACTGCCCTAAAGGAAATCAAGGTTAGAAAAGATACAAGATCATCTCCTTAGGCTACATCATGGGAGGAGAAGATTAGTGGGAGAGGGATTTGGATTTCAGCCAGAGTATCTTTCCTTATGTGGATAGCCTGGGCAATCTTACTCCCAGCAAGGCTGACTTTTAAAAGCCACAAAGGATTGCTATCTTACATAAGCAAAACAAATCTTTTGATCTTTTTTGAAAAACTGGCTCTTTGATTTTACACATCCAATCTATCACCATTCTACCAAGAAGTAGAGACATGATTCACCATTACATTTCCGATGTCATGATTTGATTGGTTATCAATGTGATCCTGCTTCTGAAGTCTTTCAGTGTTGTTTTCCTTTACTTTTCTTTGGTCATTATGAAAATTGTTCCTTCAATTCTGCTTACCTTGTTGTGTTCATTCCTTTCCAACTCTGAATTCGTCATACACATCATTTTTATGACTCAATAGTATTCTATTATTTCCCTGCACTACAGCTAATCCGTCACTCCCCAGTAAGTGACTACCTACTTTCCAATTCCTTAAAACTATGAAAATGTACCTCTATAATTATTTTTGTATATGTGAAGGCTTTCCCCTCTGTCTTTGACCTCTCTGGGATACATGCTAAGTAGAAATATCCCTGGAATAAATGGTATATATATACTTTAATGACACTCCAAATTATTTTCCAAAATAGTTAGAAAAATTCACAGCTCCACCACTGGTGCATCTGTATGCCCATTTTCCCCCTGCATGAACCATTTTCATCTTTCATCATCTTTCTGCACTAGTCTGGTAACCACTAATGAGAGCTGAACTCAGTACAGTCTATAGATGGGTATCTGAAATTGTGTTCTGAGGATCCTACTTGCATCTAGCAGTAGATGCAAACCAAAGAACAAATAGTCTTTTCATAGTAGTTAAGGTACTGGGCAAATCTCACACATAAACATAAAAGCTTCTTAATAACTTGATAAAAGAGGTGGCAAGTTTGAATTCTGATAAATGGTCCCCAATTTAATATTTTATGCTTAATTTCACTAAGTCTGAGACTAGGTATTTAATCCGTAGAAAAGAAGTCCAGCCTGATTATCCTCTGTAGCCAAGTTTAAGACAAGGGAAGCTAATTAACTAAAAAAAAATCTAGTCTAAGTCTGAAAGTACAGGAGAAAACTTGGTTCAGTCTTGCTCTGAAAAGGCATCAATTTGAAATGAACCTGCATCTGATCAGCTCAGGAAGAATACAACACTTTGAAATGACAAAACCCAAGCCCTTTTAAGTATCTTACCATAGTCTTGGGTAGTACCTCCATTCTCATCACTAAGGAATACAGCAAGGACAGGGGTATTCATCAATGAAGTGGGGTGTGTGGAACAGAGAGAGTTAAGCTGCAGTCTCCAACCTAGGAAAAAGAGCCATGCTGATAACACTCAAAACATGCATGAGGCCAAGCCAGAGTTGAACTCCTCTCTATCCTCCTCTCTATGAGCATGCAGAGAATAAAAAGTGTAGCTCCTGCTAGTAACATAATTATTTTAATTAAAATTTAGGGGGTCAGGAAAGCCAATTCTAAATGTCAGATTTCCAGTGACGTGTGATAAGCTTGGGTGAATTTTAAAAAATAGCACTATCAATAACCAGCATATTTAACTAATGGTGTGTATGAAGAGATCTATTCAGCAAAAGGTCCTATAGCAATTAAATGACAGCGGCAGAATTTATTCTTTGCTCTCCTTGTCTCTGCCCTGATTTCATAGCCATGTGACAACCATAGACTTACAACAGCCTCTGACTGTGCTGCTCACTCCCCCCTCCTTGTTTCTTCCCCTTGCTATGGCCTCTCCAAATCCTACCCATTCTTCAAGACCCCTTTTAACCCTCACCTCCTCCAGGAAGCCTTCTTTGACAGCTGCAGTCACCAATTATTTCTTCCCTGCATGACCACTGAGAATGATTAATTTTTTCACTACTTGATTTTGGCACTTGATTTTATATATATGTGTGTGTGTGTGTGTGTGTGTGTGTGTGTGTGTGTGTGTGTGTGTGTATTTATATATATATATATATGTGTATGTGTATGTACGTATTGTGTATATGAATATATAAAATCTAGCACTTTATTATGTTCAGTCTTGAACAGCTTGCTGTTCTTGCACAGCTTTCTAATTATTCATGTGAATAAAGGTCTTCTCCACTACCACCCCCCAGAAAAAGTTTGCAGGGTTTTTTGTAGGGCATGGAAGATGTCATATAAATCTTATAACTTTAAGAGGTAAAAAGATCCTCAGGAACTCGATCAATTAGAATGTACAAGAAAGTCAAACCCATTGGGTAGAAGTTTTTACAGATGGGGAAACTGAGAAGTTTTCTTTTTTATAGAAAATATAATATAGAATATTATTATCTATATCTATATCTATATAATATCTATATATATTTCCCTATAATATAGGGAAATATATCTATCTATATCTATATATATCTATATATATTTCCCTATAATATAGGGAAATAAAACTCATCATCAGCTTTTTTATAGAAAAAGTTTTCTTCTTTATAGAAGTAAAGTGATTTGTCCAAGGTCACACCGTTACTTAGTGGCATAGCCAAAACCAGAATTTAGATATTTAGGAGCTTTTAATTGATCCTTATTTCTCAGCACCATGAGGGGACTTCATGATTACATATAAAATCATTGCAAACCAGATCTGAAAGGGACCTTGCAAATAACATAGGGCACATCTTCATTTTAAACAGAAAGTGTGACACAGAAAAGGGAAATGACTCACCCAAAGCCACATGGTGATAAGAGCTAGAACTCAAAATTAAGTCTTCCAGGAGTCTCTGGGGATATTCCCTATTACTTCTGTCCTGTGATATACATATATGCGTTATCACTACACTCTACAGCCCAGTCCAGCCAAACTGATCTCATTGATGCTTCTCACATGGACACTCTACACCCTCTGCATCATCCGTCCCTATCCTTGGAATGCACCCTAACCCCACTTCTGACTCTTAAACTCCCTTATTTCAAAACCATTCCAGGGATACTTTCTAACTAAAGTCTTTCCTGATCTCCATAGCCATTAGTGCCTCCCTCCCCAATTTACCTTTTATTTGTTTTTGGATATACTTTTTAATGTATGTGTTATCTCCCCTGGTAAGCTCCTGAAGGGCAGGGCTACTTCATGCTTATCTTTGTATGCCCAAGCACCTAGTACAGTGATTGGAATGGGATAAGTGCTTAACAAATGATCCACAGAAGCATGAGCCCAGGTAATCTGTTTATGTTTCTCACTAACTATATAGAACATTGGGTCTTTTATAAAACAGACTTGACTTGTGCGCATGGGGCTTTGTAAGAAACAATCACTGACCAATATCAACTATATATGTACCCACATAAAGAAAAATGATACCTTTGGTTCTTACAGAGGCAACAAACTATTCAGCAAATATTTATTGTATTCCTACTATGTGCAAAGTGCTAACCAAGAGTAATGCAGATCTACAGCGTGTGTGTGTTCATCCTTCGTTGCCGAAGAAGACCATGCCATCAGAGAAATAATGACATGACTTGCACTTGAGTTTGTTTGGAGTGAGGGACGGCTGTGCAGGCCACCAGCCTCACTTCTCCTCCAGAGCCATCTGAGTCCATCAGGATGACTGGAGATGACCCAGGATGAGGCAATTGGGATTAAGTGACTTGCCCAAGGTCACACAGCTAGTGAGGGTCAAGTGTCTGAGGTGAGATTTGAACTCAGGTCCTCCTGACTCGTGCACTTGTGCTCTATCTACTGCACCACCTAGCTGCCTCTGCAGATCTACAGTAGTGGGGGGAAGAAGGAAGGAGTGTGCCTATGAAGCAACACAATGCAAAACTCAGAGAAATGAGAGCAGACCTCAAGGAAACAAGACCAACATATATAATGCATGTTTATATCAGCATTGCAGGTGCTTATGGTCTTACAAAATATACGTGAACCTCTGAGATGAAGTAAGTCTTCATGGAACAGGTGGGATAAAAAAAAAAAACTAGAAAAAGAAGAGCTTATGCTCTCAGTAGACAGAAAACACAAGTTTGGCCTTAGGGAGCCAAAAATAGGTTCACCTGGTTGGAAGAAAAAGAGGCATGAGCAGAAACCTGGAAGATCCCTTTACGCTGAAGGAGGGAAAATGAGGAGGAGAGAACAGAAATATGAGTAGATGAAGGAAAAGTTTTAATATGGAGAAGTTGCACAATTTAAAGACAAAAACAAAAGTCCTTTCCTGACTGTGTAGGAATAACTGGACTTCTGTGACATAGGCTACAATAAGATCAAGGTGGTGATTCCTCTCCATGAAGAGGCAGGAGTGGAAAGAGTCCTAAACTATGTCTGCATACAAGACACCTGAGTTCTGTGCCCACTCCTACCACTGACTACCTGGGTAGTCATTTCTCCCTTCTAAGCCTCTATCATCTCACCTGTAAAATGAAGGTATTTGACTGGGTAATCCCTAAAGTTCCTTCCAGTTCCTTGATTTTATCAGTTTTATGGGCCAAGAGTGTTAAAAAACTTTGCATGTTTATCCAAATAGCTGAGGAGGGTCGGAGGCGGGGAAGGGAAAAGGAATGTGTCATTTTTCAAGAAACCAATTATCAGAATTTCAAGGTTTGGTCTCAATATATATTCACAAATATCTGGGGGATAGCCGCAATGTGCCAGATTAAAAATAAATCACTTTCATGTGATTAATGTTGCCATATTCCCAAACATTGTCACTCGGTCTCATCTGACAGGCCTTCTCTAGGCTGAAGAGAATGATATGACAAGTGTTGTGATTGGACAAAATATGACAAAGTTACAATTCTTTAGAGTGTCTGGCGGCTTTGTGTTCCATTGATTCATATTTAAATCAGATTTCGAGTGGATGAAAGGAATGTACAATAAGTCAGCAAGTGGAGGGAGACAGACGTTATCACCCACACAGAAATCATCAGGGACTTCGGCAGCTGCCAATAATTGGGGGAGGGCTCATCAAAGTAGAAGCAAATGAATTATGTTCATCTTTACACCAGCTTGGAACAATGTTAAATACAATCCTGCCACTGTATTAAAGCTCGGATCCCTGCCACAGAGCTGATGATGAGTTTTATTTCCTTATAGCAATGCAGATTGTTATGACTGAGAAGCAGCCTGGCCTACTAGTGAGATGACTGAACTTGGAGCCATAAAGAGCTGGTGTTTTAAATTCTGCCTAGAAACTTGCTAGTTGTATGACCCTGGGGAAGTCACTTAACCTCTGTGCACTTCAGGCGTCTCCCTATGACTTATCTGTTAAGTCAGTGGTTGCTTAGGGAGGTTGATACAGTGATTTCTCTCTCATACTGAGAGTGCCTTATGCTGACAATATGAATACATAGCAAGGAAAAATATAATCCCTGAGAAAGAAATTGAGCCTAAAGGAAGGAAAATCAAATAGTATGGACAACATCTGTAAGTCTGTCACTGCTCAGCTGAGACTTTTTAGAAAGGTATGCTTAGCATCAAACATTGGCCTTAAAATGACTTTTTCTGCTGAAATGTGTGATGTATGTGTACTTATCCCCTCTCCATCTCAATTTCGCAGGATCACAGATTCTCCAAATGGGGAGGAGCCCCAAAGTTCATCTATCCAAACCCAAATTTGATCAGGAATTTATTCGATAATGTCCTGGGTGAGTGGTCATCCAGCTTTGCTTGAAGCCCATTAGTGAGGGGAAACCTTCCCTCTCCAGGCAGCCTATCAGTTAGCTGTAATTAGGAGGAAGTCCTGTCTTATATTAAACTTAAACCTCTCTAACATCTGCTGATTACTTCTGACCCTGACCTCTGAGGCCAAGCAGAGCAAGGTTAATAACTCTTCTAAATGAGAGCCCTTCAGATACTTGAAGACAGCCACCGTGGCCCCTCAAGTCTTCTTTGTTCTAGGCTGAATATTCCCACTTCCTTCTTCTGACCTTTATATGATTTGAACCTATGGATGTCCTCCAGTTTTGTCAACATCCAACCTAATGCTTCAGATCCTAGAGGAATAACTAGAAAATAACCAGTACAACAGAACTAATAGCTCATTTGTCCTGAACACTATGTCTTTCTAATGTAGTCTGAAATCCCACTCACTTTCTTGAGCTGTACTTAATACTTTGGATACATATGGAATTTGCAACCCACTAAAACCCCCACGTCTTTTCAGATAAACTACTATCTAGCCATGCCTCCCCATTGTATACTTTTGAAATTCAGTTTTTGCTTGTTAATTTGTAAGAATTTACATTTATTTCTATGAAATTTCCTATTATCAGATTCAGTCAACACTCTGGTGTGTTGAGATTTTTTAAAGACTTGACTGCATCTTATCTGTCACTAGCAGCTTTTCTCATTTGTAAATCTGATGAGCATGCCATTTCTCCCTTTGTCTGAGTCACTGAAACTATTTTAAATAGCACAGGGTCAAACACTGACCCTTGGGCCACACAACTAAAGATGACTTTCCAAGATGACCCCCAAGGCATTGATAATTATTCTTTGGACTAGATCATCCAAGCAATTCCAAATCCACTTGTCTGTATATATTAATCATTTAAGCCCACATTCCAAGAATCATTTTCAACTGTAGTTTTCAACTAAAATGTAGGTGAACTATAACCATAACATTGCTCTGATCTATAAAGAAATAGAATTTCTTACGGAAGGAAATGAAATTAGTCTCATAAACGCCATTCTCAATGAAGCCAGGCTGGTTTTTTTTAATCACTGTTTCCTATTCTAAACATCCATTAACCATCCCTTTAATAACACATTCATGAATTTTGCCAGGAGTTGAAGTCAAGTTCACTGGGCTTCTACTGTATTCCCTTTTTTGAACATGTAGACAATATTATCATTCTCTCTTAACTGTCCTTCCTTTGGACCCTTTGAAATTTGTTCTCCTAAGATCCCCATTAATAATGTCCTAAAATGTGCGAAGAATAAAACACAGTATTCCAAATGTGTTTTCCCACCCATTCATCACGATCATTCAGCTTATTATTGGTGATGTAACTTAATAATAACATTTGTTTCTTTTTTCGTTATCCAGGTCATTGGAACCTGGTAATAAATTCAGCAAAATCAATTAAGTGTTTTCATATTAACTCCTTACTTATCTGTGGTTTCAAATTCCCATTAGATTTTTTTTCTCTCTCTCTTCTTTCCAGCCTGAAGACTTTTCCCTTTGACAGGGAAAGCTGAAACAAAATAAGAGTTGAGCAACTCTGGGTCCTCTTCATCATTAGCTGTCATTGCCCCCATCAAACTACCCTTTCTTTCTTCCCTTCCCCAATATAACTAAGCCATTTCTTTTTTTTGGGGCATTCTTGGCATTCCTAGCAAGTGCCAGCTCATTCTGAGCTTTAGCACTCATAATGCTTTTCCTATAGAACCACACCATGCTTTTCTACTGATCTTCCATTATCTACTCTTACCGTATTCTTTACATGGTTCAGTGCATACAGTGTGGGATTTTGAGTCTAAATTCACATTCTGTCTCAGATTCTTACTAACTGTGTGATGTCCTCCAGCTTTGGGCAAATCACTTAACCTCTGTCAGTCTCAGTTTCTTCAGTAAAGTAAAATGAGTGTAATAATAGCACTTAACTCCCATTTTCATCTTTTAAGAAACTAAGCTGGTCAATTACTTCTCTATGTAACTGTATTAGTCTACAAAACAACAATGCACAAACTTTTCCCTTCTTGTTAGAATTGTTTCTCTGTATCTTCAGAATTTCATTCTTAAGAATTTCCATATCATTGTTAGACTAAATTCCCCTATAAAATTGCAATACATGGGATCCTACCTACCATTTGAAAATCTGTTCCTTCCTATCAGACTCTTTCCAGCGGTCCTTTCTTTTCTATAATAATTCTAAGATAGAACTGTCATTTTAAGTGAGTGTTTCTATTATTTCTACTTCAGCAATCAGTTCCTCCTTTCTTGGGAGGATTAGTTCAGCGGACCAGATCCTTTTGATCTGCTTTGATTCTTCTAGCTTTTGAAGACAATTACTAGGTGCTCAGCTTTTTGGTAAGGAAGACTTCCAGCAGATTAATAACTGAGGTCTCCCATAATTCCAGACTTATGATTTTTTTCCTGAATTCATTTGATTCTTCCTTCTGTCCAGACAGTCTAGAGTATACACCAATAACAATATACCTTCTTTCTATCCTTTATTGATCTTCACCCAAATGCTCTCCTCTGCTCCTCTAGTTCCTAGATTTCCTAACATAAATATACCTTCTTATATATCCCCCTTGTATCTATTCTCTTTTTTTTTTCTTATAGATTTGCCCTTCCACAATCATTTTTCCACATATAGGTTCCATCCTAAGAAATCTCAGTGATAACTGGAAGTTGTATTCTTGGATTTGTTCATATTTTTTCCCTTACATTGTAGCTTCTTAATAGTGTCCAGCTTAGTGGGTAATTTTCCTCTCCCCCCTCCTTTCAGCTTAAAATACTTATTGTTAGAGTTAAAAGCCTTCAGAGTTCTCATGTATAAGAAAAGAGGGTTAGATTGGATAATGTCTAAGGTCCCTCCTGATTTGTGATCCTATAATCCTATGAATCATAGGTTAAGTCAGAGACATTGCCCCCTGCCACCACTAGGAAGCCATGGTTTTCAGGAAGGATACCATTTGCAGGGTTAAAAACATCTCAGTACTTGACCCCAGTTTCACAAATTCATCCCTAAGGAGTGAAGAACCAGTCTCATCTCTGCCTTCCACTGCCACAAAAATGTAATCCATAAAAGCTAAATTGATCTTTCACTCCTATTGGAAAATCCCACTTGGTTTGACTCTTTCTCAGTCCTTTCTCTGGCTTTACCCTCTGCTCTAAAGCTCTTTCTCCTCACTGCAGGTATGAGGGTATTCTCAGTAGCCTCTACCTGAAGCCTTCCTAAATCTCACAAAGGCATTCTGCACTATCACCACCACCAGCACCATGACCTTGAAAATAAGACAAGTTTCATCCCTACTTCCTCAGTGATTCTTACGATGCACAATGCATTAAAAATCCATTAGGTTCTAGGGAGATAAGCTTTGGAAACTATTTCAAACTGTGTGACCCTAGATAAATCATTTAACCTCTATGTATCTCAAGTAACTCCTTATGAATGGACTACTATGTCAAGCCAGATGGATGGGGAGTCTATCTGGAATACCCTGCATTGCTGAAATCACAAAGCTTTTTGTGTACCTCTGCTATAGTGAAAAAACACTAGTTTGGAGAACTTGGGTTTGAGCTCTAGCTACTTGCAACCTGTATGATCTTGGATGATCTTTTGATGATCTTTTTGATGATCTTTTATGATCTTCTTTTTTTTTACCTCAATTCCTTTATTGTGAAATGAAGGTTTTGAGTGACATCATACCTAAGATCCCTTCCACTTCTAAATTTTTTGATCTGGGTTATGTCTCTCTCTGAACGTTGCTATATTTTTACTAGAGTACTGTTGTACTCTATGGACAAATGTCTAAAGGACATCTATGCTGTCCTTTAAAAAAATTTCAGTGCCAATTCACATGAGAGTCCCTGCTCCCCCCAAGACAATGAAAAGAAAACATCTCTACAATTTTGAAAATCAGACGCAGAAGTTTGGTGAGCTATGTGTTTATAAGTAGCTGGTCTTGGTTGCTCCACCCCTGGCAATGAGCTAGGTGCTTTCAAAATCCTGGGAGATAACAAGCTTTCCATAATGTTCTCTGATCTGAAAATCAGACCAAAAAAGAACATTTCCAATAGTGTACAAATTAACACCATCCCCTGGTTCTTCTTTCTTTCCTACAATATTTCAGGCAGTGAGAGAAAGGCCCTTGCCTGATCAGACAAGATGACTTACAACAGCGGCCATAGAAAGTACAAGAGTTTGTTTGCCTGCTTTCCCTCCTCAAATCACCAACAATCTCCCTTATATTTGCTGACATTTCCTTTGGCAATGTCCATTCCAGTCATAAAATCATTCATTATTTCTACGAAATATAAAACTAGGTAAATGACTTTAGGACATGGGTTCTTAATCTGGGGTCCATGAGCTTTAAGAAATAATTATGTAATTATAACTCAATATAATTGGTTTCTTTTGTAATCCTATGTATTTTATTCTATGTATAATTTTTTTTTTAAAAAATTAACTGCCAAAGGGATCCATGACACCCAAAAAGGTTAAGAGCTGGGTCTCAGAAGAATAATATCACAAGTGTATAATGTTAATTAGAGTTAAAAAGCTTCCCTGCCCATTAATAGGCCTCACCTGGAGCTCATTAAGCGGAGATTGATTAGGGGAAGCTTGTTCTGTAGGCACACCTACACATTTTGCTAATTAATGAGGCACTGGGTCATGAAGGTCATGCGCTCCGGCTCTGAAAAGTTTATATATACTGTGAGGTGAGCTTTTGCTTTGGGGGCTTGGAAGCAGGTTCCTGTGCCAGGTGAGACTCTGGGTAGCAGTGACCCCCTGCCTTTGAAAACCCAGATGTTGGTGCTTCTCTCTCTGGTAATGGTCAGACAGTTGGATCTATCTATTGATCTATGATGTATGTAATGCTTATGGTCAGACAGTTAGAAGCCCCGTCTGTTGGTCTTTATTTCTCTGCTTACATTTTCTCTATTGGCATATGTGATTAAAGCAGATTGTTGATTCCTCAAAAGTTGCTTTCCTTTTAGAAAAGCAGATCTAAGAACCTGTACAGCTGACCCTCCTGTGTATACTGGGTACTTACTGTTACAAAGTGGTGGTCCTTCAGCTCAATGATGTTCAACTTCATATTAAATTGTAAAGGTAAAACAATTTGGAATTGTGCAAAGTAAATTAAATGATCAAATCCTTTGACCTACACTAACTTCCACTATTAGGAATATATCCCAAGGAGGTCAATGACAAAAACAAAGGTTCCGTATATACTATGTATTTATAGCAGTGCTTTTCTCTGGTAGCAAAGAAATGGAAACAAATCAGATGCCTATCAATGGATAAAAAAAAGTTATGATACATTAATATAATGAAATGTTATTTTGTAGGGGGCTAGGTGGTACAGTGGATAGAGTACCACATCTTGAGTGAGGAAGATTCATCTTCCTGAGTTCAAATCCAGCTTTGGATACTTCCTAGCTGTGTGATCCTGGGCAAGTCACTTAACTCAGTTTGCCTCAATTTCGTCATCTGTAAAATGAGCTAGAGCAGGAAACGGCAAACCACTCCAGTATCTCTGCCAAAAAAACCCCAAATGGGGTCACAAAGAGGCAAAAACAAATTTATTATGTATAATGAATAATAAATATGATAAACACAGAGCAGCATTGGAAGACTTATATGACCCGATACAAAATGAAGTAACTCGAAACAAGAAAATGATAGACATGATAATGATAACATAAATGAAAAGAAAAATACAAAATAATCAAAGCCAATGCCATGAAATTATGATAACCAAGCCTGACTCTGAAGAAGAGATGTGAGAAGATACCTCAGCCTCCTTCTTTGCAGAAGTGGAAGAGGACCCCAATTGATAAATGGTCAAAAGAAATGTATGAATAGGCAGTTTTCAGAGGAAGAAATAAAAGCTATCTATAGTCATATGAAAATATGCTCTAAATTACAATTAGAGAGATACAAATCAAAATAACTTTGAGGTACCAAGTCACACATCAGATTGGCTAACATGACAAAAAAGGAAAATGATAAATGTTGGAGAAGATGTGGGAAAGTTGGAACACTAATTCATTGCTGGTGGAGTTGTAAGCTGATCCAACCATTCTGGAGAGCAATTTGGAATGCCCAAAGGGCTACAAAAATGTTCACAGCCTTTGAGACCCAGCAATACCACTCCTAGGACTGTATCCCAAAGAGATCAGAAAGAATGGAAAAGGACCCACTTGTACAAAAATATTTGCAGCAGCTCTTTCTGTGGTGGCCAAGAACTGGAAATTGAGGGGAGATCCATCAATTAAGGAATAGCTGAACAAGTTGTGGTATATGAATGTAATGGAACACTATTGTGCTGTAAGAAATGATGAGCAGGCAAACTTCAGAAAAACCTGGAAAGATGTATATGAACTGATTCTGAGTGAAGTGAGCAGAACCAGGAGAACATTGTACACAGTAACAGCCTTAGTATGGGATAACTGACTTTGATAGACTTAGCCCTTCTAAGCAATGTAAAGACCTAAAACAATTCCAAAGGACTCATGATGAAAAATGTCATCCACATCTAGAGAAAGAACTATGAAGTCTGAATGGAGAGCAAAGCGGATTATTTTCCTTTTTGTTTAGTTTTTTTTTTCTCATGGTTCCTCCCATTTGTTCTAATTCTCCTATGCAACATAACTAATGTGAAAACATATTTAATAGAAATGTATATGTAGAGCTTACATCAAATTGCACACTGTCTTGGGGTGGGAGGGATGTAGGGGCAGAAAATTTAAAATTTATGGAAATGAATGTTGAAAACTAAAAATAAATTAATTAGTTTTTTTAAAAAAGAGAAGTGGAAGAGGAGCCTAAGGATGTGGAATACTGCATGTGCCAGACTGTTTCAATTTCTTGGGTAGTTTTCCTGAAATTACTTTCCCCTCTCATTATTCTTATTATATGGAATGGGTCTCTGAGAAGGAGAGGAGGAGGGAGCAGAGATACATTGGTGATATATGAAAAAAAGATATCAATAAATACTTATTTACCAAAAAATATGCCTTTATCTTAGCGAGTAGAACTGGTCATTACAATAACTTTGCAATTTCCAGAAGGTCATATCAGCTACTCTCCTCTTGTTCTATTGTGGACCCAGTTTGTATTTTCAACAACCATTTGAAACACAGAGCAAGTAGGATCGTAAATTTAGAGACAGGAAGGACTTCAGAGGCCAACTGGACCAGTCTCCTCACTTTACATATGAAGAATTTGAGGCGTTGAGAAGTCATGTGACTTTCTTAGGGTTACATAGATTACTAGCATCAGGGGCATAATTTTAAGCCAGGTTCTCTGATTCCAGACACAGTGATTATTCCACAGTATCAAAATGCTTCCTTAAATATACTGGTGGATAAAGTCTCCAGGTTGACCACATAACTACACATATGATAGTCTGAACAATAAGTCTTCCTTATCCATTTAGTTATTCCTGGGTGGTTAGTTAGGACAAGCACTTATGGCTGATTGTGGACCATACCTCACCAACACATGATTCACTGAGTGATATGGAGCAGAGGTAACAAACACACAGCCTGCAAATCTCCCAAGTATGGCTTGAATCAGATTATAATGTTTTGGGAATTAACAAAATAAATAAAAATACAATACGACATAGACAATATACGTTTGCAATTTCTAAGTAAATCTATACCACAAAGGGATCCATTTCCATTTGAGTTTAACATCATTTGAATTTAATTTAGAGAACACCAGAGTCCGCTGCTGTTTGTTAACTCTTAAAGAACATTCGATTTGGTCAAGAAATATTATCTTCCAAGGAAGTTTTTCATCATAAGGGGCAGCGAGGTGGTGCAGTGGTTAAAGCACCAGTGCAGGAGTCAGGAGGACCTGAGTTCAAATCTCACCTCAGACACTTGACACTCACTAGCTGTGTGACTTTGGGCAAGTCACTTAACCCCAATTGCCTCATCCTGGGTCATCTCCAGTCATCCTGATGAATACCTGGTCACTGGATTCAGATGGCTCTGGAAGAGAAGTGAGGCTGGTGACCTGCACAGCCCTCCCTCACTTAGAACAAAGTCAAGTGCAAGTCATGTCGTTATTTCTCTGGGACGAACACACACACACATACATCATCATAAGGGTTGTTCTCCAATAAAGTGTTTCCCAAGTATATCTCAAAATTACATGAAATTCCTTGAAAAATATAATGCCAGAGCTAGCTTTGTTCAGCAACCTTCTAATGATTAATAGCCAGTAAGGCATAATTATAAGGACAATAGCAATCAGTAATTATATATCACTTTAAGGTTTGCAGATACTGTACATAGGGTACCTCATTTGGGAAACATACTTACCAAAGAATACAAAGTTTAAATCAGAAAGGAATGAGGTCTTTTTAAAAATTGTATATTTTATTCTAAACTTAAGAAATAAAATAAGCATTTCCATAACATAGTAGATTGGGTAGGGGTGGGAGAGTAGGTAGGAAAGGATGATTGCACATGAAACTACAACTATATTGGTACAACTTCCCATTCCTTTTAAACATGTATTAAAGTTATCATGTAACTTTCTTTTTTCCCTTTTTTTCTTCCCTCTCCCCCCCCACCCCACCCTAAAGATGGCTACCAATAGACACATATATGTTAAATCATCATGTACAAATTTCTGTTTATCAGTTCTTTCTCTGGATGCAGATGTTGTCTTCATAGGTTCTTTGTAGTCGATTTAGGTATTTATAATAGTCAAAATAGCTTAGTCGCTCAAAGACATTCTTAAAACAATATTGCTGTTATGGTATACCACCTTCTCCTCATTTCGCTCTTCGTTATTTCATGCACATCTAGCCATGTTTTTCTAAGATCGTTGAGCTCATCACTTCTTATAGCGCAGTAGTGTTCCATCATGATCATATACCACAGCTTGTTCAGCCTTTCCCCAGTTGATAGGCATCGCCACAATTTTTGGTTCTTTACCATCACAAAGAGAACTGCTATAAATAGTTTAGAACATAATAGGTTCTTTTAAAAGAGGGTGAGGCCCTCCAAGGGCTTCTGTCTGTGGATGATGTTGTGCTCACTAAAATGAGCCTCCTAAAGAGGTGAAAATCAAATTACCCAAATCAAAAATTGGAAGAAAGATTTCGCAAAAATAGGAGGAGAAAGGAAAATGAAGAAAAACATCAGAAACTCCAGCTAGGTAGGCACTAGGTGGTGCAGTGGATAGAGTCCTGGGCTTGGAATCAGGAAGACTCCTCTTCCTGATTCCAAATCTGGCCTCAAACACTTTCTAGCTGTGTGACCTCGGGCAAGTCACTTCACCCTGTTTGCCTCAGCTTCCTTATATGTCAATTGAGCTGGAGAAGGCAATGGCACACCACTTCTCTCTGCTAAAAAGACCCTAAATTCAGACACAACTGAAATATAACTAAACCACAATCAGAGGCTACTATTGCAATTACATACCAGTTCAGTTCAACAACTATTGATTAGCACTGTGATGAATAAAGAAGGTTAAGATGAGAAAAGAAATATGAGGGAGTGACAGTGTCACTGATCTGGCAGTCAGAAGACTTGAGTTCTAGGTCTGACTCTGGAACTAGCTGTGTGATATTGGGCCAATCACAGTCTCCTGCAGCAGGATCCTGGTGGGTGTTCTTACACATATATGGCTCTAACTACTTAGAGTTACAGGAGAGAGAACAATGACCTGAATTTGAGTGTCAGTCCTGCCTCTTAGTGGATGATAAACAAGACCTTAGTTTCTTCATCCTAAAAATTATGGGATTAGACAAACTGACCTTTAAATTCCCTTCAAATGCTATGATCTTAAGCTACAATGGAAATCCTAGTAGGACCTTAAAGTCTAGTTGAAGATAGGAATCACATACATTAAACAGATCAAGACAAGGCAGTTAGAATATTACCAAGGGCCAAACTGTATGTAATTAAGTGACCAGCTGCGTGGTCTTAGAAATGAGCATTATGGACCTTTGGAAACGGAGAGATTAATGTTAGCTGGAGTTAGCAGGGAAGACTTCCTGGAGGTAGAAAAATATTGATAGGTCTTAAAGGATTTAAAAGATAATGGCTTCAGGGTTTTAGATAATTCCCTGAAAGAACTTCTTAATCTCTCAGACCAAGCCCTACTTCAGATGGATGATACCTGGGGTACCCACTGGCTCAAGATGATGACATGAGCCTTATCCCTAGATCAACCAGCTTCAGAAATAACAGCAGGGCTCAAATTTAATATATATTTTTAATATTCTGCACACATACCAAAAAGCATAGCTATTTACTGCCTAAATATAGCACTGATTGCTGGGTTCAGTGTTTATTCTAATTCGTGCAGGTTCATAAAGTCCACTTTAGACGAAAATGAGGCTGACTCACATATGTAAAAGAAAATCAGTTCATATTTACAGGCCCCATAAAACCTACTGCATAGATTTAGGTAGAAAGATACATCAAATGCATATACAACTTAACCCAGCTGCCTGATAAGCTCTCTCTCTCTCTCACTCTCTCTCTCTCTCTCTCTCTCTCTCTCTCTCTCTCTCTCTCTTCACCCCCCCCCCCCCCCCCCCGCCACGTGCACGCACACACAGGGCAAAGGAGTATACAATGCACTTTAGAAAAAGGTCTACCAAAAGAATTATGTTAACGGTTTGGGTGCTTATGGGCATGAATTTAAATATTTGGAAAATTCACAATGTAGAATAGCTCTGCTGCTCTAACAATGCCAGATAATTTTGCATGTATACGCACATACATGCATGTGAACACACATGTACACAAGCTAACTAAAACTCAGTTGCTGGGAAGGAGCAAGTAGCATCAGATTTGAATACAACCATTTCTCTCAAGGAAAGTCACCACTTTTCTTTCATACTGTGGATCTGGAGTTTGGGGTGAATTTGTTATCAGCCACCATGTTGCATTCTGAGTGGAGCATACTGTCAATGAAACATTGGCTTTTCTCTGAAATCTAGTTCTGTACCACTCTAATATCTCATCATGGACTGGCAGCAATTCTGTTTCTGAAGACTCTAGTAGGAGAGCAGAAGTTCTAACAGGTTATACCAAGCTACAAAGACGTCAGATATCCTACAAACCAAGTGGCACTGCTGCTCATGGACCAACACCAGGAGGAAGTACTGAGAGGTCGATTCCCAGGAGGTTGTATGGCCATTATGTGGAAACCAATGGCCATGGCTACCATCTAGTAGAAACTTACATCTTCAGGGTAATGGGGTTGGGGAAGAGAAGACCAGGAGACAAGCAAAGAGTCTGAATTGTATAAAGCATGTAAAAAAACTAAGCTAGAATAAACTCAAAGTCAAACTTTCCAGGTCATGGCTTAATGTATCATGAACTAAGAGATATGTGCTATAAAGAAGCACTCACTGCATAAGGAAAGCAAGACTGGCATAGTATAAAGAATAGGACTAGGAATCAGGACATACAGGGTCAAAGATTTAGAGCTAGGAGGGGCCTTGAAGATCATCTAATTCAGGGTTTCTTTACTTATGGTCTATGGATAAATTTCAGGGAATCTATTAAACCTGGATGGGAGAAAATTACATCTTTTTGTTCACTAAACGCTAACTACCATTTAACATTTCCTTCAATTATTCATTTTTAAAATAAAAATATAATTTATGTAGGACTTTAAGTTTTGCAAAGCACTCTTCATATGTTATCTCATATATTATCATCCTCTTTTTGCAGCTAAAGAAAATTTAGTTGAGAGGATGAGTGACCTGTCCAGGGTCACAAAACTTAAAAGTGTCTGAGGTAAAATTGAAACACAGATCTTACCAACTTTAGGTCCAACACTCTGTCCACCGCACCATCTCAAGATATTTAGTTTTTACCAGTCTGCCAAAGGGGTCTTTGACACACACACACACACACACACACACACACACACACACACACACACACACACACACACACACACACACACACACAAGAACTTCTGATCTAAAACTGTGAAAGACTTCGCAACTCTGATCCAAGACAATTCCAAAGAACTCATGATGAAAAATGCTATCCGTCTCCAGAAAGAGCATGGAGATTGTTGTGCAGATTGAAGTGTACTTTTTTCACTTTATTTTTCTTGGTTGTTGTTTGTTTGTTTTTTCTGTGTTATCTTTTGTAATATGCCTAATGTGGACATATGTTTTACATGACTTAATGTATATAATCTATATCATGTTGCTTTCCTTCTCCAGGAGTGGGAAACAAAAGGGAGGGGGAGAATTTGGACATTAATTGTTTTAAAAAAAATTAATGTTAAAAATGTCAATGTAGTTGGGAAATATGTTTAAGTATATGTTTTTTTAAAAAGAAAAACCTCTGATCTAATTTAACTTCTCATCTTGAAAAAAAAAAGATATAATGAAGGTAAATGATTTGCCTAAGCTCTTAGGATGCACTTGAAGTAAAAAACATAGAACCTCTGACTCCAAATTCAATGGCCCTCCACTCTAGACCCTTCCTGAATTCTTATCCTAGGTCTCTCATGAAGTCATCAAAATGTCAACAATTTACTGTGTGACCTTGGGCAAGTGGCTTCCCTTTTCTGAGTTATAGTGACCTCATCTATTGAATGGGGAACATTCTGTTCTAAAATTGCCTGATTTGGGGAAAGCCAATGCTGGAGAGAGAGAATCAATGCTCTCCCCTTACAAATGCTCTGATCATCTTCATACGTGGCATTTCTGTTCCAAAGACTATTTCTCATATCTGCCAGTCTTCTCTCTGATTTCCCTAAAAGCCCTTCATCTCCACAGTTGTCTCCTTTTTAGTACTGCCTGTCACCACCAAGCCTGTCACTGTTCCATTTTAAATCACCAGATACTTTGCTGCTTACTAAAAGAGAGGAGGAAAAATGCAGCAAAATCCTCTTTCGTTGTTATTTTTATGGACATGGGTAATGCTGTTTGGGCCATTAAGCTACTTTTGTAATCTGTATGCAGCAAGAATTCCTTGATTTCTGCAAAAATTAAAATGTGCCGCTGAGAAGCAATATCCCCCAGTTTTTGCATAAGCAGGGACTGGAGCGCATGGGAAAACAAGTATCAGTTAACACAGTTCTTTTTGCTGCAAACCTGAATGCTTTTCTCCAGCAGGAGAGCCTGGGGGGTAGAATGAACAACATACCTCCTCCTTTCCCCTCCTTCCAAAAAAACTCATTCCTATCAGAAGTCACATGTATACTGCCTGGAATCCCACTTTTAGGGATTCATTCCTTTGGGTCTATAGGCTCTTGGGAAAAAGAGAATTTCTTCCCCTCTTATCAGCTAACAAATAAGAGGGAGATTAGTTTGAGGAGTTATTAGATTTTTCCAAACTTGACATCTAGGCCCCATATGAATAGAAAACAAGAGAAATACTTGGGAGTTTAAA
Organism: Notamacropus eugenii; assembly: GCF_028372415.1. NCBI lineage: Eukaryota > Metazoa > Chordata > Mammalia > Diprotodontia > Macropodidae > Notamacropus > Notamacropus eugenii. The sequence goes on along the minus strand of NC_092872.1, from coordinate 183,250,695 downwards.
GGAAACAGTCAGATGGGCAAGAGGTTTACCAAGAGGCATCAAAGACAAACTTTGTCTATTTCATGCCTTTGATCTTTCAGTAGAGACATGGGTAGAGTTATCTGTGGTCATTTCATCTGAAACAAATACCTACTATTTTCTCATTAAAAGAAAGTGTCTATGAATGGATTGAGAAGAAATCTGCAACCTCTGCAGTTGTTCAAGTCACTTACTCTATCTCTCTGGGTCTCAGTTTCTTCATCTGAAAAAAACAAGGAGGGTGAACTTACTTTACTAGCTGTGTGAACAAGTCTTAACCATTGGCTGCCTCGGTTTTCTCATCTGAAAAATTGGGATAACATTAGCACCTATCTCTCATGGTTGTGGTGAGGATAAAATGAAATAATGCTTTGTTAAGCACTTTGTAAACCAAACACCTATATATGAATACCATCTAGTACTAAGATGATCATTTTTAAACCTATAGCTTTGGCCTTCCTGGTGTTAATATTTAGTAGAATTCCAACAGTTACTAATTTATAAATTCTATTGAAATATCACTAGACACTCAGTCCACCGTATCCATAAACATTTGGGACAAGTACTACAGATCAATAATGAATTGTGACCAGGGCTGAATTAGAGAAAGAATGAACTATATTGTATTGTAAATTATGCCATACTTTTAACTGTTTCAAGCTACTCCTCTACACAAAAACCTATCTTTTAAAGGCAGTTATTTTGCCAGTACTGAATAGTAATAAATATGGGAACACCACATTTGAGGAATCGGTGTTACCAGTGACCCAAAGGGAAATGGAAGCATTCATGATAAGGGGGAAAAACAGACTACAACATACTTTGAATGATGACAACCCTTAAGAAGTAGTTAAACTTATACAAATGAGGAAATGTGTGATGGAAAATGGAGATAGACAGATTATGTGCTGTTGGTGAAGGATAACCAGTAAACAGCTGAAGTCTCATACTTTACTGGATCTCATAAGATGTAAAAAGAGCTAAAATAAATGTTTGGTGGATTTTCTCTGGAGGATGTATAGAAAAATATGGACAAGAATAGCAATTCAATTCAATAAACGTTTACTAAATACCTACTGTATACTGGGAAGATAGGAGGTACAGTGGATAGAGTGCCAGGCCTGGAGTCAGGAAAACTCATCTTTCTGAGTTCAAATCTAGCCTCAGATGCTTACCAGCTGTGTGACCCTGGGCAAGTCACTTAGCCCTGTTTGCCTTGGTTTTCTCATCTATAAAATGAACCAGAGAAGGAAATGGCAAACTGTCCCAATATCTTTGCCAAGAAAACTCCAAATTGGGTCACGAAGAGTCAGACCTAACTAGACAACAACAAAAAATTCCAGACATTACGCTAGATGCTGTGCACACGAAAAACAGAAACAGGGCAGTATAATTAGGCCAAGTATAATGAACCTCAGATTAGGAAGTACAAAAAGCACATAAAAATGGGTATTAGGAAAATAAAAGTCAAGAGAAGTGAACACATATAAAGAGAGCAAGAGCAGGTCTAAACAATGACAAAACAAAGAAGATAAAATGAAAGTCATTAATGTCAGAGGTGGAACAAGAATCCCCCTCTTCCTGACCCACAGGCCAGTTCTTTATCATTAGTTTATGCTGTAACCTTAGACTGCATTTGCAGAATGAGATAGGAGATAATCCCATTGTTCTCTGCTCTGGTCAGACCACATTTGGAGTATTGTGTTCAGTTCTATCACCTTTCTAGAAGGATATTGACCAACGGAAGCAAGGTTGGGGGAAATGACCAGGTTGGTAAGCAAACTGGAAGCTCTGTCATATAAGGAAGAGTTGGAGGAACTAGGTGTGTTCCACTTGAAAATAGAATACTTGAGAGGGAATAACTGCCCTCACTTATTTGAAGGATTGTTATGTGGTAGAAAAATTAAGACTCATTTTGTCTCACCTCAGAGACCAGGCCTAGAAGCAATGAAGTTGAATTTCAGAGACAGATTTCAGTTCCATGTAAAGGAAAGATTTGTAAAAATTAAAATTGTCTCAAAGTGAAATGGACTCTCCCACAAGAATCCCCATCACCAGAGAGCTTCAAGAGAAGACTACATGTCTACTTGTTAGGCGATTTGTGCTTCAGATTTAGATTTAACTGGATTACTTGAAAGATTCTTTCCAATTCCATGCATCTATGATTGTTTTCAGGGCATGATTCTGTTCATCTTTACCCTCCCATTTCTTGGGCTACTCCATTCCAGGAGTTCCCCAGCTCTCATAGGATTTTTTAAAATTTATTTATTTACTTTAAGTTTTCAACATTCATTTCCACAAAATTCTGAGTCCAAATTTTCTCCCCATCTCTCCTCTCCCCCCAAAAATGCAGTGCATTCTGACTGACCCTTCTAACAACGAGCCCTCCCTTCTAACACCCCTCCCTTTCCTTATCCCCATCTTCTCTCTTGTCCTGTAAAGCAAGATAATTTCTACACCCCATTACCTGTGTTTCTTATTTCCCAGTTGTATGCAAAAACAATTCTGAACATTTGTTCCTAAAACTTTGAGTTCCAACTTCTCTTCCTTCCCCCTCCCCGCCCATCCCCACTGAGAGGCAAACAATTCAATATAGGCTATATATGTGTAGTTTTGCAAATGACTTCCATAAATCATGTTGTATAAGACTCACTATATTTCCCTCCATCCAATCCTGCCCCCCCACTTCTGCTATTCTCTCCTTTGACCTTGTCCTTCCCCAAGAGTGTTTACTTCTAATTGCTCCCTCTTCCCATTTGCCTTCCCTTCCATCATCCCCCCGACCCTGCTATACCCCTTCTCCCCTACTTTCCTGTAGTTTAAGATAGATTTTCATACCAAATTGAATGTTCATGTTATTCCTTCCTTGAGCCAAATGTGATGAGAGTAAGCTTCACTTTTTACCTCTCACCTCCCCCCTTTTCCCCTCCATAGGAAAAGCTTTTTCTTGCATCTTCTATGAGAGATAATTTGCCCCATTCCATTTCTCCCTTTCTCCTCCCAGTATATTCCTCTCTTACCCCTTAATTTTATTTTTTTAGATATCATCCCTTCCTACTCAACTCACCCTGTGCTCTGTGTGTGTGTGTGTAAATATGGGAACACCACATTTGAGGAATCAGTGTTACCAGTGACCCAAAGGGGAATGGAAGCATTCGTGATAAAGGGGATAAACAGACTACAACATACTTTGAATGATGACAACCTTTAAGAAGTAGTAAAACTTATAAGTAGTAAAACTTATACAAATGAGGAAATGTGTGATTGAAGTTCACAGATACTGAGAAAAGTTTCGGGAGTTACAAATATTGTCTTTCTATGTAGGAATATAAACAGTTCAACTTTAGTAAGTCCCTTGTGATTTCTCTTTCCTGTTTACCTTTTCATTCTTCTCTTGATTTTTGTATTTGAAAGTCAAATTTTCTTTTCAGCTCTGGTCTTTTCAAGAATGGTTGAAAATCCTCTATTTCACTGAATGACCATTTTTGCCCCTGAAGTATTATACTCAATTTTGCTGGGTAGGTGATTCTTGGTTTTAATCCTAGTTCTGGAATATCATATTCCAAGTCCTTCATTCTCTTAATGTAGAAGCTGCTAGATCTTGTGTTATCCTGATTGTATTTCCACAATACTCAAATTGTTTCCTTCTGACTGCTTGTAATATTTTCTCCTTGACTTGGGAACTCTGGAATTTGGCTACATTATTCCTAGGAGTTTCTCTTTTTGGATCTCTTTCAGGAGGTGATCAATGGATTCTTTCAATATTTATTTTGCACATTCTTACCATTAAAGATGGTATCTTTGAGGTCAAGTCCACAGTTGGGGACACCCACTTGGGTGGAGAGGACTTTGACAACCAAACGCTCAACCATTTCATTGCCAAATTCAAGCAAAAGCCCAAGAAGGACATCAGTGAGAACACAGGGCTGTTAGCCGTCTTCACCCTACTTGTGAACATGCAAAACTCACCCTCTCTTCCAGTACCCAGGCCAGTATTGAGATTGACTCCCTCCATGAAGGTATTGACTTCTATACATCAATCACTCAAGCCCGTTTCAAAGAGCTGAATGCTAATCTCTTCTGTGGCACACTGGACCCTGTGTAAAAGGCCTTAAGAGATGCCGAACTAGGTAAATCACAGATTCATGACATCATCCTGGTAGATGGTTCCACTCAAATTCCCAAAATCCAGAAGCTTCTGCAAGACTTCTTCAGTGGCAAGGAGCTCAAAAAGAGTATCAATCCTGATGAGGCTGTTGCTTATGGTGCAGCTGTCCAGGCTGCCATTTTGTCTGGAGATAAATCTGAGAATGTACAGGACTTGTTATTGTTGGATGTCACTCCTCTTTCCCTTGGAATTGAAACTGCTGGTGGAGTTATGACTGTCCTGATCAAACATAATACCACCATCCCCACCAAGCAGACACAAACATTTACCACCTATTTAGACAACCAGCTTGGTATGTTTACTCAGATTTATGAAGGTGAGAAGGCAATGACAAAGGATAACAACCTGCTTGGCAAATTTGAGCTCACAGGAATCCCCCCAGCACACAGAGGTGTTCCTCAGACTGAAGTAACATTTGACATTGATGCAAATAACATTCTAAGTGTTTCTGCTGTGGATAAGAGCACAGGCAAGGAGAACAAGAGCACCCTCACCAATGATAAAGGATGTCTGAGCAAGGAAGACATGGAGTGTATGGTCCAGGAGGCTGAGAAATACAAGGCTGAGGATGAGAAGCAGAGAGACAAGGTGTCTTCCAAGAATCCTCTTGAATCTTATGCTTTCAACATGAAGGCTACAGCGGAGGATGAAAAACTGCAAGGCAAAATTGGTGATGAAGACAAACAGAAAATCCTTGACAAATGTAATGAAATAATCAACTGGTTGGATAAGAACCAGACTGCTGAGAAGGAAGAATTTGAGCATCAGCAGAAAGAGTTAGAGAAGGTCTGCAACCCCATCATTACCAAGCTGTACCAGAGTGCAGGGAGCATGTCAGGAGGCATGCCTGGTGGATTCCCAGGGGGTGGAGCAGCCCCATCTGGAGGTGCTTCTTCTGGACCCACTATTGCAGAGGTAGACTAAACAACAGAAGAAAGCGCATTGCACACAGCTTTCCAAAAATTGAAGGACCCAAAATTTGTAGCCTAGCCAGTAGCAGTTCAAAAGTAACATTTAAGGTACTGTGTAAATCTGGGCATTCTGAATACTTGAATGTGTGCAAAGGGAGAAAAGTGAACAACATTGTACTTTATCAGTATTGTAAACAAGTGGAAATGCAATTCTTGTCCTAGGGAATAAAAACTATTTAAAATTGAAAAAAAAATATTTATTTTGCCCTCTGGTTCCAGAATATCAGGGCAGTTTTCCTTGATAATTTCCTGCAAGATGATATCTAGACTCCTTTTTTGATCATGACTTTCAGGTAATCCCATAATTTTTAAATTGTCTCTCCTGAATCTATTTTCCAGGTCAGTTGTTTTTCCAATGAGATATTTCACATTATCTTCCATTTTTTCATTTTTTTGGTTTTTGTTTGGTAATTTCTTGGTTTCTCATACAGTCATTAGCTTCCATTTGTTCCATTCTAATTTCTAAAGAATTATTTTCTTCAGTGAGCTTTTGAACTTCCTTTTCCATTCGGTTAATTCTGCTTTTTAAAGCATTCTTCTCCTCATTGGCTTTTTGGACCTCATTTGCCAATTGAGTTACCTTATTTTTAAAGGTGTTATTTTCTTCACCATTTTTGGGGGTCTCCTTTAGCAAGCTTTTGACTCACTTCTCATGATTTTCTTGCATTGTTCTCATTTCTTTTCCCAATTTTTCTTCCACCTCACTTATTTGATTTTCAAAATTCTTTTTGAGCTCTTCCATTGCCTGGGACCATTGAATATTTATTTTTGAGTTCTTGGATGCAGAAGCCTTGACTTTTATGTCTTCCCCTGATAGTAAACATTGTTCTTCCCCATCTGAAAGTATGGGAGAGAAAGTAACCTTTTATAGTCTTATTTTTTTACCTTTTTTGGGCATTGACTTTTGGGTCCCTTGTCAAGAGTCGGGTATACTCTGGGGACCTGTAAGATCTCAGTTCCTCCAAGGTGGCACAATGAAGGGAGAGGCGTGTACCCCCTGACCAGGCTAGAGGCTGAGATTCAGGTCAGCTGCTCAATTCCCCCAGGGGCTTTATCCAACAATGGATGCCGACTGCTGCCTGCTCAGCTGCTGCTGCCCCCACCACCACAGCCTGGGGCAGACCTAGGGGAGGATCCTGCTCCCTTGTCACAGAGGTGAAAAAGTCCTTTCACTGACCTTTGAAGGTGCCTTTGGCACCTGTTTGTTGAGGGATCTGTGAACCATAGCTGCTGCTGCCAGGGATTCCATCCCTGAAGCCTGCTCTGGTCCTCCTCCCAGCGCTGTGTGGCCAAGGCTGGGCTGGACTCCACTCTGTATCCTGTGCAACAGGCTTTTCCCATCAGCTTTCCAGGTCACACTGGGCTGGAAATCTCTTCCACTCCATTGTTCTATGGCTTCTGCTGCTCTAGAATTTGTTGAGAGTCTTTCTTTACAGGTATTTTATGGATTGTGATGGAAGAGCTAGAGTATATGCATCTTTCTACTCTACCATCTTGGCTCTGCCCCCCTCTTATAGGATTCTTTATTTAGTTCTACAAGGAACCTCAGACCCTAGAGTCCATACTCTTCATTTTATAGAATATACAGCATCAACAGGTGAAATTCATTGCCTACATTTACCTGGCTAAATATCTGAGGTGAGATTAGACTGAAATCCTCATGACCCTTAGTCCAACTCTCAGAGGTTCTTAATCCAGGATCCAGGAATTTGGTTTTATATTACATTTTTTATAATTATATTTCAATTTAACTGTCTTCTTTTGTAATCCTATTTACTTTATTTCATATACTTAAAACATCATTCTGAGGAGTCCACAGGTTTCACCAGACTGCCAAAGAGGTCCACGATTGGGTAGAGCAAGTGGAAAAGAAGTTTTGGGGATTCCTGTTTCAGTTGTATAAAAGAGTGGTTCAACCCTATATCAGAATGCTGTAGGACATTCTGGCAATAAGGCACTGTATAGCTATCACCCAGGACCTTATCACATAGGTATGATGGCGTTGCTTATTTAAAACTTCTCTACTCAGAAATCTTGAATCTCCACAGAATCTTCTGCCAAGATCCAAGAACAGACAGAAGGATGCCTGAGACATTTGTTAAATATTTAAAATCCAAAATGAGTACCCAGCCCTTTCCTCTCCTCCTACACTGCCCTGCTCTGCAGGTGATCTAAGCAAGCAGCAGTTGCTAACGAACTACTCCTTTTGCTTTATGGGAAGAATTCATCATCTGTTGAAGTTGCAGGAAGCAGCCCTGTTCTCTGAGCCATTACAGTTCCCAGGTCTGCCCAGAGACAGACGGTGCTTTCCTTTACACCCCTGATAATGACATCATTTAGTTTTCTTTTTTGTTGTTGTTTTATATCCTACAGGAGTTTCCAATTAGCCTCTCTCCCCCACCATCTGCTGATGTAAATGATTCAATTCATGACAGGTATTTAAAGAGGCTCCCTAAAGCCTCACCACTCTGGACTAAGAAAAGGAAGAGGAATTCCCTGGAGATGTCCAGTCTGTGCCTTCCCACCATTGCAAAGACAGATGAATCCCTTCTAGCAGGCCCCATGGTCAAGAATGGGAAAGTGGGTAATGCCAGGAGAGGGAGCATCTTCTCTAGAGCAGCTTCTGGGTCTATTCCCAATAGAGCCCAGACTTGTTCAACCCAAAGTGCTCGCATTTATTTGGTGAGAACTGAACTTCAATCAGTCAGCAAGCATTGCTTCAGTAAATAGTGTGTTCCAGGAACTGTATCAGATGCTGAGGATGCAAAAGCAAAATGAAACAACTGATGCCCTCAAAAAGTGTATATTCTATCAGGGGAAATAACAAGCATCCATTTAAGTAGATACAAAATCTATGGGTGGTGTGATCTTGGTGTTGCTAAGGAGTTTGGGACTTTGGAGTCACCTACTACTGGGGACTGAGGAAAGGAACGTCCCTTGGGACCAGTGTGGGCATTTATCTCCAGTGTCCTGATCTCCTTGGCAACACAAAACAGCTTTCAATATGTAAATACACAGGAACAGGCCATCCTTGCACAAAGGAAGAATATACAACACCTTCGCAAATATGAGGAACACTGAGAACGTCCTCTCACAGTTCAAGAATATTTCCCCTACTGATTTGCCCCATGGCCTATTTCACCATTAAAGCTTCACTCTTAAGTTTCAATTCAACAACCATCTGTTGATCACATTTTTCACCTGTTGTTTCCAATGCTCTGTGTTAAGCTTTATGGGTCATAAAGAGATGACCGTGTTAGAAAACGTCCTTGCTTTTAACGTACTTATTTCTGCTATCTATTAACTTCAGTCTCTCAACTTTCACAATGACTTTGCAACCCAGTTCAAGATCTTATCATCCTCAGGAGCACCAGCAACCAAAATGGCAACCTGAACCCAATTTCTTAATGACTATGACCTCCTTCTCCACACCCCATTTCAGTCACACAGACATAGTTGCTATTTTGAATTCACTATTGTTAAAATTGTACTAATTTCAGGGCAGAGAATTTTGAAACTCTACTCTTTAACTATAACTTCCTTTCCTTCCATCTTTCCCATTCTCTCACTCAAAAGAAACCACTACTTATCCCCAGGGAACTTTAGCTCCTTGACCCATCCCTATTCTCTCAATCCCCTTTCCCCACTCCAATTTCAATTGTCTCCATACTCAGCTGAAATCCAAGCATTGATAGTGAATTCATTTCAATACTTCATCAGCTACTGCCATAAACTGCCTTGTTTTCTCTAACCATCTGCTCTTACTGATCTGTGAATCCTTATCCTGGGCTGACCCCCACCAATTGATTTCTCTATTTCTGCTCCAGGGATGCTGAGGGAAAGACTGGGGAAAAGACACAAAATCCTACTGATTTCATTCATTACAAATTGATGATACATAACCTGAACTGAACCTCAGACAGTTCAATAATCTTTCTGCTCTACCCTTTTAGCTCCTTTTCCTTCTCTATTTCTCTTCCAAACCTTATCACCTCTTATCTATATACTCCCCATGCTCATAGCGTAGGATCTGACCTCCTACTTCATTTGATGAATAGAAGGCTTCTGAGAGGAACTTGCTTCTGAGAAGAACTTCCTTAGTTCTCTTCTTCTATTCCTTTTCATTATCCTCAGCCTCCCTCTCCTTTCTCTCTGCTCATAAAACACATCTATATCACTCCCTGCACCTCTACTTTTGATCTCTTTCCTTCCCCAGCCCTCTTTTCAGGACCTTATTCCAATAATCATCCCCTTATTCATCTTCAACCTCTTCTTTGAGACTGGCTCATTCCCATTTTTTCTATAAATTTGTTCACCTCACCAATCCTAATAGCGCCTTCCACTGATTTTACCCATTTCTCTCCTTTTTCCTTTTCTTCACTGCTAAATGTCTTGAAAAAAATTGTATATATTCAATGCCCTTCCTCACTACCCACTTTCTCCTGAACTCCTCAAAATCAGAATTCTGGCCCATAACTCCTCTGTAGCAGCTATCACAAAGTTTACCAGTGACCTAATACCCCAAGCAAATGGTTTTAGAGGGTTTTGTCTGTTTGTTTAGGGTTTTTTGGTGGGCTATTTTGTTTGTCTTGTCAACCTCCTTGATTCTTTTAGCTTCTGGCTCATTAACAGTGGTTACTTTCTGCTGCCTTTTTTCTGGAATTTAGTGCTCCTGATTGTCAACTCTAATTGCTCTTTCTGTGCCTCCTTTATTGTCTTTTCTTAATCCTTTAATGTGCGTATTCAACAAGGATCTGTTCTTGATTCTCCTCTCTCTATGCTCTTTCCCTTTTCCAGAAAGCTAAGCTTCAATAACCCCTTCCATGCATATGACTCACAAATTCATATCTTCAGTCCTGGGTACAGGGGAGATGTCTAATCTATTCTTGTTGACTGACTAGGCTTCTCTTCTGAACTCCAGATCCACATATCCAACTGCCTACAGGATATATCTACAAGGGCATACCCCCAGCACTTTAAACTCCATATGTCCAAAACTTAGCTCAATATCCTTCCCCATAAACCTGCTCCTCCCTCACTTTTTCAATCCCCCATGTTTGAAACCCGAAAGCTCTGGGCTGTGAATTCCACTCTCAGTGATTTCATCAGCTCCCATGGGGTCAGTTGTGATCTCTATTCAAACAGCTCCCATCTCTACATATCCATCTCTCTCCTGAATTCCGATCCCATCTTGCCAACAGCCTACCAGCCATTTTGAACTTGATATCCCATAGGCATTTCAAAATCAATGTGTCCAAAACAGAGTTTATTATCTTTCTCCTCAACCCACATTTCTTGCAAACTTCTCTATTACTATCGAGAGCACTGCCATCTTCCCAGTCACCCAAGCTAACAACCTCAGTGTCATCTTTGACTCATCACTACTCCAGTCAGTTACCAAGTACTGGCAATTCTGCCTTAATGACATTTCTCAGATCTGTACTCCTCTTTATTTTCATTTTCACCCTAGTATTGGCCATAATTTTAACCCACATGGACAGGTACTCTGTCAAACAAAGTAGCATGTAAAATGTTACTGTACCATCACTATTGCAGAAACCTCCTTCTAAGTATAGGTCTTCCATCTCCAGTCCATCTCCAATTCATCTCTATATCTCTACTAGGTTCATCCTTTTTACCCATCTTCCCTTTTTACCACTTTCTTCCTAAGCTCAAAGATCATCAGTGGCTCCCTATCACCTATAAAGTGAACCTTACTACTTGGTTTTCAAGACAATCTACCATCCAGTTGTTACGTTAACCCCTGTGGCATATTCTAAATGACAGCCAAACTCTACTACTCTCTGCCCTCAAAACACATGATATGATATTATACCTCTTTGTCTTTGCTAACTCAGTTATCCTTGGTTGAAATCTCCTGCCTTACTTTCCCTACCTGCCAAATTTTTACATATCCTTTCAAATCTAAATCAATTAATGCTACCTCCATAAAATCTTTCCTTATGTCCTCAATTTCTTTTGGCCTTCCTCCTTAGACTGATTCTCTAAAGTACTCATTTTATAATAATGTATCTAATCTGTGCTGATGTTTTATTCCCCTACTATACTATAATATATTTGAAAGCAAGTATATGCCTCCTATATTTTGTATTTTCCTAATATCTGGCATAGAGTTCTTCATGAGGCTGTAGTGTTCGTCTCATGTTACAGATGAACAACTGAGGCAAACAGGGTTAAGTTACTTTCTGAGGGTGAGTAAATGTCTGAGGCCAGATTTGAACTCAGAAAGATGAGTCTTCCTGACTCCAAGCCTGGCATTCCACCCACTGCCACCAAGCTGCCCCCTCTGAATAAGTTCTCAATAAATGTTTGTTTTTGCTCTTGCCTCAGTCTCCTCATCTGTCAAATGAACTAGAGAAGGAAACAGCAAATCACTCCAGTATCTTTGCCAAGAAAATGCCAAATGGGGTCAAGAAGAGTAGGACACAACTGAAGTGACTCAACAACACACTAGTCAGAGTCAAGCTGAGCCACGTATCTCAAGGCAGCCATTCTGTTACAGCTTGTGGTATTACTGTTCTCATCTCTGCTTCAGATACACCACGTTCATCATGAGAAGGGGAACACCAACCGAAGTCCAGACCCTGAGCAAGATAAGCACATTCTGGTGACCATAGAGAGGTCAGAGGATCCACTGCAAGTGTCTTATACCACAACTTCATCCCCCCCTCACCATGCCCCTGCCCCTCTGTTCCCACTCCATGCTCTCATGCTGAGACATGAAATGTGATACACATTCATCGTGAGATACACAGCTCACCATAAATTCGGGCTCTCCTAGCAGGCTCAAGTACTCTCTGCACCTAGGCCAGTTTCACTTCCAATGAAAACCCTTTCTGACATGCCCACCTACTGCAGGTGTTGTAACTTGTGTTGGGCCACTAATAAGTCAATCCAGTAAAGCCTATTATCTCCTTCTCTAAGCAATGGTTTTAAAATGCATAAAGAGAATGCAAAGTATTGTAAAGGAATCCAATTATTTTGGAATATAGTTATCAAAATATTGTTTTTAAAAAAACAAATTCAACACCCCAGGGGAAGGAATTCTACTATTGCTTATTTTCTGATGTCCCTAAATACACCTCATAGCATTACAATTAATTTTGAGTTCTCTCTCCCCAGCTCCTCCATTCCATACCTCAAAACCTCTCTACATTATCTCACATTCTCTCCTACCTATGAGACCTTAGAGAAGTCAGTTAACCTCTCTATACCTCATTTATAAAATTAAGAGGTTGGACTTATGGCCTATGAAATCTCTCCTCATCTCTAGGTCTATGATCTTATTCTCCCTCTCTTTCATATTCAGGTTACATGTGGCCCTCTTGGTCCTCAAATGTAGCCCTTTAACTGAATCCAGACTTCACAGAAAAAAATCCCCTTAATAAAAGGATTTGTTCTGTAAAACTTGGATTTAGTCAAAAGGCCACACCTGAGGACCTAGAAGGCCACATGTGGTCTCAAGGCAGCAGGTTCTCCATCCCTGCACTAACACTTCACTTTCCCCAACATCTACAAAATATGTCAAGGTTTTCCCCACATACTTTTAAAAAATAGTATTTCACTTAACCCTGTCATCTCTTCAAGACACTGTCCTCTGTCTCTTTTCCCTTTCACAGCCAGATTCCTGGAAAGATTCATTGACATTTGTTGCTTCTATTTCCTCACCACCCACTCATCTCTCACCACCTTGCAGTCTGGCTCCTGGCCCCACCACTCAACTGAAACTGCTCTTTTTTAATGTTGCCAAGAATCTCTTAACTCTTAAAACCAAAAGTCTCTTCTCAGTCCTCATTTTCCTTGGTCACTCTGCAGCTTTGGACAATGTCAATCATCCCCTTCCTCCAAGACATGCTTCAACTCGCAAGATCTCTCTTGAGTCCCTGTCCTGGATTGCCAGCTGCCTGCTCCACATCCTCTACCCAGACATCCCAAAAGCATGCCTAACATGGAACTCATGGTCCTTTCTGCTAAAAAAGGTTTGACTTTTGATGAGCTAGGACTCTTCCTGTGAGGGTCTACACCCTTTTCCAAACTTCCCAGGTTTTATTGAGGGAACGCTTCCAGCCAGTTAGGTTTTTGGAATCAGAATTATCCTTAATTGTTTCCTCTCCCTCACTCCATACCCAAATAGTTATCAAGTCCTGCTGATTCTACCTCCCCAATATCTGTACATCTACTTCCTTTTTCTCCTCACATAGCCGATGCTTTAATTCAGTCCTTCAGCACCTTGAGTGTGGACTCTTGCAGTGGCTTCCTGATTGGTCTCCTGAGCTTCTAGTCTCTCCTCTCTCTAATATGTCTTCCCATTTGCCTAATGTGTATGGGGGAGGGAGGTGACATTGTTCTGCTCAAAAGACTTCAGTGGCTTCCTATTTCTTGTAGGATAAAATAGAGATTCCTCAGCCTGGCATTTAAAAGCACTGCACAATTTGACTCCTTCCCATCTTTCTTGATTCACTTTGTAATAATCCTGTTTATGAACTTTACATGCTAGTCCAATTGGTCTACTACTACTAGTCTCCAAACTTGATATCTTATGTCCCACTTGTGTGCCTTTGCAGAGACTTGCCCTACCTCCCCACACCCCATGCACAGAATGGACTCTGTTCTCATCTCTGCCTCATAAAATCATTGCTTTTTTTTATTCATTTTACAAGGGGTGACTTTTTAGTAGGAAAAAAAAGACATGTATTTGGAAATTAAAGAAGATATCAATACTTTTTTTTTCAAAAGAATCCCTAACTTCCTCCATGATTCAGCTCAGGTGGTACCTCCAACATGAAACCTTTCTTAATTTCCACCCCTTCCCCCATCAAGTGGTTAATTCTTTCTCTCTCCTCAAATTATTTTCTATTTACTTACATGTATATATTTTTCTCCCAAAAGAGTTGAAGTTCCTTAGGGATTGGCTGTTTCTACAACTCCAGCACTCGACATAGTACTTGGCCCATGTACTTCATAGGTGCTTATTGAACTGAACTGCTTTCCTCAGCCACTCACAATGGTGAGTGATGGGATAGGAGTTCTCATACTTAGATAAAAAATCTGTAACTCTCTGTCCTTTCTAGCCATATGGTGTCACAATCCCTGAATAACTTATATATTCATAATGTATAAATAATATATATTTATATAATATATAAATAACATAAAATAAACTTATAAATTCACAAACATGGAGAGAAAAAGCAAAAGCCATACCTGATATTTATAGAACACTTTACATATATTCTCTCATATAAGCCTCATCAACAACCCTCCCAGGTAGGTTCCACAATTATTTTTATCCTTATTTTCTAAATGAGGAAACTGAGGCTCAGTTAAATGCCTTGCTCATGACCACTCCAGGTACTAAGTGTTAGAAGCAAGATTTTAACCCGTGTCTTCCTGACTCCTGTCTCCTATGCCTTATTGCCTTAGAAATGAGAATAAATCAAACAACTGACTGATAAATAAATATTCTATTTCTAAGAAACATCCAGGGTCTTTTTAGTCAGTCTCTGGCCATAATGCTTACCATGATTTAATGATTGATAGTCTATAGACCATCAATTATGTTGTTGTTGAGTCATTTCAAGCATGTCTGACTCTTCGTGACCCCATTTGGGGTTTTCTTGGCAAAGATACTGGATTGGTTTGCCATTTGCTTCTCCAGCTCATTTTACAGATGAGGAACTGAGGAAATCATGGTTAAGTGACTTTTCCAGAACCACACAGTAAGTTGAATTTGAATTCAGAAAGAGGAGTCTTCTTGATTCCAGGTCTAATACTCTATCCACAATGTCACCTAGCTCCTCCTTAGAATTCTTACTGTCATGAAAATAATGTTGTTCATGATAATCAATGAAATTTGCCAAGTTTAGCACTCAAAATTTTATAAAATGTTCTATATCCGTGCTCTATCCATTGTGCTACCTAGCTTCCTATCAATTATATACCTTCCTTGTACTCTCCAGCCCAGGGCCAGACACCTTGTAATCAGGAAAGGCCTTGGCTCCACCCATCTTCAGGCATTTATTAAGACAGGAGACATAGTGTCTTGTATGAGAAACAGCAGTCACAACTTAAAAGTCAAGCTGCCTGACTCAAAGTCCAATGTTCTTTCTGTGAAGCAATCACTTAATGTCAGTTGGGCAGCTAAGGTACATTGAGTGAGCACCTACTAAGTGCCCAGTCCTGTTATGACACCAAGTCCAGTCGCATATGAAACAATCAGAGAATAGTGCAAGAGCAATGATTGTGGGAAATGGAGCGCTCTGGACCACAGTGCTTTCCAAATTCAGAGGACCGGCAGAGACCATGAAGGCCAGAAAAGTCAGCAAGAATTCAGAGATGAGGTGAATCTTGAGTAGGGTTTTGAATTGCAAGTTGTTCGACCATTGGTGTCAGAAGACATGGATTCAAGAACCAACTCTGTCATGACTAGCTAAGTGACCCTCAGAAAGTCACTTACACTCTCTGGGCCACAGTTTCTTCATTTTCATAATGGAAGTAGGAATAAAACTGATGCTACACAATCCCCAGGGTTGTTGCAAGTATGATAGAAATATGAGATATGGCAGGGAAGGGGGGAAGAAAGTATTCTGGGCTAGAGAAACAGTCTTAGTGAGAAGTTTGCCATAGCACTAATGTTGAAGATTACATGAGCTGGGAAGGAAACAGGAATCTTTGGGCTACTAGGCTTTGGGTTCAAATCTTGTTTCTAACACTTAATAACTTGTATGGTCATGAGTAAGGCATTTAACTGAGCCTCAGTTTTCTCATTTAGAAAATGAAGATAGACCCCCAATTCAACCCAAAAAGGCCAAAATGTGCCTCAATATAAGAAACAAGGGGTCATCCAGGCTTTGCTTGAAGAGGTCTCTTAATGGGAATGTGCTACCTCCTGAGGTAACAACATTCCACTTTTGAGTACCTCTAATTATTAAATTTTTCCTTACTTCAAGCCTAAATCTTCATTTTTCTTTCAATTTGTATTCCTTACTCCTAGCTCTGTTCTCATGGTCCCCTCAACTGACCTTCAAATTACATGATTTCTGTAAGTCCTTTCATCTTTCTCATCATCCTCTCCAACCCTTCAAAATCCTTTCTAAAACACAGCATGCAGTTAGGCAGCACTGCACTGGAAGCAGGAAGACTGGAACTGAAATCCGGCCTGAGATTTTCTAGCTTGTGATCCTGGGCGAGTCACTGAAGGCTGTCTGCCTCAGTTTTCTCATCTGTAAAATGGAGATCATAACAGCGTCCATCTCTCAGGGTTGTTGTGATAATCAAATGAGATAAAATGTAAAGTATTTTGCAAACCTTAAAGCGCTACATATAAATGCTAGCAACCATCAGAGTTCTTATTATTGGAGTACAATAGAATTAGCACTTCTCTAGGCCTAGACACTACATTTCTCTTAATCAGATAAGCTTTTTTGGCTACCATAACACACTGTTAACTCATGTTCACCTTGTAATCTACAAAAAACCGGGTCTTTTTAAAACAATATATACAGTGATTGTGATGGAATATTGTTGTGCTGTAAGAAATGACAAGCAGGATGCTCTCAGAAAAACCTGGAAAGACTTACATGAACTGACACAAAATGAAATGAGCAGGGTCGGGAGAACATTGTACACAGTAACAGCAATACCGTAGGATGATCAGCTGCGAAAGATATGGTTATTATAACTCAGCAATACAATGAACCAAGACAATTGCAAAGGACTTATGATGAAAAATACAATCCACATCCAAAGAAAGAAGTGATGGAGTCTGAATGCAGATCACAGCATACTTTTCTAAAACTTTATTGCGTGGGGAGTTTGGGGGAGAAAGGGGATCCTGTGTTTCACAACATGACTAATAGGGAAATATGTTTTATGTGACTACACACATATGACCTATATGAAATTACTTGCCTTCTTAGTAAAGGGACAGGGGAGGGAGGAAATTAATCTGGAACCAAAAATTTAGAAAAACTAATGTTAAAAATGGTTTTTCCATGTAATTGGAAAAAATAAAATATTAAGTATATAAATATTCACAATAATAGCAACATTGTAAAGCTGAAGCAGTACTGGGCTGTAATCTCAAAAATGACAGAATGATATCTGTTTGAATCCAAGGAAAACCATTCAACATCAGAGTAATCTATGTTCCAACAATGATGCCAAAGAGACCAAAGGTGATCAGTTCTATGAAGACCCACAACATCTTCTAGAAATAGTACCCCCCAAAAGATGACATATTCACCACCAAGTGTTTGTAATACTAAAGTAGGAAATCAAAAGATAATTGGGAAATAGGTTAGTTTTGGAGTACAAAATGAAGCAGGACAAAGACTAATAGATTTTTGTCAAAATAACTCACTAGTATATTGAACACTCTTTTTCAACAACCCAAAAGGTGACTCTACACATGGACATCACCAGATGGTCAATATTGAAATCAGATTGATTATATACTTTGCAGCCAAAGGTGGAGAAGTTCTATATAGGCAGTTAAAAAAAGACCTGGAGCTGACTATGGCTCAGATCATGAGTTTCTTATTACAAAATTCAGACTTAAATTAAAGAAAGTAGGGAAAATCATCAGACCATATAGACATGACCTAAATAACATCTTTTATAAATATGAAGTAGAAGTGATGAATAGATTTCAAGGATTTCATCTGGTAGACAGAGTGCCTAAAGAACTATGGACAGATGTTTACAATATTTTACAAGAGGCAGCAACAACAAAAAAAATCCAACAAAAAAAGATCAAGAAAACAAAATGACTACCTAATGAGGTTTTACAAAGAGCCAAGGAAAGAAGGATAGCAAAAGATAAAAGAGAAAGGGGAAGACATGCCCAAGTGAATGCAGAATTCCAGAGAACAGAAAAGACAGATAAGGTCTTCTTAAATGAGCAATGCAAAGAAATAGAAGAAAATAATAGAATAGGAAAGGCAAGAGCTCTCTTCAAAAAGAGATTAGAGCTATTGTTAAAGACTGAAAACAAATTAATCATAAAAAATAAAAAGTTGTCAACCCTGAAAAAAGAGAAATTAGAGCTGTCAAAGGAACATTTCAAGCAAAAATGGGCATGAGATAAAAATTGTAGGAACTTAACAGAAGCAAAAGAAATTGAGAAGAGGTGGCAAAAATATGCAAAAAACTATACAACAAAGATCTTAAGATCACCAGTATCCTCAATGATGTGGTTACTGGTCTGGAGCGGAACATCCTGAATTATCAAGTCAAGCCGGCTTTAGAAAGGAAGCACTGCTAAAGATAAGGTTAGTGGAGGTGATGGAATTCCAACGGAGATATTTAAAATCAGATTCTGGGAGCTAAGTTCTAGAAGCAAAGTGGGATGGTTAGCCAACCCACTGATCTTTCGAAGTCCTTTCCAGCTTTCATTTGGACTCCAGGTGCTCCATGTACCTATTTGTTACTCAGCCTTTACCCAGTGGTGGTCTTGCTGACTGTTTGCAATAGGGACCTATCAGCCGACCAGTGTGACCAGTTAAATTGCAAGACAGGAACCCCATCACTAGAGGACGTCTAAAGTCTCCACTTTTACCTCTGCCTGGATCATAGAACCAGTTATAACAAGAAGATATGTATGTGCAATACTTATATGGATGATACAAGTGTTACATATGTATACGTGTTTGTGTATGGCCTCCTGTTATCGTCAGGGAGCATTTTAAGTTCCTACTGTATGTCAGGCACTGTGCTAAGTTCTGGGAGCACAAAGAAATACAAGACACAGTCCCTGCTCTCAGGAAGCTAATGGTCTACGGTGGGAGATGGGGAGAGGAGGGAGAGAGAGACAGCATGCAAACAACTTTGTAGAAACATGATATATACTGGATTAATTGGAAATAATCAAGAGAGGGAAGACAGTAGCATTAAACAGTACAGTATCCAGAAAGGTTTCTTGTAGAAGGTGGAAGTCAGAAGGCAGAGATGAGGAGGGAGAGAATTCCAGGCATAGGGGACAACCATTAAAAATGCACTGGATCTGGAGAAGGAGGGTCTTGCTTGAGGAAGGGTAAGGAGATCAGTGTTTCTGGATTGCAGAGTATGTGGGGCAAGTAAGGTATAAGTAGACTGTGAAAGTATAGGTTGGTGCTAGATTATGAAGGACTTTGAACACCAAACAGTTTTATATTTGATTCTGGAGGTAATAGGGAGCCTGTAAATTGATTGAGTGCAGGGTGGGGGTTAACATGGTCAGACATGTGCTTTTAGAAGATTGGTTTGATAGCTGAGTAGAGGGTGGACTAAAGTGCTATCATCTTGTTTTCATTTTTTGCAAGATCTAAAAGCAATTAAAAACTGGTGGGCCTTAAGGAAACTGATGAGAGTCATTCCCCTGTACAAGTCATGCTCTGATTTCATGCTGTCAAATTATTTTTAAAGGGCATTAATATCAGCAAGCCGATGACTTCTGGCCCTGTACAAATGATGCATTTCAACATTTCTTTACACATAGCCCTGAGCCCAGCTGAAGCAGTCTTCTGAAAAGCATTAGCAAACATTTACATTTCAAAACTCCTCAACAGCAGGACTGGGACTTTTTTATACACGCCCAGACAGACAAATCATATTTCACATGTTAAGTAGTATGCAACACTCTGGTCCTAACCTCTGACATACAGAGAGAGAGAGAGAGAGAGAGAGAGAGAGAGAGAGAGAGAGAGAGAGAGAGAGACAAGGGAGTAGGGTAGGGAGAGGTATTAGTTTCCATGCTGACCATTTAAATATTGACTTAAAAAATCCTCAACAACTTTACAATGTCATCATTAACAAAATCATTTTCATGGATAAGTAGCCTTTCTTCCCACTGGAAACACATTTTGAGATTTTTAATGTTCACCTTTGTGGGGGATTCAAGGGTTGGGGAGGGGAAACGAAGGCAGAGAAACACACAAAACATGGCAGACAGACACCATCTAGAACCCAGAAATCTGAACATGAAACCCTAGGCTCAAAGTCAAGTAAAACTCCACCAGGCTCCATTTCTGAGTGATGGGAAATGCAGGGCCTGGATTCAATTAGGAAAACCTGTCAGTAATCTTAATTGCTTGACTGTTTAAACAATTTTCAGGGGCAGGGATCTTACAAGTGAAGTCACAGCAGAACCTGTGACCTGCTTACCTCCAACATCCCTTTGAATCATGTTCCTTGATGGGCAAATGAGAGTCACCCTTTAACTCAGACAGAAGAGAACCTGTAACAGTCAAGATCTCACCTCCTCCACTCGGATCCCAATCAAAGTGAAAAGATCATTTTCCTTCAAGCCTGTTCCATTCCCCCAATGAGAATTATCAGAAGGAACTCATTTAAAGCTAATGCCACTTCGGTGGAGGCATATGAGGAAAGCCGGACCCAATCATGCTCTTGCTACATAGCCAGAGGACAGCTCACAGGAAAATACCATTCTTTTTTACCTAATACTTAGATTTCCCTACAATTCATCTCTCCTTCTCACTGCCTCCCTAAATATTTATCTACTTTTCTGAGGACACAATGGGCCTGCTAGAGCAAGAACAGAGATGACATTCTTCTAGAAAATATTGTATGCCAGTCTGCCAGGCCCTGCATTATTCTAGTAGCAGGAAACAGCTGGAAGGGGCTACAAGGTGGCTATTTGCAGTCCCTGGGGCATCATCTCTCAAGATCAGTCTACTGTCTTTTAGATACATAATGCCTCTGCTTCCACGCATTCCCTGGCTCTGCCTGATAGAGGCTGACATACTTTATTTGGCATGTATCAAGGTGACCAACAAGGAGGGAGGGGGTTGAGTTTCTGTAGAGGACAAGCTGAGCTTTCCATTCTCTTGGGAAGTTCTTAGTGCTTTCCTACTGAGAAACACCTGTTCAATGAAATCACATTTTGTGTCCCCCAGGGTATTAGAGAAGCTGCCCACCTTTCCTGGACATTGTGGAATAAACTCAATCCTCCTTTCCTCACCACCCACCCCCAGGGCCTGGCTGCTGTTTTTCCCAATAGCAATGCTCCTACAGCCAATTTAACATAAGGCTGAAAGACAGTATTAACACGAGGCTGAGTCCAGCTTCATCCAACTGTGTCCCCAGGAGGAGAGTTCGGACAGGCAGATTGCAATTACCAGACCTGGACCCAGGCCAGAACCAGAGCCGCTAGCATTGAGTCTGATTATTACAGCAACCGAGGGCTGCAGGGGCCATTCTTGGCATGTGCTGTAGTGGGGACCTGGGTTTTATGTTTCATCTCAAAGACATTAAGCAACTTTAGCCTATGAACCAACAGGTCTTGGCAGAAGGACTGGGAGGTGGCAGAGAGCTCAGGGCACACATAACAGTAGACACAAGAAAAAAAAAACCCAAGGAATGTAGTCCCATTCCTCTTCTGGACAGATTATCTCCAAACAGAAAAACATAGGCTTGTGCTCACCACTACCACCACCAGTGGACCCTTCTCATCTCCCCACCCCCAATCAATCAATCAATGTGTATTAAGTACCTACATATGGATCAGGCATATGTCACTAGAGAAAGTTAGAAATGAAACAGTCCTTGTCCCCACCCACATATGCATTTTTCTTTTGTAATTTATTTTTTCAAGAGGCCCAAATGGAAATACATCCCTAGAGATGTTTTCCCAGATGTTATTTGCACATCCCCAGGGTTTAGTCAGAAAATACCTCCCACTGCCTGCTTGAAGAACTCAGACATCTTTCTTTCCTGTTCTTCAGAGTTATTTTGTTTAATTCAGTTCAATAATTCTTGAGCTCATGCTGTGGACAAGGACCCATGAAGGACAGAAAGATGAATGTCACAATCTCTGACCTCACAGAGCTTAAAATATGGGGTGGGGGATTAGGAAGGATAAAAACCATGAGACAAGAGGCATTAGAAAAATACTAACAAAATAATCTTGGAGTTAAGAAGAGAGAGAGGCTGTTTCTGTTTGGGGAGATCAAGGGATGTTTCATGGAGAAGGCAGAATTTGGGCTTTGAAGGATGGAGATAATTTTGACAGACAGAGATGGAGAAGGGCTTTCTGAGTAGAATGAATAAGAAAAAAAAGCACAGGCAGAAAAGCACGGACTATACTTGGGGGATAAGAAATTATACAGTTTAGACAGAATGCAGGATACGTATAGGGGAGCTATAGGAGACTGAGTTGGAAAGGTAGATATGTACAATTTTTTGAAGTCAATTTTATTATGATTTTCATCAGCAAAAGCAACCAAATTATACTCCCATAGCCCCCAGTTCGCTAAGAAGAGCCTAATGAGAAAGCCAAGCTGCATTAAGGACAGAGTGGGGCCCCAAATTCAAATGTGTGTCCTGTGCTCACTGCTATTTCACAATCCTTCTGTAGAGATCTGTTGGTTCACAGGCTAATGTTTCTCCTGACTCTTACCATTATCAACCAATAGTTTAGCAAGAACTGGTTGGCTCCTAACTAAGATCAAGACTACAAGAATCAGGCAGCAGAGAACCAGAGTGAAAAGAGATTTCAGAATTGGGGAGAATATGAGAATATGGCTGGAATTTCACATACTTTCCAACTTTGCCACTAGCACCTTAATGAATCATAGAATTCCAGGATGTCAGAGCAGGAAGATCCCTTGGGAAGCATCTATTCCATCCCTCTGCCCATAGTTTCACAAAGACAAGAATAAGTCTAAATTTATTTCCCTATTAGAGTTTTTCAATTACTTGAAGACAGTAACAGTCTCCCTACCCTAAAACCTTCCCCCAGGACTCTTCAGATTGAAGCAGCTTTAATTCTGACTCTCCTACTTCCTACCTCAATAACCTTAAGCAAGCCACAACCTCTCTACATCTCAGTTCTTCATCTGTAAAATAGAGTGTTGGACTGGATGACCTCTAAGGTCCCTTCCAGCTCCAAATTTACGATCCTATGAGATAATACAGGTTACCAGGATCTTTTCTTGTAAAGTAAAAAAGGGAACATCTTTGCCCTCAAGTCTTGTGTTTTCCCAATAAGGGGGAATAGAAGTGGAACCCTACTCCCATTATATACTCTCCTCACTCTGTACAAAGTCTGTACCTGGCCTTTAAGAGATGGGTTGGGAAGGGTTCAAAGGATTCTAAGCTGCAGGAGGACAGTTTTACAGTAGCAGGGGAGCTATAGGTGCTCCCCATAGGAGCAAAGAAGAAATAACATGGAAGTTACTGTAGAGATGGAGAACAGTAGCCCAGGGGACTTCATACTGGTGTGAACTCAAGGAGAGGTAGAATGCTCTGATGAAGTGAGGGAGGCTTTACTTGTATTCACACACACACACACACACACACACACACACACACACACACACACAGAGCCTATGCTAATAAAGGCTTTCAATTCTTGTAGGGCAGTATCATGGAGCTATCAGCCCAGCCCTTCACCCACTCCAGACACCATGCTACTACGAATGTACCTTGCAGATGACACTGACTCTCTGGCAGTCAGGTTACACCATTGCTTCATATTAAATTTGCAGTCAATCCACTAAAACCCCCAAGTCACATGCAATGCTGTCTAGTCACAGCCTCATTGTTCAGAGAAATCAAAAGTTCAACTCCAGGATGGCAGTGATAGGCCATTTCTCCTGAGGAGTGACACTCAGGTGGCCACAGCTGACAGTTCAAATGGTTAGTACATTTTAACTTTCACTGAAGAGGAAAATTAGAAGCTCAGATCAGAGGGGCTTTAGCCACTACATGACCCCAACTTAGATCAGTAGTTTAGATGCCTTGTTCTCCTTTGTGCTAGGTAGAAAGTTTTCCCCTATTATAGATCAATCAATCAACAAACATTTATTGACCACCATTCACCCTTGATATCTTCTCTAAATCCTATTCAGCCTTCAAAGCCCAGCATAAGGCACACCTAGAATCATAGACTCATGGAAACCTAGAGTTGGAAGGAATCTCAAAGGTCATCTAACCCTTCACTGAAGTAGAAATGCCCTCTCCAGCATTCTATACAAGTGGACATCCACTTTGTAAACTTTAAAGTGCTGTATCAATGTGAGTTATTTTTATCTTGTCTCTACTTGAAGACCTCCAACATTAGGGAACACAATACCTCCTAAGGCTGTCCATTCCACTCTTTGACAGCTCAAATTATTAGGAATTCTCCTACTGAGCTGAAATCTCCCTCTCTGTAGCAACTATCACCTGATTTTTGTCCTCCCCTTGGGGTCAAGTTGAATAAGTCTAATCCATCTTCTGAAAGACAACCCTTCAAATATTTGCAGGCAGCTAGTATGGCCCTGCCTAAATCTTTTCTTCTCCAGGCCAAACAGAGCCAATGCAGCCCTTTGAACCAATCCTCATAATAAAAGCACTTTTAAACAGGTTTTCTAGTTTACAAAACCTTTCCCTCCCAACCCTGAGAGGTTAGCATAAGTATTATTATCTTCATATTAGAGTTGAGAAGACTGAGTCTCAAAGAGTTTTAGTGACTTAGGACCTGTTAAGTGACTTGCCCAAGGTCACTTGGGTAATAAATTACCAAGCCAAAAATAAAAACCAGGTCCACTGATTCCAAGACCAGGCACCTACCCACAACACCACACTCTCTTGGGGCATGGTTTCAAGTCCCCTCACCTTCTTCTTCCTCCTCCTCCTCTGAGGATTTTCCAGCTTTCTCATGTTCTTCTTTGAAGGTAATGCTGAGAAGGGCACATAGTATCCCGATGGCCATCTGACTGGGGCATAGTACAGTGGAGGCTATTACCACTCTTGTCTGGATACTACATTGCCATCCTTCAGGCTTAGATCATATTCACTTTTTTGACTGCAAAAGAACACTTTTGACCCGTTTTCAGCTTACACTTCCCCAAACTTCCCAGTTATCTTTAAACAAACTTCTCGTTAACCATATTTTTCTCATTCTACACATTTTTTAACTAACCCAAGTATAGAATCCTCCATTTTTTCCCATTACATTTCAGTCCTCCATCTGGTCCATGATTTCAGCTGCTGAGGTCTTTTGGAGTCTTGACTTTGTCACCCATCATATTACTTCCTTCTCCGTAAACTTTTCCCTGATCAACCTTGTCCCTGAAAACCTCTTCCTCCTCTCCCTCTCTTATTGTCTAGACCCTTCACCTCATGCCCTATGACACACTATTAGGTATCATTATGTACTATTTTGTGTGTCTCATTTTGTTTCCCTAACTAGAGTGTATGGGCAAAGACGTTCTAAATCTCTGGACTCCCTCCACATCCAACTGCTCCTAGAATGATGCCTTTCATACAACCAGGGCTTAAATATTTGCTGAATGATGAGTTATTCATG
Organism: Notamacropus eugenii; assembly: GCF_028372415.1. NCBI lineage: Eukaryota > Metazoa > Chordata > Mammalia > Diprotodontia > Macropodidae > Notamacropus > Notamacropus eugenii. The sequence goes on along the minus strand of NC_092872.1, from coordinate 183,225,227 downwards.
CAAGAATCATGTCTGTGGAGGAAGAGCCAAGATGGCGGAGTAGAAAGATATACATACACAAGCTCCAAATCCACAGCCTATAAATTACCTCTAAAGAAGAACTCCCAACAAATTCTGGAGCAGCAGAAGCCATAGAACAATGGAGTAGAGGAGATTTGTGTTCCAGAGAGACCCGAAAAACTGACACGAAAGGTCCGTCGAGCAACGGACCAGATCCAGAGCAGAGCCCAGCCCTGCCTTGGCCACATGGCACCAGGAGGAGCAGATCCAAGCAGGCTTCAGGGACAGAATCTCCAGTGGCCACACAGGTCCCTCCACCCCCAGACACCAAAGGTCAGTGAGACAGTCTTTTTGGGTGGCCGAGAGGGGAGTGGGGTATCCCCATAATTCAGGTCCCCTCGGGAGGCAGCAGTGGAGGTGGGAGTGGACCAGGGCTCCCCAGGCAGGCAGGAGCCAGGATCCATTGTTGAAGGTCTCTGCATAAACCTCCTGAGGGAACTGAGCCCCTTGTGGCAGCCCTGCCCCCACCTGAGCACCTGAACTTAATCTCACACAGAATAGCAGCCCTGCCCCCGCCCAAAGCCCTGAGGCTGGGAAGCAGTATTTGAATCTCAGACCCCAAGCACTGACTGGGTGGATCTGGAGGCCAGGTGGGTGTGAAGAGGAAGCTCAGAAGTCAAGTCACTGGCCCAGAAAAGGGAAAAAAAATAAGACCATAGAAGATTACTTTCTTGGTGAACTTTCTGATGAGAAAGAACAAGGCTTACCATCAGGGAAAGACATAGAAGTCAAGGCTTCTGTATCCCAAACACCCAAAATAAATATTCAGTGGGCTCAGGCCATGGAAGAGCTCAAAAAGGATTTTGAAAATCAAGTTAGAGAGGTGGAGGAAAAACTGGGAAGAGAAATGAGAGAGATGCAAGAAAAGCATGAAAAGCAGGTCAACAGTTTGCTAAAGGAGACCCAAAAAAATGTTGAAGAAAATAACACCTTAAAAAATAGGCTAACTCAAATGACAAAAGAGGTTCAAAAAGCCAATGAGGAGAAGAATGCTTTCAAAAGCAGAATTAGCCAAATGGAAAAGGAGGTTCAAAAGCTCACTGAAGAAAATAGTTCTTTCAAAATTAGAATGGAACAGATGGAGGCTAATGACTTTATGAGAAACCAAGAAATCACAAAACAAAGCCAAAAGAATGAAAAAATGGAAGATATGTGAAATATCTCATTGGAAAAACAACTGACCTGGAAAATAGATACAGGAGAGACAATTTAAAAATTATGGGACTACCTGAAAGCTATGATCAAAAAAAGAGCCTAGACATCATCTTTCATGAAATTATCAAGGAAAACTGCCCTGAGATTCTAGAACCAGAGGGCACAATAAGTATTCAAGGAATCCACCGATCACCGCCTGAAAGAGATCCAAAAAGAGAAACTCCTAGGAACATTGTGGCCAAATTCCAGAGTTCCCAGGTCAAGGAGAAAATATTGCAAAGCAGCTAGAAAGAAACAATTCAAGTATTTTGGAAATACAATCAGGATAACACAAGATCCAGCAGCTTCTACATTAAGGGATCGAAGGGCGTGGAATAGGATATTCCAGAAGTCAGAGGAGCTAGGATTAAAACCAAGAATCACCTACCCAGCAAAACTGAGTATAATACTTCAGGGGAAAAATTGGTCTTTCAATGAAATAGAAGACTTTCAAGTATTCTTGATGAAAAGACCAGAGCTGAAAAGAAAATTTGACATTCAAACACAAGAATGAAGAGAAGCATGAAAAGGTAAACAGCAAAGAGAAGTCATAAGGGACTTACTAAAGTTGAACTGTTTACATTCCTACATGGAAAGGCAATATTTGTAACTCTTGAAACTTTTCAGTATCTGGGTACTGGGTGGGATTACACACACACACACTCACATGCACATGCACACACACGTAGAGACAGTGCACAGAGTGAATTGAAGAGGATGGGATCATATCTTAAAAAAATGAAATCAAGCAGTGAGAGAGAAATATATTGGGAGGAGAAAGGGAGAAATGGAATGGGGCAAATTATCTCTCATAAAAGAGGCAAGGAAAGGCTTTTTAGTGGAGGGAAAAAGAGGGGAGGTGAGAGAAAAACATGAAGATTACTCTCATCACATTCTACTAAAGGAAGGAGTAAAATGCACACTCATTTTGGTATGAAAACCTATCTTACAATACAGGAAAGTGGGGGATAAGGGGATAAGCAGGGTGGGGGGGATGATGGAAGGGAGGGCAATGGGAGGAGGGAGCAATTTGAAGTCAACACCCTTGGGGAGAGACAGGATCAAAAGAGAGAATAGAAGCAATGCGGGGCAGGATAGGATGGAAGGAAATATAGTTAGTCTTACACAACATGACCATTATAGAAGTCATTTGCAAAACTACACAGATATGGCCTATATTGAACTGCTTGCCTTCCAAAGGGAATGGGTGGGGAGGGAGGGATGAAGAGAAGTTGGAACTCAAAGTTTTAGGAACAAGTGTTGAGTATTGTTCTTGCATACAACTAGGAAATAAGAAATACAGGCAATGGAGTATAGAAAGTTATCTGGCCCTACAGGACAAAAGAGAAAATGGGGGCAAGGGAAGGGAGAGATGATGGAAGAGAGGGCAAATTGGTGATAGGGGCAATTAGACTGCTCGGTGTTTTGGGGTGGGGGGAGGGGACAAATGGGGAGAAAATTTGGAACCCAAAATTTTGTGAAAATGAATGTTAAAAGTTAAATAAATTAATTAATTTTAAAAAAAAATCATGTCTGTTCAGTTCCCTTGATAGAGCATCCCACATGTAGCACAGAGCAAGAAGGAGGTGTTTTATATTTACTTTTGAAGGTGGTAAAACCTTAGCCACAGACTCAGAAGAGACCTTCAAATCACAAGCTTCTAGAAGGTCAGAGCTTCCAATGGCAATGGAGGTCATCAAAGTGGACAGGCTGCCCAGGGAGCACCCTGGCTCTGGTGTCAGAGGACCTGGGTGTGAATCTCAAGTCTGCCATTTACTGCTTGGATGCCATTGGACAAGTCACTTAATCCTTTTTAACCTCAGGGTCTTCTTATTCAAAAATAGAGGGTCAGACTAAATGGTCTCTAAGGTCTCTTCTAGCTTGATAGCCTATAATCCTTCCTTGAGCCTTTTTATAGATAAACTGAGGCTTGAAGGAGAAAAATAGCTTATTCAAAGGACTAAGACTGAGACCCTGACTGAACTCAGCCCTCCTTCTAGTGAACAAGCCTGAATAATATAGATAATTAAAGTTAGAAAACTGAGCAAGACAAACAATAAATGCTTTAAAAGATCAGAAGAACAGAGATAGATGAATATGAAGCACCTTGAGCTCTTTAAAAGAAACCTAAGATTGACTTATGACAGTGTACTATGGAATCAGAGGACATGAGTTCAAATCTCACCTGCATAACCTTGGACAAGCCATACTTATGTTCGTTGGGCCTCATTTTACTCAGATATAAATTAAGGGTGTGTGTGTAGATTACATATCCTCTGATGTCCCTTCCAGTTCTAGGTGGATGATTCCATGTTCATGTAGATGGCTTCCCAAACATTTCTCCCATCCATCTCAGAGTGTGTCAAATACAGGAGGCATTTCTGCTACTATGGAGTTTCTCCCAGGTTATGGGAGTTTTCTGGTTGGGAATCAGGGTCTGGTTTCAGGTGTACAATCCCTATCTCTGTTTCTACTCTGTGTCCCTACATAGCTGTGGTCTTGTACTCATTACACACACACACACACACACACACACACACACACACACACACACACACACACACACACACACACACACACACACCCCTAGAGCCATGGACCACGTTTGTTCAATGAACACCAAAGTAACAGAAAACTCTTTGGTGCTCCCTTGTGGTCAAGTAGAGCTGGCTGAGAATGAGAAGTCCTGACAAATGAATTGTTCCATGCAGTAGAACAGTAGTAGAAAAGGCAAAACTGTTGGAGGCACATGGACATTTGTTCCTGGACCATCTGCAGGGGTGATACTGAAATGGATCAAAGAAGGAAGCCCTTCCGGGGTGTGGATGTCTGAGGTCTGACCAGCTCAGACCTCTTCTCTCCCTTCCTTCAGTTCTCTCTCCCATTTCCAATGCCAATTCTAGGTTCAGGAATGGATAATTTGTATGAAAAACAATCTTAAACTAGGTACTTGAAACAATGAACCTCCAACCCCATTTCACCAACATTTTGATTTTTCTACATTCTTTACATTTATTGATATCCCTCATGATAACTGTTCTTATAAACTTTTTCACCCTTCATGAAGCCCCTAACTGTCTACCCTGACTCCACACAAAGCAGATAACCCAGCTCCCTGCATCACTGAAAAAAATGAAAGCCATGTGGAAAGAATCTTCTCAGCTCCACTCCTCCATTTATCAAAAACTTTTAGCATTATGACATACTCTGTCCTTCCCTCTGATCTTTGACAAGTTCTTTGCCCAGAGCTGAGACCAATTCCTCTATTAAGAAGCCCTTGATCCTATTCCTTCATCTTCTTACTCCAGAAATCCCATCTTCCATCTCATACATTTTCAATCTCTCCCTTTCTCCTGGCTCCCTCCACCTGCCTTGCAGACATAGTAATGTCTCTCTAACCCTTAAAAGCTTTCTGTCTATTCGGCAAATTTGTAACTAGGAATTGTCATGCCTGGGGCATGCATGTCTGATTGCACTCTGGGGATGTGTTGGATAACTCAACCTCTCCCTGAGGAGTTGGGGGGTGGGGTGTCCATCACATAGCATTGGGAGGGTGGAGGAGCTCATCCTAGTTGGTGATTGTCTATTTAGAACAATCTTCGCTAACTAAAGCTTTGTTGCTTCTACAGTTAAAGGAATCTCAGTGCTTTCAGTGCTCTCTAAATTTGGGGCCTACCAGCTCAGCAGCTGGGGCAAAGCCCTGTTACCCAACCCCCCACCCCAGTCCTAATTCACCATCCCATCCCTGTCCTCCCTTTCACTGTCAACATTTTTAAATGACCCCCTATTTACAGTTAGTGTCTCCACTTCCTTCTTATTTCTCTTCAACCCCTATTAATACTGCTACTAACAACAACAACATTTGTATAGTGTATGTAATATAAAGCATTTACAAAATGCTTTACATGTATTATTTCCATCTGGCTTTCACTGATACAATGCTACTGAGATTGATCTTTCAGAAGTCATCCAGTGCCTCCTAATTACCTTTTATGATGACTTTTTCTATTCATTTCTTCGTTCATTCATCAATTCATTCTTCCAAACATCAATCTTTCCTTCCCAATGGATATTCTCTCCTCTCAGCTTCAGAGGCATCATGCTCTTCTAGTTCTCCTACATCTCTAACTACTCATTTGTCTCCTTCGCTGGCTTCTCCCCCTCCTTCTGATCCTTCAAGTTGGGCATCCCCCAAGGTTTTTCCCTTGGCTCTCTCCTCTTCTCCCTCAGCTGTCACCTTTAATCCAGGGTTTCAGCTGTTCCTTCTAGGCAGATGGCTACCAAATACATCTCTGACATCCTGGCCTCTCCTCTGAGCCTCAGATCCACACTTTTACCTACTCACAGATCCCCTGGATGTTCCACAAGCATCTCAAGTTTGACATGGTGAAAAGAACATAGGACTTGTTGTAAGACCCCAGTTCAAATTCTGGCTCTGCTTCTTTCTACCTGTTTGAGCAAGTTATTTAATCTCTCTGAGCCGCAGTTTTCTATAAAATCAAGAGGTTGGGCTAAATGACCTCTAAGGTCCCCTCCAATTTTAAGTCTGTGATCCTTTGTATCAGATTGCATTCATGATCCTTTCCTTCTACTTCTCTCTATAGCCCTCAATCTCCTGTATTCAAAAGCTATGTTGCCACTGTTAGCAAGACTTGCACCTCCTTCTCGTTTCTTAAATCCATCCTGCAATCTTCATTCTTACTGCCAGCCTAGGATTATTCTCATTATTATCAGCCTGGACTATTGGACAAGTCTTCCCAAGGGAACTCCCTAATTGAATCCTCTCCTGCTGCTAGGTTCATTTGCCTTACGTAGTGTTCTAGACATGTCACACCTCTACCCAAAAATCTCCCATCTTTATCCTTGTCTCTTCCTGGTGCCACTTCATTCCTCACTGGAAGCCTTAAAGCACAATCTAAATTAGTTATGGTTGCTTTTATAGTTGTGATAATTCACTTAATCTTTTTTTATTTCTTTCTGTCCCCCTTGCAATGTCTGTCACACAGCTGCTAGACTAATCTTTTTTCTTTTTTTACATAGAGATCTAGTCCCGTTACTGCTCTTCTCAACAACCTACAGTGACTCCCTATTCGGTAAATTTCAAGCTCCTTTGCCAGGCATCCAAAACCTCCACTGTCCATTGCTCAGCAATTTTTCAGTCATGTTTGCCTCATGACCCCATTTGGGGTTTTTCTTGGCAGAAATTCTGGAGTAGTTTGCTATTTCCTTCGCTAGCTCATTTTACAAATGAGAAAACTGAGGCAAACAGGGCTAAGTGACTTATCTAGGTCACACAGCTATTGAGTGTCTGAGGCCAGATTTGAATTGAGGAAGATGAGTCTTCCTGACCCCAGGCCCAACACTTAATATATTGCACCACCTAGTTACCCAGTTACCACTGTCCGCTACCATTTTGTTTTTCCCATCCTTATTTCATGTCACTCCCCACTCATGTTGTACATTCAGTTGGATTCAACAAGCATTTAAGCATCTACTATGTTCCAAGAATTGTGTTGGGTGTTGGAAATAGAAAAACCAAAAAGTTAAATAATCCCTGCCCTCAAGAAGCAACTTTATTCTACCGGGTGAGGAGAAGACACACAGATATGTAAAGACAAAATATGCACATTACCAATACTGCAGAAAAAGAATGCTGAGAAGACAAAAAGGATGAGAACTACTTCATCTAAACTGGGTTAGACTCTGCACCCCAAAAACTTTCCCAACCCACCCCTACTTATATTGTTCCTTATGCCTAGAATGTTCTTCCTCCCTGTCTTTGACTGTTTGAATTATGACTCATCCTTTAAAATCTGAGGGGAGACCATCTGCAAGAATACTTTCCTTCCTTGATTTTCCCACCAGTAAAGCTTTTTCTTTCTCGGATTTCATGTCAGCACTTTCTTTTGTACCTTTCTATGAGACTTGGACTTTATTGTGCATCATAATTAATCCTGTCAGACTAGAAACTTCATGAGGGCAGAACTTACCAACGCCTTATCTACACCACATATCCCACTGGTGCCTAGCAGGAAGCTCTGCACACAGCAGGCACTTCAGTTGAGTTTAATTGAGGACCATTTCATTCAAGAGCTTCATTGAATTAAATATTTACGAGGCTTTTAACCTCTCTCTCCCTCTCTCTAAATGCCTAGATTGTGTTGTGTCTCATGGTTAATAATAATAGTGCTAATTTGCATAAGAGCTAATAATAGCTAACATTCATACAGGGCTTTAATGTTTACCAAGTACTTTACACAGATTATCTCATTTGATCCTCACAACAATCCTGTGAGGTGGCTGCTATGATTATCCCCACACAAATGAGGAAATTGAGACTGAGAGGCTCTCACAGCTAGTAGAGTGTGAGATGAAAATTGAACCTAGGACTTCCTGATTCCAAGTCCAGTGCCCTGTGGATAGGACATCTTTCTCAGATGTTCTCACTTAACACCTCAACCTCACTATTTTCATCTATAAAATGGGAAAAATAGTAGCACTTTCCCCAACGACAGTTGAGAAGATGAAATGAGGTCGCATATAGATGGCACTTTGCAAACCTTAAAGCATTCTATAAATGTTGGCTATCATTACAGTTTTCTTGTGCTTTCTTCAAAAAATACGGTGTAGCTATTGAAAGAGTGACAGGGCTTTGAGAATTCCCTGGCATCCTGGGATTTGTAGTTCAGAGGGAAAATCATTTCCTTCCAAACCTGAGAGGGATTTGGACTATTGTGATTTTTGAGCCAAACGGTAGGCTTGAATTATGCCCTGAAGCTTTGAAAGAGATTTAGACAGTCGACTAAGAGATGAAAAGAAATGGGAGCCACATGGGCTTTGTAGCAGCAGCAGCAGGAAGGGAGATCACCTAGGATTTACCAAGCCGAGCTGACACAGACACACAGTATAAGAGCACCAGGTAAAAGGAAAAACTGAAGGGAAAGATAAGCTACAACAGAAAAAAGGGGAAATGGAGGCAAGAGCGTGCTGGTAAATATTTAACAGAACCTACAGAAGAAAATACACTTTTAATCATTTGAAACTTTGACGTTTATTGAACTTTCTCCATCACTTTCTTAAGTCTAAACAATCAACAGAACAATAAATCAGACCTTGATTTGTAGTATATGCCAGTGTCAGAGTTATAAATGCTCACATTGAAGATTTAACAATCAACCCTTGAGAGCAGGGTATAGCTGGCTCCCATACAACCCTGGATGGAGCCATCAGGTCCTTGTTGCCATTTCAGACTTGGATTTACCAGCAGGACTCACCTCTACAAGGACTGAGGGAATCTCCAAAAGGTCTTCCTGTTCCCCAATTTCTCTTCCTCATTCCAGTCCAGTAAAAGGGATTGTAATATACTTCACTGACTTTTTTTTTTTTTTTGAGGGGTGAAGTGAGGCAATTGGGGTTAAGTGACTTGCTCAAGGTCACACATCTAGTGTCAGGTGTCTGAGACCAGATCTGAACTCAGAATCCAGGGCTCGTGCTCTATTCACTGCACACTGATTTCTCTTATTAAAGCATCTCTGGAATCTTGATTTTGCTTCAAGTATATAGGAGGTGAGGGTTGACTGGACATAGATAAAATTTTAATTAGAGAAGAACGTTAAGAATTTTCCTAACTGGGGGCTATAACCATTTCGATAATTTATTTCTTTTGTCTTATGTAAGCTTACATAAATGTAAAATAATAGAGGAAAAAGAGAACTGAGGGTAATTATATTGCTTCTAGATTAAAAGTCAGATAATTTTTGTTATGAAGTACAGCTACAGAGAAGACAGACATAGAGTAGAGAGGTCTTTGACATTCTAAAGATCACCGTCTGAATCACCCTTTCCCCCTAAAAGATAGTTACAGCCTAAAAAAAATTCAACGCTGGGTCCATGCCAGAAAGGAGGAAGGAACAGAAAGTCAATTATCTTGGGAAACACCCACCACAAACATTATTACACCCATAACACAGATAAGAAAACTGAGCCACCAGGAAGTCAATTTATTGAAAGCTGGTCAGACATATAGTACTTGTCAGAACCAGGACTCCAACCCACGTTTTTCTAACTTAAAGAACAGTCTTTTCTCTATATTCCATTGTCTTTTTATCTGTTCTGGCTTAGTGTGTAACCTTAGGCAAATTTCTTTTTCCAATTTTACTTCATTTTTCAATTAATAAATATTTATTTTCTCTCCCTCCAGCCCCACTCCAATTTAAAAGGCAAAACAAGACCCTTATAACAAATATCACAGAAGCAGAAAAAATTCCCACACCGTCCTCATTATGCATCTTGAGTCCATCACTTCTCTGCCAGTAAGTGTGTAGGAAGTTCATCATCAATCCTCTGGAATCATGACTGGTGATTGTATTGATCAGAGTCATTAAAGCTTTCAAAGTTATTTGTCTTCACAATTTTATTATTACATAAATTGTTCTCTCAGTTCATGCATTATATATCAGTTCACACAAGTCCTTCCCAAGTTGCTCTGAATGTATCCCTTTTGCTGGAACATAATAGTACTCTTTTATATTCACATATTACAGTTTGTTCAACCATTCCTTCAGTTGATGAGCCCCCTCTCAGTTTTAAGGTTTTTTGTCACTACAAAAACAATTGCTACAGTATTTTTGTACCTATAGGTCCCTTTCCTCTTTCTTTGATCTCCCTGGGATACAGACCTAGGAGACGTTTTACTAGGTCAGAAGGTACGCCCACTTTAGTGACTTTGGGGTTATAGTTCCAAATTGTTTTCAGAATCATTGGTCCAATTAATAGTTCTAGCAGCAGTAAATTAATGTTGGTCAATAAACATTTAATAAGCACCTACAATGTGCCAGGTACTGTGATAAGCGCTGGGGATACAAAGAAAGGCACAGAAAACCCCTGCCCTCAAGTTGCTCACAGTCTAATGAGGGAAAAATTTGGCAAAGAAATATGTACAATCAAGCTCCATACAGAATAAATAGGAAATAATTAACAAAGAAGACACCAGGATTAAGAGAGATTGTCAAAGGTTTTTGGTAGAAGGTGGAATTTTAACTAAGACTTAGGGAAAAAAAACTAGGGAAGGTAGGAGATAGAGATGAGGAGGGAGGAGAAAAAGCCAAGAGATGGAGTGTGTTACTCATGAAGCAACAAGGAAACCCGTGTCAAAGAAAGGAAAGGTGAGGGGAAGGGAACATTTGGCCTTGAGGCCACATGTGACCCTCTAGGTCCTCAAGCACGGCCCTTTGACTGAATCCAAACTTCACAGAACAAATCCCCACCCCTGGTTAGGTTATTGAGAGCTTTGAATGAAATAAAGGATTTTGTATCGATTGATTTGTATTGATCCTGGAGGTGACAGGGAGCCACTGAAGTTTACTGTGAGAGGAGGGTGACATGGCCAAGTCAGCACTTTGGCAGCTGAATGGAGGATGGACTGGAGTGAGGAGAGATTTGAAGCAGGCAGACTAACCATCAGCCTATTGTAATAATCCAGACAGGAAGTGATGAAGGCCTCCGTTGTGGTGGGATGCCGTTTTTCATGTAGCCCTCCAACATCTGTCACTTCCCTTTTCTGTCATCTTTCTAATCTGATGACTAGCAAATGTGGAATCCCAAAGTTGTTTTAATTTGCATTTCTCTAATTATCAAGTGATTCAGGGCATTTTTCTTTTGACTGTTGATAGGGTGGATGTCTTCTTTTGAGAAATTCCACTTCATATTCTTTGACCATTGGTCAAATAGGGCAAAGTTCTTATTCTTAAAAACTTGAATCAATTCTTTTTGAATCTCATGAGTAACACTTTTCACAGAAAAAAAAGTTGCTGCAAAGATTTTTTTCCCAGTTAATTGTGTTCTTGGGCAAATTTTTTTAACCTCTCTAGACCTTGGTTTCTTCATCTGAAAAATGGACAATGTTTGCTATTCATTTTCAACATTACAATGATATTTACAAGACAGTATTATGAACATGAATATTAATAGTGGAGGACTTGCCAAGAGTCACACATGTCAGAGACAATTAAAATTTGGGTCCTAATTCCAAGGCTATACCACACATTTTAAGTTTCTCAAAATGGTGGCTTTGAGAGTACTGAAGGTATTAGTTAAATTGTGGAAACTAAAAATCTAAGCTATAAGTCAGGGTATGTTTTTCGTGTGTTTTATTCAGGTGGACTGTATAACCTTTTATCTTAAATAGAGTTGAGGAGAAATGGGTAAAATGTAAGCACTGAAAGGGTCTTAGAACTGTTGAGAGAAGACAAAGAAATAAGACATTCCCTTTCTTAAAAGAAACAAAAACCATTGTGAAGTCTTCAGTTTACTGGGAATTATGGACTCACTGAGAGAAATATAGTCTTTGTCCCAACAGAGTTTAGACAAGAAAATTGATGAACATATGTATCCATTATACATCTGGAGGAAAAAGATCACATTCATAATAGGTATTATATTAATTCAAGCTTCACTTTCTTCAGAGGACTTCCCTAGTCCTCCCAGCTGCTAGTGCCTTGCCATATATGGGTACCTTTGTATGTGTCTTGTATAAATCTTCTGGCATAGTGTATATTAATATATACCCAACCTATATGTGTACATGTTCTCTCTCCCTTTCAAATTTAAGGTCATTGAGGGCAGGAACTGTGTTCAGTTTTGTCTTTGTATTTCTGAGGCATAGTAGGAGTCATTTAATAAATGATTGTTGATCGATATATTTGCCCATCAGTACAAACATCATTTTACTATTTAAACCCAATTCACTCTGGAGCTCAGAGATTGGACAGCAATAGGACACTGACCTCCTAGCACAGAGTAAATGTAAATAGTAAATAGTAAGGGTTTCTCTTTGGTCAGCAACCCTAAGGGTCTTCCTTTCCCAGACTGAGTTTTTATTTTATTTTATGACTCACTTCTTAAAAAGCCTCTGACTCACTGAATGGGCACCGCCTTACTCAAAATAAGAATCTGAAAAGACCTTAGCCTAAAAGGGCTGGTGTCTCCATGCAATCCTGGGCCATCTTCAATCATCCTGATGAATATCAGACCACTAGATCCAGATGGCTCCAGAGGAGCAAGTGAGGTTGGCGACCTTGCACACCCCTCCCTCACTCAAATCCAAGTCAACTGCAAGTCATGTCCTCATCTCCCTGATGTCACCGTCCTCTTCAAGAATGAAGGACAAACACAACAAACATTGGACAAAAATCCTTCAACCTACAAATCCGGGGAAATGGTCAAATTATATTTGTATTGTAATCAACCAAATGTTTTTTTGTTTTTTATTTAACTGATAGCTGCTCTAAGGGCATCCAAGCATTGGGAGAAATTGGAGGGGGATCCCTAATCTGCCTTAGAAACAAAGGAATAAACATAAAAATGATTGCTTTACCTTGACAGGCTTAAAACCCCGTTCAGACATTTTGGAAGCCCCCAATTAGAACAGTAGCCATTAGATGAGTACACTGATGAGACTATAACTAGAGTCTGCTGATGCCTAGTGACTGCCTTATGATGGTGAGATGGAGGTGAAGGCAGGTAGACCTAGGCTGGTCATCAGAATCTCCTAGAAACAGGGTTCTGAGCAAAAGGAAGGAACACCCTTCCCCTGAGGCCTCTGCCCCTAAACTGAACCCTTGTCCTTATCTTTTTCTCCCCTCCCACTACCATCACCACCATGGCCAGCACCACCAATCTGTTCCCAGCTGCAGAAGGACTCTGGCCAGAATACATGAGGAATTTAAAAGGCCCACATTGGGAAGGGAGCCCATGTAGTCTCAGAAGGCCAAGAGCTTTTGAGGCAAATCAGTCTTCCTAGGTCCTTATCATGATTGCATCTGATAAAGCCCGGCTGGTCCTCTGAGCTGCCACCAAGTAATGCCAGGCATTCTAGCCTACACAGGAAGCTTTGCCCGGGGTAGAAATAATCTACAACCGCTGAAATTGATTTCCTCACTTCTATCCTCCCAGAACTGGATCCAAAAAGAAATTTGGCTTTTAAAAATCCTCCTATGCCTTCCTCTTACCTCCCCTCAGTCAAAAGTCCCCAAGAGTCAGAGTGCATTTAAATAGAGAACCCCAAGGTATAAGCACCTTTTACTCCCTTATTCAGCCTCCCCTTTCAGGGTCTTTCACCAGCTTTTAAGTCTGTTTTTGACATTTGGCCCCATGGAAGCAATGGGGCACTTACTACTTCCCAAAAGACTACAGTAATAGAATGTCAAAGCTGGAAAGCACCTTAGAGATCATCTAATCTAACTCCTCATTTAATGGATGGAGAAACAGAGGCCCAGCGAGAGGAAGCAACTAATCCAACCAAAACTCACACTGAGCCAGTGACCAAGCTGGGAACAGTACCTGATTCCCCATCCAGTGATCTTTCTATATCCTACTTCTCCTGGAAGCCAATCCATCCATGTCCTAATTCACCTACCTGCTTAGGAAAGTTTCAGGATCATTTGGCTCGAAAGTTTTTATAGTCACTCACATCTACTTCAATTCTGCTGACCAACATCTTGACGTGAGGCTCAGAACCAAATTCAGGACCTTAACTTCATTCAGGTTTCAGTTGTAAAAGAGCAGCTAGACCATCTGTTAGCTCCCTTCTGGATGCTGGGTAACAGAGGCACCCTGTGTAATCTAAAAGGAGCAAAGGGGGCAGAGCAGTGGTCTGATTCCCAGATAGATGCTGGAATCAATACATGCTGACAGCTGGTCCTGAGTGAGGCACCAGGGAAAGGGATCTGTTACCCTTTTCATTTGGCCAAATAGCAAGAGAGGGAATGAAGAGCCTCCTGTGGACTAACCAGGAAGGTTTAAAGAGACTGAGTGAGTACTTAACAATGACAGCCAGAAGAGCAAAAGGTAAAGTAAAGGAAGTAGAAAAAGGCAAAGTATAAGTGAATGCCACTCTAAGAAACCACAATATAGGATTATCTGACTTTATGGAATATCTCTGTCTAAGTATAGATATAGACAGATAGAGATAAAGAGATACATAGAGATCATAGGATAGATTTAGATTTTGTTCTGTGAAGTTTGGATTCAGGCAAAGGACCACACTTGAGGACCTAGGGGGCCACATGTGGCCTCCAGGTTACAGGTTCCCCATCCCTGGTCTAGCTCATAGGATAGAGGGTCAAAGGTATCTTACAGATAATCCAATCCAACCTCTTTATCTTACAGATGAGGAAACAGGCTAAGAGAAATGTAGGAACTTATTTGAATGGAATAAAGAACTTGAGGGAGTACATATTATGATATGTACATGTTATTCATGTTGTACATATTATGTGTATTGTACATATGAATTTCCTCCATCTGTATTCCAAAATTGCACAAGAAAAATATGGTACTTTGGAAAGAACATTGGATTTGAAATGAGAAGCCCTGGGTTCAAATCCTGTCTCTATCATCCACATCTTATGTGACCTTGGGCAAGTCACTTGACTGGTTTCTTCATCTATGAAATGAGACAGTTGGACTAGATGAACTCTGAGATCCCTTCAAGTCTGAGAGTCTGTTCTGTGTAAAATGAGGTTAGAAATAAGGAAATCAGGTAAAGGGCAACTTGGTTAGCCCAGTGGTTAGAACGCCAAACCTAGAGTCAGAAAGATCTAAGTACAAATCCAGCCTCAGATATTTACTAGCTGTGTGTGACCCTGGGCAAGTCATAGCTTTGCCTCAGTTTCTTCATCTGCAAAACAAGCTGGAGAAAGAAACAGCAAACTACTCCAGTATCTTTGCCATGAAAACCCCAAATGGGGTCACAAAGAGTCAAACACAACTGAAATGACTAAATAATAACTAAAAAATTAAATAAATGCCAAAGAAAAATAATTAAGAGGAGAGAAGGAAGGAGAGAATAGGACTCTGGATGAACAGTTGTCATTAACTGAAAGAAACCCCAAGCCACTTTCCTCAAAACTCTTTGAGGTAGGAGCACAGATGTCAATCAATATCCCTCCAGATAGACAGCAAAGTTTGAGCCGCCCAGGTGGCTAAAGGAGAATTGCTTGTCTGGGAACTTCAGTCCTTGTGGCCATGGTAGTTGATCAGGAATAAAGAAGGCCAGTCTGGAAATGGTTTGTGTCTCATGCACATAGAACACGTCACTCTATGACAGACTGTTAGAGGTGGAAGGAGCCTTAGAGATCTTTTACTTAGTTTACCTCAGCCATTTTACAGGTGTGGATTCTGCACACCAGAATAGGGAAGTAATTTGGCTAAATTATCAATGCAGTTAGAAGAGCTAATTCTGTCTCTATCAGTTCTGTCTTTAAGAGGTTTGGTGGATGCTTTATGGTTTGTACCTATGTAACAACACTTGGAGGTAATAATTTTTTTTCATTTTACAAATAAGGAAACTGAGGCTCTTGGAAGAAAAAAATGACTTATCTACAAAGAATACATACAAAAAAAAAACTCCAAATGCAGAGGTCCTCCCTCTATAATATGCTGACTCATCAGCAAAGAGCTCACCTTCCTTTTCATTTGACTTCTGCAAACAAATGCAGGAAGATTTTAACCACTATCCATTTCAACTATTGATAAAGCCCCCACCCCACCCCCAAATAGAAACTCCTTGAAAACTATTCTTTTTTTGTTGTTTTTGTTTCCCCTGATCTACTACAGTGGCTTTCATACAGTAGGCATTTAATAAATGTTTACTGAGTTGAAGGCCTGCTTTTCTCAATGGAGACAGAACAGAAAGCATAACTTTCTCTTTGCTTTTTCTTCCTAAGTGGAAGGGGCTCTACTTTCATTAGGACTCTTAGCTCAGTTAAAGTATATGCTTTGAAACGAGTTCTTTTCTGAGAAATCCAAGCATCCTTTCACGCCCTGCATGCACTGTGTGGTCCAGCAAGATTGGCCTTCTTAGCATTCCTCACACACAACATTCCATCTCCCCAGCCAGCCCGGAATGTACTTTCTCCTCATTTCTGCCTCTTAGAAACACTTGCTTCCTTCAGACAGCAACATGAGAAGAACCTTGTGCATGAGGCCCACCATGATCCCCAAGATGCCAGTGTTTCCCCCATCCCAGTGACCTTCTACTTGTTTCCTATAAATTATTTTTTATCTGTGTCTTCTCCACCAGGAGAATACAAACTCCTTGAAGCCAAGGGCTGTTTCATTTTTGTCGGATTAATTGATCACCTAATCTAGGCAGAAGGCCTTTGGCATTTAGCATTAGAATCAGAAAGTTACTATATCAGATTGCTTACCTCCTGGGCAGGAGGGGGAGAGGAAGGGAGGGAGGGATAGAATTTAGAAATCAATTTTTTTTAATGTTAAAAATCATTTTAATGTGATTGGGAAGAAAAATATTTTAAAAAACTAGAAAGTTAAACAGATACTCAAGATACAAGTCCTAGAAAAGAGTCTTTAATTGTGACATGATTAACTCATATTAAGGCTCAGTGAGACTTGAGAGATCATTCATAAATTGCCTAGATTTACATTCAGTGACATTCAGAAGTGATCAGAGTATAGGATTTGGAATTGAAGGGACCTTTGAGATCATCTAATCCAGTTTCTTCTCCTACAGTTAGGGAAACCAAGGTCCAGAGATGGGAAAATTTTGACCAAATTTACACAAACAATAAATATAAGTCAGGATCTGAACCCAGGTCCTTTGACTTCTAAGTCACTCATCTTTCCACTACCTGATACAAATTTGCCTAACCTATGTATGGACAGCTAGATGGTGCAGTGGATAGAGCCTCAGGCATGGAGTCAGGAAGACCTGAGTTCAAATTCAGCTTTCCTTACTAGTTGTGTGATCCTGGGCAAGTCACTTAACCCTGTCTGCCTCAGTTTGCTCATCTGTAAAATAAACTGGAGAAAGAAATGGCAAACCATTCCAGTATCTTTGCCAAGAAAACCCCAAGTGGGATCATGAAGAGGCAGACACAACTGAAAATGACTAAACAAGTTGTACATAGCAAGTTGGTGGCAGAGTCAGATTTAGAACCCAAGTCTCTGAAACTTCCAGTTCACTCTTCTTTCTACAACACGCCACCATAGATGCCACCTTGTTACTTTAGACAAATCACTAACTTCTCTGGCTCTCATTTACTCATCTGCAAAAATTAGGGTGTTGGGATAGATCAATTCTGCAGTTGCTTGCAGCTCTTGCACTGTCTTGTTCCTATGATCCCATGCTCTCCATGAAAGAAAAAAAAATGATAATTATTTTGCCACCACTATCTCTTAGGATTTTGTCCTTCTAAAGTCAATTCAAGCATCCTGCAGATATGAAAATAGTGCAGTTTCATATAAGTAGAATGGAGGGTGATACTTGAGGTAGGCAGTAAAAAGTAGATGGGGGGAAGCTAGAGAGAAACTGAGGAGAAAAGCACAGGGAGAGGGGTCTTTCCTCAAGAACTGATCTTCAGCCTCCTCAGGTGAGTGGAGGAGCCAAATCTTCCTCTGACCTTGTGCTTTTCATCCCCTGCTGGGCACAAGCTTTCCCCTGAGGAAATCTATTGAGCTGTCCAATCTCCCAACTGGGGTGTGGAGAATCTCTAGTACATAAAGAAACAACTTTATCTTTGACTACAGATCTTTACCCCTAGACCACTGCTAGAGCATCTGCCTGCCTCAAGTCTCTCCCCACTCCAATCCATCCTCCATTCAGCCCTAAAATCATTTTCCTGAAGTGCAGGTCTGTCCATGCCACCACCAACTTCAGTGGTTTCTTATTGCTTCTAACATCAAATACAAAATCCTCTGCTTGATATTCAAAGACCTTCATAAGGGATATTTTTACAGTCTTCTTAAGCCTTACTCCCTACCTCATCCCCTTTTATCCAATGACATTGATGTCCTTGCTATTTCATGAGCAAAACATCATCTCTTTGCTTCATATATTTTCTGTGACTACCTGGAATGCTTTCCCTCCTCATTTCCATCTACTGGTTTTCCTGGCTTCCTTTAAGTCCCAACATCTTCTACAAGAAGAATTTCCCAACCCTCTTGACTCTGGTGTCTTACCTCTGTTAACTATTTCCTATTCATCCTGGGGTGGGGGGTGGGGGGTGGGGGGTGGGAAGGCTGGGGTGTGGGTGTGGGTGTTGTCATCTCTCCCAATAGACTGTGAGCTCCTTGAGTGCAGGGATTGTGTTTTGCCTTTTATTGTATCCCAGCACTTATTACAATGACTGGCACATATTATAAATGTTTAAAAATCCGTTGATTGATTGAAATCAAGGAGTTTGGGGATCATCCAATCAATTTAAAGTAATTCCCAGCTAATAGGTTAGATCTACATGAAGAGAAGAATATTAGGATTAGAGATCTAGGACTGAAAAGGACTTCAGAGATCCAGTCCCTGAAACTGTCAGTCAGTCAATACATATTTGTTAAGCATTTACTATGTGCTAGGCAGCCTGCTAAGTGCCAGGAATACAAAAAAAGTAAAAGACAGTCCCTGCCCTTAAGGGGGATCGCAAACTAATGGAAGAAGTTATAACTAAGCTGATGATTCAATAACCATAACACCAACAGTAACAAACGTTTATGTAGAGCTTTAAGCTTTACAAAGCATGTGATCTCAACGTATCCTTGAAATAACCAGGGATGTAGGTGCCTCGCCTTGCCTAAATCAGGAGAGGACAGCTCTTTTTGTCAGTTTATAGATGACCAAAGTGTTCCAAGGTAGAAATCGGGAGAATGTCCACAGTAAACAGACGTGATGGAGTCTGGTAATACAAAATCTCTCCAAGCCCCTGGTGGTTGGCATAAGTGTTAGCTGTCCAATAAATGGTATCAAATACTCCTAAAGTTAATTTTTCACTACATCCCATAATTGAATAAGAATAGTGAACAACGCCTTGTAGTCATTCAGAACTTGGCACATTTTGAAAATTGTTTCACAGACATTATCACATTTGATCCTCCCAATACTTCTTGTGAATCATCAGGTAAAAAAGGTCTTATTACCCATCCCTATTTTATATGCAAGGGAAACTAAGACCCAGAACAGTAAAGTTGTTTACTCAAAGTTACTAGAGAACTAGTGGCACCACCAGAAATCCAGACTGGTACTAGAGCTGAACCCAGAGCCAGAACCACATTTTCAGTCACGTTTCTTTCACAGTGTCCCACCAAACAGAAGTCATGTTATTTCAGAATACAACCCTAGCCATCAGGAGGTAAACAGAGATGACACTGGCAGACACTGGTATTTGCCAAGGAAGCAGGGAGGATAAAGAAAGGCTGCTTGTGGCTCTTTATTTAGTCAAAGACATTCCTGGTTTCTTACTTCTACCAGAAGGAAATACACACACATATTTTTAAAAAAATAAAAAGAAAACTATCATGTCCAGCTTAACAGCATAACTCACCTCAGAAGTATCCAGCATACTCTGGAAATACATAGCACCATGACTGGCTATCCAAACCAGAGAGGCTCGGGATAAAAAGGGTAGTATAATGGACTGAAGGCAGGAGAGACACAAAGTATATATACATGCCTGCTTCCAAATAGGTACACAATTAAACATGTAGGTCTATACCATCCTGAGGCTAATTTTAAAAAAACACACAAGACCCTAGACATCCAAGACTATTGTACAGTTCAAAGTATTCATCTTAGAAAGCTAAACATTTATTCCAATAAAACTGAAAATGATCCCAAAATTCATTCATTCAATAATTCTTCTACTCTTTGAGAACCTCTAAAACTCTCATACCCCTAGTAGAATTTGTAGGGCAGGGCTTAAGTTGGGGATCTGTAGGCCATCAAGGAGTCTGTAAACCTAGATGGGGAAAAAAGTATATCTTTTTTTATTAGACTTTGTTTTCCTTTGTAAGTATCTTATTTTATGCATTTCAAGCCAGTATTCTGAGAAGGGATCCACAGGTTTCACCAGACTGCCAAAGGGGTCCCTGACACAAGTAAAAAAAGGCTAAGAACTTGTGGAGTAGAGTCTTAGTTCAATCATCTTTACAGAATAAAATCTGCATGATATCTAGATTTCCATCTCATTCTTGAATAGCTCTTCAAGTGAATAAATTCCATAATCAAGCCCACCACATCTCATATCTCCTCCTATGTCCTTTGGATCTTTTCCCAGTGAATGTAGTTCAACATGACACCTAAAAGTGCCCATGGGAAGACGAAGTAGCACCTCTCCCTAGACACCAAAAGTTTCCTTAAGGAGGCCCTTCAATCAATCTACTGCTAAGTTGTATTCCACCCAATGACTGCAGCCAATCTTAGCTCTGCTGGCAATTGTCACTGGCCTCCTCCTTAAATTCTTCAATGCTGCCTCCACACACCACAGTTGTAGCATGATTACTCCTAGTGGAGTTCATCTGCTCACCAAAGCACCATTTAGTTCCACCGGTTACTGTATAAACACTTTCCACTTTATTTTCTGGCAGAACGAAAATCCTAGTCTAGAGCAGTGTTCTCCAAACACTTTTTAAAATCATGCCTGCACAGCATGAGCATGTTTGTTTTGTTTTGTTTTTCCTTTCCTGCTGTAAATGGGGAAGAAAGAGGGAAGAATATTGGTAGTTTCTACATGGGTAGAAGGAAGCGAATAAAGGGATGTCAGGCTGTAATGGGGAAAGGAAGGTAGGATTATTTTAGAAACAAGCTTCATGACTGTCTATCTTAGGAAAGGCAGGACAGAACTAATTTTCCCAGCCTCCACTCCTTGAAAAGGAAGGGAAGTGGAAACACATCTAGCCTCAGAACACTCAGAAAAGATACTCATAGCAGGAGACACTCTCTGTGAAAACATCCCCCATTACTATAGGCTTGCACTCTGTGGAAACACATCTAGAACACTCAGAGAAGATACTTGTGGCAGGATCCACAGTATTTGATAACATTTCAGTTTCCTCAAGCTTGATCTCTGTAAAAGATAATTTCATTTGAGAAAACTTAGACCTCTCATCTTGGTCATGTTCTTTGAAAAATAAAGGTAATCTGAGGGAGGAAAAGGAAAGAAAAGAGAAGAGAAGAGTAGAAAAGGGAAGACAAGAAAAGAGAAGGGAAAGAGAAGCGGAAAAAATGTATACAGTGCCTACTGTGTGCCAAGCACTGTGCTAAGTAAACACTTTATGATTAGTATCTCATTTGATCTTCACAATAAACCCTGAAAGGAAAGTGTTATTATTATTGAGGAAACTGAGGAAAACAGAAGTTAAATTACTCTCTCAGGGTCATACAACTAGTAAGTGTCTAAGGCTGGATTTGAACTCAGGTTATTCTGACTCCACTTCACCAGCAGCTAACTCTGAAATCAAGCTAGGGTCCCATGAGGTCCTGGCTCTTACTTTAGAGACCAATGTTCTAGCATGGTACCAATGGTACAGGGAAAAGTCTTCAATTAGAAGTCCAGAGGATCTGGGTTCAAATCCTAGGGGTAAGGGATAAAGGGAAACCCTTACTAGCCTGGGACATGTCACTTCACGTAAGCCTCAAGTTTGTCAGCTGTAAAATGATAAGGGCAAAGGGGAGATTGGTCTCAGGGAGCTCTGAGGTACTTTCCAGTTCTAAATCTATTTTGCTCAGACCTAATACAAAGTTAAGTAAGTAGAACCTGAAAAAACAATATATAAAATGACTACAATACAAACAGAAGAAATAAAATGAAACTGAACACTAATTATAATTCCCAAATTTGGGCTCCAAAGAAGAATTAAGAAAACGCACCACCCCTTCATTGAGAAGGTGAAGGACTATAGGTATTGAATATTACAATGAGCTCTTGGGGATAGTTCATGTGTTAGTTGGTTTGCTGATTGGCTTTTTAAAATCATTTATTTCATTTTTAATTTATGGAATAAAACAAGCATTTCCATAACAAAGCATAATAAAAAGGTGATTACACATGAAACTGCAAATCTCTTATGTACAACTTACTATTTCTTTTAAATATACAATGAAGTTATCACGTAAATTTCTTTTTCCCCTTTTCTTCCCTTCCTACCCCACCCCCACCCTAGAGATGGCTAACATTAGACACAAATATACATATATATGTAAAATCATCCTATACACATGTCTATTTATCAGTTCTTCCTCTGAATGGAGATGGGGTCTTCCTTCATGTCCTTTGTAGTTAATTTGGGCATTTATAATAATCCAGATGACTTATTCACTCAAAGTTGTTCTTAAAACAACATCCCTGCTACTGTATATACAGCATTCTCTTGTTTGTGCTCATTTCACAGAAATTTCTGCTTGTTTTAAAAAAAAAAAATCTTTATCTTTATGACCCACTGAATAAGGGAGTATGGAAGGATTACACACACACACACACACACACACACACACACACACACACATACACACATACACACACACACAATATATTCAGTAGTAAAACAAAAGGCATTCATTTTCTAAAAAGGAAAGATGCTAGAGTCCAGGGAAGCCATTATGCCTTTTCCACAAAATCTTCCCATACACAGAAACGATGACTTGATGCACCAGCACCCAGCCGACCATGATCTATATCTACTGTGTCCTTAGCTTTAAACAACAACTGAAGGTGCCAAGTGCAGTTGAAAAAAAATAAGGTAACTTTTCCAATAAGATGATTTCATGCAAGAACAGTCTCTTTCTTAATAAATAACTTTAAACCATTCTTGCTGGTTTCCAAATCACACAGCTCTCAGAAGATATATAAAAAACAGTTAGCAGCTTTATTTCTTGGAGGGGGGAGCTTTGGTTTCAGAAGGAGGAGAGAAACTGAGTAATAGACTTGTGGAGATGAAACAAGACCTATGAGATCATCCTTCCCTCCCCCTGGATCAGTGTGCACAATTGCTCCCGACAGTCTCAACACATTTTTCACTGTTCAGTGGAGTCCAGCGTTCAATGATTTAAGGGTAATATATTAAACCTCATGACCAGCTATAAAGAAAAGCTTCATTTGTAGACACTGGCAAATGCATGGATCTCATTATGCCTGGATGTCTTTCCTGCTAAAGACTCACAAGTACCCACCAACTCTGAAATTCCAACGATGCCACATGAAAGTACTCACCATCCAGCCAATGAGATCCTGGATAGGGAATTCCATCCCAGGCTGACAAAACTACCCACCACATTATCTGATTAAAATCCACCCTTAGCCAATATTTTGCTTCAGTAAAGAATAATACACTTAAAGTTCTGATCCTAAATGTCTGTTACTCAACAGAGTGGACTTCACTAAAGTAAAGCCTAGTGTGGTACCATGAAAAGTGCCCTGTACTCAGAATTCAATTCAATAAGAATTTATTAAGCACTAAACATACTCAATAAGACACTCAGGATACAAAAGCAAAACCAGAATGGCCCCTACCATCAAGGAACTTACATTCTCCTGGGGCTGGAGTATGGGCAAGCGTGGGACATGACACAAAATACACACCC
Organism: Notamacropus eugenii; assembly: GCF_028372415.1. Classification (NCBI taxonomy): domain Eukaryota; kingdom Metazoa; phylum Chordata; class Mammalia; order Diprotodontia; family Macropodidae; genus Notamacropus; species Notamacropus eugenii. The sequence goes on along the minus strand of NC_092872.1, from coordinate 183,201,607 downwards.
ACAAGTAAACACAAAGTATATAAAGTAAAAACAAAGTCATTTCAATGGAGGAGGGAGAGCAAGAAAGAGAACTTTCATAATTGGTGGGAATTTAGCCTGAAGCTTAGTCCTCTAGACCAGTGGTTCTCAATGTGTGGTCCAGACAATACTGGGAGTCTCTGAAACCCTTTCAGAGGGTCTACAAATTCAAAATTATTTTTCATTTCTAATATGGTAAATATCTGTAAATATACCCACATAAGGCAGAACTCTTTGGACAGGTCCTCAATAATTTTTAATAGTATAAAAGGATACTGAGAACAAAGTTTGAGAACCACTGCTCTAGACCTTGCTTTATCGATGAGCAAATCATTTCATTTCTAAGATCTATTTTCCATTCTTTAAAGTGGAGATAATATTTTTTGCCCTATCTGACAGAGTTGCTGTGAGGATCAAATATAATCATGCACATGAAAAGCCCAAGGGGCAAGAAATGTCTTCTCTCCCATCACGTACGTCTGGGCTCAAGTGGACCAGGTTCATTCCCAGGGACTGAGGCTTATTGTGTTCATTGTACCCTTATCCCAGAGTAGAGCTCCAGGAAAAGTCTCTAAAACAAAACTTACAAATAGCTCATATTTAGGATTTTCCTAAAATGGATGAAAAGTGTCTAGAAAAATACTCAGCATACAAAGTAGCTCAGGTATAGTACAGCTATTTATTTCTTCCACTACAAAGAAATGCTTGAAACACAAAAGACTCCTAAGTGTGAAGTGACAAATACTTAAAACATAATATAGTGTGATATCCATCATATATTACAGTTTCTCAGGAGATTGATACGAAACATTTTGTAGAACTGCAGAGTAAGCACCTCACTTTCTCCTCAGACGTGCACCGTATGAATAATTCACTGAAGGTTTATATTGTCTGGCAAGCCAGGACATGGCTTGGACTTTCTTAGGCCTTTCATCTGTAGTAATTTAGTAGTGGTCATGTCTTCTGAGAAAGAATGCCTCTAAGGAAGCAAATCCAAGTGGGCAACCAGCATGTGATTCTGGAACTTCCAAACTTTCCATCTCCTGAGGTAACAGCCAAGGCTATAGATATCCAACTCAGGTTCACTGTTTGGTCACCTGTGCTTAGGAAAACACAAAATGGAGGAGGCACCTAGGGCTTTGGGTTCACCCAGACAAGTACATGGTCTTATTGCTATGTGTGACTAGTCAGTACAGCTGCTGGGAAAAGGAGGAAGAAGGAGAGTGGGTCTCTCCTCTCCCTCAATAGAAGTCCAAGGGAAGCCCAAAGAGTTCTGACACACTCAACAGATGGAAAGAAAAAGCCCTAGCAGAAATTTGCTTTGCTTTTAAAGTCTACTGAGAAAGGAAAATCTATTTTTTTGGCATCTTCCCACCTGCCCTCCACTCTGGGACCAGTGGAACAACAAGGTACTTCTATTTGTAGAAGCCCTTGAGCCAGAAGCCAGGGCAAATGCATCATCAGAAGTGACTCAATCATGGGATCTCTGGAAAGAGTCAGGGAATATGCAAATCTCCGTGGGAAGTACTCCAGACAGAGGAGACCAAAGAGGGCTCCCCCGATTATTCCTATTACATATGTAAAGCAGATTGAAAACTGTAAAGCATGTCCATATAAGCTATTACTATTATCCACTTTCAAAGATCTATGATTTCATCTATGTAAATACTCTCTCCATCAAGGCTAATTAGTCTCTAATCAATCAAAACGCATTCATCTATACATCTATAACATGGCAGGCAATCCATCCTCCTTGTAACTGCCCATGATGTTCCCATAGATTAGTATGACCATGTCAGTCACCTGCTCAGAAAACCCTAATGCCTCTCCCATCAGCTACATACTGCTCTGTTTGGCCTTTAAAGCTCTTGGCAACCTAGCTCCAGTCAATCTATCCAGACCTGTTATACACTACTCCCCTTCACACACTTTGTGTCCCACTCATGACCTTCTTGCTGTGACTCCACACATAATGCTCCATCTCAAATCATTGACTTTGCGCAAGGTATACAAAATGCCTGGAATGTTCTTCCCATTGTCTCACCTCTGACTCTAATAACCCCTAATTCTCCTTATAGCCCATTCAAGAGCCACCTCCAACATGAGATCTTTCTTGACACCCTCAGCTGCTATCCATTCCTTGTTACCTTGTATTCAGTGTGCATATACCTATATATGTACATTATTTTCCTAGATTAAATATAAACTCATTAAGGTTTGAGAGTTGTTTTAGGATTTGTTTGCTTGGGGATTTTGTTGATAGTTTATTTACATGCCAATTAGAATACCTACAACAGTTTAGCTAGAAGGTCATTATAACTATTCTGAAATATGTGTATTTCACGTCAGTATCCTCTCCAGCTCCTTACATGCTGCTGGTTAGGAATGAACTGAGTCCTGCAGAGATGTTAGGCATCAAGTTTGCCCAAGGGAAGATGGGGGGAGATACAACATTTTATCACTGGCATAGAGATCACAACTGCAAACAACAGTTACAAGGCTCTGAAAAGTAAGTTCTCCCAAGCCTAATAAATGTCATTAGTAATTCAATAATTTGACTGTATCAGTTAACTATCCCTCTCCCCCCACCTCCTTCCAGAACTCAGTTGTCTCCTAAAGAATTTGTAGTTCCTAAATGTGGAGGAGGTGAATGTACTTCCCATTTGTTGAGTTCTGGCTTCTTGAAAGCCTGTGTTCCTTCCCTTAGAAAAGATCTTTTTACTCCATGAATCAGAGATTCCTTCTCTCTTGGTCAGCATTATCTATGACCTAATAGGATAAGTAGTGTCTCCCTTTCTCTTCAAGAAATAGGTTAATGGTTCCCAAGCCCATGAGGTATTCTAACTCTCTGAAACTCAATGATCCACCAGCTCAGGGAGCCCTTCGTTATAGCCTCCTTTTTCACGCCAGTCATCCCCTGGGACACTGGATTTTGATCTATATACTTAAGGCTTGATTTGTATGTTGTTCAGTAGTTTTAGTTGTGTCAGATTCTTCATGACCCATATGAGGTTTTCTTGTCAAGAATACTAGGGTGGTTTGCCATTTTCTTCTCCAGTGGATTAAGGCAAACAGAGGCTAAGTGACTTGCCCAGGATCACACAGCTAGTGCGTGTCTTTGGCTGAATTTTAACGCAGGTCTTCCAGGCTCCAGGCCAAGCACTCTATCCACTGAGCTATCTAGCTGCCTCCAAAGTCTTCATAGTTCTAAAGGAAATGTACATACACCCAGGCTATAGTGAAGGGAGTAAGGAGAAAGATAGCAAGGGAAGTAACACAGGATTGACAGTCTAGAAACCAAAACGTTGTGATTTAAGTTTCAAGTATGTTTTTGTAATGTGTCAAGATGAGAGACCTAGTACTATGAATGCTCTGAGATGACTATTTCAACTCCCACTCCCACTGGGCAGACTTGGTCCCCAGAGCTGAGCCAGTACATCTTCTCCAAGCTCTAAGGTTATCCTTGAGGAGATAGGGGGTGCCTTTTCTAGTTCTATAGCTCATGAGCCCCCTCTGTGTGTGATTGCCACCATGATTATTAGTTGGCAAATCATTTAATCAGGCAGACTTAAGTGGCTTTCATTAATGTGTTTTAGATGCATACAATAAAACAAAGTTGGTACAAAACATATCCCCAACAGTTTGTGGCATGCTCTCCCTCAAGTATACACAGCATCCAAGGAAAAGTCTGCTCAAGTCTAGAAAGTATGTGTGGTAAAGGGGTCATGTAGACCCTGAAAGTCCCTTTACTGGAATCCTGAAGATATTCCAATTAGGTGTGGTAGGAAGTTTTATAGAGCTGTGAATCTTTATCTAATATGTTTTTGGCTCCCAATACAGCCACTTCCCTTACCTGTTCTAAGGACTACAATGAGAAATTCTCCATACTTCTGAAGCTCACAAGACAATATTCTGGCCAAGGGAAGAAGCAAAGGGAAATTAACAAAGCTGAGGCTATTAGGATCTCCCTCCTGCTCTTCCCCCAAGCAAGCCCTTCTCAGGGGTGTTACTCACTGGAATCAAAATCTCCCAAACAATACTGATTTGGTATTTTATAGACAACTTCTAGGGCATGACCAAATTTTTTTCAATTAATGTAAATTCTGTTCAACATCATTCTACATCCTCCAGTGGCTCATCAGAGACAAATAAATTGATTAAGACCCTTTCACAAAGGTGAAATGTCTTTAATTGATTTGATTTAATTTAGATATGTTCCCACCTGGTTAAAGGTTACTTAACATTTTATCAATTATTTTAAGCAGGATGGGGTAACTGACTGGTTTACTCAATATAATATATAATAATATAAAAAATAACACCCTTATACTAGTAAGGTAGAAGGAGCATTACATTGAAAATCAAGAGACCTGAGTTCTAGTCCTAGCTCAGTCACTAGTTGAGTTTCCCCCTTTCTGGACCTCCATTCCCCGTTCTTTAAAATAGTGGGAGGTTGTGCTATGTAGTTACAGTGACTAAGCTTGGCCAAGGAAATAATTGAGAAAATGCATGTCCCTCTCCATTTTACAGAGGTGGGGGACTATGGACTGTCAGACAAGCTGATGTGTTGCTTGATTTTACTGAATAACTTTTTTTCTCTTTCTTTTTAATCTTTGTTACAAGGCATAGCTCACTGAGTAAGAGTATATATTTGAAAATGCAGTTGATTTTAAAATTTACTAAAAATAAGATTGGAAAGAAAAAATGAGAGGGAGATGGGGCAGAACAATACCTAAGGTCCTTTCCAGTTCTAAAGTTCTTCGAGTCCATGTAAAATATTTCTCTTTTTTAATGAAAAAACAATTTCCCCACCCTGCATAAGACTCCTTTGTAACAAAAGCTCTTGGTTCTATCTGACAACATCTACCCTATACCACACATATAGCTTACCACTTCACTGCTGAGAAAAGGGAGGCATATTTCATTGCCTGTCCTCTGAAGTCAACTGGTCAGTCATTGTATTGATAAACTGATGTTCTGATACCTTTCCATCTTTTTCTTTATATTGTTGCAGTCCCTTGGTTTGGCTTATTTATCAGTTCATACAAATCTTCCCAAGATTCTCTGAAGTATTCAAACCTGAAGGCACAATGATATTCCATTATATTCACATACCACAACGTGTCCAGCTACTCCCAGGTTGATGGGAATATATTTAATTTCTAGTTCTTTGCTATGCCAAAAAAATACTGTGATAAATATTTTTGTATACATGCTTTCTTTCTTTGGCATTCATTTGGTATTGCTGGGTCAAAATGTATGTATAATTTAGTGACGTTTCTAGTGCATCTCTGAATTGTTTTCTGGACCAGTTAAACCAATTGTAAGATAAATGGCAAAGCATATAATCACATTTGATGACTTCTTGAATAAGGTGAAGAGAAGAGGGAATGAAGAAATTTGAGAGAGTCCAAGAAAATATTCCTCTTCCACCCCTTTAAAAGATGCCTAAGGGCTTAGATTTTTCCATTGCCCTTCCATCTGATACGGGAGACAGAATTAATAAGGAACCTGCATTCTTCCTATTCTAATTCAAACCCTGATTTTCTAACTTGTCAGCAGAAATAATAACTAAACACAGCATCATTGTGGTCCCTACAGTAGTATAATCCTACCGAGCTATGTTTCTGGTCTCTTACAGGAGAGTGGGAAGTGGATGGGGGAATTAAAATTTCATTTCAATATCCACAACTGGGGCAGAACCTCAAACAGCTTCTCCATATCTCTCATTTCACTGAGCCCCTTTACCGTCAACAAGGACCAAGTCTTGGGAGAGACCAGAGCCACCAACATCAGTGCCAAGAGTCATGGAGGGGATGGAGCAAGGAGATATTTTTCAATTAGACTACAAAGTCCTCAATCCATGTAGATAAAATCAATTGTCTTGTTATACAATATGTCACTCATGTCCCATCTCCTTACATCTGCTCAGCTTATTTATTTAATCAAGTTAATAAAAAAAAGTAGGCTTTCCCTGCCCACTCTATCTCTGCTTGTACATCACTGCCCACTTTGACATTTAGGGCCTGGCATGTAGGCAGGAGACACAGATGAGGCTGGGGAAATGTCAGCCACCTGCTTGTTTCCTAATGACTCAGAGTAGCTGGATGAAACAACCCTCCTTTCTGGGTGAGCCTTGGACTGGGAGTTGGGAACCCTGGGTTCTAGTCCTAGCTCTGGCCTTAAATCTCCATGTGAACTTAAACAATTCATTTAGCTACTATGGACATCACTTTTATTGTCCATAATACGAAAAGCTTGAACTAGCTTAACTTTGTAATGTCCTTTCAAGCTCTAAGATTCTATGGCTCTCTCAGCCCACATGGGCCTGTGCTTTTCTTAGTCAGTGACTCCTTAAATATCTTCTGAGAGCGTGAGGAACAATGCTGAAGTTTCCCTGGACCACTGTACTCCACTCTCACCCCATCAAATACCACAAATTCTGAGAGCCAGTCAAAAGTGTAGATGGGGCCAGCAGTCCTTAGCTGATAAATTAATGAGTTCTGAGGGGTCAGCAAGAAGTTACCTCTCACTTTCACCCAACAACCTTTCCCCATGACATCTGAAAATTATTTTTCATAGAATCTGAAAGCAACCTTAAACAACCTTTTTATCCATCTTATTCTTCATTTTGTAGATAAGAGAATTGAGGTTAGGAAGATTTGTCAATGGTGTCAGACTCAAAGAGAAATGGGAGGGGGCACTAATCCATATCTAAGGATCCCTGTAGGTCACAAAATGACTTGATTTTAAAATGTAATACCGTTTATGTTTTATCTTATATTTATTTTGTAAATATTTTCCAATTGAATTTTAATTTGGTTCAGGTACACTCTAGTGTGTTGTGGGCTGCTTAGGCTAAGTTTTTGACACCTCTGGGTTAAGTAATTTGTGCAGAGTCACATAAGAAAATATAATCAGCAGAGTAGGACTAGAACTCAGGTTTTCCAACTCCTAATACAGTGCCTTTGCTATTGCACAATATGGCAGTTAGTCAACACCAGAACCCTGAGAAAAACCTAATAAATCATGTCCCTCATACCTTGCTCTAAGAAACATGTCATAGTTGTCTCAGTATTTATCTGTGGCACCCAAATACACTAGTCTCATCCTGCCATCTATGACTATCTGCTTTTAAAGAAAAGTCCAACCCCCAAATAAAACTTTACCTAGTCCCTCTTTGACAGGATACATCCAAAGTCGCAAATCCTATGCCTGCAATGTCATAGGCAAATAAAATTCATCTCACCAAAATCCCCTTGCTTCATCCCAAGTTAAAAATTGGTGTCAACAAGGCCAGTTCCAGGAATTTGATCACTTTTGGGAACAGTTAATTTTGTAGAAGGTAAACATGTTCCCCCTCCAGACAGCATCTCTAACCTAGACTAGGAAAACCTTACAAATTACAGTAACTTTGCTCTTTCACCAGCCTCCTAACTGATCACCTTGCATCCAAACTCTCCCCTCTCCAGATGCGTTTTACACATCTGTCAAATTAATAGTCATCAAACACAATGATCACACCACTCCTTCACTCAAGAACCTTCTGTGGGTCTCTCTTGCCACTTAGATAAAGTGTAAATTCCTCTGTTTGGCATTTAAATTCTTCCAAAACCTGATTCCAACATATCTTTCCAAGCTCATTATATATTACTCCCATTTATACACTCTAGATTCCAGCCAAACTATGCACTCACTGTTCTCTGTACATGGCATTCCATTTCTTTTCCTCACATTTTTGCATAGGCTGTGCCTCATGCTTGAATTGCTTTCCTTCCTCACATGTGCCTCCTGAAATCCCTAGCTCCCTCCAAAGCTCAGTTTGAGATGTACTCTTTCTTGATTCCCCTAGGTTCATCTTGCGGTATTTGGGGTATTCAGGGAGGACTAGTACTTCTGCTATCAGGGTCTGCCAAGCCCTTTTCAGGGCTGCTTATCCACCTTTGGTGCCTACCTTCACCCAGTTCTCACCTGTGGCTCTAAGAAGCTGTAGCTTGCACAGAGGTCATCTGGTAAACCATCTTGGCGGATGGGCTAAACCAGGATGAGGGTAATTAATAGGTCTCCTATCAGTGAATTAAGGGATGTCTACTCCAAACATGTGAAGGCTTCCCCTGGTGCAATGGGTGGATGAGAACAATTTGTTTCAATGGCCATAAAGGTGGCTGAAACAGGCTCTGAAGAACACTTGGAACTTGGTCAGACATCAAAGATGCCAAGGTCATCCACTGCATCCCAGACCATCACCAGTCATCTTTTGTCTTGCTACTGAATTTCGATGACTCTGGAAGAGATAGGGAGGCTGATGACTCTGCCTCATTTACATCCAATTCACGATCAAGTCATGACATCACCACATGATATCTCAGTCTTCTTTGAAAACAACAACAGGTTGATCTTAATTACTTTGTATTAACCTGTGTACAGCTCGTCTCTTATCCCCTCTCTGCCCCATTAGAATGTAAGGTCTTTGAAAATAGGGGTTGTTTTGTTCTTGTCTTTGTCTCAACACCTAGAACATGGCAGGTGCTTGTTAAATGTTTAATTGGATTGAAGTGAATTGAATTGTAAGTGTATGCTCTTGGCCACAGGAGACTAAGTATTGGTCTTAAGAGTCAGAAGGTCTGGGTGCCAGGCCCAACTGTACCTCATTCTAACCTAAAACTCTGAGACTGTTTCCTCATCCTTAAAGAGGGGATTTTAACACTTGGCTCCTTTTCCTCATGGGGCTGTGGTGAGAAACAGGCATTATAAATTGCAGAGATATATAAATGCAAGTCATCATTATTATCATTATTTAAGAGTGGGAATAGGTCAGTATAACGCATTCTCACTAGAGAAAGAAAAACCCATTGGCAGTGGCCAAAGGAAAGAAGAAAGGAAGGGATGGAAGGAAAGAGAGAGGGAAAGGAGGAAAGAAAGGAGGAAGGAAGGAAGAAAGAAAAAAAGGAAGGAAGGAAGGAAGGAAGGAAGGAAGGAAGGAAGGAAGGAAGGAAGGAAGGAAGGAAGGATTAAGTACCTATTATATGCTGCTAAGCATTTCAGAAATATTATCTCGTTTGATCCCCACAGTGACCCCAAGAGGTAGGTGCTATTATTATTTTCACTTTACAATAGAGGAAACTGAGGTAGGCAGATGTGAATTGATTTGTCTAAGAGTAAAAGTTCTCCTGCCTCCAGGCCCAGAACTCTATCCATGAGGCCACTGAGCTGCCTCTAGTAACACCTTTATAGATAATGGTCAGCACTTTCACAGGGCTTTTCCTGCAGTGGGAATCTTAGAGATGATTGAAACCATAATGTAAGCTACAATCTATGACTGACTGAACTTGAGTCATGGTCTGAGCCCTCTACTCTTCTCCCTTTCTCCTTTAAGACTTGTCTCAAATTCAGTTAACCCACCTTCTCTGTGCCCCCCAGGCCTTTTCTATGACTAGCACTGGATGCTGTATGAGACACATGCCTCATTAGCATCTCCCCAGAGGCTAGAGGAAGGAGATTGATGTGTTACCTGAGAGCAGAGGAGTGTTTGATGAACCCATGCCAGCCCCTCATTCCTCACGAAGGACCCTCTGCCAAGATTCATATCCCTTGTCTGAGGCCCATCTAACATCCGAGAGCCACTTTCCATGGGGGCCTCATTTTTAAAACACCCTCGTATGGAATGACAGGAAATCATTTGGGCCCTGGACTGCCTGGAAGCCTCGCAAGTGATCCCTCATTTCAAGGGGTGAACTGGGATTCGAGTGGGAAAGGAACTAGGAGCAGAAGAGAAGGGGGAAGGGTAAGAAAGAAAGATCTCTCTTCATGGAACCCAAGGGCTATACTTTTCTCAGACAGTCTGTTCTGCCTTAGCAGGCTGAATAGGTAAAAGCAACACAAATTACTTATTCAAAGAATGCTTTAGAGGGTAGCAATGTGGGACTCAGTACCCTAGAACCAGGGAACTTGACCTCCATAACGTGGGATGACCATTCACTGTGAGGTAATAGGAAAAGGACTAGATTTTGAGTCAGAGGTCCTGGCTTTTAAACCTGCTTCTAACACTTACCACTCATGTGACTTTGAGCAAGACACTTAGCATCCCTGAACCTGTGTGATCATCTGTAAAATGAGTCAATTGAAGAAGCCAAGCCTCTGAGGTCCTTCCCAGCTCTAGAGCTCTGATTCCCATGATCCCATGAACCTGGCTCTGCTACTTAGGACCTGGGTACACTTGAGCAAATCCTCTCCCCAAACCTCAAATTTTTTCTTCTTCCAAATATTGGAGGATTAGACAAGGTATTCTATAAAGTCCCTCCCAGCTCTCAATCCTAGGATCCAATTTGACTGATGTCCCTGGGTTATGACCAGATAATCTAAAAAATAAAAGCAAACACTGTACTTTTTTAAAAATTGACCATTATACACTAACTCTATTTTTTCATTTTTGCTTCTCTTGTGTTGAATAAAACTAAATCAGAAGTTCATAAGGGGGCAGGGTACATCATATTATGTGCCTCAAGCCAAGGGAATAAATACATAGTGCTACTGCTGATGCTGAATTTCTGAGGCACCAGCCCCAAATTCCCCAAGGCCAGTGAGACAGAGATGTCTCTGACAGTCCTTCCTACCTGAAGCACTACCTTTCAAAGGATCTTTGAATGTTAGGGTTGGAAGGGAACTTACAGCTAATATTGGGAGTAATAGAAAGGGCACTGGGCTGCGGGTCAAGAGACCAGAGTTCTAATTTCAAGTCTTCCACCAACTAGATGGAATGACCTTGACCAAGTTGCTTCCCCTTGCGGGGTCTCAATTTCTTCTTCCATAAGATGAGATGGGGTTTAACTAGATCACTAAAGTTCCTTTCAGCTCTAACAATCTATGCCTGCATGTCTATATTTCTGTCTCCTCCTACTCATTTGACATCTGTTATTTGACAGATGAGATCACAGAGACCCAGAGAAAGAAACTAAACAGACAATAAACTACTTGGACTGTTTGCCATTTTGTCTTTGTGTCCCCAGTGACCAGAATAGTGCCTTGCATGTAGGTAAAACAATGACTAAGTGACTCATCCCAAAGCTTGCACCAAATGGCACAAAGAGGACTAAAGTTATCTGTTTCCCTTTCATTTATTGTGGATGTTGAACATGTAAAAATGTCATAACTCCAAATCCTAGAAGAATATCATCAGCTTGTACTTATTTTATGGAATCAAACATCTAGCGTTGGAAGGAATCTTTATCATTGAGTTAGTTCAGATGTATCTGACTCTTTGTGGTCCCATTTGGGGTTTTCTTGGCAAAGACACTGGAGTGGTTTGCCATTTACTTCTCCAACTTACTTTACAGATGAAGAAACTGAAGCAAACAGGGTTTAGTGACTTGCCCAGGGTCACACAGCTAGTAAGTGTCTGAGACCAGATTTGAACTCAGGAAGATGAATCTTCTAGACTCTAGGGCTGGTACTCTATCCCCTAGGCCACCTAACTGTTAGAAGGAGCCTTAGGAACCACCTAGTCCATGCCCCTCACTTTAGAAATGAGAACACTGAAGCCCAGAGAAGTTGTGACCCAAGGTCACAAAGATATTAAATATAAGATCCAAGATTTGATCTCAAGTCTTATGACTCAATGTCATACTGTTAACTGTTAACACTATACCAAATCCCATTTCAGACACTTCCTACCTAAATGATCCTGGGCAAGTCACTTAACTTCTGTTTACCTCAGTTGACCCCTCCTCTGCCCACCCCATTCCCCCATTGGATGACATATGGATTATTGTCTAGTTCTGAGAGTCTCATTTTAGCAAGTACCTAGCTGCAGTATTTCCAGAGGTGACTAGGACCAGGTGAAAGAATTAGAAATTATAGTGTATAAAGATTAATTGAAAGAACTGGGGGTGTTTAATGAGAAGACTTGGGGTGAATGTCACAGCTATCTTTAATGACTAGAAGGAATACTATAAAAATAAGGAATGAGATTTCCTCTACTTGACCTTAGAGAGAAGAACTGAGGAGCCACAGATAGAAATTGCAGTGACAGATTTCAACTGAATCTAAAGGAAATTTTCCTAACAAAAGAACCGTTTATTTCAGAACTTTCTAGGTAATTCTCCATTTTCCATCAGCTTTGCTTGGTTTCAGCTCTATGGAACATCATACCTTCTCCCAGGGCAAACTGATCACCTCAAACCTCAATACCATGCTAATTGACTCAGTTTTGATGCTTGATATCTTCTCAGCCCCCTCAGTTGCTTCTCTCCTCTGACTGGAGAGATGGAGGGTGGAGTAATAAACTCTCTCTCTCTCCCCCAACTCTACCCTCTCTGCTATCCAAAGCCTTCCTTTTTAAAGGGCTAAGATCAGAATTTTCTAGGTAACTTTCCATTTTTCATCAGCAGTCTTGCTTGGTTTGAACTCCATTGAACATCCTACCCCCTGATGGCACCCTCCATTAGATTATAAGCTCCTTGAGGGAATTATTTGTATCCCTAGCACTTAGTATAGTACCTAGCACATAGTAGGAGCCTGATAAATGCTTAGTGAATTAAATTAAACTATTCGAAAGAGGAACAAGCTCAACTTCCTTAGGAACTATGGGTTCATCATCATGGTAAGATGGAGGTTGGATAACCACGTGGTAAACATGCTGTAGATGAGGTTACTGTCCAAATATGTGTTAAGGTAGATGACCTTTCAGGTACCTGTCATCTTTAACACCTGATTTCCCATGATTAAAAGAATCAAGACCTGGCTGGAACAGAGGGAAAACAGAAGAAGCCAAATGCAGATTTGAAACATATCATAAATGCTAGATAAATCTCATGCTAGTACTTTTAAACATAGACACATAGCAGCTGTGTGACTTTGTACTAGTCACTTCCTCTGTCTGAGCATCCGTTTCCTCTACTATAAAATGAGAGGACTGGAATAACTCTCCAATTATTTAATTACCTATATGTGTCCTATGAGTAAAGCAGAACTGCAGTAACTCAAAAGAAATATGAGATGTGCAAATTTAGAGACATCTCCACCACAAATGTTCATATGGACTATTTGTACCCAACCTGCAGTAGAGCATACCAAGCTTGTATTGGTCTGATCAGCCAGACACACTGTAACTTGACTCTAACAGGGTGAAGTCATTTTGGATCTCTTTGAAAATGAAGGACTATAATCGATCAATTATCTAGGACTCTGAAAATTCTGGCATCTAGGTGGTTCAGGGCATAGAGTGCCAGGCCTGGAATCAGGAAGACTCATCTTCCTGAGTTCAAATCTGGCCTCAGATTGTACACAGTGTGTGTGTGTGAGAGAACTGTTTCTGAAAGATTTAACCCTTCACAGCAATGCAAGGACCTAAAATATTCCCAATGGACTCGAGGCAAAATGTCATCCACATCCAGAGAACTATGGAATCAGAACACAGAATGAAGCAGACTATTTTCTCTTGAATTATATTTTGGTTTGGTTTGGTTTCTCTCATGGTTTCTCCCATTCTTTTTAATTCTTCTATGTAACATGACTAATGTGAAAATGTGTCTAATAAGAATGCATGTGTAGAACCCATATAAGATTGCACGCTGTATCAGGGAGGGAGGGGGAAGGGAGGGGGAAAAGAGGGGGGAAAATTTGAGACTTATGGAAGTGATTATTGAAAACTGTAAACAAATTAGTTTATAAAAAACATCTGGCCTCAGACACTTACTAGCTGTGTGATTCTGGGCAAGTCACTTAACCCTGTTTGCATCAGTTTCCTCATCTACAAAATGAATTAGAGAAGGAAATGGCAAACTACTTCAGTATCTTTGCCAAGAAAATCCGAAATGGGAATCACTAAAAATCATTCAGGACTCAACTCAATAATTATGAAAATACAGAATTTTGTGCCTGACTCGGATACCTCCAAATACACCCCTTCCCCTAAATGCACCCCCCCCACCCCTCCAGTGACACTATTAACCATTACCACACCTAAGGGAGAGGATAAAGAATTGAGCGGAGGCCTCAGAAGAGAGGAATTTGTGGGGACACGTTATAAACTTCATTTACCCACCACTATCAGAAGAAGGGTGTTTTGGCTGTTGGATAATATTGTCTGTCTGCCCCCAAAAGAAGTGCTTTGAGAGGTGGTAGCATCCAGCCTAAATTTTCTTGAAGCATCTTGGGGCCATAAAGAAAGGAAGGAAGAGAGTCCTTTCAGCTTCATTAATGCTCTTGGTTAACAGAGCTAAAAATAAAACTAATTGCTCTTGCTATTCTAATGTGAAAAATCAGTTTTTAAAGGATCAAGATTCTCTCCTTGGCCAGAGAAATCACTGAATCGGTCACGGACTGACTGCCCATGAATTATGAATGCCATAATCAAGCCTTCTTGGAAGACCAAAATCCCCGGTTAAAAATGGGTACTATAATTAGAAACTTGCTGAAGCTACCCAAAAAGGATTGTCTTTGTCACTTCCCCTCTGCCCCCAGAGATGAGAGGTTCTGACCACTGACTCTCATGGCTCACATAACAATGACTTTTGCTTCTTTCAGAAGCTGGAAGTGCATAAAGCGGCAAACAGATCTACATAGTTAATTCAACCCACCTGAAATTCTTCCCTTTACTTTCTCTCCAATTTGAGATTCATTTGGATTGAAGTGACTGTAGAACACTGAAAACAAATAAAATTAAAAAACATTCATTTGGATTATAAATCTCCTTTTTCAAAAGGCAAATACCCCAAGAAAGTTAGGTTAAGCAGGGGCCATCATCCATTCACACTTTAGTGTGAATTACATTTAATTAGCTTGCTTTCCTTCTTATAGCCAGTTGAATATTGAGCAGAATAAAGTGTTAGGAAATGGGGGGAGGGTGCTCAAAGAGATAGATGGAGAGGAGCCAGAAGAAGGGGTGGGGCATGAAGTACTGCAAAAGGGAAGGTGAGCTAAAGTAGCCGAAGACTGGAATCAGTGAGATAGTCAAGGATCTGGGAGACAAACCAGGATGTGCCACCTGATTTGCCAGTAGAAGATTTTGTTTCTAAGAAGATAACAGAAAGGGTAGTGTTGAACTGGCTTCTAGCCATCTCTTCAGGCTCTGACAGCCAGGGACTCCTACTGTTTGGGCCTTGGAGAGAAGCTCCAACCAGAAGACCAGATGAGCTCCAAGGCTAAAGTTACTATGAAAATCTGGAGTTAATCACAGGTCACATTAACCACATTCATAAGGGCCTCGAGCTCTCCAACAGCAGCTCTGAGAAACATATTGGCCAGTAGGGAGAAGTGAGGAGTCAGGGCTCTCCCTCTCTTCTCCCTTCTTTCCTTCTCTTTCCTCTCTCCCTCTATCTCTCCCTCCCCACCTTCCTCCTTCTTTGACTCTCATTCTCTCTTCCTTTCCCCTCCCTATTTTCTTTTATCATTCTCACTTTCTCCCCCTTACCTCTCTCTTTCCTTTTCCATCTCCTTCTCTCTCCCTATCTTTTTCTCTTCTCTTCTTCCATCCCTATCTCCTATATCTCTCAGTCTCCTTCCTTGTCTCTCTCTCTGTCTCTCACACACACATACCTTTCCGTCCCTCTCTCCTCTCTGTTGAATTGTATTATGGTGGGGATAGAATTCTTCTCTATTACCCCCCCTTTTCCTTTTCCCCCAGAACTGCTTCCTGAGCAGGTATGTCTAATCACTGAACTTTATCACATCCACAGAATATGAGGTAGAGGGATGTTTAGAGACAGCATGATCCACCACTGTGAGAAGGCACTGGCAGACCAGGTAGGCTATTAAAGAGGAAAAACTCCAGACATATTCCTCCAGAGGGAGATGAAACCAAAAGTCATAGGGAGGTCTTCATAAATGAAGGGACAAAGAGATTTTGTAAGCAAAACTCCAAGATTGTGGCTGGGTCTGCAGTGTCAAGTGCCAGTATTTCATTAACATATGGGTGGCATATAGAATCTCAAATTTGGAAGGGAATTCTGAGATAATTTAGTCCTACCTTTACTTGAGCACCTACAATATTCATGCTATATGATTACCCATCTTCTGCTTGAATCTTTCAAGTGACAGAGAACTCACTACTTTGAAACCAATCAATAAGAATGTATTACCTACTACTATGTGTCAGGCACTGCACTGAGTTCTGGGGATAGAAAAGGAGACAGTCTTGGTCCACAGCTTATATTCTACTTGTAGCATTCACCTGCAAGCCAAACAAAGTCACCCAAAGGCTACCTTGGTTCCTCCCACAGGCTGTTTGAACTAGACACATGATCTACAGGGTTCTAGTCTGGGATCTTGGATAGCAACCCAAGCTTTTGAATTTGAATTCTGTTATGCTACTTAATATCTGTGTGACCCTGAGCAAGTCATCTGTCCCTTCTTCTGGCTTCTGTTTCCTCAGCTATAAAATGTGAGTATCCTAGATCTAAATCCTTTGACCTTGTAGAAAAGGCAGCTCTTTCTCATTAAATAAATCTCTAATTTTTCTAGAATTCTTCTTTATACAGAACTGAAATCTGATCACCCAAAGTCATCTCCATTCATTTCATCTCCTGTGTCTTAGATCTCTTTAACAGAGTGTTTTTCTAGGGCTCTAACAACACCTATCTTGGCATAGTAAGTGCTTAATACATGTTCATTTAAGTAATGACCTCTCTCAATGTCTTTTACCCTTCTCTGGATCCTCTCTAGTTTAATTTTGCATCTCCTAAAATGTATCACCCAGAAATTAATACAATTATTCAGCTCTGGCTTGACTAGGTATAACAACAAGTACCCTAGCATACCAAGGATGACCTGCTAGCACAGGTTCTTGGATCTGCTTTTCCTAAAGGAAAGCAACTTTTAAGGGATCAACCATCTTACTTTACTCAAGCCCATATATCATTCACTTAGTTCAGGGGGAAGAATCAATACCCTGAACTTCAAAGAAAATACAAACAGAAAAAATAGTATAAAGACCAACAGACAGGTCTTCCAACTACCTGACCATAAACAATACATACATCACAGATCACTGGATGGATCCAAATGTCTGAGCAATACATACCTACCTACCAGAGAGAAGCACCAACATCTGGGTTTTCAAAGCCAAGAGACTCCTCAAAGGCTACCCAGAGTCTCATCTGGCCAAATCACATGAGCCTTCTTCCAAAGAGTGAGCCCCAAAGCAAAATGCTAACCTCAGAATATATAGAGAGCCAGAAGGCATCACAATTCATGTGCTTCAGGGTCTAATTACCAAAAGGTATGAAAGCCTTCAAGCAAGCAAACCTACCCTAAGCAAGCTTCCCTTAATAGACTCCATGTGAGGCCTATTAATGGGAAGAGATCTTCAATTGGCATTAACATTGCACCCTACCGTTTCTGCCCCTGGTTCTATTGGTATTCCATGTAAACATCATTTTAAGTATCTGGGTTCTCCCTTCTGTAACCTTGTTTCCCAGTTTTCACAGAGTCCTGTGATTTTAGCCCATTCTCTCACCAGAGAGGAATAAGGTAAATCTTCCCATCCCAGGATACTAATTTTCTTCCCTAAAGCCTTCCTGTTTCCTGATGGAGATTTTATATTTTGTGACCTCATCCCTGTCAGCAAATGTAACACCAATGTTATACCCATAGCACCTGCTATGAATATCCATGTGTATCTCCACGGTTGGTTCTCAAAATATAGCAAACTCTCCTCCTCTAATACAAAATCAAAATATTTATTTGAAACATCCCTATTAGGATACCAGAAGGCAAGATTTAGTAAAATACTCATCATCAATCCAGGGAAAGCCCACATTTCTCTCCTTCAAGCCTCCCCATGAGCCAGTTCCCCTAGGCAAGTTCTTCCCTCAGCCTCTCTCTTCACTCCTCAGCTTTCTCTCTCTGCCTGCTTCGATCTCCACCAACACCTTTCCCTCCAAGCAATGCAATATATACTGTTTCTAATCAAAGATTCAGCACTTTATTGGCTTAGTTCCAAGAAACTTTGAAACCAGAACTTAATTTGGAAGGTTTGAGAATCCCTGTGGCCCAGAACCTTATTGGTTCTGCACTAGGGTTCCATATGAGGCCTATTAAATGGGTAGAAAAGATCTTATATCCCATTAACATTAAACCAGGGTAGAGAATAGCAAAATTTTCACATCCCTAATCCTGGGTACTATTACCTATCTTAATGTAACCTAGGATCACATTAGCTTTTTTACTTCCATGTCACACTTACCTCATACTGAGCTTGCTGTCCTACAAAATATTCCAATCTTTCCCATAGTAAACTGTCATCTAACTGTATCTCCACCATCCTATATCTGTAAAGATTTGAAGCCCAGGTGTAGAACTTGCTTGTTCTTTTTACGCCTCATCTTATGTGATTTAGCCCATAGTTTCAGGCTTTTGAGATTTTTTTCTAATCTGAACTTTATAATCTAATATGTTAGCTATTCCTTCAAGTTTCATGATATCAGGAATTTTGACAAGTATAATATGTGTCTTCACCCAAATTTATTGATAAAGGGGTTAAGTAGCACAGAGACAAGGACAGATCCCTAAGGTACTGCAGTACAGATCTTCCATGCTAACAGATTGAATTTGGTTTCTTATTTGTTTGTTTTAACTAGGTAAAAGAGGTCATTCTTTGCCTCATTTCTTACCTAGCCTTAATTACTGAATGGGCATTGCTTCAGTCAAACTGACACCTGGGAAAGACCTTAGCTTAAAAAGGTCAAGGTCAAACACTGAATTTGGGGCCATCTCCAGTCGTCCTGATCTATATCTTGCCATTGGACTAGGATGATTCCAGAGGAAAGAGTGAGACTGATGACTTTGCACAGCCCTCCGTCACTTAAATCCAATTCATTTGCAAGTCATGACATCATCTCCCTGATGTCATGGTCTTCTTCAAGAATGAAGGACAAACAATAAACAAATGAACAGTCCATGTTAACATCAACTCATTAATGACTATACTTTGGATCCAGTCATTTAACCATTCTCAAATCCACCTCTTTGTACTGTTATGTGGCCCATATTTCTCCATCTTGTTTACAAGCATAGCATGAGAGATATTGTCAAATACTTTGAAGAAACCTATGTATCTTAAGTCTTTTGCTTCACCCTGATCTACCAACCCAGTTATCCTTTGAACAAAGAAAATATTAGTCTGGCATGACCTGTTAATAAAGCCATGCTGGCTTTCTGTAGCCCCTGTTTGCCTTCCTAAGAACTTGTCTAGAATTTTGCCAGGAATATGAGTCAATCCCACAAGTCTATAGTTTGCAGACTATCCTCTTCCCTTTGAAAAATGTTGAATTTATTACCTTTTTCAGGTAAGTTTACATTTTAAAGGGAATATTTGAAGAGGGCAATGGCTTAACCTGAAGAAATTGTAGTGCCAGTATTATTATCATGCCCATTTTCCAGATGAAGAAACAGAGACTCAGAGAGGCTAAATAATTTACTCAGGATTATACAGCTAGTAACTGGTGGAGCCCATGAGTCTTTTGACTCATGTTCTAGTAGTCTTTTCATTATGCCATGTGGTTTCTGAAATCCAAATGCTCTAGGATACACCAGCCCAAAATATCTGCTATCCACAGGTTAAAAGTAGTCTCTAAGTGGCAATACTAAGACCTTCTAGCCAGGCCAGGGTATACATGATACATGTATATATATATATATATATATATATATATATATGCACTCATATATGTATGTGTAGGTGTATCTATCTATGTGCGTATATGTATGTATGTCTACATATACATATATGTATGTGTATATAATTTTAAACAATCAGGGTTAAGGGACTTGCCCAAAGTCACACAGCTAGTAAGTGTCTGAGGCTGGGTTTGAATTCAAGTACCCTGACTCCAGGGTACTCTCATGATATTTAGGGGAAGTTCTCCAATAATGCATTTCTGTCCTTAGAGAGGGAGTAATTGGGAGATGGAGAGTGAGCAGAGTTCCTTGAATGACATGTTTCTCCATGGCCATCTGTTCCCAGAGTCCAGTGTCCAAGGCTTTAGTTCTCCACATGTTCACCATCAGTTTGATCTCCCTCACCTCCAGGATATCAGAACTCTAGAGCTAACTCTGCCTTCAGTTTGCTGTGTGGCCTATTTCTCTCATCCCTTCTAAGCTTCAGTTTACTCATCTGTAAAATAGCAAGATGACCTCTACAGGTCGTTCCAGTTCAAACGTGATGATTTAAGATAAAATTCTTGCTACTGATTTCAAATCTCTTCTGTTTACCTGTTTCCTTTTCATTCCCCACACCCTAAATTTCTGGTGTTGAATAAATATTGACTAAAACTTTATGAGTTGGCCACCATCTTTTATAAAGTAGAATTGCTTTTATTGAGTGCAAAATAATTATCAAATTTACACCAATGTCTACCCCATCCTTTCCACACAAATAGACACATTGGAACATGCCATGTTAACTGACTAAAGGTCATCCGTAGGAAGAAAGATACAGTTTTGATGTGCAGGAGGGTGAAAAAATGAAAGACCGATGTCACAGCTGACTGAGCAAAGGACAGTGAAGCAGCTTTAGAGGGGAACTCTGGAGCCAAACACCTCAGAATTCCTTTCCAAAGAAAGAATTTTGGTCTTAGAGCCAATCTCATCTCGTAAGATCAAAATTTAACAATCCTAGGAAGGTCCTTTACAGGGGTCTAATGTTAATTATGAGAGTTAAAGATCTTCCCCACACATTAATGAGCCTGCTCCTTAAGAGAAGTTTGATTTGTTTTGCAGGAAGGCCCACACCTTTTGTTAATTTCTAATGAAGCACTGGTTCTCAAGCACTGTAATGCCCTCTGACTCTGAAAATTGTATATATACTCTGAGGTGAGGTTTTGTTTTGAGGCTTACTCATTGAAAGTGCTTGTTTGACCAGATATGACTCTGGATAGCTGCTAAAGAGCCCCTCAACTTTGAAAACCCAGATGTTGGTGTTTCTCTCTCTGGTAACTATGTATGTATGGTCAGATAGTTGGATCTGTCTGTTGATCTGTGATGTATGTACTGCTTATTTTCAGACAGTTGGATGCCCTGTCTATCGGTCTTTATTTCTCTGTTTGTATTTTCCTTGAATTTAAGGTGCTGACTTTTTCTCCTGAACTAAGTGAATGATATATGTGCTTGATTAAAGTAGATTGTTAAGCCCTCCAAAGTTGCTTTCCTTTTAGAAAAGAAGATCTAAGAACCTGTGCAGCAGGTCCTCCTGTGTATGCCAGGATCCTTGCTGATACAAGGAGGGGGTGCCTATGAACATCATATATACAGTGAGATTCAGTTGATATGTTGATTAATTTTGCTAAAATGCTTTTTACTCTCTTTTTATTATTTGTTATAAGGAATGGTTCTCAGGGGAGGGGACATATTTGAGAATAAAGATGATATAAAATCAAAAGATGTTAATTTTTTTTTAAATAGTGGGCAACCAAGGGGTTGTCCACAGAGAGTGCAAAGCTTGAGAACAACTGACTATGTCCTGAAAATGGTCAGAGGATCTTTGTGGGTCATTGTAGCTAGAAATCAGCAAAGTGGTGGTCATCTATACCAGATACACTTGTATCTTGAGTGAAGGCTGGGCAACCACTGGTCAGGATGGAATTCAGGAGATATTTGCCATTTACTGACTGAACTGCAGCTATTGTTCATCCTTTGTTCTTGAAGAGGACCAATGACATCAGGAGGGTGATGTCTTGATGTACAAGTCAACTGAATTTAAGAGAGACAGAGCTGTGCAAAGTAATCAGCCTCACTCTATTCTGCAGAGTCATTGGAGTCCAGTGGCAAGACATAGGTCAGAAAAACTGTGGATGTCCAGGATATGCTGAAAGACCTTGGCCTTTTTATGCTAAGGTCTTTCCCAGGTCTCAGTGTGTCTGAGACAACAACCATTCAGTGATTAAAGGCTAAGTAAGAATTGAGGCAAAAGATGACTTAGTTTGCCTTCACAAAAGAATAAGTCTGAGAGAGGAAGACCTTTAGAGTTTCAGAAACTGTCGATATTTACAGTCACTCTGAGCCATCAGAGCCCAAACAATGATCCAGTGAGGCTGGGACTGGGACCTAATGTTGGCTAATCAATGAGAGCCAGAGTGGTTTGGGTCTAAGGCATGGTCAAGGAGCTCCATTTGAATCCCAGTGGGGTAAACCAAAGCCTCTTGTATTTCAAGAAATCACAAATGAAATTACATAGACAAAAGATTGTCCCAGTTTAAAAAGAAAGATAGAATAAATAAGTAGGAAAGAAAAAAACATCCTCAAACTCTAAGATACTTTGCAAAATATAAGAGATCAAAATTTATATTCCTTTGGACAGAACACCCAAGTATAAAGGTATGATTCCCTACATGGACAGAGGGAAAAGAAAAGGAAAACTTGTTGGACTAGATGGATTCTGAAATCCCTTTCAAATCTGTGACCCTATGGATGAATGCACAGACAAAACATTGGAGACATACTCCATCCCACAATTAACTAATTAATCAATTAAGCAAATATTTCATAGAATCAGGGAACTCAGAGGTTATCTAGTCCAACCTTCTTTTCCTAGGTGAGGAAACTAAGGCTCATTCATCAGTGAAGTTACATGACTTATTCAAGGTCACACAGGTAGTAAACTTCAGAAGTGAGATTTTACCTCAGGTCTCCCAACTGTAGAGCCAACACTTGTTAAATGCCTACTGTGTACAAGTTATTGTACTAAGCACTTGTGGATTCAAAGGCAAAAAAATCAATTACCTCCACCCTCACAGAGCTTACATTAGATTAAGCACATATATAGGTAAGCATGTTAGAATGCAAGTGCATAAAAGACATTTAACAGAGTAGCCTGAGAATTCTGAGAAAAGATTGCTCACTCCACACTCATGATCTTCCTTGTCATGCTTTTATGAGAGGATTGTTTTCATCTGGTGTTCCCGCAGCTCAAGCAATTTGTGGAGATCTTGTGAGGGATGTGGGTGGAGTGGAGGGGGAGCAATTTGGAAGAATTTGGATTTTTAAAAGTGTGATGAAAGGTTAAAGAATTGGAATTGCATCCCTAA
The DNA here is from genome assembly GCF_028372415.1 of Notamacropus eugenii. NCBI lineage: Eukaryota > Metazoa > Chordata > Mammalia > Diprotodontia > Macropodidae > Notamacropus > Notamacropus eugenii. The sequence continues at coordinate 183,178,571 of NC_092872.1, read as the reverse complement.
GATCAGAGAACACAGTATTAAGAAGGAATCTTATTCATTTAGTCCAATTTCCTACACAGGGGAGGAATTCCTCTCCATAGCATCCCTAACAAAGGGACATTCAACAGAATAGTAACTTCATATAGGTATTGTCACCATAATGATTAAGGGGTCACCTGTCCTCAGTCTCCATGGAGTCCTGGACAAGATGGCAGCAGAAGCAACTTGGGTTAGTCATGAGATGGCTCTTCCCAGTTTCTAAGAAATGGAAAACCATTGTGCGAATCCCTTCCATGCAGACCTGTAAGGACAGGATGCTCTGCCCTTAGACTCCTCATCTTTCTCATTCAACCAATAAACAAGCATTTATTAAGCACCTACTATGTACCTGACACTATGTGGCAGGTACTGTTAAGTACAAAGTATACAAATAAAGCATGAAATAATCCCAACTCTCAAGGAGATGATATTTGATCTTCACTTCAGTAACTATCAACAGGGGCAGCATGGTATCAATTAACAAGTATTTATTAAGCATCCACCATGGGCCATGAACTATGGGAAAAGCAATAGCCTTGAAATCAGAAGGCTTGGTGCCAAGCCCAGCTCGACTTCAATTAAGTGAGTGACTCTGGGCAAATCACTTCCCTTCATTTTCCTCATGCATAAATGAGGGATTTGGGTTAAATGATCTTGAAGGTCCTTTCCATTTCTAAATCTTATAATACCATGAAATGGAATAATGATACTGGCTTTACATACCTTGAAGAATCATCGTGAGGACCTCATGAGATGTCAAATAGAAAGCAAGCAACCATAGAAAGGGGCTGCTTTAATGTCAGCCATTATGAATTACAAGGCAACATGATAACAGTCAAGAGGGCCAGCCATGAGGACAGGAAGATGTGGTTTTAAATCCTGCCTGCTACAGGTACCATCAGCAAGTCACGTAACCTCTTGGTACCCCTGGCAAATCTATAAAACCGTAATTTACAGATCAACTACTTAGCTGAATTGGGGGGAAAGTGAGGCAAGAGAAGGTTTCCTTAACATAATTTCATTTTATTTTATTTTTATTTTGAACGTAACAAACACCAAATAAAATTAGCATTTCCACATGTATTGGAGAACAGAAGGAGAAGATTATACAAATGTAATGGGGCTTTGGAGCAAGCCCAGGAAAAGCCTTGATACACATGAAACTGTGAATCTCTTTTATGTAGAGGTTGCTTTTCTTTTTAAGTGTATCATACATTCAACATGTAACTTTCAAAGCTGTCTTGCTTGTCTGTGATTCCATCTGGCTTCCATTTAGCCCTCTCATTCACTCAACCAAATCTCCTAAAGGAATCCATTGCCTCTAATTGGAAAAGAACCATGGGATCTTTGGAAAACTCCTTCCTGTCTTGGGTATCTGACCTATAGCCCCTAATCTCTGTATGTCATATAGGACAGAAAGGAAGTGCCAGGGAGGGCCAGGCCTGCTCTGGCAAAGCTGAAGGCTGGGAAGCAGCTGGAGAAGGGAAAGTGCTTCAAGGATGGGGGAGTATCTGGTACAAATGAGAGTGTCTGACAATTCGAAGATTTCCAGAGTTATTACCCCCTGGGCCACCCTCCTCGGCCTGAATGGCAGCTGCAAACTGCATATTAAATCCATCCCTAGCTGCTGCCAAGTGTCGAGGGGGGCGAAAAGTGTTTTAAAGTAAAGCTGTAATATGCCTGCAATAAAACTTTACCAGCTTTTATATGGGTTCCCAATAACGAGGGGAGAGATTTCAGCAGCTCAGACAACACCGTGAGAGGAAAAGCAATTTCTGCCACTACTTCCTCAAGGTACCAAGTTCTGCCTTCACTTACATGGCTCATAAGTTGGAAGGAGGGGGGAATTCCACTTAAAGGGGCCATCATCAAGTTACAGTTCTCTCTCATTCCTTTCTGATGATTTTAACTACCCCTAGGGCTATCCAGAGCAAAATGGTTTATAAAATGTAACTATCAGCTAGGTGGGTGGCAGACTTTGGGTCAAACAGGACTGTGGTAGAGATGAGACTTGTGTTACAGCGGACCGACAAGGGAGGAGGTGTCAGCAGCTCCAGACCTTGCTAGGTGATAGCTAGTTTCAGCTGACAGCCAGTGACAGCTCCACACTGCAGGCTGTAAACAACCTCTTACTCAAGTCAGCTGTACCCACACCCATGGATTTTCACCTCCAGAAGCCATAAGACTGATACTATATATACCAGCATGAATTGTGATCTGTTGCTATTGATTCTCATAGGCCCTTTCTTAGTCTTGTGGGAGTTGTTGCAGAATGGGGTGTGTGTGTGTGTGTGTGTGTGTGTGTGTGTGTGTGTGTGTGTGTGTGTGTGTGTGTGTGTATCAGGGAACCTCTTACAGGACCTTGTGTCCCAAAGGAACATCATCCCTACAGTGCTCAGCTTAACCCTACCCTTGGTTGTAGGCTCCAGTTGTTGCCTGTGTAGACTTAAGGAAGTCACTTAACCTTTTGGGACTCAATTTCCTCATCTATAAAATACATACTTTTGCCAAAAGAGGTTCTGAGTGTGCCCCCTCGGTTCTCTTCCTGCCTGTCTCCAATGTTGCACTCTAAGCAGCTGCTTACCTTACCTGGCACTGCTGTCCTGCCTCTAGTGGCTGGAGTGGACCTCCTTTCTCCCTTTATCTGACATCTAAAGTACCTTTTAGAATCTTAGCCTTCAGTATTTTAAATAACTCCCTTTAACTTTACTCACAACATTTTTCTGATTTCATTCTTGCTTTCCATGGTTGCTGTCCATGGTTTCAGGACAGAGTCTTTTCCTCATCTCTTTTCTCCTCCATAATCCTTACTTTTGTTGCTGATTTATTTCTCTCATACACTCAGCCAATCCCCTTTCTTTGGCCCATCTCAGGCTCTGTAAATGATCCTGGCCCATCTTTTCTTCTTCTTTAGCCTCTCCTAGAGTGGTCATCCTCTGCTTGTCTTTGTCCGATTTGTCCTCAACTTCTTGCCTCTGCCTCAAGTCTACCAGTCAGAATCGTTTCTTCATCCTGTTCCTTTGGCACTTGGTCATTATCTCCAACTAATTCTCTCACCTCATGGCCTTGATTAAGAAAGATACTGCTTCTCTTCCTTGGTATTCCTCATTCATCATTAAAGACAGGGGAGCCTCAGCACTACATTCTTAGATATAAGTCTAGTCCTACCAGTGTAAGGCCAGTGCTCATCAATCGCCTTCAGAAACTTCACTATTTTGGATCACCCTTACAATGCCCTCCTACCACCCACAGAACCATAGAAACTTGTGGTGTCCCATCAGGAACATAGAAGGTAAGGTCTGTTTCTTTTGGATCAATGTCTAAACCTCTAACTCAGGGAAAGACACACACACACATATACATATACACACGCACACACACACACACACACACACACACACACCATAGGATTAAAAACTGGAAGAGACTTTGGAGACCACTTAAGTCATGGTATGTGTATATTGTATTTTGTCATTTTTCAAGTTGTATCCATTACAGTGAATGCTCCAATACTCTAGAGGAAAGTAACCCAGAGAGCAGGGGTGGGAGTATAATTGCCTTTGTCAAACCACATCTGGAGTATACATTTTGGGGCATCATGTTTTAGGAAGGATATTAATAAAACGGATGGTGTTTCAAGGACAACAGAATGAAGAGGCACCTTGTAACCTACCTTATGAAGATGAATTAAAGAAACTAGGCATGTTTAGCCCAGAGTCTAGAAGATTTAGAGGATACTGGATAGCTGTTTTCAAGTATTTGAAAGGCTGTTGTATAAATGAAGAATTAAATGTGTTCTACTTGTCCATAGAGGGGAGAACGTGGACCAGCAGGGGGAAGTTAAGGAGAGGCAGAGTTAGGCTTAATGGAAAGAAAAGCTTCTTGGGTTGCCTAAGGAAGTAATGAGTTACCTCTTCAAAAGTCTTTAAGTAGAGGCTGAGTGACCAATTACCAGTTATATTGTAGAAGACCAGATGGCTTCTGAGGTCCTTTCCTACTCTTCGATTCTGGGATTTTCCAACCTTGCCTGAGGCACACAAATGCTCTGCCAACCAATATTGTTGAGTGACAAGAACTTGGGCAAGAGAGACATAAGACATGACCATCTTCAAAAGATACTGTAGGGTAAGCACTTTAATAATGGTGTGGTCCTGGGTAGTGGATTATCAAAAAAAGAACTGTTACTCAGGAGAGAGAGAACAACTTCTTAATCCCACAAGGCTACATTTTTCCCCCTGTGGATCCAATGAAGTTGCTATCGATAAATGCAATTTGCTAAGCAACTACTGTGTTGCGGGTGTCTATGAAAAGCAGAGGTGGCCTCTCATTGCTTATGGTCTTGTATGATTTTATCCATTACACATTAATATTAAAAAGGCATTTAAGATCTTAGCATTTAACCTTCTATTATACTGAACTCAAGCTTGCATTCTTGATGGGAAAGATAAGATGTATATAGATAAATTGATAGCAGGATGATCACGAAGAGGAGGTTCAGTGCTAAGTGAGCAGCATGAGAACTGAATATTATTGGAGATCAGTAAAGGAAGAAGAAATTATCATGCCAAAGGTGGTCTAGAAGTCTTCACTGGGGCAAGGGGAACTTGAGATCAGAACTGAAAGGAGAGGAAGACAATTGGAATGGTGAGTGAAGACATTGAAATTTAAAGGATGCTGATAACACATGTACTCCTTCAGCAAGTAGAAGAAAAAAAATAGCTTAGAACAATGAGAAGTTAGCAAGAATAGTTGGTTAAAGTGGAAAGACAGCATTGCTTAGACAGCAAGGTTCCCCTCTCTGGCAGCCATATGCCAGATATTCTCCTCTATGAACCACCTTCTACCCTGCCCTTTTCCCTCCAAAGGAGTGAGCTCATGGTATCCCAGAGTCTCTCCCCACACAGGGACCTTTCCCCTAATGTTCAAGTTCTCTACTACAAGCAATTGAATTTCTCTTAAAAAGTTGATTTGAGGGGCAACTAGGTGGAGCAGGGGATAGAACATTCACCCTGGAGTCAAGAGAATCTGAGTTCAAATTGAGCCTCAGACACTTGACAATTACTAGCTGTGTGACCCTGGGCAAATCTCTTAACTGATTGCCTTGCCAAAAAACAAAAAAGTTGACTTGAGTGGACCTCTCAGGCTGCTTGTCCCAGATACCAGAATTGATGATTAGGCCACTGCTTCAGCTGGACATTTACATAGTCAAAGACACCAAGAGGAAAGGAAAAATCATTCCTTCTACAAGGGAAACAAACAGGAAAGCAAAAGTAATGAGGCAAAAATATTAAACTTGTATTTAGGGTCCAATGACCTAGCCAAGCTGACCAGAACAGGTTTCAGTTTCCTTAAAAAATCAGATCAGAAAAACTGACTCTGCTATACTGGGTTTTCCCCCAATTTACCTCCTAAATTCCTGGAGTGGGTCTATCAGTTTGTCCCTTTCCATGCTCCTAAATTGACTCAGCATTTCCCTAATGTACAGACCTGAACCTTTGATACTCTCAGAATAATGTTCTTGCAGATGAGTTCTTGTAATGCAGAGGGATGGGAGAAGCTAGTCAATTACCCAGGGAAAGTTTTCCCTTATGTTTTTTAAAAAATGCAAATTGGAAACTGCTCCTTCCTAGGGTAAATTTATACAATACATAAAGAATAACAGACCTAATGAAACAAAATAAAAGAGAAAAGTGAGGTCTGAGAAGTGGGGGGGGCGATGTTCAAAAGTGCTAATCTAGTAGCAAGGAATGAGACAGGTACACAACTTTAAATCAGAATATGATCAGTGCATACAAACTTGCATTCTCCTAGAAGAACTTAACCAGCATCAGTCAGTATTTCTTACATTTGAAATCTTTGAAACACATCTGAGATAGACAAGCAGAAAAAGCCAACTATTATCAAGCCTTGGGAGATGACAGGGCCAAAGGTGGCTGACAACATGCTGTCACCCAAACATGTCTAGCATTAGTAACCTCTTCTGGGCCCAAGGGGCTGAAGCACTGAACCCTATTGTGCCTCTTCATTAAGGGAGCCTTCTCACACTGGTGACTGGATTTAATCCTGGAGTCTAGCCTCTAATTGAGAAAGTTAGGTGCCTTTTCATACACCCTTCAGCTCATTACACTCCCCATATTTGCATCTTGAAGATAATTTACTTAAAAGCTTAGGTTTTGGTTCATGTAAAGGGTCTCCCCAAAGGAAGGAACCAGAAAAACACTGTGTACAATGTAAATCAGACATGGGACAGGTGTTTCTTTCCTACACACAAAAGAAATGCTAAACATAAAGCACTCACAAGTGTGCACTGATAGAAAGGCAAAATAAACAGTAACAACTAGTAAGTGCAGTTAAACTCTCTTGTCAGATGGATATTTAAATCTCATTAGTAAATAAGGCCTCTTGAAAGACTACTTTGTTTGAAGGATGGCATTGTTACATTTCATCTTGGCCCTGCAGTCTCCTCAAATTCCATGAATTTGGCAAGCTTGGGCTCCTCTTCTTATCAATGATTATTTTCTCTAGTGTAGAAACTTCCACTATTGTCAGTAAACTACACCTGATGAACCAAAAACCTCTGGACATCTTGAATTTACAAGGGAGCATCTCAGCTCAGAAATATCCATCTTGAAACTGATGCTGAGTCACCTTCTCAGGAAGGGAAAGGGAAAGTCTAAAGGGAGCCCAGATCTAAGTTAGCCTTTTTAAGACCTTTTACTTTGAGTTGCCATGTGGAAGCAGGTGCCATGATACTGTAGTGGGGACAGAGCACCAGACGGACTCACATCCCTCCAGTAAGAAGCATGAAAGGTATTGCATGCTGTATAGCCCAAGAGATAAGAGAAGAGAGAGCCTGGGGTGGGGTCACTCCCTCTTTAAAGGTCCACTGAGGCATCATTCCTACTCAGTGACTAGTAAGGGAATGGTCCTCCAAGCGCATCCAAGGAGCTTGACATCCCAAAGTGCTGCTGTAACTCACATGGTCAGCCAGAAGCAGGCAAGACAGTTCTGCAACACCCTATTGAATCCCCAGTTACATATGTATGCTATTAAGTTCTACCCTTCTTCAGGACGCCTTGCTTCCAGACTCCCACACAACCTCCCATAACCCTCACCCTTTACAGGGGACCAAGCAGATGACCATTATGGAGTCAAGAATAAGATCAGATTTTACTTTCACAAACATGTTTGTGCCCTGGCAAAGTGGAATGAGCTATGAATAATTTCCCTCCTAAACAGTGGCTGATTTTCATCCAGGCTGAGCCATCAGTGTGACCTGCTGTAAATCTGTGGGTGCCTGGGGGATCTAGTAGCCCAAGGGGCACAAAACATCTTGATCAGATAAAGACCCGTTGCTCTGGATGGGTCTAGTTCAGAACCTGAGCACAAATGAGTCTGAAGTTTATATTCCAACAATCTATGCCCAGTAAGCTTGCTACGGAGACTAACCAGACTATAGGGGGAAAGTTGAACCTACTTCAGAAAACCAACTGTTTTCAAGTACTTTAAAATCACTTTAACAGCACTATCGTTTGCTCAAGGCTGCGACAGTTACTAATGATCCCTACCTATTCATGAAAGCAAGTCCAACAGGACCTCTCCTTGGCAACGCTTTCTTTGCCATTAGTTTGTGTAATTGGATGCATGAGAAATGCCCTCCCCTCTCCTCTGTCTAAATCTTTCCCATTCTTCAAAGCCTAGTTCAGGTTCTACTTGCCACTCCACAAAATCTTTGCCTTCCCCAGGCTTAATGATTTTTCCCTCTTCTGTACTCCTATGGCACCCTAAGTTGGAGTCTTCATTGGACCCTTGATGTAGACTTGATGCCTTGGATTATGCATTTATGTCGTCATTTCTTTGAAAGTCAGCATGGTATCATGAACAGAATACTAGGCTTGGAGTCAGGAACCCTTGGATTCAAATCCCACCTCCAACACTTACTACCTTTGTGAACCTAGGGCAAGCCAGTTGGTTTCTCTGAGTCTCAGTTTCTTCATTTGTAAAATGGCAACAGTAATAGCTCCTGGGTGGTACAGTAGATAAAGTTCAAGGCCACTCTTCTTGAGTTCAAATCTGGCCTCAGACACTTACTTGCTGTGTGATGCTGGGCAAGTTGCTTAACCCTGTTTGCCTCAGTTTCCTCATCTGTAAAATGAGTTGGAGAAGGAAATGGCAAACCTCTCTGATATCTTTGCCAAGAAAATTCCAAATGGGGTCACAAAGAGTTGGACATAACTGAAAATGACACAAAAACAACAAATAACACCTGTCTCAAAAGGTTATTGTAAGGATCAACTGAGACAATGAAATAGATTTTTAAAAAACTTACCACCCTATATAAATGTGAGCTATTACTATTTGCAAATGTCTTATTTCCCTAAGTAGAGCAGAGGCTCCTTGAGGACAGGGATACAGTTTCCCCTCTAGGGCCCAGAACAAGGCTATAGCAGATACTTAAGTAATGTATGTTGGTTGATTAAATGTTTAAAATTCTGTTTCATTTTAAAGGAACATTCTCTTTATATAGGGGATGATTTTCTAGGAGGGGAGGAAGAGAAATAATGGGGAAATTTGAGCAATATAAAAGCAAAAGACATCAATAGAATTTCATTTTTAAGTAAAGTATAAAGCATATTTCTTGAAAAGCTTTGCAAACATTAGAAAAGCCTCCCACACTTAAGTCCAATTAGTGAGGCTAAAGGATATTTATTAGGGCCCTCAGGAAACTAGCAGAGTGGTAAATGCAATGAATAAACACAGTCCTTACTCAGCTTCCAAGCTGATCAGGTGCTATTCAAGTCTGTCCTCCGCACCCCACTCCCATCTTGTTTGTTCAGCCCTTGCAGAACAGAAGTGTGTCAGTGTGTGGGTTGCACTGGGAGCAGAGAAGATCAGGAAAGTACCCACCTCACCCCCACCGCAGCCTCCCAGCACAGCAGCATCAACACAGGGCTCTGTTGGGACAGAGCTCTTGCTGGGAAAAGGTCTTGTCAAATAGGAGGCCTTTGGCTGCACTGTCCAGAAGACTCACCAGGATCTGCGCTCCTGGCAGATACCCTAGCCCACCAACCCCAAATGCTTTTATCCAAACATTGACCTTTATTCTTTCTCTCACCACCCCTACTACCTGTCAAGATGGGAGGGTTATAAAAGGAACTCCCTCTCACCTGCTTGCAATACATTTGGAAGAATGAATGTGTGAGGACCTCTAGTGAAACAATCCCCTGAACCAACTGAGGTCCATCATCAGGTTACACTGACTGAGGCAGAGACTGGGTGAAAGTATGGGCATCACTATGACCTAGGAAATATTTAACCACAGTACCCTAACAATTGGCAACAGAAGCAAATAAGATCAAATTCATTCTTCCTAACTGTACCTCCAGGGTCTCAAAGCAATGACAAACCTCTGGGATCACAAGGGCAGAGGCAAGTCCAAGAATAAAAATGACCTGTGACAAGGAAAATGATCTCGACTTTGAGGAGGAAAAAATAATTTCTCCCCATCTACCATTATGGCCACAGCAGAGAACTTTTCCCCTGATGAGGCCCATAGACCTCATCATCAAAGTTCTTACAAATAAACACCCTTTCTAGATTCTACACTGATGTACCAAGGAAATAAAGATAAGCCTTATAAGGGCAGGTATTATATTTCCATCTTTGTATCCTCTTCAGCATAGGGCTTGGGACATTGCCTGTGGTAAGTGCTTGATCAACATTCATTGGCTCAATGAATAAACACCATTAGTAGCTGGAATAATAACAATGCTGGATTACACACTGCAAATGGAGACCTGACCTAGGGGTTATATAGAGATATAAGGGGAAAAGGAGCATAGAATCATGGGATCTGATCCAGAAAATGGCTATACATATCATTAAGCCTAATGACCCCATTTTACAGATAAGAAAACTAAATTATAAGAGCCATTAAATGGCATGTCCATCATCAAAGAACTAGAAAGTGGCAGAGCTAGTACTTGAACTTATCATCTGTTCATTCTCGTGTAACTGGTAGCAGGGAGTTATTTTGTCTCTGTGGCCAATCGGTCAGAGAAGTGACCAACCTGAACCCAGAGTCAAAACATCTCAGAGCTAAAACGGCCCTCGGAGGCTGACTGCTCTAACCTCTAGCTGAGGCACCATCCCAGTAGCCCTGTCCTTTATGTGCTCTGTTGGGGTCCAGATGTGGATGCATTTGGGGTCGTGGGAATAATAGCTTCCCCTTCTCTGGACCTCTCAACTCCAATTTGTACTCTCCAAGAATCCACAGCTCCTTCCCATTGCTACCTCCCCAGTTCATTGTTGACAGGGCTGTGAGAATCTGCAGTCACGGCAACAATTCAGTTTTGTTGAGCCTTCATTGTCTTCCCCAGCTTTTGCCATTACCAGTCACAGCTGCACTGCTCACATTGGAAACCAATTCACACTGCCAAATCTGTGATAAACTCAACTTTAAAGTGATTATTGAGATACATAGACTGACAATGGGATTTCTGCATGCCAAAGGCCCATTCTTTCCCCCGCTGAATCCTCACTTCCAATATCGGTATCCATGTGTCTTGTGGGCTGCACCCACGGCTCCCCTTCTGCCAAGCCTCCCAAGGTCTTGCTCACCCACATACAGACCCAGGTTTATGTAGTTCTGGAAGTGCCATCCTGTTAGGGTCTTCTCAGGAACAGCCTGTCTGAAACCCCACTCCAAAGCAGGTAGGAAAAAGTCATCCTTGACTCTGGATAGGACGACAACAACAACAAAAAGCAAAACAAAGAATATATTTTTTCTGTAAGATCCCTTGGTGGTGACGGGGGAGAGGGGTCACTCCTTTGACTGAAGGCTTTCTGTTGCCTAATATGACAAGAACAGCTTACATTCATACACGATTTATAGTTTTTGAGTCAATACCCTTACACCAACCTTGTGTGTGGTTTGTGTAGCTGGGAAGTCTCAGAAGAGTTGAAAGACTTTGCCTAAGGTCACACAAGCTGATAAGTAACATAGCTGGCGTACAAACCCTGGGCTTTTGACCTCAAATCTGGTGTTCTTTCTATTGTACAACACTGTCTCAAAGAGGTCTTCTGCTTTAGACCACCACAGGCACTCACTACCTATGAGATTTCAGCTGTGGAGGAAGCACTTCTTACCCAGAAAGCACTTTGGGTATAAGATTTGACCTACTGCTCTTCATACAAACTCCATGCCCAGTGTTTAACTCCAGTTAATCTAGACTCCTCTTTGCTCCCTTCCACTCCGAGCACACTTCTTCTACACTGCATTTGCATGCCTTAACCCCTGGTTCACATTCCTCTGTGCCTGGAAGGACATCTCTCTCCCTTTTCTTCTCTTGACTTCTACACATATATGTGTGTGGACATGTATATGTATGTATATACACATATATACATGTATGTATATCTTTATGTTTATATTTATTATATATAATATATATTTAATTCTAATTTGTTTTAATTTAGAAGTATTTTCGAGGCATGTAGATGGTACAATGGATAGAGCGCTGGGACTGGTGCCAGGAAACTCTAATCTCAAATTTGGTCTGACACTTACTAGCTGTGTGACCCTAGGCAAGCCACTCAGCCTCTTTCTGCCTCAGTTTCCTTAACTATAAAACAGGAATAATAATAATAACGACCTCAAAAGGTTGTTGTGAGGATCAAATAAGATAATATTTGTACAAAGCAATTACCCTATGCCTGGCACATAGTAGGCACTTAATATAAGTTTCTTCCCTCCCTTCCTTTTTTCTCTCCCTCCCAATCCACACATACATACGCAAACACAAACACACACATAGAAAAAAAGGAAAATCCAAAGCCCTGTAAAAAATATGCATAATCAAGCAAAATAATTTGTTCAAAACTGTACAGCTCCTTCTGCGTCTTGAGTTTATCACCTCTCTTGGTATCGTGCTTTCTCATCAGTCCTCCAGAAATGACGATTGTTCATTGTCATTCAACCACCATCTTTGTTACATTGATCAGAGTTAAGTCTTCCAAAGGAGTTTGTCTTTACAATGTTTTCATTATTGTATCAGTTATTCTGGGTCTGCCTGCCTCAGTCTGTATAAGTTCACCCAAGTCCTCCCAGCCTTCTCTGAAATTTCTTTTCTCATTTCTTACAGCACAATAATATTCTAAAACATTTGAATATGGTCATTTATTCACCTATTTAGGACATCAAGATGATGCAGTGGATAGAGTACCAGACCTGGAGTCAGGAAGACCTGAGTTCAAATTTGACTTCGGACACTTACTAGCCATGTATCTCTGGGTAAGTCACTTAACTCTGTTAGCCTCAGTTTTCTCATCTGTAAAATGAATTGGAGAGGAAATGACAAACCATCCTGGAATCTTTGCCAAGAAAACCCCCAAACCACAAAGAGTCAGATGTAACTGAAATGACTGAACAATGAATTCACCTACTTCACTTATTATTCACCCTTTTTACTACCTCTCTTTTGAAAGACTTCTTTTTCTTCCAGGGAATTTTCTCTGATGTTTTGGGTCAGTAACAATCCTGCCTATCAGGCCTCACATAATTTATTTTGTTTCTACCTGATAAATCCACTTCACTCACAAGCCAAGACATCACCCATGATGTCACTGGTCCTCCTCGAGAATGAAGTACCACCACCAACAGCAACTGAGGCACAATTTTCATCTTATAACTATTTGTATTGCTGTTGTATCCCCCATCGGAGTAGAAGCTCCAAGAGGATGGCAACTTAAGCTAAATTTTATACCTCCCTCATGACTTGTGCACCGTAGTCGGCACTCCACAGGTGCTTAATGGTTGTTATTAGTTGCAAGGACTATTACAGAAGCATAGTATAATGCAGTAAACAGGCCTGGGGAGCCCTCTCCACATGTCCTCCCATGCACTGGAAATGGGCAAATGTCCCAATTTTCAAAAAAAGGGAAGAAAGTGGAATCTGCAAGCTATAGGCTATTTAGCTTGATTTCAATTCCTGCAAATATTCTAGAATGTATTATTTCAGGAGTGATCAGACAATATTTAGAAAATAGAAGTGTGATCACTAATGCCAGCTTGCCAAAGGAATCTAATTTCCTTTTTGACAGTTACTGCCCTCACTAAGTAGATCAGGGGAATGTTGCTGTGCCTGTCTCAAAGTATACATACTGATACACTAACTCAATGGTATAGCCATTAAACTGCATAGCATAATCTATAAAACATGAGGTTTTTTTATCCATTTGTTTTTTTGACATCAATTATTAGCTGATTCCTTTTGAGTAATCAAGGAACTCATCAGGAATTATTAGGAGAAAACTTCTATCAAACCTGGCTGATGTCTACAAAGCCTTTTCTGGTCCTCCCAGGGAATGTCTCCTTCTTTTGAGTCCTCTTAGAATTTTCTTTGTGTCTCATACTCTTTATCACGTTCTGGGCCAGGATTGAGCCCTGACCACTTGAGAAGGAGGCATTCTGAGAGAAAGATTCAGAGCCTACAGGGAAGGTCACATATAGGGGAAAGAGGAGCTCCAAAAGACCAGTGTTTAAGGAACAGTAATTGTATTTCTAACTATTTTTTACCTCCTCTTTCCTAATTCAGATTAAAACCCATGGCCTTTACAACATCATCGGGCCTGAGCTGAAGCAGGTTATCTTTGTACTTTTGCAATAGAGAGACTGGAAAAAGGCTTTGAGCCGCCCAGTGCTTTCTTCTTTCCTTGTCTTCTCCTCCATTCTTCTTAAGTCCATCTAACCACTCTCTCTCCCTAAGCTACTCTTTTCCTCTAACTTTCTGCCTTTAGGACAACACTACAAAAGCACCCCCCCCCCCATTCCAAACTTCAGGCAGAGCTATAAACAATGGCAGGGAAGAAATTAATGAAATCCAGCTTCACCTTTCCAAACCCATTCTGCTTCTTGGACAACTATGTTGATGAGCAGCATCCCATATTTTCCTAGAAATAGACATTCTCAGTCTAGTGAAACTGAGGGAGTCAGAAGGCATCAGGATTCATCCAGGATAGGGGACAGACTAGCAGAGGAGGGCTATTTTGAACGTCTATCAAAAACATTTGTCCTTGCAGAGATGGTGACTATAGATATAGAACATTTCATACATTGTTGGACTTATTCCATATGTGAGTTAGTTTCGCTCAACTATTTTTCCCTCTACAAGAGCTCACTTTGTAGGAAGGGAAAGAAGGAAGCCTTCCTTGGGAAAATAAGGAATGTAAAACAAATTTATAAATAAAAAAGTATTTTTAAAAAAGAAAGAAAATACCTGTCAAGGTATGAGAATTTGTGAAAGTCCTGTTTGAGTCCCAGGGATTCCATTTTTTACTATTAGGAAAATTCTTGAGTGAAAAATTAATACAATTGAAAACAAATTCTATAAAAGGAAGAAGGTATCCCATGAAAGGTCAATCTGCCAAGATCCCTGGAATAAAGTATTCACAGACAGAGGGAGATGTGAGACCATTCAATCCATTATTCACTGTGTCCCCACAGTGTGCCCAGTGTTTTTCTTGACACACAATTATCACACATAGCTTCTGACTACAAGGACATTGGGAGCATTATTCCATTTGGGAACATGTGGGTCCCAGCTAGAAGTTATTTACACATAATAAATGTCTCTGGGGTCCTGTTAGCACAAAACTCCTCCCTATCACCTTGCCTTTCCCTACCCATAAGAAGCTAGACTTCAGCCTCGCTCCAGAAACAGGTTAATGTGAACACGAAGAGATAGCTACCAATGTGTAAGCACCAAATAAGTGATACATATCTACCTTAGACGCTAGAGGCAATAACTTCTGGAATTCAGAAGGTCTCAGGATAACTACACCTCAACTCTGTACCCAGTCATGTGGTTATGTAGCAAGATAAATGCACTGGCATTGCCTGAATTCCCAATAAGAGAAGTAGGCTTCCCAGTTCTCATACTCATTGACTCATCAACCTACTCTTGCTACTCAGGGAAAAGTTTTATGAATCCTCACACAAAAAATTTGTGTGCTGCTCATGTAGATTAATTACGACCACAAGTGTCTATCTAGATGTGGTTTACATGGATATATATATATCCACCTCTGTCCTTCATGTAGGTGTGGGGTACTGAGTATGAAGTAATCTGTACCAATGAATAGAGTCTTATGTCAATGGACTTGGAACCTCTGATTACATATAGAAATGACTATGAGCTCTGTGTCTAGGTCCCCAGCAAAGGGAGAAAGTTAAAAAGTTACAAACATGAATCAAATAGAGAATAGGCAGTTTATTCCCATATACAAAATGGAGTACTAGGCAATAAAAAATCACAGAATCACTAGAATATAATCTTGTAACCTATTACTAGTAGTATAATCCTTTGAGAATCTAATATGGAAGCCTTGTTGGAACACAGCGCTCCCACAGTGGCATTGTCCTGTCAAATAGCCAAGTGGGATCCAATTGGTATTTTCTTTTCTGGAGGTTCCCCCTTGCCGATGTCAATTCCCTCATTATCCCCAAACCTAACATTACTATTGTTACTGTCACCACAGCCACTCAAGTGGATTTTGCCTTTGTCACCAACATTTGTGGGCCTTCCAGAACTTTCCTTGTTCATAAAATCAAGACTAGAGGAAATGAAATACAAAAGGAGAGTGAAGACAACCAAGGGACCCTGGTACAAGCCCAACTAGTTGAGTCCAGTCTTAACATGAGGAGTGAGGACCTGAAGGGTCTTGGGCCTTCCAATAGTCTCGGGTAGGCAAGGACCTCGGCTCCCCAAACTGTAATCACATCTTGTCTTCTCAAAAGCCATTTCCAAGATTGAACAACCACCTGGAAGCCACCTCTTCTGCTACTAAGTGTGACACCCAATGTCATCAGATTTTCCAGATCAACAACCAATGAGGGACAGAGGAACACACAAAACCCAGCAATGCATCATACATACAAACAGGAAGATGATATCTATGAATGCTCAGATTTCTACAAGAGAACCACAAGGGTAGGCAGAGAATATCTGCCCAAACTCTAAGGTAGGGAAGTCCATGAGTTTGACTGTAATACTAAATGAACATACCCTTAAGAGCTCACCAATAAGGAGGGCATAGACAATAAAGAATGCAGAGGAAAAACAGAAAACTGAGTTGTAGGAAGTCTTCATAGAAATGGATCTTGAACTAGGCTAAAGGACTGACATGATTTGAATAGGCAGAGAACAGAGTGGAGGGCATTTACAATGAAGGGAAAAGGGGTATCAAAGCTATAAGGTCAATCTCTCATTGCTTATAAAGCCCCAATCTTACAAAGACCCCTGAGCATTTCATTCTTTTTATTTACTAATCAAACAATAAACATTTATTAAGCTTCTAGTATATGCCAGGCACTATGCTAGCCATATCTCAGGAAGGGAGGAAAGGAGAAAGCGAACAGGTCTGACCATTCATTTGCCATTTATTTATTGTATAAACAGAGCCTGGTACCAGGCATTGATTTTTGTGAGGATAAGGGAGGGGTAGAGGAAATGAGACATAGTCCAAGTTTTTGAAGAGTTCATAATGCAATCAGGTAGACAGACACTTAATGTGGAATAATGAAGGTAGATGGAGTGAGAGAGTGGGGTGGAGGAATTAATTCAGTCCTGGAGCAAGACAGACTCCAGGATGTCACTAAACATTCTACTCTGACAATTAAAATAAAGGCCATTAGAGGTCATCTAGATCAGACCTTTCATTTCACACACAGGAAAACTAAAACTCAGACACATGAGACAATTTGACCAAGATCATACATGTACTTGGTGGCAAATCTCCAATTTGAACTGAGGCCTCCCAATTCCTGCTTCTCATTTCCCCCCATATTGCCTATGAGAAGTCCTCTTCTACCACTATTCAAGGTTCATTCTGCCTTGTTATTTGGCCATGTCCTCTCTCTACCCACTGGCCTTTTCATTCCTTGAAAAGCCCACTGTCTCAGCAGTGATAATCTTCAAAGAAGTAAAAAGTGAGGTGGGCGGTGGGTGCTGACCATGTAGTCTAAAGATCCTACTCCTCAGCCCAACCTCTCCTCTCATATCCAACTCATCATCTCTATAATCCTCAGACCTCAAGCTGGAGAAACAAAGGGCAAAGACATTCCCCTGTGTGGGACCCTGCTATGAAGAAGTCTTGAACTACCCTCCCCATCCCAGGGAACTGAGACCCATGTTCTGTATCTGCAGAGGAAGAAGCTGCTCTGGCTGGGAGGGAAGAAGGAGGGGAAGACAAGCTTTGTTCCTCCCTGCCCTCAATCCCACTATGAGAGGTGTTACTTGGATCTCCCAGTAGTTCATTCTTTCTCCCACCTCTGATCGAGAATCGAAACAGACACAGGGAGGTATTGTGACTCTAATATATATTTATTTATTTGTTTGTTTGTTTACACACACACTCACACGCACACACATACACACACATATAAGCTGTCTGATCCTGGACAAGTCACTTTCTGAAACCTGGTTCCTCATCTGTAAAATGGGGATGATTATCTCTCTACTACCAATCTTGCAGAATTGTGTGATGATCCAATTAGATAACGTATACAAAGTGTTTTTGCAAACCTCAAAGCATCGTACAAATATCAGCTACTACTATGGCGGAATGGGAAGAAGAACATGAACCAGTAAAGGAGATCATGATGGAGCAGGAAAGACAAGTACGGGGAGAACCAGCAGGAGACAGAATCAGGAAAACCAAGGAAGAAGAGAGGATTTAAGAAGAAAAGAGCCAAAAGTGTTGAATGCAGAAAGGACAAAGGAGATAGTCTTCCTCCTCAGTTGGTTCCTGAATCATCCACAGAGTCTCAGAATGTTGGAGATGGAAGCTTCCTTTAATATCATCTAGTTCAACCCGTCCTCAGTTTTCAGAGAAAAACAAGTCCCAGAAAAAGGAATTTATTTGTCCAAGGTTGCACACTGAGTCTGAGAGCTCTGGAGCTTGTTCATACCTGAAGGCAAATGATTGGATCTCTTTTACACAAGAGTTTATCTGATGAAGGGATTTCAGCCATATTAGAGTAGGGATCAAGGGGAAGAACGAGAACTCTCATTCTTCTCAATCCCCTGCTCACCCTCCTACCTATATGTCTTCCAGTTTCCTTCCATGTCCCATAGTCTTTCCGTCTTCCTTCACTCTCCCCTTGCTCTGTTTGGCCTCTCTCTCTTTCCAATATAAGAATTAGGGAGGTAATATCAAATTCTCCTTGGGTTCACACATCTCAATTTTCTGACAATTCTAAGCAGATTTTTTTATTTGTTTGTTTGGTTTTTTTAAAGAATACAATCTAATCTGAATAGAGTATATTTCCCTGACTCTGAGTTTGGGGAAGTGATGATAATGAAGGATGAACTCTTATTACTCAGTGGCTGCTTCTCATGAATTATTCAGGAAAAACCAGTCATTCTTACCTTTTTGTCAAATCTTTCCCTTTCTGTTCCTCTATCTTACCGTGACTGACCAGCTCCCAAAAAAGGGGTAGGGGAAACAAGACATTGCCTGAGAGCCAAGGCCCAGCCACAGCATGACTTAGACAAGGGGTGATAGGCTGTACCTGTATGCTAATGGATACCTGGAAATAATCATGGAATTCAATTCAAGGTTGAAAGGATATATACTGATCTGGAATGACTTATAATTCATAAAGTTACAGGTTAACTGGTTAGCTAATCTACACTGACCAGCAGAGGCATAACTAAGTAGCTTTTAACTTCAGGCAAAGAGGACAATCTGAGTGAACACAGGCATAATCACAGGAGAGGAAATGAGAAAGAAAACATAGCAGCCCAGGAATGGGCTGGCAGAAGACCATGAAGTGTGGGCAGAGACAAGATGGTGGAGCAGAGGCAACAATCCAGCTGAACTCTCTCAAAATTCTCCTCTAAACAAATTTAAAATAACACCTCAAATCAAATTTTGGTGTGGCAGAGCCAACAAAAGGTCACAATGAGACTTGTTTTCCCTAAGAAAACTTAAGGGTCAGCAAGAAGGATCTGTGACATGAGGGTGGAGGCCTATCTGGAGCATATGCACAGGGTGGCAGCAGCATTTTCAAGCGATATCAGCCCAGAGATGGTAAGTGGAATGCACAACTAACCAGAAAGAGATTACAGTGGCTCCTTTGCTGACACTGGGTGCAGCTGGCACTAATGACAACTCTTGCCCATATAAGAATGTGGATCACAGTTCCAAAGAGAGGAGTGCTTGTGGTTGGTCACAAGGGAGCAGGGGCCCTAAGAACAGTTCCAAGATCAAGAAAAGAGCTAGTGCCTCCAGCTATAAGTGAGCAAGGGCCCTTTCTGGGTAAAAGCCAGAGCACAGACAAGGAGACCAGTGACCCAAGATAATACCAGCTTTGAAGCACCAAAAACTTGCAGACTCCTAGAATCAGCTCTGAAAACAACAGCACAAAAAAACCTGAAGCTTTGGACAGTGTGTCCCCATCCCTACGTGAGCAGAGCCCAACTTAAATATAAAGTTCACAGTCAAGGAAAAGGTTGGGGAAATGAACAAACAACAATAACATAAAAGAAGAACTTTACTATAAAAAGCCACTACAGTGGCAGGGAACACTATGATACAAACTCCAAAGAAGAAAATGATGTGAAAATAGCTACAAGCAATGTCTCAAAAAAAAAATGCTAATTGGACCCAAGCCCAACAAAAATTTCTGGAAGAGTGAGAGAAAGAAATGAGTAGTAGAGCAAAAAAAATGGGAAAAGAAATTACAATGATTCAAGGAAATTGTGAAAAGAGAATTAATTAAGCTTGGTAAAAGAGGACCAAAAGATACTGAAGAAAATAAAGCATAAAAACCAGAATTGACCAAATAGTCAAAAAAACAAGCACAAAAATTCACTGAATAAAGTTTCTTCAAAAGCAGAAGAGGCTGAATGGGAAAAAAATACAAAACTTCACTGAAGAAAATAGTTCTTTAATAATTAGAACTAGATGAGTGGAAATTAAAGACTACATGAGACATCAAGAAACAATAAAACAAAGTAAAAAATGAAAAAATAGAAGAAAACGTAGATACCTTATCATAAAAACAACTGTCCTGGAATATACATTGAGAAGAGAAAATTTAAGAGTTATTAGACTAAGAGAAAGCTACTATAAAAAAGTCAAGAAATCATCTTTCAAGAAATTATCAAGGAAAACTGTCCGGAAATACTGAATTCAAAGGGTAAAATGGAAGTTGAAAGAATCTACCAATAACCTCCTGAAAGAGAACCCAAAATGAAAACTCCCAGGAATATTATAACCAAATTTCAGGACTCCTAGGCAAAGGAGAAAATATTGCAAGCAGCCGGAAAGAAATAATTCAACTATCATGGAGCCAACATCAAAATCATACAACATTTAGCAACTTCCAAGATACAAGAATGGAGTGCTTGGAATATGATATTCCAGAAGGTAAAGGAACTAGGTTTACAACTGAGAATAATCTACCAAGCAAAACTGAGTTTTAGCCTTTGGGGGAGGGGAATGGATATTTAATGACATAGAGGACTTTTAAGCATTCCTGATTAAAAGACCAGAGATGAATAGAAAAAAATTGACATTCAAACACAAGACTCAAGAGAAATATAAAAAGGTAAACGTGGAAATCATAAGGGACTCAATAAGGTTAAACTGTTTAAGTTCTTATATGGAAAGATGATCATTATTAGGGCAGTTAAAAAGAGTTTACAGAGAGGAATAGGTATGAGTCAATTATGTTGGAGTGATCTCCAATGAAATGAAGGGGTAAGAAAGAAGGATATACTGGGAGAATAGAAAAGAAGAGGTAAAAGGGAGACATTTTTTTTTTACCATAAAAGAAGGATATAAGGAAGAACTTTTACAGTAAAGAGGAAAATGATGGGGTGGAACGCAATGTTTGAACTTCATATATATATGTGTGTATATATATATATATGTATATATATATATATACATATATATATAAATATATAAATTATATATGTGTGTGTATGTATATACATATATATGCATATGTGTATACACATACACACACTAATACTCAGTTGTATATAGAAACCTACCTTATCCAACAGGGAAATAGGAGAGTGAATGGGGGGGGGGGGTGATAAAAGAGAGGGAAGATTAAGGGAGGCAATAGTTTGAACCAAAATAGATTTTTGAAGAGGAACAGGAGAAAAATAGAAGAATAAATAGAAGAAAATGAGATGGAAGGAAGCAATCATAAGTGTAAATGTAAATGGAATGAGCTCACCTATAAAACAAAAACAGAAAGCAGAATGGATTAGAAATCAGAATCCAAAAATATATTGTTTTCAAGAGACAGATTTAAAAAGGAAAGACACAGAGAGAAAGAGAGTTCTAAATAAAGGGCTGGAGCAGAATCTATGCTTCAGCTAAAGTGGAAAAGGCAAGGATAGCAATCATGATATCAAACAAAACAAAAGCAAAAATAAATCTAATTAAAAGGAATTATCTGGGGAATTACATTTTGCTAAAAGGTACAATAGACAATGAAGCAATATAAAAAAAAATTACAGCAAGTTTCTCTGATAAAGACCTCATTTCTCAAATATACAGAGTCAAATCCCTAAAAAGGAGCCATTCCTCAATTGATAAATGGTCAAAGGATATGAGAAGGCAGTTTCTAGAAGAACAATCAAAGCTATCTATAGTCATATGGAAACAAATCCCCGAAATTGCTATTAATTAGATAAATACAAATGAAAACAACTCTGAGGTACCACCTCATACCTATCAGAAATGACAAATGCTAGAGGGGATGAGGGCAAATAAATACACCAATGAATGGTTGGTGGAGTAGTGAATTGGTCCAACCATTCTGGAAAACAATTTAGAATTATGCCCAAAGGACTATAAAACTATGCACACCCTTTGACCCAGCAATAGAGCTTTAAGGTTTGTATTCCAAAGACATCAAAGGAAAAGGACCTATATGTACAAAAATATTTATATCGGCTCTTTGTGATGGCAAAGAATTGGAAATTGAAAGGATGGTCATCAGAAATGGCTGAACAAGTTCTGAATGGTGGTGATGAGGAAATAGAAAGAATTGAGGGGATTAGGATAGCAAGTAGTTATAGTGGAGATTGAACAGCACTGACTCCATTTTGTAACTCAGTTCTGAAGCTAGCACAGCTCCATTTCTATTCATCTATGGCTCTACTCCAACTTTGGAACTATGAGAAAACTTTATTCAATTATGAAAACTGAGAGAAAACTTTGTTGCATTGTTTGAAATTAGCCCTGTATGTCTGGGAAGCTGGACCACCTCCACCTGCAGCTTAAAGATCCTTAACAAAGGACCTAGGTTATGCTGATCAGAAACCCAGTCAAATCCAAAGGAGTTTTCTCACAATTGCACATCTCAAGCAACCTATATGTGTAATATGAAAACTGGTTCCATACGGATTAATCAATTATTGTTTCCATGTTCCTTTGATTGTTTATAGACATTTGGGGAGAGTGGCACACCTCTTTTTCTGAATTCAGGAAATTGCACTATTCACTCCAATCCTTGCAACTTGGAAAGTGCCTAATCTTTCATCCAATTAGAAGTCAGATTGCCTAATGTTGTATTGCTTCTTTTTTATTAATTGGTCTTATTTGATTCATTGTTTTTAATGTATAAAAGTCTGTCTTCCCCTGCATTTGGGGTCCAGGTCTAAGCTGAGGAAGTCTGGTCCTGTTTTGTTAGGCAATTGGCAATGCATTGTTTAATGAATCAATGTGCTCAGAAGATCAAACTTTTGTTTCCTCAGTCATTTCATCTTTCAGTGACCACAATGGAGTACGATCGTACTATAAGAAATGACAAGGGGGGTGGTTTCAAGAAAACATGGCAAGGCCTGTATGAACTAAGGGAAAGTGAAATGAGAAGAACCAGGAGATCATTATGTACAGTAGCAGCAATGTTGTAATGATGATCAACTGAAAGGCTTGGCTACTCTGATCTATACAATGGTCCAAGATATTTCCAAAGGTCTCAAGATGAAAGAAATGCTATCCACCACGAGAGATAGACTTGATGAACTCTAAGTGCAAATTAAAGTAGAATTTTCTCACTTTATTATTCTTGCTTTTAAAAAAAATGTGGCTAATATAGAAATATGTTTTGCATGATTTCACACATAAAATTGATATCATATTGCTTGACTTCTTAGTGGGTGGGGGAGAGGGGGAGAGGGAAGAAGAGAATTTGAAACTCAGAATTTAAAAAGAAAATAATATTTTAAAATAAATAAATAATAACATTTAAAAAGACAAATTTAAAGGAAAACATGGGGTACGGGTGAGCAAGAAGAGCATGAGTTGAGGCTCAGGGACGTCAGTCACTGCAGGGAGAAAGAATACCCCCCAACCCTGGAACAAGCCCCCATTTCCCATTGTGCTCTTTACAATTGTACTAGTCTTACATAACTTTAAGCTCACAGAGACCTTAGGGGTCATCTAGTTTTTTTACAAACAAAAGAACTGAGACCCAGAGAAGGTCTCAGCCTCTCTACATCCATAGAGAGGAGAAATGATTTATAAAAGTCACATAAATAGTAAAGGAGTTGGGGTACAGACAACAATCAAGAACACTTTCCATTGTGCCACACTGTCTCTTCAACAAGTTGGTGACAAGAAGCAAGCATTTTGACAATGCTAAACAGGTCCTCCTCCTCCTTGCTCTCCCCACAGATGGCACGCAAAAAGCTATTCCTGCCCAGATGCTCTGGAAGTGAAGTGTCAGGGAACTGGAGCCATGGTGCCTAAGACAGAATTCCATGGAAATCCTCAAATGAATATGACTACCATGTAAGCAACCACCCTGAATGCAGCAATATCCCTACTTCAATCCCCCAGTGTGATGATGATCATACTTAAGAGATGCTTTATATCCTGGCTCACTCAGAGGTAACACTAGTCTTCCAATATGATGGGTTTCCCTGCCTTTCCCCCGCTTTGCTTTCTGACTCACCACCACCACTACCACCACTCCAGACTACCAATAAGGCTGAGAATTCATAAAATACTGGCAAAGGCAGCTAGGAACAGATAAAGTTCTGGACCTGGAGTCAGGAAGACCCAAGTACAAATCCCTTGGCAGACACTTCGTGACTTTAGGCAAGTCACTTAATCTGTTTGTCTCAGTTTCTTCAACTGTAAAATGGGGGGAAAAATAGTACTTACCTCCCAAGGTTGTTGTGAAAATCAAATGAGATATAAAGCACCTAACATGGTGCCTGACACATAGTAGGTGCTATATGTTAGCTGTCGTTATCATTATTAGAAGGACCAAGTCATTATTCCACCTAAAAAAAAAAACACTCCAGTGGCTCCTTGTTGCCTCAGAGATCAAGCATAATTCTGTTTAACGTTTCAAGTGCTTCCCAAACCCCAGTGTTTTTTCCAGTTTCATTGTACTTTCTGCCACATTCTTTAGTCTACCCAAACTGACCTCTCTGTACCCCAGACAGTAACACTCCATCTTCTATCTCTGTGCTTCTACACTGGTTAACCTCCATTTCTGGAATGTACTTCCTCCTTACTACCTCATAAAATCCCTCTCTTCCTTCAAAATGCACCTCAGGCACCTCTTTTACATGAAACTTCCCCTGATCCCCTCAATTGCCTGCATTTATCTGCTTTGTATTTGTTTTCATTCCCTTTTTTATTTATTCTGCCTATACTT
Source organism: Notamacropus eugenii (assembly GCF_028372415.1). NCBI lineage: Eukaryota > Metazoa > Chordata > Mammalia > Diprotodontia > Macropodidae > Notamacropus > Notamacropus eugenii. The sequence goes on along the minus strand of NC_092872.1, from coordinate 183,153,853 downwards.
ATATGTGCTTATCGTCCTCCTTTCCCATTAGAATGTAAACTCCTTGCCAGTAGGTATTAGGGGCAGAAAGGTGGTTCGGTGGATAGAGCATTCGCCCTAGAGCCAGATGAACCTGAGCTCAAATCCAGCCTCAAACACTTAGTGGTTTTGTGACCCTGGGCAAGTCACTTATCTGAGAGAGAGAGAGAGAGAGAGAGGTGGGGAGGGGGGATTGTTTTATTCGTTGTATTTGTATCACCAGCATCTGATACAGTGCCCAGCACATATAAGCACCTAACAAACACTTGTTGATTGATTGATCCTTAAAGACTAGATTTGTAACTCTTTAGCTGGAAGGGACCTTAATGATCATATCATTTTACAGATGAGAAAGATGTCAGTCAGAGAAGTTAAAAACTTCCTCACAGTCACACAGTCAGTGACATGTGGGAAAAGAATAAATCTCCTGACCACTATCCCCAGTGTGTGTGGTCACTACACAACTGTGAGTTACACATACAATGCTCAGAGGATCATCCCCACAAAAGACTGTTTCATGAATAAGGGAATAAACACTAGTTCTGGGATCAGAAAGCTGAGTCAATGTCCCCAGACCCCAATTTTCTCATAGAAGGATCCCCTCTGGTCCTTTCCAACTCCAGATCCATGACCTTATGATCATATTCCATTTATATTGAAGTATATCATCAGTTTCTTATTGCTCTGTTCCTTTGTGGCTTGGTGCAGTGAAAAGAAAATCAATCTGGGAGTCAGGAGTGCTGGAAAATCTTCCTAAAATGTCTGGAGCCCTTTTTCTGAGCTGTCTGGTGGAGATGATGGCACTGATTCTCCCTGTGCAGGGCTACAGGTAGACCTATGGAAGGTGGAGAAGACTATGCTGAAGGGATAATGAACTTCCCCACTCCTAGACTGTCACATAGAACTTTGCTTGCATCTTTTTTATAGACTTCCTACTTCACAAAGTTGAAGAGAGGAAAACCTTTTAAAAATCCTAAAGCAACATATAAAATGGATTTACCATTATTGTCATGTTTTGTTTCATATTATTGTCATTTTGTATTTGTTATCTTGTGGGGAATATAGTCATTCTTAATATAGAATGAAGTGTATTAGTCACATATGTTAGAATATGGCTGGTTATTCCATAATGACCTTCGATGTAAAATGTGTTGCAACTCTAGGATCTTATATGGAGGTCATTTACTGAAGGGTATAAAAGCAGAAAAGTCATCTTGCCTGGGTGAGCATGACTCTGGAAGACCTGTTCCATACCTCTCCCTCAGCACAGGTTCAGGTACTCTCTCTCCTCTCTGACCTAACGAACTACCAAGTTCAGGATCATTATCACGATCTAAGGCAAATTTTACTGTACTTTTTTGACTGCAGGAAGAGTTAAGAATTATGAGTAGCTTTGAGTCCCTTTCACTTTCCACAGACAGCTGATTTTCAAGTTGGATGTTACCAGGATATAATGTTAACATTTCTTCCATTGATGATATTCTGCAACTCCGTGAAAATTCATGTACCAACCTAGAATTCCCATAATTTCTCAAATCTTAAAATGTTATGATTGGAAGAACCTTAAAGATCACCTAGTGAAGTCTAGCTCATATGCTATGTAAGTGAAGGCATTGAGGACTACTCCTCTTGAGATTTCTACTGTATGTTGAACCTTTTCCCCCTCAGCTTTCTCCACTGGCTCATAGAACAAGGTCTCAGCAGAATTATTTGGGTTTAGAAAAAAAAGCATGCTGGGAAGAAACCTCCATTTCTGGCCAACTTGTTGTCTGAAGCCTGTCAGAGTATGGAGGAAAACAACGTCTCCTAAGAGCTCCCAAGCCACAGATGGGCAAGAAAACCCAATCCAGACTCTGCCTCTGTTCCATTCCTCCTGCCTCTGGTAATTCAATAGACATAGCAAACCCAGGAACTGCATGACAGAATGATGGAAAACTCCAATTTTCCAAATGGCATCAAAGTCAAACTCCCTGCATTCTCACACACGTAAACAGAACTGCAGGCTGCAGTGTTATTCACGGGGTGATGGTGACAGTCGACAGTACCTGGGGTGGAATGCACTAATTTGGAGGGCCATCTGATTCTCTTTTCTTATGAAATATGAGATCATTCAGTTTTTGGATGAACTAACAACTCAGCAGAGTTAGAAGGGATTCAGAGAAGGTCTTTCGGATGACTTACAACAGCTCAACCTCCCTATGGTATTCCTCCTCTGATATAATCTGAAGCATCCACTTCAGATCCTTCCTCATTTTTTTCAAGATGTATATCCAAACCCTTAAAAAACTGGCATCAGTTCAGTCCTATTCTACATCTTCATCCCAGAGTAATAATGGTCCTTTCCTTGAGGGAATGCATGACCTTTTGCCTTACTAGATTTTGATCTTTCCATCTCAGTTCTTGATGCTAAGAGATAATGTCCCTTCCATACAAAACCCCACTCCATCAGTGAATATGTGTATATGTATATATGTATATATATATGTGTGTGTATGTATATGAGTATGTATGTATGTAAATATATACATATATATATATATATATATATAGGCAGAGGGATAGAGACAGGCATTATAAGATAATAGTAATAGCCAATATAACATTTACTATATGCCAGGTACCATACTAAGTGCTTTACAATTTTTCTCTCATTTGATCCTCACAACAGCCCTGAAAGATTGGCACTATTTCTATCCCCATTTTGCAGATGAGGAAGCGGAGGCAAAGAAGTTGAGTGACTTGCCCAGCATCACACAAACTAGTAAGTATCTGAGGTCAGATTTCCACTCAGGTGTTCCTGACTCCAGATCTGGTGCTCTATCCACTGTACCTCCTGGAGCTAAGGGGAAAGAGGTAACTAGGTTTTAGAGAGTCACAGAGAGCTTGACAATTTCCCCTAAGTACTCTAATATAAGCCAGTGAGGATAACTGGGGATAAGCATTTAAATGACGGTGCAAGGCCACTTTTGGGGGGTATAGCTATAATGACACACATATTCCTTGCTTCACAAGGTAAGGTCAGCCAAGTAATACATGAGAAAGTGCTTTACAAGCAACATATACCATATTACTGTAAATTATCACTGTAGTCCATAAAAGGTACTGCTTTCCATCCTGTCTCTTCACCATTCCTGGTTTCCAATGAAAAACTAGGTATATAAAGAGTCCATTAAAAAAAATTCTTGCTTCAAGGTTTTGCCAAATATGGCCCTACACCATTTATTTTAGTTCCCCTTGCTCACCCAATATATACCCTCTATTCAATTAATTTCACTCATTCATCTACTCTTATGCTTACTCCAAAACAAAGAGGATCCATGAATTCATTAGCATGGTGACATCATCTATTGGTGCATATTAATTGCACAATGCCTGGCACATAGTAAGATGCTTTTACTGTTGATATATGAAAACCCCATTTAGGGTTTTCTTGGCAGAGAATGACAAAGTAGTTTGCCATTTCCTTCTCTACTTCATTTTACAGATGAGGAACTGAGGCAAACAAGGATAAGTGCTTAATGTGATGGAGACTCATCGCAGTTATTTAAGAGGCTGAGGACAAATTTGAACTCAGGTACACCTGACTCCAAGGCTGGTGCTCTATCCACCGAGCTACCTCACTGCCCTTTTTGTGTGTGTATGCATATGTATGTATTTACACATACATGTATTATATGTATATGCACATATATGCACACATACTTGTGTTGGTATGCAACATGTATACATGTATGTATATGTATGGTTGTGTACATATTGTATATATATATGTGCGCATACATATAATATGAAAATCCTGCCACATCTTTTGAAAATGATCTTCATGTGTTGCTGTGGCCAAAATTAAACCCACCAGCTGGTGGCCAGCCTTCTGGCAAGGGGCATCTGTGAACTCAGGCTCATCCCTAGATAAAAGACATAGCACTATCTCTGAGCATCCCTCTCTTCCTTCTAGAAGGGGATCAAGCACCACCTTCCGCATGAAGCATTTCTTGATCCTGAAACTGCTGGTGTCCTCAAAACTACCTTGCACTGAACTATTTGTATTTATTTCTTAAATATAAGGCAGCTAGCTTGTGGTACAATGGAGTGCTGTACCTGGAGTCAGGAAGACCCAGATTAAAATCAGACACTTACTAGCTGTGTCACCCTGGGCAAGTCATTTTAACCTCTGCCTCAGTTTCCTCCCCTGTGAAATGGGGATAATAGCACCTTGATGTGGAGATAAAATGAGATATTTGTAATTTGCCAAACAGTGTCTGGCACATAGTAAATGTTTAATAAGTGCTAATTGCTTCCCCTTCCCTTATTCATATTAATTCTGAACATTCTTTTTTGTGTGCTTTTTGACTCTCCTGTTAGAATATAAGTTTCTTGACAATAAGGCCTGTTTGATCTTTGTACTCCTGGCTCCTAACACAGTGCCTGGCACCTTGTAGTTTCTTAATAAATGTTTGCTGATTGACTGATACAATTCACTTCTGTGTCTGGGTCCAAAAGTTTTCATCTTATCAGCGGTGACACAGTGGAAAGAGAGCAGAGCCTGGAGTCAGGAAGATTCCTCTTCATGAGTTCAAACCCAGCCTCAGACACTTACTAGCTGTGTGACCCTAAACAAGTCACTTAACCCTGTTTGCTTCAGTTTCCTCATCTGTAAAATGAACTGAAGTAGGAAATGGCAAAATTGCTCCAGTATCATCAATGAGAAAACCCTAAATGGGGTCACAAAGATGTGGGCACAACTGAACAACAACATGACCAGTCAGAACTTGGGGTCTACTGGCATAACTTTTAAGAATCTAAGATCACCTCTGTGCTACAGAGAGGCCTCCAGTTAGGACCTTAGTGGAGGACACATTGACTCATTCATTGAAGATTCATTGAGTACCTATTCCACACAAGGCATGTGCAAGATCATATTCAGGCTGGTTCCTTTCCTGCCCCAGAATGGTGAGGGACCACTCTTTACTAACCCTTATCTTTTATACATTCCCCAGGACAAAGCTGGGCACATAGCAGGTGCTTAATAAAGATTCCATAAATTTGGTTGAATGATTACTGTTACCCGAGATTGTCCTCGACCACTTTTAGAGGGAAAAAAATTCCTTTCCTTCCCTCCCAACCTGACCCTAGCCAGAAGAAGCTTTATTTTCTCATTGAAGAAAATGTAATGGAGACTCCCTCTATGTTTATGGTTTAGAGAAGAGCATTAGAGAATTACCATGGTTACAGGCCTGATTCTGCCTTCATTCAAGGACCAGAGGGAAATTGAGGAAGGCACAAAGCAAGAACAGTTCACACAGCTCAGGCAGGAATAATAATAAAAAAAAATGTTTACATCAGAGGAAAGATTGCTTCTCAAATAGCAAGGGGGAAACGCCAAGTTGGATAAGATTGTTGCACCGACTCTCAGCTTGGTTGCTTCCGATTCCGTTCTCCTTCCCCCACCCCATTATTATTTAAGGTTATATTAACTCAATAAGGGGAACAAAAGACAGAAATGCCACTTCTTATGGGCAGCTTTGGCCAGATGCCCAGGCCTGAACACCAGATGCTAGGGCTGCCCAGTCACCAGACTGAGATGTCTCCATGCAATACAGTACAAACGAGATGATGCCAGCCCTGCCCATTCGATAGAACTTAACAGAGTAGATATATGTGTGTATGTATATGTACACACATAAACTTATATGTATATAGGTACAAGCATATTCACAAAAATATATATAAAATCATTCATTCCACAAACACATAAAACAAAGAATGCTTGACAGCACAAGCTAAGCATCAACTCCATGACAGCAAAGGTTGTGTCTTCCATAAGCTTTATATTTTTCCTAGCATTAAGTATGGTTCTCTCTATATGGTCTGCACATAGTAGATGCCTAACAGTGTTTGCTGAATTAATTGAATTAGAAAGGAATATAATGAAAAAGGGAAGATTAGGGATAGAATAAAAGAATGGGATATTGTATGCCACTGTGAACCACTCAGATCTTTATTGAGTAACCACTATTAACAATAGTCATTGATATTTTATATATCTCTTTAAAGTTTGCAAAGCACTTTACATACATTATTCATTTGGGCCTTAGGACAATCCTATGAGACAGGTTTTTGGGAGGGAAAGGGATAGTAATATGGGGATATATGATTTTATCCTGTGGGGAATTCTTGGTGTGGAAAGTCCCTTCACCAGTGCGTATTAGCAACTTATCTATCACTTAGTCCTAGGGAGCTGTTTGGGTCATTGACAGGTTAAATGACCTGCCTATGGTCACACTGCTAGCATCAGAGGCAAGATATGAATCCAGGTGCTCCTCACTCCAAATTCAACACACTATGCATTACTCTCATGCTAAATGATGTCGGAAAGCCAAAAATGAATGAAACAGATGAATAAAATAGTTCCCGCCTTCAAGGAGCTTATAGGCAGGTTAGGAATACATAGGCATGAAAAGTTAATTAATAATTTAATAAGACAACTATGAAAAAGCTGCCAATATGTGCTAAGGGTCAAATGAATGGTACAAATAATCCTTGTGAAATAAAACAGATTTCCAAGGAGGTATTGATCAGCGAGGAATGGAGTGGTTAGAGCAGATATCATGGAAGAAAAGGAAGGATCTGAGCTGGACTTAGAAAATGCATAGGCTGAATAGGTAGAAAATAGGAGAGAAGGCATTCTAGACAGGCAAAGTAGTATGAAGGTGAAAAAGCAGAAGGCTGTTCAGGAGACAGTGAGCCCACCAGTATGATTAAAAAGTACAGTGGTTGTCTTTCCTTGTGGGCAAAAATCAAGAGAGTAACTTTTATTAACTCCCTCATAGAAAAAAAGAGCATGTTAGGCAGTGGATGAAAGATTACTCACAGGCAAGAAGCAAACACTGACAATGAGAAAGTTGGTATTCTTTTCAACTTGCAGAGGTTCTTTTGGAGGGAAATGGGGCTTGTAACTAGAATCCTAAAATCTAGAGCTGAAATTTTAAGTGTCTCCAGGCCTCTGCTCCACCCCGTTACACCCTCTTGCCTTCCAAATATGCCATCAAGCCCCACTTACCTCATACCTCCTCCCAAAAGTCATCCCTGAATGGCAGATTTTGAGGGCCCCATATTCACCACCCCCAGAGCAATTCACAGGGTGCCATTGGTTCTGGGGAAGAAGGAGAAAAGTGCTATACTGAAGGGGGATCCAGGGAACAAAGATTAGGAGCTAGATAAAGACAGGGAGTTAAGGTACAGAGAAGTGAGGTATCGGTGGAGGCAGAAAGGAAGGGTTATCATTGCCCTTGGTTTGATTCAGAGTTGAGACAAGGAGTTAGGTCCCCTTCAGGCAAAGCAAATCTCCAGTGCTATGTGTGTTGTGGGCTGTTTTGGTGGGGAGTGAGACACAGGCTGGCTTTCTGGGCTAGAGACAATCCTACCAAGAAATGGGTAGATTTATCTTGCAGAGCATAACCAGAATAACTCCTAGACTCTTAGGGCGGGGAAGCCTCAGGCAGGGAACAGGATTGTGAGGGAAAGTGAACAGAGGGAGAGAGATGTCATGTAATGGGGTGGCAGTTCCATTTCAGGCCAGGCAAAAGAAGCTGTACCACAATAATCCTACAGGAAGGAAACATGTCCCACCCATACCGGCTACCCTCAGTACCCTGGGACAAAGCTACAACTGTCCCACCCTAGTTATAGCTTTCTAGTTCAATTAACATGCCTAGAGCTCTGTTCTCAGGGTAATTGTTGCCTCTGTAAAGTCAACTTTTCCGACCACAGCTAAATTGTTCTCCTGCTCCTCGGGACTCCCACAACGTAGGGCCTGGTTCAGATCTTGCTGTAGGTTATCTTGTACTGTTCTCTAATTGTTCCATCTGAATTAGTTGTCCCTCCAAGTATATCAAGTTCCTTCTCATTCTCCTGTCATCTTCCTCCACTCCTCAAAATTAAGTATAGGATTGGTCCTCTCTAAGGATCTGATGGATGAAAGGATTGATTGACCAAGTGAACAACAAGAACTTGAGTCCAAGAACTGTGCAGGGGACCTACCAGGGAGGAACTGGATAGGGTAGGGATTGATTCCCACCCTCTAAGAATGTTACTCGCCAATAACCCACTGCATCCCCAAAACATCTATCCAGTCCTGTGGACCCTGGCAAGCCTGCCCTGGGTCTCTCTGCATGTATCATTTTCTGCCACATGCCAAGCCTGGCTGCCTGCATGGGTTCCATTCACAGGTCTGAGGAAGGAGGCTGATTCACTTTCTCACTTATATATAATGTGCAAGTTAATGCTATAAAAACACCTCATTCAATGGCTTGTCCCCAACATTCTGCAGTTGCCACCTGCTGCCTCATGAATACATTGCCCGACAGGACCTCTATAAACACCTCCAGAGCGCCCTCAGGGTCCACTCAGCAGTCTTATCTGCCTCAGGAGACTCCAAATGAGTTTAAAAAGAGGAGTACCACCTCAGTGCATTCTAGAGGCTTGATCATTTTAAAAAGCTATTTCTACATGAAATTGTGAGGGAAATTCTATCTGACTTTTTCTCCTCAACCTGATGATGATGATGATGATGACAGTATTTTACATACGCTTTTAGATTTTCAAAGTGCTTTACAAGTAGTATTTCCCTTTCCCCTCAGGATAACCCTAGAAGATAGATGCTATTATCATCCCAGTTTTATAGATGAGGAAACTGAGGAAGGTAGAGATTAAGTGACTTGTCCAGGGTCATATAGCCAGTAAGAGTCTGAGACTGGATTTGAACTCAGGCCTTCCTGACTCAAAGTTTAGTACTCCTTTCACTGTACCACCAAGCTACCCCTATGTACTCCTTTCCACTCCAGTCTTGCCAATATCTTCGTGGTTTTCCTGATATCTACATCTTAATTGTACTATTCCTTGTTGCCTGAAATGTCCTCTTTTGTCCTTACCTACTCAAATTAAAGGCACAAGCAGAACCCCAAGGATATATTCCATTGGTAAGTGTAGACCATGGAGATCTCTCCCTTCTCTGAACTCTGACAGCACTGGCTTTCCATAAAACTCAGTGTAGTACATAATTACACAGTGTTTCTTATTTCAGATACGTACGTCAGTTTTCTCTCCCTACCTAGAACATAAGCTATTAAGGATGTGGACTAAACCTTTTATGCTTCAAAACCTCCATAACCCAAGGCACACAGTAACTACTCAGCAAACATGGAGCTGCTGTTTTTGTTGTCATTTGAACAAACTAATTAATTCAGGAAAAGGGCTTGTGTCGGAATCTGATATTACTTTGAAAGGTAGTGTGTATTTTAAATTAAAATGTAAACTGATTGTAAGGAAAGGCAAGAAGTTAATAAGTTTATACTTCACAGCAAACCAAAATTATGCAATCCTATCTAATGATGGCCCAAGCTATACTCTCTAAGTCCCTAGAAACAAAATTTAAGGGGCAGAGAAGGGGAAAGCAGTGAACACTTCTTGAATCTTGTTTTTCACTTGGAACATAAGCTTTCAGAGGCCAGTAATGATGCTTAAATGGTTCTGTGACCTAACCCCAATGGGCATCCTTTTCTTCTAGATGAAGTAAGGGTCAAATTTTCCATATGCTCACAGATAATTTTGCTCAATATGAAAAAAATGGATTATCTGTGATCTTTCCTGATAATAAAGAACCAAATACACTTGGGGAATCTTTTGTTTCTCTTTGCCCCTACCCAGATAACAAAGGGAATTTCAGTAGCTGGGAGTTCCCAAGGGTGGCCACCAGCTCTCCTTATAAGTATTCAGGCCCACAAGGCTCAAATAATAGAATAATTTTAAGCATAAACTAATGACAACAGTATTTTCATTCAAGCTCATAGAAAGGATTGACACTTTTCAATTTTTTAGAGACCTGTACAGATTCTATGATTTAGAATACAAATCCAACTAAATCCTGACAAGTTTTCTTCCTTAGCATCAAGGTTCCTCTCTATGTCCCTTTTGTGTCGTGTTTACTGCTTCTACTAGCTCTCATTTCCTATCCAGCAGGCATTGTTACTTACCTCATCTTTTCAATACGTCTCAAAACTGGTCCTACACAGCTCCCGTTTCCTGCCAGATTTATTCGTTGTCTTCTCAGCTCTCATTCACTTTACGCTGCAGTTGGACAGTATTTCTCTTCTCCAATTGATGGCTCTTGCTACCTTTCCAAGGGAACCAGTTCTCTAACCCTTGCCTATGTAGAGACAAGTTACCAACTAGGTTTCTACAGATCAAAAAAAAAAAAATACCTCAACTCTATTGTTTTTAAATCTCCTTTTTGTGCACAGTCCTTACAGCCCCAGACCCCACATGAGAGGATTCAAAGAGGCTGTTAGACTTCATCTTACAAGGGAGTCTCCCTTTTTGCCCCTTTATGTTGAGTAATGTTTTATATATTCCCTCCTTCAGAATTTTGGCAGTAGGTATCTCACTTGTGTCAAACTTTATTGTCCCCCCCTCCCAAGTCTCAAGTTTCTTAAGTATATTCTTTCCTCAATTTTCCCTATGTCTTCCATTCTCCTCTAGAGCAGCTGGACTGGATTATTCACATTGCTAGGGCTGCTTTCAGGTCCATCCAGAAAAGGAGAAGTGAGGGTGGCACCAGCTCTTCCTGACATGGGTGGCCATATGCTGAGAAGAAGGAGGGATTTATACCATCTACTATGTGCAAAAAGCAACCCCTGTCATGTCATTCATCTTGCAGAATTCAGGGAAATCTCTATGTTGGTTCTCTTGTCATTTAATTTTCCTATCAATGCTTATGGGTATTTCTAAATATATTTCATTCCACTAGCTGGTCTTAAATGTGAACTACTCTGAGTTGGACTTTATATAGCATTTTATTTCTTAGTCTGCACCTATGATTTCACCCATGTTAGGAATTTCTAATGTAGAACCCACCCGATCCCCCAACACCATCACTAATATAGATTAGTAGCTCATAGTTTTATACAGAGCTTGCCTGGTTATGAAAAGTTTGAGATTTCTCCATGATCACAGAATTAGTACGTGTCCAAGGCAGGACTTAGACCCAGATCTTTCTGACTGCAGGGTTGGTTGGCCTTTTGCTGACTAAAACATTGAAGTCTTAATTGGGAGGATGGATATCTGACCACTAATGATGGAATGGGCCCCCTAAGAAGTTCAGAGAGTCTCTTGGATCCAAAGATAACATTATTTTGAAAGAAGGATAATAACAGCACAAATTTCACATTGTATCTGCATGGAGCTAAGCACAAGAATAAACAACCCCCTATCCCAGTGGTATTTACCTTTCTCCAGTGTTTAAAGTCATCTCAGTTAAATTATCAAAAATTATCAAATATCTGCAGTGTAGCTCCTCACAGGTTGATTGTTCTATTTATTCTAATTAGCTCAAGTCAAAAGTAACCTGATGTTTGCATTGGAAAAGCCTTCACTAGTGTCTTGAGCTTGGAAAAGACCCAAAATGTTAGGTTTTATGCATACATACAAATGTCAAATTTCAGAGCATTTGTATCATTTACTTTTCCTTTGGAAGAATCCTCCTAAATTCCTTAGATGATTTGATTGGAAACTTCAACCCCACAACTATTGAGAGGCACTATTGCATAATGGAAAGAGCACTGGAAATTGAGGGAAGATTCAGGATCATACAGATTTAGAGTCAAAAGGAACCATGAAGGTCACTTAAATCTAACCCCCAACTTTACAGATAAGGAAACTGAGGCCCAGATAAGTTAACTCAAGGTCACCCAGATAGCTAGTGGCAGGACTAGGAGTTAAACAGAGGTCCTTTGATTCTAAATGAGTTCAGTTATAGAAACACTGAGTTTGAGGTTCTGGCAAGATATCCAGGTAGAGATATCTAATAGGCAGCTGGAAATGTGAGATTAGAGTTCAGGGGAGATATGGACTTCAAATATACTGGGGAATCATCTGTAATAAAGTGATTAAAGAAACCATGGTTGTGGATGAGATGAGAAGGGAGACAATGATCCTTATTTGAATATCATACCATGCCTTAGGTTCCATGTTCCAGCTCTGATGCTTACTAGCTGTGTGACCAAACTGTAAATCTTTCAACTATTCTGAAAGTTTGCTTATACTGTAAAAAAGGGACAATAACTGCATTATCTACATCACAAGGTATGTTATGAGGAAAGTGCCTTGTCATCCCTAACCACTACAAGGTTAGCTTTGCTTGACCATGTTTTAAGCACAGGGCACCAAACTTAAGACCATCCAAATGACTTTGACTCATCCCTTCCCACTGCCAGTCACCGTTGTGCTCATTATCCAGTTGATAAAAGTGAGTCTTCCAGGAAGCTAAGGGAGGAGCTCAGGGTTATGCCTCAAGAGAAAGAATATAAAATGACAGTTCTAGAGTTTCCTGTCCTTCTACCCCAACTTGAACCCTTTTATAACTTCTCTGTTAAGAGCTATGAGACCTGACTATTTTATCCAAAACTTCCAGAGGGTTGGAGAAAGAAGACCAGTTCATCTCACATATTTAGAGCTTTCTGAGAAACCTCTGGGGTTAATTCCTCCCCAGTTAGGAGTAATATTCCTCCTCCAACCAAGTCATGTCACTGAAGACGGCAATGGTCCCTACATAAAACAACTTAGCCATTTGCTCAGTGGCAACATCCTGGCCCTTTATGCCATGACTGAGTGATTATTGCAACTTTATGCTGAATGATTTAGAGCTATAATCAAAGAATCTAGGATGGGGTGGGAGGTAATATTAATTCCCTGTTTTTCCTTCACCATAGGCATATCCACCAGAGTAGGTAATATTAACATATAGGAAATGGATCATAAGAGAAAAGAGTTTAGAGATGGAATTGGCCTTGGATATCATCTAGTCCAATCCGCTCCTTTCAAATAAGGGAACTGGGGTTCTGATAGATTGTGACTTTTACAAGGTCACACAGGAGGTCACAGAATCTGAATTCAAATCTAGGACCTCTGATCTCATAATAAGCTGTTTCATTTATATAATTAAAACAAAAACACATATGCAAGGGTTTCACTACTTCTCCTATGAGTTCCTGTGAAAGGAGGTGACAAAACAGGATGAAAAAGGTAATAACTGAAAAGCACTTCACCAAAGTAGGAGTCAATGTGATGTGGTATTGAGAACCTTGACTTTGCAGGATCTAACCCTAGCTATGTCAATGTATGACCCTGGATCTCCACTTCTTCATCTACAAAATAGGGATGATAATACCTATGATAAGTCATAGGTGGCTGTGAGATTCAAATGAGGATCATTGTCTCCATTCTCATCTCATTCACTCCCATGGCTTCATCGATCACTCTATTACAGATGATTTCCCCAGTATATTTAGAGTCTACTTCCCTGAATTCCAACCTCACATTTCTAGCTGCCTATCAGATATCTCTAGCTGGTTTCCTGCCAGTACCTCAAACTCAATATTTCTATAACTGAACTCATTTTGGACCTCTTTTTAACTCCTAGCCCCACCACTGACTATCCAGGTAAACTTGAGTTAAACTTGTCTGGGCCTCAGTTTCCTCATCTGTAAAGTTAGGGGTTGGATTTAAGTGACCTCCAAGGTTCTTTCCTGAATCTCCCCTCAACATCAGCTGTTTCTCCCAAGTTGCCTCTTTCTAGCTATGACACTGTCCTGGAACTTCAGAATTGTCTTTGACACCTTTATCTCCTTCATCCTCCACCCGTCTCTAGTCAGTTGCCACATACCACTAATTCTGCCTCCATCATATTTTTACAACTTTCTTCTCTTCTCCACTGACCCTGCCATCACCCTCATCTAAGCTCTCATCATTGAGATCTCATTTGTCCCATTGTAATTGCCTCCTTATTGGTTTCTCCAAGCTCTACCCTATCTAATCTATCCTTGACACACCTACCACATTATTTTTTTTCTAACATACCTGACTATTCCATTTTTCTCCTCGAAAGCTCTCAGAAGTTCTATATTTTCGTATTGAATGAACCATAAACTTTTTTGCCTGGCATTCATATGGGCTATCCCCAAATCTGGAATCCATGTTTTCCTCTCCAATTGGAAATCAAGTCTACCTAGTCCAAGTACTGTGTCTTCCACAAGACCTTCCCTGAGCCCAGCTAAAAGCAGCCTCTCTTTCTTCATATTTCTTTGAACATTTTACCTAGACCCTCCCTTTGCCTTTATCAAATTCCACATGAAATCATACTTATCTATGTACATGATGCATTTCATATATGTACACCCAGCATCCCCAGAGAACATAAGCACTTTGATGATGGGAACCATACCTCTTTTAATTTTTGAATCCTCAGCACCTAATACAAAGTTTTGTACATAGTATGATCTTAGTAACCATGTATTTGTTGAACTAAATTGAAATGAGATTACACATACAGAGCACTATGTCAACATCAGAATGATATATATGTAAAGGCTGGGGTCCCCCACACTCTCAATTATTCATAGCCAGTCCAGATGGCTGACTGAATAAATCAATCAAGGGTATAAACTTGGTGAGAACAATTTAAGAGGAACGAAGTGCTTTTGATCTTGAATGAAGATAAATGATGCCAAACAGGAAATGTCTTATAGTCATCCGAAAGAATCAGAAATACCTCTTGACCTATGGAAAACACAGCATGTCAGTCTGGCATCTGGCATTCTAATAGCAGGCTAGCCCAATGGAAGAGCACTTACAGTCAAGCCCTCAAGAAGAGAGTACTCAGGGGTGGGGAAAAAGAGGAAAGGATCTGTTTCCCTACTCCTTCCACACATCCAGGCAATTATGTGAGTTTGTGAGATCCATCAGAGAATACTACTGGTAACTGGAGCTGGTAGCAATGTCCCTGGAGCCTCAGTGACTTATCACAGCATCTGCATCAGGTGCAGAGAGACACAGTGAGGACAAACTAGATACATTAAGGAAAGGTGACTTCAGGATTCTATAAGGACACTCACCCTTGGAATCCAGTAGAGAATCATGTCTAATGGGACCTTCATGAAGATTCCACAAAGGGAGAAAAAGTATTTGTAGCAACCAGGAAGTTACCCCTTAGCTATATGAGTGCTTCACCATCATTGTATTTTAAGTTGGTGCCTGTTCTCCCCATGAATGCTGTGTGTATTTATGGGAGACGACTTCCGGGGAATTTTTCTTCATGCCAACTATTCTTATTATGTCATCACAGTAAATACCCTTTCCTACAAGTTCATTGAGGCTACTGGCTGATAATCAATGAGGAACACACTGGATGGGAACTTATTAGTATCAGTACTCAGCAATAATTAACCCTTATTAAAACCTAGAGGGAGTAGTAGTAATTGACCTCTGGATACTCATTCCCTCTGTATAATTGGAGGTTGGCAAAGCATTCCTGAAAGGCATGTCACATATAAATATAAACAATTAGTATTTTTGTTATCCCTAAAATTTCTTCAAGCTCCAGTTTTCTAGCCAGCATTGTTGTCCTTCTCAGAGGTATTACATTTGAAAAGAGAAACTTAGAGACAGAAATGCTTAAACTGTGAAATGAATCAGTAATGGTGAAATTACACCTTGATTCAAGGAAGCTATGCATTCTTGCTCTGGAGTGAGAATAACTAGCAGCCTAAGAGTTCAGGTAAATAATTATTTTACTAAGTACAGGTACAAGTGAGCATAGCGTCTCAAGATATTCTCAGACACACACACACACACACACACACACACACTCAAACACAGATACACTCCCTCCCCAGACAATCTACACAAAATCTCCAATGGGTATGAGAATCCATTAGGCCATCCTTATAGACTCCGTGCCTTTAGGAGGCCCAAGACTTGGCTTCTAGGACAATTCCTTCTGGGTGGGGGGGAAGGGATTTAAATCAAGTTGCACAGGGCCCCTGTCATAGATTCCTGACCTATGATAGCCCCTCAAACTGCATTGGTAGGTCACAGTCTTTTGCATAGCAATCAATTAGCATTTATTAAATGTTTATTATATGTTAGATACTATGGCTGACACTGGGACTACAAGGACAAAAATTAAACGGTCCTCACGCTTACATTCATTCTATCTAAGAAAAAAACATATATACAGTAAACACAAAATATACATGAAGTAAATACAAGGTAGTTGTGGGAAGGAGGAGGCACTATCAGCAGGGGGAAATCAGGAAAGGCCTCACATAGAAAGGAAACATTGGAACTGAGCTTCTAAGGAATGTAAGAAATTCTAAGAAGGGAGCACATTTCAGGCATCTGAATCAGCTGTGCCTACAGGCATAGAGACTAGAGTGGAATGTCATACACTCTTAGACCTAGAGCTTGAAACTATCTTAGAAGTTATTTAATTTGCATGGTGGAGAAAAGACATGGAATCACATGTGCTGTCCCAAATTCCCCTCCAAACTTGAAAATAATGCCTTAAAACAAACTCTGGACTAGGGAAACCAAGAAAAGGCCAAGGTGAAACAATTTTCCAATCCAAGACAACCTGAAAGGTCAGCAGGAAAGGTCTATCACATCAGGGTGAGAGTAGAGCACAGTCCAGTGCAGACAATGCCCTGGCAAGCTAGGAGCAGTCCTTGAGGTCACCTGAATTAGCAGTAGGTGCTTCTGGATCTCTCAGCCTACACAGGGTAAAGGAGTTGGACAACTAGTCAGAAGATAACAGGGGTACCTTTGCTGATACTAGGAACAGGATTCTGTTGTTTTGCCCATATGCAGATCCAGGTTACAGACCTGGGTCTCAGTTCCAAGGGAGGGAGAACACTACTAGCATACTAGAACTTGCATAAAAAGGTAAACAGGAAAGAGAAATCATAAGGGATTTAATAGGGCTAAACTGCTTACATTCCTACATGAGAAGATGATACCTGTAACTCCTAAGAACTTTGTCATTATTAGGGCAGTTCAAAGGAGTATATATAAACAGAGGGCATGAGTGTGAGTTGAATATTATGGTCTAATGCCTAAAAAATAGAATTAAGGGTGAGAAAGAAGAATGCACTGGGAGAAGGAGGAAGAGAGAGGTAGAATAGGATAAATGATCTCTATTCTAGAGGGGAAGACAGAGGACATAGTGGGGAATGCTAGAACCTTACCCTCATTGGAACTGGGTCAAAGAGAGAATAACATACTCAACTGGGGATAGAAATCTGTCTTGTGCTACAGAAAAGTAGAAGAGAATAAGAGGAGGTGGAATTGATAGGAGAACAGATTGAGGGAAGTAGTAGTTAGAAGCAAAACACTTTTGAAGACAGACAGTGAAATGAGAGGGAGAGTAGGATAAACTGGGGGGGGGGGTGGAATAACATGGAGAGAAATACACAGTAATCATAACTGTTAAAAAAATGCCACAAGTTTCTCTAACAAAGGTCTCATTTCTCAAATACAGAGAGAACTGAGTCAAATTTATAAGAATGTAAGTCATTTTTCAGTTGATAAATGAACAAAAGATATGAAAAGTCAGTTTTCAGGTGAAGAAATCAAAGCAATTTATAGACAACTGAAAAATGCTCCAAGTCACTATTCACTAGAGAAATGCAAATTAAAACAACTCTGAGGTACCACCCTAAATCTTTCAGACTGGCAAATATGACAGAAAAGGGAAATGACAAATGTTGGTGGGGATGTGTGAAAATTGAAACATTAATGCAATGCATTGCTGGTAGAGTTGTGAACTGATTCAACTATTCTGGAGAGCAATTTGTAACTATGCCCAAATGACTATAAAATCTGCATACCCATTGACCCAGCACAATTTCACTAGGTCTGCATCCCAAAGAGATTTTTTAAAACAGGAAGAGGTAATATATTCTAGGTATAGAATAAGGAATATTTTGTCAGATATAGTCACTATTTTGTGTTACTCTGCTTTATATACTTTCAATGGGGGTCTATGGGAGAAGTTCAGAGGTCTTGGAAAGGGATAACAGTAAGAAAAATGTCAAAAACAAAAAAAAGGAAAAGGACCTATGTGTACAAAAATATCTAAAGCAGCAGTTTTGTGATGGCAAAGAACTGGAAACTGAGGGGATGCCCATCAATTGAGGAATGGCTGAAGAAGTTGTGGTACGTAATTGTGATGGAATACTATTGTGCTATAGGAAATGATGATCAGGATGCTCTTAGATAACCATGGAAAGACTTACACAAACTCATGCAAAGTGAAATGAGCAGAACCAGGAGAACATTGTACACAGTAACAGCAAAATTATATGGTGATCGTCTGTGAATGACTTAGCTATTCTCAGCAATACAAACATCCAAAACAGTTCCAAAGGACTTACTTCGCATCCCGAGAAAGAACTATGGAGTCTGAATGCAGATTAAAACGCATCTTTCTTTAAACTTTATTTTTCTTATTTGCTTTCGGTCAGTATTTTCTTTCACAATAAGAATAATAAGAAAATATGTTTTGCATGACTGCACATGACCTATATCAAATTGCTTGCCTTCTCAATGAGAAGGGCAAGGGAGGCAGGGAGAGAATATGGAACTCAAAATTTTAAAAAATGAATGTTAAGATTGTTTTTACATGTAACTGGGGAAAGACTAAAATATTAATTTGAAAGAAAAGTAGGCTTGATGGTGGTGATACCATTTCAATGAAAGGTAAATAAAAAAGAACAAAATTCAAAAACACAGAAAGAATCTGTGTCAACCATTAATAAAAAGCATAAATCAAAGTGTAGAAATTATAGATATATGTACTATCTTCTATTTACAGCAATGTCTAGAAACAAAGAAATGCCGTGACATATGATAATTTGCTCAGCCTTTGAGAGATCATGAAATTGAACCTCTGTAATGTCATTGCAGAGAATATTTGAATGAGACAAATTTAATGTAGAAATAAAATAAAGTACTTGGGGAATAAAAACGTCATTTAATTCAAACCTTTCATTTGATGGATGAGGAAACAGAATGTTAAGTGACTTGCCCTAGGTCACACAGGTAGGTGATTGGAACTCAGGTTCTGGGAATTGAATACAGTTCACTCTGTCCTATGAGTAAGATCAGCCTTGTTCTCTGATTCCCTTTTGGTTGTGTTACTGATGCCAAAAAGGAACCCTTCAGTCTAATGATGAACAAGGATCTGGGAGCTCCGTTGTCTGAGGAGGATCAGCAGGAGCTCACCAACTTTTCCTAGTTATTCTGCCTTGTACATACAATAAGCTTCTGCTGCTCACTTTATTTCTGGCCTCTTCCTGTTAAGCTAGAGTTTCCCACAATCCTCTTCAGTCTTTTAGACATAAGAAGGCTTCAATTGAAATGCCTTATGGTCAGATAAACAATCACCTCTTAAGTCACAAAAAAAATGGCCCAGAGTCACAATCCATCATCTGTTCCAGGAAAGGAAACATGAACACAGCAATTGAGTAAAAATATTATGCAGACAGTGGCAGCCCCTAACTCTTTTCCAATCCTCCTGTCTTGGGCAGGGAATTTTCCAATTTATTCATTCAACCAACATTTAATGAGCGTGGAGTATGTGTAGGGCACTGTGCTGGGTACTACGTGGCATAGATACTGAAGGCTGAAGTCAGGGAAACAGATGGAGAAACAAGATCAATAAAGCACGGCCCTAGCTTGCAGGAAGCTCATGGTTTCACCATCCATCCAAGGGTAATCCTTGATGGATGTCTTGAGGTTATTTTTGCCCCCAAATAAAAATAGAAACATAAATAATGACAAGATTTTTAGCAGGGAAAGATGATGCCAGAAGGTAATTGCTTTGCAAATTACTGAAAGTTATAAACGGATCAATGATTTTCTCCAAAGTTGAAATCATCTGTAATTAGCAATATGCAAATCCCTCCCTAGTCCTTTGCTAGAGACAGTGAGATGTGAAACCCTAGGAAACTGTAATTCATACTCATTCAGAAGAGACTATGGTGGACAGTGATCAAGATCAGTCTAGAAAAGAGAAAGGAGGATGCTGATATTTATAAAGGACTCAGCAGGACTTTCCTCCTGTCACGGGGACCTGCGGACTGCTCAGGCAGAAGTGGAAAAGCTTACATTATGAGGATGGTTAAAAATTATTATTATCATTGCTGATAATAATAACTGACCCCGAGCTTTAAAGTTAGCAAAGAACTCTACCTATTTTATTTGAAAACTACAACAACCCCATGAGGGAGTGACTCTAGTGTCCTTTTCTTCATTTTACAGATAGGAAATTAAGGTTCCGAGAAGTTGACCAGTGTGTCCATGGTCACACAAAATTACACTTTCTATGGAAAGCCTTTCCAAATCCTTCTTAATTTCAGGGCCTTCTCTTGATTGCTTATCTCCTGTTTATCCTGTATAGAGCCTGTCCGTATGTAGTTGTTTACTCTGGTCTCCCCGTTGCATTGTGAGCTCCTCAAGGGCCTTTCGTATCCCCAGCATTTAGCACAGTACCTGGAGCATTTTTATTGACGCACTGACTGACACAGCTACCATCAGAGGCAGAATTCACAACTATCTCTTTCTGACACCAAATCTAGCAGCCACTTCTCTTTCTCAAAAATACCAAGCAGATGTAACTTCCCTTCACTCATAGGCAGAGGGTAAGGAAAGCCCTCACCCTCCGCTCTCCAAATAACTGAGGTGAAGATGGGAGCTAGGCAAGAAGAGTTCCAGGGATTTTTTGGTTTTACCTTAAGACAATGTCCTTGACTCCCAAAAAGACATTTAAATATTCTAAGTTTCTGTGTTACTCCAATGTATGGAGATGGTTTACAAAAACCTTAATTTTTTAAAAAATCAGCACCTGTATTTTTACCCATAGATCCTCTTGCCTAAGAAGTAATTCACAACAGCTGTTGCCACAGAAATAGGATCACCAAGAAGACAGAATACACTTCAGTAAGAGCCTAAATAGCATATTCTGCTTCATGACCTGAAAGGGTCCAGTGTGCGGCAGAGCCCGGTTGTTCTGAGGAGAACTGTGAATGATGGAACCGTAAATGCAGAGAGCATCACTCCGTTCACCTGGTATCCCCACCCCTCATTTAATTAAGGGGGAAGAATAGACATGGCAAGAAGGGGGGGTGGGGGCTTGCCCAAAGTCCCAGAGTTTAATTCAACAAGCATGTGTTAAGCACCTGCTGGGTGCCAGGCACTGATGACTTTAAGATTTACAAAGCCCTTTATGTGCATTATCTTAACCAGTCCTCACAACCATCCTGTGAAATAGGTGCTATTATTACTCCCATTTTATGGGCAGCTAGGTGGCAAAGTGGATAGAGCCCCACCCTGGAATCAGGAGGACCTGAGTTCAAATCTAGTCTCAGACATTTACTAGTTGTATGATCCTGGGCAAGTCATTTAACCTTGTTTGCCTCAGTTTCCTCATCTGTAAAATGAGCTGGAGAAAGAAATGGCTAAACCACTCCAGTATCTTTGCCAAGAAAACACCAAAATGGGGTCGCAGAAAGTCAGACACAACTGAAATGACTCAACAACAAAATTATTCCCATTTTACAGATGAGGAAGCTGAGGCTTAGAGAAGTTAAACTATAGTTTGCCTGCAATCAAACAGCCAATGAAGCAAAATGAAGCAAAACCTGAACCTGTGTCTTCCTGACTCTAAATCTAGCGCTTCATCCACCAGACAGCAATGCTGACCTCACTAATAGAAACAAAGACAGGACTAGAACCGGGGTCTTCCAATTCACTCCCAGTCCTGTCCTCTCCACTCCACCATAATGTCATTCCTTGTGAAACAATACCAAAAATGCTCCCCTGGTGCTGATGACTTTCAGACCAAGCCATTTCCACGAGGCATATGTGCAGGAATTCTCCAAGTCTCCTGATTCTGATCCAGCTAGCCAATGGAAAAGCTTGTCTCTGGCCATTCACAGTTGATTTTCTTCTCTGATTGCCCATTGAAGAATTGGAAGGTTAATCCCTCTCCAGCTCAGGTAGGCTAGAGGTTAATAACGTTTCCACAACACCTTACAGTTTTAAGTGCACATTATATTCATTAACTCATTTGATACTTGCAACAACCCTGCGAAGTACTGGAATGATGCCCATGTTACAGATTCAAAACCGAGGCTGACAAAGATTAAGTGATTTATCCATGATCACACAGCTAATGGGGCAGGATTCAAACACTAGCGTTCTAACTCCAGATCCAGTATTCTATCCACTAGGGCCTTATCCCTAGACCACTGGGACTGGAGGAGAAAAAAAGGAAGGAGAAGGACTTGGCCCTACTCAGACTTCCTGTCATCATCAGCATAGCAGAGATGTGTCAATGCCCCTTCAGAAACTTCACTCTTCTACAGGAAAGCTAACTTAAAAAAAAAGTAGCTGAAGGTATTTATGCTTGTTCTCCTGCCTGTAAACAGCTGGGCTACAAGCATCAATGGTCGTGGTTCCCTGAGGTCGTGAGAGGCAGCAGGCAAGACCAAATGGTCCCAGTGCCGATTAGGACACCATTTAATAAGTAACATCTGGCACTCCTGCAGTTCCCCTTTACTCAGGGCTCTCCAAGCATTCATCCCAGCCCCTACTGATGAATCCCCCCACGCAGCCTCCACTGCCAGTCCCAACTGAACACATAGAGCTGATCTCTCCAAACTAAACCAGCTGCCCCCTCCCAACAGTGACCTGGTTCCATTTGAAAGGGGAAGAAATAGTACAGAAATATATATATTCTGAACCACAGCTTATGAGCAACCCTCTGCAGTTTGTGCCAGTAACTAATCCTTCCCCAGAGCACCTTCTGCCCCCTACTTTTCCTCTTGTCTCCATCTTTCCTGGTGAAGGATAGAAAGGCCCCTCTGGCAGTTGGGGCTCGTAACTTGACTGCTCAGAAAGCATGGTTTATATCTCAGGTTGACATCTTTCTTGAGTCCCTCCTCCCTCAGTCCCTACAAGGAAGCTCCTCCTCAAATAATCCTATCTTAGATGCCAATCAGATCACGCTGAACAGCCCTGACCCTGCTCTTGAAGCTCCAGCTATTTAAGAGAAGTAACAAAGACCAAAAAGGCATCAAGACTTTTAGAATTGTTGTGCAGAATAGAATTGTAGGGATGAAAGAGAGATCAGAAATAATTAAATCTAAGCTTCTCATTTTACTGATGGGGACTCTGAGACCCACAGAGACAAAGAGGCTTGCTCACAGATTTGGCAGATTCAGTGAATTAAATATATAGAGTACTTTACTTCTGTAGTGAGCATGCATAGAAGAATCCTATTAGAAATGCCCAAGGAGTTCTAAGGGTCATTAGGCAGACCTTTTCCCCTTCCCTGCTGCAATGGTTAGAAGAGGATCCTATGCAAAAGCTTCTGGGCTAGGGGGAAGCTATCCATGGCAAAGATGAAGGACTGTTCAGGTTAAAAGACCAGAATGTTGAGAAACAAAAATAAAAAGATGGCCACTGTAGAGACAGTGATGTCTGAACCAACACTGAGGAACTTCAGAGCCATCCTGGGAGTGGAGATCAGACAAGAGCAAGAGCACAATATCTGAGGGACCAACTTAGGATTCAGGACAAGAGAAGAGTACAGAAGCCACAGCAAACCACTGGATCCACCCCAAACCACCAGAAGCTAGGGCAATGTTTATGGTAGCTAGGTGGTACAGTGGATAGAGTCGCTCTTAGAGTCAGGAATAGCTGAGATCAAATCCTGCTTGAGACACTTACTAGTTATATGACCTTGGGCATAGGGGGAAGGGGCATTTATTAAGTACCTAGCAGGTTTCTTTTTTTATTAAGTACCTACTACACCACCTGGATGCCTCAAACTCTCAACTTCAATTTCATCATCTGTAAAATGAGGGTAATAATATCACCTACCTCACAGGGCTGTTGTGAGGATTCAGTGAGATAATATGTGTAAACATCTTTGTAAATCTTAAAACACTGAAAGAAATGCTAGCCATGATGATGATAATGATGATGATGATAATGGACAATTACAGGGACTAGATATGAACTGGAATCCTACTCACGTTGCTAAGTGTACTCCTATGAGTCATCAGGGACTGTGGCTAAACCTCTGGAGGAAGGGAAACTGTGCTTGCTGGGCAGTGGTAGGGACCAAAATTAATACTTTCCTATAGGGGCTCAGAGAGGCAACTAGATGGCTCAAGAGATGAAGCAATGGGCTTGAAGTCAGGAAGACCTGATTTCAAATTCATCCATAGACATATACTAGCCATGTGGCCCTGGGCAAGTCACTTAGCCTGTTTGCCTCAGTTTCCTCACCTGTAAAATGAGCTGGAAAAGGAAATGGCAAACTACTTCAGTATCTTTGTCAAGAAAACCCCACACAGGGTCACAAAGACTTTGAAATGACTATTCCCTGGAAAATGCAGATGTTTCCCTAGAGTTCATTTAGACCATTCCTAATTGCACCATCTCCCTTACATCTGGATTCCTATAACAGCTACAGTTTATACCACACAGTTACTGGGACCAGGTGTAGATTAGAGCACAAGGATTCCACATGCTCCAGGGCCATGCTCAAAATCCTGCCTTCTGTGGAACCCAACATTGTCAGATGTGTGACCTCTGCTTTCCACTAAAGTCCTACCTTCTACGCCTCATGTGACACTGGATTCTCAAAAGCAACATTGACAATGAACAAATTCTTCAAAGTCCTACCGAGTTGGAAAGGCTTCAAGTACAGACCCAGAGACCTGTCTGTCCAAAGACCCTGTTTCTAAGGATCAGCTTGGCTAGGGTTGGAGAGGATAGTCATCAGATTGGCTGCAGGTGATGAATTCAGAGGTTTTCCAAGGCATAGTGGGATTGCGACGGGTGTTAGTGATGGGAGCTCCCCAAACTTTTCCCAAGGAAACCAAGAATCATCAGAGTAAATGTACCCTGTCGCCTTAGCTAAAGCATAATCTATTAGAGATCAGGGGCCATAACTTCTCCTTCCCTACTAAACCCCAACCCCTACTCCCAGGGGTGGAGAGCACAGGGATGGGCACACCAGATTTTCAATAAAGACATATCTTGTTGTTTGATATATATTATTATTAATGAAATGTCAATGTATGGATATTAGAATCATAAAATTATACATCTTAGAGCTGGAAAAGACATCAAAAGATCATCTGATGTAGCCCTTCATTATAAGCAATAGCATTAATAGGTTCAATTTTGGCAGCTAAAAGAGCATTGGATATTAGATAAGTCCAAAAAAGCATTAACATTGGACTGCATCTTGCTCCTGGGTGTTTCTCTTTTCTCTTTTCTCCAAGCACTAGAACAACCACAAGAAGCAAAATGAGGATACCCCAAATGGTCTAATTCAAGGTAAAAGTAGAAAATCATGTACTTGAGTCTATAAGAACCCAACGATTATTGATAAACAACACAAAGGCAGTGGAAAAGGAGATATCGTAAAGAGTGTCAGCGTTCAGGGTAATAGACCGAGGTGTGTTGGAGACAACTCTAGCAGGCTTTCAAGACTCAAGATTTGTCATCATGAGCATTTGCCTCTAGAAAGTCATCAACAACTAAGAAACAGGGCTTAATTTATTGTTCTGGAGATTTTCCAGACTTAAGAGAGTGATGGAGAAAACGTGTGTTACACAGTTAGCAGAGCCTATTGTTAAACATTATTAGTCACCCTCCCTATAATAGGTCTCCAAATATCCCAAACTAGCATGTTTACCTTAATTTGACTTGGGGTTCAGGTCCATAAATAATTAGCTGATAAAGATAATGGGAGGTTGGGTTCAGATCCATAAATGATTAGCTGATATCGATAATGACTGGGGGGAGCACAGATGAGGGAACATTGAATTCCTAAGTATCTAGTCTTGTGGCCAACATTCCCTGCACTCATTTTTTTTCACTTTGACCATCAATGTCCCTCCGCAGTTCTGTCAGAGTACCCTAGCTTCTATCATAGGCAGGCCTGGGTAAATCAGGAAGAGCTCAGAAAGTACAGCCCAGACAAGTGCAGCTGTCTGTCTGTCACTGACCTCTTCTGTCATCCCAGAAGTTTGCGGTGTAACTTAGTTCTTGAGATTTCCCCTCCCTTCCCTGCCACATGCACCCCTAGAACACAGCACAACAGCACCCAAGTAGACATCATAGAAGAATCAACCAGGCACCCAGGTTTAACAGCTTTACCACAAAGGGAAAAAGGAAAAATAGAATCACTGATCTTTGCACCCCCAAACCCAGGAGAATGGTTCTGGTCCTGGTTCCCTTGGCCTTCTTTCCTATCAACACAGTTAGTTTTATAGTATAAGGGATGATTTAAAGCCACTGACTCAAAATCACTGACTACCTATGCTGACTCCAGGCATCTTCAAGGGGTGTAAGAGGCAGATGCCCTCATTAGGGTTTTTGGAAGCAAGTTCTGTCTTCCCAGTGTACAAATCAATCACTCTACCTTTCCAGCACTGGTAATAGTATTTCGACTCCATAAATGAGAAATAGCTATCTTCCTAGAGACATAGTTTGTTTTCTTTAACAGTAGAAAATAAAGGGGTCAAAATAGAAAAGTTGCAGAGGGGGTTGTGTATAAATAGACAGCTTGGTGGTTATCAAATCTGACCCTGGAGTCATGTAATTAGAGAAGGGGGGGGGGGGGGAGAAATCTCATTAACTACAAAAATCATTAACAGTAGAAGAAAATAAAAGGAGGGCAGAAGGTGGAGCTGCTTAGCTGCCAAAGAAGATTGCTTGGGAAGGAAGGTTCTCAGTGAAAAATAACTTTTATGATTGCATGTATGTGCCTAGCTTTGTCATCCCCATGGACTCCGACATCCTCAGACTACCCTCAAGAAGTTTTAGTGACACTTCTCTTGGAGCTTAGCATCTCCCAATACATCCTCAGCATCCCCCTGCCATTCAAACCCCAAGCTGAAAAAACAGATCCTTGTGTCTGCCACAAACTAGCTGTATGATCTTAAGAAAGCTCATTCTTCTAATTCTCAATTTCCTTATTTATAAAAAGACTAAATGACATCTTTGGATTTTCTTCTAGCTCTAATGTGAGTCTTATGAGACTAATGCAGGGTTTCTTAATCTGGGGTCTATAGACCCACAAGGGATCCATGAATAGATTTCAGGGAGTTCATGAATGTGGATAGGGGAAAAAATTTATATCTTTATTTTCAGTAACTGAAATTTAGCATTTCCTTCAAATATGTAACAACAATTAGAGAGGAAATGCATGCCAACCTGCCAAAGGAATCCACGACCCGAAAAAGATTAAGAAGCCATAATCTAAAGGAGCCCCTATGGGCTGGCCTTACCAATGTTCTTGAGTATCAGGGTCTACTCCAGATTCCCTCTCCCCCTATGCCTAAACCAGGGGGGACATTCTTAACCTGCCCTCCAAATCCTTCCCCTTGAACTCATGGTAGCTATTTTTTACAGTCCTTTGAGTATTTTGCCTGGAACCCACAAATTTCATACATATATACACACATACATGTATATATATATATATATGTGTGTGTATGTGTGTGTACATATATATGCATGTGTATATATACATATATGTGCATGTATTCACACAAACACATATATACATACATACTCTGTGTGTGTATGTGTGTGTAGTTATCTTTCATGCATGGAGAGAACCAAAATGACCTCACAATGTAAGTATCAAGGTACTGTGCATCTGACTGGCTGATCAGACCAACACAAGCTTGGAATGCTCTACTGCAAGTCAGACACAATTAGATTGTGTGAACATTTGGAATAGAAATATCTCTAAATTTGTGCATCTTACTTTTCTTTTGAGTTACTGCAATTCTGCTTTGTTCATAAAGCACAGCTTCTTCTTTGATCCAGGCATGCCATGCTGGGTGATCCTGTGACAGTGTCTCCCACATCTCATAATCAATTGCAAAGCTCTTTGGAGAGACCTTAAAAGTGTCTTTGTATCACTTCTCACTTCCATCACTTGCTTTGTGTGAGTTTTCTGTAAAAGAGTCTTTTAGGCAAACAGATGTTTAGCATTCAAACAACATGGCCAGCCCAGCAGAGTTGTTCTGTCTACAGCAGAGTTTGAACGCTTGGCAATTTAGTTTGAGAAAGGACTTCAGTGTCTAGTATCTGTCTTGCCAGGTGATCTTCAGAATCTTTCTAAGACAATTCAAATGGAAGTAATTCAGTTTCCTGGCATGGTGCTGATAGAATATCCAGGTTTCACAGGCATACAACAATGAGGTCAGCACAAGAGCTCTGCAGATCTTCAGTTTGGTAAGCAGCTAATACTACTCTCCCACACTTACCTCAGAGTCTCCCAAATATTGATCTGTTCCTGGCAATGTGTACATCAATCTCATCATCTACATGTACATCCTTGGAAAGTATACTGTCAAGGTAAGGGTATTTATCCACAGCCTTCAAAATTTCTCCATTTGCTGCAACCAGTGGTTCCTCATGTGGATGGTGTGGTACTGACTGGTGGAGAAAACTCTATTTTCTTGGTATTAATTGTCAAACCAAATTGTCAAAACCTCTTCTTCAGATGGAAGTTCAGCTAGAGAGGGATTGACTTCAAACTGAGGTCAGTGGCTTCAGCATTGGTTGATGATGATCTGTTGAGAAGGCTATGGAAGTTTTCAGCCCATCTCTCTAGTATCATGTCCTTAACCCTAATCAATGTGGCTCCATCATCACTGAGTAGTTGAGATATACCATGGATCATTGGCCTATAAATAGTCTTCAGGGCATCATAACAGTGCTTTGTATTGTTACGATCAACATAAAAAGGGGTGTAAAGTGTGTTCAGAGAGGGCCAGTACCTTTGGTGTGATGGTTGCTGAGCCCTTTTCGGGGCTCTTTCCACCTTTGGTGTCTGTCTGTTCCACCCAGCCCTCACCTGTGAATCCAATAAACTGCAGCCTGTGTAGCAGCCACACCCTGGTAAGCTGTTTCAGCAGATGGGCCAGACCAGGTTGAGGGTAACCAAGGGGCTTGGTGAGTTAGGGAGATGTCTACCCCAAGAATGTGAAGACTTCCTCTGATAGAATGGGCGGATGAGAATAATTTGTTCCAGCAGTCATGAAGGCAGCTGAAACAGGTGATGTGGAGCGCTTAGAGCTTGGTTAGACACCGAAGATCATCCACTGCATCCTGAGCCATTGCCAGCTGTCTTGACTCTGTCGTGTCATTGGACTGTGATAACTCTAGAGGAGAGAGTGAGGCTGACAACTTGGTGCAACTCTGCCTCACTTAAATCCAATTTATACACAAACCAAAAGACATCACCCATACTATTTTACTATTATGCCTCAAAGTCCTGTGGTGACAGACAAGTGATGAAGCAGCAGGTGCAGATACACCAGGAGCTGTAGTCACAACTCTGCACACAAGTGACCCAGGCCATAGGGCCACCCCCAAGGCAAAATGACTACCAGAAGAATTAATATCAACAAATTAGAGCTCCATGTCAGGAAACTGAATCGCTTCTATTTGAACTGTCTTAGGAAGATTCTGAGGATCACCTGGCATGATAAGGTACCAGACACTGAAGTCCTTGCTTGAGCTGAATTGCCAAGCATTCAAACTATGCTTCAGATAGCACAACTCTGATGGGCTGGCCACGTTGTTTGAATGCAGAATATAAACTTTCCAAAAGGACTACTTATGGAGAACTCACATGGGGTAGGTGATCACATGGTGATCAGAAGAAGTGATACAAGGACACTCTCAAAGTCTCTCTCAAGAATTTTGGGTTTGACTGTGCAACATGGGGGACAACTGGCACAGCATGGCATACCCACATCAGAAAGAGTGCTGTTCTGTATGAGCAAAGCAGAATTGAGACAGCACAAAGTAAACACAGGATGCGCAAATTGGGACAATCCTCCCCAAATATCCACACGGACTATCTCTTCCCAACCTGTAGAGCATTCTAAGCTTGTATTAGTCTGATCAGCCATAGTTGTACACAATGAAATTTTTATTTTATCATGTTGATGTCATTTCAAGAACAAAGGACAACAAACAAACAGCCAATCAGCATAAAATGAATTTCATCTGTGTTCTTACTGAGCCAAGTTCTCTAAACTTCACTTTATTTTTGATGAAGTTAAATACTGTCTTCTTACAGACAAACTATCCTGCTGGCAAACCCTATGAAGTTCTTGTTTTTCACTTAGCAGCTTCTGAATTTCCCCATTATTTTCATCAAAAGTCTTGTTTTGTGATCATTCTGATCTACGTGAGTAACTATGATATTTTACACCAGATCTCTGAAAGCTGCCTACTCCTTTTGTGTTTCATTGTTGCCAACTATGTATTGGCTCAGTTTTTCCTCCAAGTTAGCAACAAATTATTCCTGCCAGGGAAAGGAAGCTCTAATCTTTTGACATTGTCTTCTTAAAGTTGTCTTGCTTTAGGTCCCTTGCTTTTGTTGAAAGCAAATATTTACCTTAGAGAGGGTAAGTTTATGATTGGTTCAACACTGTGCACCACACAACACCTTCATCCCTCTCACATCCCACCTGTCTGTTCTCCTTATAATCACACAGTCTACTAAATGCCAATGTTTGCTGTGAGGGTGCCTCCATGAAGTTTCATTTTGTTTAGGTAAATGGAAGACAGAGTTGGTGACGAGAAGGCCATGAGATCCACAACCTTAACTAGTAAGTGATTACTGCTGTGGCTGTTTCCAACTTCACTCCTCCCAAAGACTTCCTGATATGTCTGATAGTCTGTGCCTACTCCAGCATTTAAGTCACCCAGAATTACAAGCTTGTCCTCTTTCAGCACATTGATAATGAGGGACTTCTGCTCTTGATAAAATTCTTCTTTGACCTCCTCAAGGCTAATCACGGTGGGAGTATACCTTCTGATGACGATGTCATGGAGCTTTCCTGCAGGTAGCAATAGCATTGCCATAAGCTTGATATTCCCTCCTTTTGGAAGGCATACAATCTTGTTGACTAGATTAGTTTTGATTGCAAAACTTACCCCAGCTTCACGACACTCCCCATCATGGCAGCCACTCCAGAAAAACATGTATCCAGCTCTGACTTCAGGAAGCTGGCCCCCATTTGCCAGCCTTGCTTCACACAGGGCTGCTATCTGGATGTCATACCTGCCAAGTTCTCTTGCAACAAGAGCTGTTTGTCTTTCAAGTCTACTTGTTTTCTTGTTGTCTATAAGCATACACACATTCCATTCAACAATGCTGAATAGAATCATCTTTGCAAAAGTTTTTGTACATTATTTTGTGTTTTGACCCCAGAATAGGATCCCCACCTGCTGCAATAAGGAGGCCAGCATGAGGTTAGGTGAAGCAGACAATTTTCAGGGCACGTTTTCTTGGCCCTTCCTTACACCAGGAGGTGAGCAGTGTGGTCCTTCAAAAAGGACTCAGGCGCCCAAGGCACTGCTGAATCAATCACAGTGTTGCTTCAGTCCAGTGAGAACATGACCTTATGGCCTAGACTGTCTGTGTCAGTGTTTTGACTACAGCTCTCAATGTATCCACATCTGTTGCTTCAACACTTGCCCATCACCACAGGAGTTTGAGGTAGGTAAAAATGTTTAAGTGATATTTTTTGACTCACACATATATTGAATTTAAATGAGGCAGAGTTGTATGTAGTTGTCAGTCTCACTCTCTCTTCCAGAGTCATCAGTGTCTAGTGGCAAGAAAAATGTCAGAATAACTGCCAATGGCTTGGGAAGCAGTGAATGACCTTGTGTGTTCAATGTCTAACTGAGCTCTAAGCACTTTGCTTCAGTCACCCTCATGGGCCATTGGAACAAATTGTTCACATCTGCCTATTTCACCAGGGACGTCTTCATATGCTTGGGGTATACAGCTCCCTAACTCACTGATGGCTTTAAGACTATCAGTTACCTTCAGCCTGGATTATCCCACCTACTACGCCAGTTTTACAAGGATATGGCCACTGTGCATGGAGTCACAGGTGAGAGTTGGGTGACAGGTAGACACCAAAGGTGGAAAACAGACTCAGCAGTTCTCACACCAGAGGTATTTGTCTTCCCTAAACACTAACCACCTGGATGCCATACATTTTGTGTATGTGTAATCTCTTATAAAGTCATCAGTTTCCTTAGCTGTAAAATGGAAATAGCAGCACCTCCCTCCAAGGGTTCTTGTGAGAATCAAATAAGGTAATATTTGTAAAACATCTGGCACAGTGTCTGGCACATAGTAGGCACTTAATAAATGCTTTTTTCCTTTCTATCTACATTGTACTAATAAATACTATGGGAAATATGAAAATTCAAATAAGACAAATTCCTTGTCTTACAGGAATTCACATTCTTGATAGAGGTACAACACTTATCATGGTATCACATAGTATGGAATCAGGGATGGTACCCCTAGCACCTCTGGTACATGATACACAGCTGACAGTCAAGCTGATTCATCCCTTCACCATGATTTTTTTCTTTACCTTCTAGGGTCCCTGAGCAGAAAAAGAGCATAGGATTTTCTTCCTTTCCCCTCCTTTTCTCTTGCTTCAAGATAAGAGAGACTTGTCACAAAACATACACCTGGCAGAGGAGGAAAAGGGGCAGGAGAACAGTGACAATGGACTTGGCATGACATCTCCCACGCCTCTGCAGTCACACAATTCATCCCCAGGGTATAGCATTTCTCCTTCCTCATCTCATTTTTTTCAGATTCTTTATCTTCTTTCAGGGTTTAGCATCAGTGCGCCTCCTCTGTGTACTCTTTCCTAATCCCCCTAGCTGTTAGCATATACTGTGTGAGTCCTCTGTCACTCCATATCTTATAATATGGAGAAGGAAATGGCAGACCACTCCACTGAGGCAGGTGGATGGTGCAGTGGTTAGAGCACTGCACTTGGAGTCAGGAAGACCTGAATTCAAATATGGCCTCACACATTTGCTGGCTGTGTAACCCAAGTCATCCACTTTTTCTCATATGTAATATGAACTAGAGAAGGAAATGGCAAACCACTCCAGTATGTTATCCAAGAAAACCTCAAATGGGGTCACAAAGAGTGGGATGCAACTGAATGACAGCAATCTTAAAACTATATTTATCTGTGTCCATACCATATCAACCACCACAATAGGATGTAAGCTCGTTGAAGGCAGGAATTGTTACATTTTTTCCTTGCATCTCTTACACATAGGACAGTGCCTTACACAGAGTAGGCATATAATTAATTAATTGCTGGAATTTAAATGTAGTGTAATAGAGAGACTGGCCAGAGAGGGCCCAGTCCTTACAGCACTCTCAAATTTGCCCTTCCTGACCAGTTCAAGCACAATAAACGTCCAGTTCTCTCATAAGGACAAGGGTAATGTTTTTGTGACAAGTGTATTCTGTGCCGTTACTCCAAAGTTAGGCTGCTCCATCTGCCCTTTGTGGTTCCATTGTATAAAGCCAATGACTTGGAGTCCCTCTCCTCTGATAGGCATCAGCTCAAGCCCCAACTAGCTATGTTTCTCCCCCCCCCTCCATATTAGGGGCCAGTAACTAGCATCTCAGTTCCATTTAACCACAGTACATCAATTAGCTTTTACAAAGAGATATTTACTCTAAGGGGCAGCTAGGTGGTACAGTGGATAGAGAGCTGGTTCTAAAGAAAGATCTGAGTTCAAATGTAGCCTCAGACACTTAAGAGTTGTGTGACCCTGGGCAAGTGTCTTAACCTCTGTTTACCTTAATCCACCAGAGAAGGAAATGGCAAATCACTCCAGTATCTTTGCAAAGAAAATCCCAAAAGGGGTCACAAATAGATGGACACAACTGAAAACACTGAACAACATTTACTCTAAAGATATAGCGAGAAAAATGTACAAATATTCCCCCTCTTCCCCAACACAGAGTGGAGAGGGGCATACTCTCCCCCAAACCACCTTGGTCTCTATGGGAGCAGGCTCAAAATTTGTTTCCGTTCCTACATGGCATGGGTCCCATCACGTTCATGTGTAGATGTGGCATGACTGCTTTGTCTCAGCTTCTTCTGTCCTGGATCCAAAAGGTTACTCTTTGCTGCAATACCTAGCCTGGAACCCAGGCTCTGAGATGGCGGAGCTCCCTTACAATGATCTTTCAAATTCACAAAGTCATGAGATCCTTCATCTAGAATGGAATGGAAAAAAACAAAAATAAACCAAGGACCAGGGTCTGCTTTCTCAGGGACATGTGGCCTCAAGTTAAGTAGAAGATGCTAAGGCCCTGCTCCTCACAGCATAGTCTCACCCCTCCAAAATCTGATTCTCCAACCCTCAATTAAAGGTGTAGGAGGTGGACATCTTTCAAATATCTCTCCCTCCTTCAAATACCACAATTTTTAGCATACTTCACCCTAATCTATTGGTGATATCTTCACAAAACCCTTTTCTAATGAGAAAGTCTTCCCTTTTCCAGACCTTAATGCTATCTCTCTCTTTAGACTTCAGTCTTAACACCTTTCTACCATGTTCTGGCTCCTGGAAGCCTCTCTCTCTGCCTGACTTTCTGTCTCTCTGTCTCTGTCTCTCTCAATCTCCACCCCCTCCCCATCTTTGTCTGTCTCCGTGTGTCTTGGTTACGTCTGCCTGTCTCTGTCAGTCTGTCTGTCTCTCTCTATCTCTGTCTGCGTTGGTATATCTGCCCATCAGTCTGTCTGCCTGTCTCTGGCAGTCTGTATGTCTGTCTCTTTCCCTTTCCCTCCTCTCTCTCATGGTCTATGATAGTCTTTTTTGAGGCTGGGACCTCACACTTCAAGGCACTGATTAAGTCCTTCACAGATTTACTTGTTTCCTTTCCGATCTCATGTGTCTTTGTGACCCTGTCCCTCACTAACCAGCCAAGTTGAATTGACTAAGACCACGTAGAGCTGATAAATATGGGATATCTTTTCTTGTTCTCAGCAAGCAATCCACTTCCTGATTTAGGCTGGATGGTGGGAGACTTCAGGTCCCACTCGTCTTATACTCTATCAAGTGGAGCTCATCCATTAGTTGGTTTTCTTTAACTTTTTATTTTTTAAAAGAGGGGGCTCAGTGTGGAGGGCAGTATGATTGATACAAAAACAAAAGGCATAAATAAAACTTTTTTAAAAGACCATATATTCTACCCCTTTGAAAATTTTTAAATGTATGTGACACTGATATCAACGTTCTCACCCCAATCTAATTGGGCAGGGTCACTTCACCATACGCATATACATGAAGAGTTAAATAACACAAGATGTAAGTGTCCTGTGGGTGACAACGATGTAAGGTCGTAGTGGTCCGAAGGAATCCCAGATACTATGAGGATGTAAGGGGGACAATCTGGCCATATCTGGTGCCACAGGGATCTGTGCCTCGGGATCCTGCTGGTGATGTGGCTATTGAGGGCCTTTCATTCACTCAGATGAATTGAGGCATTAACGCATGGCACTTGACCGCACTGATATTCAGAGGTTTCCAAATTTATTTGACCTACCACTCCCTTTTTTAAAAAAATTACTCATCACCCCAATGGAAATCCACTTCCTTTAACCCTTTAACATTTGGGGGGGGGGGAATTTATGTCATTTCAAAAAAAAATACGGCTCCCTGGATCATTCCAGCCCCCCCTAGGGGGAGGAGCTTTGGGAATCTATGATGGGTACAGGTTTCTTCCATCATTGCTGGTGGCAAGCCCTCCTCACCATCTCCTCTGAAAGCCTGCAGCGAGGCACTGCCCCCCGCACCAGCTGTGGGCTTGCTCTGGTTCTATTACAATTTGTGCTGACCAGTACAGCACTCCCACCTGCTGTCTCTCACTCTTGCCACACGACTACCTCACCTTCTTTTCTTTCCCACTCCTACATGCTGTTCTTGATCCTACTTCTCACACCCATGGGATTGTAGGAAGGAAGGAAGAAAATGAGAATGTATCAAGCACCCACTATGTGGCGGTACGATGCCAAGCACCTTGCAAGTGTTGTTTTGTTTGATCCTCTCCATAGTCCTGACTATTATCATCCCCATTTTACAGATGAGGAACCCAGGGACACACAACTAGGAAAGTTCCTGATTCTAAGCCCAGTGATCTATCCAGGATGCCACCTAGCTGCCTTTAGACTTGGAAGGGACCTTACAGGCCTCCTCGTGCCGCTTCCTTATTTAACACAAGGAACATGTGACTCAGGCTCAGAAAGGTCAAGTAATTTGTCAAGGATGATGCGGTTTATAAATGTCAGAGGCAAGATTTGAACCCAGGTCTTCCTAGCTTCATTCCAGCACTCTCTCTACATCACTATACTGACTCCCTCACCATTGTTTGAAAGTCATCATGGCTAACATGCTGCAGCCTGCTTGTTCACCAGGTAGCTTTTCATTCTCCTCTGGGTCAACTGCAATTTTGCTTCTCCTAAGATTATGCTGCACTGTGGCTTGCAGTCATGTAGCATCATGGTGAGAATGTTAAAAAAGGATGAAGCTTTGTAGCAGCATGTGGTCTGGGATCATTTAAAAAATGCACTGCTCCTTGGATGCAAAGCACTTCTAGTTTAATTCTGGGTCCAGCTTAGGATTTTGGTGTCTGTCATGGAGAGAAAGGGGTAGACAGAGAAAAGGAGAAGGATAGGGAGGGGGGAGAGAGAGACAAGGTGAGAGACAGAGACAGAGAGACAGAGACAGAAAGAGAGAGAGGAGAGAAAAGGAGAGAGGGAGAAAGAGAGAGTGTGGGACAGGGAGAGGGAGGGGGAAGAAGAAGGGGAGGGGGAGGAAGAGGTGGAGAGAGAGACAAGGAGAGAGAGAGAAGGAGAAGGAAAGAGAGGAGAGAAAAGGAGAGGGAGAGAAGGAGGAGAGAGAAGGAGAAGGAGAGGGAGAAAGACAAGGAGAGAGTGAGAAAGAAGAAGAGAGAAAAGGAGGAGAGAGAAAGAGAGAGAGGGAGAGAGAGGGAGAGGGAAGGGGAGGGAGAGGTGGGGAGAGACAAAGAGAGAGAGAAAGAGTGGGAAAGAATGATAGAAAAGGAAAGAGAGAGAGGAGAGAGAAAGGAAGAGAAAGAAGAAAAGGAAGAGAGAATGAGAGAGAAGTGAGAGAAGGAAAGAAAAAGAGAGGATAGAGAGGGAGGAGAGAGGGAAAGAGATAGAGATATATAAAAGACATAGATAGGTAGAAATAGAGTGCAGGACTTGGAATCAGGAAGACCCAAGTTCAAATCCTGCCTTGGACACTCCCTAGCTATGTGACCCTAGACAAGTCACTTAACCTCTCTGTATCCTGGGTTCTGCATTTTAAATACCCTCCCAGGGTTATTGTGAGGATCAAATAAGTTAATGTATGTACAGCACTTTGTAAAATCTTAAAGTGCTCTATAAATGTTCGCTTTTATCATTAGATGTATGGGTTCACATAGTTCACATGTATGTCAGTCTGTAATAGAAAGTGGCATAAGACATAGACGGTCAAGCCATGGAGTCAAGAAGACCTGAGTTCAAGTTCTATTGTTGTCACATATTAGCTTGTGACCATGGGCAAGTCACTTAACCTCACAGATGGCACAGTAGATAAAGTGTTGGGTCCGGAGTCAGGAAAAC
This sequence comes from Notamacropus eugenii, assembly GCF_028372415.1. Classification (NCBI taxonomy): domain Eukaryota; kingdom Metazoa; phylum Chordata; class Mammalia; order Diprotodontia; family Macropodidae; genus Notamacropus; species Notamacropus eugenii. The sequence continues at coordinate 183,116,411 of NC_092872.1, read as the reverse complement.
TCATCTCTATGATTTCGAATCCATCCTCAGACATTTCCTAGCTGTAGGACCTTGAGCAAGTCACTTCACCCTGTTTGCCTCAGTTTCCTCATCTGTAAAATGAGCTGGAGAAGGAAAAGTCAAACCCCTCCAGTATCTCTGACAAGAAAACTCAAATCGGGTCACACAGAGTCAGACATGACTGAAAACATCTGAACAACAACAACCCAAGTAACTCTCTTATACTGAGTTATAGGTAATTTTCTAATCTATGTGAGTAGAAGGAATTTCTACTCACCAAAGTCCCTACATGGATGAGTCACAGGGATTGTCTTTCTTTTTGGTTATATTCATATTCCTAGCACTTAGCACAGAACTTGGCATGTGTTTAATAAATGCTTTATCCATCTATCTGCGGTTCAGTGAAGATGTGATCTGCTACCAAAAAAAAAATCTGTTTAAGTCTAACTGTTCTCTCTTCATGTTTTCATCAAGGATACCCTTCATGAACACACAGACTATTATCATAAAGATTTTAGAGAGGTAACAAAGCACTTGTGTTTGTGAGTGTGGGTGTGGGTGTGGGTGTGAGTGTGTCTGTGTGGGTGTGGATGGGTGGGTATGGGTTTGGTGGGTGTGTATGTGTGTGTATGTATCTGTATGTATGAGTTGGTAGTTCATATCTCTCCAGACTCCTTTTTAATCAGTAAAAATACCATCTGTAATGATTCTTTCAAAATCTCCCCCCTTCTTTCTTTGAATTATCTTTAAAATCCATCCCTGAGTATCTTTCAGATTGTGCCGCTTCTGTCACAGATTTCACATGTATGGACTTGGTCAGACTCTTTCTGACCTGGCCTTTAATGTCTCCCACATTCTCACACAGTACATCATTTCTGAGGTGGCAGAGTATAAATACAATGCTTCTACTATCATTGTAGTTGATAATGGGTCACTAGAGGAAGAACCAGCAGAACTGTTCTATTTCATTATTTCATGTTCAACTTCCAGTTTTATATGAATGCGGAGGGAGGGCTGCGGAGGGGGGAGATGGGGTGCCTGGAGCTAAGATGGTAGAGTTGAAGAAGCACTCAGCCAAGCCCTCCAACCTTTGCCTTCAAACAACTTCAGAATAACACCTCAATTCAAATTCCGGAGTGGCAGAGTCAATAAAAGCTCAAGATGAAACATTCTTCCCATCCAAGACAACTTAGGAGGTCAGGAGAGATGTGTGACATGGGAGTGGAGGTTGGCCCCAAGCCCAGGTAGATGCAACGCCAGTGGTGAGACTAAGTGATGGTTATAGAAGGAGAAACAGCTCAGGAGCTCTCAAGTTAGAGATGGGAAGGGGACCTGGAAACTTGTCCAAAAGAGATTACAGGGAACCCCTGTATTGGCACTGGACACAGGACCAGATGCTGTTGGGCAACTCCATTGCCTATACCCACTTCTGGGTCACAGTACGAGGGCAAAAAGAAGCACTTTTGGTCAAGAGGGAATGGGAGCCCTGAGGAAGCCCTGACTTCTGGTGCCCCTTGAAGATGAGTATCCATTGCAATCACAAGGGAACTTACCCAATAGGGAAGTAGGAGGGAAAGACGGTAATGGAAGGGGAGGTGATAAAAATGGAGAGTGGATAAAGGAAGACAGCGATCAAAAGTAAAGTAAACTTTAGAGGACAGGACAAAAAGAGAGAATAAATAGAAGAAAATAGAATAGAGGGAAATGCACAGTTAGCATTCATAACTGGGAATATGAATAGAAAGAACTCATGCATAACACAGAAATAACTAACAGAAACAAGAATCCAACAATATGTTGTTTACAAGAAACACACTTGAAACCGAGAGACACACACAGAGTTAAAATAAGAGGCTGGAGCTGAATCTATTACACTTCAAATGATGTAAAAAAAGGCATAGGTACAGATGCTCCCTGCATGATATGTCCAAGCTACCTGAATGCTCATTTTCCTCTCAGTTACTTTTTGCTTCTTTGTAATACAATACTGTTTGTAATCTTTGGATATCTTCTTCCATAAGCCCACATCGTCCTTGACTGTTATGCATCTGCTTACTAGGGATGGAGAGTCTGATGACTGTGGCAAGAGGCTGTGTCTACTTAATTGATATGAAACAGTTACCAAAATTTCTTAAGGAAATGAAGAGAGGCAATATCTTTACTTTCATTCATTTTCCATTTTCCAAAGTATACAATTTGATTAAGTCAAGTTAAAACTACTTTAAGTATATACAATATTGTTTCAATATTCTTAATATTTCTGCATCCATTCAACTTAAACATTTATTAAGTGCCTGTTATATTCATGACATTGTGCTAGATGCTAAAGATACAAAGCTGAAAAAGACATAGAACCAGTTTTCTAAAAGATTATATTCTAGATATGTGTAGAATACGTATACATGTATTTGTGTACATGTATACAAATAACTGTAAGACAAGACAATGTGATGAGTACAAAGTGCTATGAGAAATATGACGAGAGACAGAGAAAGAAATAGAGACAGAGAGACCACTTGGTATTTACAGGGTAAGGAGAAGGAACAGTCAAAGAAGACCTCATGTAAGCAGTGGCCTTCATGTAAGTTGAGCCTTCAAAGAAAAAAGAAATTTCAATAGAGATAAGAAAGGAATGTGTTCACTCCCAAAACGACAGATGACATGAATAAAGGCACAGAAATGTTCTAAAGTGGATTACTCACCACCTCCCTAACACCTCCAATACTTTCCTGCCTCCAAACCTCTACCCACACGGTCCCCTACTGTGTTTTACTGGAATGCCCACCCATGCTCTCCAATCTCTATCTGTTGATGTTATGTTCATCCTTAAAAATGTAGCTCAGATGCCATCTACTCCATGAAGCTTTCCCTGATTCCTCCTTATCCCCAATTACAAAAAATTTTTCCTTCCTTTAATCTCATGGAACTTTATGCTCAACTTCACATATTCTAATTTGTATTATATTTAGATGTATGAATGTCTCCTGGTACTAAAATCTGTAAGCTCAATTAATACAGAATATATTACACATACTAAGTGCTGAAGAATGACAGTGCTCCAGGATATTTGTCAACAGGAGACACAATCTCCCTCCCTCCCTCATCACACACACACACACACACACACACACACACACACACACCTCATCAGACTCACAAGCACTGATGTTGAGTGTCAGCTTCTGCTAGGAGGGTAGAGCCTGAGTAGTAGGTCAGAGTGAGCATAAGGTTTGAGACAGAAGAAGCTCTATCTCCTTGTAAGAAGAGCAGGGACCTTTGCCAAAGCAGCAGGAATTCAAGTGAAATCTCACCAGTTGCAAAGGAGGCAGGGATCTCAGTGACCTTTGCAAACGGTGTCAAAGATCCCTGGGTCCTTTATGTACACAATACCACTTGTAGGATGAAGCTAACATCCTGCTGCTGAAGGAGGACTCTCTCTTGTCTGGGTTCATGAGGAAGCTTCCCTTGGATTTGAAGTTATCAACACATCAAGGAGTCCAGGCTGGCATAATTCAATTAACTTTAGCATAAGGGAATGGAGAGAATTCAAGTAAGCCCTTACTACTAGGGAAGGTGGAATCCAAACAGAGTGATCAGCTTTTCCTGGCTGCAGAGAAAGGTAATCCACCCATGCATGACTAAGGTAGGAATCTGCCTTGGAAACTCTCTCTGCCCAACAGATTTCAGGGGCTTCATTTCTACCATCAGACCAAAGAGCCCAGGGGGCAGGGAGCAGATCTCTCGAATCAGAGTGGGGAGGGGGATGGGAGGAGCGGGGACAAGGCTCAAAGGAGGAGAAGGAATATCTCTCTCCCAATAGACTGGGAGTCCCCAAGGGCAAAGGTCAGGGACCGTATCTCCCTCTTCAGATTGTGAAGTCCCTGAACATCCTGCCTTCACTGTCCACCTTCCCATTGCACACAGGACATTACTCTATACACAGAAGAAACAATATGTGGTGTTAACTAACCAGGAAGTGATATTTTCCATGTTACATAAATGTGTTGGACTTGAAGTTAGGAAGACTTGAGCTCAAATGGGACCTCAGATGCTTACTGGTTGTGTGACCTTGGATAAATCACTTAAACCTCTATTTACCTCAGTTTCCTCATCTATAAAATGGGGATAACAGTGGCATCTGCCTCCAGGACTGTGTGAAGATCCTTTGAAACCATATTTGTAAAGCACTCAGCACAGTACCTGGCACATAGTACATACTCTACAAATATTAGCCAGTATTATTATAGTTTATTATTAGTAATTATTATTATCGGTCCAGCTTCTTTTTGGTTCTGTTTGACTTCTTTAAGGCCCAAAGTCTATGCTAACTGATGTGGATTTATTTTAGATTGAGAATCAAGGTGTTCATTTATTTTGGATTTTGGATTTACTACTACTACTACTGCTGCTACTACTGCTACCACCACCACCACCATCACCACCACTACCACCATCTCTACCACCACCACTACTGCTACTAGTACTGAAAATAATAACAATAAAACTTTTAAAAGAATTAAGAAATGGTTTCAATTCTCCCACAATGCCCTGAGTACCTCTAGTGGTCCCATTCTGGCCTTGGCCTCACATGTCTGATGCAATAAGAGGGTGTCTAAAATGCTAAGAAACATTGTCATTGTCCACAACCTAGAGGGTAATGGTTCACTAGCATCCCCATCCTCACCCCAAACATACGCACATACAGAGAGACCAAACACATAAATATTCACAAACAATCCATAAATATAGGCACATATGTGTATGTATGTGTGTATACACACACAACAAAATGCACTCATCAAGATGTACACACAGAGTTCATTCACACAGATACATACATACATACACACATAAACCCACTCCTCCTACCTGATAAATAGAATTAAAAACCTGGCTTTACTTTCTTCCAGCAGATGCCCCTGAAGAAAACTGCTGGCATCGCAGGGTCTTACAGCTTCCTGCAATCAGGCAGGAAGGCTAATTAGTCAGGTTGAGCTCCATGGGGGGAAATGCTGACAAATTTAATAGGCAACCAGTGTTTGGGCCCCCTGGGGAGCAGGCAGGCACTCATAAAGGCAGAGATGTAGCAGGTCAGAAGGCCAGGGAGGGGATGGGCTGGCATTCTCCAAATCAGACTTTTCCCTCCAGCTGCTTTAGGGGTTAGGGTGGCTCTTGGCACAGGGCAGGTCAGCTAAGACAAATCAAGGGGCCTTCCAACTTCTGGAGATGCCTCCTTCCTAGGGATTCCTGACCGGTGGCTAAGCTCCCAAAAAGAAAGAATCTCCCCCTCCTTCAAAATACTTCCTCAGTTATCATTATCTCTATCCTTGCCATTCCTTGAGTTACAGCTCACACTCACGTAGAGTCTCCAGCTTGTCATTTCTAAATCAGCCCCATAGGACCAACAGGTGCAGCACCAAGACTGGAGAGATACTGAAAGTGGGAGGTTCCAGTCAGGTCATGGGCATAATTAGCAACATAAACGGAATTCAGAACACTATAATAATACCTGAAATTTAGATAGTCCTTTAAAGTTTGCAAAGCATTTTATTTTTGAATGAGGAACCACACAGGAAGCTGGTCTGTGCCCTGGCCCCTCAAAGAGAGAGACAGGTACTCTACTATAGCCAGGAACATCCTAGAAGCCCACCATCACTAGGGACCAACTAGGAGTTCCCTATGTCACTCCAGCTCTCTCAAGAAAGGGCCAGAAAGCATGTCCAGCTCCATACAAGCTACATCCAATCACAGATTCCTCTGAAGCACCCCTGCTCCAAAACCAAGACGAGGCAGGTACTTCAGGTATGAGCACACTCTTTTTACAGATGAGGAAATCAAGGCTCAGAGAATTTAGCTGGCTTGCCCCTGGCCATACAGCTACTAAATATCAGGGATAGGATTAGAATCTAGCTCTTTCTGTCTCCAAGTTCAGCTTCAACCATTAAATTGGCCCCAAATTACTAGGAGTCAAGTCAGAATAGGGTTACTGGTGGTGCTTTTGGATTTGTTTTTTTGAACCCCAAATCATTCAGATATAGCCAGCTATCTATTATCTATGAGCTAATTGTTCGCTGTGTGGATTATCTGTTTTGAACTGAGTCTTCTGAGGGGAGCCCGGTGAGAGAATAATGGGAGGAAAGGCCCTGAATTCCAAAGAAAAGCAAAATGATTTCCAGTACATTTCTACCACTGCTTTTGCATTAGCCAGCTTCCTTCCTTGTATTAGGAAGAGTAGTGAGTGGGGCAGAAGAGGCAGCCTTTAAATTACCTGGGTCTGACTTAGCCATTTCAAACCAAAGCAGGTTTTTTCCCTAAATAGCACAGACACTGGCCTCAGCTCTCCCTATGGAACGTCTGTGGAATCCTGTTTCTGTGTTCAGGGTCAGTTTTTCTGCTTTCTTCTTGCCCGTATCATGGTCTTTGGGTGGATCTCTCCCTGGGAACTCAGTTTTTCCATCTATAAAACTGGGAGGGCGGAAGAGAGGAGAGAGACTGGGAATATAGATGATAGCCAAAGTCTTCGCCATCTCTGACATGCCACCCTGGAAGAGGCTTCTGGCTCCTCAGAAGGCCTAGCCTGCCCCACTGCTGACTGTTAAGTATGTGCAGTGCATCCGCTCTCTTGTCTGTCCATCACCAGCCTGATTATCTCCTAAGCTATTTGCTGCCACCCTCCCAAATAAATCAAACTGCAGCCTCAGCATCAACCGCCATCGGGGAGGATCGCTCTCCACGGTAAAGAAGGACTTGAAAATTGCTTGTGTCGGCTGGATTAAAAGAAAATAAAATCTGCACGCTATTCCCAAACAGTAATGAGTTTGACTCTACAAAATGAATTAGATATTAGACAAAATTGCCCAGCCCCAGAGGGCACTGCTACAGTGGGAGGAGGGGGGAAAGGCCTGTCCTGTGCAGCCTGCCTACAGTTCTTGGCTTACATCTGCAGCTCGAGTTCTGTAGAAAAAACAATGCTCAGGAGCCATGTAGGGGCAACAGATGTCTTTTTCCCCTTTTCCTACTCTCCTTAACGCTACTTTTGGTTTGGTAGACCAACTGTGCTCCTCACACCTGGTTAGGATTCCTGACCATTAAACATTCCTCTGCTCCACCTCAAAACTGAGAGGCTTCTCTCCATCATCTGCCCTCAGATGATGAATTCTAGGAATTCTGAAAGCAACATAGCTCCAAGGATACAAGACCACCCAGTCTCCCAGGGATCCAAATCACTAAGACTGAAGGGGCAGCATCTGAAGTCAAACATGTTCCAAAGGCAAAGCCCAACATTTGACCTGCCACTTTGTTAAACAAAGCACCCATACCCTTCAAAAACATATAATGATCAAAAATCAAGAGCATTCATTTTCTGGAGTTAAAGGTTATATTCCTACACCTGCCACTTATTGGATATTTGACCTTCAGCAAGTCACTTTCCTCATCTACATTCCGGTGGAAGTAGATTATCTCAAAGATCCCTTTCAGCTCTCAATCTCTGATCCAACAATGAAGGAGACACTCTGTCAAACAGATATTGACAAGGACGCAAAACAATACAGTAGCATTTCATTTATATAGCATTCTCTGGAAAGAAATTATTCCACGGAAGTAAATTTTTCCGATAACTGGAGCTCATCCCTTATAAATAATAGCTTTAATAACAATTATTAAAGCTAACATGTATATAGTGCTTCATGGTTTGCAAAGTGCTTTATATTTGTGAATTCCTTTGATCTTTTAACCAGATGAGCTGGGAATCATAGGGTCAGGTATCTCCTGAATAGTCTAAGGTGTAAGGGTGGGAGTGGGGAGGAATGTGTGTACAGGAGCCCAGAGGACAGTACCATACCGACTACATATATCTAGAAAATGGAAGCATGGAAACATGTCAAATTCAGAGCAGGAGTCTCCTTCTTCTCCCAATTAGTATCAAGGGCAAAGATCCATTGGACCTGACCTAGTTACCCAAAGGGAAAGCTAGGTGGCTTAGTGGATAGACTGGACCTGAAGTCAGAAAGACTCATCTTCTTGAGTTCAAATGTGGCCTCAGGCATTTACTAGCTGTGTGACCCTAGGCAAGTCACTTAACCCTGTTTACTTTTAAGCTGGAGAAGAAAATGCCAAACCGTTCCAATATCTCTGCCAAGAAAACCCCAGATGAGCTCGCAAAGAGTCAGAACACGACTAAAATCACTGAATAGCAATGAAAAAGTTACTCATAACTTTTTTCATTTGAAACATTTGGGATAGAAATCCCTCTAAGTAGATCACATGCTTTACTTCCTTCTGAGAGGAGAAAGAACATTATTTTTTCTTAATGCTCTTTTTTTTTTCTTGGGGCTCTTCATTATGAACGTCAATGATTCAATTGTATTATACACAGTGATATGTGCAGGTGCTCCAGAGAGAGGGAAGGCTGTTTGCCCTGAGATTAAACAGCCTCAGACTACTGAGCTTTTCTTATTTTCTATCTTCTCCCACAAATATTACTTGTCATTTTTCAGATTTCTCCTTAATGCCAAAATACATTTTCTTACGAGGCCAAAAGCATCTGTCATTTTGTTAATAGTCTCAAATTTGCTCCTTATTTTATGCACAATTGTCTATAAGACAGTTCTGCCTTCCCTTCTAACCACATGGATATTGTAATAGCTGTTTGACACTCAGAGGTATTTTTGTCTTACACGCAGTAGGTATTTAATGATGGTTAAATTGGGCTAAATTTCAGCTTTGTGATCATGTCCTGGATGGTTGAGGTTACCAGAAGCCTGACTCCTGGACAAGTGGGGAAAAAATCATTTTATGAGAGATAGTTACTGCCTTCAAGGAACTTACAATCTAGGTAAGAAATTATAAGATAAGCACGTGCAAAGTACATAGAAATCCCCACCATAGTTGAGAGCATCCAGTGGGAGGTATTGATACCAAATTCGATAGAACTTCAGAGGATATATGATACCCTGAAGAAGACAAACACCTTTGACCCCTGAACCGCATACCAACACTAATAAAATATTAATATTACATACATGGTAGGTACAAGCATGGGGCAGGAGGCAAGAAGGTGGTTATCAATTAGTCAGTCATGTCTTTATCAAGTATGTGCTTTTAGCAGGTGCTAAGCATTGTGGGAAGTATAAGAAAAAGAAGACTTGATCCCTGCCATCCAGTCTAGCTGGGTAGTTGACCCTCATATGAAGGAAGTCAGAGAGCAGCCCAAGACAAAATACAGTCAGGCAGAAGCAGAGTTGTAACTAAGAATCTTCAAACATGGGACAATGTAAAGAGTGAGATAAAGCAAAGGGTCAAGGGAAGCTCAGTAAAGGTGTGACCACTGAGATGAGGAAGAGAGGGAAAGGAGAGAGAGAGGATGGAAGAGAGAGGGACAAATGCAAAAGAACAGAGGGAGCAGAAATCATATAGCCTAGACTGTACTTTACTATTTACCCTTTAATATCTATTATCTGAATGGGATTCTCACAAGAACTCTGTGAGGTAGGCAGGGCAAATGTCATCCTCCGCACTTTACAGATGAGGAAATTGCGGCTTGGGAAAAGGTGGAATAATGCTGTGAAATAACTAAAGTTGTAGTTTGTAAGTAGAAGAACTAGGGCTAAGGGCCAGGTCTCCTAACCTGTAGTCTGTAGTTCCTTCCCCTGCACTAAGCTGCCCCTAAGGCAGGGGGAGATAGTGAGCTAGAAATGAGCAAGTCATTTTTCTTACTATCTCTTCTCTGGTCAAACTATGGCCAAGAAAACTAAATTGAACAGATGGCAGCCCACCATGTTTTCTCTTTCACACTGGGAAAGGCCAGGGCTCCCTGATTAATGTGCCCGAGTTCTCAAAAAACAAATGCCAGGAGACAGGGCTTTAGTTCCACCAAGCATAGAGCTGGCTACATCCCTGCCAAGGTCCCCTAGAAACAGTGGTCAGACAGAACACAGAAGCAGCCAATGATGATTTTGGCTCCCACCTCAGGGGATCAATAACTTCAAGGCAGAGAGCCATCCAGTTCAGAATTCTACCCTTCCCTCAGTCCCATCCTGAAAAAAAATAACCATTATGCCCTAGGGAATTCTAAGCAAAACCTGCAGGATTTTTGCAGAGGAAAAGGGAACACCAGCAAGCCCCTAGAAATCAGAAGGTCATAGGATTTAAAGCTGCAAAGGATCACCAAGGTCATCAAATCCAAATCCTTCAATTTACAGACAAGGAAACTGAGCCCCAGAAGAATGAAATGATTTGCCCAAGGCCAGACTGGTATTAAGTAGCCATGCTGGAATTCAAACCTAAATATTCCAACTTCAGACTTTTTTACCTGTTCTTCTTTGGGGAACTTGTCCCACTCATCCTCCTACATCTCCAGAGGAAAACCCAGCAAAGAGGCAATTCCAGGCTGTCAATCTGCCTTCCAAGTGGCCAGGCCTATCAAGTAGACACCTTCTTTATTATTTCAGCCGCTGCACAAAAAGGCCATATCGGGTTTTGAGTGGGCTCCTAGGAGGCCCAGAGCCCGGAACATATTAAGATTATTCAAATGAACCCAATATCTCTCACCAGTGTCTTCTATTTTGCATCCACGTTCTTTCTTCCTTTCTCCTCATTAGTTTGCCTGCTTCTTCTCACTCAGAAAGTATAAATCAAAAGGCTGTTTCTGATCACTAACTGTTAGGTCAGTCCAATTAGAAAAGTAGGAAACTATTTCCAAGCCTGGGCGTAGAGGAGCTGGGGAGGAAAGGTGTCAGAGCAATCACAGGCCTCCAAGGTTAGAAACCAGAGAGGCCCATGGTTTAATTATGACCATTCACTCATTCAACAATCAGTTATTAAGCACCTACTATGTGTAATGCACTGACCTAGGCTCTGAGGGAAGATATAAGCAAAAGTTAGTCCCTTCTCTCATGCAATTTATAGTCCAGTGGTGGTGGGGAGGAGCAAAGAAGATGTATACTTGTAAGAAAACTCCTTGTGCTAACGCCTTCTCTGCATCTTCATGTCTTACAAAGGTGTCTGAGGTCTAGAGAGATGACTTGTCCAGGGTGACAAAGTCAGTATGTGTTAGATGATAAACTGGAACTGACACTTTCTGCCTCTGAGGTTAGTTCCCAAGCCTCTCTACTCAATTCCACTGCAATACACTTGCCCTCCCTTCCCTCTGTACTAAGAAAATCAAGGCCATTCCCCAAAACATCCCTCTTTCTTCTTCCCATACACCTCAACCTCCTGATATCATGTCCCATTCTCTCCTCTTTTACTCCAGCTTCAACTGAAAAAATGGTACCTGCTCATGACAAGGCCAACATTCCATTCCTATTTTTAATCCCATCCTCTCCCATCTCCTCCAGTGAATTGCCTCCATAATCTCCTTCCCTGACTCTAATCTACATTCTCTTGCTATGTACTGTCATATTCCTTGATGTTTACAAATATACTCTCTCACCAGAAGACTTTACTAAGAAAACAGGTCATTGCCCATGAGCTCTCTCCTCTCTTCTCAAAACCTGGAATTGTCCTTCATTCTCTCCTCCCTAACTCCAGTTTATGATAAAGAAATGATCCCTATCCTAGATAAAACCAGCCCTCTACACCTGCTCTTAATCCCATCCCCTCCATCTCCTCAAATTGCCACCATAGTCATCTCCCTCTTTCTGTAATCTCGACTCTCCACCTATCCACTGGCTCATTCCCTGATGTTTACAAGCATGCCCAACTCCCATATCCTTGAAAAGTCCTTACTTAATACTACTATCCCCCTCAAGCCGCAATTTCATAGCTTTTCTCCATTTCACAGCCAAACTATTAGAAAAAGATGTCTACACTCATTGCCTCTACTTACCTTCTATCCATTACTTAGTCTTTTGTAAGGCTTCCAGACTCACCTTTCAGCTGAAATTTCTCTCTTCAAAATTACAATGATCATCTCTTAATCACTCAGATGATGGCCTCTTCTCAGTCCTCATCCTTTTTTGAGGACTTAACACTATTGACCCATCCACTCCAGGATACTATCTCATTTCCAGGTTTTCATGGCACCAATGTGTCTTGGTTCTTTTCCTGCCTGCCTAATCACTCTTTCTCAGTCTTCTTTGCTGGGTCATCATCAACATCCTTATGCCTAACTGGGTGTGACCCAAAGCTCTACCCTAGTTCTTTTTTCTTTTCTCTATACTCTATTGGTGATATTACTTATTTGGGTTCAGTTATCATCTCTGTGAATATGATGCCCAACCTTAGTTTTTCTCTGGACCTCCAGTCTCATATAACAGTTGCCTAGTAGACCTTTTAAATTGAATGTCTCAAAGATATCTCAAACTCAATATATTTAACACTCATTCACCCCTATTCCAGATAGTGCCCTTTTGTCAAAGGCACAAGCATCTTTCTAGTTGCTTCTACTTCCCCAACATCTTGCATATCCCTCTCCTCCTTTCAAATTATATGATCAAATTCCCTTCACTCAAGTCCCTATAACTTGGAATATTGTCTCCCTGTTTCAAGTATCTTCCCTTTTCAAACAATTCTCCAATCCAGCTGCCACACTGCACTCTCCTGATTCTCCTCTTACGTATCTCAATACTCTTTCTCAGTCTCTTTTGCTAGATCTTTTTCCAGGTCATGACCACTAACTGCGGGTATCCCACAAAGATCCCTTCTTTTCTCTTCCTATACTGTATGGCTTGGTAATTTTATCAGCTGCCATAAATTCAATCATCCTCTCTATTCAGGTGATTCCCAGATTTATTTATCCAGCCCTAACATTTCTCCAGACCTCATCACTGACTACCTGCCTACTAGACCTCTTGAACTGGATGTCCCCTAGGCATCTCAAACTCAATATATCCAAAATAGAGTTCATTATCTTTCCCCCCAAATTCTTGTCTCTTATGAACTTCCCTATCACTCTTATGAACTCCTCTATCACCCAGGCTTACAATCTCAACATCATCCTCAATTCCTCATTTTCCCTTGTCCAATATCACCAATCTACTCTTGCTACTACTTTTTCTTTCTTCCCTTATTATTCTCATATATGTTTCCTTCATGACTCACAGAGCTGATACCCTGGTGCAGGCCCTCACTACTTCACACCTGAACTATTGTAATAGCCTACTAGTTGGTTTCTCTGGTGTAAGTCTCTTCCCACAGCAGTTCATCCTCCATTCAACTGCCAAAGTGATCTTTCCAAGCCATTCCTCAATTGATAAATAGTCAAGGGATATGAAAAGGTCATTTTCAGAGGAAGAAAGTCAAACTATCAATATACATATGGAAAAAATGCTCTAAAATACTTATAGAGAAATAGAAATTGATAAGCTCTGATGTACCACCCTATTCCCATCAGATTGGCTAAGATGACAAAAAAAGGAAAGCAACAAATGTTGGAGGAACTGTGGGAAAACATACACACTAATATATTGTTGGTGGGAACTGTGAATTAGTACATTCTGGAAAGCAATTTGGAACTATGCCCAAAAAGCTATTACACTGTGTGTACTCTTTGACCTAGAATGCCAGTGCTAGATCTATACCCCAAAGAGATCAAAGAAAGAGGAAAAGGACTTACATGATATTTATAGAAATTCTTTTTTTTTTTGATGGAAATGAATTGGAAATTGAAGGCATACCCAACAACTGAGGAAGGACTGAACAAATTAATTTACATAATGTGAGGGAATCCAATTAGACTATAAGAAATGACGAAAGTGATGGTTTCAGAAAAACCTGGGAAAACTTATATGAACAGATGCAAAGTAAACAGAGCCCAAACAACAAGTTACATTGTAACAGCAATAATGAAATAATAGTCAGCTGTGTTCTCTTAGTAACTGATCAACACAATGACCTACCAGGTTCCAAAGGACTCATGATGAAAAAATGCTATCCACCTCTAGATAGAGAACCAATGGACTCAGAATACAGTGGGAAGCATTGTTTCCTTCCTTCCTTTTCTGTTTTTTGGGGGTTTTTTCTTTTTTGATCATGGCTAATGCCGGAATTTGTTTTGCACCTCTACATATATTTGTAATGAGCTTTCTTTTTCTGGCCTTTTCAATGGGTGAAGGAGGGGAGGAATAAGGGAGAGGCTGAGACCAGATCTGAAAAAAAAAATTGAATTTAAAAAATAAAAATCAAAGTGATGTTCCTAAAGCACATATCTAACTACATCACTACCTACATGATAAACTCCCTATTACTTCTAGAATCAAATATAAACTCCTGGGTTTGAAATTTAAAATCCTTCACAATCAGGTTCCAATCTCTCTTTCCAATTTTATTACATACTTTTCCCTTCTGACTCTTTAATTCAGCCAAACTGGCCTTCTTTCTGTACCTCAAACGCAATACTTCACCTCCTACCTCCAGCCACCCCCTAGGGCAGCCACACTTTAGAGCTCACCTTCACCCAAAAGTGACCTCCCTCCAAGATCATGAACTTAAAATTTCCCTTCTTATGACCCTCCTAGCACTCCACTTTTCCCAATCCCTCCTGCTTACCAAATACAATCTTTTATTTATCCCTTTTTTAATCTTGACTGTATGTCTCACGGCAGTGAGAAATAAATCATTTCTAATAGTTTCTAAACCATTTACACTCTCCCAAAGCCTTCAACCTCATCCTCACCCCTTCACTCACCTCCAATGAACACCTCCTTCTACTTTACTAAAATGGAGACTATGAGTTTGCTGTGATTCATTTCTCTCCACCTCCAAATCCCTCTGTATTTTTACTTTCACACACTCCCACCCCACTCCCCGTTTTATTTCCCTTCCTTCTTGTGAAGGCTAACCCCTCCATTGGTAATCCCATTCATAATCTTTTCTACCTTTATCAGTCTCTTTCTTTACCAACATTCAATGCCTCCAGTTCTACTGACTGCTGCCAACAAAAATGTTCTCTATGCTTTAAAAAAAAAACAAACAATTTCCTCTACCCTGTCAACCTTTCAAGATGTCCTCCCAGTTCTTTTCCATTCACTGGCAATTTCTTCCTCTAAGGGTAGTGGAAAGAGCGCTGTATTTGTACTTTAACCTAGAACAACCTGAATTCAATTCCTTGCCCTGCCACCTACTAGCTACATGGCCTGTGGCAAATCCCTTAGCTCTTCCACTCCCACCCCAGCAAATCTGAAGAGAATCTCCATTCACTGCCTAAACTAATATCGCTACAAACTCATTTCCTTCTCAGTCTGTCTCAATATGATTTTAACTTAACTTTTAACATAACTTTTTATTTTAACTTAACTTTTAACAATTTAAATGAAACTCTTCTCTTAAAGGTCCTCTTCATTGGCAAATATGCTCCTTCCTTACTTCCTTTTTGGAGGTCTCTGAACTTTCCAGCTTTGCCTGGTTTTGGCTTCAGGGTACATCATGTCTCCCCAAAACAGAAATGAGCCCCTGAAATCTCAACACCATGAAGACTGACTTGTTTTGACACTCAATATTGTCTCAATTCCCTCAGTGGTCTATCCCCTCAGATTGGAAGGCAGGACAGGGAAGCAGTAAACTCCTCCCAAAGTCTTGGATTGGAGGATCTGAACTTTCAGAACTTTTCACGTAATTCTCTGTTTTCTATCAGCAGCTCAGCTTGGATTCAACCTCACTGGACATCATGCTCCTGTGGGCTGAGTAGGCCCTGGTGGCCTCCATTGCTTTTCAGTTTCCTTTTGTGTGTCCTCCCTGCCCACCCCCACCCCCATTTAGATTGTAAGCTGTTTGAGAGCAAGAACTCTATTTTTCTTATTTGTATACTAATGTCTGGCCCATAGGAGGCCTTTAATAAATGTGAATTGAATTGAAAATACAATGAATGACTTTTTTCTAAATCCTCATTCTTCTCAATCTCTGACAATATTTAAGCTACACCCTCCTTAAAATTCTGTCCTCTTTTGAGTACAATGAGTGAATGACTGAATGAATAAAGCATTTACAGTATTTACTATATGCCAAACACTATGCCTGGTGCTGGAGATGCAAAGAAAGGCAGAAACAATCCTTGTTCCCAAGGAGTCTAGTCTAAATGGGGAGACAATATGAAAACAATTTTACACCAGAGATATCCTTGATTATTGACTATGCAATAGATGTCCAAGAGATCATTCTTTTGGGATGACTAACTGACTGATTCAGCCACTCACAAGCTCTGAGATCTTGAATCAAGTCACTTTACCCATCTGAGTCCTTCCTTTGGTAAACTGCCAGCAACTATAACATTTTGAATTGGATACAGGGGTGGGAAGGCTGCAGCCTCAAGGTTACTTGTGGCCCCTAGGTCCTCAAGTGCAGCCTTTTCACTAAATCCAAACTTCACAGAACAAATCCCCTTAATAAAAGGATTTGTTCTATAAAACTTGGACTCAGTCTAAAGACCACACCCAAGGACCTAGAAGGCCACATCTGGTCTTGAGGCTGCAGGTTCCCTACCCCTGATAAGATAATCTAGTGTAGGGATTCTTAACCAGGGGTCCATCGATCTCCAAGGGGCTCGAGGGGGGGGTGGGGGGTGAGGGCCACGAACTCAAACAGAAAAAAAAACACATTTTATTTTTCCTAACCTCTAATTGAAATTTAGTATTTCCTTTAATTATTTTAAAACAGTCTTCTGAGGAATCCATAGGCTTCCCCAATGGCCAAAGGTGTCCATGACACAAAAACAAGTTATGAGAACTTGATCTAGTCTAGTCCTCTCATTTTTACAGATGAGGGATCTGAGGCCCCCAAAGATTAAGCAGCTCCCCTAAGGTCACACAGGTAATAATTAACTGAGCTAGGGTTTGAGCAACTGCTAAAAGGTTTGCAAAACAAATAAAACCCAAGTCTTCTACCTCCAGACCCAAAACTCTTCTAACACACCATGTTGCACTAAATCATCCCTAAGACCCCTTCCTGCTCTAACATTCTGGGTTTCAATATATAACAAGGGTGTTTCGCCTTTAATGGAAGTTCTCTAACATAGCTACAATTACATACAGTGGTTAGAGAAATTGTTATTTATTGGAAAAACTCGAGACATTAGTCTACTGGGGAGGCCTAAAGTCAGAAGACAACAGTCAAGCAGTCAAGCCCTCACACTGGAGGTACTAGCGATCCTGGAACATCTCATACACCCCACTGAGGATACAAAGAAAGGTACAGACAGTCTTTGCCCTCAAGAAACTCCCATACTAATGAGAGAACATGTAAATATATGTGTGTGTATATGTATACACACACATGTGGGGCATGTGTGTGTGTGTGTGTGTGTGTGTATGCAAAGAGAGAGAGTATTATCTGTGAGTAAAAGCAAGGACAGAGTAGCTGATTCATAGAGTACGTGGAAGGAAGACTAGAAACTGGAGATTAGTTGGTGTTTAGTGTTGGCCATGCTCCCCATTTCCTACTAAAAAATGTTCCAGTCAGTCAATAAGCATTTACTAAGTATGAGACTATGTGCCAGGTACTGTGCTAAGCTCTAAGAATATAAAGGTAAGAGACAGTATCTGCTCTCAAAGAGCTCATAATCGAATGGGAAAAGAACATGAAAACAACTATGTACAAACAAGCCTAATATGGAATAAATTAGAGACACTTCAACAGAGGGAAGACTTTAAGGGAATGCAGGAAAGTCTTCTCATAGAAAATAGGATTTTAACTGAGACTTGAAGGAAGTCAGAGAAGCCAAGTGGAGATGAGGAGGGAGAGCATAAAACCTGGAATCTGGAAATGAAATGTTTCATGCAGCAATAGCAAGGAGGCCCATGTCATTGGATCATGGAGTACTTGAGGCAGAATTGGGATAAGGTGAAAGAAGAATGTGGGCCATCTTTTGAAGAGCTTTGAATGTCAAACAAAAGATATTATATTTGGGGGGCGGAGCCAAGATGGCGAAGTAGAAAGACGCACATACACATAGCTCCGAACCCACAAACCACAGAACGGCAGAGGGGACTAACCCAGGGCGAATTCTGCACCCAGAGACCACGGAATATTGGAGCGAGGGAGATTTCTGTTCCGGAGAGACCTGCAAACCTCTCGCGGGGGGTCCTTCGCGCCGAGGACTGCACGCCGGGGCGGGAAGCAGAGAGCAGCCCTACCGCGGCAGCGACACCATGAGAAAAAGATCCGAGAGGGCTACGGGGATGGGATCTCCAGCGGCCACGCGGGTCCCCCCACCCACAGAGGGACCTGCAAACCTCTCGCAAAAGGTCCGTCGCGCTGCAGACACGGCGCCCAGCCCAGACCTGCAGCGGCGGCAGCGGCAGCGGTCGCGGCTCCGAGAGGCACAGATCTGAGAGGGCTCTGGAGGCGGGAGCTTCAGCGGCAGCACGGGCCCCCCCACCAACAGGTGACTGACGGGGGTGGGTGAGAGAGTCTCTTTGGCGGGTTGAGAGGGGAGTGGGGTGCCCCCATGGCTCGGGCCCCCTCGGGAGGTGGGGGCTGAGAGGCGGCTGCGGACGGGGGCTCCCCAAGCAGGCGGGAGCCTGGATCCATTGTGCAAGGTCTGTGCATAAACCCCCTGAGGGAATTGAGCCAGAGAGACGGCCCTGCCCCTGACCTCAGCACCTGAACTTAATTTAACACTGAATAACAGCCCTGCCCCCGCCAAAAATCCTAAGGCGGGAAGCAGCATTTGAATCTCAGTCCCCAAATGCTGGCTGGGAGGACCAGGAGGCGAGGTGGGTGTGAGGAGAACATTCAGAGGTCAGGCCACTGGTTGGAGAAAATGCCAAGAAAAGGGAAAAGAAATAAAACTATTGAAAGGTACTTTATCAGAGAAAAGACACCTCCTCCCTTCCTTTCTGATGGGGAGGAACAATGCTTGCCATCAGGCAAAGACACAGAAATCGAGGATTCTGTGTCCCAGCCCACCCAATGGGCTTGGGCCATGGAAGAGCTCAAGAGGAATTTTGAAAATCAAGTTAGAGAGGTGGAGGAAAGACTGGGAAGGGAAATGAGAGGGATAAGGGAGAAGCATGAAAAACAGATCAGCTCCCTGCTAAAGGAGAACCAAAAAAATCTTGAAGAAATTGGCACCTTGAGAACTAGCCTAACTCAGCTGGCAAGGGAGGTTCAAGGGGCCAATGAGGAGAAGAATGCTTTCAAAAGCAGAATTAACCAAATGGAAAAGGAGATTCAAAAGCTCACTGAAGAAAATAGATCTTTCAAAACTGGAATGATACGGATGGACACTAAGGACTTTTCAAGAAAGACAGATATCTCAGAACATACCGCGCAGATTCGAAAAATGGAAGATAATGTGAAATATCTTATTGGAAAAGCAACTGACCTGGAAAATAGAATCAGGAGAGACAATGTAAAAAGTCTGGGACTACCTGAAAACCATGATCAAAAGAAGAGCCTAGACATCATCTTCCATGAAATTATCAAGGAAAACTGCCCTGAGATTCTAGAACCAGAAGGCAAAATAAATATTCAAGGAATCCGCAGAACACCGCATGAAAGAGATCCAAAAAGAGAAACTCCTAGGAGCATTGTGGCCAAATTCCAGAATGCCCAGGTGAAAGAGAAAATATTGCAAGCAGCTAGAAAGAAACAATTCAAGTATTGTGGAAATACAATCAGGATAGCACAAGATCTGGCACCCTCTACATTGAGAGATAGAAGGGAATGGAATAGGATATTCCAGAAGTCAAAAGAACTAGGACTGAAGCCAAGAATCACCTACCCAGCAAAACTGAGTATAATACTTCAGGAGAAAAAATGGTCTTTCAATGAAATAGAGGACTTTCAAATTTTCCTGATGAAAAGACCAGAGCTGGAAAGAAAATTTGACTTTCTAACATAAGAATGAAGAGAACCATGAAAAGGTGAACAGCAAAGAGAAGTCATAAGGGACTTACTAAAGTTGAACTGTTTACATTCCTGCACGGAAAGACAATATTTATAACTCTTGAAACATTTCAGTATCTGGGCACTGGGTGGGAGTACACACACACACACACACATGCACACACGCACACATACATAGAGACAGAGTGCACAGAGTGAATTGAAGAGGATGGGATCATATATTAAAAAAAAAATGAAATCAAGCAGTGAGAGAGAAATATTGGGAGGAGAAAGGGAGAAGTTATATGGGACAAATTATCTCTCATAAAAGAGGCAAGCAAAAGACTTATTAGTGGTGGGATAAAGAGGGGAGGCAAGAGAAAAACATGAGGTCTACTCTCATCACATTCCACTAAAGGAAAGAATATAATGCACACTCATTTTGATAGGAAAACCTATCTCATAATACAGGAGAGTGGGGGACAGGGGCACAAGCAGGGTGGGGGGGAGGATAGAGGGGAGGGCATGGGGAGGAGAATGCAATACGACGTCGACACTCATGGGGAGGGAAAGGACCATAAGAAAATAGAAGTAATGGGGGACAGGACAGGATGGAGGGAAATATAATTAGTCCTATACAACACAACTAGTATGGAAAACATTTGCAAAACTAAACAGATATGGCCTATATTGAACTGCCTGTCTTCCAAGGGGAAGGGGTGGAGAGGGAGGGAGCTAAAGAAGTTGGAACTCAAAGTGTTAGGACCAAATGTAATGTTCTTACCACTGGGTAACAAGAAATACAGGTTAAGGGGTCAAGAAAGCTATCCGGCCCTATAGGACAAAAGAGAAGACGGAGAAAAAGGCAGGGAGGGAGGATAGCGGAGAGAGCAGATAGGTCAGAGGGGCAATTAGAAAACTTGGGTCTGGGGGGGGGAGGGGAAAAAAGGGGAGAAAATTTGTAACCCAAAATTGTGTGAAAATAAATGTTAAAAGTTAAATTAAAAAAAAAGATATTATATTTGATCCGGGAAATGCTACGGTACAAGTTAAAGTCAAGTTTATAAAACCCACAAGAGACCAGCGAAGAAAGTCCTACTATGGAACTGGTTGTTGTTCATGGCTATGAATGTTCATTTAAAACTGGAAAATGGATGACTGGTGTCAAAAGGAGTGGAGTCACTAGGGCCAGAGAAACAGAAAATTCAAAAATCAAAGGAAAGAAAAAAAATCTTAGAACAGGAGGGATGAGAGAAAAACCAACGGTGGGAATAAGAAAGAGATTTGTAAAAGAGCAGGATAACTCTAGAGATTTTAAAAAAATTAAAACACAGTTGGGGAAGGGAGGCAGGTAGGACAGTAAAAGTGTCATCAATCCCTTTTGTGATGTATTATGTGCCACCTAAAACCACCGAAGGAATTTACAAGTTTAGCACCAGCTTACCTACCCCAAAGCATGTGTATGTACTTGAGCACTCTCTCCACAAGGCTCTGATCCTTGTCAAATCCCATTCAAATGCCCAACTACTCGTTACACGCTCTTTTTAGATGACATTGAACAGAAAAATGTAAACAATTTTGTAATACATAATTCTCCATTTACAGGTGACAATTAGATCTAGGGAGGTTAGATTACTTGTTCAAGGTCACACAGATGTCAGAGAAGAATTTGAATCCAGGTCCTCTGGTTCGAGATGGAATGTTTTTCTTCACTGTCCCATGTTACCTCTTGAGGGTTCTGAGTTACTTTGGAAAATCAGTGCAGAAAAGGCTTCAAAACATAGTTCTCAAAGGCTTGCAGCTACAGGTTAATAAGTTTGGTTTAACGTAGATTTAAATAAAGTAAAATTATGAAAGAAAGAGAAACAGTAAGAATTCAAAAGCTATGAGACACCCTTTCTGAAAATGCCTCTAACCTCTTGCCCTGGCCCTAAGAAAGGTCAAACATGCCGCTTGTTCAATATGACTTCCCATGCAACATATTTGGTTAGAAACCAAACAAAATTCAGGGGCAAACAATCAGCAGTGGGATGAAACTAGACCCTCAGTCTTGATGCCTGAATGAAAGGAGAACAAAAAAGTGAGCTCCGAGCATCTGACCTACCAGTGACATTGAGGGAGATCACCTGGACCTAGAAAGTCATTTCCCGGAGATAGTATGAAGATATTGCCCTTTCAGGATATTTCCACCAGGGCAGCTAGCAAACCAGAGACAACCAGGAAGTAGAAAAAGACATAATGATGTGATTGGGGAAGCTCCAAACATGGCAGACTCCAAGAGGGTCATACTCACCTAAATGCTGCCCCTGATAACTTCAGCCGAAGGCAGTCTCACATATGACATCATCCACTAGGGAACGAGGACCTGACATTTTTCATTTAATCTCCAGAGCAGTCCAGGCATGTGATTCAAGAAACTAGGTGGTATAATGAAAAGAGCATGGAACTTGCAATCAGGAAGAATGGAGTTCAAATCCTGCCTCAGACTCTTACTAGCTGTGTGACCCTGGACAAGGTGCTGAAACTCTCTCAATGTAAGTTTCTCCATCTGTAAAATGGGGATAATAATAACACCTACCTTGAGGGGTTATTGTGAAGATAAAAGAGTTAACATAGGTAAAATGTTTTGCAAACCTTCAAGGGCTGTATAAACTATTATTGTTACCCTAACATGCCAAGAAGGTTGCCCTTTTCACTACACTTCCCTCTCTCTTCAGAATACCCTGAGAAACCTGTCTTATCCCTAGCACCCTAGTAATACTTTACCTTTTAAAGTAGGATTTTCGCTGAGACCACTTGGAATGCATATGTTCATCTTCTCCAAATAAGTAAATGCTATTCATTCAATATCTAACATTCACAAGCACTTAAATGCCTAAGTCCAAGATACTACGAATCCTTTCATAGTATTGGGGGGTAGGCATTCTTACCTGAAAGGGCAAGAAAAGATTTTTAGATTGGTTGAGAGAAAACATTAGGGCCCTTGTGGTCTTGATCAGTTGCATTTATTAAGGGCTTACCAAGTGTTAGGCACTGTTTTAAGTACTGAGGATATAAAGAAAGACAAAAACCAAAAAGCTCACATTCTAATAGATACAATAAGATGTAAATAATTAGATATGTGTAAGGTTTTTACAGATAGAGTATCATCTGTAAGGAAAACCAAGAAGCATAGAGTAGCTGGATGTAGAATGTAGGGAAAGGGGGCTGGAAAGTTCCTGGTTGGTGTTTGGTCTTGGCCATGCTACTTTTTTCCTATTCAGAAATGAACCAATTTGTCAATGAGCATTTCTGAAGCACTTTCTATGTTCCAGGTATAACTCAGATCCTACCTTTTCTATGAATCTTGCCAGGATCGCTCCAGCCCACACTTCACCCTAACTTGAAAATATAAAAACAGCATTATTAAGCTTGCGCTGTGTGCAGATCTTTATGTGAGGTTTGGGGGAAGGATCAAATTTAGATAAAGCACGAATTCTGGCCTCATGGAACTTACAGTCCAGAAATGGAGATAAGAAACTAACAGATAACGGGACACAATTATTTATACGAATAAAGAGAGAGATATATATAGATATATGTGTATGTATGTATATTTATATATATGTATGTATATACACATACACACATACATATATGCATCCGTATATATTTTATATGTGTGTGTGTACATATAACAGTATTGTATGCTAGTGGGGAGGGAATGGGGGGAGTCATTACCAACTGAAGATATCTGGGAAGACTTCCTGGAGCAACTGAGTTTTTCTTTATATTGCTGTTCATTGTATAAATCGTTTTTCTGGTTCTAGTCATTTCACTCTGCATCAATTCATGAAGGTCTCTCCAATTTTCTGTGAAGCTGTCAATTTTATAATTTCTTATAATGTGATAATATTCAACTACTTTCATATACTGAGATTTCTTTAATCATTCTTCAACAGGCAGTTGCCACCTTAGTTTCCAATTGTTGGGGGATTTTTCTATTATGGAAAAAAGTATAAAGCTTTATATCCATGAGTCTTTTTCCTCTTTCTTCAATCTCATTGGGTTTATTGTTGGTGGACTAAATATACACATGAGTAATTACTAAGTATATAGATAAGGAATTTTGGGATGAAGACACTAGCAACTGAGGGGATCAAGATGAGTCTTTCGTAGAAGGAAACATTTGACCAGAGTCTTGAAAGAAGCTAGAGATTTTTAAATTTGCAAGTAGAGAAGGAATGCATTGTAGGCATAGGGAGCAACCCTTGCAAAGGCATAGAGAATTATGCTGATAAGGAACAGCAGGTAGTTCAGTATGACTGGTATATGAGGGGTGTGGAAGGCAATAATGTGCAAGAAGCCTGGAAAAGTAGGCAGGAAACAGATTGTGAAGGGCTTTAAATGTCAAATGTATTTTATCCTGGAGGTTCCTGACCAGAAAAATGACATAGTCAAATCTGAACTTTAGGAGCATCAAGCTGGCAACGGTGGAGAGGATGGATGGGAGACAGGAAGATGAGGCAAGTCAATTAGGAGGCTATTGTAATAATCCAGGAGAGAGGTAATGAGGGCCTGAATTAAAGCAGTAGCCATAGGAATGGGGAGAGAGGATAGCTACAAGAGATATGGTAAAGGTGAAATTGACATAGCCTGGCAACTGACTAGATAAGGAGAGAGAAAAAGAGGAAAGAGACAAGCATGATCCCAAGATCTTGAACCTGGGTGACTGTATGGTGGTAAGATTGTCAGCAGAATGAGGCAATTTGATTTTATAGGGAACCTGTCTCAATATAACTCATGAGGAGGCCACAATAGGTGTCTCCAGTATCTTCTCCCCCCATCCTTTTCCAAGGGAGACTGTAACTGATGCCAGAAAAGAAAGTAGAAAGTTGGGGGCCAGAGACTGGCTCCTCTGCTCTCCTCAGACAGAAGAGGTACAAGGCTACAATTATATCTATCTACTCCATTAAATGTTATTAATCTGGAGGATATAAATTTAAAATTCAAACTAAACTTTTGATAAACAGAAAAGGAGAACCCCAAGCTTTATATTCAAAGCTTGACTTCCTTCCCACCAAATACCAGTTCCAAAATGAACATACATAGCAAATAGCAAAGACCATTTATCCAGGTCAATAGGAAAACAGAAATCAGAATGAATATAAATAGAATATATACACAATACATATATATTCTATTTATTAATTTTATATTTATATATTTATTAATACATATTTACATATCGATCAGACAATAGAGAATGATGGAGCTCTCTAATTGGAGAATGAGATTGAGATTACCAGGTCTCACCCAGAGGGGAATTCCCCAAAGTCTCTATTCAGGTGTTGAAAGCTGTGAATAGGGACATTATAGAGACTGCCAGGTCCTCTCATAATGGCTTCTTCCCATGTCTTATTCTTAAGCAACCTAAAAGATGACTGGCATTGTCTATCTTGTCTCTTGAAGTTGGAAGCCAGAAGAATCCAAAGAGACCAGGGAGCCCAAAGAGATTAAAGAGACAGCATCTCTCTTCTCTCCTCTCTTATCAGCTCCACCCTCCACATAGGCCTGCATAGATGTCCACCAATGAGGATAAAGTCCTATACTAATGGGCTTTGGGAATCACAATAGAATTACATGTGGCCTCATTATTTTCTAGTTATTTTGTGAGGGTTAAGTTTGCCTCCCTCACTGGACTGTAAGCTTACCTTGTACTACCCACTGCACAGTATCAGGTACAAAATAGTCCCCAGCAAGACCTTGCTGACTGATTGAAGGGAAACATTAGCCTGAGGTCAAATGGAAGGCAGCTGCAGGAATCAGTCCTCGTCCTAATCTTTCCCCAGTCACTGGGCAGACCCAAAGCAAAAAGTGATGGATATAGACATCAGTCTCTGGGACTTCGCCATAGCCTCCTTTCCTCCAAATCACAGTCAGAGTCGTGACTTCACCCTTCCCTTTCTAAGATATTGTCTGCACCCATTTTCTGTGGCGTCTTTCCCCCATCATTGGCCAAGAGAGAGGGAGCAGAGTAGAATTCTCTAACTTCTGTCATGACCCCCTGGGAAACTGGCACTGGGCCTAGGAATGTTTCCAGGCCATAAAGTGCCTGGGCACTGCTGCATCATCAGGAACAATTCAAAGTGAAAGTGGAGGGAGTCCTTCTGGAAATCTGCCAAGCCCTCCCACCTCCATTCAAAGCTTCCCCCTGTGCTATGGAATATGGCCAAATACAGATGGAAACTTTATCAAACTCACCAGCAATAAACGCATGATGCCATAGTGGGGTGGGCTTTCACCTGTAGGGGTATGTTAAGCCTCCTATATCAGCCTAGTCTATTTGGCGAAATGGATTCATTTCATTATCACCTGTGAACTTCATTGGACTTTAACATTTCCAAAATTCCCATGGCTCTGGTCCCTCCAAGCCACTCTCCCTCTGAATTGGTTTTCTGACGGTGCCACTTTAAACATGATTCAAGAAAAATTACAGGGGCCTCCACTCCATCTGTCTCTGGAAATGGTCTTTGCGCTCAGATCCTTTGCCAGCAACACTCCATCTCCACAATTACCTCGGCTATTTTATCTTTATCTGTCTGGAACGCTGAAGGGGAAGCAGCAGATAAGGCTGATATTTAAGTGACTTATTCAGCTTAAACACATTTGCACCTCCAGAGCATGAAATACCCCACTGGGGTGCTGGTCCTTCTCTGGGGGGGGCGGGGAAGGGCAACCCCTGTGCCATCTTTAGACTTCAAGAATGATGAAGAGAAACTGCCAGGAAGCAGTTTTAATTATAACAGAGCCCAAGGTGATTCAAAGCCAAACTCCAACCAAAAATCTTATCTCCTAGAGAAGTGACTCTCATAGGTGGGAAGGTAGATCCTAGGTATTAGATGAAATCTAACGTCAAATTTGAAAACACATATTCATAGCAATTAAAGAGATATAGGTTGAGCCCCATGGAGGGGGTGGTCTATTGACTACTTCCAAAGACAGGGAAACCTTCCTACCTTGGCCTCTGGAGCAAAAGTAATAGTCCTGAGTTTGAGGTGAGTGTATTCTGTTTACAAAGATAAAAGGAAGGCCATTAGGGAAGCAATGATCAAAAGGCTTAGATATCAAACTCGTTTATACCTCCCCAGCCTGATAAGTAATCAATAAATACATCTTTACTAAATATCTACTATGTGCAAGGTACTATGGGAGGAATAAAGTCAATGAGTCATAGACTTACCCACAAGGAGCTTACCATCTAATACAGGACATCTCAGTGGGTATCAGTGGAGTATATGAGTTGTCCATCAGTTATCCCTCACTCTTGCTACACAAATGGTCCATCTTCTTCCTTTGTCATTGAACTCTCAGATAACATCCCTTAGGCCAATTCTCCTGTATAATTAATTCCTCACTGGGAACCCATGAAATAAGACACATACACATTTTTTAAAAAAAGTTGTTAGGTACCCTGTGCTACAGACCAGATGAGGAGTATAGGTACTAAGTACTATAGGAGTTCAGATGAAAAGGTGAGACCACCCCCTATCAGGTGGGATAGTCATGGAAGGTTTCACCATGCAGGCAGGACTTAAATTTAACCTTGAAGAATAGGACAGACATTCCAGGTAAGGATATATGCTGAGGGGTAAGCCTGATAGCTTTGGAAGATAATGAGTAGACTGGTTTAGATAAAGCAGATAATCTATTTTTTCCCTTTTTTCTTGGGAGGGGAGGGGAAGAAATTGGGGTTAGGTGACTTGCCTGGGGTCACAAAGATAGTAAGTGTCTGAGACTGGATTTGAACTCAGGTCCCCCTCCCTCCAAGGCCAGTGCTCTATCCACTGCTCTACCTAGCTACCTCTAGACAATTGATTTATAGGAATTAGTAGGAAATAAAGTTGGGGGGGTAGGTTAAGATCAAGTTATAGAGTACACTGAATGCCAGGATAGTGAAACTGGATTTTATCCCATGAATAGGGGGGAATGCATTCCAAATGAGATGTATTCTTATAGCACTGAGAAAGAGAGAGGAAAGGCTGCCCGGTGAAGTTATCTTCCTCTTTTCTGAAGACAAGATATTCTTGCTTCTGACATGAATCATTCTTCATGGAAAGGGATAGAAACTGATCCTCACTTTCCAAGAGGGAAATCCTATTGGCTATCTCCAGTGCCAAATCCAGAGGAAACAAGGCAATACAGTTCTACTTTCGCACGCTGACACATCTCTGGGACTACATCTCTTCCTAATCCTCCAGAATC
Source organism: Notamacropus eugenii (assembly GCF_028372415.1). Taxonomy (NCBI): domain Eukaryota; kingdom Metazoa; phylum Chordata; class Mammalia; order Diprotodontia; family Macropodidae; genus Notamacropus; species Notamacropus eugenii. The sequence continues at coordinate 183,088,403 of NC_092872.1, read as the reverse complement.
TCCCCATTATCATCCTTTCCTTCCTTCCCTCCATGAGAGACCCCTGCAAATATACATAAATACGTTTTCCCTGTCCATTTGCATCTAATAGAAAAAAATTCTAATTCACAGCTAACATTCCACCTCTGCATCTGGCATATTTACAAATATGAGAGGCCAATTTTCAGAGGATTCAAGCCCCTAAGGAGAAGAGAAAAACTGCTATCTCTTATTCATTCCCTTAGCTGCTCTTTGCTTCCCCAAGGGATGGACAGGCCCTGAGCCAGAATAATAAAATCTGATATTTATAGAGAACTTTAAGGTTTCCCAAGTGTTCCTCCCAACAATCTTGTGAGGTAGATAATGCAAGCATTATTATTCCCATTTTCACAGATGAGAAAACTGAGTTTCAAAGAGGTTTGATCAAAGTCACGGACCAAGTGTTTGTGCCAAGATATGATCCTAGATCTCCTAACTCCCAGTCCAATTTTCTCTCCACTGTAACATGTGACCTCTGTGGGGATGAATAACATTGATCCTAAAGTATCTTCTTTATCCAGGGCTTAGTTTAAGTGGTGAGCTCTGTCTATGAACCAATCATCCACTTGTAATCCCCTCAGATGTTTCTCTAAAGCAAAATTCTTTCCTGGTCAAGGAGAGAGATCCTTTAAAAAAAAAAAAAGATAAAATAAAGGAGGAAGACCATCTACTCTGATTCTCCTACTCTGAAAATCCCCAAGGAACTATACCCTAGGCAGTCAAAAAGGCCCTAGTGAAATGATATGAGTTTCATATATCTTTGGTCTAGTTCCTTGTCATACTCTCTATATTCCTCATGCTTGTTCCTACCTTACACAACTTTCTGGCAGTACTGTACCTGCTACCTTGATTACCAGGAGGCAGTTGAAGGATTTTGCAGAAACATGCCTCCATAACTTGTTTTTTTCAACCTAAAGGCAAAGCGAGCCCCATTTGCGCAGCAGACAGACTTTGTCACCATGAACCTCAGAGCCATCACTTTGCAGATAATTGTGACTGGGGTGAGAGGCACTGAAGCCAGTGAGAAGACAGGAAACAGACACCTGCGATTTCTTATCCATGAGGTGCCTAGGCCCTTAAGCAGAAGTGTTATTCCAATTTTCTCACTTCCATTCTCCTTTAACCTCAGACCAAAGCAGGATATGCCTACTTTCATTTGATTTGTAGTCTGAATTCTTTAAAGAGATGAAATGTTCATCTTTTTTTTAACCGGGCCAGATACAGGAAGGATAAAACATGGATTTGGATGAATGGCTCTAAACACTAAGGGCCACTACAAAGGAATGTCATGCAACTAATCCATTCTTGCTGCTAACCCAAAAGTCAGAAAGTCCATGGAGGACTTTTTTTTCAGAGATTTCAGGCTCCCTAAGGGCTAATTTCTCTGAAAGCTGCATTAAACTAATAGCACTATAAAAGGTCCATTGTGAGATGTAATTGGTTTGCAGGACTTTCCTATAAAAATAATAAAAAGACTGCCAAAGGCAGTTTCCAAAGGTCAATTATCTTTGTGTTGCTTGAGTTGAGTGGAGGTCAGTCCCAGCATTCCATTTTATAGGTGTGTTAATCAAAACCAGGGCTGCCCCATCCATCTGACCTCATCAGCTGTCAGGAAGAGCAATGTTTCCACCCTTGGGTTGGTCCAAAAGAGTCTAGTTTGGATTCCCCTTCTCCTAACTGAAGACTGAGTCACAAACTTCAGTTGCAAGACGAAAGAGTGAGAAGTAACTAATGAAAAAAAGCCTTGTGATGATTTCCCTCCCACTATCTCAGCAGATCAAAGAATACCAGCTTCAGCAGCATCCCACCATGTTATCCTAATCCATAGTCCCAACTCAAATCTATGTGTAAAAAGAAGTCTCACTGGAACAAGGTAATGATCCACTTCATTCCTCTGACTCTTTAAAGGGTCAGATAGCTAGCAGACAGGTTGCTTTGCTTGGGCCTTTCTTGAGAAGAAGCTGAAAAATCCATGTGTATCCAAAGAGGTGAATGAATCTTGGCAAAAGTGTTGCTGTGGCTCCTCAATGAGGACTTGACTCTAAAGACTATGACTTGGTTAAGATGCAACAGGGAATAGCAGACAGCTAAGGAAAAATACTGCTCCCGTTAGAAAGGTCAAGAAGTGTAAGGTAGAAAGGTCAAGAAGTCTAAGGCTCAAGAATGAAAGGAAATAACATTTCCTTTTGCTTCCTGGAAAGCTGCAGTGACCAGGATGGAGTAGGATAAAGTCCCCAAAGAAGGCATACCCCCAGAATGTGGAAAAACAGCAAGGTTAGGAAGATGGCTCTTACTGGGGCAAAAATACATGTAAATTGATAGGATTAGCTACTTCTGGGAATCTTGCCCAGAAGTAACTCACCCTAAGAGATATAGGGTAGATGTATGACTAAAATTATAGAGACCTTCCAAAACCCCCATAATCTAAAAATGTAATTAATGTAAGATAAATGAATCTTGGACATGATAACAAGAAGTAATGGAATGAAAACAGCTTTTGATGACTCAGAAAGGCTACTGGAAAAGAGAAGTTTGGCTAGGAACAAATGGCCATGCTTAAGTCTTGTCTAAAGAAGAGGAAGTCCTGACTATTCAGCCTAAGTATCCATGTCATTTAACAGGTATATATATATATCCCCAGGGAGTTGGGAGGAGGGAGTGGGTTGAGTGTTTTCATCACTTAATGACATAACCTGTTAAAGCCATTTAATTTCCTTCACTGTGACACCATACTCCTCAAGCAATCCAATAAATAGATATTACTACCAGAAAGAGAAGGCACTGGCCAGTTGACAGTTTTTCTCAGTCATTCACAAATTTATACTTCTTAGTGTAAATTAATAAATTAGTTTTCTGGTTTAGTCATCATACTCTTAAGAATCTGTTTAGTATGAATCTGTCCCTCAAGAAACTGACCGGATGAACTGATAGAAAGGGTTTCCTGAAAGTGCAAAGCAAGTGTCAGACCCAGAACCCCTTATGAAGCAGTGCGTAAAAAAACCAAATAGCTAATCTTGTCCCTTCCCATCTTAATTATGATAACTAAGTTCAAAAACCAGTAAAAACATGTGCATACTCACCCCAAAACCCACCTAGATAGCCTACCTTTGGGGCTGACTAATGAGGGAGGAAATCTGAAAGACTGTCTAGAAGCATTAACAGCAGTAAGGTAGAAGATGCTGTATTCTCTAATAAACAAAAGAAAATTTTCTAACCCAGCCAAGAATTGCCAGTAATGTCAGTTAAGGCACCAACTTTTCTAGAACAAGCAAAGGCACTCTACTTATTACGTCTCCTTAGAGCTAGTGAGGACTAGAATTCCATAAAGTATCTTTTTCATCACTGGGAATCAATAGAAATCATCAGACCTCCTAAATGGGTTAGACTTCATTCCTATTATTTCAAACAGAATATATATCCTATGTATTTTATATAGATCCTCTTCTATTGTTTGTAACATCTCTCAACTAACATCCCCTTCTCTCCTCTCACACTGCCACCACTCTGGTGCAAGCCCTCACCATCTTATGGCTAGGCTATTGAAATAGGGATGATCTCCGTACCTCAGGCTTCTCTCCAATACAATCCATCCTCTACTCAGCTGTCAGATTGATCCTCATAAAACACAAATGTGACTATGTCTCCCCACTCTCCCCCCCACCCCCCCCTCCCCCCCGCTCTATTTAATGAACTCCAGTTGGTTCCGATTGCCTCCAGGATCAAATATAGAATCCTCTGTTTGGCTTTTAAAACTCTTCATAATCTTGCCCCTTCCTACATTTCCCTGCTTCTTACAATTTACGTCTCCCCCAGTACATACACACATACACAATTCTGCAACCTAATGACACCAGCTTCCTTGCTGTTGTTGGAAACCCAATACTCTATTCCTTGCCTGTGGATTTTCACTGACTGTACCCCACTCTTGGAACTCTCTCCCCAAGTCTCCCTCCAAGCTTCTCTAGCTTCTTTCAGATCTCAACTAAACCCTACCTTCCACTAGCGGCCTTTCCTTGTCCTCCTTAATCTTAGTGCCTTCCCCCTGGAAACATCTCCAACATACTCAGTTTATGTCCTGTTTGTGCATATTTGTGTTTGCATGTTATCTCTCCTATTAGACTTCAAACTCCTTGACATTAAGAACTGTCTCTGCCTTTCTTTGGATCCCTTTGCTTAGCACAATGCCTGGCTAATGCTTGTTGCCTGATTGCAACAAGAAAATCACGATAGATATGTGAGCATTTTAACCTTTTATACCCAAGTTCGTCTTGGGAGAGGCAACATTTGCTGGTCAATAGTACATGAAGCTTATTTTTAAAAACATGGAAGACCCATAGGTCTAGGATACAAATATAACACAAAATTTAACAATTCAACAAACAGTTACCAAAGTTGCCTACTTTGTGCACAAGACCATTTGGTGCTGGAGGAGATAGAATGATAAGAAGGCAACCCCTCTCTTCATGAAGTTTATTATCTAGCAAGGGCTCCCCCAGACCTTGCATTTGTTATCCTGTTCAGAAAAGAAATAGCTATTAAGCAACAGACTATTAAGGCCATTCAATTTCTTTGGCTTTGACTATACACACCCCAAGAAACTTTCTGATTTTCATTTGATTCTCAAAGTAGACTTTCCAAATGGATTGAGAAAGCAATAACTAGCTGACATATGTATTGACGAATTCACACTTTTTAGTGTAAATTAATAAATTGATTTTCTAGTTTAGTCATCAGTACTTCTTAAGTGGTTAGCATGAATCACTCCCCCCCCCACAAACTTCTATTGATCACACTTCATCACTCTTAGTTGATTTTTCTTTAAATGTACACTTTGAAAAATTCTAACGTAAACTAGACAGTGTTTGGTTCTTTCTGAAAAGATGAAGCTCAGTTGCAACATTAGTGACCTCTACCTTACTGAATGATCTTGAGCAAGTTGCAATCTCTCTAAGTTTCAGTTTCATCTGTAAAATGGGCATAACAATACCTGCTCTGTCTATTTTATAAGGATATAATGAGTATAGAATAAAGTGTGTATAGGAAATTGCAAAGGACTATGAAAATATGTTATTATTATTATACCAACAAATATCATACATATCCATCAATTAATAGCTAGTACTGGTCCAAATGAAGGCTATACTTTTACCTCCAAAGGTGGCTTATATGAAATACTATTATGATCTTATTTTCCATCTATATGTATAGATAGATAGACAAATATATACACAGATGTAATGTGTATATATATACACATGTGTATATATGTTTATGCACATGTGCCTATACGTTTGATATACATTTTATATGTATATAGATAGTTGTAGTGCCAACATAATATTCACAGCGTCTATGGCAGCCATGAGTATGCCCATGCAATTCTGAATCGCAAAATACAACAGACTTGCCACGTGGAAGACAGAACCAAAACATTTATTCAGATACCAGAAAGCTGAATCCCAACACCAGAAAGCCAAATCCATCATAGTAACAAAGAAATCTATATATAATAACAATGCAGAAGGCAACACCAGCCCCAAGCCTTACCTTTGTTAGGCTTCCCACACCCCAGCTCCCTTAAACAAATCACAAACAAGCTCTCCCACTCACCCTAGTTGCTGTCTTTCCCAGTTCTGACTGCTGTCTGACTAATTTCCTCTCAGATCTGCTCTAGCTCTGTGTCTTCATGTTCCACCCTTCCTGCTACACCCCTTCCTGTTCCATGCGACTTAGATTCATGTGACTCGGGCTTCCATGTGACTTAAGCAAGTCATATCGGCCTATTAATGGATGGGAAAGATCTTACCATTAAGAAGTAAAATTCCATTAACAGTAAGCAAAAATGCATTATCAATACAATAGCATATTTATATGTAGATATATGTGTAGACAGACAGACAGACAGACAGACAGACAGACAGACAGACAGACAGACAGACAGATAGATAGATAGATAGATAGATAGATAGATAGATAGATAGATAGATAGATAGATAGATAGATAAAGACAGACAGACAGATAGATGATATAGATGCAAGTATTTCCCCTTTTCAAAGACATCTCCTCTTAGGACAACAATCAGCATTCACAACTGATATACTGACATTAATATACAAATAGGAATAAAGGTATTAAGTCAAAGCACTCCAGCGTGAAGAAGACAGAAAGAGACAGTTCACATTTGTGTAATATTTTACATTCAATAACCCCATGTGCTAAGCAGTATACATGTTATTATTCCCTGTTTATACATGAAGAAACAGAGAGTCAGAGAGGTGAGAGGAAGCAAAATCAACTGAAGTTCAAGATTCTTTCATCCTTCCAGTTCACAGGCAGCAGGGGCAAGGAGTCAGGAGTACTCAAAGAGCTTGCCATTTCTGGTTTAAACATTCTAAACATTCTCTGATTTAAACACTCTTCTTAAACTGTCAAGTGAGAGTAATTCTGAAAAGTAATGCTGAATATCCAGGGGGAAACAAATCCTCTGATAATAAATCCCACAAGGAAATGGTAAAAATGTCTCAGATAACTGGACAGCCAACTGATGTTCTCTTGGGAATCACCCATTGACAAGAAGATAAGTTGCTGCCCATTTTGTGGAAGAAGAGGCAAAGATACATTTACTTTGGACATTTTGCTCACAACTTCATGATAAGTGCTCAGCAAGTTACAGGGCCCTAGTTCTGCTATTAGACAAAGTGGAACTTGTTGTTAATTTGGTTTGGGTTTGGGGTTTGGTTTTTTCAGGGAATGGGAAGCTGTCACATAGCTGAACAGGATTTATTTCCATCTGGAGAAAGTACAAATCTCCCCTTAGAGGTTTACATGTGTGTGTGTGTATAAAGACTTTATATATCTACATACATATATATATATATATATATATATATATATATATATATACATAAAGACTAGATTACTAAGAGTATGTTTTTAACAACAACAACAAGAGAATTTGGATACACACTTCGGTTAATATAATATGAATCCTGTTTAAATCTACAGGCATGAAGAAGGCATCTGACGGTTCTTCACAGAAGAAAATGGGACCTCTGGAGAATTACACTAAGAAATGGTCTTCTGATATTGACAAATCTCTGCTCCACACCAAGCAGAGCAGAGAATTAAGAAAGTCATTTCCAGTCATGGCGTAGGTAAGCATCTGAGCTGAAATATGATGAAAGTCGTTAATTTTTTTTTTCCATTAAGCTACCAAGCACAAGTGAGAAAATTCCTTCCTTTTCTCATTTCAACCTGAAATCTGCTAGAAACCCCATCACCCAGATTTGTCACAATAAAGCAACACATTGCTCTTTTGCCTTTTTCTCCAAAAACAACAATAAAATATGAAGTGTTGCTGCCACCACTTAACATGCAGATTGATGCGAAATGAGTGCTAATTAATGACTTTTAAAGTTACAGCTCTTTATTCTTGTCTCACACAGCATGCCAACCAAACCCAAGGTCTTAACATCTATAGAGTTTGAAGATCTTATTTCAAGCTCACCTGCTGAATGGGTGCTCCAATTAGAGTCACAGATTTAGAGCTGGAAAAGACCCCTGAGATCTTTCAAGCCTAATCCCTTCATTGTATAAATAAAAAAAATGGAGACCCAGAGAGCTGACTTGTCCAAGGTTACACAGCTAGAAAATGACAAGAGTCAGGATTTGAATCTAGGTCTTCTAACTCCAAATCTATGATGCTTGCCAGTATTCCAGGCTATGCAGTGACCAGATCCTGGATTGGTTTCTGAACTATTTCTTGCAATTTTTTTATGTTAAGAACAAATCTCCCTTATAGGAAGGACTGAAGCTGTAGAGCTGGAAAAGACCTTAGAGGTCAGCTAGTTCACTTCATTTCTGAGTTGAAGAAACCAAGACCCAAAGAGATTAAGTGACTTGCCCAAGATCATACTAGTAGGAAATGGCAGAACCAGAATCTTAATTCTGGTCCTATGACTAGAAGGTTAGTGTTCTTTCCACTACATTACCCTTTAGAAGCAAAATTTTGCAACTTTAATACAGACATAAAGAACTATTTGACTTCTTGTCCACTAAAGTCCTATTCTGATGCATCGTAGCATAAAGGTGTTCCCTTAAGCTCTTGCAAGTTTTGCCACTGGGGCATGAGTGTTGTAAGGCCCTACAAAACTAGAACGTCCATAATGAAGAGCACAGATAATTTGAGGACCAGACCAGCTAAATTTGGAGAAGGTTTTGTCCACAGGAGCTCATAGAGACTGTCTAATGAGGCTTGGAGGAGAGGTGGGGCTTGGAGGTGGGGTGGGATTGCAATCTGCATGGGTGGAGGGAATACCCACACAGATTTACTCAACAAATATTTTGTTCAACAAATATTTATTAATAATAATAATAGCTGACATAAAGCATCTCTGTGCAGAGCACTGTGCTAACTGCTAGAGAAGATACAATTTAAAAAGATAATAAGTCCCTGCCCTCAAGGAGCTTACAGTCTGGTAATAGGACACATACAAACACATACAAATAAAAAACACAATACACAATGTCAAGTGCACTTGAGGGACACAACAAAATTCATTGGGAAGTCTGAGAAAGGAAATATTTTGCAGACTGGACAATCAAGGAAATAAGTTAAAATCGCAGATCTTTCAAAGAATTAAAGCCTATCTCTATACAAGTATTTTTAGGCACATCACAACTAAAAAAAAAAACCAAGCCCTCCACCTCAGGTTATGGGGCACAGCAAACAATGGCCAACACTACTCATTTTGTGGCATGTAAGTCCCCCAAACCCCAAAACCATATAGCCATCAGTCTCAGGGTAATCCCCCAAACCAACATCTAACATATCATCTTTTATACCCTGTTGAGTTTGGATTATGCAGAAAGTTTCTACTATATTCTTTTTTCTCTACTACAATAAAGACAACCCAATTCTGAGCTTTACAGAAGTGGACAGACCTCAGAGTCAGAATAATCTGTAATCAAGTTTTACCTGTGACACATACTAGTGAACAGGCAAGATATTTAGCCCCTCAAGACTCCCAGACAACTCCCTAAGGCCACTGATTTAGTAAGGCTACCAATGTACTTCTGTATAGGAAATTTCTCACTGGAGAATTCCCTATGATAATGAAATATTGAGTACGGAGCCCCCCTAAAAAAAAACCAGGCACTTAAAGACAAAGATGAAATCAAAGTAGTCCACACCTTCAAGGAACTCAAACTCTACTGAAAAAAAACAGTATGTAGGAGATAAGTAAGTACAAAATAAGTACAAATTAATGGGTGGGAGACATAGCAGAATAACAAATCAGGATGTCAGGAAAGGCCTCTTGTAGGAACTAGTGACTGAGTTGTCTTGAAGAGAAAGGCAGAGGTAAAGAGAAAGGATATTCCAAACATAGAGGCACAACCCTTATAGAAGATCGAATGTCATATGTGGCGATCAAGTAGACCAGTTTTGCTGGAATATGGTATATGTGAAGGGGAGTAACAGTCATCAAACTGGAAAGATAAGCTTGAGGTTTAAACACCAAACAAAGTAGTTTTTACTTTATCCTAGAAGAAAGAGCCCCAAAGCACCTTGCACAGGAGATTGGGAATGGTCAGACCTGCACTTTAGGAATATCACTTTGGTAACTAGGTAAAGGACTTATTGGAAAAAAGATGACGCTTAGGTAAAGGGACCAATGAGGAGACTACTGCAACAGTTTATGCGAAACAACTGAGGCTTAACTTGGGGTGATGGTGATATGAGTATAAGGGAGTTGGGTAGATGTGAGAAATTTTGACAAGGAAATACCTATAAGATTTGATAACCCAGTGGAGATGGGGAGTAAGAGTGAAAGATCAAGGATGACCTCTAAGTGGCAAACCTGAGTGAATGGAAGAAGGGCAATATCATTTGCACAAACAGAAAGGAAAGAAGAAGGTGTTCAAAAAAAAGATAGTTATTTCTGTTATAGACATGTCTGAGATGATATATATTTGGGAAGCATCTACATGGAAATCACAGGCAAACCCAGGGAACTGATGAGACCACAAGAAAGAAGGTATGGAGAGAGGAGAGTCGACTGCAGACCCAGAAAATACAATTCACTAGTATGGTATACAGATGTATATATGTGTTTATGTAGATATACATATATATGTGTGCGTGTGTGTGTGTATATATACATATATATACATACATACATACATATATACATACATACATATATATACATACATATATATGTATATATATGTGTGTATATATATATATATATATATATATACATACACACAAACATAGATACATTAGTTCTAGGAGAGTCATTCTGTCGCCTCCCATGATTCTCCCTCCCACCAAAAACAAACTACAAACTGCTCTGTTTCCCTTTCTGTAACTCTGTGTATTTTAATTTTTGTACATTTTTTACTTCCGCCTTGAGAATATACATTTGACCCACACCACAGCTACGTGCTCTCTGCAGCATGGAGGTGAACTGGATCCAGAGTTCCAGTTTTCAAAATCTGTGACTACTCCCAACCCCTGAAGAGTGCCACCTGTTCTGAAGTACTATTTTCCTTTAGAGACTGCAGGGCCATTTACCTGTCTAACCACATTCCTTGATGCTTCTTAGAGTTAGAAAGGCCCTGGAGATCATCTCATCTAGACCATTCTCCCTCCCTTCCTCCAGTATAAAAATCCCCTCTATACCAATGCTGGCAAATGACCTTTAGTTCTATGTTTTAGCACTTCCATTGATGGTGACTTCACAATGATGTGAGGCAACCTATTTCATTGTTGGAAAATTCAAATTATTAGAAAGTTTTTCTCTATTATTAAGATCTATCTCCCTGTTAACTTCTACACACCCATTCCATTTTGACTCTCTGGAGTGTTACAGAACAATTCAACTCCCTTTTCCTCACGATATCCCTTAAAATATTAGAAGATCATAATCTATATCTTCTCAAGTCATCTTTTCTCCAAGACGGGAGTGTCTATTAATTAAATGACAATACCCAGAATTACTTAGGTCTGCCCTCTATCTATTGTGTCAAGAATGGAGTATTAGATACTAATAAATGCTCGCTGAGTTGAATTGAAAATTAAATTGTCCTGCCTTTCCTACACATCCATCAGGAAGTTGAGTATGAATATGCAGGGTTGCTTTGTATACATTCAGAATCTTTAAAAGCTCTTAACCATCCTAACCCCACTCCTGGAAGGCTATCTGCATCATTAGAAGTTAGAAGGCTTCGAGTCATTAATGTAATTGGCAAACATAATGACTTTCATTTCATTCCCTTATATTATCATAGGGAAAAGTAGAAAGAAGACTCCCTTTAAACCACTAAGGAAAATAACTTATCGTTGGTTTGAGAACTTGAAAGATCTTGGCATTCTCTCCTAAGTACAAAGAAAAACAATCATCGGAGCAAGAGACCCAGAATTGACATATTATACTTTAATAGCTGTTAAAACTACCAAGTTAAGGATATCCATTATTAAAGGTGCCTAAATATGTCTTCACAGTACAATAAGAACACTTGATCAGGTCAATTCACCCAGTAGTTTTGAATGTTCAAAATGTATATTATCCATTAATCTGACCATTTGGAACAATAAGTTCTAAAAAGAACAGAATATTAGGAAGTAATTTTAATTTGGGCATTTTAAATGCAAAACAACCCAGGAATGGAAGAGTTTCTATATGCTAAAAAAGAATAAAATCATCCTTAGAAAAGAACTCAGCTTTTAAGGCCCTTGTATATAAAATGCCACAAAAGACTTGATTAGGCAATTAAAGAAGTCAGGGGGGTGTACTGCATAATGCTGAAAATTCAAGAACTACATATTGTATTACATAGTAAGGAGGAAGAAGAAGGTATTAGACTGGATTAAGACGAGGAACCAAAATATGCACATATTTCTAACTTTAAAACAGCTTGACAAAGTTTTTCTAGTGCCTAACATAGTAGCCTGAATATAGCAGGCATTCAGTAAATATTTGTGGAATTAATGAAGAAGATATTTCCCCCTCTAAAATATATTTAACAATATTATTAACTTACAATTACATAACTCTTTAAAGGTTACAAGGTGCTTTTCCCAAAACAAGACTTTGAATTAGGAAAGTACAATAGTATTATCCATCTTTTCCAGATGAGGAAACTGTGGCCTTGAGAGGTTAAGTAAATTGCTCATGATCACACAGCTGGTAAGTGCCTAAGGTAGGAATTGAACCTGTCTCCTGATTCCAAGTTGGCCCTCTGTCTTCTATACCATGACTCCTCTCACTATGAAAAGGAAATGTATGGGTCATGACATCGTAGGAGGGATAAGAATATCTACAACATCATGTAAGAAAAGGCCACAGGTTATTCCTGAACACATAAGTCCTCTCACCCACTCATAAATCTAAATCACTCTAGTCAGTAAAAAAAAAAACAAAACCCAAGTCAGCTGGGCATCTTCTGGCCATCCAAATTTACCTTCCTTTGGAGAGGAGAAGGAAGGGGAGGAGGAGACAGACAGGAGAGGAGAAGCTGAGTTACCCAGCTGGTTGGATCCCCATTCAGGCAGCTGTGTCTACTCACAGATTGTTGTGTTTGTCCTTCGTTGCCGAAGACCATGCCATCAGCTCCTCCTCTCCTGTCTGTCTCCCCCCTCCCCTTCCTTACCCTCTCCAAAGGAAGGTAAATTTGGATGACCAGAAGATGCCCAGTTGACTTGGGTTTTACTGGCTAGATTCCTTTCCTTTCCTCTTCTGTCCTTTTCTTTCCCTTCCTTTCCTTTCCTATCTTTTCCTAAAACCTTAAACCCACTGCATTCTGAATCTAAATCACTATTGATTAGAGATATTAAATTAAAATACAAATTAAAAATTAATTAATTAAAATACCACCACCTCACAACTCTCAGATTGACTAATATGACAGAAAAAGAAAATGACAAATGTTGGAGAGGATGTGGGAAAATTAGGACACTAATGCAATGTTGGTGGCATTGTGAACTGATCCAACCACCTCTGCTTCCTTTTAAATATGCTGTGTCCCCTCAATAAGTAACCCTCCACTCCAGTTATCCTAAAAAATTTCCTAGATCTCTTTTATCAGAGAATTCTATCTTCAGCTCCACAAATTCACTTAGTAGGAATGATCAGTGTGGGGAATAGTCAAGATCCCACATCCCATTCTCCTCAAAACAATCCAATAATAATTGAGGGGGTTAGAGATTTTAAACCACCTGTGTTAATCAAGTCTTCACTTTAGATTTCAATTTCCACACTTATCAACTGGAAACTTTAACAATCTAAGTCATTTACTTCCAAACATATAAGGATGAAGAAGAGGATGTCAGCTACACAATTTTGAAGTCAGTGCCAAATAAATACCACATTTTGCATTGCCATAAAAACATGAAAGCCTTCAAAAACATAATGAAACATGTGACTGAAATGAGAAAATGCTGTGATGCTTACAGGATTTAGAGCTGAAAGTGACTTAGAAATCATTGATTCCAGCTCCTTCATTTTACAAACAAGGAAACTGAGGCCCACAGCGGGAAGTACTTTGTCCAAAGTGCACAGGTAGTAAGTATGAGAGACAGGATCTGAATCCAGAATTTGACTTTAAACGCAGTCTTCTTCCCACTACAATATGCTGTCTCTCAAAACAGAACTGAATTTTGTATCTGAATCAGAGAAATGAAGGGCATTATAATGGAAAATGCTCACTCACCTTCAACTAGAAAAGAAATGGAGCAAAATAAGGATTTTTTAAAGCCTCATTTACAAGATATCCATAAATGTTTGCAGGAAACCAAGTTCCTTGCTCCCTAATTCCAAAATTATCTCCATAAAATCAATCTGTTTAAAGCCACTGGGAGAGGTGACATTTGCCAAATGGTCCCAAAATCTTTGATGCCACTAATGCTAAATACATGCAAAGAGTATTTTCTAATGAAAGTTTTGGCTTGGATCAAACTTCAGAAAATCAAGAAATGGAATTATATTAAATTGACAAACCCCAGACATATTTTTACAGCTAAATTACAACCCTATGACAAATAGTTACCGATATATCCTCTTGGCATGTCTACTACTGGATATTATTGCTCATACTGCAACAAAACTTTGCCCTGAACAATTCTACAGAATTAAGAGAACTAAAAACCTCACTAGAACAACTGTCACTGAGAAGCTAGGAAGGACAAATAATGTCCAAAGATTTGATCTTATGCTCCTTTCCAACAAGAATGGAAGTTTCACCTAACTTACCATTGGTTCAGTTGGGATATAGTAACCAATAACATTGCAGCCCAACTCCTTTTAGAAGATCAAAATCCTATATAATTTCCTAGCCTTTCTTTTTGAAGCATGTCACATTTACAAATACCGTGTAAGTGTCACTATAGTTTTACAATGATCTTTGCTTATTTGCAAAGCTCAGTGTTTTGAATACCTCATAGTGGTGTTTGGGGATATGGGATTATCTCAAAGGGACAATCTATCAAGCCACTGGAATGTTCCATGTATCCGATGACCAATGTTGCTAATGGTAATTGTGAAGCTAAAACTGAGATCTGGTTTTTCCATTTGGACATGGATTTAATGCCACTGAACGGGGGAAATGGGTTGCATTCGATCAGCAGTAGCACAATCAGCTGCTGTTTCAGCTTCCCAAGACTCCCTCAGTCCTTAAAGAACTTTTATTATTGTTATGCTAAGAGCTATGCTCCACTCTACAGAGATGTGTAGAGTTTTCCACTACAGACACAAGTTCATTTCTATTGGTGACCTAATAAAGATTCTAAACTCTGACGACCAGAGGTAAAAGCATCTTAACCTGTTATCTACCAGTCTCCAAGGTTGCAATTATACCTTAATTATACAAGCAGCTATTGTCACATTCTCATTATGACATTTCTATGAGGTATTCAATCATAAAATTACATTACCAAATTCAGCTTTTACTTAGTCGTTTTACAGCCATTTGCCCATTCAATTATCATCCCCATTGGGAATAACATTATATCTGGTACTATAACATTAACATGTTGCATAGTAAATTCTAGGGTGTAATTTCAAAGCCTTAAGTAAGCCCCTTGAGTTAGATAAACAATCATATGTCTACATGTTTGGTGTATCAACTGACACAGCTGCTTGAGGTCAAAGAAAGAGTCAATACAAATCTACATTCCAGAAATTCCCTGACATAGCTAATATTTTCCCCAGATAATATAAATGGACTTCAAGTATTTAAGAGGCAGATTCATTTACCTGAAGAGAATCTGGATGGCTCTGAAAAGGAAAGAAAGAAAGAAGGAAAGAAAGAAAGAAGGAAAGGAAGGAAGGAAGGAAGGAAGGAAGGAAGGAAGGAAGGAAGGAAGGAAGGAAAGGAGGAAAGGAGGAAAGAAGGAAAGAAAGAGAAAAAGAAAGAAAGGAAGGAAGGAAGGAAGGAAAGAGAAAGGAAGGAAGGAAAGAAGGAAGAAAGAGAGAGAAAAAGAATGAAAAAAGAAAGAGAAAGGAAAGAAGGAAGAGAGAGAAAAAGAAAAGAAAGAATGAAAGAAAAAAAGAAACCCTTGAAAATTATTGTTAAGATTGAGGAAATTGGGAAAAATCAGAGGCAAATTCTTTCCCTTCCCTCCTCTGTCATACAATTAATCCCATACAACTGGTTAAACAACTGACATGCCATTACAACATTTCATACTTTGATGAGAGACAAATGAGTTATAAAGAACTCTCCTACCATCTCCTACTTGTCGACATAATGTGTCCATGATAAATTTATGACATAAACAAAACACCCAGCCAACTTGTCCCAACAGCTTGCCTTCTAGAACTACCTTCAACAATGTTGCCCCTCTTTTCCACCATCTGAATGATGACTCCTTAACAACAATGAACTTTTTATAATTCCCTTATTTTTGTCATCAGTTCTCCAAAGGCTGTTCTTTGGTTACTGTAAAGTTTAGAAAGTGAATTGGTTGTGCAAAGAAAACCAGATTAAGAGGAGACCCAAAGAAATAAGCCAAGTGTCCTCAAACAAAATTGCTGAATGAGCAGATCATTCTCTTCATGAGAGAGAACTCTGCGTAGAAGCCCAAATAACTATTAAATCAAAGAGAAAAACGTATATTGTAAGCTCTAACTCGGACTCTCAGAATAAAGGGTAAAACATATCCCTAGCATATTTTCACTGGGTTCCTAAATTAAATCCTTATTTTGAAGGTTTGATTCATTGGCTTTAATATTTTATTATGTATTCTAACAAAGCAAAGATCAAAATCTCTGCAAAGGTTTTGTATTTGAGGATTTTTTAATAATATATTGTTAGCATGTTCCTTTGGAGTAGTTTTCTTCCCTCAGACTTAGAGATAGCTTCCACATAGAAATCATTTTCAAAACACTAGTTTTTAAAAGATTAAGAGTTCCACCATCTTCAGCATCTCATGCAATTACTTTGTCTTATGACTTGTTAACAGAGGATAAAAAAGGTAGCTTTTTATTTAGAAGGCTGGAGGATATGCACTAGATTTCTAAAAATACAAAACATCAAAAGTATTATGTTATCTAAAAGCAAAAATTAAACTTCAAAGCTTTTCCACATGGAATATCTAGATTTGACACATTTCAAATCAGTCAGATGTTAACCGCCAAAGTTCTGGCTCTAACAGTGGGTCAGCTTAATTGAATAGATCTAAGCACAATCTGTTTGTATCCACATGGACCAACCCAAACTTCATCTCTGTTAAATGTCTGTGACTCTGCCGTGTGTGACATTGGGTATTATTCCATTCTGCTTCCTGGAATCCAAGTAATGAACTGAGTGGAAATTCCTCATTCATGTGACATAAAAAACATGCCTTCCAAACAATGCTGAGCAAATGTAATTGATTAGTCAATTGGGCACTGATAGTTGCTCCAGATTTTACGCCACTGCCTTGGTTGTCTTATTGATGGAGAATCCTCCACCAGTATAACGAGGGCCAGGTCTGGTCGTTGGATAGGTATTTTCTATCATGGAGATGCATTCCTTATTCCTTTAAAAAGGAAAAAAAAAGTTAGTTGATTTATCATCTTTCTTTCTTGAAAGTTTGATGTTACAAGAATTTCTTGGTATAATTATTTATCCATTTAAAATGGGCTGATAAAAGCTTCCAGTTTTAGATCAGGTGACTTAAACCTAATTAGGTGACTACTAATAACGTTGGGAATACAAAAGAGCTACAATTAAGTGAGCCCTCCTAATGTGAGCCTAAATATGGATAGAGGATCGCATTAGAACTGGAATGCTGTGAACTTTGCTGGCTCCCAACTTCTAGTGATCCTTCATTCTTATGAAATACTTATTTATTTTGAAAGGCTCAATGAAGTGTTTTTTCTCTTCACTGAATTATAACCAAATCCATCATGTGTCAACTTTTTAATTTTAGAAAAGTCCCTGAAAAACTTTTATTTCACATGTGCAGAAGTCAGTAGGAATTTATATCAGATATATACATTCATAAAAGATTAATTTTCTATAAGCATCGAGATACAGTAATTTGTAGGAGAAGTTTGCTAAAATTGCAAAGAGAAAATGAGACAAATAAGTTCACTAGACAAAACATAATGACAATTTTATAAAAGGAAGAGAGGGGAAGGAAGGAAGGAAGGAAGGAAGGAAGGAAGGAAGGAAGGAAGGAAGGAAGGAAGGAAGGAAGGAAGGAAGGAAGGAAGGAAGGAAGGAAGGAAGGAAGGAAGGAAGGAAAAGAAAAAGGAATCTTGAGTTTTTCTAAGGGCCTACAGAGATCTCCTGGTTGCAGAGGGGGGAGTGGGGATGGTGAGAAGAATTTATGTATGCATAGTCTCTAACATATGATTATTCCTTTTTTGTCACCAAGTTTCCTTAAATTACAGTTCAAAAGGAAAACATTTCCAGAAAACCCAATTCATAACATCAGCAAACCCTCTTAGGAATTTTTAAAAGTAATTCCACTTTGAGAAACACAAATGTATTTCTTTAAGGCAATGCTGAATTAAGGAAAAGTCAGACTGATAACACAAGTACATCCTAAAGGGGATTTGTATTGGGAATTAAGGAAGATGGGGAAAATGACTAAAAAACACCACTTAGGCAGTTAAGAAAAATAAGAGATAAAAAATTCATAAGATGAACTGGGGCAGAGGGAGCCAAAATAATAGCCTGAAGAGTCAAAAGAGTAGGAGATAATATTCAAAATCATTCAAAATCAAAATTATTGGGGTCTAGGGGGGAAGAACCTGTAGATCATTAGCTAATCAATCCAGCTGTCTCCTGGCAGAACTGATTTCATTATTATGAAACCATACTTAAAACATGGCAAAAATCTTTAGCTTTAAATGTCCCTAGCAAGGTCCCTCACATGACCTGGCAACTCATTTACTTGACTACTGTTAAATATATGTCACCCTTCTTTCCACCTCCCCAACTCCACCCCCACCTAACTTAAATTTCCCTAAAAGAAAAAATTTTAGCATAATACTCTTGGTATTCATCACAGCTGACTAATATTAATAAAGAAACCCCTTTATAATATATTATAATGTGCAATTTTGATTCTCTTTAGGCATTTTTTTCTCTACTCTAAACACTACCTAACATTTTAAATAATGCCTCATCATAGTTTTCTTCAAATCTTTTATTTCTCTCTTGTAAACTCACCATTCTTATATGTATTGTTTTTCTGAAGTGTAGACAGACCTCAAAGCAAATGGAATCACTCAACTAAAGACTAACAAAGTCAGAGTTAATTGATGATTACAGGAAGGCTAAGGATTCTAAAGGAAGACCATCATGGAAAGCTAAGACAATTGGAATGATAAGTCACCACACTCTGAGCCTACAGCTCTCTGGTAATTTAGACTGAGAAAGCTCAAACAAGAATGGACTAGATCCCCATCCCGGTAGGGATGAGAGAGACAGAAGGCAGTCAGTCATCCCTCAGGTGAAATGGCTCATCAGAGGGAAATAAATTAATTCATCTTTAAAAGTAATAGATTTGGGTCTAGAAAGAAAAAAAAATCCAGGTGAGCTAGCTATTGGGCATTAAGCAGATAAAACCACTGACCAAATTCTTCACTTTGAAAAAAGCTTATAGGGCTGTTGATTTAGAATTAGAAGGAGGACTTTAAAGGTCATCTAGCCCCATTCCCTTATTTTAAAAATAAGAAAACTAAAGCCCAGAGAAATGAAGAGAGTTGACCATTATCAAAGAGGTAGGATGTGGCAACGGCAGGACAGAGGAAACTTCTTTGACTATGGGTCAGACTTTGGGACTGGGACAGACTTTCCATTGCACCAAGCTGCTTCTTATGCTAGACACAGCATCGCCATTCAAAAGATGATCTTTATGCAATTACATTTAGTTGAGGAAAGCATATAACCCCAAGAGCATATAACACAGAGAGCAGATGACAGTTCCAAGATTGCACATGAAGCTTCATTTTAAAGCTAGGTCAAGTGTTCAGATTTCAGTCTGGGGCTCTGATTCACTAGTGTCTACCACTAATTGGTAAACATCTAGATAGACTGAAAAATACTTGATGAGATATTTATATCTCATCATTATAGTAATTTTTATATTATTATATCTCAACATTATAGTAATGTTCTGTTCCACTGAGATAAAGGCATCCAAATTTTTAAAAATAGATTTTTCAAGGAGGGTTAGATAGAGGCATTAGGCTGAACTTGGCCACTGAAGTAATAAGATCACAGGCAAATGCTTCAAAAACATCTGGATCATTTGCTAGCCCATTCAACTCTTTAAGCAACTGAAATCTCCGAACTCAAAAACCACCTAGCAATCAGCACAAGCATAGTAATAATAGCTAGCACTTTATGTCACTTTAAGGTTTGCAAAGCACTTTGCATATGGAAATATCTGCATTGTTTTGACAGTACAGAGTCTGAATGGCATTCTGGTTCACCAATCTATATTGAAATCTGCTAACCTTAGTTTCACTAACGCCAAGACCAGGCTAATGATAATAACAAAAAAATAAGGAAATTCAAAACTGTATTCCTGAAAGGAAACAAGAACTTGGGAATTTAAGAGAAATTCTCCATAACAAATACCAAAGTTACTTTCTAGAAGATTGTTTATCTATCAGTGAAGGATGTCCAGAGACACGGTGTTAGTGGAACACAATGATCCTAAAACTCGAGGAAGGTTGTTAGGGGTCAACAATTGTTGTTGATTCTAAACATAAATGCTGCATTACCATACTGTACAGATGAGCTAAAGTCCTTAATTAATCCCTGTTTTGCTGATCTGGTCACTAGAAATACTTGGAGTCTTAAATACGAATGAGCCTAAGCAGAGCAATCTGACTTTGAATCACACAGGCATGAAGTTTATCCACAAACTCCCAAAGCAGATTAAAATATCTCATCAAGTATTTTTCAGTCCATCTAGATGTTTACCAATTAGTGGTAGACACTAGTGAATCAGAGCCCCAGACTGAAATCTGAACACTTGACCTAGCTTTAAAATGAAGCTTCATGTGCAACCTTGGAACTGTCATCTGCTCTCTGTGTCTCATTTTATCCCCCAGAAATTCTCTGCTCCACGGTGACTTTTTGCAGTTTTCTGGATGTCTGTACTGTGTTTTCATATATACCAACAGTACAGAACATGAAAATGGAAAAAAATTACAATTCTTACTTCTGATTTTGTTCCTTGCGTTTCTGAGCGAGGTATTTCTTCTTCACATTAAGGAGTTCATTGGCAAGTCTCTCAATCTCATACTTGTACTCATGGCTCTGTGACTCATACATATTCAATTCTGAAGACAAAACCTAAAGTCCCAAAGAAAGTGGCAGTGACATAAGATACAGTTAGATGGTATCCTTTCCCTGGTAGAGCTAAAGATTTACAACAACATTCAGTAGCCCAGGAAGGAAGTCTGAATGGACCACAGCCCAAGCACATGATCAACAAATACATAATTACAAGTCAATAAATGGATCAAAGACCTTACTAAGGGTTGAAGGATAAAAAGAGAATAGTATACCAGAAAATGAAGTGTCATTCTCTAACTTATCATCGCTAATGTGAAATAACATTCATTAGGCTAAAAAAAATGGTTTCTTAAAATAAAGGATCTTATGTTCTTTTAAGGTTAGGTGACTTGCCCAAGGTCACACAGCTAGTGAGTATCAAGTGTCTGAGGCCAGATTTGAACTCAGGTCCTCATGACTCCAGGAGCAGTGTTCTATTCACTGCACTGCTTAGTTAGCCCAGGATCTTATGTTCTAAATTTTCTAAACAAACGTGCCAAACACAAGGTCTATGCCTCAGAAATAAGACTATGGTGATGCCAGTAACGTCCATGCAACACTCCTGAGTGGGCCTACGCCAGATTAAAATGTGATTGGGAAATACTTAACAAAATAAATCAAAATACAACAAAATAGAGATAATACCAATACATGATTTTTCTAAATTAATATGTGCCTGCAGGGATCTTTATGTATGGTTTCATAGCCCCCACTTCTATTTAAGTTTGATGCCACTGTTCTAAAGTATATTCTAAGAACATATACCAAATATACCCATAAAGGGTAGAAATTTTTAAAATTTAAATTTGCTTTAAAAGTTTTTTTAAGACAATCATGAAAAAATCATTACAGAGTTTGACTCCAAAGCTTTTGGGTGAAAAATGATTCCAGAGTCATCTTCCTAATCTCTTTAATCATCATACTGCTAACATTGTGGGTATTCATTTTGCAAGTCTGCAAAGGATAGTGGTTCTTGCTGTCGTGTGTCCTTTCCTTGAATTTTCTGGAGCCATTCACAAATCCTCATTTTACCAGGCACAGGGAAACTTACCTCTGAAGATGCAAAAGGTATAGCATGTATTTAAGAGACTCACTAACACTGTAAGAAACAGCAAGATGAAATGTGATTATCTGCTTCAGTTAAATGTGGGAAATAGATATTTCTATGGTCACCAACAGGCCAAAGAGGGTGAGACAGTGGGTCATGCATTTCATATAAGATCTCAGTGTTAAAAATCTGCCCTCTGTCTGTGAGGGAAGCAGAGATTGCCTTCCATTCTATTTACGGGGGATGTGATTTATTCTGTATTTCCATTTCCTTATTCTTTATTTCCAAGATTTGCATGAAAAGAGGATCTTCGCTTCTTAAGTGTTCATCTGCTTCTGAACCCTTTCCCCTTAATTGCAATGGAAATGATTATGACTATGGTGATGCCAACAGAAGAATATGATTTCCAGTTAGGGGAAAATCTGCCACAACAGATGAACTCTAAGAAACATAGATCCTGTTTTCAACCCATAAATAAAGGATTAGGGAAAAGAGAATGCAGGCAATGAGGCCAAATCAACTGAGATGCTCATTAACATTGACCTCTGAACTTCTTCCATGTGCTGTCAACTATACTCTCTTATATCAAGGATCTGGACTTTCTGAGCAGAAGGGTTAAAAACAATCCTGAAGATACTGTGAGCCACTTAGCATGATGCAGGGCTAATGTATGAGTATGTAAAAGCAATCTTCAGTCTATAGCAGTGTTCACCTAATCTGGTGCAACTTTATTGCAAAAATAAAATTATAATATTTGTTAACTTGTTTGAAAGAATCAAATGTTGAAAAAATGACCAAGAAATTAACACATGTATATTTCTAATTGTGATTCAGAATACTGTGAGAATCACAGAATTTCATATGCCATCTAGTCCAACTTATAATTAACCGATAGTCCCCTCTATAACATAGCCAGGCCTTCCCTCTCATCCTTGGAATACCTCTAGTGAGAGGGAATGTGCTACCTCTAGAGATAAATGATAGTGATAAGTATTTACAACAGTGTGTTGTAAATTAATGTTGTAATTAGACATATGTTTCGCCTGCCAGTTTTTTTTAAGAAAAAAGTTATAAAATCATATTCTTCAAAGAATACTTGTAAAATGACATCTGTTTTTCCCACACAGAGAAGGCTGTTGAACTCAGAAATAAGGACTATGATATTAGACTGTAAGCTGTCGGATGTATAACTTCTCTTCATGTCTCCTGTATCATCTAACATGGGACCCTGAAGATGGTAGGAAATCGACAAACATTTGTTATGGACTTATATTTAATATATGCCATTATTTTGACAGTATTCATGACATATTACAGATGTTTCTCATGAGTCTTAACTACTATAGTAATTATATCTAAGTATTTAGAAAGCTAATGTTCAAAATATAATAGGAAAATCCATATGGTAGTGGGGTAGGGGGCAAGACTACAAACAGAAAAATGAATTTTAAATGCAGACCAATATGGCAAAATATATACAATTCTTGTGTTAAAGAAAGAGCTCCAGGGTAACGAGACTTTGGGTGAGACCCAATTCTAGCTTAATTTAAGCTCAGCTTTCTTTCCTTACCTATTCATCATATTAATGGAAGGGTATTACCCTGGAGGATTGTGGGGAACTTGTGGTTTTGCATATTTCAGGTGATAGAAGGGAACAGTAGAAGACAGAACCCTTGAAAACTGTTCCTATGAGAACGGCAGTCTGGACATTTTCCATCCTGATTTGAGAAGTTTGTATGATTTTATTTGGCAATTAACACAAAACATCTTCCACACACACACACACACACACACACACACACACACACACACACACACACAACAAAGGTCTCTATTTCTAAATCATCCACATACAATTTCTTAGAATTCCGTGCACCAACCCTAGTTCTCTCCTTTTGTGCCCACCTGACTCTTTCTAGGAGTGGGGACCCTTGAATTCAGCCTGAGTATCCAAAAGCTGAGGAGGGGAGCAGTCAGGTCTGCCTCTCTTCTGATTTCCATATAAGAAAAACATTCCCTTAAGCACAAAAGGATATTCAGAAGGACAGCCTCTTATGGGGAAGTAAGGACATGTCTCCCATGCTCCTGAAACACCTCCCTTCTGATAGTAAGCAATCAGAGCCTTCAACTCACTTTCAGCTGTTTGGTTTTCTCTCTTAGTGTGTGCCTGTAGAGTTGCAGTTGCTCAGCTGCTTCAGGCCCAGGCTGTCGAGCCAAGATATGCTTCAGTTCCACATACAACTTCTCCTTCTCCTGCAGGAGGTATTAGAGAATCATAGAATTTCATGCTAGAAGAGACATTAGGGATTATCTAGGTCACCCTCCCTTTTTTTGAATGCTTAAACCAAACCCTAGAGAATCTGAATGATTTGCCCATGGTCATTTATTAGCTAACGAGCATCTCTTGATTCCAAGACCAGGCCTTTTTCAGTGATGCTTGTCCCAAGTTCCGAGTCTTCTCCACACTCACATCTAAGTTTAAAGATGTGCTGGTGATGGCCAGCCAATCAATTCATCTTGACACCATGATGAGGATACTAAATTTGGGGAACTCCAGACTTCCTTCACTAACCCCTTTCTGGGTCACTTCAATTTCTAAAATACAATGAACGTGTTGAGACCTAATTGCCTAAAATTTAACTTTCAGATCTTTAAATTAAAAGGCTTATGTAAAAGATAAAAACTCATTTCCATAGCCTTGCAAACATTAGTTACCACCACAGAATTTGAACAAATACTGATAAAGACAAGTGTTGCCACTCATCGGTTTCTGTATGTAATTCCTTGAGGTAACTAGGATGAAAAAATCTGATAGGTAAAAAAGACTCTCATTAAAAGAGACATCCAGTCAAATGAGAAGCTAATTTTTACCAAGAAGCAAGTATTCCAAGTACTGTCATCAGCTAACCCGGTTTGCCAGAGAACATAAAACAGTCAATAAAAATGTAGCTAAAGGGAAATTCATTAACTGGCAATTGTTATCATTTGTTGTGGTTTCTATCTTCCCCTGACGCATTATGGAAACTTTATTATTAGCACTACAGCTCCATTTACCAGGAAGTGTGTACATTACTTAAAATCAGTTTCACAGAATAAAGCCATTCCAGATACATGCCACTCAGAACCTTCTGGTTGAATATACATTAAAAAGGTAGTCACATTTCAGAAAGAGTCCAGCAATGACATGGAAAGAAAACAGGCTATGCCAAAGGGGAGAATATCAACAATATAATTAAGATCTAGGCATTTTCCTGTACTATAACACCCTCTGTTTCACCTTCCAAAAGGATCTTCACAAGTGTCAGTAGCAAACAATGAGAATAATATCAAAAGGGGAGTTTATTTTATGTAACCACTTAAAGCTTACCTTACAGAGAAAAAAAACATCTTCTTGACATACATAGTTTGAAGATTCCACTTAAACAGGTAAGGAATAAGGGGAGGAACCCAGTTAACTGTCTTTGTACCTCTCATCTGTCTCACTTCCTCTGGCAGATGTAGTGGTTGGGACCGAAATGAAAGGATCTCACAGAAGGGAGAAGAGACTAACCTTGTTTTTGTTCAAATAAAATCTTGAATTGATCATACTAATTCCTTCCCACCAGCTCAAAACATATCAAAGAGGCTAAGGCTTCAATGGCCCTGTGAGAAGGAAGCCAAGTGGATATTCATTAATACTTACTAAATATTTACCCTGTGCTTACTGTGTGCAGAAAATGGTGCAAAGTGGTAAGGAAGAGACAACGTTTGAATAAAATATAGCTCCTGTTTTCATAAAACTTTGCTTTGGTAGCTTGGTAGATAGAGTGGTAGACTCATTGAAGAAAAACTTGGGTCTGAATCCTATTTTAGATACCTTACTCTGTGATTTTGGACAAATAACTCTGAGCCTCAGTTTTTTCATCTGTAAAACTAGGAAAATAAGACTTGTTGCACTCATCTCTCAAAGGGCAGCTAGGTGGCACAGTGGATAGAGTGCCAGGTCTGGAGCCAGGAAGATATAAGTTCAAATCTGACCTCAGACACTGAGTAGCTATTGGACACTGGGCAAGTCACTTAACTGTGTTTGCCTCAGTTTCTGCTTCTGTAAAATGACCTAGACAAGGAATGGCAAACCACTCCAGTATCTTTGTCAAGAAAACCCCAAATGGGGTCACAAAGAGACAAAATGACTGAATAACAATCTACCTCTCAGGATTGTTTTGAGGCCCAAATGAGAAAATGAATGTAAAGCATTTTGCAAATTTCAAAGTGACACATAAACGTCTGTTACTGTTGTCATCACCAAAGCTGGAGGGGAGGTGACAAAAACAAATCATTATAATACAAATTATTACACAAAGAGTAGATCGGGGAATTTCGAAATAAAGTGCTCCATGTGCTAGGAGGGTGTGAGTTGATGGCAACCACGAGGATCAGAAAGGCTTTGTGGAGTAGCTGAATTCTGAGTTAGTCTTTAAAGGAAGGATTCAACTTCATTAGATGAAGAATGGTAAGAGAAAAGAATATTATTGTATCATATTACATTATATTAAATTATGTTATATTATATTATGTATATTATATTATATTTATTATATTCTTGAAGCCAAGTATGGATCAATTCTCTGCTGCCTGTGCTAATTTTGGCCTAACAATTAACACCAAGAAAACTCAGGTGTTCCATCAGCTACCACCACACCATCCATATGTTGAACCATCAGTTACAGCAAATGGAGAAGTTTTGAATGCTGTGAATAAGTTCACTTACTTTGGTAGTGTACTTTCCAGGGATGTACACATTGATAATGAAGTTGATGCATTCATTGCCAGAGCTAGTTCAACATTTGGGAGGGTCCAAAGGAATGTATGGGAGAGAAGAGGTATTGGACTGACTACCAAACTGAAGGTCTACAGAGCCACTGTGTTGACCTCATGGTTGTATTCCTGTGAAACCTGGACAGTCTACTAGCTCCATGCCAGAAAACCGAACTGCTTCCATTTGAATTGTCTTAGGAAGATTCTGAAGATCACCTGGCAGGATAAGGTACCAGGCACGCTGAGGCCCTTTCTCAGACTAAACTGCCAAGCATTCAAACTCGACTTCAGAGGGTACAATCCAGTGGGGTGGCCATGATTTTCTAATGCAAAATGTACCCTTGCTAAAAAGACTATTTTATGGAGAACTCACCCAGGGCAAGCGATCACATGGTGGTCAGAAGAAGTGATACAAGGACACTCGCAAGGTCTCTCTCAAGTACTTTGGAATTGAATGTGTGACGTGGGAGACACAGGCACAGGACTGCTCAGCATGATGTGTCCATATGAGAGAAGGTGCTGTGCTCTATGAGCAA
Source organism: Notamacropus eugenii (assembly GCF_028372415.1). Classification (NCBI taxonomy): domain Eukaryota; kingdom Metazoa; phylum Chordata; class Mammalia; order Diprotodontia; family Macropodidae; genus Notamacropus; species Notamacropus eugenii. The sequence continues at coordinate 183,061,216 of NC_092872.1, read as the reverse complement.
AGCAGAATTGAAACAGCTCAAAGGAAATGCAAGATGCACAAATTTAGAATATCCATCCCAAATGTTCACTCAGACTTGGTCTGATCAGTCACTGTCAGATACATTGAAGCTTGACTTTACCATAGTGATGTCATTTTGGTCCTCTTCGAGAAAGAAGGACAACAACTAACCATATTATATTACATTACACAGTATTATATATAAGCCTAGAAAAAAAAGCCTAAGGAAAGGCACAAAAGTAAGAGAGTATACCATTTTTTCGGGGGAGAGAGTTTTTCTGGAACTTATCAGTTTGAGGTGCTAACAGGCCATCCAAAAAGAGAGGTCCTGTAGTCAGTCAAAGATTTAGGTTTAGAGCTCAGGAGGTCAGAACTAGAAGAAGAAGAGTCCACTATATAGGGGGTGAATGAAATTCAAAAACCAAGGAGGTGAAGGGAAAGAAAAAAATGAGGGCAAAGGCCATTGAGGAACGGCCTTGGGGCAGAAAAAGTCAACTCATCAGGACATTGGTGAGATTCCCTGCCAAAAACTGAGCAACTGTTAAATTCTTGGTTGGCCATAACGATAACTTCATTCTTCAAAAGGTGGAGGGTTTGATAAGGGATTCTGCTATTCTAGACTTGATTCTCACACAAAAGAAAAAAATGAATGGCTAAAGGAGTAAGAATGATAACGTTAAGGAGAAGCAACCTCTCCATATTAAAATTCATAATAGAAAAGAGGAAAGTTGGAAGACCATCTACTCTGCACCATGGATCCTGAGAATATATTTAAAGGCATTTGGAGAAGTAATAAGTAGCATGCCAAGGCTACTATTCTAGGCTAAAATTCTTAACCAAGAAAAGGATGGAAAGTTTGGTAAAAGAACAAACAGAAATAATTACAGTAAGTGAAAACCAAGGGGGAAGGAGGTGTTTTTTTTTTAAATATATCAATATGAAAGCACAGGAAATTCAGACCAATTAAGATGTTTAAAAGGCATCTACAGAAAATGGAAGCAAAGGCAGGTAATAGAAGAAAAATACAGAAGAGAGGCATGATCCTGTAAGAAGATCATGAGCAACACTAAGGCCCCAAATGATTAGAAGTTCACAAGGAATGCTGAAGTAAACAAAGGAGGTTAAAAGCCTCCATTTTAGTGAGTTCACCAGGCTAGCCATGTCTTCTTCCTTCTTCTCCAGGCTGAAATCCTACCTGTCCTCCTGCAATTTCTCCATATGCTCCTGCTGAGTACCTTCATCTCTCCCCTCCATTCAGATTCTTTTTATGAATTATCTTCCTACTTAGAATGTAAATTCCTTGAAGGAAGAGACTGTTTTTCTGCATTCCCAGAATTTAGCATAGCATCAGGCACATAGTCAGTACTTAAGAAAAACTTGTTGACTTGGTTTGACTTTTAAACTATGTTGGGACGATCAAAGGAAAGAATAAAACTGCTGCTCAGGCAAATGGAACAATGATAAGGGACAGGTAAGAGAAGGCATAACTATTCAACTTTTGGATATTTTGCCTTCTATTTCTCTGCCAAGGAGAAGGATCTTTGGATCTGCAGGGATAGATATTAAAACTCAAGAGAAATAGGAAGGTGGGAAGAGAATTCCTAGCTGCCTTCATTGAATTCGCATCAACAGACTTGAAAGATCTGACAGCTGTGACTGCTCAAGGCAAATGAGTTACCTTCCAAATTATCCCACACTGAACATAAATAACATCTCAATCTCACAGCGGAGTGGGTCCTCCAAATGTTTCCGAAAAGGAAGAACAATTTTCACTTGCAGAAGTAGGAAGTTTTTCCCAATTTGTTCCCAAGTCTTATGCTAGGATTTCCTTCTTCTAAAAATCATAAAGTATATTAAAACTGATAAAAGAGAACAAGTAAGGAAAAGGAACAGTAAAGGAATATGAAAGAATAAATAGCAGAAACTACCTGGGTACTTCAAATGGAAAAACTCAATCCTAGGCTCTTAGAACTAGAAGAGTCTTTGGAGGCCACCTGGTCTGATCTCTACTTGAACCAGAATCCCTTTCTACATTGGACCTGAGAGGCTGTCATCAAATTTCTGAATGAAGGCCTCCAATGAGGAAGAATCCACTTCTAAAGTAGTCCATTTCACTTTGAGATAGCTCTCATCATTAGAAAGTATTTCCTTACATCACATTTAAATCAACCTCTCTGAAATGTCTACTCTGCTTATTCCTGTCCTCCAGAGCTGAGCAGAACAATTCCAATCTTTCTTGAACACAATAGTCCTTCAAATATTTGAAGATAGCTCTTCACACTCCCTCCAGCTAGGTGGCAAAGTGAAAAGAATTCTATGCTTAAAGTCAGGAATATTCAAATCCAGCCTCCCATCATTACACCTCTCTTTATCTCATTTTCCTCCACTCTAAAATGGGTTATTATTATAAAAGCACCAACTTCACAGGGTTGTTGGGGGGAACCAAATGAGAGAATATTTGTAAAACACTTGGCCCCTAGTGCTTAGTACATGTTGTTATTTTTTGTTTTCAGTTCTCTTCATGGCTTCATTTGGAGTTTTCTTGGCAAAGATACTAGAGTGGATCTTCCCAGCTCATTTTACACAGGCAGAAAATGAGGCAAACAAGGTTAAATGACTTGCCCAGGGTCACACAACTAATAAATGTCTAAAACCAGATTTATACCCAATACGAGTCTTCCTGACTCCTGGGCCAGCACTCTATCTACTATACTGTATCACCTAACTGGTCAATGCTTATTCCCTCCCCATAGGTCTTTTTTTCTCTAGGTTAAAGACTCCTAGCCTTTTTATTCAAATTTTATGTTAACACAGTCTTTCACTCCAGCTGATCAATGACCTCCCTAAGCTACAGTGCCCCAAAATGTACAGAATATTCCAGCTGTGGTCTGACTAGGAAGAGGACATTGCAAATATAGTCATCCAGCACACATACATGCATACATGCACACACACACACACACACACACACACACACACACACACAAAATGTCTCCAGTCCTGTACTCGCTACCTTTTTAAATTTAATCTAAGATTATACTAGCTTCTTGACTACTATATTAATCCTATATAGTTCCCTAAAATCCTCAGATCTTTTTCAGAAGAATTGTTGCCTAGCCATGCTCCCTCCCCTTGTCCTTGTGAATTTGGTTCTTGGAATCCAAGTGTAAAATTTTACATTTGCTTCCCTTATTTTTCAACCGGTTAGGTTCATCCCAATGTTCTAGCCTTTCGATATCTACTTGAACTTTTGTTCTATCATACAATGTCTTGGTTATCCATCCCAGCTTTATGTTATCTGTGAGTTTTATGTCTGTCATCTATGCTTCTATGCAAATCATTGATAAACTGGTAAACAGCACAGGGCAAAGCACATAGCCCTGAGGTACTGCACTAGAGACCTCTTTCTGAGTTGATATCAAACCATTAATGATTCCTCTTTTGGTCCAACCATACATAAGATCTGACTCCAAATGGTACAATCTGTACTAATTTCCAGCCCACAATTCAGGGAGTTAGATGTTCCAAGAAAGATGATATATGGGAAACCAAGTAATAGTTTATGATCTGAAACAATGAAATGCATGAAGAAAAGTGGAAAAAAGAATTCTGGAAATAGAGAGTCCTTTATCAAATTTCTACTTGTATCAATCCAAGTATACTCTTAAAGAAGAACATCTTCCTAATAAAAAGCCCTAGCAAAGGCTGGTCAGCATTAACATGCTGGCCCTGAGTGTGATACAGATTTGTATTTGAGAAGAGTAGGCTAGTAATTTGGATAAATATGGAGTAGTTGATGGATTGAAGGTCTTATGTACAATTGTTTTCCAATTTATTTCTCTCCTAACCCTCTACAAGGGCCAACCAAGCTCTTCAAACATTGTGCAATGGTGTGTATAATAACCCCATTTAGAGACAAAGCGTACAATTCTATTATAAAGAGAATCTATCTTATGCAACAGAGACTCATTAGCTGTCCAATGTATATTGTCTCCATAAGCCAGCACTGGCAGAACCAGCTGCCTTGTAATGCATATCCTGTCCTTCTTCATTAAACAGAGTCCATCTTTTTTTAAATCTAGTCAATTAATTTGTCACTGGGTTAGAAGCACCATATGTCAATGAAAAAAATTCCAGAAAAATCATAAGTACTCTATTTTTCCCTTACTAACAAAAGACTATTTTCTTTGGGCTAGAATCTATTAATTTATTGTTTTGCTGTTGATTCACATGGAATATTAATATTACTTTGGCTCACATCTCATTCTTCAAATGATTTTATGAATAGCTACTACTAGAAAAAAATAAGTTTAGACACGAACATCAATACTGGAGGTCTCTGGGTCCAGCTTCAAATTTTTATGATTCTATGATCCTAGTTTGGGTTCATTGAATAGAAATGCTTTTGCAAACATTAAGTATGTTATCTTCATCCTCAGTAATTAAGTTCTCTTCCCAGGGATCCCCATTCTCTTTGCCAGAGAATTTGTCAGACGTGATTATAGGATTCCTTTTCTGAGAGACTCTCCGTGGAATGATGTCTGATGACACTTTAACACACTATAAATACTGACCAAATGCGGTGGTGAAAAAATTAATTACATTATTAGCCTCAAATAATACTGTTGTTCCCGGGTGCCATTCAGGAACCACATGGGAAAATACAGAGTTAAGTATCGCATAGGTTTTCAGCTATTCATGTTTTATCTACCTAAAATTTCAAAACCTGCCTTCAGAACAGTCTGTGCAAATAAAAGTTATACCCATTCTGGGAACAATCCAGAGCAAGAACTTGGGTTGCTCATAGGTCTCCTTTCAAGCCAAACCACAGTAACATATTAAATTCTCTGTCTGTTGACTGTATGGTTTTTCATCTGCTTCTTAATCTGTAAGTAGAAGCTAGTTCACATTCAATGTACACCTTGCCCCTCTATTTCCTCAGCTCACTCACTCTGTGCAGTAACTAAGAGGAACTAATTTATTCTATTTTAGTCTGAATCTGTGTTTGACAAATGCCAATGCGCTGATTCTGCTCAGGCCCACAGTCATTCATTTGTTCAAGCTAAAAGTTGGTGTAATCACCACAGCCAAGTCAGGTGAAATGAATAATGTCTTTGATGCTCAAAGCTTATCCATCTGCCTAAGTCCCTGGGTCAACGATCCCCTTGTAAAGTGTTAGGTACCATCCATGCTAGGGAATGATGGACCAGCTGCATTTTATCTTTACCTGATAAAATCAACATAATATGAAGAAGACAGGATGTAGGTAAGAATTATGTTTCCTGAAAGAACGCTACACAGAATCCAGAACATATGAGAAATTCTATGCTAATGGAATCCAAGAAATAAGAAGAGGGCATAGAATAATGTAAGCAACTACCAGGGAAGAAAGTGCAGTGGTGGAGAAACACCGAGGCATCTATAGGAGAAGAGGACCATCAAGCTGGGATCCAGGCAGCTACAAATGAAGTAATAATCTCAAATATTCCAACATGGTTATGACCCTCCACTGTTTTAAGTTTCAAGAAAATGTCTTTCCAATTGGAAAATTCCAATTGGAGTCATTTATATACTTTATCTTTCCAGGCTCCCCAAACAGACTGCAAACTCCTGAAAAAGGGACTAAATGTTCTACTTCTTTATAAGCCCTGTACCTAAAACAGTGGTCTGTACATAGATATTCCGTAAATTGTAGGTGATTATAACGTTTTATCATGGAATATGTATGTCATATGTAGGATCATGGAATCATAGATTCAGCATTGGGAAGGACTTTGTATCTAATCTAACCCTTTTATCTTAGAGATGAGAAAAATCTGAGGTCCAACGGGAGTAAGTGACTTTCCCAGGTCACATAACTATTAAGCGGCAAGCTGGTATTAAAATCCGGTCCCTAACCCCAAGTCTAGAACTCTTTCTCCTATAGCAATATAATTATAAATCAATTAGTACTGAGAAATCATATTCCAATGAGAACCTTAAAAATTTCCATCAATTAACAAAACTGGTAGAGTTCTCCATAGTGTATGTTGCTATCGTTATATAACTTTGAGCTGAAAATGTTCATAGGTCTTAGATTATAGAGCTTTAGAACTTAGTTCAGGGCTTACTTAGAGTAATCTGTGATCTCTTTTATTTGGAAGTTTGGAAATAGATCCCTACCCTTCCTGTGTGGTTCCTGTTTGCCACAGGGGATCCTCCTCACGACCCTACATGATCTCATGCACCTTAGTACTCAGACTCATCATCACTCTCTGTCCCTCTGATTAGAGGGTGGAGCCTGAACTCCAAAACCACTCTTTAAGGGGGGAGCTTAACTCAGACATCTTCTCATTTCTCACCTTGCTGTACTACTCTGGCACTTCTCTGACTTATCTACCATGTCCTCGTGTTGGATACTTTTCTCCCTAACCTTTCCATTTCAGGTCTTGCAAGCTCCTTGAGGGCAGGAACTTTTTTTCATGTTTGCATTCCCAGAACTTAGTATAGTGCCTGGCATATAGTAGATGTTTATTGTTTACTTAATGTTTATTGACATATATCGACCCAGCATATTAGAGTCCTTCCTTACTTTCTCTTGACATTGTAAAGGTACCAATGGAACACTCGGGTTATCCACTTATCATCCCTCTCCCTCCAATGTGGGTGGTCACATGACCAAACCATATCATCTTACCACACAATTCTTTGATAACCTTTTTCATTCCTGGTTTTCAAAATTTCTCCTTGGTTATTGTTGCAGTCTGATCACACCTACCATACTTTTCTCTGTTACACTCTAGATGATGTTCACTTTTAATTCTTTGGAAAATGTTGCATTCCAAGTCTCCTTACCATAGAGCAAGAAAAGTAGAACTCAGTATGTTAAAAGATGGGCCTTTGCTAGCTGGAGAAGTTTGGAATCATTAAAGGAGCTCTGTCGTTCAGTCATTTCAGTTGTGTCCAAGTCTTCATGACCTCTTTTGGGGTTTTCTTGGCAAAGATACTGGAGTGGTTTGGCATTTCTTTCTCATGATACTGAGGCAACAGAATTAAGTGATTTGCCCAGGGTCACACAGCTACTAAGTGTATGAAGCCAGATTTGAACTCAAGAAGAATAATCTTCATGACTCTAGGCCCAGTATTCTATCCATTGTGCCACATAGCTGCCCTAAATGAACTCTACAATTTCCTAAAAGAAAAATCCAGTCCACTCGTCCTCATGAGTTCAACTGTGGACCCAATTTGTTGTCCATCTGTACTGTTGCCCCAGACATACATACTGTTGTACAAGTTTTATAGGTCATCCACCTATACTCATGTTATAATCTGTGAAATAGACATTATTGGACACTTGGTCTTTCCTGTGTGACTGGTTAGACCAAACTCCTTTGGTTACAGAACTCTTCTAGGAGGCTCTGCCACATTCTGATTAATGCAATCAGCACAACATCAAGCACAAACAGGAGAATCTAGAGGACCTCACTGTCCACAGGAAATCAATTCTTCTTCAACAGGGACTCTGGGACTCTGAATTGAATAGCCTCTATCACAGTGGTAAATCTCTTTGGCAAGTGGCCATCACAGTGGCAATCTCTGTGGCATATTGACTGATATGTATGATTGGAGGTCATTGAGCAGGATGGTTTCTGTTGCTATTGAGTTCAAGGAATATTGAATCAATTTGGTGTACTTTGATTGGAAAATACTTGTTGGAGATTTTGTTGAAACTGGGAGATACTGTGTTGGAAAAGAGCCTGTAAAGTGATGTTTTACTCTCCTGAATCAAATGCTTTTAAATACTCAATAAACAATAGGTATAACAGGAACCTAGATTCTCAACAGCTTTTGATCCACTGTGAAAGAGTAATTCATTGCCTCTTACAAAGATCACTTTCCTATACTTGGTCTGTTCTGTCTTTCCCCTTCTTTGTACTCCTTAGTGTCATTCCTACCCGTCCTATAAGCATATCTAGGACTCTGATATTAAAGACCAAGTATGGAAGGTCCACTATCCTTGATGTGAAAAAAGTTTGTCATAATAATTCTTATAAATCTTATCTATTTTTTCCTGTTTGTTGTCTTCCTTGCATCTTCATCTTTAAATTTCCCTACAGTAACTTGGTTGGATATCTTAAGAAGCTTTCTTTAAACTAGTTTTATCATCCACTGCTTGCTTCTTCTCTGCTCTATTAGATGATGCTGTTCATAACTGTCCATCTTTCATTGTAATATTTTCCAAAGAAGTATATATCTTAATCTTGTGTTGTCCTGGGCAGCCATCTTTTGTCTTCTGAAAATTAAGTCAGATATTTGATAACTAAAGTGTTTTCTGGACTCTTCTGATCTCCATATCATGACAATAAATTTCCAAAGATGAAACTTCTATATAAAATATTCTAATTGGTGTTGATATCATTTCTATTTTCCATTTTCCATTTGAGTATGATCGTGGCAGCAGACCAAGGTCATTTTCTGAGGACCATCCTAGCTAAAGTATAAAGAGGCTCATCATTTTACATGGTGATAGATGTTTTTGCCATAGTAATCTATGAGATAAATTAAAAATAGTCCTCAATACAAAACCATCCCCTTTCATTTCTACAGTGACAGTGGCAAAGTGATAGTGAAGGGGACAGGGCTCTAAGAATCAGTTGCTTGCTACTCCGTGAGATCTGTGTTCAGTGACTAGCAAACGGACATATTGCTTACAGAGCTGATCAGTTGAAATCAACTGACATTCTTCCTATAAAGGAAATCAGAATATGAATGAAATAACTGAAATCAGAATAAGGAAATTACAGATGAATGGAAGGATGGCTCCTTGGAGAGGCAAAGAAAAGAGCTGACAGAGTAGGTTTTTATCATACAACCAAATGCAACAAGGAGCATTATTTCATGAAATTTTTAGTCATCGCATACTGAGGTGTAACCCTGGGGCTCAAGCCTAGGCACTGGCATAAGATTCTTCTTATTAGTGAAGAAAATGATTATTCATAACTTTGTGCCTGTGTGAGGGGTAAAGTTGGCAAGAAATTAAAAGAGAAGAGATTCTTTTCTTTTTGAGAGAGGATAGACCTGGTTCCAGACTCTATCCAGGGAAAGGCCTTTAAAGACTGAGAAAGATTCAGGGAAGAAGCCATCATGTAGAAGAGTCCGTGCCTCTAGCATATCCCTATTTCCAGCTTGCCACACTAGAAACTTAGAGTAATTTCCCTCGGGTGAGATCAGTGACTCTCTTGGTTGAGCTAAGATATCTCAGTCCCAGGTAGAGAGCTCATTTGTGGTATATCATCTGGTATATTCTAAACTTCTCTTATTTCTGTTCACTATCTGCCTGGATAAATGTGTTTATGTAACTACCACTTAGTGGGAAGGGAGTCAAACCTTTGGATATAACTTGGAATACTACTTTGCTGTTATGGGCAAGTGACCAGGAAAAGCATTTTGAAGCTAAAAATTATTTCCCCTAGACAAACACAATTGGAGGGGGCAGCAAATGGACATAATTCTAGTCTAGTATTCATCTTTGAGAAAGGCAGAGTGGACTAGCATTGTGGCCTCAATTTCCTGCTCCCCTCCTGGCAAGTCCCAAAGAATCATTTGAAAGGGATGGGTGAAATTCTAGAGATACCCATTCATGCCTCCCTGGCAAGCCAAATTTAGGCAGACTCAAGTAGACACACACATAATCTATAAGGGCAACATACACAAGTCACAGGCGGAAATAACTTCAGCTTATACACCAGAATTAGTTTCTAGGGACGAAGCAGTAGAGAAAATCTATGCAGAATTTGATAAGACCCTCTAAATTAAATAAACACATTCTGATACTTGGTGACTTCAATGCAAAGGTAGCAATAAGTAAGAATAAGAAAAACTATATAGGAAAGCATCTTTCAGAAGAAAGAATAAGAGGTGATAAAGACTTGTTGATTACATAAAAACCTCATACTTGCATATCATGAAGACTTTCTTAAAGAAAAGAACTGGTATATACTGGTTATGGTGGGCACCAGGTAAGAGATAAATGATAGGGATTGAACCTGGGATTTCATTGTTATAGGGAATTTCCAATAAGGAAATTTCTTCTCTCAATGCAAGTTGGTGCCTTCTCTGTGATTTATAATCTTAGAGGGCTATCAAGAGTCCTAAGAGGTTAGATAACTTGGCCAGCCTCACAGAGCAAGTATGGACTTGAAAGTACAGGTAAACCTGGTTCTGAGGCCAACTCTCTATCCATTATTCTTAGCTGTCTCTTTAACAGATAAGAAAAGATTTGTGATTGACAGAGTGGTTGGCTCTGAATCAGCTGCTCATGCTATAATGAGACCATAGAGTTATTAGAACTAAGAACAGAATTAAATAAAAAGCAAGGAAAAAAATAATAAGTAGAAAAAGATATTGCACTCAACTGGAACAATTCAATCATGAGCTATTTAAACAAGTAGTTGGTAATCAAAAATGTGAACCAGACAGCAAAAAATGCAGGGCTTACTGAATTTATATCTCAGAACTAAATCATAGAACTCAGAGCTGGAAGAGATCTCCCCTAAAAGGAAACTGATGATGTCAAAGTATCTCATTCAGACCATACCTGAAAAATAATATCTTCTAAAATATATGCAACAAATGTCCACGGGAATCATTCCAATGAGTAGAACCTATGACTTCTTGAGAACAACTCTGACTGCTTAGAAATTCTTCTTTACACCTGACATCCCAGTCAAAATCTGCCTCCCTGCAGTGTCCACTATTATTTCCCTTAGCTGTGTCTTTTGTGACTAAGTAGATCATGATAACCCTTTCAAATGTTTACAAACAATTGTCACAAGTGCCCCATGTCTTTTCTTCACTCCAATAAACACCTTCAATATTCATCAATCCTCCTGTTGCATGGCTTCTGGTCCTCTGACCCTCTTCTCTATATAATCTAGCTTGAAAAAAAAATTTTCTCACATGATCCAATATTGCACAAAACTGCATGAAGTCCAAAAACCAAAAGAAAAGTAAAGGGGAAACCATGGGACCTAAATATAACAGTGATTTGTATGTACTGACTATATCCTTAGACTTTATGTGAACGTAACAAAGAGATTCCAAAGGTGTGGAAACTTTTAATTTAATTTTCATAGAACTGATAGGATTCCTGCAGTTCCTTAGAACAGGAATTGGTCAGGCCTGACACATCCTTTTCTACAGTGAGCCCTAAGAATGTTTTTTTACATTTTCAAATAGTTTTATTTTATTTTAAAATGTGAACCCAAAAAAAATTCTTAGTTCATGGCCTACACCAAAACATTTCCTGAGATGGATTTGGCACTTGGGCCTTATTTTGCTGACTCTTGCCTTAGAACATAAACTCAGTTCTATGATCTATGAAACTATATGGCTGGTTGAAAATATGCTATACTGAAGCAAAACAAACAAAAACTAGACCCTCTTTTGTCCATCCTTCGAAACAGTCCTATACCTGACCTCTAAGAAGCAGAAAGGGAGGAGGGAAGGAAAGCAAGATGTGCCACAATATTTTATCCATAAACTTCTGCCCTTGGTTTTAAACAGCAGGAAAAGTGAAAAATCATCCTATAACAAGAAGAACAACTAGTCTGATCAACAATTCAAAAATGATCTCTCTCCCTCAGCCAAACTGGGTTCTCCTTTAAATTCCCTGCTGTACCTACCAGTCAGTGACAACCGAGCTTATTTACATACTCTTGAAAAGCAGGTCAGAAAATTGTTTATTGTACTAGCTTCATCTCTTAGTTATAAATGCTTGTAGAAGCTTTTACGGTTTGGGTTGTTGGCTTTTTTTTTTTTTTTTGCTTTATTTGCTTTGTAAATGAATGCAAATTAATTGTGCCTGGAAACCCCACATGTATTTACATGTATATATTGATATATTTCGGTGAGTGTTAAGAAGTAACAGTATCTTTCCAAAAATCATCCTCTAGCTAAAATGAATGTGTCAGCTAACTAATCAGAGGCTTCTGCATACATAAATACATGGCTCTTTGCTGGGAAATTCCTTGATGCAATTTTTTTACTCTTTCTACTTGGTTCCAATCGCCCCCTCCCACTGTCTTTAACCAAAGAATAAAGCCAATTTAAGATTTTGAGCAAAATTGCTTCCCTCACTTATACAAAGACAAACCCAGAAATACTACCTAATCTGTCTGAAAATGCTTATTTTAATTAGTAGGAAAATAAATTAGAAGCTCTGTAAGCCTAGTGCAGTTCTAGCTTGCATTAGAAAAGAAAAAAAAAATCATGGCTAATACCTTGGGGCTTTCTTGTTTATTGGCATTATAACCAAAATGTCAGCTAAGCTGAACTCAGGAACCACCTTGTTTATGATGTCATGAAGCAGCAAAACCCCCTAGAGAGAGCATTTGAGATGCTAGAATTCTAGATGAGAGAAAATAGGCCCTTAAGTTTCTTCTAAGAGGGGTACTAGTTTGTTGCATGGTGGTTCTTAGATTGTGGTAAAAATGATTAAGTGTTTTATAAGGCATATCAGAAATTAACATACACTAACCTTTACCATGTTTTTATAACAATACGGAAAACCACCTCCAGGACTTTCTCATCCAAACAACACAAACTTCCTCTTCGATACATTTTTGCAGGAGTGTTTATTTCTAAAACACTGACAAAAACTCTATGTAGATTATTGCCATTCCCCCCACATAGACTGAATTTCATTAACATGACTATTTAAATTTGTTTTATCTTAGTAACTGGCAGAGTACCTCGTCCTAGCTCTGTCCTTGTTTCCCCTCTCACTCCAAGCTCTGCTCTCCTGATCATGGAATTTCTCTGGGGTTTACTTTCAAATTTAGGTTGTATTATTCCTCCACCTAGCCTAACATTCCAACCAACAGTACCCACACAAATCTCCCAGAGCTAGTTTTTCTCCTTCCTATTAACAGTTCTCTAAAGCTTCTTCCCTCTGATGATCTTTCCTAGATGACTTGGCTCTGCTCAGCTAATGTTTTCATTTCCAGCTCCCTTTACCAAGTGGGATCCTAGTACCTGGATAAGAACTGAGAAACTTTCTGCTTTCCCTTCTCCATCTCTTTTCTTATCACTCTCTTCCATTAAAATCCCATATCCAGATTTCCTCTAACGTAGGACCCATTTGAAAAAAAATAGGCTTTTCTAAATATATGAATATAAAAATACTCATATTTCTAAGATCCAAACTTAAGAATCAATCTGCAAAAACAGAGTCAAAGAGTGTAGAATTAGAAAGGGCCCAAAGAAAGGGTTCTTAACCTGGACTCTGAATATTTTGAAAAATACATATTTTGACAACTATATTCAAATGTAATTAGTTTTCCACATATTTTATTTTATGCATTTAAAAACATTATTCTGAGAAAAGGTCCATAGGTTTCATTAAACTACCAAAGAGCTCTACATCATAGAAAAGGTTAAGAACCCTCTGACCTAAAAGGTCACTGAGTTGCTGAAGCTCAGAATTAGAAAGGACCTCAGAGGCTAGCTCATCCAACCAATATGTGAAAACCCAGCTAAAAAGTAGTTGTCAGCTTTTGCTTAAATAAGACCTCTGGTGAAGGGACCTAACTCTGGAGCCAGCTCACTCTTTTCCTGGAAGCTCTAATGATTAGAAAGATTTTCCTACCATCTAACCAAACGCTCTTTAAAGTTTCCATCCTTTACTCCTGATTCTACTTTCCAAGACTAAACAAAACAGACTGAAGACCCCCTCCATATGACAGTCCTTAAAATATTTGGAAAATTGCTATCATATCTACCCACACACACCAAGCGGGCTCAACATCCCCAGTTCAATCAATTGATCTTCACATGGTAGACACCACAGGGCCTTTAACCATCTAAGCTGCCTACTCTAGAGATTTTCCAATTTATCGATGTTCTCCTTAAAATGGGATACTCTGAGCTGAAGACGGTATTACAGATGTAGCCTGACCAGGACAGAGGATTGTAGGATTACTACTTCATTATCCCCAAATGCTAAATCCAGTAGCAATTAGTCAACAAGTGTGTATTAAGCTCCATATCACTGAGGATTACATGTCATAACAGCCTCATGCAACATGCTTCTAAAGACATTCATTGTACCTAGTAAAAGTTCAGTTTCACAAAACTCATTAATTCAAGCTTCAGTGAAGTTTGAATTAATAAGGTTGTATCACATTTCTAGGAGACATAGGATGAAATTCTCAATGCTAGAAATGTACAGGTGCAATTATATATTCTAATCACAATAAATAATTCCAAGTGACCCAGGTTTTATGAGTATTTTTTTTTAACTCTGAAGAACATTTTCTTCATCCCCAACATTATTGATTTGCATGACTTGGCTATACTGGAACAGTTAAGCATCTCTAATTATTAAGCCAGTTCTCTTCCACTACCCCAGCCCCTAGTATTCCCATTCAATTCATAAACAAGCATGTGTGTAAAGGAGAACAAATCAAAAAAAACTGAACAAACACCTGATCAAACATAGAGCCCAATGGGATCCCAAGAGAATATGGAACAACTATTGTTGTTCCATATTGGAACTAATGTTCCAGAATGGTTCAAAAGAAAAAAGAAAAACATAATGCAGCAAGTTAGAAGAGAAGAAATATCAGCATGGCAAAAAGAATTAGAAGAGAAGGAAAAACCTGAATCCTTAGTGAAGACTCTCACCAAAGAAGAGAAAGAGAGAACAGAGAACAAATTAACAAGACAATCTAGAAGAAGAACAGCAAATGGAAATAATGTTAAAAGAACCCATGATTTCTATATAAGCAAAAGCTATTAATCTTAAAGATAGGAGGTACAGACACACCTTAAGGATTATTGATCTCCCAGGAGAACATGACAAGTTTAAAAATTTGAATACCACAATGTAGAAAATAATACAAGAAAACTGTCCAGAATCTCTGACTACAGAAAACAAAGGACTATTTTGAATCCATAGATTCTTTCACCTCCAACAAAAGCGTCTTACACTTTAATATCAAAGATAGAGAGAGATGAAATGTAAGAATTTCAAAGACAAACAATGAATCTTGCAAGCAGACAAGAAAAAGATATTCATGGAAATTCGAATAGCATAAAACTCTTCTGTGGCCTCTACAAACTGCAGAATGTAATGGAATAACATATCCCCAAAAGAACTCAACATATTCAAAAAGAAGATATTCCGAGGAACTCAAGATGCAACTCAAAATGATATGCCCTAAAAATCTGAGCCTTATCAACAAAGAAAAGAGATGGAGTGGCATTTGAGGTATTCTTGCAACAACAACAAAATTATGTGGTTAAAATATTCAACTTGCAAGCGTCCTCATGCAACTGAACTACAAGGATTTACAAATACAATTACCAAAGAAAGAATAACACATCAAAGTAATGAAAAACGTTGTTGTTTTTTAAAGATAGAAGAAAAGAGACTGAACTATGGGGTTAAAATGGAACAGAGAAATCACTAAGAGGTTTATTTTAATATATAAGTGGTTGAAGGAGTGAAAGTTGGAAGATTTTGAACCAACCACTTATGCAGAAGGAAAAACAAAGGGAAAAAAGTGGAAAAGGAATGGATGCCAAATTAAATAAACCTTCGCAACTAGGAAAAGGGCTAGAAATGGAGAGAAGAGGTAAGAGGGAGAAAAAAGTCTATGGAAATATTATTCCATTAAAGTACATTAATCAAAATTAATAATAGGGACAAAGTACTGATTTAAAGGGGAAAGAGAAACAAAAAAATCTAATTTGTAAAAATTACAAACACTAGATAATCAAAAGGAAGAAAATATACCTCTAACTCTCATGACTTTAAATGTGAATGGACAAAACAATCCAGTAAAACAAAAGAAAAAAGTATAGATTGAATAAGAAAATAAAACCCTATAATGTTACTTACAATAAGCATATTTAAAAATCAAAGATCTACATACAATCAGCAGAAAATTTTCTATGAATCAGATGAATCCAAGAAAGTAAGAGTTGTAATCATGTCATCAGACAAAGCAAAACTAAAATTTCATAATATAAAAAGAAATGAAGAAGGAAAATACATTATCCTGAAAGGAACCATAGATAATAAACCAATGTCAATATTAAATTTACATGTTCGAATAAAAAAGGAAAAATTAACTGAATTATAAACAGACATAAATATTGATATGATAATCATAGATCTTAATGTTCCTGTTTCACAGTTGGAGAAATCTAACAGAAAGATAAACAAAAAGTGAAAATATAGAATTAAAGATATTATTGAAGAATTTAGAGTTAAAAGATTTATGACACCTTTGGAATGGGACCACTAAAAAGTATGCACATATTCTCAGCACCATATGGCAGTTTTACAAAACTATATAGTAAAGTAAAGAAAAATTGAAAATAAATGGTGAAAAGGCAAAAATATTAAATATATCTTTTACAGACCATAACAAAATAAAAAATGGCAATTAATTGAGGGAGCATGAACAAAAGACCCAAATCTTAATGGAGACTGAATGAATTTTATCCTAAATGATATCCTAAACAATGACGGAGTCACGCCACAAATCATAGAAACAATTAATAATGTCAAAACTGATAATGAAACAACATACTGAAATTTCTGGGAGGAAGCTAAAGCAGCTTTCAGAGGAAACATCTCGTCCATAAAAACAAACATTAGTAAATTTTCTTAAAAAAAAAAAAAAGAGGTTTAATGCAATGGACATGCACTTTTTTAAAAAATAGAAATCCAATAAGCCAGAATAAACACAAAAAAACTTTCAGAAATTAAAAGAGAAATAGATAAAATCTATAGAAATTATAAACAAAATTAAAAGCTAGTTCTTTGGCAAGACTAACAACCTGGGGGAGGGCAGAGCCAAGATGGTGGAGTAGAAGGATGAACCTCCTGTAGTTCTACCCCCAAAGCCCATAAAATACCTCTAAAAATGACTTTAAACAAATTCTAGAGCAGCAGAAGCCATAAAATGACAAAGTGAAAGAGATTTCCAGCCCCAAACAACCTGGAAGGCCAACAGGAAAGGTCTATCACACTAGGCTCGCAACCCAGCCTTGGTTGTGTTGCAGCAGGGACAGGAATGGAGCAGGCTTCAGGGTGCTGAATCATGGATAGCAGCTGTGGTTCCCAGATTACTCAACCCACAAGTGCCAAAGACAGCTTCAAAGGTCAATAAGAGTTCTTTCACCTGGGTTAGAAGGTAGCAGGGTCTGGCCCTAGTCCCAGCCCCCAGGGTGGCGGAAGTCACTGTGGTCCAACCTCTATTTTTGGAGCCCACGGCCTTAAGAATGAGTGGCAGCCCTGCAGTGAGGAGCAGTACTGGCCTGGTGGAGCTGGAGGTGGTTGTGGAGAGGGAATTCTATTCACAGATCCTGGGCAAAAAAACTTGTGGTGGCCCCCAGACCAGAGCACAGGACAGGAGAGGAGTAAATTCCCTTCCTTGATTGTGCCACCTTGAAGGAACTGAGAACTTACAGGTCCCTAGAGTACACCCTCCACTTGACAAAGGACTCAAAAGTCAAGTAACTGGCTGGAAAAGTAATTGGCTGGCCCCAAAAAGGAGAAAAAAATAAGACTATAGAAGGTTACTTTCTTGGTGAACAGATATTTTCCACCATCCTTTTGGTCAAAGAACATGAATAAATAGTTTTCAAAAGAAAAATCACCATCTATTACAACCATGCCCACTCAAAAAATGTTCCAAGTCACTAATAATAAGAGAAATGTACATCCAAATAACCCTATTTCACTTCACACTTTAAAAAAAATTGGCAAAAATGATAAAAGATGGGAATAATCAATGTTGCAGGGCCCTAGAAAAGACAGACAAGGAACACTGAGGCATTGTTGGTGAATAGTTGATACAACCATTCTGGAAGACAATTTACAATTAAGGGGCTAAGGTACACATACTTTAACCCAAAGATTCCACGGCTAAGTAAATACATTAAGATCACTGAGACAAAAAGAATTCTTTTTTCTCCCTTCTCCCCAGGTCAATATTTCAATCTTGCTCTGTTCTAGCACTTTAAACTTCCTCATTTCTGACTTTCCAATGAGTTCACCATATGTATTCCCACCCTTGATCCAGTCCTGCTTCTAGAAGAGCCATCAAGCACCGTGGAAAAACCCATAGAGCCCAGATTTTAACCATCACAAATTCAGACTAACTAGTTTCAATTTGGCTTTTATCTCTGTTTGCTAATTAAGGAGTTCCTTCATCAGGAATTCTCTCTGTGGGAAAAAAATCAACGGTTCCTTAGCATATACACATCTATGTGTATGTATATAGTTTGGGAGAGGGAGACGGATTGTGACTTGTACCTGTGATTTTGGCATAAGGAACTCCTAGGTAGGAAAAAATTCCCTTTCCCAATGGAGGCTGGTACATTTTCTGCAACTTATTGTATTGGAGAGTTGCCTAGAGCAAAGAGAGTTTAAGTGACTTACCCAGGGTGACACAACCAGTATGTATCAGAGCAGAGGCAGGATTTGAACTCAGGTCTTCACGATTTCCAGGCCAGCTCTCTATTCACTATACCAACCTGCTGCTCATTGTATGTATGGGTGTATGTTTGCATGTGTGTATACATACATACACACAGAGGAATAATTAGGCATAATTCACCATTACTCATAAGGGTTTTTCTTCTATGACCTGGAAGTTTGAAATGCCTCCCTCTGACTATAAACTATCCTTCCATTTCTCCCTCTTCCGAAACCTGCTCATCATTTTATCCCTCCCTGTTGTCCACTTCTAGTCTTTCTTCCCATTGTAGGCTTGACATTATAGTGTATCCAGCTTATCCCCTCTGCTTCAATTCCCTGCCCCTTCCCTCATTCTACCGTCATACATGCCCTGCTAAACTCAACTCTAAGTTACCACCACCATTGGCCTTCTTCCCTCCCACTCAGGTGACCACTAACTACACAGTCATGTTATCTAACCTCATCTGTGCCCACATTGCTTCAAGGCAATCCTTTTCTTCTTTCCAGACTTTCTATTGGGCTCCTAACAACTACTATTCTAAACCTTTTTTTCTCTCCACAAGACACCTGCATAACTATTTATTCTCCGTACTTCACATGGCAGAGAGAAATAGAACTGGATTGGTAGTGAGAGGACTTGGGTTTGTTTAGCAAGTCTTTAGGGACCCTGCTCAAATCCTAACCCAGCAATTCACCACCTGTGTGACCTTGGTGGGGTCCCTTACTCCTTCTAAACTTCCGTTCCCTCATCTCCAACATGAAGGTGTTGGACTAGATGACTTAAAAGGGACTAAGAAATACAACCGCCTTCACTTTGTTTCCTTATTTTCATTTATTTATTTTTAATGAGCAGAACCCTTTAGTGAATAGTATTGTGAGATCCACGTTCAGAGGGGGAAAAAATCAACTGGCGGTCTCAGAAGGTGAGAGTAAGGGAAACTTGAACAGGTTGAACAGCGCCCCCGGAGCTACGTCCAGCCCCACCGCGCCCCCGGAGGATCAGTCTTGGGGGGCGCAAGGAACCCTCTCAGGCCACCGGGAAGAAATGGGGCAGCAGCTTGCGGTAGATCTTCTCGTCCTTCTCCAGGAACACGCAGATCACCAGCCGCTCCACCTTGTCCCGGTGCTCCTGCAGCCACCCTCGAAGCACGTCCAGGACCACCTCGGCCGCGGCCTCGCTGGGGTACCCGAAAGCTCCGGTGGAGATGCAGGGGAAGGCCGCCGAGCTGAGGCCGTGGTCCAGCACCAGCTGCAGGCTGTTGAGGTAGCAGCTGCGGAGCTCCTGGACCTGGCTGGGGGTGGGCTCCCCCTGCGCGATGGGCCCCACCGTGTGGATGACGTGCTTGGCCGGCAGGCGGTAGCCGCCGGTGATCCTGGCTTTGCCGGTCTCGCAGCGGGGCAGCGTCCGGCACTCCTCCCGGAGCAGGTGCCCGGCGGCGCGGTGGATGCAGCCGTCCACGCCGCCCCCTCCCATCAGGGAACTGTTGGCCGCGTTCACGATGGCGTCCACCTGGAGCTTGGTGATGTCGCCTCGGAAGAGGGAGACCTTGGCGTTCAGGGCCTTGTCCACCGGGTACTGGGAGGGCGCCGCCTTGGCCGGGGCCTCCTTTGCCTCGGCCTCCTCCCACGTCGGGATTTTCTTCAGGCTGATGAAGTCTCGGCAGAAATAGTGCTCCTCCCTCTGCTTGTCGCTCAGACCTCTCAGAAAGGCTTTCGCCACCTTCCAGTCCATGGAGGACTTGAGGTCCACCCTCTCCGCCATGGCCGGTGACTCAGGCCGGAGGCTGGAGCCCACACCGGGCCGCAGGGATCCCTGTGCCCGGCAGGGGCAGCGGGATGCCAAGTAGGGCTCTGCTCGGGAACTGCAACTGAGCCTGCTCGGGCGTCCTACTTTTAAAGGGGATTAGCCCAAGGCTGACGTGATTCACCAAGGTCACACTGCTTGTTAGTGACATAAACAGGACCATAGAAACCATGTCTCCTCCTAGTCCAGGAGGTTTCATTGTGGGGAGGATGTGAGCCCTAGAGAGCAAGAATGAATTAGAGAGGTGTTGCTGCCCTGTCTTCCCCTTTCTCCACTATCCCAAAGGTGTATATCCCCCCTCCAAACTCATCCCTCCTCCAAACTGCCCTGTTTCTGTTGAGAGACCCATTATTCCTCCAGTCACTGGCACAATGCTGGCACCATCATCAGAGACACCATCTTTTCTTTCCTCCCCTTCACCCTTTTTCCAAGCAGTTGCCAAATCTTGTCACTTCTGCCTTCACAACTTCTCTTGCATTGTTCCCTTCTCTCCATTTCCATGGCCCCCACTCTAGATCAGAAGCTCCAGGAGGACAAGGACTGTCTTTTGCCTCTTTTGTATCCCCAGCACTTAGCACAGTGGCTGGCCCCTGGTAGGCACTTGAGAAATGTTGATTGAACTGAATTGGATCTCCTTATTTCGTGTCTCCTAATTGATTTTCCTGTTTCCAGTCTTTTTCTCCCACACAGTTACCCCAAAAGTCCTCCTTTTAAAGTAAAGATTGGATCATGCCATGGCCCTGCTCAAGAAGCTTGCCTGACTTTCTAATATCTCTAGTACAAAGTCTGTGGTTTAACATCGATGAAGTCCTTTACAATCTGGCTCCAGTCTGTGTTTCCAGGCTTCTTTAGCATCGCTCCCTTTCATGAACTCTACTTTTTTGACAAACCAGCTGTCCTACTGGTCTTGAACTTGGCATGCCCTCCTTTGCACAGGCCATTCTTCATGCCTAGAGTACATTCCCTCCTCCTCACTTCGATCTTTTGCGATCTTCAGCTTCATTCAAGGCCCACGTGTACATCATAGATTTTGAGCTGGGAAGATCCTCAGAAGCCATTTAGTAAAACTCCCTCATCTAACATAAGGCACCTGAAGCCTAGAATGGTTGTATCATCTTAGCTCTCATCTGCTATAGGAAGAAGCCTTTCCTAATCCCAGTAATTGTTAGCCTCTCTCCCTCCTTATTATTTACTTATCCGTGTAAATATCCTTCTCTGGTAAAATGGAAGTTCCTTGAGGGCAGGGGCTAATTTTCATGATGTCTCTGTAATTCTGACACCTAGCTTTTAAATCAATGTTTAATAAATGCTTGTGGAACTGAATTCAATTAAACTGAATTGAAATGAATGAAGGCAATATCAACGACTGGAAAGTGTTGGATTCAAGAATCAGAAAACCTGTATTTCGTTCCAAGTTCTCATTTGTACTGGCAAAATAACCACGGGCAAATTACTTAACTTCTCTCTGCCTTAGTTTCCCTAATGTAAAATGAAACTAATAACATTTCAATACCTTCCTCACAGAGTTATGAGGAAAGCACTTTGTACTCTTTAAAGGGCTATAATACATTGAGCTATTCACTATCATCACTCTTCAGTGGCTCCTTTCCTATTACTTTTAAGCATATTCAGGTGACCCCTGTTTTTAAAAAGTAACCTTTCCTATGATCCTGCTGCCCCCTTTACCTATCATACTACTTCTCTCCCCTCATTGCCATTTCTGCCACAACTGGCATTTCTTTAACCACCTCCACCTCCTCTCCAGCCATTCCTTTTCTTGCCCCCTCCCAGTGATCTAAATTTTACCCCTTCCCATTCTACAAGAATTATATTCTCAGTGGTCACCAATGAACTAGCCAAATCTACATGTCCTTTCTTAGCTCTCATTCTCCTTAATATCTCTGTGGCATATAACTGCTGAAAATTGCCATCTTGAAACTCTATTTAGTCCTTGATTCCCATGATGCTGCATCATCCCAATTCTCCTTCTCTTTTAAAAAAAACCTTCATTTGTTTGTCTTCTTTCTCTATATCCTAAATGTGAGGCTTCTCCAGGGCATGACCCTTTCTCCAACAGAGAAATCAGGAATTCCCATGGCTATGAATACTGTAGACTGCAACCAAATGGGACACCTGACCTGCAGAAAAAATACCTTGGGCTTATCTGACTCTTTCCCTTTGTTCACTCAACCCCTAGGCATGAAACAGCTTCTCTCAACTTCCAGTTCCTGCTTACCAAAATCCTGTCCATCCTTCCAGACTCAACTCAAATGCTTCCCCCTTACATGAAACTTTTCTTCTACTTCAAGAAGAAAATCTTTCCCTCTTTGGAACTTCCAAAATGTTTTTGTACACCTAATTAGTCATCATTTCTATTTTGCATTAAAGTTATTTATGTGTATTATATACCTTTAATTCATTTATCAGTGTTTATTAAGGACCTACTATATGCTGGGAAAGACACTAAGATAAATAAGATTTGATCCCTATCCTCAAAGACCTTATGATCTAATATGGCAAAACAAGATCTGTTTATAGATAAATATGTACAACTACAAATTAAAACATGTAAATACATAAAAGCTGCATAAAGTGTTCTGAGTTCAAATGGCTGGGAAATCACTCCTAGAGGAGGAGATAATGAAGGTGTGCATATTATTCTCTTTAATGTCCCTTCCTCTCCCCACCATCTTGTACCCACTGACTTTTTATTAACCTTTGTATCTGTATCAGTGCCAAGCACAGTGTTTTATAAATAGTAAACACTCAAGAAGTGTTTTTTGAATGAAAGACTCACAAATCCACATTACAACCTTGCCCTCCCCTCAAGTATTCACTGCAGCTCACCCAAGGAGGTCAGCATGATGAACTTAAGCATCTGGAAATCCTAAATCCTACCTCCAACACTTAATAGCAGCATGAATACTTAACTTGACTTAAGTCACTTAACTTCTAAGTCTCAGTTTCCTCAATTGTAAAACAGTAATGATAAATGCATGTAGTACCTGACTCCAATAGTTGTGAAGGTAAAATAGATAATACACGTAAAATATTTTGCCATCTTTAAAGTGCTGTCTATACAAATGCCAGGTAGAATAACTTTATTATTAGGTTCTAATCTACTTATTTCATCTTTCTTTTTCTTTTCTTTTTTTGAGTCTGGGCTCTCTTATCTCAGCCAGACTGGAAATACAATGGTCTCTCATGGTTCCAATCCCACTGCTGAACAAGATGACAACTTTGACCTGTTTGCAACCCAGGCTAGCTCACCCCTCCTAGGCATCCTGATGGCACTGTCAGCACTAGCCCTACAGTAGCTCAGAACTCCATAGCTTAATCTCCATCAGTAGGAATCACAAGAATGCCAACACATCAGCTAGGTCGATCTTTCTAGCTACCTATAAGACACAATCATTTTATTGGCACCTAAGCTTAACATATCTAAACCAAGCTTGGAATCTTCCCCCATTAATGAACTACCCTTTACCAACTTCCTCCTTTCTTTTTCATACTATTACTCTTCCCATAGGTTCCTGGGCTTAAAACCTTAAAGTCAATTTTTGAGTCATCTTGGGTTCTTCTCTCTCTTGCATTCTTCACATTTAGTCATTCATATTAAGTTCCATTAGTTTCTTCTTCAAAATGTCACCTTAGAGGCAGCTAGGTGGCTCAGTGAATACAACACCATCCCTGGCTTCAGGAGAACCTGAGTTCAAATCCAGCCTCAGACACTTGACACTTACTAGCTGTGCGACCTTGGACAAGTCACTTAACCCCAAATGCCTTGCCTTCCCCCCTCCAAAAGAAAATATAAAAAAAAATGTCACCTTGATTTGTCATTTCTGCTTATATGCCCACTTCTACGACCCTGATCCCTTACATCAGTGGTGGTAAACTCAAATAGAATGGATATTGACTTAGAAAGCTACAAACTAATGTTATCTATATTGATTGATACTTTTATTTATTTTGTTAGACATTTCCCAATTATATTTTAATCTAGCTTGGCCCATACTGGGCAATTTTGCTGACCAAATGCACCCACAGGCCAAGATTTTGATACTTCTGCCCTAGTCTACCACAAATGTCTCCTAACTAGTCTTGTGCCAGTCTCTTTCCCTTCTATTTTCCACAATACTGTCAGATGAATCTTCCTTAAATATCAAAACCGTCATATTATTCTACTTCTCAAGAACCTTCATGGATTCCCATTATCTTATGTGTCAAGTCTAAACTCTTCTGCTCGGCTGTTAGCACCCTCCATTATTTCACCCCTCCCTACCTAGGCATTCTTATTTTCCATTACCCCCTAGTACGTGCCCCCCAATCAGGCATATATTCCACATAAATACCACACTTGCTCCCATAGCTATTCCTTCATTGATGCCAAACTCCCTCACTTCCTGAAATAATCCTCACATTTATATAAGAGCATGCCCTTTCTTTCAGATCCTAGCTCCAACCCTAATTCCCTATGAGACCTTCATCAACATTGTCAGACCCTTCTAATGGTCCCTTGCTCTAACTCCTTTTATATTTTTTTTTATAACATGCGCGCGTGTGCACACACACAAAACTTATATGCTGACAGTCTCTAATTGTGAGACACAAAATATTAACATATTGTATATAATTGCATATAATACCATCTTATATACTAAAACCTATCAGTAGTATGTGAAATAAGTCTCATTTTTATATATGCTTTGAACACCCATAAAATAGTCTCATTATTTCTTCCTCCCCAACTAGACTGCAAGCTCTTTGATATTAGGGACAATATTTTCTTCATCTTTGTTTCTCTCTTAGTGACTAGAACAATGATCTATACATAATAAGTAGGTACTTAATATATTTTAATTTAATATATATAATATAATATACATATATAATATATAATATAAATATATATAATTTAGTATATTTTAATTTAATTTAATTAATCTTTTAATGAAGGAAGCAGTATTACTGAGGACTCCCTAGTGAGTCAATTCAATTCAAAAAAAAACATTTATTAAATGGTGACTATCCACCAAAATGAATGTTGACTAAAATATAGATTATACAGGAATAGAGAAATAATAGAGGTTTAGCTCATTATCTCATAACTAGGAACTGATGACACAGGAAAATGTATGCACTAACTCACTAACAGTTTCATAGGTTACTAGTTACCAGGCCAGATGGTCCTGGACTTTCTAGAAGGCTTTCAGAGGAAGGCCCAGTAGAAGAATCCATCTTATCTCAGCCTGCCTTTAGAATGATGCTGGACCAAGTCATCAAAAGCCAAGATCAAAAATGAGTTTGATAACTTCAGTGCAATCCTTAACCAGCTACGTAACTGGCATCTGTTTCAGGGCAGACCATGCATCAGGAACTTAGAAAAAATCTCTAGAGTATAAAGTCAGCAGCAATCAGTCTCTAACTTATACATCAGGTCTGTAGAAGATAGGGTTCTATATTGTTAAATTCATGAAACAGAAGCCAGATCTGACACCCATTTATCAGAGCTCCTTTAGGCATAATAAAATCAATCCTACCATTATAAGGAGGGGTGAACTTGATGACCCACTAGAGATTTTTTCCAATCTAAACGATTCTATAAATTCCCTTAAAATCATAAAAAATCCTATTAAGGATTCATGTAGGTGTTTGGAGTATAAATACAAATTAATTTCTGCTCCAGCTGCAAATTTTCTCATGCTTATAAGTAGCACCTTTATGTCTGAGATATTTCTGGAGAAAAACTATGAGAAGAGCTAAAGCTAGACAGGACTCCCCAGAGTTCTTGTTTTGAATCATTTTCTTCTAATTTGTTAAATAACTCTGCATCTTGCTCCTGTCCACAAACATTTATCACTGAAAATCTGTTTTACTTGAAAATGAAATATAATTGTATACTGATTTAATAAGAACCTAAATGTTCCACTGAGAATTGCTTTATTCAAAATACTTTGTTTCTGTTCTAACTAATCTACTTGTTTCCATTTCTAGTACTAGATATACTATTGCTACATATTTTTACTAAAAAGCAATTTTCCTATTTAAATGCTGCTCTTATAAGAAATTTATGTAGTTGTGTTGATTGCTATGCATCTTACTTTTTAAAAATAATTTAAATTAACCGCTCCTCTAGGGAAAAAAAGCACTAGTTTCTATTTAGAATTTTACCCCTCACCTATTCGATTTCAGTAAGTAGAAACCAAAGAAAATTGCAAATGTCAACACATTTTGAAAGATTCATTTATCAACCAATACATTTCTGGTTCAAACGTGTATTCAAGATGGAGTCAGATTACAAAACAGAAATGAGCAAATGTATCATGGGAAATGTTCCCAAATGCACGGGAGGAAAACGTACAGTCCCAAAGAAATGTGCTCTGCTATGACATCACAGCTGTTTCTTCTATAAAAGAAGCTAAATCGTGCGGCAAACCATAATTTCTCAAATAAAGGGAATAAAAGATTAAAGCGAAGAGAAACATGTCAGTAATAAAAGCCTAGGGTACCAACCAGATGTCAGGCATATTAAAATATCACATCAGGCAAAGATTAAAATGAAACTCTTCTCATGTTGCTGGAGAGGCAACTTAGAAGAGTAGATAGGAAGCCGGGCTTGAGGCTAGAAAGATCTAAGTTCGAATCTAGCCTCTGACAAATGGACTACCTTTCTTACCCTGGGCAAGTCCATCAATCTCTCAAGGCCAGAGGTATAAAAAAAACATGCCCATGAGCCTACTTAGTACTGCTCCAATTATATTAAATGTAATTGAAAAATATTTAACAAAATGAATAAAAATACAACAGTTTAACGAACAGTTTAGTGACCTCCAATTTGATTTGAGTTTGACACCACTAGGTAAACTCTGTTAAACTATAAGTTACAAGAGGAACCAACTACCCTAGTAGATGGAGTTTCCTCACCTTAAGAGTTTCTTTTACCCGTTAAATCACAGTCCCAGTCCTTATATATTCATATTGCTCAGGAAGCTTAGATGCAAGGTGTCTTCATCCATGCTCACAAAACAAAGAACTGTTACAGAAACTCATTTCAGCAGGATGGGTCAGCTACAGAACTGAGATATCAAGACGGTAACCCAAGAAGGTGTGGAGCCTAAATGAAATCTCTGAAAATGATTCGGAATATAAAGTGGCATTTTAGAAGTTGCTTTTTGATGAGAATCTCTCCGTAAACACTTAAATCAATCAACAACCATTTGTTAAGTGCCTGCCACATGCAAAGCAATGTAATATGGTGGACAGAGTGAGCCTCAAAACCACATCTGACACATGCTAGCTATCACCCTGGGCTAGTCATTTGGCCTCCTAATGTCCCAGGACATCTCTCGAAGACTACAAGGTGCAAGGATGGCGTCCAACCGCAAAGGTGGAGGGAATTTTTTCACCGTGAGTTCCTGTACCAACGAAATTATAGGTCCAATAAAAACCAGTAACAACAGGAGAATATGAAAGGTGCTGTCCTAAGCTACTAAGGATACAAAGGAAAAAAGAAAACAATCCCTGGCCTCCAGTTGCTTACATTCTACTTTAAACCTGCAGCTGAGTTGAGTCTCCTAGTTCTCGTGCTAGAAGGTTTGCATGGCTCAAAATCTGAGAATTCATAATCACATACTTGCTCTTGCTACTTGCTCAAAGCCCTTTCCAAGTCAGCATGTCAAGGCAGGAAGTCAGGTTCATCCCGAGTCCACGTCTCTCCACAAAGATCTTACTCTGATGTCTCATTTTGGCATCCCAAGTGATCCTAAGCTTTCAAAACCTAATCCTGCATCATTGCAAGTTCTGGCAGTTTCTACCAAGCTAAGAAGACTTTAGAGTGGGAGCCAGTGAAGGACCATCCCCTTACTAGAGACTCCTCACCAGACTAGCCAGTGGGTGATGAATTTGTCAGCAACCCACAACTCTGCACTATTTCCTACTAAATCTTAAAGAGATTGTGATGTTTGTCAGTACAGGGAAGAGATACAATGAAGAAATTGCAGCTTCTCAAAGCATACAGAAATGAGTATGCTTTTCTTGATTTGGAATTTATTTTCAATCAACTGACCAATAAATACTAAGCACTTTACTGAACCCTTACTAGGTAGCCTTGTTGAGATTCTACTTAGTTCAGCTTTAGGAAAATATTGCTCATTTAACATACTTCATGGTCCAGGGCCTTCCAAAGACTGTAGGCTCACATTGACTGGATTTGATCCTAGGGGTCTAAACTTAAGAAAGGTCATTTTCTCTCTTTGACTCATTACCCCCACCTGGGGTCCTCCAGGAATGTTTCCAAATATGCTTATGGTACAATTTATGTCTAAAGAGCCTCAAATATGGTTAACAAGATCCCCAACTCCTGTACTGATCCTTGAGGTACTAATGTGTATAGGGTAGAGAACAGCCTTAACTCCACACCTCATATAATGAAGACAGAAATAAAAAGAATTCAAATAATAGCCTGATAGTTCCACCCCAGAAAGGAACTGAACTCAGGGTTCCTATCAGAACAATACTTTGTCAGTGAAATCTCTTTCTCCCACAGAATCATAAACAACTCCTCCCTGGGACTCCTAGAAGGTGAACATACTTGAGAAATGCTGAGCAAATCATTTCCATCCTATCAGAAGCTGTCCCAATTAACCATGGCTTTGTTCCCCAAGTCATATCCTGCTCAGGAACTAAGTAGATACTCATTATTTTTCTAAGACACCACATCAGGAAATCTCCTTTTCTCTCTAGAACTCTCAAATTTAGAACTAGGTGGTGCAGGGCAGAACACTGGGCCTGGAGTCAGGAAGACCTGAGTTCAAGTTCAGCCTCAGACACTTACTAGTTGCATGACCCTAGGCAAGTCACTTAACCCTGTTTGCCTCAGTTCCTCATCTGTAAAATGAGCTGGAGAAGGAAATGGCAAACCACTCCAGTATCTTTGCCAAGAAAATCTAAATGAGGTCACACAGAGTCAGACACAAATGAAACGACTCAACCACAAATGTATGCAACTATGCCAAAGCTACCGCTGCAGCTACTCAGAAAAATTTCCTTTCTCTGGCTAGCAGGTTAGATTCCTGAGCTACAAACCTAAAGAGGTCAAAATGTCCTCCTCTACACAAGAGGGGAGGGATTAAGAGAATGCCATCTCCTGGAAAACAGGTATTAGTGCTTTTTTTATTTTACTATTCGCAGTGCCGAGCACATAGAAGGCACTTAATAAAGTCATGATGGTTGACTGTCCAAGAACTCCCCTTTCTCAAATAATCATCAGCTACTTTAGTGCAGGAGGGGAAAGGAAAAAAATCCCCTCCCCACACTCCCCACATTCCAGAAATAAAAAGTGGAAAGCCTAAATGTGCTGAAGAAAGTGAGAGACTTACCAGCTCGTTTTTATAGATCACAGAAAAGGGAGGTGGGTTCTCAGTCAAATCAGTCATCAAGAAACAATCCAGCTCTTTGAAATTTAATCAATACATGACCTGTTAGTCTGCTCAGACTCTATGAGGAAGTGCCTTCTACAAGCAATGGCCCACCTAGTCACTTCTTCAGATTGACTAGGGAATTCTTCAAAGGGACAAGTGACTCCTCTAATCACCCCTCTTAGAATGTATTTACTGAACATCTTCTATGTGCTCAGTGTTTCCAGAGAGACAAAAATGAATAACAGACGACCTGTCCTAAAAATGCTTACAATCTGAAAGAAAACTTATGTTTGTCTACCACATTTCTAGTTTATCAAGCACACAAAATCATAAACTAGACAAATGTCCAACTGATAAATTAAAATGACCTGAGAATATTTCATATAATGATGAATTTGATCAATGTGTTGGTTAGTTTTACCAAATTGGTTTTTTATCTTTTTTGGTCTTTATTTTAAGAGATGATTGGTAGGAGAAGAGAGGAAAGGCTACACTGGGAAATGCAGGTGATGCTTTAAAAGATAGCAATAAACATTTTAAATATATTTAATATTAAGATTAAAACAAGTGAACATAATCTAACCAATTCCTATATTTTTTAATTCCCTTCAAAACATTTTTTAGTTTCTCCTCGAATATGCGTGATCATAAAGAACTCTCCTGATGAAATCAAAGGCTGGTCCACACTTATCCATTTAGCAGTCCATTTAGGCTGACCATTACTGTAAGGATTTGAGGTTATCTATCATTCCCTGAAAAGTTTAAACTATTTTTAACTTCAATCAACCAAAGTAAAGGACCATCTCCATAATGAAATCTCTAATATCCATAGAATTCTCATTTTAAGATAAGTCATCCCCAACTCATTTACAGAAAGTCCACTATCAAGTAAAATAAGGAAGCACATGATAATGGAAAGTGTTAAGTATACCTAAGCAAGCATGCAAGAAGGACAGCTGAGAATTTTATTCCTCTTTAATGAAGCTGAACAAAGTTTAAAGAAACCTAAATACGGACACATAATAAAACCATAAATGCACTCTCCCCTGAAAGATGCTGTCGAAGAAAAAAATATTAATACTGTGCTTTGTGTTTTGGGCATAAGGTTGCTAAATCTAAGAATTTCTTGCTCAAAGAGAGAGATAGCTAGGCAGAGTGCCCTCATGCCTTTGGAGCAGTCCCTACCCTTTTTAATTGGTGGAGAGAAGAATAATTGTTGAGCACCCATAAAGTGCTACACTGCACAGAAAAGACAAGGTCAGCAAGCATTTATGAGGTACCTACTATGCGGCAGGCACTGTGCTAAGCCCTGACGAGACAAAGAAAGGCAAAATATAGTCCCTGCTCTCAAGGAGCCTGCAGTCAGTCTAATGAGGAAGACAACATGTAAATTACTACGTACAAACAAGATGTGGGCAGGATAAATTGTGGGTAGTTTCTGAGGGAAGGAACTAAGATTTAAGGGGCAGGGGGACTGAGAAAGGCTTCTTGCAGAAGGATGGGCTTTAGCTGAGACATGAAGGAAGCCAGCGAAGCCAAGAGAGAGAGAAGGGAAAAAGTTCCAAACATGAGGGACAGCCGATGAAAATACCCCAAGTCAAAAGTTGGAATGTTGTCTTCAAAGGAGAGCAAGGAGTCAAGTGTCACTGGTCCACGGATTGAATGAAGGGAAGTCAGTGAGAAGATTGGAAAGACAGAAAGAAGCCTGTTTATGAAGGCTTTAAAAGACAAAGGAGAATTTAATATTTGATCCTGGAGGTAGTAGGGAACCACTGGAACTTACTGAATTAGGGAGGAGACATGATCAGACTCGTGCTTTAGGAAGATGGATTTGACAGCTGAGTGGACAGTGATCTAGGTGGGGAGAAACTTAAGGCAAGGAACCAGCCAGAAGACTATTTCATAGTCTATTTAAGGTCATAAGGGAGTGAACTAGGGTGGTAGTAGTGTCAAAGAAGAGAAGAGTATGTTAAAAAGGTAGAGTTAACAAGACTTAACAACTGTTTGTATATGAGGAGAGAAAGCGGGTGAGGAATTAAAGATGACACCTAGGATATGAGCCTGAGTGACTGGGAGGATGGTGGTGTCTTTGATAGCAATAGGGAAATTAAGAAGAGGGAATGATTTGGGGTTAAAGATGAATTCAATTTTGGGCACATTAAGTTTAGGACATTTACAAGATATCCAGTTTGAGATATCCAATAGGTAGTTGGAGATTTGAGACTAGAGATCAGAAGAAAAGTTAGGGCTGGACAAATAAATCTGAGAATCATCAGCATAGAAATCTTAATTGAATGCATGGGAGCTGATGAGATCACTAAGCAAAAGAGTAGAGAGAGAGAAAAGAAGAAGACCCAGTATAGAGTCCTGGAGGATATCTATATTTTTTAAATAAAATTTTATTTTTCTCCAATTACATATAAAAACAATTTTTAACATTTATGGAGTTTTTTTTAAGTTTTGAGTTCCACTTATCCCTCCCCCTCTTCCTCCTTCCTTAACACAGTAAGCAATCTAATATAGGTTATACATGTACAATCATGTAAAACATTTCCACATTAGTAATTTTGTGGAAGAAAATGAAAGAAAGAGAGAGAGAGAAAGGAAGGAAGGAAGGAAGGAAGAGAAAGAAAGAAAGAAAAAAAGAAAGAAAGCATGCTTCAGACCACATTCAGACAATATCAGTTCTTTCTCTGGAGACAAATAGAATTTTTTACCATGAGTCCTTTGGGATTGTTTTAGATCATTGCATTTCTGAGAATAGCTAAGTCATTCACAGTTCTTCATCATACTAAATATTGCTGTTACTGTGTACAATATTCTGATTCTGCTCAGTTCACTTTGTATCAATTCATGTAAGTCTTTCCAGGTTTTTCTGAAATCATCTTGCTTATCATTTCTTGTAACGCAATAATATTCCATTACAATCACATACCACATTTTGTTCTGCCATTCCCCAGTTGATGGGCATCCTCTCAATTTCCGGTTCTTAGCCACCACATTCTTTCTTCCCCCTTTTTTAAATCTCTTTGGAATATAAGCATAGTAGAGGTATTTCTGGATATGCACAATCTTAATGCCCTTTGGGCATAGTTCCAAATTGCTCTCCAGAATGGTTGAATCAGTTCACAACTCCAACAATGCATTAAGAGAACCCCTTAATACCCCCATTAATGGGTATGACCTGGATGAGAAACCAGGAGATTAAGATGAAGATTCAGCTTCCAAAGGAAACTAAGGAAGAGAGGTCAGACAGATAGGAGAGCCAAAAGAGAGAGTAATGTCATGAAAATTTAAAGAAAAGAGAGCGTCAAGGGGAAAAGACAGTGTAAAAGACTGCAGAAAGGTCAAGGAGGATGACGGAGAAAAAGCTATTAGATTTATCAATTAAGAGATCACTGGTAACTTTGGACAGAGTAGTTACAATTGAATGAGGATGTCAGAAATCGACTGCAGAGAGGTAAGAAAGGAGGGATAGAGTGAGAGGAAAGGAAATAGAGAAACTGACTGTAGACATTATATAGATATATATGTGGACATATACAAAAATATATACACATATATACATGTGCACATATTAAATCTTCTGGCATTTGTCATGCTCCACCCTATGTAGTTATTTTCCTACTCATAATCTGTGCCATATGTAATTCCTTGAAGGCAATGGCTCTTTTATCCTCAAGAAGTAGCATGGCAGAGTGGAAATAGGGCTAGGTTGGCTGTTAAAATACCAGAGTTCAAATGCTGACTCTGTTAATTATTATCTGTGTGATGTTGGGGAAAGTCACCTCATTTGTCTGGGCCTCACCTTCTTCATCTGTAAATTGAGGGGGTTGAACTAGAAGACCTTTACAATTCCTTCCAACTCTAAATCTATAATCCTATCATCCATCTTTGCAACCTCCATAAAAGCTAGACAGGGCATACAGTAAGTGCTCAAGTGTTATTTAATTGAACATTGTACATAAATCAGCATGGAAATGTATATATCACTTTTTAGGGCTACCTTTCATTCAATTTCTCTCCTCACCCTGGGGGACAGACTGAGTACAACTACACAATACTAAGAAAACTCATAGTGCAGTTTCAGCAGAAAAGGGAAAGAAATCAAAGTAGAAGAGAAGCTTGTCCACTAGAAGCAGACTGAAAAAGAACCCTTTTTAATAGGGTTCACTATTTTAAATCCTTAGTGACAAGAATAGTGGAACTCCACAAGAAGAGACTTCCCACTCTCATCTAGTGCTTTTCCTAAGCAGCAAAATTGTGTTCTTCACCTCAAATTTTGGAATAGGACTTAAATTAACTTTGTTGTTTTTTGTCTAACAATTTTAATTTCCACTGTGTCTTCCTGTGGAACCAAGTCTTTCTAATAACACATCATTAGTGATTTCAGCACAGCTTTGGGGCCTGATATTTATTAGTTCACTGCTAATAGAGGAAGCAAGAATTATATTTGCAAAAGTCGCACCACAAGAAACTGGGGCAAAATCTTGGAGCTATTTTTCCCAAATACTAGTAGAGTTGCTTAATAATGGGACAACTATTTTTAATGTAGTCATATAAATGTTGATATCTATGCTGGGTCAAGTCTATATCTCCATTTATAACTGACAGATTCCTTTAAGAATTCGTTTATGCTGAATTTGAGGCTTTTCATGATTCTGTCCACAGTGTAGATTTTTGCGTCATGCTATGCAATCTCTATGCTGGCTCCAAAGCTCCTAATACTCCTGATGCGCTCCTTCCCTATAACATTCTAGGGAGTCTACACCTGCCTTTGCCTCATCCTTCTACTCCCTGAAATGCTATCAGCCCCCAAATCTCAACTGCCCTCACAAATTACTAGCTATCAGGAGCCATATTGGAAGCACTAGAGAAATCCTTTGAGACGGAAAGAAAAAATTTACATTTAACCTATATAAACTGAGCCTAAGTCAAAGTAATATGGTTATTTCTAGCATACCAAAAAATATGAAGTTACTTTGTTAATGATCTGAAAATCACTAGATATTGTATGTCCCCCTGTATAAGCGCGTATCCACTGTAGATCAATTCAAACTCTTGCCTAATTCAAGACATTTTACAAGTAAATAAGGCAGACTTTAACCTACTCAATCATAAAATTAAATCAGAGAGAAAGTTCACCTTGGAAATGCAGGCTTTAGATATTAACAAATAAGGAGCTCCTTTGGTTCATTTAGCCATTTATTTATCTATCTATCTATGGTCTGTCCCCATTCCCCAGTCCCCTAGGCACATGTGACAGGGAAAACTGAGTATGTAATGTGACAATCTCCTAAAGCAGCACTAATCAGAATGCAGCAAGGTAGTTTTATTACTTTATGAATTTTCAATACGTCACTATTCATTATACAGTCAAGTTCCCCACACAAATAACTCCCTAAAATACATATCCTTTGTTGTCACTGCTTGTTTATCACTGTCAATAACATTTCAAGGGAAGTGATCTTCCACATTTGTTCATTCTGGCCTTTTCTTTCCCAAAAGACCTAAGGATGACCCATGTGGCTGACAAATCATTTAATCTATCACCACAATTTCATCTTTTAGTGCTCATCTTTTAGATGGATTATGGCATCGTGATGTAATTAATAATCCAGATTCAGGAAGTAAAACTAGAATCCAAGGAATTTTAAATGGTACATGAGTAGATCAAAAAAAGCACTTCTTCAGTACAGAAGTATTAGCATTTTCTAGAGTTGGACTGACAAAGCAGGTCATGTCAAACAAAATGGAACCTGGTAAAGAAGGCCAAGTAGAGGCACCAATGTTTGCAAGTCATTATGACTTCTATTTTATGCCTCTTTTTATAACATTGTGATTTCCATAGCCTTAGATGTCAGAAATATCGGATATTCAATTCTGTTTATCACAGGTTTCCTTTTCTGGGCAGACGTTTTCCACTTTAGGAGTACTTGGTAAAGGAAAATTAAAGCAAAGGAGGTAATAGAAACATATATGTATATATATATGTATATACACACGTATACACACAAGTGTTCTATCTGCTAACCACACAGTATCTGTAGGACATTAGCTAAGTTCTCACCATCTTGATTCTCAACCTTTTCAGTATCTAACACAAGCTACCATCTTTATCCTGCCTCCTCCATGTCTACTCTTCCCTTTTCAGTGCAATCCTTACCTACAGAAAAACTCCTTTTAGGGAGTTATTTGTGTGGGGAACTTGACTGTAAAATGAATAGACATATTGAAAATTCATAAAGTAATAAAACTACTTTGCTGCATTCTGATTCACTGAACCATCATAATTAAAGAAATTAATGAAAATTACCTAAATAGGGCTAAACAGTTTTCATTATTTCTTTCCCAATTCTTCATGCAGTTGAATAAAGAACTTTCCCATCTCCTAATTCTCTAAGTTTCCTCGTAAAAGGACTAGGAATTTATCTCTTGAAAATACAGAAAGTGAAACTGGAAAAAAAGAATGGAGATTATCTACTACAATCCCATTTTATAGATGAAGAAACTAAAACCAGGAGAAGCGACTTGCCCAAGATCAAAAACTGACTGAGCTGGAACTAGAACCTAGGTCTTCTAATTCAATCTAGTATTATTTCCACTATAAAATGGTGCTCTTATTTTGCAATAACTTTTCTATAATGTGACAGCACTATTTGTGCATGGGTATTTATTAAATATCACCATCATTTCTTAGAGAATGTTCTCAAATTTTATAAATTGTTAAAATTACAGAATTTTTTAGGGAAATGATTGTAATAATGAGGAAGAAGCAGAAGTGGACATGCTTTGGATACGATCCTGAGAACCAGAAAATGTTTTGTATCTGAAGTCTATGGCCTTGGATGCTGAAGTATTTTTTAAAAGGCAGTAGAAATAGACACCTGGGTTTCTGCTTAATATGGCAAAATAAAAGTTATAAAAACTCCTTCATAAACACCACAGCAAAGGCCAAAAAGAGCACCATATAGAATAATGATCAGGAAGACCAGAAAAACATCAGCAAACTCCTCCATCCAGTCTAAGACCACCAGAAGTCTATGGGTGCTCAGAAGTGATTTTTCTTTTCTTGCAATGGGGAAAGAAGGGAGCAGAAACTCCGTGACTGCCAGTAAACAGAGCTACTCTGAGCACAGAGACACCAGGGGATCCTGAAGCAAGCTCAATCTAAAAGGGGCCTGAGGTTGTGGGCTCTCTGAGAAGAACTGGGCCAAAGGACTGGAAATTAGACTAGTCTGAAGTCTGTGGGAACTCCTCCTTTTTTTTTCTTTCCTCAAATTTATTAACTTATTTGTTTTCAGTTTTCAACATTAACTTCCATAAGTTTTAAGTTTTCTCCCCCTCTCCCCACTCCCTCTCCAAGATGGTATGCAATCTAATATGGGCTCTACACATACATTCCTATTAAACACATTTTCACATTAGTCATGTTGCACAGAAGAATTATAATGAATGGGAGAAACCATGAGAAAAATATAACAAAAGAGAAAACAATCATTCTGTGTTCTGACTCCGTAGTTCTTTCTCTGGATGTGGATGGCATTTTGCATCATGACTCCTTTGGAAATGTTTAGGTCTTTGCATTGCTGAGAAGGGACAAGTCCATCAAAAGTAGTCCTCACACACTGTGGCTATTACTGTGTATGATGT
Source organism: Notamacropus eugenii (assembly GCF_028372415.1). NCBI lineage: Eukaryota > Metazoa > Chordata > Mammalia > Diprotodontia > Macropodidae > Notamacropus > Notamacropus eugenii. Next base: position 183,023,866 of record NC_092872.1, on the reverse strand, counting down.
TCTCCAGATTCTACTCATTTCACTCAGCATCAGTTCATATAAGTCTTTCCAGGTTTTTCTGAAGTCCCCCTGTTCGTCATTTATTATAGCACAAAAATATTCCATTACATTCATATACCACAACTTGTTCAGCCATTCCCCAACTGATGGGCATTCCCTCAATTTATAGTTCTTGGCAACCACAGAAAGAGCTGCTATAAATATTTTTGTACATGTAAGTCCTTTTCCCATTTTTATGATCTCTTTGGGATACAGCCCTAGAAGCTGTCAAAGGTGTGGGGGGCTCTTTCTTGGCCTTTCAGATTAGCAGTTGGGGACAGAGCCAGCCCATGAAAAGTTACTAAGCAGAGAGAAGGGACAGGGAAGTGTATATTTAGGTATATTCAGAGCCAGAGCAGGATAGCACCAGCTCAGTGACTGGGTTAGTCCAATAATAGGAAAGCTACAAATATAATAAATTATATTGATAATTATAAAACAATTTAAATGATTATATCAATAGCTAGAGGGAAAAACCTTTGACAAAACAAAATATACGTTCATTTTTTAAAAATGTTTTTTAAAGCATAAGTAAATGGAACTTTCCTTAATTTGGTAAACAGTATCTATATGAAACGCAGACCTAGCATTATATATAATAGAGAAAAACACTAGAGACCATTCCAGTAAGATCACGGGTAGGTAAAGCAAAGATGTTGATGTCACAACTATAATTTGACATAATTTTAGAAATGCTATTATAGAAGTAAGACAAAGGAAATTGATGAACTAAGTATAATCAAAGAAAAAACAAAATTATTGCATTTTTTAAATTATATACTACTGTAATATTATATTACATGTAATATAATATTATAGATTCACCTAAAATTAATTAAAACAATAACTCCAATAAGGTAGCAGGATATAAAACATGCACAAAAATGATCAGCTTTTCAGGATTTGCCATCAAAATCCAGGAGAAAGGAATATTTTTAAAAATCCTATTCAGAGTATCTAACCAAATGTATAAAATATTCGGAAGTTAACGTTCCAAGGCAAACACAGGAATTATATGACTACAGCTATAAAACACATGGAAATAAAGACAAAGATTTTATGGGGACAGTTAGGTGGCACAGTGGATACAGCACCAGCCCTGGAGTCAGAAGGACCTGAGTTTAAATCCATTCTCAGACAACTTACTAGGTGTGTGACTGTGGGCAAGTCACTTAACCTTGAAGGTCTCACCAAAAAAAAAAAAGACTCTATCAAAATAAAGACAAAAATCACTGGAGAGAAATTATTAGCTTCTGATTGGCCCATGTGAATAAATAAAAAGGTCAATATTTCCTGAATTAATAAAATTCAATGCCATATCAAACAACCAAAGGATTACCTTATAGAACTAGATAGAATAATAACAAAATTCATCTAGTAAAACAAAAGACTAAGAATCCCAAGGGAGATCATGAAAAAAATTGGGAAGGAAGGGGGGCCTACTAGCAAATCTAAGTCAAGAAGGTCTGAGCTCAAATCTGGTCTTGGACATTCACTAGTTGTGTGACCCTAGGTCAGTCACTTAATTTCTGTCTGCCTCAGTTTCCTAATCTATAAATGAGGATAATAAGAACACTTACCTCCCAGATTTCTTGTAAAGCTAAAAGGAGCTAATATTTGTAAAGTGGTTTGCAAATCTGTGATGAGGATGATTCAGACTCTACCACCAAAAGTAATCACAAAAATGGTACTGGCTTAAAAATAGAAAATTAATGAATGGAATAAATTAGATGTGCAAGATCCTGAAGTAGTTAAACATAGCATCTTATTATGTTCTAAAACTAAGAACACCAACTACTGGTGTAAGGACTAATCATATGACTTGTTTATTTTGTTTTGGGGTTTTTTTTGTGTTCTAGGAAAATGGAAAGTTGTTTGGGAAAAACTAAACTTAGACTAACTTAGACCAATATCTCATACTACATATCTCATGAGTTCCAAATACATATATAACCTAGACATAAAAGGTCATATCATAAACAAAATAAGGAAAAGGGTATAAGATACAACTATGGATATGGAGAAATCATAAAAAAGGGGGAGGATACAGATGATTATAAAAAAAATAAAGTGGATAATTCTGCTTATATGAAATTGAAAAGTTTTAACACAAACAAAATTATTGTAGTAGGCAAATAGTGAACTAGAGGGAAAAAAATATAATGAATCTTTCTGTTAAAGATCTGGTCTCCAAAGTTGGTTGATTGGTTGTTTTACTTCATTCTCAAAGAGGACCATAATGACACCATTATGTAATAATCAAGTTACAGAATATCTGACTGTGGCTGATCAGACCAGTACAAGCTCAAAATGCTTTTTACCACAGGTCAGTCACAAATAGTCCATATGAACATTTGGGGTGGATTCTCCAAGATTACACATCTCATGTTTCTTTTGAGCTACTTCAATTTTACTTTGCCCATAGAGCATAGCCTCTTCTCTGGTGAGGTCACACCATGCTGGGCAAGTGTCTCCCATGTCACACAATCAATTCCAAAGTTCTTAAAATAGACCTTGAGAGTGTTCTTGTATCACTTTTTTTGACCACCATGTGAACACTTGTCCTGTGTGAGTTCTCCATAAAGTAGTCTTTTTGACAAGCATACTTTTGGCATTTGAACAATGTGGCCATCCTGTTAGAGTTGCTCTCTCTGCAGCAGAGTTTGAATGCTTGGCAGTTTAGTTCAACAAATGACCTCAGTGTCTGGTATCTTAACCTGCTAGGTGATCTTCAGAATCTTCCTAAGACAGTTCAAATGGAAGCAATTCAGTTTCCTGGCATGGCTCTGGTAGACTGTCCAGGTTTCATAGGCTTACAACAATGAGGCCTATGTAGAGCACAATGGCTCTACAGACCTTCAGTTTGGTAAGCAACCTAGTACCTCTTCTCTCCCGTACTTTCCTTCAGAGCCTCCATAACACTCATCCAGCTCTGCCGATATGTGCATCAATCTCATCATCTACGTGTACATCCCTGAAAAGTATACTGCCAAGGTTAGTGAACTTACCCACAATATTCAAAGCTTCTCCATTTTCAATAACCAATGGTTCCACATATGGATGGAGGCTGATGGAGCACTTCTGTTTTCTTGGTGTTGTTAGGTCAAAATTAACACAAATAGCAGAGAATTGATCCATACTTTATTGCATCTCAGTTTCAGAGGCTACATAAGCCTCTGCAAACAGAAAATCATGCACCAGCACTCCCTCCACTTTAATCTTGGCTTGTAGCCTTTTCAAGTTGAAGAATCTACCATTGGCGAGACAGCTGACCTTGATGCCATGTTCATCCTCATTGAAGACATTTGACCACATGGCTGAAAATATCATACTAAAATGCATGGGAGCAAGCACACGGCTTTGTTTCACTCCACTGGTGACTAGGAAAGCATGAGAGCAACGTCCATTAAACAGAGCTCAGGTGAACATGCCATCCTGAAACTGACATATAATACTGATGAACTGCTTCAGCAACCAAACTTTGATATAATTTTCCATAAATCTTCATGACTGACAGTATCAAAAACCTTGATCAGATCTATAAATGTTGTGTGCAGACCTCTGTTCTGTTCCTGGCAATTCTTGACCGTTTCTTGGCTCTTTCTGAAGCCACACTGGCTCTCAGCTAGATGACCATCTTCCAGGTGAAGGATCAGCCTATTAAGGAGGACTCCAACAAGAATCTTGCCAGCAATGACTAAGACAAACAAGTCACAGAACAATCTATTTCCTTTACCTTTATAGGGATAGACAATGGAGACATGCTTGAACTCCTGGGGTACAACTTCCTCTTGCCATACAACCTAGAAAATTTCAGTCAACTTTTTTATGAGCAATGAACTCCCCACCCTTGTAGGTTTCAGCTAGAACAGAATCAGCACCAGGTGTTTTGCCACATGAAAAGAGCCTAATGGCATTAAAAAATTTTTTTCAGTTGAATCTTCAGCTAGGGAGGGGTTGACTTCAACCTGAGGTAATGGTTTCAGCATTGATTGATGACAGTCTTTTGAGAACACTTTGGAAGTTTTCAGCCCTCCTCTGTAGGATCATGTTCTTAACCTTAATCAATGTGGCTCCGTCAGCATTGAGTAGTTGAGATGTACCATAGGTCTTTAGCCCATAAATAGCTTTCAGGGCATCATAAAAGTGCTTTGGACCATTACTGTCAGCATAAAATTGAATTTCATCTACCTTCTTACTGAGCCAAGAACCTGCATCTCTCTAAGCTTTGCATGTACATTACTTTTGATGGAATTAAATGCTGCCTTCTTAGGGATAGATGCTGGTAAATCCTGTAGAGTTCTTGTTTTTCATTTATCAACTTCTGAATTTCCCCATCATTTTCATCAAACCAGACTTGATGTTTGTGAGTGTTCTAACCCAGGTGAGCAAGTGCAGTGCTGTACACCAAGTCTCTGAAAGCTGCCCATTCCTTTTCTACCCCACTGTTGCCCAGTTTGTGTCGGCTCAACTTTCCTTCCAAGTTAGCAACAAACTGTTCCTGTTCAGAGACTCTACTCTGTTCACCTTAAGTCTTCTGGTGGTCGTTTTGCCTTGGGGCCACCGCTTTTGTTGAATGCAAACATTTAGCTTGGACAGCACAAGTCTATGATCAGTCCAGCACTCTGCACCACATTTTGTTTTCCTTACTCTCACATCCCATCCATCTGTTGTCTTTATGATCACATAGTCTACTAAATCCCAATGTTTGTTGCAAGGGTGCATCCACAAAGTTTTATTGTATTTAGGTAAATAGAAGACAATGTTGGTGATGAGAAGATCATGATATGCACAAGTCTTCAGTAGTAAGTGACCATTATTGTTGCTCTAGGACTCCCTGCCATGTCAGGTAGTTTGAGCCTACATTAGCATTAAAGTCACCCAGAATTATAAGCTAGGCCTCCTTTGGCACATTGATGATAAGGGTCTCTAGGTCTTCATAAATTTTTTCCTTGACTTCATCAGGGTTTGTCAGGGTGGGAACATAGGCACTGATGATAGTGGTGTGGTATTTTCCTACAAGTGCCAATCCCATCGTCATGAGTCTGTTGTTCACTCCTCTTGGCAGGCACACAAGCTTGTTGACTAGATTACTTTTTATTGCAAAATCTACACCAGCTTCATGCTGCTCCCCTTCACTGTGGCCTCTCCAGAAAAATGTGTATCCAGTTCTGACTTCAGTAAGCTGGCCTTCATTTGCCAGCCTTGTTTCATTCAGGGCTGCTATTTGGATGCAATCTGAATTCTCTTGCAACAACAGCTGTCTGTCTTTCAGGTCTTCTGGATTTTGTGTCGTCCATTTACCAGTGGTGAGTGGAATCGTCTTTGCACAAGTTTTTGTATTTTTTTTTTGTTTGAAACACAGGATAGGATCCCCATCTGCCCCTGTAATCAGGCCAAGGTTGGGTAAGCAAACAAGTTTTAGGGTACCTTTCTAGCTCCTTCCCCACATCAGGAGATGAGCAGTGCAATTCTTAAAAGTCTGCTCAGACACCCAGGGGGCTGCCAAATCCCACTACTGCTTAAAATGAGAAGATGACCCTATGGCCTGGACCATGTGACTACAGTTCCCAGGGTATCCACACCTGTTGCTTCATCACTTGCTACTTGCCATAGGACTTTGAGATAGATAAAATGGTGTGGATGATGTCTTTTGATTTATGTGTAAATTGGATTTAAATGAGGAAAAGTTGCACAGTGTCATCAGCTTTGCTCTCTCTTCAAGAGTCATCACAGTCCAGTAGCAGGACAGAGTCAAGATGACTAGTGAGAGTCCAGGATATAGTGGATGACCTTGGCGTCTTCAATGTCTCACCAAACTCTAAATACTCCATAGCACCTACTTCAGCTTCCTTCATAGACATTGGAACAAATTGTTCCACCAGTGGAAGTCTTCCCATGCTTGGGATAGATAACCCACAACTCACCAATGGGTTTGACCTCTCTCCCCACCCCCATCAGTTTCCTCAACTTGGTTTAGCCCATCTGCCAAAATGGTTTACCAGGGTCTGGCCACTGTACATGCTACAGCTTCTTGGAGTCACAGTAAGTAGAGTAGGTAGATATCAAAGGTGGAAAGCAGCCCTGAAAAGGGCTCAGTAGCCCCACAGCAGACATACTAGTCTTTCCTAAACACACCTAGTATTCAAAGTACATAGGAAATTGATATAATTATAAAAGTCCAAGAGACATTCTCTCAATAGAAAACAGCCAAAGAATATGAACATAAAGTTCTCAAAAGAAGTGTTAATAACTATATAAAAAAATTATCAAAGTCACTAATAATAAGAGAAATTTGAATTAAACCAACTCTAAGGTTCTATATCTCACACTCATCAAATTGGCAAAGAAAAAAGAAAGTAAAAATGACAAGTGTTTATAGGAGGACAGGTACACTAATGTACTTGAAGTTGTGGATTGATCCATCCATTGTGAAGAGCAATTTGCATACCCCAAAAGTCAGCAGTACTTTTGATGTAGCAAAGAATTGAAAACAAAGTAGGCAGTCATCCATTGGGGTATGGCTGAACAAGTTATGGCATATGAATATGATGAAATATTATTACTCTGTAAGAAATAATGAAAGAGATGGATTTGTATAAAATTAGAAAGACTAGCATGAATTGATACAAAGTGAAGTGTGTGAAGCCAGATGAACAATTTAAATAATGAATTCAATAGAGTAAAGGAAAAATAACTTTGAAAAATTTAAGAACTCTGATCAATTCAATAACTGGTTACAACTTGGGAAGACTAGTGATGAAATGTGTTTTTTCCCACCAAATGGAAGAGAAGTGGTAAGCTGTAGGCATAGAATGGGAACATATATTTTCAGAAATGACCAATGTGTGAACTTGCTTTGTTTAACTAAATTTATTTGTTACATGAGAGGTTTTGTTTTTTATTTATTTTTAGTTTTCAATATTCACTTTTATACAATTTTGAGTTCTAAATCTTCCCCGTCCCTTCCTTCCCCCTTTCCCCAAAACGAAATGCAATCTGATATAGGATATACATATACAATCATGTTAAATATATTTTTCATGTTGGTCATGTTGTGAAAGAAGAATCAGAACAAAAGGGAAAAACCATGATAATGAAATAACAAAAAACAAAAAATAGTCTGCTTCGATCTGCATTCAGACTCCATGGTTCTTTCTCTGGATATGGATAGCATTTTCCATCATGAGTCTTTTGGAATTGTCCTAGATCACTGCACTGCTGAGAAGAGCTAAGACTATCCAAGTTGGTCATCTCACAATGTTGCTGTTACTGTGTACAAAGTTCTCTTGATTCTAATCACTTCACTCAGCATCAGTCTATGTAAATCTTTCCAGTTTTTTTCTGAAATCCACCTGCTCATCATTTCTTATAGCACAGTAGTGTTCCATTACATTCACGTACCACAGCTTGTGTAGCCATTCCCCAATTTATGGGCATCTTCTCAATTTCCAATTCTTGGCCACCACAAAAAGAGCTGCTATAAATATTTTTGTATATGTGAGTCACAAGAGAAAGTTTTTATTGAGAGGAGGTAAGGAGGGGAACTGGAAAGATAGTGATCTTATTTTTTAAAAAAGAAACAATAAAAGGAAAAGAGTATCAATGAAGCATTTAAAAATATGCAGAAGAAAGAAGTTCAGAAGGGAACACAAACAATCAGGGCAATGTTGTACTGCCGTGTTATAGGTATACACGCATAAATATATGTATGTATACGCATGTCCATCTGTATATCTGCAAACATACAATAAACATACATATATAAACAAACAATACATAACAGAGTTTCACTGTTTCATACCCAAGCCTCTTTTCCTGTTTTTTTGCATATGAAAATGCTCACATTTGTTGATGTTTTCAAAATCAAAATTAGAAGAGATAATTTCTGTTTTCAAAAAGAAATTGAGTCACCTGGACCTGAATTTTGAACTATCACATAAAATGGCAAGGAATTTAGAGATAGAGGGCTCTCTGGGAAAGGGAATGACCACCAAAACCAAGAAAATCGAGAAAAGGAAGCCATGATCAACAAGAGTCAGCCAGAATGACTTCATTATGAACAATTAATATTAGAAACAGTGCATTTTCTTTTTTTTCAGGGTTTTAACAGTAGAAGGGAATGCTATAGCTGTCATTAGTATACTCAGATTTTAAGAAAGAATTTGACAAAGTTACTTGTGCTATTTTAGTGAACTAGATAAATTTAGAAATTAGAAAGGCCAGACCCAAAGAATAGTCACTGATGGTTACTAGAAAGTGATCTCTAATGAAATGCCCCAAGGATCTATGCTGTTTTACAGTTGTTATAAAGAGTTTGGATAAAGATCTATATGGCATGTTTGTCAAATTTACAGAGGACACAAAACAAGGAAGAATAGTTAACACATCAAAGGACACAGTTGGGATTCAGAAACATATCAATTGTTTGTTGTATGTTGGGTTGAATATAATTTGATGAAATTGAATAGGAGGAATATAAAGTCTCATATTTGGGTTAAGGAAAAACATTGTAACATAATAATAACATTATGACCAGACTGCAGATTATATGAAAAAAATGAGAATTTTAGTAGCCTGCAATCTTAAAACAAGTCAACTGTGTGAGATTCCACTGCACCATGATCTCCTTAATATCAAACAGAGGACAAAAAAGATACTGCAATCCTCGTCCCTATTTAGAGAAGCCCATCATCCAGGACTAAGGAGCTGATAATCCTGCCATACTTTTTACTGATCAAGACTAGTGTATAGTTCTAGGGGCCCCACTTAGGTAGAGATTGTCCAGAGGGGGCATCAAAGACTATAAAGGGCTTGGAGATCACATCTAGAGTAGGTTGAAGGAACTAGAGATGTCAAAATTGGAGAAAACAAATCTTAGGCAGAACATTCCAGCTGTCTTCAATTATTTGAAGGGATCTCACCTGGAAGAGGGATTAGATTTTTTTTTTCCTTCTCTTTAGCACCAGAGAATAGAACTTGGAAATTGCAGAGGAGAAGATTTAAGCTTCCTGGAAATTATAGCTATTCCAAAATGGAACGGGCTACCTCAGGAGGTTTGTGGGCCATCTCCCACCTCCTGCCCCCACTTTATGGAGGTCTTTAAGCAAAGGTTTCTTATCATCACTCTTCAGTGTGTTACAGAGGGGATTCCTGTTTTGGTACAGGTTGGACTAGATGCCACATGAAGTCCTTTTCAACTGCAAGGTGCTGTCATTCTACTTTTCAGCAGAAAAAAGAACAAAGAACCATTGGGGTGTCTACAGAAAAGGAAGTCTCCCGATTCATTGAGCATACTCTGACTTGGGCAAGAGATTCCATCCATTCACTCTACTGCACCTTTCAGTCAGTACTGAAGCACCTTTCTCAACCCCATCCTTAAACAAAGAACTCAGAAAATGCTCAAGTACCTTAATGCACTCACACATACACATACACACAAGAAAAGATATAGTCATTATAATTGAAAGTATAACTCAGCTTCCTGTAAATTGTAGACCACTGCAAAGCCTGACATTAATAACAAAACATAAAACTTTAGGACCTGAATTCTTCTCACAACCTCTTAGAGGCTCACCATTACCCTCTAGCTGAATCTAACCAATCACCATGAAGGAAACTACTATTTCAGTGTGAACACAGCTTGTCCTCCCACTGTACGTATAGCTAGAGGGGGAAGGGACCTATTTATTTCTTTATAACCCCTTCCCATAAAAGTAAAATGTTAACCATTCTTTTTTAAAAGAATTTTTATACAATCCACAATTCAACCAACACGCATCATTTCTAATTGCAGCTTTTTCTGTTAGGTACGGACCACTTTTCTAACATTTTAGTGTAACCATCAGAATTTGAAAAAATACAAATCCAGTGAAGCACCCAGATTTATTTCTCTAAGAATGACACAAGTGGTTTTTCTGGGATATACAAGTCCCAGGAGACTGCACATGTCAGCTACAAAGCAGGCCAACCTGTCCAGAGGGTGGATGGGCTTGATGAATATATTACTTGAAGATTAGCTGGTTTGAATAAATGATTCCAAGTTTTTTCTTTTCTAAATTCTGTCCTTTTCTTTGCCCCTGCTAAAAGACCATATGATGCTTTAGGAATGCCTATAAAAACTCAGAGTAGTGATCAAGACCATATTCCATTTCTCTTAGAAGAAAACAGCCTAAGTTTACTCTCAGGCATAACTTATTTGAGACTACAGAGAGCCCAGGCTGGAGGTCAGAGATAACTCTGGGTTATATTTCATGCTCCTAAAATGGATTCCTTCTGACATTTCTGGCCAATAAACTAACACACATGATTCTGGATGGTTATCTTGGTATCTTGGTATGTCTCTTTTTTCCCTGATTTCTACCAGAAGCTGTAAGAGATATGGTTCATTCCCTACTGTTGTTCCACAAAGACCAACACCACAGAGAGGGGAAAGAAATAGCCTCGCAGACCAGATAGCACAACCTGAAGCTGTTTACATCATTCTGGGGAGGATAGTTTTAAATAGCTGCATGAAACAAAAATGTCCGGGTTCATTCTTGCCTGATGTATAGAGGTCTTGGTAAGGGCCATGATCTCCAGAAAGGACCCCACATTGGCCAAGCCAAAGACCTAGGGATACTTGCCTCCACCCTACCCCAATAATTGTTCATTTGTTCTATTTCACTTGGCAGATTCTGAGGTCTAAAGCCAAAGCACTTAAGCTCAACAATTGTTTATTACCCAAATTAAAACTGGTGAGGAATCCTTAGCAGATTCCCAAGAGCCTAGCAAAGAAAACGGAACAGATCTAGAAAACCATCTCCACAGCCCAATCAAACAACTGTTTTCCAGAATTCTCTAGATATCAATGAGCGACACTTAGAAGATCAATTAATCAGCCACGGCTTGTTCTCCATCCGTGAGTCTCTGTCGCCATCTGCTGATCATTAGGAGGCATGCCACACTCACCAAAGAACCCAGCAGATGCCAGGATTACAGAGCATCCCCCAGAGATCAGCTGGGACAGGAAAGAACTGAGAGAGAGAATCTCGGTAAATGCAAAAGGCAGAGAAGAAGAATCCTACCTGAAGGAGTAATTCCTTTTCTACCACCTCTTCTGTCTTGCTGATGAGACGTTTCTGCAGAGTGTGGATCTTCTGTATCAGTTCAAAAGTACTGGGATCACTGGCCTGTCCAAGAGGAAAAACAAAAGACCAGTCAACATTCTCAGTGTGATGGCATCAGTTACTATCTCAGAAGTACTACTGCTTTTTTCAGATGCCTTATGAGTCCCCAGACACTATCTGAAACATTTTTAAAAGAGGGGATGGTATCTCTGCCTTCATAGCATTCACATCAAAGCACACACAAGACATAGTCATGAACCTTTATTTGACTGGTTTTTTAGTTGTAGGGTTGTGAGCAGAGATTCTTTTACAAGAAAGATGGTATTAAGAGCTGGAATGGCAGCATAGAGACCACCTAGTCCAACACCTCTATTTGATAGAAGAGGAGATGGGATTCAGACATCATGTGACTCAACTGTCCATAGTCACAAAGTCAGTGTATGTCAGAATGCCAAGACTATATCTCTATACATTATGCCATGCCCTCAAGTTTCTAGGGTAATGGCTGTAATGTGAACCACTTAGATCATAATAATAGCCTCAATGATAGTCAATTATTGATCAGGCTCCTAGTACCCTCTCTAGCCTCCTACAACTCCATACCAATTGCTTTCCCCATATACCCCTTTCCAGATACACAACACTGCCTAAAGCCCTAGGGTGACAAAACCCTATGGCAGATAATTGATAATCTACCTGAACTAATTCTTTAATAACTGACATATTCACACTCCATCATACCTCCCCATTCTAGTTATGCTTTATTCCCAGCTATCATTCTTCAAACCCCCTATCTATGACTAACTAACTTTATTCCTATCCCCTTCAACTTAAGTCTCCCAAATTCCCGCTTTAAAACTTCATGCTCCTTCCTACACACCTTCACACACCTTCCACTGTGCTCTCTGGAGTGCCTGCACCATAGATAACAAACTTGCTTTAATCTTAAACCTTTTCTTTTCTCATTCTCCATCTCCTTGCACTCCCTGAGACCTGGTTCCCTCCTTGATAACACAATGACTTTGGCTTCCCCAGCCAACATTTTCAGCCACGGTTTCACTTTTATTCATACCACCTCCCCCTGTCCCCCACCAGACTATTCACTGGCTGTGGTAAGGGAATCAGAATACTCTCTGCTTCCCATAGCCATTTCCAGACTCTTTTCCTACTATCTTCACAGAGGAAACTTTCTTCCTTAGAGATTCATTCAATCTATATTTATCACCCAAACAAGATTCTAGTACCTGTTATCTATTGATAATCAGGACACTCACCTTCCTTTCTCAATGAGTTCAGTGCCAGGTTCATAGTCTCTTTCCCAACTCTAGCCCTGATATTTCAGGGGACTTCAATAAATGTATATATGTATATATGTATATGTATATATGTATACACTCCCTCAAAACACTTACCTTGCATTCCTTAACTTATTCATTTTACAAGACCTACTCTTCCATTCAACCTTAGCCACATACAGACATTCATACTTGATCTTGCTATAACCCACAAAAACTCTACTTCCATATTCATAAACTCTGCAACTCCTTTGATCACAATCTGTTGTCATTCTGCCTCTCCCTTTGCCTTGAAATGCCAAATCCTGTTCTTCATTTTCACTGAATTCTCCAATCCCTCCACCCTCAGTTCTTTCTCAGGTCTTTACCCCCGACACTGTCCTCCCTTCCCATTTTGAGCCTTTGGTGAACCAATGTGACTCCATGCTATCCCCTTCTCATGATTCCTTTCTTCTTTTTTTCTATCAATAATTTTGCCTTACTAAGCGTCAGGCTTGGATTACCACCCGCTATCTATTGCCTTTACTCGTATTTGCATATTGCTGGAGAAAATTACAAAACTATGCTGACTGGGGTCCACTATAAATTTATGTTATATAACCTCAACTGGTCCCTCACCACAGCAAGATAGTCCTATTACACCACCCTAATTGATTCAATATCCCATTCCTCACAGCAGTTTTCCAAATATTTTCATCCTTACTCAAACTTTCCATGGCTCCCTCTTCCCCAACCCTCCCAGTTGAGTACCTTGCCTCATGTTTCACTGAATAAAATGAGGTCATTCACCAAGAACTCCCTCTCATCCTCCCCTCCTCATCTCACCTCATTCAGATGCCTTCTGCCACTATCTTCTTTTCCAGCTGCCTCATGAGAAAGGGTAGCCCCCTTTTGCCAAGTCAACCTTCTATAAGCACAAATGATCTCATTGCGTCCATTCTTTTGTAGCTAACTGGTCCTGTACAAACCCTATTTTCCCCACTTATCTTCAGTCTCTCTCTGCCTACTGGTTGTTTTTCCACTTGTGTGCAAACCCACCTGTCTCCCCATCCCCCCAAAACCCTCACTTAATCCATCCACCCCCCATTGACTATCATCTCATATTTCTCTTCCTTGAGAAAGCTTTCTATAATTAATGCCTTCACTTCCTCTCCTCTCTTCTTAACTCTCTGCTGTCCACTATTCAGCTGAGAATGCTCTCTCCAAATTTACCAATGATCTCTTAATGGCTAAATCTCAATCCTCATCCTTGACCTCATGACACTGTCAATCAGTTTCTTCTCCTTGATCCTCTCTTTCCTCTAAGTTTTCATGACACTGCTCTCTCGGTTCTTTTCCTACCTGTCTGAACACTTCTTCTGTTTCTTTTACTGTATCTTCATCCAGGCCAAGCCATTTACAAGTGTCCCTCAAGGTTCTGTCTTGGGCTCTTTACTCTTTTCCCTCTATCCTCTTCGATTTAGTGATCTCATCAGTTCCCTTAGATTCAGTTATCATCTCTGTGCTGATGATCCCCAGATCTCCAGACCTAACCTCTCTCCTAACCACCAGTCTCACAAATCCAACTCCCTAATGGACATCTTGAACTGAATATTCCATAGACATCCTATACTCAACACATCCAAAAGTGAATTAATTATCATTCCTCTGTCCCAACCTTTTCCTCTTCCTCATTCCTATCACTGTTGAGGGCACCACCATCCTTCCACGCACCCACCCTCACAATCTAGTTGTCATTCTCAACTTTCTCTCTCTCTCCTCTCTTCATATCAAATCAGCTGCCAAGTCCTATCAATTCCTACTTTATAAAATCTCCCAGACACCCACTTTTTTTCTCTGACACTGGAACCACCCTACTATAGGCCCTCATCAACTTGCACCTGAACTACTGCAGAAACCTGCTGACTGATCTACTTTAAGTCTCTCCTCACTCTCAGCCATCCTCCACTCAGCTGTCAAATTGATCTTCCTAAAAGGCAGGTCTGACCAGGTCACCTCCTAGTCAATAAACTCCACTGGCTGCCTATCACATCACCAATATTAAATATAAAATCTTCTGTTTGGCATTGAAAGCTCTTCAAACTTGGCTCTTTCCTGCCTTTCTTGTCTTCTTTCACCTTACTCCACTCCATACAATCTGCAAACCAATGACACTACTCTCTTTGCTGTTCATCGTGAATAATATTCCACCTCCAAACTCAGTGCACTTTCACTGGCTCTCCCCCATGTCTGAAATGCTCTTCCTCCTCATCTCTACCTCCTGGCTTGACCAACTTCCTTTGAGTCTCAACTAAAACCCCACCTTCTGTAAGAAGCCTTTCCTAGTCCTCCTTAATCTTAGTGCCTTCCCTCTGAGTGCATCCCCAGTGTATTCGTCTTATATCTTATTTGTACATAGTTGTTTGCATGTTGTCTCCTCCATGAGACTGAACTCCTTGGAAGCAGGTACTATTTTTTGCCTTTATGTGTATCCTCAGTATTTATCATCATACTTGGCTTATAGCAGGTGCTTAACAGGTGTTTGTTGACTTCACTAACATATGACAATAAAGTTTCCAAGTACTTTGCACATATTGTGCTATTTTATCTTCATAACAATTCTGTGATATGGAGGTATCATTATCCTCATTTTACAGATAAGGAAACTGAGCTAGAGAGATGTTAAATGTCTTGCCCAGAGTCAGAGAGTCAATAAGTATCTGAGGCAGGATCATAATTCATATTTTCCTGACCTCAAATCCTGTATTCTGTTTATTACACCAAGATGCCTCTTTCCTAGAGAAAACAAAAAGTCAATTTTACATGTACCATCATCAATTCTGTTCTTGCCAAAAACTCTTCAGAAGTTTTAAAGGACTCTTCAAAGACCAAAATAGGTTAGTCATACCAGATATCAATCAATCGACAAGTACTTATTAAAGACATACTCTGTAATAGGAACCAGGGATACCGAAACCATCCCTATTCTTAAAGAGTTAGATAATGACTCGAAGTCATAATTCTCATGGTACAATTTTAGTAGGTACTTATAGTAAAAACCCTTCAAGAAATTCCAAGTTGCCCAGGGAATACCTGAAGAAAACATCCTTATCTGTACAAAAGTGGGCTTGAATTAGATAGACTATGAGATGCCTTCTACATCTGTGATCCTATACCCTCCTTTGGACCTTGATGTATCTATGTGTAGGACTTCACCTTCATGAGGATTAGACAGGCATGGAATGATGGAATCATGGAAAGCTAGCTACCTCAGAAGAAGGAGCTAACAACTTTGCAAATGTCTTACCTAGAGCACTATTTAGTCAATAAAAGGAAATTGAGTGCTCATCAAATTTATCCCTCCAATGGACATGGTCATGTTTTTGATGAAAAGAGTTCCACCATCCTTTGATACTGTCTCCCACCTTCAAGAATACCAACAGGTAGTTTCATTCACACCAGGAGTGGGATAGGTTTGGTAAGCATATTTCTGATCATCAGTAGCAGCCTGTAACCACAACATTTAGTTCTAATGTAGGGTCATGACACAGAAAGGTGACCTTCTAATAACTATCTACTCCCAATCTAAACTCATGGCACAGAAATAAAAATCAGTAATTATTCTCTGGACTTTGTGAACCCACTTTCAATTGATCTGACATGAGAATTTAACAAATTGCCCTCAAAAAATCCCTCTCAATATTTTCAAATTCTTTCCAAAGCTTCTATTTTCTTTTTTGAGAGACCTTGCCATGGAATTAAGCTTTGTAGAGGCATGCACAGAAACACAAGGAGTGAACAATCATGTCAGTAAATGAATTCACAGTCTCCGACTAGATGTCTTAGGAGTATCCATATTCTCGCTCATTTGGTAAGACAAGTAAGCCACTCTGGGAATTTGACTGGGAATGAATGAGTTTGGGGATAGGGAGAGAAAAAGAATGAAGGAAAGAAATTTCTGACTTTATTTAAAAGTTACCTAATAGAGCCACAACTGATATTCACGTATTTGGACTACATTTGGCACAGTGTTTCTTGGCAGACATGAATGTTGTTAAAATTCAGGCCTCCTATTTACATAACAATTTATCAAGCATTACCCTTAATACTTTCTTCATTAATTTTTTTAGAAAAAAAATTACTTACTGAAATCTGTTTGGCTAATTTTTCCCATTACTTCAATTTTCCTTACATCAAAATATTCATATGCTCATAACATGAGTTTAGTTAGTCTCAGTCTCCTTCCTTATATGCATATTCCCACCATCTTCTTGAACACACATAGCCTGCCTTTCAATTTCATCTATCTGTTTTTCTTGATTTAATACACCACCTGAGGTGGTGCTTTGGTGGTAATAACTACCAGGAAGACATAAACTTGAAGTAAAATTGTTTGTGTTATCTAAAAATAGTACTTTTGAAAAATCCCAAAGAGAAGGACCTTAGTTAATAAAATACTGGTCTTTGTACTGGTGCCTGACATATTCTAAGCATTTAATAGATGCTTTATCTATCTATTAGTCTTTCACAAAGGGGGACAATTCATGAGAAGCCTGCTCCCTACAAAAAAGAAAAGGATGCAAAGCCTGAATGAAAGTTAGTGAGGATGTCACTGGCCAGTACAATCAAAGGTAAGGTGGTAGCCAGAAACAAAAGCTAACTGACAGGAAACAACCTAAACAATGACCATAGACTAGAAGGTAAAACTAGGCCATGTGTTGAGTTTGAACATCTTTTTAAGCCTCCAAGTAGGCAGAGTTTTGCCCGAGACTTCTTAAACAAAACCCGATTGAACCATCTGGCTCTGGAACAGCACAATTTACATTTCACCCAGCCTCCTCTATAAGCAACAATTTGCATAGCATTAAACAAAGCCATGTTTCATGTCGTGCTCTAGGTTAGAAAATGCAGGGGGAGTAGAGAAACAGAGGGAAATGGAATAATGCTTTGCCAGATGTTACCTCCAATCTTCTCCATCTGTGTATATTCATAGGGTTCTCTAGTTCCTCCTCCAGGGCTCTGCAGCGGGTCCTTTCCTTTAAGAATTCTCTTTGCATGTGGAAAAGCTCCTGCCTGAATAAGACAAAAGTTTCTTCAGTCAAGAAATTTGGTACCAGTTTGAGTTAATACATCACCATGATATTCAACACAGAAGAAATCTCAGAAGCAAACTTGGATTTAGGGAAGACTTTTAAGATACAGATCTACCTATTAGTTATCAAAGTAACCCAGTTTCATCACTTGGCTTAACAATTTTGTGATTTATGGGAAAAAAATTTGGAGGCAAATGAGCTGTTATAGCTCTAATTCAGGAGTTCATGACAACACCTACACCAGTGGGATAAATCTGCATTTTCAATTCAAGACATCTGGCTTCCTAGTGTTAAGTGTCAGCTATGAGGAATAAAAAGATCAGAAATTGAGGTGAAAGGAACCTCAGAGGCCACCCTCTTAATTTCCAGATGAGGAAACTGTAGCCTAAGGAGATTGACTGACTGGCCCATGGTCATAAAGGGAGTGTCAGACGTAGGACTTGCACCTCTAGACTCCACCTCCAAAGTCTTGTGTTCTTTGCACTGCAGCCAAAAGATCTTAAACAACTCTTAAATTTCATCTAGGCCTCTGCTACCTTCCTCAACATCTTTTCAAGGAAAGCAATGCACTTGGTTTTTGGTTTTTGATTGGTTTGTTTCAAAACCAAACCCTAGGTAACCCAAACAAATGCTTAAAAACTGTAACAATAAGTCCTAGACTACTTCCTTATAATACTGATATTTCAGATCTGGCTCTAACACTCACCCAAAAGATACATGGAAATTGTTAATTAATGGAAATTACTATTCTCAATTTGGATCATGGAATTTTAAAGCCACAAAGGGTCTTGTAAGTCATTTTGTACAATCCCCTCATTTTATATATGGGAGGAAACAGTCTCAAAAAGAAATCATGACAACTAAAACTAATTAATGGTAGCCAAGGGTGAGGAAAGTTGGGTTTCCTGGCTTTCAGCCTAAATTTTTTTCAACTACACTGTGCCTGACTGTGGGCCTGCTACTTACAGCACCATTCCCAGGAAGCTTGAAAAATGATGGAGGGTGAAGGCAAACACTGATGACAAGGGTAGAAAAGATATTATTTTCTGTGCCCTTCTACTGTGGGTATGCAGAGAGCTGATATTAAGCAGTCTCTTTTACTTAATTGCTTCATTCAAACTAATAATATAACTTCCGCTCATTAGCAAGATAAGCCATTAGAATTAACTGTACTATGTTCACTCAAAAGGCAGCTCAGAGTTGATTGCTTAGAATTAAAAGAATATATTGAAGATGCCCCCACCATTTGCCACAGACTTAGCAAGTGTAACAGAGTAAGGATGTTCAAGTCCATGAAGGCAGAGCAGAGACAGTCTCTGAAGGATCAGTCAAAACAAATTCTCTGTGCAGGTGATAAAATCACCTCTGTAGTTGGCAGCCCTAGGGATGAGCTTGAAGCTTCACTAAATGTTGGAATTATAGTTGGTGAGGACTGATACATTTGCAATAATAACCAAGACACAATTCTTAAAAAACATTCCCTGAATTTAAACGTCAAAGTCATTTTTTGATCTAATGAATTTGGGCAGTAGGTTCAAAATGTGCCCTTGTTTGCAGCTAATAAATATCCACCTGTGGTTTCTGATTCTTTCCTAGAAACCTGAAAGGGAATAGAAGGAGCTACTTTAGAACTCCAGGACTTATTCTAGTTTCCAAAAAGTTCCAGATTACATATATAAACCATGGAACTGTTTTCCCAAAGGGAAAATGTATCTTATATAAGGCAAGATCTTTTTTAAAATATGCCACCATAACAAAAGTACTCAAAGGTAAAACAGGAGTGGAATAGAATATTGCAACAGGATTTATAGAAACATGGGTAGCAAGTGGCACAGTGGATAGAGAGGTGGCTCTGGAATCAGAAGGACTTCTGTTCAAATGTGACCTCAGATACTTAGTATTTGTGTGACCCTGAGCAAGTCACTTAACCCTAATTTGCCTTAGTTTCTTCCTTTGTAAAATGAACTGGAGAAGGAAATGGCAAATTTCCAATAGTTTTGCCAAGAAAACCCCAAAAGGGGTCATGGAGAGGCAAATGCTACTGAAATGACTCGACAATAACCAAAAAAAGCCTAAGGAAACATTGTTTTTTACTTTTTTAAATTTATTTTTCTTGCATTTTTGCAGCATGGAAATATGAAAATATGTTTTGCATGACTTCACTTGAATGAATGGGGGAGGGTTTAGAGGGAGAGAGAATTTGGAACTCAATTTTTAAAAACGAATCCTGCAAATAAAGAAATGTTGCTTTTGATGATGCTAGAGCTACATACTTCTCCTCCTTCGATTCTAGAAATAAACCCACAGAAAGAAAATGTGTAAAGGTTATCATGGGGCATTATTTACATGACAATATTCTACCCTGTATATGGAATAGAAGAAAGAACCCTGGAAGTCCAAAGACCAGGGTTCCATGATTTACAAGCTGAGTGACCTGGAGAAAGCACAACCTCTCTAAACCATCATTTCCTCCTCTGTAAAATACAATGGGGGAAGGGTCAAATTAAATTATTTCCAAGGTCTCTTCCAGCTCTAGGATATTCTATAACATTCTATGACATCCTATCTTTCTTTTTGATAATTTTGTAAAGAAATGTGTTGAGAAATGAAAGTAAAAACAATTATTTCAACTGTTCCCAATATGATAACATGACTACAACTGATAATGAAATATGCAGTCACCTGAGCTCTTCCACATTTGCCACACTTTTGGCAAGAATTCCCTTTTCCCGTCGGAGTTTCTTAATCTCCAGTTTAAGGATGCGCATATCTTCTATCCTCTGGTTGTACTGGCTTTCTCCTTTGTTCAGCACAGATTGCTGGATCTTGATCTTCTCATAAAGCAAAGCAAGTTCATCATTCCGCCTAACCAGTTGAGATCCCAAAATATCTCGCTCACTTATGACCTAGTAAAGGAAGAAACATGGTACCATGAGCAATGTTAGTCATTGGGAAGTAATGTTGGTTTTAATAAGGCATTAGAGTCATCCACCAAGTAAGAATGCATTTGATTAAACACCTTCTCTGTGCTAGGCACTACATATCTTATATTTCATATTCAGCAGATGAAAGAGATATAGACAGACCTATTCTTTTCACAGAGATGGAGGAACTTAGAGAGAAAGAAAGAGTGACCTAGAGTTGACTCAAACACCTTCATTTCTTTGTGAATAGTCTTCCCACCTGGTCCAACTCCTTCTTTTGCCTCAACCTCTCAGCATCAGCCTCAGCAATAATTCTCAGGAGTTTTCTCTCCTCAGCTTCTTGTTTTTCAATAAAGTGTTTGGTCTCAAGGGCTTGTTGTCTCAGCTTCTGTAGTTCAGCCTGACAAGAACAAAAGACCCAAACAAATTTTGCTTAGTAACCACACAAAGTATGAGTTGAAGATCAGAATTTAGATGCACTGTTGAGCTTCATGAACATGTCTAGGTTGATTCATTCAACATGGTTCTGATCATTTACAGAAGCAAATATGAAACTGAAAGAACACACACCCAGCACAAAGAAACAAATAAGAAAGTGTGGCAACACACATTATAGCAAAAATGTTTATTCTGTGAATTATGCACGAGGAATTTCTAACATTTCGCCATATATGTGCACTCGTCTTCATTTGTATTCAGCAGCATTTTACAGCATTCCAACTAACTACCAAGGGAGCATACGTAAAATGTATAAAGAACTGTGCTGAGGACATAGGGACACTACATTATAAAGTTAACATGCTGGTCGTATACACTTACAAGTTGACTTCGGGGGCCATTTGAGTTATAAGCAAAAATTCAATCAAATGTTTAATGAGACCAACTATGTGTAGGGCACCATGGGAATTGCGAATAAGGATAAGATATAGTCCCTGCTCTCAAGGAGCATGCAGTTTAGTTGAGGAAATAAAACATACCCCATTTTATCACACATACAAGCTTGCAAGAAATATTCTCTTGCACTTACTATGCATGAGACACTATGCTAAGCACTGAAGGAAATAAAAAGATAAGTAAGACATAACCTCTGTCCACAGAAAACTTACAGGGATGATCAAACATGGACATATATGAAAAGATAACTAATAAAATGCAGCATCTAATAAGTAAAAATTGAACGACACAATAAACACCATTCAAATGTAAGAAAGAGTCACGAGGCTTTGGTATTTAGCAAAGGTTTCACAAAGGAGATGAGATGGGGACTAGATAGCTAATAATTATTTAAGTGGAGGTGAGAGGAGTATCCTAGGCAGAGGAACCAGTAGGATTAAAGATGCAAAAGTGGAACTACAATTAGCTTAGTAAAATAGTTACATGAATAACTATCTGTCCCTCATGTCAAAATAATATGGTTCAAAAGAAGAACAGCATGGCATTGAGAGGTTCTTAGGCAAGGCTGAAAGGTCAGCAGGTATTCCAAATCAGAATGTCAGCCTTTAATGTTTGGTAACAAAGCACAGGAAGGAAGGTGCAAACAGAGCTCATCGTCCAATGAGAACTGGAATTACAGGAGATTCTGAAATCTGATGTTAAGGTATCAAAACAAAAAAAAAGTGTCTCCAGGATGAGATCAGCAATGCAGGGAAAAATTGAGGTGGTCATTTCTTCAGAGACAATATTAGAAAAGTCCCAGAGGCATGCTATTGAAAGGTCTTTGGGTGGCAAAAAGCCCCTCTCATCAGTCCTGTGGGCTAACTTCTACCCAGGGTCTACCTGTAATACAGAAGGGTCCCAAAGATCACTGATTTCATACCTCAAACTTATTCAAACAGAAGATACGTGCTACTCCACAATACAAATGTATCTTAACAAACTAGATGCAACCAAAGACCATTATAAACAAGGTAAAACAGGATGTTCTGTTTGTTTGTTCATGAAATATACTTTGGTCTGGGGAACAAACAAAAAGAAATGTTTTGAAGGCAATCTAATCTAAGTTTTACTTCTGCAAGGGAAAAGGAAAAAGGGAGAGGATCGACATTTCAGTTTCCACAATCACTTAAAATGACAGAGACCACAATAATAAAATACCTGTTCAGCTCGTGTTTTCTTTAATAAAATTTTTATTTTCCCAGATGTGCAACATTCACTTCCATTTTGCTAAGTACCAAGAGCTGATCTGAATCCATCAGAAGAACAAATGTAAGCCCCATTATATTAAAATGCTATCAACAGCATGTAAAAGTATCTGTCTGAAAATGTAAAACTGTTCATGCATTTGGTTTTGCCATATAATTCTTTATATAATATATCACAGTTCCGAATGGCCTCCTTATGTCATAGGTATGTGAGCTGTAAGCAAGCTATGGCATTAGATGTTGGCAGCAAACAAAAATCTTGGGTCTTATGCATTTAGCAGTTATAAATCTATGTTGTCATGTATAGTTAACTATTTCTAGGTCCCAACAAAGATCCATCCAAATGGAGTCATGTTTGTGGTACTAGCATCTACTGGGATAACACAGCTCTAGTATGTACAGAGATCATAAGCTGATGAAACACAGTAGCTTCTTCAGCATCTCTGCACTTGAATTTTGCACATCTTATTTAGCCATAAGTCAGAAACCTTAAGAAAACCATCCTCAAGATTCTTCTTATTCATATTATAGGAACCTATCAATTATTCTGTGTTTTAGTAAAATTGCCTGCTTCTGTCTTGGCAGAGCAAACAGAACTAATTGAGTCTTCTTTCCACAAAATAATTAGGTTCTCTCCTCTCCTATTGCTCCCCAATCCATGAAATGAGACCGAGTGGATTATGTGAAAGGATGCTGTGCCCTAAAGACGAGACTAATATGATATTTGGCACTGGACATATAGTATTTGCTGCTGAATCATTCACCAGAAATCAAAGAACTGTCAAAGTGATGCAGGATGATTTGGAGGTGACTAGAGAGAATCAGAGGCTTGTTAAGACTGAAAGGCATATGTTCCAAATCAGACGATTCCTTTACTACTGATGAAAGTCTGGAATATATAAACCCAAATTCATCAACTTTACTAAAATCTATTGACATCCTGTCATAACTATAATGTGCTTACAATGCTCAGAATCACAAGGAGTCAATCAAATCTAGCAGGAAATTGACAAAAGAAACACAGTATGGAAAACAGCATGATTCCCTCCTTTGATGGCACTAACTGAAGACAAGAATGACCTAGTATGAAGTCTGTTCTCCCAACCTGATAGAGAAATAATAAATTGGGGCTGCCCTGACAAAAGGTGCTTTATGATATAACAAACTAGAGAGTTCACACTCACCTGGAGTTCACACTCAACCTACACCTATACTGCTTTGTAGAAATCTCATAAGAAGCTATATTTCACTTTGAACAAAGTTAATATGAAAACTGCAAAGATTTATGTCCCAAAGGTCCATCCATGTATACTGGGATTCATATCCCTAGACTAAAATGTCAAAGAAAATCCTGAGTAAAGTACTAAGAGGCACATTTTTTAAGAGACTACACATAAAAGAGACTTATTCCTAATCAAAAACTACCTTATATAATCTTGATTCTATAATCTTGATTCTATAATCAAAACTGATTGAGAAGTCCTCTTTGTAACTCAGGACTAGCCCAATGGAGAACTCCTTAGGGGAGGAAGGAAGTGTCTTGCAGCTCCAGTGAGTAACGCACTCTGAATTAAAAATCACGCAAATTTCAAGCCTTAAACAGTATTTCTCCAGGGCTAACTCTGGAAAGTCCAACAGCATAGAAGGAACTACTGCTACTTAGTCTGATGCCTATCAGAACTGACCTTATGCCACAATCCCAGGATTTTGCTGTTGCCTCTGGTGACAATAGAGGGTCCTATGTGGCCTTTGATTTGGTTTCATTGTAACACATCCATGGTTATGTAATGATGATCATCATAGGTATATTTCTTACAAATCTGAGATTACCTTAACAAACCTTAAACATACTATATTCATAGGACATATCTGAAGTAGAGAGTCAATAATAGTGCTAATTGTGTGTAGGACATTGAAAATATTCATCCAGATATGTATGTTATACTCTAAACTCACGGTGGTCCTTAACCATTTTTATGTCATGAACCCTTCTTAGAAGACTGTTTTTAAATGCAAAAAAAATAAGACGCATAGGCTCATAAAGTAAACTAAAGGTTAGCAAAAATAGAGATTAATTTTTTCCCATCTAAGTTCATGAAAATCCTTACATCTATATACAGATACCTTGAGAGTCCATAGACTCCATGTTAAAAACTCCTCTAGAAGTAAAATTGGGCTTCCTAGTCAATCTTCAAATAATGTCTCTAAAAGTAATTACACAAGAGCCTTGTGCTAAGATGTGATCCACAGAACCCATATTTCAGGACCAAATTAGTCATGAAGTAGTATTTAACTAAAATTCCCTTTGATACTTCCAATTTAAAAATAAATAAATAACTATCTTGCATAGTGTTCAAGGTTAACCTGTTTTATATTACACTCTATGTAGAATTATATGACTCCAATATATTTTCACATCTAAGACTTCAGAAGGAAATTATGTCAAAGTCAGGAGTGAAAGAAAGGAAAACAAATCTGTTATTCAAACTGCCTAGATCCTAGCCAGCACTTTAGCAGCTGAGCTATATCTGTCAAAGTTACAGGATGCACATCCAAAGCCGTTAAGGTGCTAATGTAAGCAGATGGCTGTTGTCCTGGAGCATTCGGCGCAAGGGAAGGTGTTTCAGACTCTATCCTAGGTACCCTGCTATTCTAGTCACATGAATGGTGCATTACCTTCAGAGTTTCCTTCTCCTTCTCTATGCGCTGATGTTCCAGGTGTAACTTCACAAGGGCTGCTTCTTTGGAAGATATTTCTTCTTTCAACTGATCTACCTGGTGGGTCATAATCTTCAACTTCCTCTTCATTTCTGTAATCTCATCCTGACAAGATGAAAGGGGAAAAAAGATTTGAAAAAGATATCCGCACTATGCCTATTAAAAAGCTCAAGATAAATCAATAGAAAACAATAAGAGCTTTTGGGAGACTCTAACTCTAAACAAGTTACTTGACCCCATTACCACCTAGAACTATTCCACTTTATGTTGCTCCTTTTTCTCCATCAGACTTCAAGTATTTTAAACCATTAATATTCAGACCCTAGATGTTATTATAGTTTTATCCTCATTTGACAGAAAACTAAGAACTAGCAAGGGCAGTTAGGTAGTACAATAGATAGAGCACCAGGTCTGGAGTCAGGAAGAGTCATCTTCCCGAGTTTAAATATGGCATCAGACACTTATTTACTGTGTGACTCTAGCTAAGTCACTTGATCCCTATCTTCCTCAGTTTCCTCAACTGTAAAATGGAAATAACATTAGCACCCTTCCTCCCAAGGGGGCAGCTAAGCAGCACAGTAGATAGAGTGCCAGAGCTGGAATCAGGAAGATAAATCTTCCTGAGTTCAAATCTGGTCTCAGATACTTACTAACTATGTGACACTGGGAAAGTCACTTAACTCTGTTTGCCTCAGTTTTCTCCTCTGTAAAATGAACTGGAGAAGGAAATGGCAAACCACTTCAGTATCTTTGCCAAGAAAAGGGGTCATGAAAAGTTGGACTGAAATGAGTGAAAAACAAAAAAGAACTGACCAAGATTATAACAGAAATTCTGTCTCTAAATTTTGTGC
Source organism: Notamacropus eugenii (assembly GCF_028372415.1). Lineage (NCBI taxonomy): Eukaryota > Metazoa > Chordata > Mammalia > Diprotodontia > Macropodidae > Notamacropus > Notamacropus eugenii. The sequence goes on along the minus strand of NC_092872.1, from coordinate 182,997,718 downwards.
TTAGATCACAAGCATCTAATATCTCCCTGATTCTTAGTTACTATGGGCATGATTCTAAGCTTTAAAAGAAAAGCATGGTAATTTTACCTAATGGTCAAAAGAGAACGGCTCCAAACAATCCTATTATGTCAGTCAGTCAATAAGTATTTATTAATCACTAACTGTATATGCTAAGCACTAAGGGTAAAAGAAAATCTAAAACACAGCCCCTGCCCTCCAGGAGGTCACATTCTAAAGGGGGAGTGCAAAGAAAAATTGTACTTACAAGATATAAGCATAAGTAAAAGGTAATCTCAAAGGAAAGGCACTAGTAGTTTTGATAATTCTTATAACCGTTAACACAAAACTAATCAATAAGTAATCAACAAGTGGTTTGGGGTTCTAAGTGTCTATACCAATGGATTTTCTCTTTAAAAAAGATATTAAAATAAATTCATAATATCTCAGACTCTGAGATCTTTTTTCCTGATCTAAACCATCTTTCAATTAAGGAAATACTTTTAAATAGGAAATACTTTTAAACAGTAAGAGAAGTAAAGCTTAAAGGGAGGGGGAGGGGAAGTATTATTTACCTGAGCTTCGATCAGATTTTTGCTATATAGGTTTCTATCTGATCTCACAGCTTCATACAGGTTCTGCTGCTGTTTTAACTTAGTCTCTGATTCTGCTATTTTTTTCCTGTAGTCAAAGATCTGCATCTCACGGACCTTGATATCTTCCATGTTTGTGAGGACCTAAGGCACAAAGAGGCAAATGGATATGATTAAATAATCCTATTGCAAAGACCAATTTGTGGCAAATGGGGAGATTTTAGCTAAAGGGGATAAGTGTGGACCAGAGTCATCAGAAAATGCAGCCAACATCATTAAAGTCCAACACAGAATGTCACCCTTGTTGATTAAGAAGACCTTTCCATTCTTTTCTCCTCCAAGTCCCGCTCACATAGACAGGCTTAACGTGATTATTTGGGGATCATTAGAAAAAAAAAGAAGAAAATGTTTTCAATTCTGAAAATAACTGCCGACAAAACAGTATTAAATAGATCGCAACACAAAACATTCTTCAGGAAAAAAAAATGAAAGATCAAGACAAATTTTCAATATTTTGTCACCCTCATCACTTTGCAGCTTTACATATAACAACAAAAAAAAACCACCACTGAAAACTTTGAACACTGACAATAAAAATCACAATAATACCTCAACTATATTGAGCTCTTTTCTTCTGGGGAACTCGTAGTATTCCAAATAATGATCTTTTTTTAAGAGATCCAAATGCACTTATCCCTATTTTGAAGGTAAATGAAACAAGGGTAGCAATTAGAGGAACTGCCTAATGTCACATGTTCAAGGAACCAAGATTAAAGCTAGAACTTCAGACTTCAAGACATGATCTTTACGTTGTAAACTATGTCACCTCAGCTAAAAATGCTCACATTGAACATTTTTAATTTTTTTTAAAGTGACAAACTACTAAAGAAAATCACTAACAGAGAAAAAATGGAAACCATCAATGAGATCCAAGGTCTAAGTATTATAGGGGAAACACGATAAGCAGAAACTTCAGAGTATATCACTTTAACATTTCTTTTCACATTAGTATTTAATTTAATAAATGTTCAGCTTCAAAACAAAAAATGGATATTTTTATATATTCTAAGGGATCCTCTCTCTACTTGTTTCTCATTTTAAGAACAGAATTTGACAGCCTCGTTACCTCTTCTAATCTGGCAGAGGGAGCACACGTGAATGCACACTTCTAATACTCACTCACCTATGTGACCTCAATATGGAGCATCACAGACTATTAAAGGCGGAAGGATCTCAGAAGCCATCTTGTTCAATTTGGTCTTAAAAAGAATCCCTTCCTCAGTATACTTGAGAAGAGGCCATTCAGCTTTTGAAGACTTTCTGTAAAGATGAATTCATGATCTCCTGAGGCAATTCATTCCCTTTTTGAACAATTCTCATTGTTAGGAAGCTTGGAGGTAGGGGTGGAATCCTCTCCTCCCACTTAGATTAAACATAAATCTAGTTCTCTGTGCCTTCCTTCCAAATTTCATAAGTCTACCCTCTCCCAGGTGGTAGCTTTTCATATACTTGAAGACAATATTATGTTCTCTCCAAGTCGTCCCTTCTCCCACCAAAATATCCCCAATTCCTTCAATTATTCTTTGGGACACAATTCTGAGCCCTTCTTTATCCTGGTCTTCCTCCTCTGAATGTTGTCCAACTTATCAATGTCATTTCTAAAATTCAGTGCCCAGACATGCAGATCTACCGATCTGTATGACCAAATCAAAGTACAAGAATCATCTCCCTAGTCCTAAACACTAGGCTTCTCTGCAAAGCAGCCTAAGTTTCCATTCACTTTAAGAGATATCGTATCACACAGTTCGCACATTGACCTTGCAGACCAAAAAAATTCCCAGCTCTTCTTGAGAACTGCTGTATAGACACAAGTCTTTCATCTTTTATACTTATGGAGTTGATTCTTTAAACCCAACCTTAAGACTTTACATTTATCCCCCCCAAAATTCACCAAATTAGGTTTTGTCCAATGTACATGCTGTCAACAAATCTTGCCATTCAACAAGTTGACCATTTCTTCTAGCTTTGTGTCATTTCTGCATTTGATAAGCACATCATCTATGTCTTCATATAAGCCCCTTTTAAAAATACCAAACAGCACAAGTCCAAGTAAAGATCCCCAGGACATGCCACCATAAAGTTCCTTGCAGGTTGGCATCAAACCACTGATGACTACTAATTCTGAATCCAGTAAAGTGGTATTATGGCCTATCTTACTTCTCCATCTTCTTCACACAAATAGACTTTGTCAAATTATCTGTTTGAATCTAGGTAACTATATATACGGTACCCCTGTGATCTCCTAATCTAGTAATCCTGTCCAAAAACAAAAAATGAAATGATGCTAGTCCTGTGTAATCTGTACTTGATAAACCTATGTATGGCAACTTTTAATAATCAGAGTATCCTTTTCCAGTTCACCTTCCTTGTTACCCATACTTGGTGCATACCTCCTTTTTTCTGCTTTTATGACCTTTGAGTCTCTTCTTTTACTACAGGCCTTTCTATTATGGTGGGTCTTTCCACTCTCTGCTTAATTCAGAATTTTATAAGAGCATCTCTTATGCTAACACCAGAGAGTGAACAACCAGAGGCGAACAATTAACAAATTCACAACCTAACAGTGGCTCCTCAAGACTAATTATTTGTTTGACTAAGGCCTTATGCCTTATTTACAGACATTAGCACTTGAAAGTGCTGGCTGAGGCTGGCTCCCTAGTGCAAAATTAGAGACTACTAAAACACAATGCATTTATAACATTCAGACATGCTTTTATTTATTAAAAGGGACTCGTGGCTATGAGCAAAGCAGCACCTCCTGCTTAAACAAATATTCAGTCTTTATCCATAATATTCACCTTGTTGCCTTTTACAAAGATGCTGATGGAGTTTTTTTTCCTTTTGTTAGACTTCTCATATTAAGCAAAACATCTCTTTGACTTGTTCATGAGCAGTACTTCTTTTTGTTTATGACCCTGTGGCCTTGCAAGTTGCCAGGTGAACCAATTCAGAGGGGTGAGTCAAGGGTGTGAGGGAAAAATGTGGGTTTCTCCACAAAGGATCATGGGAAATGCCTATAGAGACCACTGTCATCACAGCTTAATGAGCCACTACAATTCAACAACCAAAGATTTTATTCCTATCCATGGAAAGAAGAATAAGGTAACAAATCACACAGGGAAAAATCAAAAGTACCTTGTCCTTAAATGAGATGAATGGGATGAATTCTGAGTTTCATTATACTGTTCTGAAGTCTATGTATGTTTTTCATCAATGACTTTCTTAAGGGTCATCAAAATAATGAATATTTACTGAGTACTAATTATATAGGCACAGATCTGTGTTAAGGACCATAGAGGCTGCCAAGAAATATAAGACCTAGTTCCTCAGGGAGCTTACAATTTAGTGGAGGGAAATAGATGTAAACATATGAAAAGTTCAACAATATTTAATATTAAATAATACTTCTGAGCAACATAGGAGCTGCTGCAAAGCAATAATTAATTATCAAGTAAATAGGTCAGACAATAAATTCTATGAATTCTTTTTAAAAATGAAATAGATTATCATGAGATAATGTGTTCTGAGAAGGCATCATGGAGGAAAAAAGATTAAAGCTGTATCTTGAAATATGGATGGAATTTGGATAGTGAAAAAAGGAGTTAGGGTAACAGCATGAGCAAAAAGCATGCAGTCAAGAAAGTACAAACATTTGGAGTGAAGTAAATATATCAGTTTGGCTAGAGCATATGGTTTCTATGTGGGGAGTCATTGGAGATAATTTGGAAAAATAGGTTGGGGCTTTGAATGTCAAATTTTAAATTCTGAACTTTATCCTGTAGACAATGGGAAACCACTGAATGCTCTAGATAATTGGTAGCTGAGTTTTAGGGATATTTATCTGGGAGTATTGTTTAGAATGGATTAAGAAGGGGGAAAACACTGGAATAAGGATAAACAAGGAGACTTTCACCACAATCCAGGTTTGAGAAGACAAGGGTGGTGGCAATGGAAATAAAGAGAAGGCATAATGAATGTTTCTAGTCCCTGATGGGATGTGGCAGGGGAAGGAAGTCATTGAAGAAGACTCAGAATTTTAACCCTGAACAACTGAAGGAAAGACAATAACATTAGCAAAAATATGGGAAGTAAGCAGGAAAAACCTGAAAGAGGGAAGGAGGGGGAGAAAACTATTTGGGGGAGGGGGAAAGGAAGAGAATCTATGAAATAATTGTTTAGTTATACAGGGTAATTAATATATCCAACTGAATGTCCGTTCCTTGGACAGAAAAGCAGTTATCTTGTATTTCTTTGTCCTCAAGGACTAGCACATTGCCCTTTATACGCCAAGTCTGAAAAAATGAAGAGACATAAAAGCTTTCTCCCAGTCTCAATCCCAAATCACTGCCATGGAGAAGAGGGAACAACTTTGGTTTATGTTGCTCCACAGAGCAAAACCAGGATAAATGCGTTTGTTATAGGAAGCCAGATTTGTGTCAACATCATTGACAGTTAAAACTGTCCAGTGAGTTTCCTTATGAAATATGGACTTTACCACTGCAGAAATTTTTTTGGATAGAGACTAAATGACAATATTTTAAGGCTGCAATAAAAAAGAATTCCCATAAAGGGTGAGGGACTAGACAAAATGGCCAGTAAGATCCCTATCCAATCTTAAGATTCTCTGAAGAGCTCAGTTTTTATACATTTTGAGTCTGGTATGAGGGTAGGACATTTGGATGAACATGCATAACAGTCAGTTAGAAATACAAGCCTGGAACTTAGGAGGGGTCAGAACTGTAGACTTCGATTTCGGAGAGATATGAGAAGGAAGGACAACTGAAGTCATGAAAATTGATGAGATCAGGAAGAATAAGAAAATGCAAGAAAGTAGAGATGGAACAGTCAGCAAGAACAAGAAGAGTATATATAGTATTTATTGAAGAAACCAAGGTAGGAGAGAGAGCTGAAATAAGCAAGAAAGTATGGTTAATATTGTCAAATGTTATAAAAAGATTGTCTTTACATTAAGAAAAAAGAACTTAAGTACATACCAAAAATATTCTTCTTAAAAAATAGTCCCCAAGTCCACACTAATCAAAAAGGATAAACATTTCTCAGAAGATTTTCCAAAGCATCCATATTTATCATTTTAGGTCATTTTCTGAGATTCTGAAAATCCCTGCTTTAAGATGGTGCTGGAAGAAAACAAGAATATGGAAACTCTCTGGGAAATGGAAAGGCCATTGCTCTTATTGAGTGATGGGGAAAAGAATGCTTTGAAATACTTTGAACAGCTTCATCAATAGTCAAAATAACAGGCAGCACATCAGAGAAGGGGAAAATGCTTGTTCAATTACTTTGAGAGGCATTATAACAAAAATAACCTTTTGACCAGGAAAAGTGATGCATCAGACTGAAAGGATACAGCTAATGACTGTTTCTTTTGTAGGTACACAATTAACTGACACAGGCAGACCATCATATTATAAAGATTTTAAACTACCCATCCCAGGATTCTCTATGCCAGAAATAAGAGTTTATCATGACTGACAAGAACAATTACTATTTTTTTAATGGCAACCAAAAAATACCTAAGTACTGAAGCCTGTGGTGGAAGGAAGAGATTATTTAATAAAGTAACTCCTATTTCAATGTCTGGACTCAATTCATTTTCATGGGAGTCATTCAGAACCAAGTCACATATGCATATGAGTCCAAATCCTGAAAATTCATAAAATGACTTGGCCACTCGATCACAGGAAAGCATACTGTCAGCAAACTGTCCCCTGTTGGAAATGAAACATCAGAGAGCAGAAGACGCTAGCTGTGGGGCAGGAGCTTAATTAATTGATTACACTTTCAGATATCTCCAACTAACTCGTGAGAAAAACCATGCCTAAATATGGAAAATTTTATTCCAGCAGCAGAAGAGATGAGGTTCTTTGCGTTTGTAAGCTTGCTGCAAAAGAATCCAGAAACTGCTTACAGTGCATTATGAAGGCACAGTCCCAGTTTATAATCTCCTACCTTTTCTTTTTCTGATAAAACAACCTGCCAATAGTAATAAGAATGAGATAAAAATCAATAAAGCATGCTTGAAACCTGCAGCATAGCCAAAACATATGGACTGAGGCTGGGCAGGAAAGTAGGTCATTGAATCTGTAACCCTTTAACTTGTATTTGATGAAATATAAGTACGATAAACTTCTCAAATCAGTTTTCTAACTTGTCAATGGCTTGGGTGCTGACTATGCCTTCATATTCTGAATAAAATAGAAAAACTTCCTGTCTAAAGAGAAAATACCCACATGCCTAGACATTTGAGACTATTTGATTCTTCTGAATCTAAAGCAACCATGGGCTAGCCCAAATATGTTCTGGATTTATTCAGTTCTTACTAGGTGTGTGAGCACCAAATGAGGCACTGAAGTCAATACACAATGATAATTAAGTCAAAGTCCCTGCCTCTAAAGGACCTGCCATTGTAGCAGAGGAGATGAGGCAAAAATAAAAATGTCAATCATACAAAGGTAGTTATTTCCTTAACTATCTATCAAGGCTTAAATTTAGGGGGGATAAAAGAGGATTTCTGATTAAACTTTTATTATGTGCTAATAATGTCCCTATTACACTAGAATGTGTACAGTAATACCACTACCTCCATTCTAGTAACTTGATTAGACTGCACTCTATATGCCCAGACAGAATGATGCCAAATACATTTTTCCCTTTCTGATTGTGAAGGCCTTGAACTGAATGTTACCCTTATTACCCCACACTTGTATTAGAATGTAGTTCCATGGCATTAACACTAGTTCCACATTAAATTTCAAATTAGTATCAAGGACATAGGCAGCCGTGGCCTAAGATTAATTCAAATACAGGCTTTATTTTCTAGGGAACTTCATTTCATTAAGTCATCTGTGCAGTAAAAACAATATTTCTTTGATCAACTTTTGCCTTGCTTACTTCCAAGACTGTGAAACACATTATTATTCATCTCCTTGGGCCTCTGCCCGCAAGAGCTTGGCTTTTGCCATGTTATAGGCAAGAGACTTCAGTAATTTGTAGGTAGGAATTAATTGTGGGAAAAAAAATGGGTTTTGGCCACATAAAGTACTCGGGCAAAACTGTCAAAAGTTTAACATTGGGAATGAAAAAGAAATGGTCCTGAAATGAGCTACTGCCTGCTGAGTGTAAAATACTTGGCAGACAGCTAGATTAACAAAGAACGATTTTATCAGATATTTATGAAAATTCAGAAAGACTGCCTTATGTAGCCAAAGTTAGGGGATAGGAGAGGAGAGTTTGTATGGAAGAAAGAAGTACTAGAATCCATAAGGCAAATTCTGGGATTCTGATCTATCTCCTTTTGGCACACACACACACACACACACACACACACACACACACACACACACACATACATTCACACATACTCACTCACACACACACTCACACACATAATTCTTTCTTCAAGTAAAGGTAATACAGCTGGATGGTCCTCAATCATCTTGGATTCCTCTTTATATTTCTCCAAATAAGAGGGAGCCATATTGATCACATATAGAAAATTCTAGAAGGAAGAGGAGTCACAGAATGCCAGCAAAATTCTGACGATAACTCAATGCCTTCCAATAAGTATATTAATAAGGGAAACAAAATTTTAAGTTAATATATTTCTAAACTAAATTCAGCACTGTTCCTTCCAAGCCAACCGTGGGACAGTTCTAGGCACCGTCCTTCATTTATTCACTGATTCAAACATTTACTGAATGCCTACAATGTGTAAGTATGATACTCAGCACTAAAAAATAATGTCTGGGATTTCACCCTAAAGGAGAGATGAGAAAATATACCTCCCTCTCTTCTTGGAAGGGGCGTGGGACGCTGCATAGACTGTCAGATTCTCTCAGCTAATGTATTTGTTGGTTGATTCTGAGCTACTTATTTTTCCCTTTCTCTTTTATTCACTGTTATAAGGGAAGGTTCCAGGTAACTGGGAAATTAAAGTGATGTAAAAATGAAAGTTTGTGTGTGTGTGTGTGTGTGTGTGATTCCTTCCTTAAAAGGGAAACACATAAGTAATGGTAATACCAGGTATAATATGATATCTACCAAAGAAAGACAAAAAGAAAATTCTCTAAGAGTTCAAAGGAAGGAGATAAGATTTCTATCCGAAGGGAATCAAGAAAGGCTTCATGGGGAAGAAGACCTTTGATCTGAGCCTTGAAGGTTATAGAGAGATGGTAGACGGCAATGGCAAGGAAAGAGAAGAAGCATTTCTAGAAGAATAGCGTGAAAAAAGGCCTGGGAAAAATACAGAAGTAGACATGCAGTCTCTTTGGAATGACATCTGGGCTATGCTTTGAAAAGGAATGGAGAAAAGGTTGATAAAGTAGAGGGACTCAAATCTACATTAAAGAAGTTGGAATTTATTCTATCTCTATTACTGAAGATTCTCAAGAAGGAAATGAGATGAACATATTTGTATGCTACAAAGATTAATATAGCAGGATATTTAAAATAGACTGGGGTGGGGACAGACTAGAGACAAGTGAGTAGGCTATTGAAACAGTCAAGGTAAAACAATAAGAAGCTAGATTATATTGTAACAATGGGATGCAATGAAGGGGGTGGAGGGCAGAAATGTTGTGGAGGTAGAAGCTATAGGATATGGCAATTGATGGGATGTGGAATGGTGAGAGAGAAGGAGTTAGAAATGATGCCAAACCTTCATGGCTGGGAGGATGTCAAGAGGGCTCTCATCCTATTATCAAGGAAACCTTAGAACTCCCATATAAGTAAAAATTCATAGAATAAATGTTGACTTTGAACAAAAACCTCAAAAACAATGAAAATTTAAGGAGAAATTCCGGACATAGAACAGAAAAGAAAATCACTAAGGAGAATCTTACATTGCAGTAGCATAGATAATTGCCAATGTGGTGTCATTTGAGAAATTCCCCAATTTCTTCCCCCGTTTGTCATTAACTGAATGGGCTGAAATAGAACACTTGTACAATGGAATTTTTAATTTAAAAAGATATGTGAGGTGATGGATTTATTTAATACACTGGCCTGGAAAGAGCACCGGATGATAAAAGGAATGAATATACCCAAGCTATACTAGTTGTTTATGTTATGTCTAAAGAAAGACAAGGTAGCAGTAGCAGATAAGCGATATCAGAAGAAGCTGCCAGGCTTATATGAGGCACTGTACTGCTTCTACGTAGCCAAACCAAGGAGACTGTGAGATTATGACAATGTTATCTGGTATCTCTCCTCACCAATAATTGAAGAAAGAGTACATGGGTCATATAGACCAAGTCATTGACAGCATTGCTGGTAATTCTTTAGCTGAACATATCCAGATAAGTGAAAAAGAATCTCAAAAACCAGTGTGCCACTCAAAGTATAACTGACTAGTTATCAACATATCTTTTAGACAGCTAAACTTTGTCCCCTGGTGCCTACAGGAAGGATTCTAGAAAGACTGAAGGGATCCTTTATTTAGATGCTTAGCTAACAAGAGACTATATATCTGATGAGCAGTGCTTCCTCTGCAGTTAAACTTGGAAACTGTGAGCCTAGAACCTTGAACCCCTACCCAATCTTTGAGCCTGGAACCAAGGAGGAAAGAAAAGGAGCAGGGAGGGAGCAAGGGAGGAAGGAAGGACTTATTAAGCTCCTACTATGTTCTAGGCACTATGCTAAATGTTTTACAAATAGCAATTGTTTCTCTTTTACCCAGGAACCCTGAGGGTCTTCCCCTCCCAGTCTGATTTATTTTTTGATTAAAGGGACCATCTCTTGAGTAACTACTTAAAGAAGCCTATTTATTGAATGGGTATATCTCACTCAAAGTGAGAATGTGATAGGACCTTAACCTGAAAAGGTCTCACATTGCATCCTGGGCCATCTCCAGTCATCCGGATGAATATCAGGCCATTGGACCCAGATGGTTCAGGAGAAGAAACTGAGGTTGGTGACCTTGCACAGCAGTCAACTGCAAGTCATGTTATCATCTTGATGTCATGGTCCTCTTCAAGAATGAAGGACAAACACAACAACAAAAATAGACCAACACGTAGTGATACTTGAAATACTACCCTGAGATGGTTATTCCTCTGAGAGTGGGAAAGACTTTTTGAATATAAGTTTTCCTAGGAGGATTAACTGGGAAGAATGTCCTAAGCCATTCATGACTAGATATAAAATAGTTTAAAGGTAGCTGCTTTTCTCCTAATTAGCTCAACTAGAACTTGAGGTAAAGGGGACAATAAATTAAAAAAGAGAATGTGTCATTTATGAGTATGGAAAACTCCCAGATTGGACAGGCTTGGGTATGATAGCACAGTAAGAGGCCCTAGATGACCATAAAGTAGGACGATGGCTGCAAGTATCTGTGAGGGCTGGGAGAGGACTGAAGACCAGTTGTCAACGTCATAATTTTGCCTTGGGTCAGACCTGCATACAGTCATTGAGAGGAGAAAAATAAGATTATCTTTCACTATTTCAAAATTCAGCCTTCTAAAGCTCCGGACAAGTGAAATATCAAAGCTTTAGCAAGTAACATTTCCAAAATTCAAGTGAGATTGAGAGAAAGAAGAGAAGAGACTTGACAGCACTTCCCATGTAAAACTGAGAATCTTACCCTTTGTGTGAGGTCACTAGCTTCATTAATGTAACGATCTCGCTCCTTTTCCAGTTGGAAGATGATCTTCCTTTGTTTCTGAGCCTCATCTTTGTAGTTCTGGATTTCTTCTTCCAGGTGCCTCTTGTTTTGTTCATGAAGTTTTACTAAGTCCACCTGTTTCTGAGTGGCAATGACCGCCTTCAGCAGGTTCTACAGGAAAAAAGACACCAAAATATTCAGGTTACCAAGAAATGAACTCATCTTAACTCGGGAGTCTGGAATGACTATCTTTCATAACACCATTCTTCCACATTTTTAATAAATGGTCATTTTTTTCCAATTACATGTAAAGACAATTTTAACATTTTTTAAAATTTTTAAAATTTTTTAAATGCTTATTTAGCATTTTGTTTTCTCCAGTTATGTGTAAAAACTATTTTTAACATTTGTTTTTAAAACTTTGAGTTCCAAATTATCTCTCTTCCTCCCTCTCCATCCCCCCTCACTGAGAAGGCATGCAATTCGATATAGATTATGCATGCGTAATGCAAAACATTTCCATAATAAACATATATGCTTCAATCTGTACTCAGACACCATCAGTTCTTTCTCTGGGATTGGACATAGCATTTTTCTTCATAAGTCCTTCAGAGCTGTCTTGGATCATTATATTGCTGAGAATAGCTAAGTCATTCACTGCTGATGATCCCACAATATTAGTGTTACTTTTATACACAGTACATTTCACTTTGCATCAGCTCATGCAAGTCTCTCCAGCCTTTTCCGAGAGCATCCCACTCATCATTTCCCATAGCACAATAGTATTTCATCACAATCATATAATGCAACTTGTTCAGCCATTCCCCACTTGATGGGCATTCCCTCAATTTCCAATTCTTTGCTACAAGAAAAGAGCTGCTATAAATATTTTTGTACATATAGGTCCTTTCCTTGGTGGGGTTTTTTTCATCTCTTTTGGGATACAGACCTAGTAGTGGTATTGCTAGGTCAAAAGGTGTACATGGTTTTATAGCCCTTTGGGCATAGTTCCAAATTGCTCTACAGAATGGTTAACATTCATTTTTTTTTATTTTGAATTCCAATTTTTTCTCCCTCCCACCTTTCTCTCTTGTCTCCCCTCCTCCTCCCTAAAGCCATAAGCAAATTAATATAGGTTATATATATACAATCATGTAAAAAATATTTCCATATTAATCATGTGAAATTCTTGTGCATTTTAAAGTAAAATATAAAGTGTTCAAAACTCAAAATGCACCTTTTTTCTGATGATATTACACAAAAATAGATAAACTTTTATTTTCTCCATCTAAATTGACCTGAGCAAATCCCTTACCCTCTCAGGGCCTTAGAGAACTTTCTAAGAGTTTAAGTTGCAAAGAAGGTAGCAATTTGCATTGGTAGAAGGAGTCTTCTCATCTAGATGTATGAGATGGCAGTGAAATCACATGTCCAAAACCTTGGCTGTTATATATGTTAAATGCTACTTAAATTAAATCTGATTGTGGCAGCTGTATAAAATTGAAAGTCTGGGGACTATTTCCAGAATTATCCAAAATACTAGATTGTTTTCTTTAGATGTATAAACAGGCAAAAATTCAATTTGGAAAGCATTTATTCCACTCCTACCATGTGCCACTACTGTACCAGATGCTAGAGATATGAAGACAAGAATCTACATAGTCCTTGACTTCAAGAAGCCTATGTTCTTTTTCAGGAAAAAACATGGAGAGAGATAAGTACAAAATATAGACATAGGTAACACAAACATACACAGGTTTGAAACAAACACTATAGAGAGGTCAAAAGAGCTATCAGAATAATAAAAGGATTTTCTTGAGTAATGGGGGCCCTACTTGTGTTGCAGTGTATAAATTTGTAAGAAACCCAGTCGGTATGTTGTGTGACTTCCTCCGGTGGAGTCCAGAAGCAATGGAAAAATGGTAAAGGAAGTTGGTGGGGATAGTCTAGGTTTGGAAAGGGATGAGCAGGAATAGGACAAGGAGGCAAGAGATTTAAGGGTATAGGGCAGGCTAACATTGCAGTGGTTAGCTAAAGGGTCAAGGTTCCAAAGGGAGGAAAGTGAGACCAGAGTGGGGCAATCTACTAGAAAGTTCAAATGAAAAGGAAAGGACAAAGATCACATGAGGATGAAGAAGGAAGGATAGAAGCAGACAAAATTATAGTCTGAGGGGGAAAAAAAGTTTCCAAGTTCTAGATCACAGATTATGGAAGTAAAGAAGTTCCAAGTGGTCTTTCTATCAATGTTATTTCCATCACTACGTACAGCTGAGATGGAGTAAAATCATAGATTATAGAATTTGAGGAAGCTGATAAATAGAGAAGCCAAGGATATGAAGGGATAGCCATGTGCATATCAAAGTCCCCAAGGATGAGGTCAGGGCAGAAAGAAAATGAAGTCCCTGAGGAGGGGTTAGGACAGAAAGAAATACTGTGAGCCAGACGCTGAATTCCTTGAGAAAGAAGGAAGAATGACCTGGGACCTGCACATGACAGCAATCTGGATCTTGCCAGGGTAAAAGAGATGATGGAGTGAACTTAAGATGAGAAACTGATAAATGATATTGGAAAATGAAGGTCCAGAAATAACCTTATGGTATAAGGTCCTCGTGACCTGATGTGCCAAAGGGCATTGAGAGAAAGGCATCTAGATGAAAGACTGTGAAAGGAATGAAACTAATACAAAAGACAGTTTGTTAACAGCAGAACAGGATTACAGAAGGGCAGGATCAATGGAAGAGAAGAGCAGGATAGGGACATGGGGGGTGGGACTAGGGCTGAAGTGCATGGGAATGAGAGAAAAGCAATGGATAGCAAAAGGTGGAGATTTTGGCCAAGGAAGCCTTCTATTCTGGACCATCATGATTTGGAGAGGAGGAAGAAAGAACTGTTAACAACAAAACAATGGTTTGTCCCAACTTTCCCAGTAGCTCCAGGTCCCAGGAAGGATGTGATCTGCACATGTCCCTCTGGGATGTGTATGGTGGGGTGGGGTGGGATGGGATGGGGTGTAATAGAGACGTGGTCCTGGGCCAAGTCCAGGTAGCAAGAGAGTGAGGTGCCAGGGAGCTCACAGATTATGAAGGGCTAAAACATGTTTGATTTACTTATTGGCTCTCATTAACATAGGAAGTTCTGTCCCCTGCCCCAACTCAAGTGATTTGGTTTTTCTCCCTCTAGCAAGGAAGCCAGTGGGATGGGAGGGAGCAAAGCTGTGGTCCTAGACTGAGCCCAGGTGATGACAGAGCTGCCTGGTGTCAAGGTTATAGAGGGCTGATGTTAGGTTTATTACTTCCCTCACCAGCAAGGTCAACTTTGTACCAAGTCATGTTATGAAATGCTGAGAGACATTTACCCAGAAGCAGTGAAGGGGAGAGAGAGACAAAGACAGAGAGAGTTGTTTTAGATAAGAAGAGAACAGAAGGCTGTTTTAGGATTGGGAAGTCCTAAACATGCTTGTCGCTGATAAGAAGGGACCACTGGAAAAGGAGCAATTTAAGAAACATTGGAGAGAAAGACAGCAAGAGCCAAACCTTCCAAAAAATAGGAGGAAACAAACCAAGGGCAGATCCAGAAGAATTAGCCTTAAAGACGAGTAGGGATCTTGATTTTTCTATGACTAAAGAGAAAGTAGTTAGTGGATTGTGGTACAGAGACATGCTGGAGAATGAAGGGAAAATGTGAAGTAAGTCTACATGGAATGACCCCAATTCTCTCTGTGAAGTAGGAAGCAAAGTCATCTGTTCTAAGTGTGGAGGGTAGAGTGAAACTGAGGAGGTGGGGAGAAGGAGGACAGAGGAAACATCTATTAAATCTATGAAACCTAAAGGAAACAATTCGAAACTATTATGAAACCTAAAGATATAATAAAAGATACAGCTAACATCTTCTGTTCCTAAATAAAGAAAAGTAACCATGGGAATTAATCAATAATACCTTCACTCCACAGCCTGCTGTCTCAAAATGTGCAAAAAAGGTGACATTAAATCTCTGCAATTAACAAATTTAACACTTTGGGCCCATGAAATTCTTCTAGCAGTAAATGGAGCCCTCCAATCTTAAAAGTAGAACTGCTAACCAAACAGGAAATAGAGAAGATCATAGAAAGTAAAATGTATAATTTCAATTACATGAAATTAAAAGACTTTTGTACAAACAAAACTAATGCACTCAAAATTAGAAGGAAAACAGCAAATGGGGGAGGAAGGAATTAGAGCAAGTTTCTCTGATAAAGGCTTCATTTCTCTAAAGAATGTAACCAAATTTATTTTTTTTAAAAAAAGAGCCATTCCCCAATGGACAAATGGTCGAAGGATATGAACAGGCAGTTTTCAGAAGAAGAAATCAAAGCTATTTATAGTCATATGAAAATATGCTCTAAATCACTACTGATCAGAGAAATGAAAATTAAAACAACTCTGAGGTACCACATCACACCTATCACATTGGCTAATATGACAGAAAAAGAAAATGACAAATGCTGGGGGCAAGGGGGGGGATGTGGAAGAATCAATCGGGACACTAATTCACCATTGTTAGAGTTGTGAACTAGTCCCAGGCATTTTGGAGAACAATTTGGAACTCTGTCCAAAGGGTTATAAAACTGTGCATACCCTTTGACCCAGCAATACCTCTACTAGATCTGTATCCCCAAAGAGATCAAAGAAAAGGGAAAAGGATCTATTTGTACAAAAATATTTATAGCAGTTCTTTCCGTGGTGGCAAAGAATTAGAAATCAAGGGGATACCCATCAATTGGGGAATGGCTAAACAAAGTGTGGTATATGATTGTGATGAAATACCATTGTGCTATAAGAAATGATGAGCAGGAAGGTTTTAGAAAAACCTGGGTAGATTTATATGAACTGATGCAAAGTGAAGTGAGCAGAACCAGGAGAACAGCAATATTGTAAGGATGATCACACATGTAAAACTTAGCTACTCTGATCGAGAAAATAGTTCAAGACAATTACAAAGTATGATGATGAAGAAAAATGCTATCCACCTCCAGAGAGAGAAATGCTGAACTCTGAATGCAGATTGAAGCATACATTTTTTTTTACTTTCTCTGTTTTTCTTTTTTTAGGGGAAAGCTTAAGAGGTTCTGTTTTCTTTTGCAATATGGCAAATATGGAAATATATTTTGCAAAACATCACATGTATAATCAATATCAAATTGCTTGCCTTCTCAAGGAGAGGGGAAAGAGAGAATTTGGAACTAAAAATGTTTTTTAAAAATGAATGGTAAAAAAATTTACATGTAATTGGGAAATATTTAACAGAATAAGTTAAAATATGTTTAAAAAAAAAAAAAGTAGAGCCACCAGAGGCATACCTCTGAGCCTGTTTCACTAGTTCTGCTAGAGAAACATGAACTCAAGGGTCTACCGATCAGAAATTTGGAGCTAGTTGGAAGGAATCTTAGGGGTCATCTAGCTCCAACTATGGATGGGGAAAATGAAGCCTACAGGGGTCAGAGGACTCAGTCAAGGTCACAAGCAGCAGAGGTGGGATCTGAATTCTGACAAATGGAGCACTCTATTAAAAAAAAACCTCACCCAATAAAAGCAAAACTGAAGATTAGGGTGGAGGATAGGTGAGGGCTTTTAAAAACCATTAACCAACTATTCTAGGATATTACGCACTGTACAATTTTTATAAGCACCCACTTACATTTACTCAATTAACACAAAGTTGCAGATATGTAGATATTAAATTCTGAGATTTTGATCAACTACTTAGGATACCAAATAACCTATCCTCAATGAAATGGAATCCACAAAATACTCTTAAATCCCCTACCGTTTTATATGCTAATTCTCAGAAGTTCCTTTGTGTTCACAGGTGATAATGTAATTTCAATTCACAGACACTAAAAGGCAGAGTGTAAGCAGCTGCTTAAAGGAAAATTGAGAGCTATTATTTATTCTAATCTACTTTGGCTTGCTGTGAGTTTTATTTCTTTGCACAACTGGTTATAGACAGATATTATATTCCCAAAGCAAGACATTCATTTTCCAGCATTACTATCACAAACTCACCTTATTTAATATGTCTCTCTCTCGCAGAAGCTCATCCATAGCCTTTTTATCAAGTTCTCCTTGCTTTTTTGCAATCTCCAGCTCTAAATCACCAGAAAAAGTTATGTTTAAGACCAAATTATGGAGCTGAAAAAAAGACAACTCCTCTCCAGCAAAGGGGAGAAATTATTTGAAACCTTTATCACTATTACAGCAAAGGGGAAAGGTCATTAACAGGAAACTAAAAATGTTAAGGATAGCTTTAAGACTAACCATTGAAGGAGAAAGCAATGCTGTGGCTGTTGTTAATGTCAGTAAGAGATAGAAAATTCAGTCAAATGTTGTAATGCATGACAAAAAGAAAAAAAGCCAGGACTGGAACTGTCACAAACGCTAACTCCTCCAATCTGAAAAGTGCTCTGTGCATTTAATTATTTATAAAATAAATTATCCTGTTTCCTGCTTTTTTCATTTCTTTCAGTGAGGGTACCAGGAAAGTCTCAAGCTACACCTCGAAAGAAGATTCAGCTACCTAAAACATCCTAAAACTAGAAAGTCCAGTTAATAAAAAATCAGTTAGACATCTGAAAGTCACCAAGAGAAAGCTTGAATGGCTAATATTTCTAATAATCCAATCTAAGTGGGAGAAGCCCCTTGAAAATACGCAGGTTCAAATTTTAAGATGTATTCTTATTCAGAAACAGTATCTAGACCAAAGGACTAGAATGATACTTTGCCCTTTACTCATAATATCTTCTTTTTTCCTTATGGCATCTCTCCCATAACCAGATAAAACTGAGACTAACTGATACCATAAAATATTATTTTCTCAGCTGCCAAATCAGTTATTGAGAATGAAGCCAAAAATACATTGTGTTTGTATCTGTCCTTCATTCTCTAAGAGGACTAAGAGATCAAGATGATGACATGACTTGAAGTTGACTTTGATTTCAGTGAGGGAGGGCTGTGCAAGGTCACCAACCTCACCAATGGCCTGATATTCACCAGGACGATTAGAGATTGCCCAGAATGCAATGTAAGACCCTGGTCCTTTCAGGCTAAGGTCTTATCACATTCTCACTTTGAGTGAGATACACCCATTCAATGAATAGGCTTCTTTAAGTGGTTACTCAAGGGATGGCCCCTTCGATCAAAAAAGAAAAAAAATCAAACTGGGAGGGGAAGACCCTCAGGATTCCTGGGTAAAAGAGAAATAATCACTATTAAGTAATTACAATCACTCTGTGTTAGGTGAGTGGGGACTTGTTGTTCAACCTATGAGCTCCAGAGTGAATTGGGTTAAAGGCTTGATCTTTGAGCAAGAAATGTAGCCAGTAAACCTAGAGGAAAAAGGCAGCTTTTGTACCTTCCTCTGGGTAGAACACCAGGATGTACACTAATGTAGTAACAATAAGTTACTACAGTGAAAATCCACTCACCACTTTCAAGTAAATGAGTTAGAGGTCACAACACAAGCTTTTATTCACACACACATACACACACACACACACACACACACACACATATACACACACATACACACACACACACACACACACACACACACACACACACTGAACCAGAGCAGAAGGTATGTGGAAGGACAAGATAACACTAAGCGTGGGTACACTGAGTTGTAACTCCAATGTCTAACACCATATCTACACAATGCCAAAAATTGCCTATTGAAAGGTCAACAAAATCAGTCAAACCAGCTATTTGACATGATGGCCAAAAAAGATGTTCACTAAATTCAACGGTTTGACCGGACTGAGTCAAACTATGCTTTTTTATGGGCTTTGCACAGAACTCACCAGATACCATCAGAGTCACTAATCAAACTAATCAAATGTTTATGAGAATCAGCAACAATGCTGCTTTCAGCCTACCTTTCTCTAATCCACCAATCTGATTTTTGAGGATTTCCTTGGTCTGCTCCACCTCTGCCTTCTGATCTTCAGCTTGGTGCAATTTTTTATGTATTAACTCTCTCATTTTGTTAAGTCTTCCAATGTCAAGTCGCATCTGATGGATTTCCTCCTCTTTAGCCTATATAATTAATGACACAGAAAGGACAAAGACATTTGGCAAACAAAGGACTCAGTGAAATGAAATGATGATAAATTCTCAACCAATAAAAGGAAGTACTCCTTTGACAGTGCAAAGATAGTCTGTGGGATTAAATTTTTAAAGTAGTATTTGGACTGAAGAGATATTGGAAAACTATGTTCTGAATAGTATAGTAGGCAAGCTAAATGAAAAGACTAGGATCAAATCTTATGCTGAAGAGTGAAATCTGATGGTCAGGTCAAGCAAGATTTGGCCACTGAAGCCATTGTCATAAATAAATTGTTCTGTGTACACTTGATCAGTAATTATTCCATAACTGGAATTTGCAATTGACAAATTTAATACTTTTAGTCCATGAAATTCCTCTAGCAGTAAATGGAGCCCTCCAATCTTAAAAGTAGAACCACTAACCAAACAAGAGAGAGAAGATCATGGAAAGTAAAATGTATAATTTCAATTACATGAAATTAAAAGACATCAGTCACTATGTAATTTTCTCTAAGACACTGAAAGTGCTCTGCTATATAGCATTATTCTCTCCACTGACCTAATGCAATAGTACAAAGGTCTAACTTTTTTTCCAGACATACCAGGTCACAACCAAGTATACCAAGAAGTAAAGTCTTAGGCCACAGGAGTATTATTATTTTTGGGGTGAGCATGAAGATGAATTGATATGGCAATATCAATAGACAATTCTGGATGGTAACAAATGTATCTAAAAAAAGAATTCCTGCCACAGACAGCACCACACATTTGCCCATATGTTTTCAGTTAAAGGCAAGGAGTTGTTATTATTATTGAACCAATTCCCTTATAATGTAATGAGATTAATTTTCTCTGAGATTTCTAAGCCATTATCTCACAGTATCTTCGATGTATACAACAATCCCTTAAATGCTATATAGTATAGACTAATTTTTTTTAATTAAAGTCAATTATAATTTTGGTAAGGGGGAAATTTAGAATTTTGCCAAACTACTTTAAAAAAATACTGGAAACATCCTAGGAGGGTGTCATCCAACCAATTTTGGGAATCACAGTTCTAGCAAATGGACAGGCAGAACATGGTTGTCTTTGTTTTCTTCTAGGCAGAATCCCTATAGATGTGGGAGTATAGAAATATACCTTTTTTGCTCTATGTCCCACAATGTCAATAAAGGAGAATATTTGTATAGGCATTTTTACTCTAATGTCAATTACAGGCTTATATTCCTTTGCTTCTAAGTTGTTATTTCTGATGGGGATGGGATCTGAATCCCAAAAAGGAAAAAACCATGTCTTTGGGCTCTGGGCCCCTAAAAGGAAAAGCCCCTGCACTTTCCCACACAGCCCAGGTCCCTGGCATTTACTGGGGTTAATCCTGTCTTTGTGGCCCCGTGCCCAAACCTCTGATTCTCGGTTACCTCTAACCTAGCCCAACCTTAATTCCGGTTCACCCTTGGCTACTTTCCACCTTTAATTCCTTCTCGCCTCCTTCTCTGTTCCCACAGTCTTCCATATAAAAGGTTCATCATGCCTCCATTAAAGTGCTCAAATTCCTTAAGAGTCTAACCAATATGGTGAATTTTTAGAATCTCAACCACCCTGACCAGTGTTCTAATAAACCTTGTCTTTGGCTGAAAGAAGGTTTGGATCAAATTCATCTAAAGTAGGACTTGCGTCACTATTTCAAGGTCCCAGCACCCCTAAACCTCAACAGTTTCTTCACTGGTGGAACTAATGATGTGCTTAGAAAGAACATTTTTTTCAATCCAAACCATGCCTGAATGGTTTTGATGTTTATTTGCCTATAGGGTTGTATTAGATTACTTCAATTTCCTAAATAGTTCTATGAGTCATGCATTTCTTATTTCAAATTCTAACAACCTAGGATTATGAATATAGTGGTGTTTACTCTCAAAGGTAATAAGGTAAATAAAAAGCTCTTCTCTTCAATATCTTGAAGACAAGACCATCATTTATAATTCCTTCAGTTGAGGGAGGGGTATGAACCAGAAACCCTTTTTGAAAAATAGATAGGACACAGATGATAGTCATAAAAATGGATGAACACAGCCTTGTAAACAAGTGCAAAATTCAAAGTGGTTTCCCCACTTTGACTTCCTAACCAAAGTAGTAAAGCAAAAATAATAGAAAACATTCTTTACTACTTACTCAACATGAACCTTTCCTTGCTCCAGGCAAGGGATAACTTGCAAGACTGAATTAAGGAGGCCAACATCTGACCTAGATTCTGAAAGGTCTTGAATAACCATATGATTGATAATAAGGTTTACAGTTTTACATACAGGCATGGGAATTATCACATTGTCTGCCCCAAGGCATGAAGTAATCACAGCAGGTGTTCGGCTGCCTTTGATATATCAGGGCATTCAGTAAAGCGGGAGGACAATATTTCTAGAGAGAGGGATCAATGGTTTAAACTGAAAAGACAAATTCCATATTAACAGACAAGGAGCAAGAGAAGTCTTGTGTAACCGACATGTCAGGCTGTATTTACTTTTAGCTCCAGCGTTTTCTGCTGGTTCTCCTGGCTTATCTGTTCACAAGCCAAGACGTGCTGTTCATTCTCCTGCTGAAGCTTAGTGTTCCTCATCTGAAACTGCTCCAGCTCCTTGGCAGCTCGTTCATTTAGGATCTAGGAGAGATGTGAAACAATCGAGCTGATACTTTTGAATCTGACTCCAATATCTACATATGCCCATAAACAGCACCACAAGCCTCCCAGAAGGAGAAGAGAAACCCCAGATTTCCATCTCTGTAGAAATTACTCTTTATTCCTGATGAAACTACTAATGTACTCACAATACAATGAATGCTAAATGACTAGGGAGAATAACAATTTCTAATGAATAACACAGTGAGAGTCCTTTTTTCTTTCCTCGGAGCTCTGGGAAGTCTCACTCACAGGTGGTGGATAAATATTTTAATGCCTTTTTGTCATTTGGCAGGCATCACATACACAACAATCGCTATAATCATTGCAAATGAGCAGCAGATTCGAATGGATTTTATCAGCTGTGGGGCAGAAGAGCAGGACATCTCTGCAGGCAAATCCGACATTAATATGCCTAGAACATTTCCATAAATGGAACAGTTCACTGAGACCAGCACATAGCCATTTTCCCATTTAATCCATCTTAAGTCAAAAATCTGGAACAGCAGCATGATGATTTATGCCTTCTTGATTTTGGTATCAGCCAGTTTTCTTCCTCTTACTAAAACTCTCCTGAACAGACTAAATTTTATAGATGAACCTATACATATCCTGGGTCATCTTGATATAACAGAATAGTTATCAGGGAATTGGAAGATGGAAAGACTGGAAGGAAGAAGAAAAAGAGAAGTAAACCGTATAAAAGCACCACTCTAGAACACTACCATCATCCTCTCATGAATCAGGCTTGGGGGCTATCCTGACAAGAGAAGCTAAATCAAATTTTCAATTAATATAGAATAAACTAAAGTGCAGCCTTCCAGTCTAAATGGAACTGGTATTTTACCTAAGCCATCTCTATCTTGGCTGAATAAGCTACTCTGTTTTTATCATGATTGCCGAATTCTGGGAAAAGTATGTCATTCTGCAGTCATGATGGTAATAGGTAATTTATTGCCACATTAAGAAAGTTAAGGAATGAGTTTCTAAGTCAAATAATTTGCTCATCTTCCCCCTAGAGGTTATACTATGTAAAATATATACATAACTCTGGACGTCATGTAGAATTAATAAAGAAATTGTCATAGGAATACCTGTTACAATTTTTTTAATGGTATGAGAGGAAGCAATTCTTTGGGAACAGTGTCTCTGGCTAACAATATCTGGGAGAGTAAGAAACCACTTTTCAATTACTGGAGTTTCTTCCTTGAGGTCTCATATCAGAAAAGGTGGATTACAACTATTAACATTTACATTATCTTAAACAATTATAACATTTAAGCAAAAAAGTGTTAGAAAGTCTATTGTTTAAAAAGAAAGATAGACATACTCAGTTCACTCTTTAAGATTTAAACCTTAATAGTTAATCAACAGTCAATCTCCCCTTTTCTGAGTGTGCCTTTGTTTCTGTGTGTGTGTGTGTGTGTGTGTGTGTGTGTGTGTGTTAGGCAACCCCAATCCCCCACCTCTCCTTCCTACCCAACTCTTTGGCACTCATCGTATTAATGTCACCCTCGTAGTGGACACCAGATCAGCTTAGCCCACTATGACTAAGAACTCCAGAGCTCAAGAGATCCGTCAGCCTCAGACTCCCCAGCAACACCTCATCACACCCGGTATTAATAAAAATTTTTCTGAGTCAAAAGGAGGGACATAAAAAAAGAATAAAAAAATAAAGATGTCATAACTCCCACTATTACCTCTTTAAATAAGTTATGAAAGGCAAATGATTGCTAGATGTCTGCAGTGCAGGAGGGAGATCACACACGAGTCTCCACCCTTCTAGATGAAGCCCATCACTCTGGAAGGCACTGCTCCTAAAGCCAGGAATATGGCTGCCCACGTGTGTACCATACCTTCTGTTCTTTGAGCTGTTGCTCCAGTTTTTGGATCTCCTCTTTACTCTTCTGCACAAGCTGCTGGAGTGTCTTTATTTCATTCTGTTTTCCATCCATGTCATTCTGAACCTGCTTGAGCTCTTTCTCCAGTTTCTCCTTCTTTCGAATTTCCCGGGAAGCTTCATTCTGACGAAGCTGGATTTCTTGTTGGAACTATAGTTACAGAAGAGGCAGAACCGAAAGAAATTAAAACCTTTTGATGCAGTTGGTAAGATTCAGTGCCTTCCACCCTGTTTCGGTGTCTCCTTTTAAGGAGAATCATCTCAGAATGGGGGTTTTTCTTTAGCTATCCCCTAGCCCTGATTTTTAAATCTTTAGAGGGCAGGAAGACTTCTGGCTTGTTCTTCCATGTCCTGAATCTACGTCAATCATGACCATGCTTTCTTTCCTGCCACCAGGGAGAAACACTTTATAAAGATCATTGATAGTGAAAAACACCACTTGGTCCGTGGCCTAAAAAAAAATGTTCAGATTTGTTCACCCATTTAAACCCTTGAAACTGGAAGGACCGAAAGGCATTGCTTCCACCAGCTTGGTAGGTAGCAGCTTATGGCCTAGTCTGATATGGCCTTCTCAGGACAAGATTACCAGCAAAGCCTCTTTTCCAGGCAACATTCTCTACTGACGTAGTTGGAATAAGAATCAGTAAAGAGTCAATAGCTCTCTGAAAAAACAGGTCAGAGAAATACACAAAAGAGCTAAGATACCTTTTGATATAAGATGATTCATTTGAGGTGAGGAAAGGAAGAAGAAACTGGTTTTAGAAGGAACTACAGAAAAGAAAGTTGGGGACAGCCCTTCTTCTTGGGGCTCATACTTGCTCCCCAGACCTGAGAAATGGCTTGCTCGGCCTCATCTTTTGATCTCTCTGTTTCTTGGTGCTGCTCAGTGATTAAAGCTAGGCTCTCTCGTAGTTTCACAACTTCGGACAAGAGCTGGTCTCGCTCCTTTGTTATTTCTTCCTTGTATTTCAGTAAATCTCTGATGCTGAAAAAAAAAATGAAACAAAACACAAACCCGATGGCAGTCTTCTCTCTGAGATTCTATCCCCTACTGAGCTCATTTTAATGTAAGCGATTGAATGTCAAGGATTGCTGATTAACTCATAGCAGCTGTCAGATTATACAGTTTTCCTTTTCATTTTAAATATTCATTAGAGAGCTGCAGTCACAACTGATAAGCCTAAGATATAGAAATACTGTACACATCATTAGTTTTTACCCTGTTCACCCTTTAACAAAAAAAAAAAAAAAGAGCAAAGGAGTGGAACCCAGATAAAACATGCATAAAGACAAAATTTGACAAATATTAGTGATGTAACTGTTTAGAACATACAGTATTGTAATCCTTCTGTCTGAAGAGTACACCAGTTCATTTTTAAATAGTTTGCAATCCAGACACCATAGCTAGTTACTTGGCTCGGTCCCTCTGTAAGACTGTAAGACTTTAGAACAGAGAACCTAAGCATCTTAAGACAGCCTCTGGACCAAAACTGATCATGGGGAAGGTAGACACTTCAAGGCTAGGACTGAAGAGGAAAAGCTGCATTTCTGTCATTTGCTCACGAGAGACCCCAAATGGCTATTTAAGCCAACTGAGAAGCATATTTGCTTATTATCACTCACAGAACCTTTTGAATATACAAATATATACTAATTTAAATATTCACACACATATCTCAGAGTACTTTCCTTCCTTTCCATGAAACTATACCAGAAACTCATAGAATCAGTTAATTTTAGAGTTGGAAGGGACCACAGAATACCAATCTAATCTACCCTATACCTGAAATAGAATTCTCCCTATAATATACACACAAAAAGCTTTCTTTCTGCTCATTGTACACTTTACTGTCTTCTGCACATTCTATGGTCCGGTCAAACTGGCCTTCTCCCTGTTCCTCATACACTCTATCTCCCATCACCCATGCTTTTGTCTTGGTTGTGTCTCATACCTGGAAAGCTCTCCTTTCTCACCTCCACCTCACCCTGACTTCCTTTAAGATTCAACTTAACCGCTACCTTCTACAGGAGGCCTTTCCCAGTCCTCCCTAGCTGCTAGAGCTTTTTCCTCTAAGGTTGGTTACCTTTCATCTACTCTACACATAGAGTATGTACCTAATTATTTATAATGCCCATTAGAATGTAATCTTCTTAAGGGCAGAGACTATTTGTTTCTCACTCCTTAGCATAGTACCTGGCACATAGTAAATACTTAACATTTGTTGAAAGATTAATTTAGTCTTCTTTTGCCCCAACTTCCATCCATTACTATTGGTTATGCCCTCTGGTCTAATCCTTTTTCCACATGACAGCCTTTCAGATGTATTAAGATAGCTATCTTGCCCACTCTGAGTCTTATAATTGAAGGATTCTGGATTTACAGTTGGGAGGGACCTTAGAAGCCAACTAATATAACCCTCTCATTTTACAGAAGAGGAACTGTGGCCAAGAGAGGTTAAGTGATCTATACAGTGTCACATAGTTAATATGTATTTAGAGGGGTAAGGAGGGAGGGGGTCATTTGAATCCAGATCTATCTGACCCCAAGTCCAAGTCCAACATTATTCACTAGACCATATTGCCTCTCTTGACTTCAGACTAGACAAATGATCCCCAAAACATTCCTTCAACTAATCTTCATAGGGCACACTTCGCCATGATGGCTGCCCTCATCTGCACATTCTCCAGTTTCACCAACATGGTGCCTGTGACTGAAGGCAAGACAGAGGTAGACTAAGCGGGCAGATTCTAGCTGGACTCTCATTTCCTTATTCCTAGAAGCTGTGCTTCTCTTTCAGCAGCCCAAGACTGTATTAAGTTTTTGTCTGCTATGTCTTACTGTTTATTTATGTTGAACTTGCAGTCCACTAAAACTTCTAGGTCTTTTTCATAGATTAGATTGTTAGCTACAAATCCCCCATCCAGCGTTTAAACCCATGTTGAATTTAAATAAATTGACTTTAAATATCATACCTTACATTTATTGCTATTCAATTTCGATTCATTAAATTCAGTTCAATCTTCTAGTCCAGGGGTGGGGAACCTGAGATCTTGAAGCCACATGTGGCCTTCTAGGTCCTCAAGTGAGGCCCTTCTGATTGAGTCCAAGTTTTATAGAACAAATCTTTTTATTAAGAGGATTCATCGATGAAATTTGAATTCAGTCAAAGGACCATACTTAAGGACATAGAGGGTCATGTGAGGCCTTGAAGCTGCAGGTTCCCCAACCCTGGCTAGTCTCTTGTAGAATTTAAAAACTTCAAAACACATAGTTTCTAGGTAATTTAATCATTTTTATTAATCAAGTCAGCATAATTATTAATAAAAGGAGGTAATATGGATATCACTCTTAGACCAAAGACCCCTCATGGTGGTGAGCTCATATTTTATATACCTTTGGAAGAATAAGTATTCCTGAAGATGGCAATCAACTCTAATTGGCTAACAATTAAGGAGAGAATAAATATTCCAGTGAAAGGCTGGGTTATATTCCAATGAACGTCTTGGGAGTACATGGCTTGGATCAACCAAGTCTTGGTCAAAGAGACTTATCAATTGCCTTATCACCTATCTGACAAAAGGGAGGATCCACATTTCCTCAAACCTGCCTGAGAAAACACAATGAGCAGAGATGCACCCATTAACCTAAATTTAGAATTTCTTTTACTCTCTCTGATTAAATCTCAGCCATCCTGACAGGGCAAGTCTTGGAGAGAGATTTTCCCATGCTGATTGATTTCTGGCTAAGTTAGTTAATTCAATAGTCACTGAAAGAGAAATAATCATTCCTCTCAGTCTCAAGATATTTTTTGATCCTGACTCTGTCACCCCAAGTGTTCCCTGTCACCTCTTCTAAAGAGACAACCTTAGGCTAAACCACTTGACTATACAGTCTGCTCTCAGAAACACACTAACTTAAAACTGGAGTAAGACTTTTAGAACACTGTATAGATGTATTTAGATTTAAATCAGGTACCTTTCAGACCTTTGAGAGTCAAGGATAATGAACAACCCTGCCCTCCATCAAACATCTTTTGATGCCACTCGTAGAGGATAAGCCAGACTCTGGAGTCCATGAAGCTTCTTATTACACTCTCATACACATCTTCGCTTCATTCTTGAATTCTTGCCCACTACTTATTTGCCCTCTCAGACTACACCATCAATTCTATTAGGTTACAGACTAACTCTCTAGTTCTTCTCTACTACCAGCCTCCCCTAGGAATCAGGGGCATGGATTCAAAAGTGTATGGAAAGAACTCTTTACCTGTAGCATCATGATTGGTATCCTAACTGTGCTACAGTGACTAATCTGTTACTCCACGAAGGTCTGTTTCAGACTTCCCCATTGTCTTCCACCTGTAGTGCCAAAGTCTCTAAAGAAAAAGCTTGGATTGACTCAGTAATAAATCAAGACAAACTGGTCTCTGTTTGCTGACCACTGTTTAGCAAACACAAAATAAATCTATTACATTTCTATTTTAAGTTCCTTGTGAGAACAAGAAACAATGTTTTCATTTTTTTCTATATCCCCAGAGCTCTCTCAGTACCTGACATGTGGTAAGCACTTAATAGATGTTTGTTGATTGATAGTTGAAATGTAACAGCCATCTAAGTACTCAATAAACAAATTTTTAATGATTGATTCACTTAAAGGAAAGCTAAATTTGTTTGGGAACTTTGAATAAGTTGAATATTCACCAGTACTGGGAAAATAAACCAATAATTCCAAAGGAATTATTGACAAATTATGTAAATCCACCAAGTCATGCAAATTTCCTAGAGGGGCAATACCTACAAGTCAGAGGATTGTGGGTACAAAGAATGAGAAAAGCAAAGCATTTATTTTACCTAAAACATTTATTCTACCTAAAAAAAAAAACCAGAAATTTACTATGGAAGAAGTTAAGAAAATTGCTGTATAAATACAGAAAGCCAAGGTTTCTTTTTTAAGGAGATAATTTCTTCAAAATCAGTTCAGAACACATCTAGTAACCTACTTGTTACTCTGGCCCAGTGATAATCCCGATCCTTGTTCTACTAGTTTACTCAGATTCACTATTTCCTCTTTCAGTGCCAGAATGGTTTCCTTTGCCTTCTGTTCTTTATCATAAGCAGAATCCACCATTTTCCAAGCCTTTTCTATTTCCTAGGGATGCCATGGAATATATTAGTCAGAAAAGCCAAAGTAGGTCCCAAATGAAAATGTCTTCATTTTTGTCATAACTAACAAAGTAACACTAATTAACATTGCAAATAATAGCTGTAAATCTAGGAGAGGGAGGATTAGAAAATACACTGAAGTGGTGTCAATAAATGTCGAGGAATGCTTTCAAGGAGAAATAAATAATCTTCAATTTAAAACCTATTCGTGCTTATTTCTCTTTAACATGAGTAAGACTTAAGTGTACAAGATCTGATAGAGAAACAATCAAAGATCTAAAAACAGGTTTCAAAAATTGAAAAACAAAAACTAAGGTGTTTCCTGGTTCAGACTAAATTTTTGACATTCTTTGCAGGTTCCAAATCAAAAACCATGTTGTGTCTTCAATCCTGATCTGAACTTCATTATTCTAGTGACAGGAACTGTGTACAGGGAAAGGAGAGTACAGAACACACTCCCAACTGTTAGCAAATTGCATAGAACAACTACCTCAATTATTCCCCTTTTCTTAATTTCAGAATCCTAGCATTCCCACCAAATTTCTAGAATGGAATAACAAAACCAGAGCATGAGATTATTAACATTACAAAATATACTATGAAATATTTGCATAAATGATTAAGAGTAAATTTATATTATCTAAATAAATTAATAGAGCATCCCAAGTGATGCAGTATTTCTGATTTTCATATTACCACTTCACTTTCTTGCTAATATCTTAATTTCATC
Source organism: Notamacropus eugenii (assembly GCF_028372415.1). Classification (NCBI taxonomy): domain Eukaryota; kingdom Metazoa; phylum Chordata; class Mammalia; order Diprotodontia; family Macropodidae; genus Notamacropus; species Notamacropus eugenii. The sequence continues at coordinate 182,967,905 of NC_092872.1, read as the reverse complement.
ACATGATAAACATAGAGCCTGAGTGGAAGAAGGGTCTATGGCAATATTCACCCCAAGGTGAGCTGGTATTCCCAAGCACACCTAGATAATAGAATATGCGCACCTGTTGTCAGAGGTGAAACCCACAAGCTTCTGATGAAAATTTCTAGTAATTAACAGAGAATTAATGGGGGAGGGGCAAGGAGGGAGTTGATTCTTCTTGTTTTAAGTCATAAAATGAGGGGGAGAGAATCTTTGAACTTAATTTAAATGCATGTGCAAGTTCCTGATTTATAGTAGAGATAGGGGAATGAAGCTCTTCTGGTCTATCAGGTAATTACAGCTCATAATTATGTTGTTTTCTAAAAAACAAATTCTAATCTGTTGTATAATTGCCCCCATCTATTGCACCCTCTCATGCTTTTTATCTTTAAAGTTATGAAGAAAACTTAGAGAAAAATATTTGAACATTAAAAAATATGTCTTCAAGCTTAAAAATATTTAAAAACAAAACAGTAGATGAGTTTCATCCAATTCTGCTATAACCAGTTTATTTTGTTAATGATAGGGTTTGGATTTTCTATTTCTTTAATTTACAAAGAAATTTTTTTTTAAATTTTAAAGCATTTATATCTACAGACAAGAAGCAAAGCAATGGGTAAAGTGAGAAAGCCTAGTACCAAGAAAAATACAGTTTCTAAGGTAAAAGAAGTAACCTCCAAAGCACAGGGTTGAGAAGCATATGCCCACATGGTTCTGGATTTTAAGGGAATTATGTGTACGGGAACAATGAAGACTTTTTTGCTGACCAAAATAAAGAACAAAAGAAAATAGATTAAAATTAAGTCTTTTTCTTTTTAACCTCTTTGTCTAAGCAGATATCAAAGGCCCTCATTTGTAGATAACTATCCAACTTAGGGCTAGATGTTCCCATGATACTCTCTTGATCAGCATCCAAATGTAACCTAAGTAGGTCAGATCATTGTTCTTTACCTACCTAACCCTACACCTAAAAAAAAATGTGGAAATAATTCCCTCTTGTGGGAGGTTTGTGTGATAAATGAAAATGTCTAAAACTTCCCTCATCCTGACTAGACCGGGAAAATTCCCAGCCCTATTGACAACAGAAAAAAATTCAATCATAAATCAATTGTTAGAGCTATATTTCTCTGTCTCAAGCTGAGATCCTTTGCTTAAAGCTGCTAAAATATAAAGGGATGATGTTTTAAATTTATGAAGTGTACACTGATTACTTTCTCTTTCCTTCCCTTGCAAATCATTACCTTTTTGAGTGATGCAATGGTTGTCTGGTCATCCTGGGACAGCTTCAGGGCAGTGGCTACCTTAGCAGAATTAACAACAATCTCTGCATTTAGCTCTCTACATTTTGCCATCAAACGTTTTTCATTTTCATAGGACTTTTTCATAACAACATGAAGCTTTTCATATTCCATCCTGAATCTCTCCAAACTTTTATCTCCTGAAAGTTCATTGATGACATCTTGGAATTCCCTTTCCAATTCTTCAAAAGCATTTTCTTCCAGGTATGACTTTTCAAATTTCTCCTAGAACAAATTATAGGGATATGAAGTTAAAAGCTGAGCTCAAAACTCACCATGAACTATCACCAAATCAGTAGCGGGGGCAGAAGAAGGGGAGGTCTAAGAGAGAATTCAAACACAAGACATCTTGCTCCAAAATCTAGCACTCTTTCCAATATATCACATTAAGCTCTTGCTATTGATACAACATTTCAAAAATATTCCATCCTCAACACCTTCGGGCATCATCAAATAAGGCAACTTTCACAAATAAGGGTTCTGCAACTCATCAACCAATTTCTTTCCAAAAAAATCTTGTTCTAAGGAATGTTTGAAATGCTAGAGACATTTTCCCCAACTGAAACAATGTTAATACATGTTGTTGAGCTTTCTACTGAAGTCTACAGAAGACTACAATATGGCTGATTTGTATAATATTACGGAGAAAATGCATTCAGAGTTCCAAGTGGAGATACTGAAAATATTCTTTTCCTAAAACCAGTATGAGAATTGGAAAGAGAGGCGACAGGGACTCTAATGTGATGAAAAAAGCTAAAGGAGGAAAGAGGGGAGGGGAAATGGAGCCTCCAATTGTCATTAATCCCAAACACACTTACTGGTCTGGATTTGCAACCCATCACCAACCATCTTTTTCTCCTAAAAGTCCTGGAGACTGATCTAACTGCTTCCAGTTGCACTACTATACCACCTACTGCTGACTGCAAAGATTTCCTTCCTTCCTTAATTACACACAGTCCTTTTTAAGATTTTTTCAAGAATTTTCCTGCTAGTAAATGCAGGACAAATATAAAAGGAGTTCAAGGTTTCTATCTCCTTTCCAATTCAGGCATGTAGGTAGCCCAGTACTGGACTTGGAGTCAGAAAAAACTGAGGTCATATCTTATTAGTTATGTGATTTTGGGCATATCCCTTAATTTCTCTTCAATCCTCAGTTTCCTTACTTGTAAAATGGTAGGAACAGCACCTACCTCATAGGGTTGTTGGGAGGATCAAATGAGCTAACATTAATAAGTAAACCTTAAAGCACCACATAATAGCTAGCTAACATTATCCAGACTACTACTATAATCTATCTTCCCAAAAAGCACAAGTCTGACTACATCATTTCTCTGCTCTAAAAGTCTCCAATAGCTCCCTATTGCCTCCAAAAAAAATAAAATACAGACTCCTCGGCTTGACATTTAAAACCCTCCAAAATCTAATTTCACATACCTTCCCAACCTCACTTCCTACAGCTGCCCTTCATAAATTTTCTGTCGCACTAGCCTACTGACTTTCCCCAGATTCAATACTTAGGCTTAATCACCCTGCCTTAGAATGTCATCTCTCCTCATCCTGACCTCTCAAAATCAACTTTGATAGGTGTTACCTCAGATCTTGAATATTCTGACTCACCTTGTTTTCCAGTATGTGCCCTTACATGATCCTCCCCCCTCCACACTTTAGCTAACCTAATTAAAAGCTCCTTGAGGAAAGAACGGTTTTGTCTTTCTTTTTGTATCTGGACAAGCACTACGCCTTGCACATAATAGCAGCTAGCATTTATATAGCACTTAGTATATGTACCAGGAATTTACAATTATTATCTCATTTTATCCTCATAACAATGCTGTGAGGTAGGTGCTAATGTTATTCCCATTTTACAGATGAGGAAACTGAGGCAAAGAGAAGTTAAATGGTTTGCCTAGGATCACACAAACAGTAAGCACCTGAGGACAAATTTGTCCTCAGGTCTTACTGACTCCAGACCCAGTACTATATATACTGAACCACCACCGCCATATACACAATAAATAATTTTTTTTAATTGTAGTCTAATACCCAACACCCGTCCCCAATACTCTCCCATACACCCACTCTCTCTATTCACTAAGACTTTGGAGACAAATGCAAAGTCATACAAAGGTATTAAGAGTAGATGAATCAACCAGATAATTTTTCAGTTCCTATTCTCTTTCAGGCGAGGCAGCTAGGTAGCCAGTGGATACAGTACAAGGCCTAGAGTCAGGAAGACTCTTCCTGAATTCAAATCTGGCCTTAGACACTTAATAGTTGTGTGATCCTGGGCAAGTCACTTAACCCTGTTTGCCTCAGTTTCCTAATCTATAAAATGAGCTGGAGAAGGAAAAGCAAAACCACTCTAGTATCTCTGCCATGAAAACCCCAAATGGGGTCACAGAGAGTCAGACATGAAATGAAGTGACCAACATGAAACACGGGAAGATTAAATTCTTTGTCAGGGGCTGTGGTGCAGAATTAAGATCAAGATTTCTATTGAAAAGTCAGGCATTTAGGGGTGGCTTCAGAGGTAAGGGTTGCAATGGGAAAACAGCCAAAGTGGTTTACTCTCCCAATGTAGGATAGCACTACAGAGGAGAAAAGTGCATCGATCTCCCATGTTGACTCACATAAGCTGCAGAACCAGGAATTTGAGCACAGCTCTTGCTTTACTCTCTGCACTCTCCCAATTCCTTTCCATCCACTAAGGTCCCCATTCTGGACCAAGAAGTGAGTGAAAAGTAAGCCCTGGTGATAAGGGGAAGTGGGTTGAGATGGTCCCAAACAGTAGCTGAAAAAAGAAGAGAAAAAAGAAATCCCAAACAAATGTACCTTAGCCAGCAAAAATAAAGGTAGCCACTGACTTCCTAGTTAGCTGTTCCATAAGTCAAAGACATACTAAATCTTTGGTGGGCCAGAGGACTGACCACAGCTAAAATGCAAAACTTCATCCTTGACTCCAGGAAGGAGTCGTTCCTTTGTTTTTAAACTGCCTTTTTATAAAAATAATTTAAAATACTTCACTATTATATCAAATAATTTCATGAAACAGTTAATACCAAGAAAAGAAGTCTTTAACACATCACTAATATAATATAATATAAATAAAATAAAGGCACAGAAAAATGGAAATTAAGACCATGTTTGGAGGAAAATTTAGCTTTCCCTTGTTCCAGCCAAACCTGATCTTCTTGTGATTTCCAATGCCTTGTTCTTCTTGCTTTTCTCTCACAAAATGATACTTGCCAAAAAGAAGACTACTTTATGAAGAACTCACACAGGGCAAACTTTCACATGGTAGTCAGAAGAAGCAATACAAGGACATTCTCAAGGTCTCTCTTAAGAATTTTGGAATTGATTGTGCGACATGAGAGACTGGCACAGGACCACTCAGAGTGGTGTGTCCACGTTAGAGAAGGTACTGTGCTCTATGAGAAAAGCAGAACTGAAACAGCTCAAAGGAAATGCAGGATATGCAAATTTGGAGAATCTACCCCAAATGTTCACATGGACTATTTAAGCCCAAGCTGTGGTAGAGCATTCTGAGCTCCTATTGGTCTGATCAGCCATAGTCAGACACTGAAACTTGACTCTAGCATAGGGATGACATTTTGCTCCTCTGAGAATGAAGGACAACAACCAACCAATCACTCTTTATTCAATTTGACTTGCGTCTTTGCCTAATCTGGACTTCATTCAGCCATTGCAACCATGCCCATAGTACCACCATAAAACCCTCTGTCCCTGAGATCTCTCATTGTTCCTGGTCTATCAATCCTCACCCTTTGGTTGTCTCCACTGTTGATTTGCTCCCCTCTTCATCCCTTAGCTGTCAATCATTTTCTCAAGAAATACTACATAGTCCCAGGTGCTCAGCAAATATTTATTGAATTTTTATAAAACATTTAGTAGACTACTTAGATTTTAAAACTTAATCTTACAAGAGATATACATCATGACATGGACTTGACAAGATTTATCTCCATTATGCCATCCTGGTCTCCTATTCTCTAAAAGAAACTACTTAGATCCTTTGGACCTAAGGAACCTAAGAAAACTTAAGGATCCTAAAAAAAAATCTCAACTCACATTTTTCTAGAAGAGTAAAAAATTAGACATGAAATAGGTCAAGATCTTGGTGATTTTTACTTTTTTTACATTTTGAAACTGATTCAGGATTGTTGATTTCCAGGAATATGGTATAGAATTATCAAGGCAAGTCATTACAAAGATGATGTCATACCTCCATGAAAACAAAGGAAAAGCAGAAATATTTTCCCAAAGTCCCCAAAAGGAGAGCAAATTAAACTTCTGAGGACAATTTTTTCTGAAGACAGCTCTCCTATGATAACCTGCAGGGAAATGATTGTATGTTGAAAAGAAACAGGAAAATTCTATCCAACTATCCAGAAGGACTTTCCAGTAAAAATCCATTTAAAATATGAATAATATTCCAGGAAAATTTATATTATTTGAATCCCTAGAAGCAAGGGTCATCTGAGTGTCGCGTGAAAAACACCTCCGTGCAAAGTTAATAGTCCTTTCTATCTTTAATTTCTTTGATTAACTCATCTGTAGATTAACTTCTAACACTGACAAAATTATTTCCTCAATGTAAACAGACATACTAATTTAATTAAAATATGTTTGCTATCAACTGAAAAAATCATGAAATTGAAAATCTCAATATTCATTGTACATTAGTTCTTGCTTACTTCATTCTTCTGTCAGGTACAACAAACAAATGATAAAGATGGTTATTATGGAACATTAAAAAGCTCCATAATCTTGTTAATAAGACCTTCGTGATTAGAAACAAAGGTTAATCTTTTTCTACTGCTTTCCTACATATAACGCAACTAATTTTGATTGATAAAATGTCTTTATAACCCAGAGAGGTTGTGAAGCTTGATTAATGTTTGTAACATGATTTGAGATCCTACACAAACAAGCTCTCCAGCATTAAATCTCTGTGAGCTCACCAAGACCATTAGCCTGTGCCCCTGACATTTGATAAAAATGAGAGACTAAGATGCTACGGGGCTGAGGAGAAGGCAAGTGTTTATGCAGAAAGATTTCCTCCCCCACCTCGACCTATTTGGAGTAGCTAGAAAAGGGAGAAAAAGATCGAAGTTAATTGGAATATTTACATAGAGTGGTATGGCAGGGGCTAGTGTATGTGACCACATGCAACCAGATCACACTGTGTGCTGGATCATGAAAGGAAAGGCAATGGTTGGGGTTTGTGTGTGTTTGGGCTAAGTAATGTCTCCCAAGGTTGAGGATTCACAGTCAGGTTTTTGGACTCCCAATCTAATGCTCTTTCCAGTGCATTTTCAGTTTTCATCAGAAATGGTCTCAAGGACACAAAAAAGTGTTTCCTTTATCTACTTTAGGACTAGTATTAAATTGGGAGATTTTCTTGCTGATTAAAAACAGGTTACTAAAAATACTACAATGTAACATTTCCACAAAAGGGGGGAAATCATATTAGGAAGATAAGGTAATATTGCTGCCGCTCAACACTTTTCTCCTGTTAATGCTAAACATGAGCACACAAAGAAATTTATCTCAGCAATGTTCTCCATTCCATCCCATAAATGGTATTAATGTCAGCACTTAATCACCAGCTTAATGATTTGTTTGCAGATCAAGTTTCCCCTGAACACCTGGAATTTAGCATAGAAATGGAAAAATATCAAATAAAGAAAAGTTTGAAAATGGGGCAGGGAGGAGAGAGAGAGAGCACTGAGAAAATACATGTAGCCATATCTATCCATCTATATGTGTGCGTATTAATGTATAAATAGATACATGGAAAAGAGAAACCTAATCACAATGTCACTGAAATTAAAATTCAATTAAAAACAAAACAAAAATGTCTGGCTATTAATGATCAATAGCTGGTTTTAGATAAATGCTTGAGCTGAATGCCATATCAATTTCTGAAGAGCATAGTCAAGTCCACAGGTCAGGGGCAGGCTATAATACCAATTAGTGCAGAAAAGGAAAAGACAACAGGAAATGTGAAAAGACGAGGATGGAGTAATGGACTGTGGATGAGGAACTGTGAGATCAATGAGGGGAAAGAAGAAACAAAATAAAAGAAGACTGAAAGGCAGTGTAGTATGGTTGAAAGAGCACTGCATTTGGCTCTGCTTTGAATACCTGTATGACCTTGACCAGCTCATACTTTCTCTAGGTCTTAGGTCCCTCATCAAAAAATGAGAAGATGGGATTTCAAGGTCTTCTGAGGTCCCTTCCAGCTCCAAATCTATGTTTTTATGAATACAGATATAGAAGATGAAAGAGGCTAGATGAGAGAAATCGTTTATTAAGAGCTTGAGTGGCTGGAATAAAGAAATAGAAGGGACAAAAATGTGCGTATGTAAAACATAGATTTACGAAATCATAAAATTATATCTGGAAGGTATCTCACAAACCAATTAGTCCAACCTTCTCATTTTACAGATGAGGAAACTGAAGCCCACGGTGCCAAAGAAACTTGCCCTAGGACATAGAGGTGGGGAGCGACCCAGGTAAGATGAAGCTGACCCCGGAGTCGCCTGCGTTCCAGTCTTGCGTCGGACACCTGTCATCCCTGTGACCACGAGCGAGTCACTTAACTTCTAAGTAATTATAATTTGCTTTGTTGACTATCTGATGCATAGGTAGAGGGAGTTTCCCCACAGGAGGAAACCACAGAAACCTGACACACATCCCGACCCTCCACACACACAACACACAAATGCCAAAAAGAAAGGGGTGTGTGTGTCTGTGTGTGTGTGGATGTGTGTGGATGTGCGTGTCTGCGTGTCTGTGTGTGTGGATGTGTGTGGATATGTGTGTCTGCGTGTCTGTGTGTGTCTGTCTGCGTGTCTATGTGTGTGTCTGTCTGTGTGTATCTGTGTGTATGTGTGTGTGTCTGCATGTCTGTATGTGTATGTGTGTGTCTGAGTGTCTGTGTGTGTCTGTGTGTGTCTGTGTGTCTATGTGTGTGTCTCTGTGTGTTGTGTGTATGTGTGTGTGTCTGCGTGTCTATGTGTGTGTCTGTGTGTGTCTGTGTGTGTATGTGTCTGTGTCTGTGTGTGTCTGTCTGTGTGTGTGTGTGTGTCTGTCTGTCTGTGTGCGTGTGTTAGCAAGAGGGAAAGGGGAGAAGTAAGATAAGAAAAGGTAGTGACGGAAGGACAAAGGTAGAAATGTCAAGGCAGAAGGAAGGAAGGGCGGGGAGTTCTGGTAACGGAGAGGGACCCGAACGATAAGGGCTGTGGACGGGGAGATGGAACCAAGAAGCGGCGGGCGGTGCCTGGACAGCAGAGAATGACAGGAGAACGCCAAGAATGAATGGCGAAGGGATGGGGCGAGGCGCGGGGAGGTCGGACGGAGGAGCTCCACGGACTGGAGGAGCGGACAGACGGCCAGGGGCCCCGGGCGGGCGGAGGGCGCGGGGGGGGGATGGCAAGGGGGCGGCGATCTGGGGTGCGCCGAGAGGGCCTCGCAGGGGCGCCGGCTGCTGACCTCTTCCATCCTGCCGCCGTCCGGGGGCTGGCGTGCGGGAGTGCGGGAGGGAGGCGGGAGAGGCGGGGCCGACACGTCTCAGCCCCCTGCGAGGGCTCGGGTCACAACATACAGGCTGCTCTCCAGGATACGGGCGAATAGATCCGGACCATTACGCGTCGCTTCGGTTGCTAGGCAACCTGCGCTCACCCACCACCACCCCCTCCCCCCGCTAGGGGCACGTGACAGGCACGCCGCGCGCGAAGCAGAAGCGAATCTCCGCGGGGGCAGAGCTTCTGAGTGAAGGGCTAGGCCCGGAAATATGCAAATAAGCGCGGGGGCGGGGCGATGGCCTGCGGGGGGGGGGGGGGGGAAGGGGCGGGGCGATGGCCTGCGGGGGGGGGGAAGGGGAGGGGCGATGGCCTGCGGGGGGAAGGGGCGGGGCGATGGCCTGAGGGGGGGGGGGAAGGGGCGGGGCGATGGCCTGCGGGGGGGGGGAAGGGGAGGGGCGATGGCCTGCGGGGGGAAGGGGCGGGGCGATGGCCTGAGGGGGGGGAAGGGGAGGGGCGATGGCCTGAGGGGGGAAGGGGAGGGGCGATGGCCTGCGGGGGGAAGGGGCGGGGCGATGGCCTGCGGGGAAGGGGCGGGGCCTGTGCTAGGGCATCGGGCTCCGTGCTGGAGGGGTTTGCAAGGTGAAAGGAGGCGGGGGAGAAGAGCCCGGACTCTGGGTCTGCGGCGCAGCGCGTCCCCTTATGGGTCTTAAGGTTGCCCGTTTGTAAAGTGGGCATCCTAGGTACCAGCTGAGATAACGGAAAGAAAAGCAGGCACAGGGGAAAGCTCTGCCCCGGGGTTCTGCTTGGAAGGCTGGGGGGGTGCAAGAAGACGGGTGTCTCGCAGCTCCAGCTGCAGGTGAAGAAGCGGAGGTGCGGAGACCTCAGTGTTAGCCCTGAACCGCCCGCTTCCCCTGCCAGGGCGGTCCGGGGAGATTCTCTGAGGCCGCCGTGCCAGCCTGGGGCTGCCCTCCCCTGCCAGAGCCAGTTGTTGTCTCTCCGTCTGCTCCGAGTTCTCCTCTCGCTGCCACCCTTTGCAGATCTGCCTGGCACAAAGAACATCTGCCCTGGCTGTGTTAGAACCTGCGCTCTGAGCCTTCCCACCCTTGGTGTCACTTAGCCCTTCTAAACCTCGGTTTCTTCAGTGATAACGGTGGAATATTTAAATTCCACAAACGTTAAGTGGTTACTAGATGTATATACAAGTGTGTGAGGAGGGAGAGAGAGAGAGACAAAGTAACTAAGCATTTATGTGACGCCTGCTATGGGCCGGGCACTATACTAAGTACAAGGGAGGTATTATCCCCGTTTTGAAAGTGAGACAAGCAGAGGTTAAGTGACTTGCTTAGGGTCACACCAGCTTTGAACTGAGGGCCTCCTGACAGCAGGCTCTATCCACTGTATAGTTACAGAGAGAGAGAGAATGAAAATACATCTCACTGAGATGTTTGTTGTGAGGAAGGTACTATGAAAACCTTAAGATGCTGTAGAAATGTGTTATTTTTCTTCTTCTATTCATACTTTTTTTCTCCTCCTTTCTTCTTTTCTTTTCCTGTGTCTTAGAATATCCAGTTACATCAGACCTTACTGTCTGTACCCTAGCCCCAAGGACACGGTTTAGCCCCACTAGGGAGAAAAAGAGAAAGGAAGAAAGAAAAGTTGAAGGAAGGAAAGATGAAAGTTGCCTCCTGGACGGTGCTTGTCCCTATTATTGTTAATTAGCACAAGCTATAGAGTAGGGGGAAGGGAGAGGGGGAAGGGAACAAGAATTTATATGTGCAAGGCACTGTGCTAAGAGCTTTACAAATCTCTCAATTGATTGGATCCTCACAACAACCCAGTGTGACTAATAGACTGTTAGGGATAGAAAGGACTTTTGAGATCATCCAATCTCATCATTTTGAATACAGGGAAACAGAGGTGAAGAGAGGGAAAGGTTTACCACTTACAACTGTGATAACCAAGATTTAGCAGCTGAGCTCATACTGGAATGCAGGTCTCCTGACTATAAAACCTCTTGATTCCCTGGGCCAGGGCTCCAATCAAAGGAATGAAGATGCCTGAGATATGCGATATATATATGGCACCTTCCACGCCTCCACAAATTACATGTTGAGAACCTCATAAGGGTCATGAAACATACCCCTCCCATAAAGTCTATATTCACATCAATCTGAAAATAACTTGCCCAGACTCACTTAGAAGCTGATCATTACCTTAAAATAAGCACTTGATAAGGTAGAAGCTTCAGGGGATTGACCTGCATCATCAGCCCCAGCAGGTGCCCTCTGGGTGCCCTCATCAGATGTGCCAGCACCTGGGGTCTTTTCCCCATCTAATGGAGTGTCATCTATTGACCTAGGCATGAGAAAGGATGACTAATGTTCTAGAAAACATGTGAGAGTAAAATAAAAGACACCTGCATTCTAGAATCATGGCATCACAAAACCTTAGTCATAGTACATCTCAAAGGTCATTATGTTCAACAATAGCCTTCCAGAACCTCCACCTATTGTTAACTGCCTCTTCATCTTTTCACTCTTTGACTCACTTTGCTGCAAGGAAGGTATTTTTTTTCTTTCTTTTTTAACAGTGGTCATAAGCAAAAAAACTGTCTTTATTCTTTTGGAGGAAGAAAACTAGACATGCTCTGGATCTTTTCTAGGAGGAGACCCAAGGCAGTGAGTTTAAACCTTGATATTCATGTTTGTGGTTAGACAAATACTCAAATAGCATGGTATAGCAACAGCGAGGCAAGGTTGCCTAGTGACAAAAAGTCTATTGCAGGCCTTCATGTCTGGAACTGTTCTTTGATTTAGTTGCAGCAGAGCTCATCCAGAGGGTGAGTGCAAAAGATTGTTGTTATGCCAAGCTCAGGGCATAGCTTTCTTGCTGGGCTTTAGCTCTGGAAAACAGGGTGTCTCCTAATAGTCAAAAAGAGAGGAGCAGTCTTGGCATGGGGATTCTGACATTTCCCCCTCTTGACCAAAGAGAAGAAGTCTAAAAAAACCTCTCCCTTTCTGAACGATAAAGGAGAGGCAGGTATAAGCCAAGATGCCACAAGAGGCCAGTTGGGCAAGGACAGTAAGGAAGGTATTTTCTAAACCTTAAAGTTGTATATAAGTGTGAGTTATCATTAATAATGATGCCTGAGATCACATCAGTTTTTTTGGCTGGCATAGAATGTCATAGATGTCACAGATGGAAGTAATTTAAGGGACCTCAGCAATTAACTAGTCCACCACCAACACCATCACCACCTTCCTTTTACAAATGATGAAACTGAGACCCAAAAAGATTAAGTTCCTTACTCAGGATAATAAGTCACACAGGTAATAAGTCTCAGAGGGAAAGGTGATGGACCAGGAAAGACCTTCTAAGGAAGATGTGATTTGAGTTGAGTCCAGAAGGAAATCACTGGAACCAGAAAGTGGAGAAAGAGCATTCCAGGTATGGAGAACAGTCAGTAAAAAAGGTCCCTAAGAATTGGAGTCTCTTGTGTGTCAGGAATGGAAAGAAGGCCAGTGTCACTGGCTCTTACAGTATCTGGAGGGAAGCAAAGTATAATAAGACTGAAAAGACAGGAGGAGGGCAGGTTGCAAAGGGCTTGAAAAGCCAGGGGATTTTATATTTGATCCTGGAGGTAATAGGGAGCCACCAGAGTATATTGAGTGGTAACAGTCAAACATGCGCTCTAGTAAGATCACTTTGGCATTCAAATAGAGGATGGAGCTGAAGAGGGAGACAGTTGAGGCAGAGATACTAACCAGAAAGCTATAGCAGTAGCCAAGGAGTGAGAAAATGAGGGAATGCAAGACTGCACGTGGGGTGTCAGCTGTGAGAAGGGAGAGAATGAAACAGATTAGGATGTATGTAAGATGCTTGCAAGTGACAAGTCAAGACTGACACCAACGTTTTGAACTTAAGTGACCAGGAGGATGGGGATGCCCTCAACAATATTGGGAAGCTGAGAAGAGGGAAGGATTTGGTTTGGGGGGAAAATAATGATTTCTCTTTTTGATATGTTGACTGTGAGATTTCTTTGCCTAAAGTAGTCACATATATTCAAATTCACACTATTCAAAGTTGTAATTATATCAAAATTTCTTATTGGTTCCAGACCAATAGAAATATACAGTGTGAATTTGAGTATGGAATCTTGGAGACTGCAATGCTAATGAGAGTTAAAAAATCTTCCCCACCCATTAATGGGCCTGCCCCTTAAGGGAAGCTTGATTAGAAGAGATTTTTTGTTGTTATTGGAAGGCCCACACCTTTCCTTAATTTCTAATGAGGTAGTGGCTTTCAAGGGCTGTGATGCCCTCTGGCTCAGAAAAGTGTATAAATACTCTGAAGTGAGGTTTTATTTTGGTGCTTACTCTTTGGAAGTGTTTGTTTGGCCAGACAAGGCTCCTTTGAAAACCCAGATGTTGGTGCTTCTCTGTGGTAACTATGTATGTATTGCTTATGGTCAGACAGTTGGAAGCCCTGTCTGTTGATCTGTTGATCTTTACTTCTCTGTATTTTCCCTGAAGTTCAGGGTGCTGACTTTTCCCCTTGAACTAAGTGAATGATATATATGCTTGATTAAAGTAGATTGTTGACCCCTCAAAAGTTGCTTTTCTTTTAAAAAAACAGATCTAAGAACCTGTACAGCAGGCCCTCCTGTGTATGCTGGGGTCCTTGTTGTTACAGAGATAAAGTCCAGCTTCTTTGTTTTTACAGAGCAAGAAACTGAGGCCTAGAGAAGTGACATGACTCATGCAAGATTATATAGAGCAGAACCAGGGTTTGAATTCATACCCTTTGACTCTAAATTCTAAGAACTTTCCTCTATGCTCCTACAGAGGAAGGAACCTTCCAAGACCAATGCATAAAGAAGGAGGGCCTGCTGTACAGGTTGGACTGAATTGCCTCTGAGGGGCCTTCTAGATCTAAGACCCCTTACAGAACTACAATATTCAAGATATGTAGGAAACTTGTCCAACTATGTAGGACTAATTATTATATTCATGTCTAGAGGAGCAAGATGACTCATTCATGGCATCCATTGAAAGAATCGGATATAAGGGGAAGGGGCCATAGGCTAAATGGAGCCTCTTTGGTCTGTTTGTTTATTTTCTTCCATTCTAGATACAGGAAGTAGAGCGTCTCCAATCTGAGTTGGGAGCACAAGACTCAGGGATCTGGGAGTCAGAATCTAGGTGGCCAATGTAACATTGACACCCTAAGGAAAAGAGAACCCATTTGGGAGTGACATTCAGGACCCCAGCCTGGAGAAAGGAATTATCTGGCAGCAAAGTCATCTTCAGACATGAACTTGGTGGGACCAGTGCTATGTAGGAACTAAGCTAAGTTCTGACCTTCCCTGTTCTCTCTTACCTTGAGACCAAGGTAAAGGAAATGCGACAGGGAATGCCCCTGAAGCATTCAGGGAAATGTCTAAGTTACATCTGTGAAGTAAATATTCCTTTATAAAGGCTTTAAAAAAAAACTAAAAGTAATTCCCTAATAACTAGTCAAAGTTTAAGAATGGTTTTGAAAATAACTATAAACTATTAATCTTTTGAAAGAGTGAGATTTCCTAAACACAGGAGACTGCTTGCCTTCTCAGTTCTGGTGGTATATCTTTGTCCATTTTCAGTGTCTATCTGAGACCCAAGTGGGTGTATATATAGGAAAACCAGTGGGGTATAACATATAGAGAGCTGGCCTTGGAATTAGGAAGACTCGAGTTCAAATCCCCTCTCTGACATATATTGCCTATGTGACCTGAACAAGTGATGTAACTTGACTTTTCAGTGCCCCCAAACAATTGTATAAGATTGTAACTTGCAGAGCAGATGACAGTCTGCATGGATGAAAACAGGGTGTTCTACTCGGACAGCTAGATAGTTTAGTAGATAGAGTACTGGGCCTGGCATCTGGAAGACCTGAGTTCAAATTCAGTCTCATACACTTAATAGCTGTGTGATCCTGGGCAACTTGCTTAACCTCTGTCTGCCTGAGTTTCCTCATCTATAAAATGGGTATAATACCTACCTCCCAGATCTGTTGTAAGGATCAAATGGCATAACAATTTTAAATTTCTTAGCATAGTGCCTGGGGCACATAGTAAATACTATATAAATGTTAGTTATTATTATTCCTTACTGGGAGCTTCCCAGACAGAGGAAGTCACAGGTCTGGTATAGATAGCTAGCTAGCTAGATATACATATATATGTATATACACACACATATATATATATTTTATATATATTTCTACACACATATACATATATGTATATATTTACATGTGTGTGTATATATATACATATATATGTGTGTGTATATATACATATATATATATACACACACACATGCATCTGTATGTGTACACAAGATCTGTACATTGTCCATCCAGCTATATATTGTGGTCTGGTCATTATTCATTCACTTGTTTTTTTCTATATGGATAGTTAAGCCAAACCCTTTGATCATGGATCTTACTCAGGAGTCTCTACAATGTTCTAGGTCTTGATAGAATTAGCACAAACAACACCATCTGAAATACCCCACTATCTGTAGGAAATCCTTCTTCAACTTGGACTCTTTTCTCCATGAAAATGATGAATACCTCTGGTGAGCATTTTTATGCCTCACTCAATGATAATGATCAAGGATTAAAGTTATGTATTTGGTTATATCTTGTAAGTAATCTAGTGTCATTTTGTCATATGAATGATAGATACCCTGTTGAAAGAAAGCTATTAACACAGTGTTTGCCTCTGTTGAGTAATAAGCCTCTATATTGTCAACAGTGTGCACAGTGAGATCTCATATACTGTAAGTACATCTTTAAGTCAATTGTGAATTGGTAAAGATGTAGTTTATTGTGGAATATTGCTTATCAAAATGTGCATTCCCTTCTTAACCCTCATCAAGTGTGCCCTTGCTATATCTGTAAATTGTTCTCATTAAAATTTTATGTAAATGGAAAATAGATATGTGAGTTGGTTTTTGTTGTTCGGTTTTTCAGTTGTGTCCAATTCTTCATGACCCCATGTGAAGTTTTCTTGGCAAAGATACTGGACTGGTTTGCTATTTTCTTCTCCAGATCATTTTATAGATAAGAAAACTTAAGGCAAACAGAGTTAAGTGACTTACCCAGGGTCACACAGCTAGTAAGTGTCTGAGGCCAGATTTGAACTCAAGAAGGTAAGTCTTCTTGACTCTAGGCCCAGCACTCTATCCATTGTCCCACCTAGTGGCCTTTTAATGAGTTGGTAGCTATTGATATTATCTTGCCCACTTTTAACAGTAAAAATGACTAAGATTTTTTACGTCTTTGGTATGTTTCTTCTTCTTCAGATACATTAATAAATGATCTCTCAACACTCTCAAAATTGTATTGCCTCTAGTTTAGATCTCCTCACTGTGTATGTGGTCTAATCCAACTACTTTGTACATCTTTGTTTTTTTCAACACCATTTGTGCTTCCTCAAGAAGGAGCTCCGGATTAGTGATGGTAGAGGTCAAATGTAATGGTTCCACTGTTCCTGGTGGTGCAGAGTTCATGATAAAATTCTTTACAGATCTTTTCCCTTTTTCATATCCTTGTACTTCCATTTTCATCTCTCAAGTTGACTCGGCTTAGTTGAGTCTATCACCAAGCTTTCTTCATCTCATTTTTTTCCCACTGCTCCTTCATGTTTCATTGTGACAATATAATTTATAATTTTCCATCATTTTTCTCTGTAAGATGTTTTAAAATGAGTTTATATTCTAAGAATTTGTGGCTCTTGACTGCCATGTCCCTCTACTTCACACAGGGGATCAAGTATTTGTTAACTACAGCAAATTTTAGGTTCTTTGTGGCAATTAACTTACATTCTTTAAACTTCTATACAGAATTATTCTAACTGGATTTTCAATTCTCCAAACATTTTGCCACCTACTTCCCTTTTTCAAGCACCAATAATTTGTTTAAATAAGTCAGATTGAAGTTGTTTTCATTTCACCTTAATTTCACTTCCATCAATGACAAGTTGTTTTCTGAATATTAAAATATAACCAGCTTAATTTTTTGTTTTTATTTATTTTTATTTATTTATTTTTTATTTTGTAATGTTTAACAATCACTGCCATACAATTGTGATTTTATCCCCCCCACCTACCCCCCACTACCCCCCTCCCTCCCCATGACTGCATACAATTCTGTAGAGATTCTACATATACTTTCCTATTGAGTATATTTTCACTATAGTCATGCTATGTAGTCAGACTATGATAAATGAAAGAAATCGTATAACAAATCAGAACATGATACACAAACACATACACATACACAAACATGATCTGCTACAATATGTGAGTGACTTCCATATTTCTCTCTCTGAGTGTGGCAGGCATTTTGCCTTGAGATCCTCCATTGGGATTTTTTTTTTTGGTAAGAAGTTCTTGTGTTATTACACAAATCTAAGTCTACCAGAAAAAACTCTCACACACTGTGGTTGTTGCTGTGCATAAAGTTCTCCTGGTTCTGCTCCTTTCACTCAGCATCAGGTCATATAAGTCCTTCCAGGCCTCTCTGAAGTCTTCTTGTTCATCATTTCTTATGGCACAATAGTACTCCATTACATTCATATACCATAATTTATTCAGCCATTCCCCAATTGATGGACATCCCCTTGACTTCCAGTTTTTGGCAACTACATAGAGTGCTGCTATAAATATTTTTGTACATGTGGGACCCTTTCCCATTTTTATGATCTCTTGGGGATATAGTCCTAGTAGCGATATTGCTGGGTCAAAGGGTATGCACATTTTTGTAGCCCTTTGGGCATAATTCCAAATTGCTCTCCAGAATGGTTGGATGCGCTCGCAGCTCCACCAACAATGAATTAGTGTTCCAACTTTCCCACATCCTCTCCAGCATTTATCATTTTCTTGTTCTGTCATGTTTGCCAATCTTATAGGTGTGATGTGGTACCTCAGAGTTGTTTTGATTTGCATCTCTCTAACCAATAGTGATTTAGAGCATTTTTTCATATGATTATAGATAGCCTTAACCTCTTCCTCTGAAAATTGCCTGTTCATATCCTTTGACCATTTATCAATTGGGGACAGCTTAATTTTTGTGACACTATTTGGTACTTGCCATAACTGTCACTTCCCAAGTCTTTTCTGGAGAAAAATAATCCTGAAGCTTCTATGTAGTCTCCAAACCTTTGAAGTTGGCATTCCTTAATCCCCGAGCTATGGCATTCATCATATTTTCTTACCATTCTCATCTTTTCATGGAAATCCCCAAGTTTCAAAGCATACATTGATTTGAATTGGAAGGTCCTATAGAGATCTTTGTAAAATCATTCTATCCCTCTTCATCTTTTGCAACAGACATTATCAGCACAGAAGCTGCAATTATTTTCATGGTTGTCTTTTTGCAGTAAGTGAGCACTTCCACAAAGGATAACTAAATGTCCCATGAAATGATGGTTCCTGTTGTCTTTGGACACAGAGTAAATCCCCTCAGCCAGGAAGAATCTGTGAGCCATCCTTCCATTTCACGCAACTTGAAAAACCCTTTGTGAAGTGACTTCAGCCTTCATTTGCAGGTTTATTGCATATTACATTTCAGTGAAATTAGCCTATTTGCTCTTCCCCATATGGATGTGCCACTCCATCCCCCAGTCCCCATTCTTTGCACCGGCTTGCTCTCATGACCAGAATTCACTCCTTCCTAACTTGAATCCCAAGCTTTTTTCCACGTTCGGTTTAAAAGTTTCCTCCTGCCTAAACATGCCTGTCCTGATGCCCCAAGTAGCTAGTACTCTTTCCCAAACCTTGAAATTACTTTGTGCTTACTTAATATGTTTTGTAGTATGCGCTAATCTCTGTATATGTTGTTTCCTCCCCAAAATAGCACAAGTTCCTTGAGATAAACCACTAGGCCTGCAGTCAGGAAGACCTGCATTCAGATCCAACCTCACAGTACAAGCCGTGTGACCTTGGGCAAGTCACATAACCTCTGCCTTAGTTTCCACATCTGTAGTCAATAAATTTTTTCTTTTATAATCACAAGTCTTTATGTCCTAAAAGTGAAATAGAGCAATATTGATGCTTTATTTCATATTTCATATTATCTCAAATTAAATGACTTCTTTTAATCGCTTATAAAGAAATCACTAGAACAATAAGCCTATGGTATACACTACCAAAGTTGTTATATTTAAATGTTAGACTCCAGGACTGTGGGGTTTGGGCATGTCACTTTCTGAGCTTCATTTTCCCCTACACAAAATGAAGGTGTTCATTTCTCCAGTCTCTTCCAGTTCCAACATTCTGGGATTCCGTAAGCCCAGCTCTTCTGTCTCCAGAAGGCTATGATTCAAACTCAGGAATGTGGAAACAAAGAAACTTCAAGACATGTTCTGAAGGCAGGTGAGAGATGCAAATGGGCTGTCTACCCAGGTGGGACACTGGGGAGAGAGCCTGAATTTTCAAGTCCACACACATTTCCAGAAGGCTGTGCAACCCTTACTGGAGGATTTTGGCATTAGCTCCCCATAACACTCTGTTATAGTAAAATAAACCACAAGGTGGCAGCATACTACCAAAAACCTTGAAAATACTAAGTTAAGGGAAACTTTCAAAACAGTGTTCAGTTCAACAAACATTAGCTACTGAGTTCAGAGTCCTGTACCAACTTCTAGAAAAGACACAAAGATAATAAACGCTGTTTGGGGCAAGTTTTGCTTTTTTGTTTGTTTTTTTGACAATTAAATATTAAACACTTTGTAAATATCTCATTTGATCCCCACAACAACCCCGGAAAGAAGGTGCTATTATTATCCTCATTTTACAGTTGAGGAAACTGAGGTAGACAAAGGTTAAGTGACTTGTCCAGAGTCCCACAGCTGCTGCCTCTTTTTTCAACTTCATTTTGTGAATTATGTCCTCGTATTAGAATGGAAACTCCTTCAGAACAGGAACATGTCTTTCTTTTTGCTTCTGTTTGAATTTCCAGCACTTAGCATAATGTCTGGTGCATTTTGTCAAGGGGAAAAAGTCAGCATGTGAACTTCAGAGAAAAGACAAACAGAGAAATAAAGATCAACCAACAGAGAGGGCTTCCACCTGACTGACCTTGTTTGAGATCATATTTGAACCGAGGTCTTCTTGACTTCAGGTCCAATACTCTATCCACCATGCTACCCAGCTGCCTTTGAGACAGAGAGAGAGACAGAGAGAGAGAGAGAGACAGAGACAGAGACAGAGACAGAGACAGAGACAGAGAGACAGAGAGAGAGACAGAGAGAGAGACAGAGAGAGAGACAGAGAGACAGAGACAGAGACAGAGACAGAGAGACAGAGAGAGAGAAATGTTAACTTCTACACTTGGGTTCCTGAAATCAGATTCAAAAATAAAGGTAAAAATTTGGGAAGGCAACGTCTCATGGGGGAAAATGTCTTGGGGTTTATAGGATTGCAGGTTCAATATAAATCAAGAATATGGCGTAGCTACAAAAATTAACACTATCCTGTACTGCTTCAAAAGAAGAAAGTATCCAGAATGAGGGAGGTGATTTTTTTTCACTCTACCATGGTCAGGTCACATCTGGATCCCTTATACTCAATTCTGGGGTACACATTTTAAGAAAGCTCTAGGCAAAGTGGAGCATGCCCAGAAGAGGACCACTAGAATGTGAGAGACCTGAAAAATAGGACATAGGAAACATGACCAAAGGAACTGGGAATTTTTGACCTGGAGAAAAGGATTCTTGGAGGGGAAACATTCAATCTCTGAAGGGATGCCATGTGGGGTAGAACAGTTAGACTTGTTCTCTTTGACTCCTGCAGCAGACAGAACTAGGAACAATAGGTAAGAGCTATAGAGAAACAGATTTAAGTTTTATATAAGGAAAACCTTACTAAGAGTCAGCACTATCTAAAAGTGAGATGGACCGCCTAGGGACATAGTAGGTTCCATTTCATCACAGATTTTCAAAGAGATTACACAACCATTTATGGGAGATGTTATAGATGGTGTTCTTGCTCTTGAACTAGATAATCTCTAAGGTCTTTTCCCACCCTGAGATTCTTTGATTTCGTGATCATAAATCTCTGTCTCCTTGAAGGTCCAATGATGACATCAGAAAAAAAAGTACTTGTAGACTTCAAGAATGAGGCTTTTCTCATTGTAGAAACTTAATAACCAGGTTCTCAATATATCTGTTTCTTTCCTCCAAAGGTCCAACTCAAGTCATAGAGGTGTTGTTTTTGTTTTTTTTTATAGAAAGTCATCATTTTGTCCCCCCTCCAATCCATTTATTTTGCAGATGAGGAGACTGAGACCCATAAGGGATCTTGACTTACCCAAGATTTTATCTCTAGAATGTGGCAGAGCTAGGACTATCACTTCAGTCTCTTGACTCCCAGTCCAATTATCTTTTTCCAAACAACGTCTATCTTCCTTATCAATTAAGAGCCATAATTAAGAGCAATGTAATGGCTCCCCCCTTCCCCCCACCCCGTGTGATTCCCTTCTCTGCAGCTTAGGGAGTTTATCTTAGACAAAAAGTTATAAACTCAATTACAATCACAATGAGTTTCCAGTTAGGAAAATTCCTAACATTGAGGCAGAAGCTGGGCTCTCTGCCTAAATTTAAGTTTAATTTCAAGTTAATCCCTGACTTCTTGGCGGTTGAGATAAAATTCTATATAATAGGGAGCTGGTTAGGATATGCAGCATGTTTGACCAATACAATCCCCTTTTGGACTTTAGTGGGTATGAAGACATTATGTAACTGGCTCCAATACTGAAAAAAGGGTTTTTCAATTGACTACACTACTGGAATTGGGGTGCATTAAAAAGGCTTTAACCAGACAAATCAACTCTTTATTCAAGTGACAAAGCAAGGACTAAGCCTTCGAAGGAGAGATACCTGAGCCCCTGCTTTCCCCACTACAGAGGGAAACATGGCCTTCCTGTTGCTTCTGTCTCTGCACTGTCTAATCTTTCCCGATTTTAGGTAAAGGAGGTTGAAGACGGTTACAACTTTATGAATCTCAAAGAAGTTCAGGAGAACGATCCCATTTGGAAACTACAATCCATGACAGGATTTCCCAGAGACCAGATGATGAGGAATGAAATCCTGAGTGATCTACCCAGCTCAGTTCAGCATTAAATACCCAGAGAAACAAATTCAAATTCATGTTATCCATAAGCTATGCTGCTTTTTAAAGTGAACTTGGTAGAGCAAATAATATATACAAAATAACTTTAAGTTTGAATCCATTCTCCCCAGAGACTTAATAGGTATAGAGGTGAACATGCTTTCTCCAAAGTGTCTGAGGAAAATATTTCTTCTTTTATTTTTACATCTTTTCAATAACTATCCCTTTGCAAAACTCAATTTATGCTTGCTCATTAAATGGAATTGGGGTGCTAATAACGAGCAGATAAATAAATTTTTACCTGGGTATTTAGGGCATGTTCACTAAACTGATATAAGGGTAGAGGATCCATTGATTATCATGTCCAGTTAAAATTAATACCTTTGTTAGTAAAAAACATTTCTTGAATAAATCAATCAATGTGAATGGAGCCTGTACATTTTCTTCAATCAAAACCATTATTGAGAGACTTAGTCTTGCCCTAAGGAAATAATAAGAGTATGGAAGTATAGTCAATTCAGCTAAAACAGGATGTACTTTCCCAAAAAGCATCTCAGTAGTCAAAATCACACAATAAAAACC
Source organism: Notamacropus eugenii (assembly GCF_028372415.1). NCBI lineage: Eukaryota > Metazoa > Chordata > Mammalia > Diprotodontia > Macropodidae > Notamacropus > Notamacropus eugenii. The sequence goes on along the minus strand of NC_092872.1, from coordinate 182,945,297 downwards.
ACAGAGCTTATGAGGAAAATAGAGTTGGGAAAACACTGTTTAAAAATGTCATCAGTGACACAAAATAAAAATAGCAATCTAAAAAAATTGGTAGCACCACTTTATACATGTTAAATAATTAAAAAATAAATCTTGCAATAAAAAGTGGTCCCTTCTGGGGACTTGGGCTGCTACAGCAAATTGGATCTGCTAAAATTCCTCACCTCAGGACCAAAAGACAAAGGTGAAACTTTGGAGAGGTAATGGAAAGGAAACCAGGCTTCCTCCAAACACAGCTCCTACTGTACAGTGGGACTATAACGTGCCTCTTTCTAGACACAAGACTTCTATTAAATTAGTAAGAGATCACATCAGTTTGTTTGACTACTATGTTACACTGTTTTCTCATGTTGAATTTGCTGTCCGCTGAAAACCCCACATGTACTGCTGTCAAGTCACATTTCCTCCAGACTGTCCTTATGAAGCTGGTTTTTTTAATCTAAGTGCAAGAATTCATATAGCACTTGTTACATTTGCAATATTGTTAAAAAGAATGCGCCTTGCTCAAAAGCTGAACTTTCCATCCCAACCACAAACGACTGATCACAAGAAAGGCTTTGGATGGTTCAAAACAACTTATTTGTGTTACAGAAAAGAGAAAAGATGATGTCGAAACCCATATCCTACTGAGAGTGGATCAACTAAGACTCTATGTGTTAAGGCTAGAACATTATTATTATAGAAATGTGATTCAATTTGTAGAACACTGAACTCACATATATAGACACACAATAGGCTAACAATTGGTTTAAGAATTGGCTAAGGGCTTTGGGACCAGGGAAGAATTGTTTCAGATGCAGAGGCAGTTAAAAGAAACTGTATCTAGGGCACACAGCAGGAATCTAGCAGACATCCCTCAAGTAAGAGCATTAGGAATTTATTAATATGTATTTATCATTGTCTTAATGCCATGTAGGGCAGTGGGGATGGGATGGATGGGTAGTCAGTGATTTCATATCTTTGGTGTGAAGGCCCTGGGTGCAGAGATCCGGTCTTCTTTCTCTCCTACAATACCTAAGACATTGTTGTGTATACAACAAGCACTCAGGAAATGCTTGTTGAACTGGGTAGGTGATGGGAAGGAAGTCTCCTATAGACTTAACCTTGTAAAATGTTATCCATCAGAATAGACTACTTTTCAGGCTTTCAGCTGGTATCCTGGTTCTATATTTCTATTTCTGCCTTTCAATTCCACATACGACTGCCACTGTAAACCAACAGTTTTTGAATACCCTGGGACAATTTTCTCCTCGAAAACTAGTAGAAGGAAAATTGAACAGGGAATTGGGAGGCTTTAGATTTGGTTCAGTTTCATTTGTAATACGAAGGGTTGGACTAAATGACCTCTATGGTCCTTCATGGCTCTACAAATCTGTGATCCTTCTCCATACAGTGCATTTTGCTCAGCACTGGTGCTGGAAATACAAGGAAGTATCAGAATCCCAGGCCCTGCTCCTAAAGAGCTCACAGTCTAGTCTCAGCAACAATATGAGGACAAGGACCCACAGAAGCATTGATATTACTCAAGGTGGGTTGGAAAGCCCCGTAGCTCTATCTCTAGGTAACAATCCTTAAGGAAGGTCATATTTAGTCCATATCAAGCCCTACCATAGTCACACCACATCTTGAGCTGAGAAAAGGTTGTTTCAAATATCATCGACAGGGACTCAGCAAGCACGTCCTCATTCTTTCAGAGCTAGAAGTAATTCATCTGAACCAGATGATTTGAATTCATCAAGGCTCTCTTGCCATCCCCTTATTTATCTTGACTCTTAGCTCCCTATTGGTCATTTTGTTCTGTCCTTTCCAATCTAAAGGTCATCTTCCTTGACAAAAAACAAAAATAAAAACAAAAAACTCCACAGAAGTAAGATCGGAGCAGGACTGATTTCTCTTGTCAAACTATTCACTTTGCCCTATCCATTGTTTAATCTTCTTTACTCCAATGTAGCTTTAAAATTGTTTTTAATTGTCCTTCATTTCCTCAGCAGTCTCAGTTTCTTCCCAGCCTTTAACAGTGTTGACGCTAACACTTTTGTATTGTCTCCTATATTTAGTATTCATTCTCTGCCCACCCCCCAAGCTACCTTTTTTTCTGTTGTTTTCTTGTATGTTCATTGAGGGCAAAGACTATCTTTCTTTTTTTGTTCCTATTCTCAACCCTTAGCATCTCATCTGACACATAATAAGCACTTAATAAAAACCTGTTGGCTAACTGATTGTTACCTACCTCTTGCTTCCATCTTCTGTTACTATCTTTTTAAAAATCATGGTTAGTTTGTGAGTTCTTTCTACATACACATCCTTACTTTTTAACCGGTTCCCATTTTTTCCTCTTCATCAGAATTGCCTCCTTTTCTGTATCCAAATTTCATTCTCCAGTTTAGCAAGGTCCTTCCCCAAATGTGGTGCCCAGAACTGTAGCCAAAACTTTCAATGTGGTGTGATTGGGTAGAGCTTGATATGGACTGAATGTGACCATCCTCATTCTTGGAACTATTCCTTCTTTAATTCATGTAGCCTTGGCTTTTTTGGCCACTGCATCACTGTATCACACTAAGTTTTAGGGGCAGTTAAGTGGAGCAGTAAATAGACCACAAGCCTAGAGTCTGGAAGACCCTAGTTCAGTTCCAGCTTTAGACACTTACCAGCTCTGTGATCTCAGACAAGTCATTAAATCTCTATTTGCCTTAGTTTCCTCAATTGCAAAAGGAGGATAATAATAGCAGCTACCTTTCAGGGTTGTTGGGAAGACTAAATGAGATAATATTTGTAAAATGATTGGCACAGAGTGCCTAGTGCATAGTAAATGCTAAATAAAAACCAGCTATTATTATTATTAACCCATATTGAGATTGTAGTCTACTAAAACCCTAAGACTTTTTCACATGAATTTTTGTATAGTCCTGCAGCCCCTATACTATTCCTAGAAATTTAATTTCTTGAACCCAAGTGTAGAACTTTACATTTGTCCTGATAAAATTTCATCTTATTCAATTTGAGACAATGTTCTAACTTGTTGAGAGTTTTCTGGAAACCAACTTCAGTGTGTTAACTAGTCCTCCAAGCTTTGTGTAAACTGCATGTAACAGGCATGCCTCGGGGAAGATGCACCCAGAAAGTCCTGAATGATGAGGCAGTGTTGGAAAGAACTAAAGAAGAGTAAACAGGAAAGAACTTTCCAAGAGAGAAAAATAAAGGGGACAAGGGTGGATGAAGGGATCGTGAGACTGGGGAGAGGCTCTTGCCAAGGCTAAGTCTGTCCTTGAACCTGACTCGAGGCTTGTTAAGGCAGTAACAAGGAAAGATCATCTGGTCCCATATAGTCCAGCCAATGAGCCAGCTATATTGGGAAGGAGTTGGAGGGCATGATTAAAGATGGCCAACAGTGATGAATGGGGTGGGAAGCAATGAAGAAATCCTTCAGGTCTTGAGTTCCTTGACTTACTGGACATTAACCCTCAGGTCTTGAGTTCCTTGTCTTACTGGACATTAACCCTCTGGGAGGTTTAACCCTGAGTAGAGCAGTCTTAGGGAACAACTCTTATAGACCAACTGAGGACAAGTCAGTCTAAGAAAGCCAATGGTGTTCCTGGAAATGTTGGACTTGAGTTATGCCTACAAATTAGTTTGAGGCTTCTGGCATATATAAGGGGAACCACAGGCTTGCAGCCCACACACTGGTTGTTTAATATATTTATTTTTTCTTCCTTGTGCTACTTGTGTAACAGGCTCCAAGTAAGCCTTGCACAAGTGACTGGAGTCCACTGAAACTTAGCAGCAAACAGAAGGGGGTGGAGTATGCTAGTAAGAGGAAGTTTGAGGCACAAGAATGTAGTTGTTTACTCATTTCAGGCCAGTCAAACTCTTCCTGACCCCATTTGGGGTTTTCTTGGCAAAAACATTGGAGCAGTTTGCCATTTCCTCCTCATATGACAGATGAGGAAACTGAGGCAAACAGGGTGAAGTGACTTGCCCAGAGTCATACAACTATTAAGTATCTAAAGCTGGATTTGAAATCAGGTCCTCCTGACTCCAGGGCCAGTCCTCTATCTCCTTCCTCACCTAGCTTCCCCAGGCATAAGAATTTAACTGGATAAACATACACCATACTTCTAAACTAATGATAGAATCACTGCCACTTAAAAATGGGGCAGAGGTAGGGAAGAGAGGTAACCAGTTCTCTGAGAGCCATAGAGAGTTTGACTTTCTTCCCCCACTCCCCACCTATGGTGTTGAGTGGGTTGCGTAATTGAAGAGTGGGCATAGGACTGCCAACATTTGGTCTTATATTACTGAACAGGATCGGACGACTAGGCAATAGTATCCCTTGGGTGATTAAATGCAAATTGTTGTATTCCATCTCTAGCTTCATTCAAAACTCTGGTTAACATATTAAATGGAAGAAAGAAAAGAGACAGATTTCTAGAACATTTTCCTAGACTTCCCTCCAGGTAAAATAGATCCATTAATGATTACTTGTTGGGTCCAGGCACTACAATAGTTATCTATATAATATAGGTACCTATATAATCTTTTATATAATTATTTAAATCCTATGTCTCTCTGTTTTGTACACCAGAGATACTTTGTCATTTGCCTTCCTAAAATTCAGGTCGATGACATTCTCCAATTTACCAGTCTAGTAACCCCTGTCGAAAAAAGAAATGAAGTTTATCTGGTATAACTTGTTCTTTATGGTTCCTTTGTTTTTAAATGGCTGTGGAGGAGAAAGTGAGACTGGTGACTTTGCACATCCCTCCCTCACTTAAAACCAATTCACTTGCATGTCATGGCATCACCTTCCTAATGGCACAGTCTTCTTTGACAATAAAGGATAAATAGCAAATGCTTCTAATGATTAAAAACATATTCTACCTTTTCCCCCCTTGGAATCAAAGTCAAACTCTCAGCCCATATTCTGAAGAATCCATCATCCCTCTTCACCACTCTCCAGTTCTGTCGTGCCTCTATCATCCTGTTAGATTGCCAAAAATCGTTATCAACAGCTCTGCAAAGACAGTGACAAATTCTTATAGTTCCTTGATATGTTGGTTCAAAACCTCTTTGGTTTCCTAGGACTAGGCTCTGTGTGTGTCTGTGTGTGTCTGTGTGTCTGTGTGTCTGTGTCACAGACTGCCTTTGCTCTAGATATGACCCTTCCCCCTTCCAGAGACATCCTACTCCTCCCTTTTCTGGAGCTTTCTATCCCTATCCACTGTGCCAACTAGCTGCCCAATGGAATATGACATACATACAAATTCACTTATGCAGTCCATAGGTATCACATCACTTTTTTTCTGGAATTTTCCCCATCTTTTCTCATAACTTGATACTTACTGTTGGTTTTAGCTGTCATTTACAAGAGCTTACCATTTTTAGATGTTTTTCACCTCTTCTCTGTCAATCTCCTAATGTCAATAGTACTTCAAACCCCTTCCACCTACATTTTCCTCTTTCCTATCTCAGTGTCTGCTGGAGATAGCAACAGGTGCCTCCAATCTGACTACCAGTACAAAGGAAGCCAAAAAGATCTCTGACTGCCCTCCTCAAGGATAATTCAAGACTTCCAAGGAACTATGATGACATCAATAAGGATTCTTCTTCTACCAATGCAAATCACAATCTCCTTATTATCATAACAATTCATAAATTTCTGGGGGTGAGGGGAAGAAAAATTGCTCAGAGGTTAATAAAATTTAGCTAGATTGGTCTTCATACAATAGACAACACAGAGTACTTGAAGGTGTTTTTTTTTTCAATTTAGTTGTATCTGCTACAGCTTGTGTCCCATGGACATACCTTAGAAGACACAGGATCATCCTCACACCATAATCAGGCATTAGAATAAGAAGTCAGAAGATGGGGATGTTTGGGCCAGAATGGGGAAAAAGCAACTGTACTTCAAAATTGTGGAGAATACAAGTCTATGGGCTTATGTAAGAGTGTCATGATATGGCATCAGGGCTGGGGTTGATTAAGTAAAGATATTATAATACTGGCCTAGCAGATTTCAGAAAAACCTAGAAAGACTTGTATGAACTGATGCAAAGTGAAATGAGCAGAACCAGGAAACACTGTACACAGTATCAGCAACAGTGTGTGATAATCCACTATGAATGACTCAGCTCTTCTCAGTAACACAATGATCCAAGACAAGTACAAAGGAATCAAGAAGGAAAATGTTATGCATGTACAGATAAAGAACTGAGAGTCTCTGAATGCAGATCAAAGCATACTTTTTTCACTTACTTTACTCTTCCTCCTGTTTTGTTTTTCTTTTCTATCTGTTTCTTCTTCCACAACTGGGACTAATAAGAAAATATTTTTACATGATAGCACATGTATAAACTATATCAAACTGCCTATCATTTTCAGAAGAGGGGAGGGGAGGGAGGAAGAAATATTTAGAACTCAAAATCTTGTAAAAATGAATGCTAAAAATTTTCTTGACATGTAACTGTGGACAAAAATAAAATACTATTTATACCGAGAGAGAAAGAGAGAGAGAGAGAGAGAGAGAGAGAGAGACAGAGAGAGACAGAGAGAGACAGAGAGACAGAGAGAGAGAGAAACAGAGAGAGAGAGAAACAGAGAGAGAGAGAGAGAGAGAGAGAGAGAGAGAGAGAGAGAGAGAGAGACGAATGAATAAAATACTGGCCTTAGGAGGATTTGCTTCTGTGTTAGAATATGACTGAGACTGAGAGAGTAGTCCTGAGATTTGAGAGCAAATTCAGTGGGAGGGTGATTTTATTGAGTGAACATGGAAGAATGAGAGAGCACATTAATTTATGGGAGGTATGGAGCTGAGAGTGTATGAACTGTCTGTGAAAAATAGAGAAATAGAGTGCTGGTTCATTATCTACACAGCAGTACAACAGGGGAGAATACTATGATGAAAAGTTTTAAGACTAGATGATTCTGTCTCATACATTTGTTTGAAGAAGAGATTCCTAGGAGGCACAGGGTGACCTAGGGACATGGAGTATATATGACAAGATAATGACATAGGACTTCAGTATGCAAAAAACATGTGGATAAAAACTTTAAACATGGCATTCCTAAACCACTTAAAATTTTTGTAAGGAGGGTATAAGTTAGGCCTGTAGTTTAAAGAAACATTCTCAATCCTAGAAAAATTGAGTCAACTTCCATTTTTGAGAGGGATTTCCTTTGAACTAGTAGAGCCCTGAACTGAGAGTCAGGGGACCTGAACCCAGTCTTAGGCACTATCTCTGTGCTCTCAGGCATCACTTCTCTCTGGTGTTTAGTTTATTCACCTATAAAATGCATCTAAGGGCCCCTTCTGGTCCTTCCATCTGATGGTTCCATGGAGAAAAGAAAAGGGCATTCACTTAAACCTAGCAATCAAAGCTCCCCTCATCAGCGGGCCCCCAGGAAGTTACCCCATCTTCTCAATACGTTGTTACTGAGAAGCCTCTCCAATTCACAGCTCATAAGCACCCCCCACCCCTGCAACATATTGACTTTTGGGGACATGTTTTAGTTTGTGTTTTGTACATTTCATTGATTCTTTCTGAATATCAAAGTTCCTTCTCGCCCCAACTTCTCCAGATTGAACCCTTCCTTGGACAATGAAAAAGAATTAAGCAAGATAATCCTTCGCAGAAACCACATCTGGCCAGATATATCATCTCCTCTCATGTTCATCTTTCACCTCTATCTTGAGAGCAGGGGTGTCATATGGATAGTCTCTCCTCTTGAAGATTTGCATTGGTTTTTCCACTGCTCCAAGTTCAGCTTTGTTTTAATGAGCTTTTCATATACATTATTGTAGCCGTTATGTATATTGTTCTCTTGGTTTTGCTTATTGGCCCTGTAGCACTTAATACAAATCTTAATATGTTCTTCTGAATTTGTCATATTTATAATTTTTCATTGCATAATAATATTCCATTAATTATCACACTATAAAGCTTTTAGCCACTCTCCAATTGATGAGTATCCACTTGGTTTCTATTTCTTTGCTGCCAAAAACAAATGCTATTATGAATATTCTTAAATATATTGGACCTTTGTTTCTATCTGTAACTTATATGGGGTGAGTCATGGGAAATGTGCAATTTAGTCACTCTTCTTGCATAATTCCCAATTGAACTATACAACAGCAAGACCACTTTATAGCTCCACATACCAATGTGCCTTAGATGCCTGTCTACCCACAATTCCCCCAAAATTGATGGTTCCTATCTTTTGCCAGTTTTACCAGTTTGCATTTTGTCATTGTCATTCAGTCATTTTCAGTCATGTCCAACTCTTCATGACCCCATGTGGGGTTTTCTTGGCAAAGATACTGGAAGGGTTTGCTATTTTCTTCTCCACCTAATTTAACAGATGAGGAAACTGAGGCAAACTGGGCCAAGTGACTTGCCCAGGGTCACGCAGCTAGTAAAGTGGCTGAGGCCAGATCTGAATCGAGGAAGATGAGTCTTCCTGACTCCAGGTCAGGCAGTCTATTCACTGTGCCACCTAGCTGCCCCTGGCATAAAGCAAAATTTAGGAGTTGTTTTAATTTGCATTTCTCTTGCAGTTAGTGATTTGGAAGATTGGTTTTTTTTTGTAGTTATTTATAGTTGATAAGTCTCCTGAAAATTTTATTTATATCCTTTTATCACATCTATTAGAGAATATGGGGCAGCTAGTTGGCACAGTGAATAAGGTCCCTGGCCTAGCATCAAGAAGACTAAACTTCCTGAATTTAAATCTGGCCTCAAATACTAGCTATGTGACCCTAAGCAAGTCATCTGAACCTATTTGCCTCAGTTTCCTCATCTGTAAAATAAGCTGGCAAGGGAAATGGCAAACGCCTTTCATATTTTTGCCAAGAAAAGCCCAAAACGGATCATGGAGAATCGGACATGACTGAAAACCACTAAACAACAACTAGAGAAGATCTCTTAATGTTACAGTATTTGTATCAGTTCTCTGTATATTTTGGATATTAGAGTTTTATCTGTCTTATTTGACAGAAATATATTTCCCATTCTACCATTTTTCTTCTAATTGTCTTCATTGCTTTTATTTCTGCAAAAGCTTTCCATTTTTGTAGTAAAAATTTGTCTCTATCAATTCTTAAAGTTTTTGCTCTTGGGACCACTCTACATTCAAGACCTCCCTAAAGAGCTAAAGAGATTTTGTTTATTTAGAGCATATCTATGGAAGGTACTTTATTAGAGATTAAAACATCTTAGTATTATAAAAATCATATTGCCCTGAAAGAATCTTAAGTACTCACAAGCATACTGAGACTGCACTGAGAATGGCTGATTTCTATCATCTTTCATGCTTTCCCCTATTCTTGCTTGGCTGAAGAATTTCCTTTTACTTGCCAACCAGAGGACTCACTGAATTCAAAGCAAGGCATTTAATGAAACAGTCATAAAATAACAACAGAACATTTCCCTGTAAATCTAGAGATCACTCTCCCACAAATATATATGTCCTCTGCAGATAAAATTCATATTTACTGGCTTCCAAAGGGGCGTACACATTCAGGAAAACATGTCGGGCCGGGTCATTAGAATGGCCGCACAACCCAAGCTTCCGAGGCTACAGAGCTGCTGGCCTCTTCTGGTGATGTCACAGCACTGCCTTTTTGCTGCGTCCACTCCAAGCCAGATCTAGCATCCCTTCGTAAGCACAAGTGTGATGGAGCAAGCAAACAGAAGAGTAGCCAACACTTATTTACCTTGAGGAAATAAGTGGGCCAATAAAGAAACGTTCAAGTCAACTAGTACCAAGATTTGATTCTCGATTTCCAACTCCTTCATGAGTCACCCTCCCTACACCTTGACTTTTTGAAATCCCATGGAAGCCCACCTAAAGTGAATATGTCGATTGTGATAAATTGACTAACCTGCACAACAACAGACTTTCTCTTGTTTTCCAATCACCATGTCCTCTGATGATCAGTGCAGGCTTCCTGTCATCCCTCTTCACCTCCATCCCACCCCCTGCAGGGCTATATATGCCATTCCCAGCTCAGGGTTGGGCATAATTGCGTCCAAGCAGTAAATCTGTCTCCCCAGCCCCTCATTCCCACTGCCCCCAGCTGTGAGACAGACACTGCAGCTGGCTTGGGGGCCTCATTGGTCACACACTAACCACTACATAGGAATTTGGGACTTTGTCCAATAGCCTGTCAGTGGCCCCCAAAATGCTGTTTTGTTAAAGAACAGCTTGTTCTAGTACATCATTTTCCTAACTACTCTAGCCACAGAACACTCTGGGACATGACATTTAGAGAAGGAATTCCTAAATCCTGCTCCCAGGAGCCTGTAGAGGCATGGAAATTCACTGTTGGGAAAAGGTAGATGGACCAGAAATCAAGTTATTTACCTATTGGAAAACTGTCATATAAAATAAGTATTATTATTAACTAAAATTTCTGGCACTTTAAGGTTTTCAAGGCAATTGATACATATTATTTCATTTATTGTTCATAACAACCCTGGGAATAAGTCCTAGTATTATCCCCATTTTCCAAATGAGGAGAATGAGAGTAAGACAAATGAAGTCATTTATCCAGCGTCATAATAGCTACTAAGTGTCTGGGGCAGAATTTGAGTTCAGGTTTTACATACTTATAACTTCACAAATAATATTTTGGGAGGAAAATATAATTAGGATCTTAATCACCTGATGGAACCTTGATTTATATTGCAGAGAACACTCTGGTTCTAGGAAACATTTTGAGAAACACAGCTGTAAGGGATTAAGCAGAAGCCCTACATTCAAATCCTAGCCAGTCCATCCCCTGCATGATGATAGTCAAGTCTCAGTGACCTCATCTTTAAAATAGGCATAATAATATATATACTACATATCCGAGTGCTGTTAGGAAGAAACTCAGCCTAGGAGTCATTGCATAATTAATATAGTAATGTATTTCTTCATCTGCAAACTAAGGAGTTTGGATTAGATGATCTCTTACCCATGTTCTTAGGACTTGACCTCTTCCCTCAAGGAGTTTATTATCTAGTCAGAGAGAGGCACCACCAGCAAAAAGCTCAACAACAATTTAAATAGAGTAAGGTACTTGGTATATTGCCATTAATGGGTCTCTACCCTTGAGTTGCTAATAGTCTCACTGGGGATACAAGACTCAGACTTTTAACTCAAATTAAATATCAAGGCTATATAGATTTATATACGAATAGCATCTTCTTTAGGGCATTCCCAAATTTCCACAACAATATGGAGCTGGGTCGCCAAAGGGTAGTTGCTACTTTCCACTCTCAGGGGTTTTAGAGATAACCTTGAGGGTCACTGGGGTTTCTAGTCTTACAAGAGCCCTCATCAGTGTGCTTTCCATTTTAATCAGCCATTAGACAATCAGTTTTTTAGCAAAAGACATTTACTAAGTATAGTAAGAATGCGGCCGCTATGTGGTGCAGTAGATGGAGTGATGGGCTTGGAGTCACGAAGACTCATATTCTTGAGCTCAAATCTGTCCTTGGGCATTTATTAGCTGTGTGACTCTGGGCAAGTCACTTAACCCTGTTCATCTCAGTTTCCTCTTCTGTAAAATGAGGAGGAGAAGGAAATGGCAAATCACTGTAGTATCTTTGCCAAGGAAGAGTCAGACATAACTGACATGCCTGAACAACAACTGAAGCAGAATTCGGAGATAGAGAGGTGAGGGGAGAAAAGAGGAGAACAGAGCCTTTTAATGTTCCAAAGCTTGTTTCTGTACTTTTGATGCCTTTTAAGGTAGCCTGGTAGTAGGAGACTAAAAGTGACAGGATGATAGATAGATCTAGGGCTCCCAGGGACTTTGAGGACCATCAAGTCCAAATCCCTCGTTTTATACCTGAGAAAATTGAAATCCAGAGGGTTTCAATACTCTGCCCAAGGTTACATAGGTATTAAGTAGCAGAATAGGCATTCAAATCCTGGTCCAAATCCAACATTTTTTTCAAAAGTCCTATATCAAAGGTCCAGTATTAAAAGTTCTGAGTTTTGGTCCCAACTCAGGCTCAGGCTCCCACTTACTAACCCTACGTGACACTGAATAACTAGATGTCTCTGAGATCAAGTTTCTTCATCTTCAGGGTGGGGTGGGCTCTAAATACCCTCTAAATACCTACCTTTTCTGACTGTGGAGGTGTTCTAGGCACTAAAACTGTAATAGGAATTTTTTTCCTTTTATTATTTGGGACTCAGGGCCACTCCTCCTGCAAATTTTGATTAACTAAAAGTCTGTCATCTGTTAAGATTAACCTATCTAGACCCAAATCTGACTCATGAAATAAGAGCAACTGTTACATTTCTCAGATAGAGGTAAAAGTGATTTTAGATAGTTGCTAGCTACCCTAGTTAAGTGATGAAGGAAAGATTTCCCTCATGCTGAGTATTCCTGGTTAATCCTCCTCCATTAGCCTATTTATAAACCCTCTAAATGCAGCTTAATCTATATAACCTGACTTAGTTTACCTTATAGAGTTTATTTTACAAAGTATATTTCCTTAGGGAGTATATGAGATTATAACTGTTTAAATTTTTTCAACTTTAGTGACATTGAAGGAAGTATTGGAATTATGGCTCTAGCTTTAATTTTTATGACCTAAGAGGATTGTACAAGGTTTCAACATGTAAAAGAATCATTTCTGTCACTTTGCCATAATTTTGCCTCACAAAGCCTTATGAGAATCTTAATGACAGTTCAGATTTTCTCTAAGGCCTGAACATATGCTTGAGCATAGGTTTTTACCTACATTGTGGCAAATATATTTTGGCAACAGTTACCTATCTCGGGAAGCCAGAGAGGAGATATTTCTCCAACAACAAATTGAAAGAATATTGGAATTTAGAAGGGACCTGAGAGAGCAGAAGATTTTGAGCTCAAAGGGATATTAGAAATCATTACCCTTCCAACCCTCCTTTTGCAAATAAGAAATCAGAAGCCCAGAGAGGTTTTGCTGAACTTAACAAGCACTTTTCAAATATCTACAGTTATTATTATCAAATACTCCCTATAAGACTCTGTGTTGACTCCAAGGATACAAAAACAATCCATACCTCCAGCAATTTACTTTCCCAAAGGAGAGAAACATTGCATATAGATGTATACAAAGTAAATAAAAAGTAATTTGGAGGGGGAGTGGGAGGGGTTGGAGAATACTAACTGCGTTAGGGATTGTCAAAGACCTCAAGCAGGAGGTAGGTTTTCAGCAGAACATTGAAGGGAGCCAGTGATTTTTTAAAAAATAATTATAATATTAAAAACTGGAGAGGGGGAGAGAGAACTGTTCAGGCCTAGGGGACAAGCTGTTCAAAGGCAAAGAGATGCAAAAAAAAGCCAAGTTTTGACTGGAATATACTGTAAAGGGGAACTATGGGTTAAGTGGCTTATCACAGGTAACCAGAAGAGAGGAATTTCAGCCGGGTATTGACTCCCAATCCAATGTTCTTTTCACAATCGAGGCCAGCCTTTTCACTTTACAGATTAGGAAAATGAGGCTGGAAGGAAAGGTAAAATGATTTATCCAAGGATATTCGATTAGTTAGTGGCAGGGCTGCTCCTAGAGTGGCCTGGTGTCCTGACTGCCTCTAGAGGTTGGGGGAGGTTTGATGTCGGATGCCAAAGCTACGCACAAGTCGGGATATACTGCTCTTTGGGTAATCTTCCAGTTTAGTGTGTGTGTGTGTGTGTGTGTGTGTGTGTGTGTGTGTGTGTGTGTGTGTGTGCGCGCTGGCTGTATTTTTCTTCGTTGTGTGTTTTCACCAGGTTGTGTGCTTCATCGTGGTTTTCAGGTCGCCTCTACAGCGTTCCACTGAGTGCTCCCGAGGGCAGACTTTTGCCTTTCTTTGTGCCTTGAGGCTTCCCTGGCACGGTGCCTGGCAGGCAGGTTTAATTTAATAACTGCTTGCTGAGTGACTGACCGCGGCTTCTACTCACTCCATGCCTCTCTCATGAGTGACCACTTGGAGCAGAAGAGCCTGCTCCATGACGTACTTTATCGAGGTAAACAGATCCCCGAAGCTTCTTGGGGACGGATCCCCCTGCCCAGAGCCAGGAGCCCGGCCGCAGGGCTCAGCGCGGAGGTGGGAGGCGGGCAGACGTTTTCCGAGGTTTAGGCTGGAAATATTTGGAGGGGATGGGGAGAGGCACCGCGTCTGTTCCGGGAGTCGCTACAGCAACTTCAAACTGCTGGAGCCGGAGGCTGAGGGAGGGAGGGAGGGACCGATGGAGGGTGGTGCTTCATTTACCCGCTCCGCTCCGCCAGCAGGGGCCCGGACTGATTTAAGGCGGTCTGCCCCGGCCGCCTCGCCCCGCAGGCTCCTTCTAGGGTCTGGTGCCCACCCCCGCCTCGCCCGGGGTAGACTCGCGCCCCAGCCCTGGGGAGATGCCCAGATCCCGTGCTTCCACCCGTTCGGCCCCCCGGATCCCCGAGGCTGGCCAGTGCCTCCTTAAGCAGCGCCTACGAGGCTGAAAGTTGAGGCGGGGGTTTTGTTCTTATAAGGAGGGAAAAAAAGTTTCTCTGACATCCAGGAAATGAGCAACCCCCGAAGCCCATTAGGGCCCTGCTGATGGAGGCCAGAAGATCGCCGACTGCAGGGGCATCGCCGGCTCCCTGGAGCTCAGCAGGGAAGAAGCGCCGGGCGGCAGCGGCGAGGCGGCTGTCACACCGAAGTTTCCAACTCGCGGTCAACTGTTTTCGGACCCACCCACTCACCCTTGGGTGGGGGGAAAGTAGCGGGACCGCGAGCCAGCGGGCAGACGTCGCTGGACTGCCTGCAGGTACGTCCCGGGACCCTTGTCTTGTGTTTGTGCCTTTGTTGTTTCTCTAGACCTGTCCACACTTCTCTTAGGTGGCTCTTGATGGGTGCCACGAGGAATAGAAGTGGGGAGAGGAGATTTGGGTTATTTGATAGTTATTCTGTTTTAGTGTAGGAAGGGACCTTAGAGACTGTAGAGTGATTCCCTCATTTTACATTCGGAGAAACTGAGGCCCAGAGCGGAGAATTGACGCTCCTGATCACGCAACAAATTGGTGGTAGAGCCGGTACCAGAACCAGAGCTCCTGGCTCCCAGTCTAGAGCTCTAAGCTTTCTTGCAGATCTTTTACTGATTTTTTATTTGACTTTAGGGCACATTAGGATAGAATGAGACAGAGAACGGGGCTGGGTAAACTGGACAACAGATGTAGTGGATATTTTTGGGTTGTTTCTTTCTCCCTCTTTCTGCCATGCTGAAAAAGGATGCGAACTATCAAATCTGCTTTCATTTTCCCATTCAGACTAAGCAAGGACAGAATCATTCTGTATCCCCTGTTATTGTTATATTCTGAGGGAAAGCTAACTTTAAGTGGAGCCCCCATCTTCAGCCCCTTCTCTAGTTCTGTCATTTAATCTCAATGACAGGGAACTCCTGGGAGTCCTCAGACTTTTTCGAAGGATCGAAGAGGTCAAAACTATCTTTATACTGAGATGTTTTAATTTCTAACACGACAAATATCAAGAGATAAAATCCTTTTTGAAGAGTTTTCAATAATTTTTTTAAGAGTGCAAAGGGGTCCAGAGACCAAAAAGTTTGAGAGCTAATGATCTAGGCCATGTCCACTTGTGTTATAGGAAGGAGTTGTCTGAGATGTAGAGTTAAGAGATTTGCCCAAGATTATATAGCTAGTTAGTAGGAAAGCCAATCTAGAACCTGGATCTTCCACTTCCTAGGCTTTTGTTCTTTGTCCTTTTCTTTCTGAAAAGGTGAAAGGAGGGTTTCTTGGACCCCTGAAATACCAGTGGGAAAGACAACTTTTCCTTCTTCAGGTAAAAGTGGAAGCCATTGCTTTATGTCTGTGGAGGTAGTGAAGCAATGAGGTCTCTGCCATGACCGGATGATGTTCCCACAGCTTCCTCTTTCTGAAGCTGTAATAAGGACCCACATGCTGAGTGCAAATTTTTCCACTTCCTCTGCTCCTGGATGGCTAGCATCCTTTGCCCTTTCACCATCCCCAACACATAGAGCTTATATACCTGCATTTCAGTTCAATATTCAGGGAAAAGGGGGAATCTTTTAAAAGGAAAAAGGAGGGGATCCCACCGTGGCATGACTCATCTCTTTCAGACACAGAAAGTAGTGTGGTGGTTGATACAGTGGGAAAATCCTTGGCTTTAAAGTTAGGGGACCTGAATTCAAATTCTACCTCTGATGCTCACTTACTTATATGACTTTGGGCATCTTGACCTCCCTAGGCTGCAGTTTCCTTATTTGTAAAATGAGGAGGCTTTAGACAAGATGGCCTTTGTAATGCCTTCCAGCTTTAGAGCTCTGATCCTAAGAAGACTTTTACTTTTCCCCTTCCTGATTTGGTTTCAGGATGCCAAAATGCTCAGAGGTGGTCCTGAGGCTAGAGAGTGTTTCAGACTCAGTTCTGCTTTTAGATCTAAAATTACACCTAATTCGGCTGTTCTTCCTCTTTGTGATTTGGCTTGGAGTTTTTCCTCTTGCACACCTCTCAAGCAAATGCAAGTCAGCTGTGACCCTCAGAAAGCTCCCTTGCTGCCTTTTTCCTGAGAGATGGCAGGCTGGAGGCGGGGAGGGGTGTTCTGCCCCAGGGATTGCTCTACACACTCCAGGCAGATAATGTGGATCATGCACACCCCCTCAGTAATAACATAATGACCTGGTTAGTTTATATATCTTCTTCCTTCCATCTGCAGGATCATGAATACTTTTTTTACATCTCATTGCTTACTAATTCTCTGTGTGTGTGACTGCTCTAGGCAGTGCTAGGCTCATATTTTCCATGTGACTGTCATCTTTCTTGAGCCTCTTACTGAATAGGTACAAAGGGGATATTTCCTTTTCACGTCAGCCTACAGTTTGATTAATTTCAGAGGGGTAGTCATTTCTAGTTTCTAGTTTTTATGTGTGAAAAGCTCTAAACTTTTAACTTCTTTCCCATACCCCAGATGCTTTTCTTTTCTCAAAGCACTGTTTTTTGAAATAAAGAACATCTGGGGTATGTGTGTGATTATTTTTCTTTTGCTACTACCATCAAAGTGTGGGAAACAAGAGGAACCTCTGGGCTAAGATATCTTTGAAAGATCCTGCTGATTTGGGGGTTTCATATAGAAACATGGTCTTTTGGTTCTAACTCAAAAATTCAGATGGGAAAGAAACTTAGGGAGAGAAGACTCTGAGGGGACATTGTTTTAGCTGGAGATTGTGGCAAGTACATCTCTTCTACAGAGTGAGTTTAAAAAGAGGAAGGTTGATTTAGTAGACAGACTACCTTAGAGCTATCTGGAATATTGTACCTATTTCTGGCCACTACACTTTAGGAGGGTCATTGGCAAACTTGTCTGAAAGAGAGAATCACCATGGTGAAGGGATTTGAAATAATATCATATGAGAAATATTTGGAAGAACTGGGGAGGTTTGTTGGATAGAGGAGACATGGTCATTGTCTTCACATATTTGAAAGTTCATCACAGAAGAAGGATTAGTTTTGTTCTATATGGGCTCTGGGGCTGGAGAATTAGGACCTGTGAATAGAAGTTTCAGGGAGAAACATTTTGAGTCAATGGAAGAAACAATTTTTTTCTAATAACTTAAACTGTCTTAATTAGCTACATGATCCTAGATTGATCACTTCTCTGTGCCCCAGTTTCATCATCTGTCAAACCACTGGAGGAAGGATTGTACTAGATAAGCAGTTCTTAACTTGGAGTCCACAGACAGATTTTAGAGGATCTCTGAATTTGGATTGGGAAAAAAAAATCACATCTTTATTTTCACTAACGTCTAAATGAAATTAAGCATTCCCTTCAGTTAAGAACATAGGCAACACAAACATTATTTAGAGGAGTCCATAAGCTTCCACAGACTGCCAAAGGGGTCCATGACACAAAAAAGGTTAAGAACTCCTCTACAAGATATTCAATGGACACTTTCAGGAAGAAGTTCTATTCCTTTGTCCAATAGTTGTCTAGGTGAAATAGGGGAGAACTAGGTGAGCTGTCACATATATTGCAGAAGGGATTTCTACATTGGGTAGGAAGTTAGACAAGGTAACCAGATCCCTTCCACTGGTAAGATTCTGTGATTCTAAGTTCATGTCTGGTTCCTACCTCCACCCTCCATGGGAAAAGTATGGTAGTATTTCTTGGGATTCTAGAAGAGGTTTTTTAGAGAAAGGATAGTGGGGAGAGTTGAGGTTTAGGTTAGAAATGCCTGACCTTTGATTATTCCTCAAATTGGGCTCATTTTCTCCCTGAATCCAACACTGCCTTATGGAAGGCCTCTTAGGTTTGCTGAGGAAAGGTAGTCTAGCCAGCATACCAATAGGCAGAGCTGCTGAAAAGCTGATTTGGGCTGGGAAAACAGGAAAGAAAGGCAAAAGGAACGATAGTTTCCTTTAATAGTAAAAGAGCCCATGGTTAGTGGAAGGTGGAGGATAGGTGACTAGTCTGACATCAGAAATGAGAGAAAGTAGCAGAGAAGCAAAGAGCCCTTGGTGACAGCAGAGAGCCCCTGACAAATACTGGAGACTCCCCTTCTTAATTACTGGGTGGCAAGAGGTAGCAAATCCAGTTTGGGGACTGGAATGGATCAAGGTAATGACTAAGTGCTGCCTGGGTGTGTCTAGAAGAAATGTGTTGCTTTATGCAGGGTGCCTGGGCCACAGCTGCCAGTGGGCAAAAGGTGGAGATAAGGAGGTAGCTGGCAAAGAATCCTTTCAACTACCCTTTCTCCCAAAGTGGAAGCAGAAAGATGATGAGGAGTGGAAAATCCAAAGTCCAGAATGGTCCTTGAAGTGAGCAAGTGTGGCCAGAACTGGTACATGTCATAATGAGTTGCTCTGTGACAGACGCAGCCCTGCAGCTGATAGGGCATTGGACTTGAATTTTAAAAGACCTTTCAGATCCTGTCTTAGGATCTTTCTTACTTGTATTTACAAGGCGTGAGACCTGGGTAAGTCCCTTAATCTCTCTGTAAAGTGAGAATGTACCTGCTTCACAGGGTTGTTCTGAGGATCAAATGAGATTATGTGTTTCCAGTATTTTGTAATCCTCAAGGTGTTAAATAAATATTTGTTATTATCAAGGGGTCACCTGCTTGCAGAAGCCTAAAATCCTTCTGACAGGGGACATGGCTTTTTATTCGAACGTGAGAGAGAAAGGTTGGGAGTGGCAGTTGTGATGTACTTTTCAACATACAGGGTTTGGAACCAGCAGACTGTTTCTGTGTGGCCTAGGAAAAGTCATTTAATCTCCAAAATCTTATGAAAGTGAATGTGGAAAACTATCTTTAC
Organism: Notamacropus eugenii; assembly: GCF_028372415.1. Classification (NCBI taxonomy): domain Eukaryota; kingdom Metazoa; phylum Chordata; class Mammalia; order Diprotodontia; family Macropodidae; genus Notamacropus; species Notamacropus eugenii. The sequence goes on along the minus strand of NC_092872.1, from coordinate 182,925,975 downwards.
TTGTAATTGGAAAAAATAAAGTACTATTAAGTGGGAAAAATATTTTTAAAAGTTTAAAAAAAAAGTCATTTAATCTCTCTGGGCCTCATTTTAAAATGAGGAGGTTGGGCTATATGACCTCTGATATTCTCTTTACCCCCAGCTGTATGTCCTATGAATATACATCCTCCTAGGAAAGAAAGAATATAGTGATTTAGTTTCATTTCTTTGTGTTCGTCCTTCATTGCCCGAAGAAGACCATGCCATCAGAGAAATAATGACATGACTTACGCTTGGCTTTGTTTTGAGTGAGGGAGGGCTGTGCAGGTCACCAGCCTCACTTCTCCTCCAGAGCCATCTGAATCCAGTGACCAGATATTCCTCAGGATGACTGGAGATGACCCAGGATGCACTAGGAGACCTTGGGCCCTTTAGGCCAAGGTCTTGCAGGTACTCACTTAGGGTGAGGCAATGCCCATTCATTGAATAGGCCTGTTTAAGAAGTAACCAGGGCATGGCCTCTTGAATGAGGTCAAAAGAAAGACAGACATTAGGCTGGGAGGGAAACAGCAACAGTTACTATTGATAATCACTCTCAAGCTAGGAGGGTCCCGAGGAGCCCTCAGGCAGGGACCCATTTCATTTACTGTCAGGTGTAAAAGACTTATACTAAATCCCTTCAAGAAGAGCAAGTCTAGAGAAATCAGGAGAGCACTGACAGATTGAAACTGGGAAGGGTGTGGAAAGGAGATTCATGGGATACAGAGGGTCCTGATTTCACCATATAGTTCAGGGCTGGTCTTGGTCCTCGGTGCAGTATGCTATACCTTGAGATACCTAGCACACACAGGCCCAGAACTGTTCTATGTGTTGCTATCTTGCAGTCATCAGCCCCCAATCAGGGCAAGAGTATAAATTCTGACCCCAAGATGATGATATGGTTAGGAGCTATGCTCCTCCACTTCTGCCCTTGGCGAACGAGTTTGCTCAGTGATGAGTTTTCTGGCCCAAAGGGGTCCCCTGCTTTTGTCACCAACCAAGTTCCAGGGGCTGCTTGAATGGAATATACCATGTATATGCATGCACACAGTGCTTTGTACTTGATAAATGTGCTAGTTGATGCTAGTTGATGGATAAAACACTGGGCCTGGAGTCAGGAAGATTCATTTCCCTGAGTCCAAATCCAGCCTCAGACACTTCCTAGCCGTGTGACCCTGGGCAAGTCACTTCACCCTGTTTGCCTCAGTTTTCTCATCTGTAAAATGAGCTAAAAAAGGAAATGGCAAATCCACTCCAGTATCTTTACCAAGAAAACCCCAAATGGGGTCAGGAAGAATCAGACAAGACCGAAAAACAACCAAACAACAAATGTTGGCTCACTATCAACATACGACGGGAACATCTGCCTACAGGCACATTGTAGGCCTGGATACCATTATGCTGGTCTGTGGTGCCTCTCACCAATTGGCCTTCCCTCCTCAGTTGTCTCCCTCTCCATCCCCTTCTTCTTCTTTTAAGTTTTCTTTGCTCTAGTGAGGCCTACCAGGTGACTAGGGGGCAGCTAGAGGACACTGTAATGCATAAAGGGTAGGGTCTGGAGTTGTCAGGAATTCAAATCCAGCCTCAGATGCTTACTAGGCACGTGATCTTAAACTCTGTGTGCTTCAATTTCCTCATGTAAAATGGAGATAATGATAACCCCTACCTTAGAGTCTTGTTTTAAGGATCAAATGAAGTCATATTTGTGAAATGCTTATTTAATAAATATGTGTTCTTCTCTTCCCCACCAACAAAAATTTTAGTTATCTCTGAGGTTCAAATGTTTTGTTTCTGGTATCTATTCCCTTCTAACTATGTAAAGGCCTAATAGTGCAGGTAAATGGAGTCTCCATCCTACCTTTGAGATTTACATAGTCTCAGGATGGTTAGTCTTAAGGTCATGAGAGGCTTAAATACTAATGGCCAAGGTTCAGGCAAGCCAGCTAGAATGCTGGGGAGTCAAATAACAGCACAGAGCAAAGAGGTTCATAGAAGTAACCAGATGACTTCGATGGAATATCCAGGTCTGGGGGGCAAAGTTAGTGCCCATGAGTGGGGTCCTTATCCTTTTTTGTGGCCTAGGCCCCCTTTTGGCAAGTCAGTCTAGTGAAATCTATGAGCCCCTTCTCAGAATAATGTTTTAAAATGCATTAAATACTTAAGGTTACAATAGAAAACAGTTAATATTAGCTAAAGCATTTCTTAAGTATTTATTGTATTGAAAAGTTTATCAAAATATTTTTTGAGAAGTTTACAAACCTCCAGTTAAGGCTCTTGGCTTAGTGTTTTCTATGAGGTCTATAGTCATACTAGTTAGGAGAGAGCTACAGATAGAGTTGCCCTATGAGTTATCAGAGGATTTCCATGACCTTTTTCAGGGAGCTGACCATTGCCTGAACCTTCTCTGGATGGCTAAGGGAGCCCAGAGGGATTCTCTTCGTCCCTGGATCCTAGGGTTTGACCACCTCCTTACTGACATCATCCTCTAAAGTTTGGGCAGAGGGCCCTGGTGACAGGGGTTCTAAGAGTCCCAGAATGGTGGAGAAGGTACAATTTCATGTGGGTTTGTTCAGCAGTGAGTACAGTGCTGCCAGTTGTGAACTTTCTGTTTCTTTTAGGTTTGAAAGATCAACAGGAAGAGTTAAGTTTTAGGAATGGCCTATGATAGACATGGAAATTGGAAAGGAATATGAGGATACTTTTCTCTTGTGGAAGTTATTTGGAACTAGATACAGGTTAATCAGATCATTAAGCCCCTTCTGATAGGCTATAAAATGGATTTGGGCAGCAACAGCCTCCCAGTTTGCCATATAGTCCTTCCTCTATCTGCTTCCATTCTGATCTGTGACATCACCAGAATGGTAACTGCCTATGTGTGTCATCACTGTTGCCAGGGGAATGTAGCTACAACAGGGCAAGATGTTCAGGAGACACCACCGAGGAGCTGATTGGCATGAAAACACATCCCAAAGTGAGGATATTCAAAGACCTTACCTTCCTAGGCGTTCTCTGGGGATTTCAGTAGGGAGCATGGTTGGCACAGGTTTACCAGCCTGTGTTGTTGGTGGCCAGGCCTGAGCCATGTGGATGGGATGCAGGCGTGAGGGAGTAGGGTTTAGCAGAGGTAGGTAGCATCCACAGGTTATCAAGCCCTACACCTTCCTTGGTCTCTCAGACCTTTGTGAGGCTAAGGACAAAGCAGAGGCAAGGTGAAGCTTTTAGAAGTCCCTAGGGCCTCTGCAGGGAGCTGTCTTTGCTGTTGCTAGGTTCTGGGTTTGGTGGGAGGAAAGAGGGGTTCCTGCAGAGTTCTTCAAGATGTGGTTTGTGGGGAGTGAACATGGTGGTTTTCTGTTAGGCCTGGTCACGCATCTATCTACCCTTACCTCTGTCTGCCTACACCTCTTTACTCAGAAGTACAGTGGTAAGAATATTGGATCAGAAATTAGGAGACCCAGATTTTCTTTATGGCTCTGCAACTACTTGTGTTTTCTTGAACTAGATAATTCTCCTTTCTCAGTCTCAGCCTCTGCATCTGTAAGATGGGGCCAGGGCTGGGGATGGAGCTGGACCAGAGGAACTCTAAAGTTGCTTCTACCCCTAGTAGTCTGTGATTCTTAATTCTGACTCAGCCCCCAGGGTGGGCAGACTGAAAATATACTTAAGGACACAAAGGATTTAAATAAACTCATGTATTTAACTAAGACTCTCCCTTACCTAGGAGGGTCCCTAAGAAAGGAAGATTTAGGGAGATCCCCTTGAGAGGCAGTGTGCAATAATAGGAAAAATGTAAGACTTGAAAGCACATGAGTTTAAAGTCCATTCCTACCACTGAATAACTATGACCATGGGCCTCAGTTTCCTCAGACCTCTGAAGTCCCATCCAATTCTATGTCTGTGATCCTATAATCTTTTGAGATCGACACTGGGGACAATAGCCTTGACTTCCCTCCCATTTATGAAACTCTGCAATTGGATGAACCCTGGGACTATATACATATTAGAATTCAGATGTTCTTCACTCAGTTGGGGAGTAGCTGTGTCTGCATTGTACTTGCTTACTTGCTTCTGTCATACAGAAATCTAGAAAGAGGACATAGCCAAAGAACCAACCAGAAGACTGCAGAGTAGAGCTAAAGATGTACTTCCTCTCTAGGAAAGTGATGAGAAACTACAATAGATTAGAGAAGGAAGGTGTGGGCAATCTTCTCTCTCCTTGATGATGCTTGAGTCTAGGGTGATAGGCTTGGGGTCAGGAGGACTTGGTTTAAATCATACCGCCCACATTTACTGGGCAAGTCCCCCAACCTCTTCATCTGTAGAATGCAGACAGTAATAGTGCTTTCTTTGAAGCTGTTGTGAGATAATATAGATAAAACACTTTGTAGATGACAGATCTTAAAGAGATAGAGATGTTAGCTATTAATACTATCACCTTTATGAAACAGGGATGGTGCAGGCCTTGCTTTGAGGCAGAGGTTTAAGCTAAATGATCATCTAGCACCTTCTGCTTTGGGTTAACTTCAGGTTTTATGAAAAGTTATTGGACAGCTGGGTGGTACAATGCATAGAGTGCTGGGCCTGGAGTCAGGAAAACTCATCTTCCTGAGTTCAAATCCAGCCTCTCAGACCTTTATTAAGAATGTGACCCTGGGCACGTTGTCACTTAACCCTGTTTGCCTCAGTTTCCTCATCTATAAAATGAGCTGGAGAAGGAAATGGCAAACCACTCCAGTATCTTTGCTAAAACGGGATTTGCTAAAAGGGATCATGAAAAGGCAGACAAGACTGTACAGCAGGAATTATGAAAATTTCTCTGGATACAGTTGCCTGAGTTCTATATAAACATAGTTGTGGGTAAAGATTGAAGTCAGGCTTATATGCTATAAAGAACAGTGAGTTAATTCATGAATGATGCTTCTGTTTACAAGTCTTGTTGCAAATTAAGAAAGTGGCATTTCTACTTTGATTATGACCTTTTGTATGGAAAGGGTATTTACAGATTATATCTTAATCCTCTGTGAGGAAAGATAAAGCCATTTTGAGACAAAGATGAGAGAGAAGCTAATTATTATCCTTATTTCCATGCCCCTAAGTCTGTTCCCACTCTTTTGGGTGATTCATTGTGTAACATAAGGCAGATGGGTGGCCATTTCCCCATCTTCTAAATGGGGTTAATAACTCACCGCCAGATAATATTCAGAGAGTACTTTGAGATCCTCTAATGAAAGTCACTAGATAAATACCAAGCACATAATTATTGAAACATCTAAGCCACAGATGAATAATACAGAGTGACTGGAATGTGTGGCCTGGAAAAAGGGTCTAGAGTTTCTCTCAAATTTGGCTTTGAAGCTGCCTCAGGCGATGCTGATTTCCCTCCATTTGTTTTGCCTTTCTCTGTAGTTGTCAGCTAGGGAGCTCCAGCCTCTTCTGAATTCTCCATTCTAAATCAACTTTAGATGGGGAGGGAGGCAGGATGGGAAAAGGGGTGGGGGGAGAAAGAGAGGAGGATGAAGTTTGGGACCCATCCAAAGGCTGAGAGCGAATGTGCTTACAACTGGCTATCCTCTTGGGATTGTGTTTCGTTAGCCTTCTACCCAGAGAGGGGAGAAAAGGAGCTGGAAGCCCTCAGCCTCGAGTTTATGAAAGTGGCCTTTGTTCTCTCACGTCTTTGTTTCACAGTCACTGAAAATGCAAGACTTCCGCAGACCCAAATGAAATGGAAAACGTGTGGCGGGAGTCACCCAGCGTTATCCATTTGTGAGCTGCACAATATGTCTTGTGTCTCAGCATACCTCTTGCCCTTAGACACACACGCACACACACACACACACACACACACACACACACATCCTACAACATACAAAATAATCTGTCTCTGCCCTTTTTCCCTAACTAATTTTGGTAGGCAAACAGGGCCTTTTTTTTTTCTTGCAAAGTCCAGAAAGCAGAGTCCTTAGAGATTCCAGAATCCTCTGGCTGGAAGAGGACCCCAGCAGTATAACCTAGTCGACCTCCCGGCCTCCTGGAATCTCTCAGCCATTTCATTGACACAGCTCTGATTTACTTTCTCAACCTTGCTATCATACTAATCTGTTACTACAAGCAATTCCCCACAATGTAGTGGGGCGTAGTGGGAGGAGCATTAGACTTAGCTGACATTTGAATTCTGGCTTCTGACACAAGGCTGGGTGACCCTAGGCCAGTCACTTTACTTCTCTGAAGTTTGGGTTCCTCTTCTATAAAATGTAGATAAATAATAGTACTTCCCAGCATTGTTGTATCATATAAGATAACAGATGGAAAGCCCTTTGTAAGCCTTGGGATCTCATGTCATTACCAGCTGTTTTTACTACTTGTCCTTTCCCTGCTCTTGCCCCATCAATTCTCTCATTGCCACCAGGTGGTAAATTTATTTAAGGACAGAAATCAAATCTGCTCCTTCCTTGTGAGCCACTTCTTTCTGTCTCTCAGGGTCTATAATACAAAGCCTCGTATATAGTGGTTGTTGTTTCCTTCGAGTCTGACTCTTTGACCTCATTTGGGGTTTTCTTGGCAAAGATACTGGAGTGGTTTGTCTTTTCCTTCTCCACCTCATTTTACAGATGAGCGAACTGAGGCAAACAGGATTAAATGACTTATCCAGGGTCACACACAACTAGTAATTGTCTGAGGTCACATTTGAACTCAGGTCCTCCTGATTCCTCCTTTCATTCACTGGGCCACCTAGGGGCCTCTCTTATTTTCTTTTTGAAAGAGACTGTGTGGATACAGAGCTGAACTTGGGTTCAAATTCCACCTCTGACGCAAACTAACTGTGTGACCCTAAGCAAGTCACTTCATCTCTTTGTGCCCAGACAACTCAAGACTATGAGTTATAGAATGGTAACTGATCTAGAGCAGCAAATGGAGTTTTCTTCCCTGGAGTTTTGCTTATATCTGTGAAAGAAAACACAGATCAGGATACTCCCTCCTCCACCCCCTCCACAAAGTATTTTCATTGTGAGCAAATACAAAAGTCTGATTGTGTCCATTTTTATATTCCAATAATAAACTCATTACAGTATCATAAGATTTTGATATGGAAGAGATCTCAAAGATCATCTAGTCCAACTCTCTCCTTTTACAGGTGAGAAAGCTGAACTACAGAGAGTTTAAGTGACCTACCCAGCATCCTGTAAACTGGTAACAGGTACGGGATTCAAATCCAGATCTTTTTACTGCCTCCTTAACTAGAAGGGAAACTAATCCTATCATTTGAAAGAAGGTGAGAGGGAGAGTCCATCTCTAGTCATCCAAAAACTATTTCTCAGCTTTGTGACCCCTATGTCTTCCCTTCCCCAAAAAACGTTTCTGAAAAAGCAGAGGGAGGAGGGAGGGAGCGAGGGAGGGAGACCGGCTGATGAGCTTTAGAAATAGGATGGGTGAACAAGAGAAAGGGGAGGGAGGAAAAGAGAGAATTGAATGTGTATGTGAATATACAAGTTAATAGGGAGATAAATGGGAGGAAGCAGCTGGCAATACTAACTGTATTCTATGACTTTACAATCCCAGGGGCTTGGTTCTCAAAATAATAGAACCGGTTGGCTCTGAGTAATGCAACCAGGGTGTAGGAGGGTGGCAGAGCAGGCAGACACCGCAGCTCTATTGTTCAGCCAGTCCCTGGCTGTAGAGAACACAGCAATCAAGCTCTTAATTTTTTATAACTGGGCTGGCCTCTTTCTTTTTTGTCTGATGTTTTGTCCCCCTTGTTAAGTTGAAAAGGGTTGTTAGATCTTTACAAGCCTAGAGACAGCCTCTACGTGTGCATATTCCCAGCTCTTTTCCCTTCTTCTGTCCCTTCCCTGGCACCGAGTTTTGGTCTCTACATCATGCCAGGTGCAGTCTGGGAAGGAGAGCAGAATGGGTGAGGGGTCTTGGAGGGGACAGAAAGGAGCTTCCCAGGCCTGGAGCTAAAGAAATAATAGCTCCTGGGGGAGAAGGATCCTGCCCTACCAGCATATGGGTGAGAGAGGGATGAGAAAGGAGGGCATGTGACTGGCTGTGACATGAAGGAGAAGTGAGTGTGAGCAGCTGCCTCTTTCTAGCCATTCAAAAACCTTTGAGAATTTTCTTTTTTCTCATGGTGCTGGAGGAACCTTTAAGAAACAGGGCTGTGTCTGACTTCTGATCTGTCTTTGTTGTCCAGGGAACAGAGAGAGAGAGAGAGAGAGAGAGAGAGAGAGAGAGAGAGCTCTCTGAAGGACTGATTTCAGGCCACACTATTCTCTATTTCTTCTCTGGATGGGGTGGGATAAGAAAAGGGGGCTGGTTTGGTGTTTCAGCCACCTTGAGCCTCCTGAACAGAGGTGGCAAACCAAATTGTCCGAGTACCCCAGTGTGGCTCTGTGTCTTCCAGCCTAGACCCAGACTGACCAAGATCTAGAAAGAGAAATTGTAACTGTCAGCAGGTACAGGAACATAGATATAGATAGGTAAGCTGGTTACTTGGAGTGAGTCAACTCATAACAACCTAACTGATATGAATAGGCAGAAGAAACCTATAAGAGAAATAAATACAGCTGAGTCTCATAATATGGAAAAATACTGCACCATGTACTTTTCCCAAAGCACTTTTGCTATAAAATAGAGGGGTCTTTGTTTTATTATAACATTTGTCCCTCTGTTACCGTGTGGAGAAACCTCACCCCACCTTCCCACCAAAATTTAAATTAGAATTCTATGAAAATGTGGCATGGTGAGTCAAAAGCACAGAAGATTAAGAGGTATGTTGGTATAGTGAATTGGACCTTTGTTTAAATCCTGCCTTAATCAATTGATAGTTGTATGACCCTAGGCAAGTCACTTAACCTCTGTGTCTTGGTGTCCTCATCTGTAAAAAGAGAGGGTGGGACTCAGTGGCCTTTAAGGTCTCTTTTCCCTTCTAAGTCTATGATCCTTGATCTGTGTCTAAATTGCTGTATGACTTTAGGTAAATGTCTTTCCTTCACTGGGCCTCATTTTCTCCATCTGTAAAATTTAGGGTTGAACTAAATACAAAGGTAACAAACTTGCTGCTTATTACAGGCAAGTGACCCACAAAACTCCTAAGTAAATGTAATTAGGAAATGTTTAACAGAATAAATAAAAAATTAGCATATAATATCAATAATGTTAGTTTGTGATTTTCCAAGTCCATATGCAGCCTCTTTCTATTTGATTTAACGCCACTGAACTAGATCTCAAAGGCCCTGTCCAACTCTGACATTTAGGAAGGAAATGTGGTGGACTACTAAGAACATTCCAAATACAGGGAAAAGTAGGAGCAGAGGCATAGAAGTGGAAACATAAGATGTATTAAAGGGACAAAAAGTAGATGAGTTTGACAGAATCAAAGTTTATGGTGGAGGTAGTAGTGGAGGAAAGACTAGATTATGGAGGGCCTTGGAGAACAGGCTAAAGAGTTTGGCTATTATTCAGTACATAATGGAGAGATATGGAAGAGATTTGAGCAGAAGAGTGACATGCTCACCAGCTATCCCTCTAACAGAAGAATGATCCAGGAGAGTGGAAATTTTGTATGTTCTGGTGTTGAGATATTGGATATTTGGAATCAGGCAATAGGGAAGGAAAGACTCTTTGTTCCCAGGAAGATTGATGGCACGCATTTCCCTTTCTAACCTTCTACCTAAGGGAAGGAGTGCAGTTTGAGGGCAGGAAGGATGTCTGCCTTTCCACCCAAGCACCCACTGTCCCTTCCTGTGCCTTGCCTCCCAACATTCTCCGCCAACTAACTGTCACTACGGGGTGGGGCTAGAGGTCAGTACTGAAGCAGACTCATAACTGTACAGTATTCAGTGATCTTCAGAGAAACTTTCTTCCTTCATCCAACAGGTGTCCACTTATCCCTTACTTTGAAGCAAGCACTAAATTAGGCACTGTGAAAGGACAGGAAGAAAGGTCCTGCCTTCAAGGAGCCGTTGAGGAAGCCAGACTGCTGGAATAGTTAAGTATCAATATGAATTGACATCTAATTAAGTGCCTAAATCCTGTAGAGTCCATGAGTGCCATAGGATTTCAGAAAAAGGAGATATCAGAGTGGGTTGGAGATATCAGAGTGGGCTGACCTGGTCCAGAAACTCTTCAGAGAAGTAGAAGTTGAGCTGGGCCTTGAAAGTAGGATGATGTTAGAAGGGTAGGACAGTGAGGAAACAGCATGAACAACATTAGGGAAGCAAGAAAAGGCACCAACTGTGACTTTATGGAATATTGTCCTATCTCTGGCTAGACTGGAGGCTCCTAATAGGACAGAGTTCAGGAGAGAAGTCAGAGCTGAGAATTATTTGCAGGAAGCTGGTAGGTAAGACTTAATAACTGATGTTCCTCAAGGGAGAGAGGAAAGGATAAAGATCCAACCCAGGAGGATTTGCCTATGCTTTGGGGATAGGTGAAGAGGAGGGTAGTATCAGTGAAAGAGAGGATGGGTGATCAAAAGAATAAGGTGCCACAAAGAAGTTGAGAATTATGAGAAATAAGAGGAAGTCATTGGATTTGATGATTAGGAGGTTAGTGGAAACCTTAGAAGCATTTCTGTACAGTGGTAGGGATGGAAACCAGTTTACAAGAGATTAATGAGGAATTGGGAAGTAAGGAAGTAAAGGCAGTAGGCCTAATCTGATATTAGTGAAAATGGGAGTGAGCCAGAAGGGGCAGGTAAGTCAAATGAAGGTTTTTAAATTTTTTTTCTCCATGGAAGATGTGGGGGAGAAGGGACAGTGTGTGTGAGAGGACCCAAGCCTGTTTGAAAACTAAGAGGAAGGAGGCAGTGAAAAAGCAGAGTGTAAGAATTCATCTATTACCTACCTTTTCCTTCAATATATTAACTTCCTTTGCCAGTGTCATGTCAGATGCCAATGTCTTCCCTTTCTCTGTTCTACCATGGCTGTCCTTAGCTCGTAAGTACGTGCTGTGTAGCACCGTATGAGGAGGCTCTCAGACCAAAGAGATTCCTGACTTTTGGTGGCCCTGCCCAGGTGTCCAGATCTGCCTTAAAGAGGCTCCTCTTGTCATCTCTACAGAAAAACCCACATCTATGCAACTCAGAAGCGTTTTTTCATCATCATTATGACCTTGCATCTCTCTTTCTCCTCCCAGAAAAGAAAAGAATCAGAGGGAAAGAAGGGGGCCTAGGAGCTTCAAGTCTGAAGGGCCTAGCAAATTTGGTAGCCATTCTTTAGGCTAGGTATTTTAGGAAGCTCAGTATTCCCTGGCTCCCGCTAATCAGACCAGCGAGTCTGAGCCAGTTGTCTTCTAAACGGCTCTGTTCCATCCCTGAGTTCTTGGATCACCTTCATAAAGTTTGTCACTCTTGTAATCCTCGAAAACTAATTCCTGACCCTTATCACTATCACATGGGATCGATTAACCAATAAGAATTTATTGATCACCTGCCATGAGCCCAGCCTTGTGCGGATGATAGGAAATGACAACGTCCCTGCCCTCTTCCCCGTAAAAAATTCCCCTGGACTATAACCTTAGAAACCAAGAATAACATACATAAAATAATATAAAATCAGAAAAGAGCTCACTGTAGGCTAGAGTAGTATGTTTAGAAGCTTAGAAGACAGGAGCTTTCTAATAATATTGTAACCAAGGTACATACTTCCAGTTGTTCATTTTGTCTCTGAGGACAAAATGTCATCTCCTCAAGAACAGGCATTGTTTCATTATTTCTGTACTGTGCTCAGCACATAATAGGCACTTAATAAATGCACGTTGGTTGGTTGATTGCAGTGGAATTGTCATGAGATAGGGAAGAAGCCAGAGGAGAGGACTGTGAGAACAGGAAGAGTTGAGGTGGAAGACCTAAGGTGGGAACAGCTTATCTAGAACCTGAATGTTAATGCCTTTCATCTGTTGAGTATTTCTAATTTTTCCTATCTATACCTTGTTTGTAAATGGTCATTTGCATACTGCCTCTCCTATTAAGACAGTGAGCTCCTCTAGAGCAAGGACTGTTTTTTGCTTTTCTTTGTATCCCTAGCACTTAGCTAATGGTTGTCACCCCAACTAACTGACCTTGAATGCCAAGCAAAGAAATTGGGAGATGATGATCTGTGGGGAACAGAAATCCTAGACCAAGTCTTAGCATCACATGGGTTTTGTTTGTTTGTTTCATTAAAATGCTTCTTTTTCATAACCTGATTTCTCTTGGGTTCATGTTCTCTTTGAGAGTATCTTGGGGAAACAATGGTCAGTTCTAAAAGCATTGGTGGATGGTGGTTCATGGAGTGTCACCTCTGAGTTCAAGGTATCCAGGTGGAGAGACAGTGAGAAGAAACTAGGGCCACAGGTGAAGAACAATTAGTCTATCTGCATCTCTCCTTCCCTAGTCGCCCTTAAGGTATCTATGTATTTGATTTGGGGCAAGTCATTTCCTTTCTTTGAGATTCAGCCTCCTCTCTGTAAATGAAGGAATAACATAAACTAAATGGACTCCAAAGTTCCTCTCCTCTCAAGATCCTGTGATCCTCCATCTCAAACCATGGTTGAGTTCCTTGTCAAAGCCCTATAGGAATGAACTACATGATTCCGAGCTAGCTAGTGCCCTTCCCTGGACCTTGGCTGGTTTGGTTTTTCTCTGAAAGAGGAAGGAGTTGGAAGCAAATGAGCTTTCAGTTGCTTTTCTTGCTATGACATTCTGTAATTTTGTTATCTTTCCATGTGTATATGTCTTGTCTCCTCAACCAGACTGGGAGCTCTTCAAGGGTAGGAGCCGTGTCGCTCTTATCTCCCCTGGGGCAATACTCATTGCACACTTGCTGATTTTTCTTTTTATCAGTTTTGTCTAGTTGCCTTCCCTCTTAGGTGAGGTTTTGTTCTCCATTTTTAGAAAAGAGGAGAGAAAAATCTCCTTTTGGTTTATAGGTAGTCTTCAACTCATTGGTTGTTGAATAAGGTTTGCATGATAATAATTAAAACAGCAATAGTAACTAATATTTACATTGTGCTTACTGTGTGCTACGTATCATATTAAGTGTTATGAATTTTGTGGTTGTGGTGACTGAGTTGTTTCAGTAGTGTCTGACCTCCAGGACCCTATTTGGGGTTTTCTTGACAAAGATAATGGAGTGATTTGCCTTTTTTTTCTCCAGTTCATTTTATATTTGAGGAAATTGAGGCAAACAGAGTTAAGAGACTTGCCTAGGGTCATACAGCTAGTGAGTGTCTGAGGCCAGATTTGAACTCTGGTCTATCCTAACTCCAGGCCCAGTGCTCTATCTGCTATGCCATCTACCTGCCCAATTACTAACCAATTAAACTAAATGTTTGTAGATATTCTGAGAACTATGTCGTCTCAAATTGGTGTGAATTGTGTCATCAGGGCTATGGATGAGCAAAAAAGATGATCTGATCACATCTCAAGTTCTATTAAAAATGACTAACTTTTACATAAGATGTTAAAGTGTGTACTTTACACGTAACCTCAAGATACCATACATGCCAGAAGAATGTCTTGTGGGCATCTGATGGATCCTCTGTGGAGGTCATGGAGAAGAACATGGACAGATTGCCTTGGAGGAAGTGGGTAGGAATTATAATCTCTACTGGTAGATTCCCTACATTAAGGAAATCATGGATCTGTGCCTTCTGGGCTAAGGCTGCTCTCCTAATTATATAGTTAATCATTCTGATGGATAGGTTTTCTGCCCAGGACCAGGGGTCTCATCCAGATCTTTTTTCAGGGATGCCCTCCCACAAAGTCATGTTTTGGTGTTTTTTCAGTTGGGAGAGACTGTAGCAGCCATCAAATTCAATCCAGACCCCCTCTCTACCCCCTCACCCCCCACCACACAAAAAAGCATATCTACTCCGACATTCCTGAGAAGTGATCATGCAGCTTCTGCTTGAAGAACTCCAGTAGTGGGAAAAATCCACTTCCCAAGGCAACCCATTCAATATCTCTAATTTTTTAGGAGTTTTCTCCTGGCATGAAGCCTAAATCACCCTCTTTGTGGCTTCTAGCCATTGTTTCTGGTTCCGCCAGAACAAATCTTCCATGTTACAGCCCTCATCAGTACTAAGAGGATCGCTATTATGTTCCCCCCACCCGCTTCTCTCTACTCTTTTCTTCTGGCTGAGCATCTCTGTTTTCTTCTACTCGTTTTCATATGGCAATGGAATCAATGTTCTTTACTATTCTAATTACTCTTCTCTGGATTCTCTCTCCCTAGAGACAGCCAGAACTTATAACAAGATGATTTATGCCACTCCCTCCCTTGCTCCCCATATACCTTTAAGCCTTGGTCTTGACTTGAATTAGTACCAGAAGTACAGGCTCAGTTGTTCCAGAAGGGAGGTATACAATGGTCTCTCTTCACAACCTAGTGACTGTGACTGTTAGGGTCAACTAACTCATAGGCGGCATGATACAATGGAAAGAGTATTGGCTCTGAAGGACCTGGGTTTTAATCCTACCTCTAACACTGACTACCTGTGTAATGTTGGGCAAGTCATATAACCTCTGTGAGTCTCGGTTTCTTCATCTGTAAAATGAGGGAGTTAGATTGGATGGACTTTGAGGTTCCTTCCTTTTGATTGGATGGAATTTGAGGTTCCTTCCTTTTGATCCTGTAGGTCTATGAATTATGGGATGGAAAGGAAGAGGATGATCTTGACTCATTCTTCCTTATTTAATATTTAAATACTTTATGTTATCAACCAAATATGAGGAACCTGTCAGGGAGAGAATGGAGTGAGAGAGGACTGCTAGTATCTGGACGTAGGAGTCCACCTAGATGGCCAACAGGTTGAGAGACAGCAGTGACAGACTAGGTCAGATTAATGAAAGACTAAGTTAGATTACCAACTGAGATTGGTGTTTAGGATGTACCAGAAAGGCAGGTATGAACACATGAAGCAATGGTGTGTGTAGAAGTGTTCAGCCTCTCTCCAATACCATAGGTATAATAAAATTTAGCAGTGGAAGGCAGGAACTCAGCATAGTAAGACAACTAGATTTGAAGTCAAGGGACCCAAGTTCAAATGCAGACTTTGCTGTATATTATTCATGTGACCATGGCCAAGCTACTTAACCTGTCTAGGACTCAGTCTCCCCATCTGTAAAAATGAGAGGGCTGGCCTAGATGATCTTCTGGAGATCTTTTACATTTCTAAATTCTATAAGCCTTCTAAGTGAGGCTATGACCTTCCAGAGAGCAGGGTGGGGAGGAGAGGGAGAGAGAGGAGTTTAGCAGTATTTCCTGCCTGTTTCCTGGCAGCCTGATAAAAACGCTACCCCTCAAGGTGACCCTGATTTATTTTTGAATCTGGTTGCCACAAACCAGATCTCTCAGTCTGTGTGCTGCTGACCAACTTGAGCTGAGATTAACTTGATTTCAGGGTTGACATGCCAAGGACATGGGTTCACAAGGGTAGATAGTTGATTTTTTTTTTTAAGTCTTTCTCCAAAAAAAAAGTCAGGAAAATTATGTCTTTTGGCAAGTGTCTCATCCATTTGTTCAGAAGTTGTTCCCATGGGATCTCATAATCAGTAGACACTGCTGTCCTATGTGGTATGTGCACATGCACACACATGCGCACATACACACACACACACACACATATACAATCTTGATTCCCAATGCTAGTTTCCTGGAAGTTCAAGTCCTATTTATTTAGTATGTGGCTAGATTAAGAGTGAGGAGGTAGCAGAAATTCCAAACTCCAGTCCCTTGGAGGAGATGTGGTGAGCCACTAAGGCCCCAATCCCTGCTTTGGACCAGTTCCTCAGCCTCATCACTGTTGTAATGTTGGAAACAAAGAGGGGCTCATAAAATTTAATGAGGAAGGAATAATAGCTCTGTTCTCAGATGGGAATCCTGGCCCAGTATGCTAGAGACCTGTTAATTTCATGAAGGTGATGACTCAGGAACCTGCTGGCCCAACACCTCTTTTCCCCATGGGAACCAAGGGCCTCTCCATCCTACTTGTCTGCCTTCCTCCCTTTGTTTGGGTTTAGAGTAGGCAGTGTTCCACTCAGAGGGACCCAGATCACCATGCAACATCATGCTTTAAGGTCATCCACATGGTATTCCCACAACTCCTCTGTGAGGCAGATGATATCAGCAGTATTAGGCTCATCTTAGTGGGGAATTGAAGCATCAGAGAGATTTAAGGAAATTATCCAAGGTTACAAGGGGACCAGGATCTGACCCAGGTCTCCTGCAGGACTTCAAGCGAGCTTTATGCCCTTCAGAACCATTTCTTAAACAGTTATATCATTTGGTCCTCCCAATATCCCTGTGAGGTCAGAAGGATGGGGATTATGAGTCTTTTATATATATATATATATTATATTGATCCTTTTTGATTTAAAGTCATATAAATTTCCATACACATACCTCTAGATTAAAGCCTTCCTTGGAACAACAACAAAAAAAGGGCATTTAAGCTCAAGCATCCAATGCAGTGATCATATCTGATAATGTAAATGGTGATCTGCCCTAATAGTCCATTGCCTCTCTATCAAGACTGGTGATATTAGCCTAATTTAACAAATGAGGAAACTGAGGTTCAGAGGAGGGGAGGCCCATATACTGTTTTTCCGTTTTAGGTCTCTAGTCGATGACTTTTCTGAGTGTACAGGGAGCTACTACAACTCTTTTCCAGTGATAGGCAAAAAGAATATATTGAAAGTCAATTATATTGGATGAAAGGAAGATTTTCTCATCATGAGGATTATTATTTATAAGAAGGGAGAATCCTTCCCTCCAAATGATAAGGTGATTACCATCTATCTGTTCTATGTAGATTCCCTATGAAAGGTAGTGTCCTAGTCAGATGTAAGGGATGACTTGGATTTCATATTATACTCACTAAAAGGGTGCAATTAGTATCACTGGGACAACAAAAGCCTCATGCCCCCAAAAATCCACCCTTGATTCCCACGGGCTACTGCCTAGAACAATAATAATAGCATTTATATAGCATTGTAAGGTTTGAAGAGCGTTTTACAAACATTTTTTTATCTCCATAACAACCCTGGGAGGTGGAAGCAATTATCATCCCCATTTTACAGATGAGGAGACTGAGGCAGTGCCCAGGATCACACAGCTAGAAAATGTTAGAGGCAGGATGGGAACTCAGGTCTTCCTCACTCCAAGTTTAGCACTCTCCTTTGGCTAAACAAACAAATATTTGATCCTTAGGTAAATGCCTATCCTTCTGGGAGAGATTTGAATCCCCTTATTAAATCATTTTAATTTATCATCAGCCATTTATACCAATGGTGGTCAAAAAAAAGCCTGAAAGCAGACTTTGAAAAAGGGGAGACCAAGAAAGTGCTGTTGGCCTAAGAGGGGGCATCAGGAAGAAGTGATAGGTTGAAGAACAGAGAGATTTCACGAGGCCAAACACAAGCTTGGCTGGTTTCACACTTCTGCCAGCCTTGACTCCAGTAATTCTTTCCACTGTGGTTTCTCTGATGGAGAGAGCAGAGCATATGCTTGGCTCCTTTCCCTTGGAACAATACTCCACACACACTCCCTCCAGGTCCTCTACTTTCTCACCCTTTTCCCAGGTGTTCTCCTGAATGGGGCCCTGGAGAATACATCATGGAAAGCTGCTCTTTTCCTGCCCTGCCTGCAGAGGCCTAGCAATTCTTTATTTTTATTCCCCCTCTGACTCCTCCAATTGGCACTCTGCTGAATCATACTTGAGGGGAAGCTGGCCTGACTGAGACTGGTTTTTTTGGCCAGTTATGGGTAAGAAGACACCTTCTAGAGATGGTCATGAAGGAAGAAAACCTTTCCCACCTCTCCCATCACTATCACAGAAAATGTTTTGTCTTAAGACCGGGAACCTCCCTGAGTTGTGAATTGGGGACACATCAAAGAGGAAATATGGAAATGAGACCAAAAAACCTGTCCTAGCGAGTGCCATCAAGCACAAGAGGGAGGGGTGGGAGAGGACTGTTTGTTCTCCTTGTCTTATAAGGAACAGCCTCAGCTGATTTCAGCTTGGGTGTCACTCGAGGAGCTTAGCCAGCTAAACAGTTGGGGAAGGGCTATGGAACCCCAAAGACAAACATGAACAGCTTCATAATTATCATAGGCTGCCCCTGCCTGGGCTCTCTTTTCTGGGAGGTGGTGGGCAAATAACCAAGATTGTACTGAGGGAAGGTAGGAGGAGAACAGGAAAAGGACAGTTCTTTACCAAGGAGTTTACAGAGAAAAGAAAATAAGTTTGCAGTAGAAAAGATCAGGGACGATCCAATAATTGGGGCAGAAGTTGATTGGAGATTCATCTTTTTTTCCCCTCATCTCTCTTTCTCCCATTAGGGAAGTTTTCAGTATGTCAGCAGGAATCTTCAGGGTCTGCCTAGTGGTGGTCACGGCCATCATCAATCATCCAATCCTGTTTCCTTGGGAGAATGCCACAATCCCAGAAAACGAGGAGGAAATCATCCACAAGATGAAGGCTCACCAGGAGAAGATGCAGCTGGAACAGCTGCGGCTGGAAGAGGAGGTGGCCAGACTGGAGGAAGAGAAAGAGGCCCTGAAGCAAGCTGCTGAGGATGGCCAGCAGCAGAATGAAGGCCGGTTGGCCTGGGACCTATGGAGTACCCTCTGCATGATCATTTTCCTGATGATCGAGCTGTGGAGGCAGGACTACCTGGATGGCATCCCACCTGATTCTCCTGGAGAGGAAGATGACCTTCACAGCCCAAGGATCACTTTCCAAGGCATTAACCTCCCTGATAAGATGACGCTATTCCACTTTTATGAACGATGCATCCGAGGGACTACTGGAGATGCAATCCGGACTCGAGAGTTCGTAGAAGGCTTTGTGGATGATCTGTTGGAGGCCCTGAGGAGTGTGTGCAACCGGGACACTGACATGGAGGTGGAAGATTTCATTGGTGTGGGTAGCATGTATGAGAACTGGAGAGTGGACAAGCCATTGCTGTGTGACCTCTTTGTGCCTTTCACACCCCCGGAGCCTTATCGCTTCCGCCCAGAGGTCTGGTGCACCAGCAAGTCAGTCCCCCTGGACCTCCAAGGTTATGGTCAGATCAAGGTAGGCTGGGTCAATGAGGACTCTGTGAGCTGCATCTGTGGCAAGACCAAGCTGGGGGAGGACTTACTCTGCCTTCTGCACAGTAAGAACAACAAGATGAGGCCCACCAGCGAGATGGAAGACCTGCTGTGTTTCAAGGACTCTCCGTTCTTGGATATGGACCTGGTCATGAAGTGGTTCCAGACGGCCCTCACCAGAGCTTGGCAACGCATCTCCCGCAAGTATGAGTTTGACCTGACTTTTGGCCGCCTGGATACCCCAGGATCCCTGAAAATCAAGTTCCGTTCAGGGAAGTTCATCCTCTTCAACCTCATCCCAGTGGTCCAGTGTGAGGATTCAGATCTATACTTTGTCTCTCACTTCCCCAGGGGCCGTCCTGCAGGGGCCCCGGCCTCCAGTACACACTGGTTCCTTTCCTTTGCTGTCTATGAAAGACACTTTCTTAAGATGATCACTAAGGCACTGCCAGAAAATGCCTGTCACCTTAGCTGCCTCCAGATTGCCTCCTTTCTGTTAACAAAGCAAAACTGTTTTACAGGCGTCAGTGGTCTCAGCAACTACCACCTCAAGACAGCTTTGCTTCACTTGCTGCTGGCCCGGCCAGCTTCTGACTGGAAGTCTGGGCACCTGGAATCCCGACTGAATGACCTGCTCCGCTTCCTGGAGAAGAGCCTTCTAGAAAAGAAGCTCTACCACTTCTTTGTGGGCAACCAGAAGATTCCTGATGCCATGGGCATCCCTGAGGTCTTCAGACGGGCAGAGCCCTTAAACCTCTTCTGTGCCTTTGTCCTTCAGCGAAGCCTCTATCAGAAAACAGTTGATTCCTTCTATGATATGCTGAAGAATGCTTCTACCCTCATCAGTGAGTACTCCTTGCACATCCCTGCTGACCACTCCAACTCACTCCAGAAACGGACCCTCTCTTAGGGTAGCAGGAATGCAAGGACTGAGGTCAGGGGGGCATAGAACATTCCTCTCCCAGCCCCATTCCTTCAGAATCATGTGGAGACCCAGACCTGAGAAGAAGGGCAGACTTTCTTGGGAGTAGGTGCTCATCCTCTGGAGGAAGCCAGTGGCCTCTAAGAGCAGGGACCCCCAAAGACAACATATCGACTGCTTTTATGCCATATTAGCTGGTTGGTGATTGATGGTTCCATTTACTTTAGGAATCATTCCTTTTTAAGCTCTGTTTGATTTCTCTCTCCCTTTTCCTTCCTTCCCCTCAACCACCATGGAGTTGGTGTTCTACAGCAGGAAAGTGAGGAACAATTCCAAGCTTTTGGACTTGGGTGTAATCTTTTTTTCTGGTGTTTTTTTGTTTTGTTTTTTTTTAATGTCAGGTCCACAATCTCTACTTGAATAGCTTTGCTTTAAGGAAAGCAGAGCAGGGAGTCTCAGGAAATGGCAAGGAGAGCACAGAAGGTGGATGTTGAAAGAAACACCTAGCTTTACTTAAAACTTACTAGGTCCTTGGCTGTGTGCTCCTGCAACCAGAAATACCACCTGAGATCTAATGTTATAACTTCCAGCCACAGCCTCATATCCTATGTAGCCATCTTGACTACTCTTTATATAAAAACAGAAAAGAAGGATGATGGGGATATAAGGCAGTGGTAAGCTGATGCCTCAGTTACACAGTTGGAGCTGGGGTCAAAGCTTTGAAATGAAGCAGGTTCCTTCAGCGTGAGTCCCTTGCCCCAGTTTCATGGCATATCAGTTCCCCAGAGCATAAAAGCTCACGTGTGTGGGTTCTGGCTCCCCTCTACTCTGCCTCTTCTCTCACTTGTTCCTTTTTTGTGGTGGCCACTAAATTGGCATTCTTGCCAGTAGAATAATGGGATGTGCATAAGGTGAGTTTGGAGTATGGATTCTAGTTGAATATTAAAAGGGAAGGGGGCAGGGCTGAGATTAGAAAAAGATACGTTGTGGAGGTGGGGGAGAAGAGAATACCGAGGGTTAATTAATTAGTGAAAAGTATCCCTACAACGTTTTTGGTGCTGAGACCCATCTGTTCTCATAGTCTGGTCCCAGACTCTACCTTTCCTAGTTCTTTGTGTCTCATGAAGTCCCAGAACTGAGGAAGGCATTATGGAATGATGAGTGAGAGAGCCATGAGCAGCAGAAGTCCCAGAAGGAACCTGCTCATCTTCCTGGGTTTTCCTAGAACAAACACCAGAAAGGACTCTGAAGGAACCCAGGAAGGCCCCTTGTCAGCCTCAATGTAACCTCGTGGCTGGGCTTCTGCAAGGTGTAGAAATGTGCATTATGGAATCCATCCCTGCCTGCATTTCGCTATAGGAGTGACTCAGAAGCTAAACCACAGAACGTCTCAGAAAAGAAAAAAAAAGAAAAGAAAGCAGAGCCTTCCCATGTCGCCTGCTGGCAGCCCACCAACCATTGTTGGAGAACTGGTAGTAACTTAGACAGTTTTGCGCCAAATGTATTTGATCTGAACCACAGGTGATGGAGGACTTGGGCATGGGAACAGGCAGTTCATAAAGGAATGGAAGTTCTCCAGCCATGGACCCTGGCATGGTGGCACCAGCTGACAGTAGTTTTCACTTGCACCGTAGGTTTCCTGTACTTTGGCAGTGGCTTCCTCCATGCAAAGGAGCCAGAAAGAAGTGGGGTAGGGAAGGGAGGAAAGGAGTTGAACAATCACCTTGGTACAGTTTCTCTCCCAACTCTACAGCCCTCCCTGCCCTAGCAGTACAGTTACTGAATAACTCATCTATTGATCTTCAGGGATGGGATACCTGCCATGCCTGAGAAAAAGAAACAATTTCCCCATCTACCTCTCTCTGACTCTTGATAAAAGCCACTCTTCTCCCAGGGATTCTTGACAGTTTGCTAAATAAAAGGTAATTATCAGAGAAGGAATCCTGATAGGTGAAGGCCCTGGCTAGGAGTAGTCAAAAATTACCTTAAAAAAAACCAACTTCTAATTCAAAAAAACTAACTTCTAGTTCATGTAGGTTATTGATAACACAGGGTACTAACTTATCCCTGCCTTTGAAGGCAGTACGATTGAGTGAAAGCAGAAGGCAGGAGAAAATTCCTCTCCACACTGATTCTGGTCTCCCACAGGGAGCTGCAGCCATCTCCCCCTGTGCCCCCTTGGGTGTCAGGGGCTCACCCTCTAAAGCACTTGGTGGCGGAAGCCGCTGAACCACGAGTAGTCAATCGCCTTATTTATTGCAGTCTATTTCTTTACAAATCCT
This sequence comes from Notamacropus eugenii, assembly GCF_028372415.1. Lineage (NCBI taxonomy): Eukaryota > Metazoa > Chordata > Mammalia > Diprotodontia > Macropodidae > Notamacropus > Notamacropus eugenii. The sequence goes on along the minus strand of NC_092872.1, from coordinate 182,903,677 downwards.
TGTTCTGGACTCATCTAATGATCTTTGAAGAAACTACAGAGATCAGGGACCATCTGAAGTCCAAGACCCAACCCAAACCCCATTTGACTTTCTTTGATTCCATGGGATATTTTGCTAAGGAATATACTCAGCCTTGTTTTTTATTTTTAAAACAAATCCTGACAGGGCAAAAGGGATCTTTTTCAAAAGTTTGTATCCAAATGCTGCTTCTAAAGCAGAGTGTTGTTGAAGTTTTTGTCTGCACTTGGTATTTTATGCCGCCTTATTTATATTATATTAAAGAGTTAAGTCGTGTAAAAAGTGAGTATGTCGGTGGTGGTTATTTATAGCCTCAGGAAATCTCCTGGGCCTCAGAGGGCAGTGTTGGGTGGGGGAGGGTTGTGAATTTCCTATTGACACTGGGAAGTTTTCACTCCTTTTATACGTATTCAGGAAGCATTAAAATATTTCTGGCTGGTCTTTGAAGCAAGCAGGGTCCTTGTGGGCTGTCAGCTATGGTGGAGAAAAGAGCCTTGTGAAAGAAGGTATCAGCATGTGACTGCCTTACAAATTGTTCCTTCATGGTGGTAAGTGTTGGTTCTGGAAGCAATGGAAAATTTGGAGGAGCTCTAAAAATGGAAGTGTTCTGGCCCTCTGGCATTTGACTCCGATAATGGCACAAGCATTCCTGTTACCCCTTTGGGAATCGTCTGCTGCTTCCCAGGAATGTCCTATCCTCTGCATCCTTACCTCTTCCAGTACATTCTGTGTCCCGTGTGAGACTATCATTCCCTCCCCCAGCCCCACCCCCACAAAGGATGACAATGATGTCTGGCCCGGGTCAACATCATGACAGGTAAAACTATACAACACAAAAAACATTAGGCCCTAAAGGAAACTTAGATCTCACCTAGTGTGATCATTCTAACTTCTCAGACTGATTAATCCAAGAATCTAAGATTAAGACTCAGAGTTTAGTTTTCAAAGTTCTCTCATTTACCTTTTCTGCTTCTTTCCTCCCGTTTTGCTTCCCTTTATTTGCCTCAAAACCAGGTACCCTCCTACCACTACTCTAGCATCTCTTGACTGGGAGAAAAGTCACTGATAAAGTCACTTGGCAGGGTAGGTGATGGGCTAGGGAATTCTTACAGTATGATTTACATTTTAAAAACAACTGGGCAAGGATCCAAATCCAGTGGAATGAACTTCTGATGGAATTTTTCAGCATCCTAGAATCTTGGAAGCGTATTAGGAAACTTGGGAATTCTACTCTTAGAAATGAGGGTGACAGAGATAAATGTGGGAACAAAAGGCCCTTTCCAGAATCCCTCAAATCATAACATTTGTAGAAAGCATCCTAATTGACCTATATCTAAAGGCTAGTCCTGGGCATTAAAACAGGAACTTGAAGAGCAAGGTTTGGGATCTGTTTACAACCGCAGTCCTAACCACGTTGTAATTAAAGATGCATTCAACAGTAAGAGACCAATACCTGAAAAAGATCCACATGGGATGAACACCTCAAATTTTGCAAAGCACTTCATAACACATCACTCCATCTAATACTACAGCAATTACTGTCCCCATTTTACAGATGAAGAAACTGAAATTCAGAGAAGTGAGATAACTTGCCTGTGGTCACACTGCTAGTATCAGAAGATGACTGAGTGTAGGTTTTTAGGACCGTGAGTCAAGGATTCTACTCACTGTTCCAATCAGCTTAACAGAATTATATGACTCAATGACTTCTAAAAAGCCAAACAAATTTGAGAAGTCCCACTAGGCATCTTTCCAAGAAGTTGCAGGCTATGTTCTTAGTGTCCAGATGGAAGGGGAAGGGACAATAGGACCAGTCTTAGGATGACCAAGTGCCTCAGAAAGAATCTCAAAGTCCAAGGATTTAGAACTAGGAGAGGTCCTAGAATGCATTTTAGAACAGAAGTGATTTCTCCAGTTATATAAGTAGCATGCTTCAGAGACAGGATTCAGGCTGAGATCTTCTGAGCCCAAGCTTTCCAAATCAATACTTTTTCCTACACAGTCCTGCCATCTTTGAGGGAGGTGGTGGATGGGGTGGGTTAAAATTAAATGTCTGTATGTATAATAATTATAATCCACAGAGAGGGGCCAATGGAATCTGTTGAAATGTATGTACCGGCTTTGCTAACTGGATCCTAGATATAAGGAAGAAAGGCTTTAGCTCACAATTCACAGGAAATTTACTTGGCTTTAATTTATTGATATGGAACATAAGATGTAATGAGGATATGACACCCCTTGGCAGACATCTGGGTATCTGTACTGATCCTGGGACATCAGATACGTGAGATCCAACTAGGAGATCTGCTAGTACTGCAAGCTAACCTGTTACTGTTCAGTCACTTCAGTCATTTCTTTGTGACCACATTTGGGGTTTTCTTGGCAAAGCTCCTGATTTCCTGTCTGGGTCGTCTAGCCAATGTGCCACCTACCTTCATGCTAACCTGACCAGCTCCTTAATATTGATTTATGTTGATTTATAATTAAGGATTATAGAGATCTACTGTTTCATTGGTAGAACTCCCAAGCAACATATAGTCTTAGAGTTGCCTATAGCAGAGGTGTTAAACACGGCTCACAATACTCGAGTGCAGCCAGAACCAGAATAAAATACAATTTGGAAATATTTAGCAAAATTAATAAAAATACAATAAAACATAGAGAATAGTAGCATGTGATTTTCTAAGTCAATATGTGGCTCGCAGAGATCCTTATGTACAGCTTAGTGGCATTTCTATTTCAGTTTGACACCACTGGCCTAGATTGTTAAATGACTTGCAAGGGTCACTCAGCAAGAACATATCAAAGGCCAAACTTGAACCCAGGTCTTCCAGGCTCCAAGACTATCTTGCTATCCACTTCTCTAGGGAAGCTCCAGTCACGTTTCACCTCCTTTCTGGCCTCCTCCTGTCTTACAAAGTATTATGTCATTTTATCCTCACAACAGCCCTGGAAAAAAGGTGCTATTATTATCTCCACTTTATAGATCTGAAACCTGAGGCTGGGAGAGGTTAGTGTCACACAAGTGGCTACACAATTAGTAAGTGTCTTGAAGCCAGATTTTAGCTCAGGTCTTCCTAACTCCAGGTCCAGAGGTCTATCCCTATGTTACCTAGCAGCTTCTGCCTTTAATAAGCCTCTTAATTTTGCCACTCATGAACTATAGTTCTAGTTCTATTTCCATCAAAGTACAAGGATACTCTCAAGGTCTCTCAGACCTTGATGGCAAAGGGCCATCCAGCATGGTGAGCCTTCAGAACAAGGGTGATGTGCACTGAGAGCAAAGCAAAACTGCAGTAGCTTAAAAGAAACGTTGAGATGTGCAAATTTAGAGACATCTCCACTCCAAATGTTCATATGGAGTAACCTATAGTAGAGCTTCCTGAACTCGTGTTGGTCTGATCAGCTTAACGACTCCAACATAGAGATAGCATTTTGGTCATCTTCGAGAGGAAAGGACAACAACCAGCCAAACAACCCCTTGAGATAGAGTTTCATAGATGTGCCTTCCACTATGGAAAGTAAAACTGCCTGATCTTAATCACCAAGACCTCCAGCCAGAAGAAGAAATGCTTGTCTTAAGTACTTGCTACATTCTCCTTTGTGTTGCAGTCTCATCACCAGGGCAGCTAGGTGGCTGAGTACATATTGTGCTGGGCCTGGAGTCAGGAAGACTCATCTTCCTGAGTTCAAATCTGACCTCAGATATTTAACTAGCTGTGTGACCCATGGCAAGTCAATTAACCCTGTTTGCGTCACTTTCCTCATCCATGAAATGAACTGGAGAAGGAAATGGCAAACCACTCCAGTATCTTTGCCAAGAAAGCCCCCAAAAGGGATCCTGAGGAGTTGTACATGACTGACCAATAAGTAAACTTGTCATTCTCTACCAGAATATAAGCTCCTTGGGAGCAGGCACTCCATCTTCTTTATCCTCATTTGTCCCATACCTTCCAGTAAATGCAATGTGCATAATGGATGCACAATAAATATGTGTTTCATACTGATGGAGTGAATCTGTCCTAAACTTACTTCCTTCAAGCTCCCAAAGGCATCCCTGGTCCTAGGATTCCTCAAAGCCTGTGTCTGACACATCTTTAGTTTTCTCATCTCTAAAATGAGAGGGTTGGATCTCTAAGGTCTCTTCCATTTCTAAACCCTGATGAACCTGTGATGAATCCTGATGAATTCTGAACCTGTGAACATGAATTTATCAGGGTTGTCTCCAACATGTGAGGACTTAGATATATCTATTCTAGAAATTTTTGGAACAAATATGAAGATCTTAAATTATCATTATATTCTATCTCCCACAGAGAGTGCCAGCACCCAGGCCCAGTTTTGTTCCCTAGGCAGAATATTCTGACCCCCTTTGAAATGCAGGTGTTTTATAAGTGTAATTGGCATTTTTCTACCCGGTTGATGTTCACTGCCAGCTTCACAAAGCAAAGAGGCAAATGAGACTGTCAGAGCAGCACAACAAAAGATCTCACAGCAAGACCAAAATAAATAATAAACCTTAGAGAGCCATGCTCAAAGAAGTTCCTACAGTTACATGCCTGCATGAAAAGGCAGCTCTTAAGTGAATAAGGCAAGATTTTCAGGGGAAAGGGGTTGGGGAGGAGAGAGGTACAAGAGTTTGGGGATTTTCGTTCTGAGCACAGTGATTTTTTTTTTAATGTTTCTTTATTTTTAGTTTTCAACATTCATTTCCACAAAATTTTGAGTTCCAAATTTTCTCCCCATCTCTCCCCTCCCCCCACCCCAAAACACCATGCTTTCTGATTACCCCTTCCCCCAATCTGCCCTCCCTTCTATCTCACCCCTCCCTTCCCTTATCTCCATCTTCTCTCTTTTCTTGGAAGGCAAGATAGATTTCTATACCCCATTAACTGTATTTCTTATTTCTCAGTTGTATGAAAAGACAATTCTCAACCTTCATTCCTAAAACTTTGAGTTCCAACTTCTCTCCCTTTGTCCCTCCCCACCCATCCCCACTGAGAAGGCAAGCAATTCAATATAGACTATGTATGCGTAGTTTTGCAAAAGACTTCCATAAGTTATGTTGTGTAAGACTAACTATATTTCCCTCTATCCTATCCTGCCCCCCATTTATTCTATTCTCTCTTTTGACCTTGTCCCTCCCCAAAAGTGTTTACTTTTAGTTACGCCCTCCTCCCATTTGCCCTCCCCTTCTCCCTTACTTTCCTGTAGGAGCACAGTGATGTCTTAAAAGTCACCTATGGAGTTAAATTCCATCTTATTCTTCATGTCATCTTCTAAAACTTGTCTTTTAAAAACAAAACCAGGATTTGGTTCCTGCCTGCAAGGAGGCTTTTGTTTTCATCTCATAAAACCTTCAGCCTCTTCGTTAGGGCTTGTCTTCCCACTCAGCTTCAGGCTGGAGGACCTGGGGCACTGAGAGAAAGATGACTCATGCAGCCTCCCTCCCTGAGATCTGCCATTTATTCTTTCCTTTTGGGCTAAGTTTGGCTGCGCAAAGTTCAGTCTGAAAGTCTCCTGGGAAACTAACTGAGTGGACTCCAGGGCTGACTCAAAGCCACAGGTCTCCTTTAGGTGAAATCAAAGGGTTGGGACTACACAAACCCTTGAAGAGTCAAGAGATCTTCAAGTCAGCCTTGCAAATGGTCCAAACCAGAGCTAATTAGGTCAGAACATACACTCTACCCTAGTGATCAGGGCCCATCCCAACCAGAGAATATCCCTAGGGAGGTGGGGACCAAAAGCATCTCAAGGACTGCAGATTATTCGCTGCCAGGTCACGTAGTACACAGAATTGCAGAATCAGTACATCAGAGTTGGAAGGCAAGTTAGAAATGATCTAGTCCAATCTTCCCATTTTGCAGATGAAAATACACACCAGAGAGTGATTTTCCCAAGATCACATAACCAATGGCAGACCTGGTCCCTGAACTGCCAGTCTAGGGCTCTTTTTTTTTGGAAGACAGCACCAAAACATCTATTCAGACACCAGAAAGCCAAATCCATCATAGTAACAAAAAAATCTATACACAATTACAATGTAGAGAACCACACCATACCAAAGCATTTGCCCTACTAGGCTTTCCACAAACCAGTTCCATTAAACAAATTACAAGCAGCATGGCTCTTTTGCACTGAAACCTTTCCATTAGGAACTTTTGCAGACAATTCTATGTTTCCTGCCTTTTTCCTCATGGTCCTTTCTGTATTCCTTTTGGGAAGTCTATCTATTTAAATCCCCCTATAGTCAAGACCTAGCTTCCAGAAACATACTTGCAACTCAAATGTTTAACACTATAAAGAGAAGGATGAAAGATGTGGCCTGCCCATGACTATCTCAGTCCTATGCCTTCTCTCCATGTTTCAGATGTAGAGGTCCAGATGTGGCATTCTGCTTGCTTTTTAAGATCCATTTGAGAAGAGACAATGCTTTTTCAATTTAAAAGAAATAGGGGTTGATAAGCTCCTAAACTGAACTCAAGTGCCTTCCAGGTTGGTCCTGCTTTCTTATTCTCAGTCACCTACTATGGGGTGCAATAAAGATACCCTGCCCTAATTAACATTGACTTGTCTTGTTTATTTTTTTTGAGGGGGTTGGGGGTGGGCCAGTATGTTCAATTCAACCAACAATGAAGTATCTATTCTGGGCTTTACTTCACATTTGTTGCTGTTTGATTTCAACTCCAAGGAAGAAGATGCCCGGGGATAATCTCATGACTTCTAATTCTCATACCCACTTGGCTAAGTCAAGGCTTAATTGACTCTACCTCTCTCAGCTTCTCTCTCATCTGTTTGGAGCCCTGGAGGGTAGGTACTAAACTTCTTATTGTATCCCCAGCACATACCACAGTGTCTGACACATAGTAGGTGCTTAATACGTACTTATTGGATGGATGGATGTTAGGCACTGTGGTAGTTGCTGAGGATACAAGGGGAAAAAATGAAACAAATCTGACCACTAGGAGCTTACTTTCAAGGAAATAGTGGAAAGAGGGGACAGCTAAGGAGTGATATAGCTTATATACAAGAAAGAAAAGGAGAGAGAGGGAGGGGGGAGGGAGAGAAGAGAGGAGCGGAGGGGGAGGGGGGAGAGAGAGAGGGAAAGAGAGAGAGACAGAGAGAGAGAGAGAGACAGAGAGACAGAGACAGAGACAGAGACAGAGAGAGAGAGAAATATTAACCAGAGAGATCAGGAGAGGCTTCTCATTAGAGGTGGCCTGTGTCTTGAAGGAGTGCATATCAGCTATTTCTGTTTGGTCATTTCATTCGTGTCCAACTCTTTGTGGTCCTTTTTGGGGTTTTCTTGGCAGATTCTGGAGTACTTTGGCATTTTCTTCTCCAGCTCATTTTACAGATGAGGAAACGGAGGCAAACAGGATTAAGTTTCTTGCCCAGAGTCACACAGCTAGTAAATGTCTGAGATCAGATTTGAATCCAGTAAGGTATTTCAGGCCCAGTACTCTATCCACTGCACCACCTAGCTGCCTCACATATCAGCTAATCTGCAAAGTCACAGAGGTGGGAGATAGAATACTAGTAGTGATAACTAATAGATCGATATTATTAGAACAGAGCCAATAGGGCATGTTCCCTGCCAGAGATAAATGCACACACCTACACACACTTCTGGGCTTTCATACTCCATTGCAAAGTACCATTTGTACTACATTTGCATCCTTCTGATGAGTTGTTATTCAACAATCAAGGTGATAAAGAACAGGGAGATTTTATGCTCCTCTTTCCTTGAGTATTTTCCTGTTCCTTTTATTCTTACTCTCCTCACAATTCGAAAGCTTCTGTTTGAAACGGTTTGATGCTTGGCATTAAGAGTTACCACAATCATTAGACCAATGTGGTTGTGACTGGCTTTGCCACATGACTAATGGAAGAACAGCAGAAGAGTGGAGTAACTGATCTTTTTTCTCCCGCTTGTGCCTTCACCAGTCCCAAAGGCAATGAGCTCGCTGTCTACTGGCATTTGGCCTTCTCTGGCCTTGGGAGATATTCCCATTAACAACTACACAGACTAGAGATATTCATTGGCTGTGTAGGAATTCATGGTAATGGTTGATATTCAAAAAAAAATTACAGGGCAGAGTATTTCATATTTCTTGTTTATGTAGCAGACTTGTAATGGCTCTTTCCTGAAGCCAGAAGAGACCAAGGATGATTTTGTGTTCTATCAACAGACTCAAGCTGCCTGGCAACAGAAGCAACCCTTGCTGCTGCTGTTTCAGAACTTATGTTTTAAGCCTTCTCAGTTCTTGTTCCTGGAAGCTTGTAACCTTGGTCAGATTACTCCAGGATTTCTACATTGGATGGCAGTGTACAAAATTCTTAGACCAATTCCTAGACCAAGTCTCCTGGGCTCAGAGTAGTAGTCCTGGACAAACCATGAGCCAGAGCCAAGAAACAGCAAGAGACAGAACCATGACATAGAGCAGATACAAATCTTGCTCTACATTGGCACAGAGTTACTTGGTTACGGGAGGAGAAGAGGAAAAGGAGTTGATTTTCTTGCAACTGACCCTAATGTTCTTGCATCTTTGCCCCTTGCTTCCACTTTTTCCTGGGAGGAGAGTGGTCTCAACCACAGGGTATATCTACAAGTCAAGAGGACTGCACAGATTCCCTGGAGATGAAGTTCACCAGGGAAAGAGGGCTGAAGTGTTCTTCCCTTGCAGGAGGCAGGTGGGGCTCAACCCTTGGGAAAATGGAGACCCATAAGAAAGGGAAGGAAACTTGTCTTGGCTGTCTACAGGCTTTGGGTTAAATTGTTTTGTGCTTTCCGGTTGGGTTAAAAAGTAAAATTATTCTATATTCAATGAACTCTTAGCTAATGTTCACATAGGAGCTGAGGATCCTCTAACCTAGGCCTAGGCACAAACTGAGTTCAGATGTTCTTAGGAGAAACTGTGGGAAGGGGCAGGAAACAAGAGTAAGCCTTGACATTCCCAAGGCTGAATCCAGTTCATAAAGCTCTTGTTCCTGGACTACCAAAATACTGAACCATTGGTTACAAATAGAAGGCCTATATAAATTCAAGCATCGCCACTATAGAGGAATTTTTGGAACCCATGAAGAAGAGAAGACAAAAGGGAAGGTGACAGCTATTTTCAAAGATTTGAATGGCTGTCAGGTGGGAAAGGGATTAAATTGGTTTGGCCCCAGAAGATGACATGAGGAGTAATAGGAGGCAATTGCAAGGAAATAAATTTAGGCTTGTTAGGAAGAATTTCCAAACAATCAGAACTACCTATAAACGGAATGGCCTGTCTGTAACAGCAGCAGGTTCCCTTTCATTAGAAATCTTTAAGCAAAAGCTGGATAACCATTTGATCAAACCTACATGGGAGAAGGCTGTAACTAGCTGTGAAGCTTTGAGTCATTTTAATGTTAATGTGTTAATATTAATATACCAACACATACCCAAAGGCTGTGTATGCCATAGTGGGGATTCACATTTAAGTATGAGTTGAGTTAGATGGCCACTGAGATTTGTTCCATCTAGAGTCTAAAAGTCTGTGATTTTGTAGATTGTAAAGAGAGAAGACACAGGCTGGTTTTTTTTTTTTAATGTCTTAAAATCAGACATTTCAAAGTAAAAGCGTTGAGGTGCAAATTCTTGAAAAGCTGAAATTGAGGGCTTGAGATAAATGGTTAGGAAAATACACTCAGTTCTCTAATTAGTCACTCAGTGATTATTGTGCCAAGAAGGATGGTGACTTTTACAAAGAAAACAATGCCTGATGAAGATATGCAGAGGGAATAATTAACAGGGAGCCTGAGTGGCTACAAGGGAAAAGTCTCACGATGTGCCCCAAAACAGAGAGAAATAATGCACAACTTGACATTTAGAGCCAATCCCCTTTCTTCCAGCACAATATCTTCCACTGTCAGACAGCTTATTATGGAATCAAAGAGTCTAGTGGCTGGAAAGATCCTTGAGAAAGCCCCTTGTCCTGACATCCCTCTACTTTAAACTACCTGCTAAAGTTATTCCAGCCCGATGATAATCCCTCTTGTTTAATGATCTGAAAAGAAATTTACACAATCTCATTTTCTCATCTATATCAATTTTTAACACTGAGCACTGCTATAAAATTCTTCCTTATGACATTTAAGATCACTTGAATAGATAAGTTTTTACCCTCCCTGTATACAAGCTCTTCACTGAGTTTATTCCTTTCACCCATCTCTTCCCAGAAACACAAACTGCCTCCTTTAATTTTTCCACATTGAATTCCCCTCCCTTCTCAACTCTTCATTCATCTTTGTGACTTTTTTCAAATCCTTCTGTGGTTGCAGACTCCAGTGTAACGTATTTTAGGACATCCAGCATATTGACATGAACTTACTGGAAACTAGTCTTTATAATCTCTATCGTTCCATATCTGGCCAGCTAGGTAACACAGTGGATAGAGTGCTGGCTTTGGAGTCAGGAAGATTCATCTTCCTGAGTTCAAAATCTAGCATCAGATCAGCTGTGTGACCCTGGGCAAGTCACTTAATCTTGTTTGCCTCAGTTTTCTCTTCTGTAAAATGAGCTGCAGAAGGAAATAACAGCAGTATTTCCAGTATCTTTGCCAAGAAAATCCCAAATGGGGATCCTGAAGAGTTGGACACAACCTAAATGACTCAACTGTTCCAAATCTACACAAGAGCAAATTACACAGTCTTTTAAAAAACTTCAAAACATGGGAACTGTGCTGCCCGTAGACCTTGTCAGAGGACCCTCCCTTCAGTTTCATGACAACTGATGACTGACCAGAGATAAATTTCTCCTGTTCCCTACCAAAGATGTGAGGGAAATGACTCATATCTTTTGCATATCGGTTTTTGACACAATAGCAATAAGGCTACACAACCTGAACAGACAGTAAGAGCAGATTGCCCCCTATCACACAGGTTTTATTTAGGCGCAACAGACCTCCATTTACTGGTATTTAACTACTGATAGGGATAGGATAGGGACTGGTGTTAAACCTTTGATTATGTTGGTACTGGGAGATTCTGGGTAATTTCTTCTACCAGTGTAGGTGGGTCCTTTTCTCAGCAACTTTTACATACACAAATACACATATACAAGATGCAGTGTAGTCTGGTCATGCAAACTACCAAATCTGAGATCTCCAACATAACAAAGGAATCCTGCTGAAGAATCCTGCTGATTTATTTTTAACAAAGGTTAAACTGGGAAGTAAGTTCATCTAAGTGACCTTTGCCTAGGACTGCATTTGGAATGTGTTTTATATTTATATTTTCAGTCAGGAAATCTGTTAAAAGAATATTTTAATGCACACATCCTGGCCCCTGACAACACCAATGAAATATGGACTTGTTTTGTTCAGCAACATGAAGTAACAAGTTACTCCTGCTTGGGAGTTCTCTCTGTCATTTATAACTCTGCACTGTCTGCAACAAGAGCTTTGCTTTAAGGGGATAACACAAAACACATACCTATGTGGATATAAACATACTTACTGCATAATAGGTCCTGTAACTGAGTACTTCCTATTCCTTCTCTTTAACTCTCTCTCATCAGTAGTACCTTTAAAAGTATCTAGTGTATGATGACCCACATCAGAAGGTTCTCAACCTCAAATACAATATTAGAACAAATTACATGGGAAGGAGTCAAAGGTCATACACGTCAAAGAGGGAGAAGTTTCAAACTGAGCCTTCTCTGCTTAAGGGGTTCAATACTTGGCATTCTCCAAGATCACATAAATTGGGGAAACTTTACAACACAAAAGTTAAGAAAGACTGGTGCACAGGAAGAAAACTAAATTGTTCTCTTTCATTTAGGACATTTTAAGATTTTTATTGAGAGCTTCTTAGAAAATAAGGATTATCAGCCCTTGGACAAGCTCAAACACTATTATTTTGTTGTAAGGATATGCTGGAAATACCCAATGATAAAGAGATTCTATAGCTGGTGCTCCAACACAGCACCTCACAGCCCATAGTCACAGGCATCAGGACTATTCTGAAAGTAGAGATCAAAGAAGCCATTGTACGTCTTCACGTCAGTAAGGACAGCTTCGACTGTAGGGTCCTTCTTCATGGCAGCAACCCACAGCTTCAGAGCAGGGGTGTGGGCCACGCAGCTGTGCAAGAGAAACAGAAAGCATAAGCAGAACAAAGGGGGAGGTGCCAGGAAACATTAATATCTAGTAATGTGTTCATTGTACAATTTTATTTTGTTTTCCTTTCAATTCACCTCTACAGAAGAACCTAGCTTTAGCTTCAAAGGATATGAGGCACCTTTTTTTAAATTTAAGAAACAGGTTATTAAAACAACCATATAGATATTATATCTAAACCTTCTAATTCAAGAGGCTAACACTGAGGGGGGAATCAAAAGACTAAAGCTGGCTGGTATTCCGCGCCCAAGGCAAAGCAGAAGCATCACTACATTTCCCAAGCCCCATGGATATAAAGAAAAGATCTTCATCACTGGGACTGCAAGTTGCCCTGGCTGCTCTTGGCAGGAAGCAAACAAGTTTTTATTCATTTATTCACCTGCCTAAATAAACTGGGTACTCTGAGTATTGCTGTAAGGATGCTCACTTCCTACTAACCATTCTTTAAGATAACCTTCCACACCTATCTTTGTGCTTGTTAGTTAGATATTTCTTGCACATTAAAGAGTCCTGGCATAGTGATATTTGAATAAAATGTACAGCAGCCTGTATTTTACCAGGTAACCTCCATGAGACCAGACAGGAAGAAAAAAACCAAGTGGCTGCCAAAGCGAGCTATGGTTTTCAGACTACCTTAAGCAACCAGGGCCAAGTCAGTACTGTACAAAAAAACCCCTCAGATCTGGAGAACCAACAAAAGATAACTGGACACACAGGCCTACAAGAACACATTCAATGGGGTAAAGCAGAAATCTGGGTAGAGCTTGGCCCTTGGTAAGTGGCAGAACAATTCATTTACATTTAATACAACAGTATCTTATTTTAAAAATTGGTTCTTATGCATACATGAAGACAATCGAAGAGACTGAAGAGGCTTGATAAAGGAATGACAAATTATGAGTTGTATCACAGTATTTTATGGTATTGAAATTATGTTGAATTTTGTTCTTAAAGTCTGTTATAAAGTTGTTTCAATAAAACAGAAGATGATTAAAAATCTAAAGAATAAATAAGTAATACACTATTCCAATAATAATTTATCAGGAAGTCTACTACAAAAAGCAGTCATATCTTACTCAGCTATCTCATATGTTTCCAACCGTTCAAACCAGGGCCAGATGAGGTAATCGATCATGGATACAGAGTTCCCACCAAAGAAAGTGGTCTTCTGCCGGGTAAGAACCTGAAAAATGGAACAGAACAAAATGGAAGTTTTTTTTAACGTATCTATGCTACCTAGCAGACAGCAGACGCACGACTGAACTACTCCTCCCAGGTCGCTTTCAATTACATGTGCTTACGTGCTGCTGCTGCCTCTCTGTGTCTAAACTGAGCAATTTAAATGCTCAAGTTCTTGATAAGCAGGTGCCAAACTGAGGGGACAGTTTAACTAACAATAAAAAATATCAAGAGTTTTAAGAAGTTCAGAACTAGGTAAACGTTGAATTAGATTTGGCAGGATCACCCAAGACGCTCAGTCACACTCAACTACAAGGGAGATGTGATTTCCATAAATGCGACCTATAACCGATAGCCTACATTCTCCACTTTGACCATGCAAAACATAAAAATGAACTATTTTTAAAGAATTGAGGAGGAGGACTTGGAGACTCCTCAACAGACTTCAAAGATGTATTCAGCTCCTAAAATCCTACAGGAACACTGATATAGGCAAACCGGGATGGGCGGAAAGCTCCAGCCAAGCAGTGACAGCCCAATGCCAGAGAGACTATGAAGAAGCCCCATGAAAGGAGCCCAGAGTCCAAGAGCAGGGGGAAAGGCACCTGGCAGAGCCTAACTCAGGGGGCAGCTCTCTCTATAGGAGCCAGAGTCCCTGGAAGAAGGAGCCTGATTCTGGCCATTTAGGAGTACAGCAAGCAAGCAGCAAGGCATTACCCAAGTATAGGTCCCCAACCTAGAAACTGCTGAAATGAGCAAATCAAGAAAAATGTCAAATGCTGCAAGGAAATCCCTTGGAGTAAGAGGTGCAAGAAGGTAAACCCTGAACAAATGGAGAGAATCTAGTCACAAGAACTACACGTAAACCTGGAAGAAAGGAAGCAAGAGATACAAAATAGAAGAGCCAGGGAGGAAATAATGCAAATAGAGCTAATACTTCAAAACAGATAGTGCAAAACCTTACCCCAAAACTGAATGCAATAAAAATTAGAATAGGGTCAAAGGGAAAACAATTATATGAGACAATAAGAAACACTAAAACAAAATCAGAAGATTGAAAAACAGAATAAGATATATGAAATAATGTAAGAAATAACAAAAACCTGGAAAACAGATCAAGGAGAGATGATCTAAAAATTATTAGACTATCTAAAAAGGATGATCATTTTTAAAAAGCCTGAATATCTTATTTCAAAACATTATAAACGAAAACTTTCTAGAACTTTTGTAACTAGGGTGACAAGTAAAAAATGTAATTTAAACTAGCTATCTCCTGAAAGAAACTTCAAAATAAAAATTTCAGGAAAATTACATCCGAAATCTAGAGCTTACAAGTAAAAGAAAATAAATTACAAGTAGTCAAAAAATTGTTTTTTGTCCTTCGTTCTCGAAGAGGACTATGACATCAGGAAGGTGTCTTGTAAGTAAACTGGATTTAACGGAGGGACGGTTGTGCAAAGTCATCGGCTTCTCCACAGCCACCTGGGTCCTATGGCAAGATATAGATAAGGACAACTGCGGATGGTCCCAGATGTAGGAGAAGACTTTGGCCTTTAAAAACTAAGGTCTTTCTGAATTCTCCCAGTCAAAAAGAGTTCAAGTAAGGATCATATAAAATTTGACACTTGTTACTATAAAGAACAAGAGAATCTGGAATATAGCATTCCAAAATGCAAAAGATAAGCGCTTACCAAACATAAAAAACAAAGTATAATCTTACAGGGTGAAAAATGAATCATTAAGGAAATAGAGGATTTTAAACATTGCTGACAAAATAGCTGTAACTGAGTGGATATTGTGACATGGAAATGTAGGAGTAAAGAGAAGCATAGAAAAGCATAGACACATACAGATTTGTTTAAATGGAAGTGAGTATGTGGGGATGAATTGTTTATATGCTAACGGTGTGGTCGTGGAGATGTAAGAAACAAATGCATTCTCTTAATGAAAACCGGGAATGAGGGGCCAGGCAATGGGGAAGAAAAGAGGTGCAACACAGAAGGTGGCCATTTTCATCTATAGATCACAATTGTCAGACAAACTTTTTCTCTTTCACCACATTTTTATTTATGAAGTGGAAGGCTGGAACAAAGAAAGGGGAAAAGCATAAGAACACAGGAGAATAGGAAATACACAATTAACAATCACAATCACAAATATGAATGGGATGAACTCTCCCATTAAAGGGAATATAGGATCAGTATGGATTAGAAAATACAAGCTAACAATGTTGTTTATGACAACATATGAATGTTTTTACAATATATTCTATGTATAAATGTATAATATATTCTATTGTATATAGAACAACTGATATGACTATTTACAGAGAAAAGTAACTTTGAAAGACTTAAGAACTCTAATTAATGAAACAATAAACTATGAATCTAGAGGACTGAAAAATACAGAACGAGAGACAGGCATTTTTGGATATGGCCAATGTAGGAAATTGTTTTTGCTGAACTATGCATATTTGCTATGAAGACTTTATTTTTCATTTCTTAAAATTGTTCAATTGAGGGAAGAAGTGAAAGGGAGCAATAATAAATGCTGGTAAAAATTTTTTAAAGAAGCTTATGGGCTAATTCTATAGGCAAGTCAGACCACAATGGACAAGAAATTCTGAAAAAGTCAACATAACCTTTTCTTTCCACAGTATTAGAAAAGGCAAACATTTTACCAGTTTTAAAAAAAGAATGGAGTCTGAAGACTACAGTTCAGTAAGTTTGATTTAAATTCCTGGCAAAAAAAAAAATGGACTATGAAAAAGATAGTGAGTGAACATTTGGAAGAGGAAGTTGTGCTCATAATGAGCAAGCAGAACTTCATAATGAACACACCACTCAAATCTAACCTCTTATTTTGACAGGAGAATATTAGAGGTACAGTCTACTTGGATTTAACAAAGTATTTGACAAAATCTTTTATGCTGTTCCTGCAGACAAGATGGAAAGATATGGGCCAGATTAGGAACAAAATTAGGTAGATTTAGAATTGGTTGTATATCCAGATCCAAAAAGCAGCCACAAATAGCTCAATACATTACTGGAGGATGAAGAGGGAAGGAAGAAGGAAAGGGAGTTCTGAACCTAGATCTTATAGACTCTAATCTACCATGCTCTGTATTTACTGAATTCCCAAAAGAAGTTCACTGTAAAATGAATCATGTTTAAAAGCTCTATCAGAACTTGCTATTTATAAAGGAGTCCTCTGAGAAATTCATTGGTAAAGTGATAATGTATTTTGTAAAAAGAAAGGCAATGTGGTATAGTGGAAAAAGGGACTTTTTGCAATTAGGAGACCTCAGTTCCTATCCCATTTCCAGTAAGTACTTGCTGTGCAACCACAGTTAAGTCATTTGATGTCTTAGAATATTTCTTTATCTATAAAATGGATAATACAACTACTAATCAAACAACTTATTACTAATGAAATCCAGTATCTCAGAATTCTGCTAAGTGAATTAGCAATACTGACAGTCAGAATGATGGGTCAGAAAATGCCAACTCACTAAGAGATGTCACTAGGTTTAGGCACTGATTAGTTATCCTAGTTCCTAAGATCATCAAAGTATCAATAGACAGAAACCACATTTAAACCTATGTTATACCAATACCTCAGTGTTAGACGCTCAAATTAGGTTGTGGATGTCTACTCAGGCCTAGGTTAGTTAACAATTGATAATCAGGCTATGGAGTTAACTAATCTTTCTGCTGAGAAGTCCAACTAATATAAGGCAGCATGTTATAGTGGACAACGATAAAATTGGAGTCCAGATGACCTGGGTCCAAATCCTGCCTGGTGATGTGAACCTGGGCAAGTCACTGAATCTTGGTCTGTTTCGTCATCTGTAAAGTGAGGACAATTGATTCAATGATCGCCAAGATTCCTTCCAGCTCTGAACCTGTGATCCTATGAATAAGAAACTATGGTTTTCAGTGCAAATTCTTCCCATTAAAAATACAAATTGCTTAACTTGCTGTTTGTAATGACAGATAAAATAATTAAATGTCCTTTGGCACAAAGGTACCATAAATCATCTATCCAGAATCATGTAAAAGATGGGCACCTGGGATTTTAAATAGCTAATCTGACCTAGGTTCTACTTGTTAAGGGCGCAAATGAAGACAACTCTCTTTACCATGGCTAAACTCCCTGCAAAAGTCATTTACAACAAGTGCCTGCTGTTCCTCTCCTCTCACTCTCCGGCTTTTGACCTCATCATTCAGCTGAACAAACTGCTCTATCCAGAGTTACCAATGACCTCTTTAACTGCCAAGTCCAATGGACTTTTTCCAATCCCCACCTTCCATGCCCTCTTTGTAGCTTTGGCACTGCTGAAAATCCTCTTCCATGATACTCTTTCCCTCTCCAGGTTTTCCTGACACTTTTCTCATCTGATTCTCCTCCTACCTGTCTGACTGCCCCTTCTCAGTCTCCTTTGCTGGGTCTTCAACTCAGCCACACCCCACTAAATGCAGGTCCATCCTGAGTCTTCTCATCAGGTCCCATGGGGAGGGCGGGGTTCAAGGGTCACCTCCAAGCTGATGATCCCTAGATCTCTTTATCCAGCCCTAACCTCTCTCTCCTGACCTCCAACCTCATACCAGTAACTACTTACTGGATATCCTGAACTGCAGAAATCACAGAAATCTCAAACTCCAGATGTCCAAAACAGAACTCTTTGTCTTTCCTCCAAAATCCTCCCTTCTTCTGAACTATCCCATTGTTGTCAAGAGCACTGCTAAATCATCCAGGCTTGCAATCACTGTTACACTCAACTCCTTACTTGGACTTATCCTACATATCCCATTTCTTACCAACTCTTGCTTTTTCCATCACAATATCTCTCATAAAAGTTTCCTTCTCTCCTCTAAATAGCTACCACTTACCTAGGTTACCACTCATCACCTCACCACTGGACTACTGCAATAATTTTCTTGTTGGTTTTCCTGTCTCAAGTCTCTCCCCAATCCAGACCATCCACCACTCAGCCAGCAAGGTGATCTTCTTAAAGCTTACATCTGACCTTGTCCTCTCTACTCAGTAAGCTAGAGTACTCACCATCATTAAATGTAAAATCTTGTTTAGCTTTTCACACCCTTCCATTCTTCTTATACTTTATTCCTCTCCATATATGCTATGACCAGGGACACTAGCCTTCTTCCTGTTCCTGACTCCATGCCTCTTCACTGGTTGTCCCTGATGCTTCCAACACTGTGGAAGCATCCTTACCTCTACTTCTTGGCTTTCTTAAAGACTCAGCTCGAATCTCACCTTCTGAAAAAGGCCTTTAAAGCCCAATCACCTGCAGCACCTTCACTCTGATGTTACTTCCAATTTACACTGTGTATATACATATATGTATGTATATAAAATATATATAGAATTTCTATACACATGGCACACAGGTTATATATGTATACACATATAGGATCTGTATGAGATACATGCATATATATACATATACACTTATATATACACACACACACGTAGGTACACATAATAATCAACTGAAGTAAAGGAAAAATACTAATTCCCAAAACCTATAAGGTAAAATCCTACAATCGCACCTTAAGCTTGACAATTTCTTAAACAGAACTTAAAGACTTTTTCACTATCTTTAAACAAGTGTAGGCAAAAAGGACCTAAAGGCTCTTATTTAAAACAATGTGTATTAGAAAGTATATGGATTTAAGACGGTTGCCATGGAAATGACTGAAGGTAGATAATATTCAGCCAAATGGCTGCATAGGAAAGAGGCAGAAATAAGGACTTCTACTCAAACAGAAGAGAATAAAATCTGGCAAGAAAACTGACCAGGTAAAAATTCTTGTGACAGTCACCTAGCTGCGATTATTTTAGAGGAGGATCAGCCCACTGTATAACTGCTTCCTACTGCTTTACCACCAGGAAAGAGAAGATGCAAAGGAGCCAAAGCAAAGGGAGACAATGAGATTATCAAGGATGCTGGGAAGACCAGCAATGGCCTTCCTGCCTCCAGTCTGCCCTACAGCTGAAGCAGAGCAAGTAAACAAGTGGGTACAAGAGGAGGACAGTCTAGATGATGACATCCACCATAAAATGAGGGAACCTAGACTGACTTAGGGAGCAGCAGATTTCTATCTCCTATCCATCCTACATCGATTCCAGGGCATCCATGGAATGGCAGTCTTCTGTCTTGGACTGTGAAAATTGTTTTTCTTATCTCTCCCCTCTGTCTTTTATCTCTCACCCAATAGAATAACTTAATTCAAGTGAAACACACTTTCATTCCATTACTAAATGTCTATCCTACGTACAGATCAAAGGGGGAGGGGGAAGAAAGGGTTATAAATTTCACTTATGACACCTGTCCTCAGGGAGCTTATAGTCTAGTAGAGATCACAGACAGCTATAATATACCATGTTGTATGCGTAATAATTGCATTAGAGTGTTATAGAATAATGTGCTACATAATGCTAGGGTGAGGGAAAGGTTGTCACTAAATAGAATCAGAGGAGAGGCTAAGGGAAGGCGTCCCAGAAGAGGGATACTACATACTTCACAAAGTTTTGAGGAAAAAGTTTGGAAAACCTTAAAGAGTTAAAGAAATGTGAAATGATTGTGGTTACATTATTTAGTCATCAGCCCCTTCCAAGGCTGGTAAAACAAGTGATGGACGTGGGGTGGGAGGAACTAGAAATTAGAAACCAGAGAGCTTATTTGCAATTAGAAACCTACCTTTACTTCTAATTCTTAGAGAAATTAAGGTTCCTATTTCTTAATCCCAGCCTGGTTAAATCTTACAAGTCTGAAAGGATTAGCACAATCTTTGATTCAACAACAAAGGATCTGGTGAATCAGGCAAAGGGCTGGAAGTCAAAACACTTCTATTGTTAGACAATCCAGGTAAGCTTTCTGCTGCCCTGACCCCCCATAAAGCTACTATCTGTGGTTAAAGGTAACAAGATAATTGCAGAGAAGCAGGTGGAACTGAAAAGGAAGTATAGGACAAAGGGAGGTGGGGCACTATTCACATCAGGCATCCTTCTGTACATATGTTGGTAAGGGGCCCCTTTATCAAGAGATTCCATGCACTAGGCACTAGACATTACTCATGGAGTTGAAGGCTCCCCCTTGTGGACAACAGAGGTCAGATGTAAAAGATGAAAGGATCCTTTGAGATTATCCAACTTCACTTTACAGTTAAGGAGACTGAGACCCAGACAGGCTAAATGACTAGCCTGAGGTTAGTAACTTATATCAGCACTGTGCCTTATACGCAGTAATTAACGCTAGGTGGTTGACTTTAGTTGTTCTTTTCCTACACGATAAACAAAAACATGTGTTATTAAAAGGCCCTAGATCGACCAATCCATCCACCAAGAAGCACTTTTGAAGCACCTGTGCTACATGGTGAGGCTACAAATACAAGTGATGGAATGAGCTTTACTCTCAAAAGAGCTCACATTCTACTGGGCAGGAAGACAGTACATATGTAAGCATACATAAAGAAAATAAATTCAAGGTCATTAGGGAGGGGAGCACTCGCAGTTGGGGAGAAATCGGGAAAGGCTTCATAAAGAAGATGCTACGGCTTTTGAGCTGCTTCCTAAAGTGATTCTGTGAGGTAGAGATGAAGCAGTAGATTCCAGGCAGGGGGGACAGCCAATGCACAGTGATGGAAATGGGAGATGGGAATGAGCTATGAGGAACACAGAGGTCAATTTGGATGGATCAAAGACGACAGACAGGACAGCAAGGTATAATAAGGCTGGAAAGACAGGGTATAATAGACAGGTGTGTAAAGTGTTTTAAAAGCTAAACAGGGAAGTTTATCTTTTATTCTAGAAACAATAGGAAGCTACTAGAATTCACTGAGTACAAGAGGTCAGATCTTCATCTAAGGAAAATCACTTTGGCAGCTGGATCAAGGATGGGTTGGTGAAGGAAGAAACTGGATGTTGGATGACAGATACTGAAGAGGTAGAAATGACAAGATTTGGTAACGATTGGGGTAGGAACAAGGAGTCAAGGATAAAATTGATAGAACAGGTGATGAACCTGGGAAACTAGAAGAATGACAGTGCCTCTGACAGAAAGTTTGAAAGAGCAGAGAGGAGTTCTGTTCTGTTTTTGGACATGTGGAATTTGAAATGTCCAACTGGCATCTGATGATATGGGACTGAAAGTCAGGAGAGAGGCTGGGGCCAGATAGAGAGATCTGTAAATCAGACATAGCAACTAAACCCATCTAGAGCTGGAAGGAACCTCAGAAACCATCTAGTCAAACTCCTTCAATTTGTGGATGAGGAAAATAAGGTCCAGGGAGTAAACATCAGAGGCAGGATCTGAACCCAGGTCTCCTGACTCCACAATCACTGTGTTTTCTGCTGCGAAAAGTTTTTAAAGTGGAATTCAGGTAAGAAGCCAAAGATTCTACTGCGGTCAATCTTTTCCCTAATTTCTATAGCTGCCCTCTTGTCACCCTTCATGTTCATCCTGTGCAACAACTTCACAGCCATCAGCTTTTCCTTCTCAGGGGGTTGAAGAGTCTAGGAAATTCTGTGAATGTTAACTGCAATGAAGTGAGTAGGAAGTGGGGGTATACTTCAAATGTCAACTATTATAATGGTTGAAGAGAAAAAAAGCTTTGTCCCTTAAGAGGTTGGAGGTCCCCAAACAAACATAAAACCAAAGGTTAATAATCACTGGATTACACAGCAGGACAAGTGACAGCTCTTTCTAGGTTCATAGGAAATGATTAAAAGTTAAAAAGCTGCATTCGTTCAATGAAGTCTTGGCGACTTTCATTCAGGAATAGCAGGGGCCAACGAGGAGTTAAGGACAATGAGGGATGCCTTGTGAAAATAAAGCGATGGATTGAGTAAAGACGAGCTGCTCTTTAGTAAGAAGAAGTGTTAAAAAAAAATCTGATTTCAAGAACTGGAGTATTCATTTCTCTAGGAGAATTCAAAGCTTTGCTAATCTAAGTCAATTAAGACAGCATCATACTGGATTGGTTTAAAACAGAATTTACTGGAAAGGAAAAAGCACGGATGAATCCAAAATGGGAGACTATGACTAATTTAACCTCAAGAAATAATCTATTTCAGGGCAGACAGATGGTGTAGTGAATACAGCACCGGCCCTGGAGTCTAGGAGGACCCTACTTCAAATCTGGCCTGAGACACTTGACTCTTACTAGCTGTGTGACCTTGGGCAAATTACTTTGCTATCCCCCGCAAAAGGAAAACAAAACAAACCTATTTCTAATGGGGCCCACCATTTCTGAACCCAACTACAGCAGCACAAATATTCAGAATGATGGCTGAGACAAAGAACTCTACATAGAAGTTACCAACCTTAGACACTGCTGCTACTCTGGTTCCAATGATCACTAATGAGTCAACGGACAGGAATCACATTTAAACCCACGTTAGTCTAATACCTAGGACTACAACTCCCTACATTATGCTGGTGACTACTACTTAAGTCTAAGGCGTTTGGCAATGGGCATACTATGGTTCCATCAATTCCGCTACAAGAGAAAGAAGTCAACTAATTTTTCTTCCTCTATAGAAGCCTGATTGATAAACTTCATGACATTCAATCCGCATTGAATTAAGCTCAAGTTGCTTAATCCCTATTTGCCAAATCAATGGACAACAGATAAAACAGGTTAAATTATCTTTGGTATAATATTACCATAAAATATCTATGGATGCCAGAATCATGGAAATGAAAATGATAGCTCAGACTTTAAAAAGCTAACATGACCTGCCTCTATTTGTTCAAAAAAAAAAAAAACCCGGGAAAGAAAGAGATTAAAACCAGGATTTGCCTAAGGGAAAAAAAAATAATAAGAAAAGAACATTGCATGACAGTTGGTGGTTCTCTCAGTGGAAGTGTGACTGACAAATTAGGGAGTATTACACCCAAGCAAAATAAGAGAGTAAGTAGGTTTGGGGCAAGGCATCAACACAAATAATGGAAAAAATAATCCCCATGGTGTGAGATACAATTCATTTTTGGAACACTACTCAATTCTAATCAGTATTAATCAGTTCAGTGTGATTCCATAAGGGGTAATGATTATCAGAAATTATTCTGTTATTAAGTGACACATTCATCTAATAATACATTCACCTAATAAGTCATTCACCTAGTAACAGGTATAAGAATAAATACGTACTAATCTACGTTTTACACAAATCATATAGGAATAACTAGACAAAATAGTTTCTTTTTATAAAATAGGCCTCATACTCACTAGAACTTTACTAGCTATGAAGCTTACTTGTGTAACTATAAGAATGCTGACAAAAATATTGCCATCTTGTTTTGCTCAAATGCTATGACCAAGCCAAGCATGAGTGGCGTGGTACAGAAAGTCCCTCAATTTTGTTTCTGGCATCTATGTATGACTAATACCATCCCCTCTTACTCAATATGAAGAGGAACCCATCCATCAGTGGAGATATGCCATGCTTCACCTAACCTATGACCCCTCCAGTCCTCCCTACTGTTATACCATTTCTAGCTGATGTACCACTTTTGGCCCTCAAAACAAGGTCTAGCACCCAATGGAGTTCTATATTTTGTGAAGGCCCTGTACGGTGTTCAGGTATTGAATGTGGTATCAAATCCTATAAAAACAAGGTCCTGGGGACCAGGGGCATCTCTGAATATGAGCAAGGTCTGGGATCCACTTCATTTAGAAGGGACCAGGTCCCCTTTAATAAAGTGCTTGACTTAGAGCTCTACCTCAGTTTCTCTTTTTGTAGTTTGGGTGTTACTGTCCCCATAAAGTAAAGAATTATCTAGTGATAAGTCAGAAAAAACAGTGCCACTCCAGAGAAGCTAACTTAGCAGATGAAAAAGGCAGTCAGCTCACTGTGCGATCTTACATGCAAGAATTCACTTTAATTCTCAGGGTTTAGGGTTCCTGAACTAGAAGATGGCAAAGTTTTTCCTCCTTTAAGATAGATCCAGCTCTAAATTTATCATCCTACAAAAAGAAAGATGGGTCAGGAATTAGATAACCATCTAAGAGTTCTGAAAAAGAAGAAATTCAATTGAGGTATTTACCTTATTTTCTCAAATGTGTGTATGTATGTAATATATGCATGCAAATGTGTAGGTATGAATACCAGTACCTAACAGTATTGACTTATTACATGTACTTTTTAAATTAATTTTTTTGATTACTAATGGGAAGAGCTACTTTTTGGTTTTGATCAGACCTTTGATTTCGCTGGTAGAGATAACATACTCCCTCTACCAATGAAGATGGGTACCTGTCCTGCAAGATTAGTCTTAGGGAGCTGCTTAGAACCCTGAGAATCACAGAGCCAGTTATGTGCCAGAGGTGAGACTTGAACCTAGGTCTTCCTAACCTAAAGATGTGCTTCCTAAACTGTGGGTCAACACCATGACCCACAGTTTAGGAAGCACTGAAGGAGTCGAGTGGAAAAAAGTTTAAAAAGTCCTGAAAGAACAATTCTCACTCCACTACACCAGAAGTATCAAAACTCTCCCTAGTGCGGCCCAGACAGATTAAAATGCAATTGGGAAATGTTTAGCAAAATAAATAAAAACGTAATACAACATAATGTTAATCTGTGGTTTTCTTAGTCAATATGTGG
Organism: Notamacropus eugenii; assembly: GCF_028372415.1. Classification (NCBI taxonomy): domain Eukaryota; kingdom Metazoa; phylum Chordata; class Mammalia; order Diprotodontia; family Macropodidae; genus Notamacropus; species Notamacropus eugenii. The sequence continues at coordinate 182,878,700 of NC_092872.1, read as the reverse complement.
CCTGGAGGAATCCATTTTCTTCTTAAGTTTAATATCTACATGTTGCCTCTAAAATACTTTTTAAATACAATTACTTGCTGGAGAAACTATTACCTTAGCTTAATCTTTCACCTTGTTAGTCATAGACCCTAGATAAAATGGAGAAAGTCGAAAGGAAAGGGAAGGAAAAAAAAATGCCTCCTAGTTGGAAGCAATGTGGCTTAATGCATACAATATTGAATTTGGAGTGCAGACCTGAGTTCAGCTCTTACAGTCAATATTTACTATCTGTGTTAGCTGATTCATTTCCAGTCTGAGCCTCCGTTTCCTCATCTACAAAATGGAGATACTACATACAGCACCCACCTCCCAGGGCTGTTGTGAGGCTGAAATGAGATAATGCAGGCTTAAAGCCCTATATAAATACCAGTTACTATTATTATTCACCTTTGAAGACAGTCCAGAGCTGCAGGAAGGACCACCAGGCTCCATATTTCCACAGGTTACTGGCCTCATTAGCCAACTACTCTAACTTAACTGGGAAAACCAATGAGGAGCACAGGAACGCAGGGAGATAACGCCACTGGGCGTGCTCCCTGCTCCAGGTTTTTAGGAACCAGCACAGATTTGTCAGCCCAGATGCTGGAAGTATCAACTCATCAGCCCAGAAAGAGGAAAGCAGGGGAATTGCTGGACTTAACAGGGTCTGACAAGCTACAACAAGCCTTGTGCAGAAAGCTGGAGAAAGGACTGAGGTGGCTACTTTGCATCCTTTACCATGCAGTGACTCGTAGGAGAAAGCAAGGAGCATTCTTTACCTCCTCCAGTTTGCTGAATTCCTTACAGAGTTCTGCTTTCTGAGTGGTGCAGTCTTCCCCGTTTCGTACTGCTATAAGAATATTCTTGGACAACGATGGTACCTAGAAAGAAAACAGAAATTCTTAGCGTATTAGTTTATGGATAACTATTTTCCTTCTTCATCTAAAGCTACAGAGGAGTCTTCTTAGTTCAATATTTTAAAGAAGCTATTTGTTTATTCTTTTACTGCTAACACTTCTAGTAAAACAGTAAATAATACTGGTGGATGATGTGCATCTTTATTTCACCACTGATCTTACTGGGAAAGCTTCTAGCTTATCCAAATTACAGATAATGCTTGCTGACAGTTTTAAGGTAGGTACTACTTATAATTTTAAGGAAAACTTCATTTATTCTTACACTTTCTGGTGTTTTTAATAGGAATGGGCACTAAAAAACTTTTTCTGCATTTACTGAGATCATCAGATGTTGTTAGTTTTGCTAATGATATGGCCAAGTATGCTGACAGAAACCATCCTTGCATTTCTGGTGTAAACCTCCCCTGATCACAGAGTATTATCTTGGTGATAAATTGTTGCAATCTCTTTGCTAATGTTTTATTTAAAATTTGTGAATCAATATGCATTAGGGAAACTGGTCTATAATTTTCTGTTTTGGCTCCTGGTTTAGGTATCAGCATTATATTTGTGTCATAAAAAGAATCTGGCAGTACTCCTTTGCCTACTTTTCCAAAAAGTTTACATAGTATTGAAATTAACTTCTTTAAATTTGGGTTGAATTCACTTGCAAATTCATCTGGCCCTCCAGATTTTTTCTTAGGAAGTTCACTGATGGCTGGTTAAATTTTGTTTCTAAAATGGTGTTAAGCATTTTATTTCTTCTTCTGTTAATCCAGGCAATTTATATCTTAAAAAATATCTTATAAATATTAGATTATCAGATTTACTGGCATACAGTTGGGCAAAATAGCTCCTAATTATTGATTTCCTCTTCGCTGATACTGGTAATTTGGTCTTTTTTTAAGTCAAATTAACCAAAAGTTTATCTATTTTATTGACTTTTTCATAAAACCAGCCTATATTATTTCAACAGTTTTCTTACTCTCAATTTTATTAATCCCTCCTTTGATTTTCTGAATTTCCAATTGAGTGTTTAATTAGGAACTTTTAAACTTGTTTTTTTCTAGCTTCTTCTCTTAGTTGCATGCCTAATTCATTGATCTCTTCTTTCTCCGTTTTATTTATGTAAGCATTTAGAAATATCTAATTCCCCTAAATACTGCTTTGGCTATATTCCATAAATTTTGGTATGTTGTCTCATTATTGTCATTCTCTCAGATGAAATTATTGTTTCTATGATTTCCTGTTCGACCCATTCATTCTTTAGGATTAAGGTCCAATTAATTTTTAATCTACCTTTCCACGGCCCTTTATTACACATAACTTTTATTGCACTGCAATCTGAAAAGGATGATTTAATATTTCTGCATTTGATTTTGAGGTCTTTATGCCCCAATACAAGGTCAAGTTTTGTGTAGGTGCTATATACTGCTGCCTTGATATCCCCATTCAATTTTCTCTAGAGTTCTACCATATCTAGCTCTTCTAAAATTCTGTTTACCTCCTTAACTTCTTTCTTGTTTGTGGTTAGATTTATCTAGTTCTGGGAGAGGAAGGTTGAGGTCCCCCACTAGTACAGTTCTTTCTGCCATTTATTTCTTCCTGTAACTCACTTAACTTCTCCTTTAAGAATTTGGATGCTATATCATTTGCTGCACATATGTTTAGCATGAAATTACTTCACTGTCTACCATACCTTTTAGCAAGATGTAGTTTCCTTCCTTATCTTTTAAAATTGTCTATTTTTGTTTTGTCTGAGATCAGGATTGCTACCCCCGCCTGCTTTTTTTTACTTCAGTTGAGGCATAACACTCTGCTCTAGCCCTTTAACTTTTCTCTATGTGTATCTCTGCTTCAAATGTTTCTTGTAAACAAATCACTGTAGGATTCTGGTTTTAATCCACTCTGCTATCCTTTTCTGTTTTACAGGAGAATTCATCCCATTCACTGTTATGATTACTGTACGTTTCCTTCCACCCTATTTTTCCAACTGCTTATACTTTTCTCTCTCCTTTCACCTTGTCCGTTTCTCATCAGTGTTTTGCTTCTGACCTCTGCCTCCCTCAATCTGCTTTCCCTTCTATCAGCTGCCCTCTTTTCTTTCCCCTCCTACTTCTCCCATCCCTTTTCTTTCCCTTTCCCTTCCTACTTTCCTACAGGATAAAATAAATTTCTATACCCAAGTGAGTGTGTAAATTATTCCTCTTTGAGCCAAATATGATGAGACTAAGGTTCAAACAATGCTCACCCCTCTCCATTCTTTACCTTTACTGTAACAGGTTTTTTGGGCCTCTTCATGTGATCTAATTTACCCTATTTTGCCTTCCCCTTTCCACTTTTCTCAGTACAATCCTTGGTTTTGTTTTTTTTTAATCATCCCATCAAAGTCAACTTATACCCACACACTCTATCTATATATATCCCTTCTAACTGCCCTAATAGAGAATACAGTTCTCAAGACTTATAAGTTACCATCTTCCCATGTAGGGATATAAAGAGTTTAACCTTACTGAATAACATGTGCTAACATTTTCCCTGTTGACCTTTTGATGTTTCTCTTGAGGCTTGTATTTGAAAAATCAAATTTTCTATTCTGCTCTGCTCCTTTCATTAGAAAAGTTTTAAAGTCCCTTATTCATCAAATATCCATCTTTTCACCTGAAAGATTATGCTCAATCTTGCTGGATAGTTGATTCTTGATTATAATTCAAGCTCCTCTGCCTTCAAGAACAGCATATTCTAAGCCCTCCAATCCTTTAACGTAAAAGTTGCTAAGTCTTGTGTAATCCTGACTGTAGCTCCTTGACATCTGAACTGTTTCTTTCTAGCTGATTTTAATATTTTCTCCTTGATCTGATACTTCTGGAATTTGGCTATAATATTCCTTGGAGTTTTCAATTTGAGATCTCTTTCAAGAGGTGATCAGTAGATTCTTCCAAATGCAATTCTACCCCCCACCCCCAACCCCCTACAACCAAGGAAATCAGGGTAGTTTTCCTAGATAACTTCTTGATATATGCTGCAGGCTTTTTTTTTTTTATCATGGTTTTCACGTGGTTCAATAATTTTTCAATTATCTCTCCTGGGTCTATTTTCCAAGTCAGTGGTTTTCCCAATGAGATATTTTACATTTTCTTCTATTTTTTTTTTCAGTCCTTTGATTTTGTTGCACTGATTCTTGATGTCTTATAAAGTCCTTAGCTTCTACTAGCCCAATTCTAATTTTTAAAGAATTATTTTCTTCACTGAGCTTTTGTACCTCTTCTTCCATTTGGCCAATTCTACTTTTTAAAGATTTGTTTTCTGTAATGGATTTTTTCCCATTTGTGCAAATGTATTTTTTTAAGGAATTTGTTTTCTTCAGGCAATTTTTGTCTTTCCCTTTTCAAGCTGTTGGTTCTTTTGCATACCTTGTTTCTTTTCTCAATTTTTCTTCTCTCTTATTTTATTTTTAAAATCCTTTTTGAGCTCTTACAAGGCTTTTTGGACTTAAAACCAATTCATATTCCCCTTTGAGGTTTTGCATGTAGGCATTTTGACATTGTTATCCTTTTCTGATGTATTTTGATCTTCCCTGTCACCATAGTAGCTTTCTGTTTCTTACTCATTTTTTTATCCTATTTTATAGCTTTTAAAGTTAAGTTCTATTTCTGGGGCACAGTTCTAAATTTCTTGTGGACCTGGTCCCTGGCTTTTTGTTCTGGGGCCTTGGGTGCTGGTGGTGCACAGCCTGGCCTAGTAGGGACTAGCAATTTGCCTTTTGCACTGGGGCTGGAGGCCTCACAGATGGCCTTGGTGCCTGGGTTGCTGCTCTGTGATGTGGCTAGAAGCCTCCCACTGGTTTGTCTGCTCGCCATCTGTGTTAGAATGTGCTGCACTTCTACCCATGTTACATATACCTTTCCTAAAGTCCCTCCAAGTCACCTTAAGCTGCAAAATTCTTCCACTCCATCTTTTTTTAGATTGTTTCTCCAGAATCTGTTCAGAAGCTTGATTTAACAATGTTTCCCAGAGAAACTAGAAAGAGTTCAGGCAACTTCCTGGCATTTCTATGCCATCTTGGCTCTGCCCTCAGCCATAAATTCTCAATAGTATTGTCTTTAGCAAGAACTTCAAGCTTTGTCAATCACTCTTCTTGCCTTAAGACAAAAATCATGCTACAGCTAGGGGGCAAAGAGGATAGGGCTCTGCAATCAGAAAGTCCCAAGTTAAAATCCAATCATAAGACATATGCTAACTCTGTGACCCAGGGCAAATCACTTAATCTTTTGCCCCAGTTTCCTCACCTAAAAAATGGGGGTAATAATAGCACTCATCATCCAAAGTTATTGTGAGGATAAAATATTTGAAAAGACCTATGTAAACCTTTTAAGTGCACCACATAAATGCTATTACTGTTGTTATTATTATTAAATAGACTGTCCCAAAAGTATTCCCAAATGCTAAGCAACAGAAATGTAACCTGAGGTTGCTATGCAAAGAGTGAACATATACCAATTAATCATTTCTTACCTTTAGTAATAATGGTTATAATGCCAAAAATGAAACCTATTTCCATGCTAGGTACTACTTGAATAATATCCAATATATTCCTCTTCCTTTCCAACCAGTAGCAGAGAGGGAGAGTGACAGATATTTCTGAATGAAAGTAAATATTACCATTGATATCGCTCAAAAAATAGAAAAAAGTAAATTCATATGGAAAGAATAGATTGGGAAAAGATTCTGGGAAGATGGCAGAATAGGTCAGAGAATTCCAAGGTCTCCAGATTTCCCCCACAAACAAGATAAAAACAGCACCTCAGGGTGAACCTAGAGCCATAGAAACAAACAAGAATTGGGGCAGAGTGGTAGTCCTGATTGGGACAATCAGAAGAAAAATGCTAGGACTGAGGTTTGGTCCCTGTGAAGTATAAAGTATAACAAGCTTGTTCTGTTGGAACAGCAAGCATTGAGCCCTAGGACTAGCTGGGTTGGGAGGTGACCTCCTCCCAAAAGCCACAGAAATTTTCACATCCTGGACGGTGTGGGGAGTTGGGCATCTGAGCAGGAGAAAACTGAGGGGCCCTCTGCTGATAAGAAACAGCAGGCCCAGCTGTGCTGCTGAGATGCGGCCCTGGGTGAGATGAACCAACACAAGCCTGGTGAATGCAGTGGGGCGGGGATGCTGCTGTGGGCACTTACAGAAAGGCAGAGCTCTTGGCTTCCGTTCTAGGTCAGAACAAAGATCTAAGGCCACAGACATTATCCCACATACCCCAAAACTAGAGGTGATTACAATAACAAAGCACTATAAATTTTTTTTAAAAATGAGCAGGCAAGGGAGAAAGAACCCAACCACAGGAAGTTACTATGGGAATAGAGAAGACCTAGATTTTTCTTCAGAGGAGGATAATGAAAAGGGAAAAAAAGCCTCCCCTACCCCAAAAATTAACGTCAAAGGTCACCTGCCCAAAAAGAATTCACAGAACTTTAAAGATTTTAAAAATTAAATGAGAGAGACTGAAGAAAAAAATTTTTTTTAAAAAAAGAACAATCTAAAAAAACCCCAAGATTATAAAAACAAGGTCAACCAACTAGAAAAGGAGATCCAGAACCTTAAGGAAAACAACTCTTTGAAAATTAGAATTGGGCAAGGGGAAGTCAGTGAAGTTACGAGAGGAAAAAATAGTAAAACAAAATATAAAGAATGAAACAACAGGAAAAAAAAACCAATTGATCTGGAGAACAGATCAAAAAGAGAAAACATAAGAATAATCAGACAACCTGAAAGCTACAGTCAAAAACAGAATCTTGATACAATAATACAAGAAATAATTAAAGAAAATTGTCCTGAAGTTAGAACAAGAGGAGAAAGTAGAAGCGGAAAAAACCACCAATCACTACCTGAAAGAGATCCTATGAGGAAAAACCCACAGGACTATCATAGCTAGATTGAGAAACCACCAGGTCCAGGAGAAAATATTATGAGCAACAAGAAAAAAACAATTTAAATACTGAAGGGCTACAATTAGAATTACATAAAACCTGCCTAGCAGTGGCTACACTAAAAAGACAACAGGTCTTGGAACAGTATATCAAAAAGCAAAAAAATTAGGGTTACGGTCAAAAATATCATGCTTTACAAAGTTAAGTATAAATTCTGAATGGAAAAAAAATAGATATTCAATGAATTGCCAGACTTTAAGAATTTTGAAGCAAAAAGACCTGAAATGAATAGAAAATTTAACATATAAGATACAAGAGAAATAAAAGCTAAACATCAAAGACTAATTACAAGACTGATTACTTTTCATACAACAAAGATTGGGATAGGTTTGAGTATGATGTGAGATTAAAAATAAATTCTGTAGGAAAAGATAAAAAGTAATTATCTTACACAAATGAGGGGCAAGAGGAAGAATTGACACAGGAATTAGATGGGGGAGGAGGGCTCTTAGCTTTGGAATCCTACTCTCATTGGGAATGGGTTAAAGAGGGAACTATATATGTGTGTGTGTATATATATATATATATATATATATATATATATATATATATATATATATATATATACACACATATATATGTATGTATATATAGACACATACATGAATATGAAAGTCTTCTAAATTCTAAATTCAGAAAGAAATAAAAGGTTAAGGGGGGAGAGGAAAAGGGAGAGGATAAAATCTCTGGTGAGGACTAAGTTAAGTAATAATAGGGCAAGGTAGTGGATAGAAGTAAAGTGAAGAATTCAGGAGAGATAGGAAATAGGAGATACACACAAACAAAAAAAAATCAGGAGTAAAATTTATTAGGGAAAAAAAGGAGGGATAGTAATGATCTCACACAAGGTTAAAAATTAAATAGATTTAATCAAAAGAGAAAAAAAGGGAAACTATGTGTCAGCCATACTATTGTTTTAGACTATTTAAAACAACCACACAGTATAAGGTTGGAATATTGCTGCGGTATGGAAAATAATGAGTTGGTGCACTCAGAAAAATATGGAAAGACTTGGATCTCAGAGAAAGAAAGGATACGTAAGTATAGGATTATTTTACATGGATGCACATGAATGTATATGTGTATATAAGAGTATGATTAGATATCTTGGTATATATGTGTAAGTGTATGAATCCTTACATGCATGTATATGTATGCATGTATATACACGTATTGTGTGCATGTGCATGTATATACACACAGATGGGAATATATCCTCCCTTAATTGTAGCCTTCCTAGGAGAGGCGGGAGAGGAAGGAGGAAAAGAAAGTAAAAAGTGCACAGCAGAGAACAAAAGAACAGAGGGACAGCTCTGAACATAATGTAGTATTATATAAACTTTCTTGAAAGGGAAATTTATTGCTGTATATTTTGAATCCTTTCTGCTGTGCACATGACAATGCTTTTTTTCTTTTCTTACTCTGTATTTAAGTTTAAAATAATCAAAAGTGTAACTTCAAAAAATGATTGGAGATTTTTTTTTTTAAATTACCTTAGAAAACAACTCCAAAGTCATCTTTTGCAAAGCTTTCTCGTAGGGATCTTCTGGAAACAGCTTCTTTCCCAGATAAGCTTCATCTAGGTATTCACAAGTGATGGAAGATTCGTGTATCAGCTGACCCTTACTGGTCTCCAGAACTGGTACTAAACCAAGGGGGTGTTTCTTAAGGTACCATTCAGGCTTGTTTTTCAAGTTAATATTGATGACCTCGTGCCTTGAAAGATATAAGGAAAAAATATATGACAAGGGTTACCATGCTGAACATTGATACATCACTAGTCTCACCGACTGCCTGTTGGGGTGTCTCCAAGTGGGCATCTCAAACTGAATGTCCAAAGCATATCTTCCCCTTCAAATCCTCCCTTCTTTCTGATTTCTGACTGTTCCTCTGCTTCACCTTTCCTAACAAACACCTCCAGTTTGGTTGATTCTACCTCTCTCTATATCTCCAACCCAATCCCTTCTCTCCACCCCCACAACCACCATCCTGGTTCAAGGTCCTTCCTCATCCCCTCTGGTCTGAACTAAGGCAGCAGGCCCTTATTCTACCCCCTGGCATAGTCCTTCCCCTTTCCAGTCCATCCTCCACACAGGTGCCCAAGTGATATGCCTCATACACTGGTGTCCTCGTGTCACTCCTTTGTGTCCTGAAGCAGTTGGCACAAGTGGCACAAAATATGGGCTTAATACGCTGAATGAATAAATTGTTCAGGCGAGGATTTAACCCCCTGAGACTAAAGAAAAAATCTATTAAACCGTAGTGTCAACTGACTTTCAAAAGCTTGTTGTAAAAACATTTTGTAAAGAAAAAACTGGTGCGTGTTAGAGGACACCGGGCACAGGCCGAACGCAGGGCATTAGGAGGGTAACAAGCCCGGGTTCGGCCTTCCAGGCGCGGGGAACGTCACGGAAGAGCTAAGAGGCCGAAGGGGGCTGGCACCCCGGGGTCTGCTAAGGGGAGCCCCAGGGCTGGGGGGCCCGCCCCGCCCCCGCCCCGCCCGCGGGAGGCTCACTTGATTCCTTTGGCCTTCAGGACGAGCCGGGTCCTCTGGGCGAAGGGGCAGAACCGCATGCTGTACACCCGGACGACTCCCGGCGGCACGGGGCCGGGCTGCGCGCTGCCTGCAAAGAGCCCAGCGGGGGGTGAGCGCCCGTGCCCGCGCCCCGCAATGCCACCCACTGGCGGCCAGCAGTCCCCCAGCCCCCCGGGACTCACCCTCTCCCAGGCTGCGGACCGACTCGCCGGACATCGCGTCCCCCGGTACCTGCAGCCGCGCCTCAGGCCTGGTGCCGCTGCGGGGACCGGACGGAGCTGCGCCTGGGCTCGGCCCCTCCCTCCTTAAGAATCTCCGGGGTTGCCTCGGGGAGATCTGGGGGTGGAGGCGGGGCTGGCAGCGAGCGGGACCCGCGGGGCGGGAGGGAGCGGGCTCTTGGCCCCGGGCCGCGGGGGAGAAGCAGCCCCTCCCGTCCCCCTCCCCTCCTCCCCCCGTCCCCCTCCCGTCCCCCTCCCCTCCTCCCCCCGTCCCCCTCCCGTCCCCCTCCCCTCCTCCCCCCGTCCCCCTCCCCTCCTCCCCCCCCGTCCCCTCTCCCCTCCTCCTCCCCCCGTCCTCCCCCCGTCCCCCTCCCCTCCTCCCCCCGTCCCCCTCCCCTCCTCCTCCCCCCCCCGTTCCCCTCCCCTCCTCCTCCCCCCCCGTCCCCCTCCCCTCCTCCTCCCCCCCCCGTCCCCCTCCCCTCCTCCTCCCCCCCCCGTCCCCCTCCCCTCCTCCTCCCCCCTTAAGGCAGCAAAGCCCCCACGGCACCCGCCGACAACCGAAAACGATCGGGTCCGCGGGTGTTTTCCGCACGGATCCTGCAGGCACAGACTACGTGGTTCGGGCCGTTCTTTCCTAGTCTTAAGCGTAGAACTCGCTGAATAAGATCTGAACCTGCCCGGGCCAGGGCCAGGGCCTTTCCTCTTGTGCTCGGGAAGGTCGTTTCTCCCGGAGAGTAAGCTTTGTGCCACCCTTAGGGCTTTATCTGGGCCCATAATAAACACGCCGGGAGGAAGGTTAAATACCTTTCCGAACGGGCCAACGAGCCTAAACTCCTCATTTTGTACGTTCGGGCAGGGCTGGGTTCGGCCTTGGCATCCCCGGGGCCTAACAGCACTTGGCACAAAAGCCTGAGGTGACCGAGGGCAGGGGTCCTTACAAACTGGGTCTTCTATCACGGAACCACGAAACGAACACCCTGCCCACCCCGTGCAGGGGCTCCCGGGCTTCCCCCCTGCGTTTTCTACTTTTATACTGACTGAGATTTTCTACTGTTTATTCCTCAACAAGCTGGTAAACGCCTGCCAGGGAAGGGTAGTTTTTGTCCATGTCCTGTCCCAAAGGGCTTTAAGAGTACTTGATAGTACGTCACTGAAATAGCAAGACAGGGTTGTTACAGGTGGGTTTGTTTCTCGGGGTTTCATCAAACAGTTTCTCATTCAAGAGCTGCTTAGTCAAGAGATTTTGCCTTGATAAACAGGTTGCCCGTTAACACTTGATGTACGTGTTTAGACGAAGGAGCGGTGGAGAAATTTGCTAAGTCATTGTTGGGCGTGGTGGTCATTGTTACAAGTTATTTATAATCTTCTGCAATTATGTATCATATTGTAGCCAGCTCCACAAGTATTAGAGAAGACTTCCCCACCCCTCAATGACTAAGCAAGTATTTACTAGGGGGGAAAAGGGCACACATTTCACACGAACTACGTGAGGAAAGAAAGCACTTTGCAAGTTCTGTATAGTTTGTCGTTAGAGAAGAAAGGGGAATAAGGGTTGAAGGAACCCTAAAAAGAAAAGCCAAGGCAGTTTCCTTCAGTGTCCCTTTGGCAGGCCTGACCAGGTGCATCATGTTGGTAACTCAGTAGAGTAGGTAGTGCTGGCAGAGCAGGAAGACGCTTGGTTGGGAATCAGAGGACTCCTTTTATTTTGAGCTCTATTGCTTAATGGCTGTATTATCTGGGGCAAGTCACTTAACATTTCTGGGCTGCAGTTTTATAATCTGTAAAATGAGGGGTTTGGGACAAGATGATTTCTAAGGTTTTTTCCCACACTTTTGTCCTGTAATCATCTTTCCAGGCAGCACTACAGACTGTAGATTTTCTCTAGAATGGTAAGGATGAATTAGCTACACCTCTAGTTCCACCGATACCTTTTCAGCTTCCATCAGGTATTGTCTTTGTCCTTTAGAGTATAAGCACCTTCAGGACAAAGACTCTGGCCCGGTAAGAATGAGTTTTCCCAGCTTAGCTGGCACAAAGAAAGCTCTTAAATGCATATTGACTTGACTGTACTCCTATTGTTTATTTGTCCATATTTCCCCTATTTCTATTTTCTACTAAAAAAGTGCCAACCAGATTAGAGAATGGAAGGGCTCCGACCTGACTTAATTTTCTGTAGTTCTTGAGACGCAAGATCTGATGGAAATAATGATCTAATTAGAAAAACAATGAAGCCACTTAAAAAAGCCATTATTTCTGTACCAGATAAATGCTTTTCTACAGAGCCAATTCTACCTCCACAGTATCTTCTGTCCAGTTCTCATTCAGCCACTCGTTAGTTCTAAGTCCTCACTAACACCACCCCTGCCCAGACCTGGGAACTTCGAACTATAGCCTGACCAATAAATCTGGCCAGCTGTTGGGTGGCCACAGATGTGACCTGAAGGATGCCTTCAGAACCCCTGCCCTGGACAACTACAGTGGTTTATTAATTGGTTTTCTATTTTAGCTTTTTTCCATTCCAATCAATTGTGGGCCTCCAAAGTGAATTTCTTAAGCACAAGCCTAAGTCACCTCTTCTTAACAAATTTCAGTGGCTCAGCAATTGCTTCTAAAATCAGGTATGTAAATTCCTGTTTGACTTTTAAAGCCTTTTACTACTGATAATGTTTAATATAAAATTCTGGAATAATCTCTTTGTTCTCTCTGAAGCAAACTTAGAGAATGCCTCTTCCTATGTCAACAAAAGCCTGCCAGGGCTGACTTAACATTCCTTAAGAGACCTTTAACCTAAGACACTATCGTGAATAATGGGACATTTTCCATATCTTATTATCTATAGACATATACTATGTTATGGCATATTAATGGTAAAGAAAATATAGACATCTTAGGTCGTAATTTCTACTGAACTTTGTTTACCCTTTCCTATGTCAGTTATCTGTTTAGGGCAGGAAGCCTGCCACTCACTAGTGGTGGGATTTCTTTCCTTGTCACCGAGACATATGTTTACACAGCTTGGAATTGCAAGGCCCAACCGACATTAGTTTGTTAATTGTCTTGTCTTACTGAATTTATGATTTGTTCAACTAGGAGAGTTCCTTTCTCATGGCAAAATGTATATAAGCCAGAAGATTTCTGCACTGGGTAGCCAGAATATTTCTGGCTCCATAATGCATTATGTTACCGTTTTCTTTAATAGGGAATTGATTAATTAATTAATTAAATCATAAAATGTATGCATTTAGCCTGTTGTCTTTTCTTTAACCAAGTTTTCAGGTCAACAGTTATGGCGCCCATATGTGGATTGGAACTGTGGAACCAAATGGACATTTCCTCATCTCGCCAACGCCAGGACTTAGGTGCCAATAGGAACCGTTTTTCCTAGAGTCCTAGGCCTTGATGGGGTCGGGGTAAGTCCTTCCATTCCAAGTCCTTCCATTCCCAGCTTCCAAAGAACTCTCACTTTAAATTCCCTTTAAAGGAAACTCTGAGGACCGGAGACCAAGTCACATTAAATCGCTCTGTATTACTTAGGTCTCCTCTGGTGATCGATCTGAGGAAAATTAGTACAGGTATTGCTAGCACTAGTGTCAATCAACTAAAGATAGCCCTAAATGATGTTGGCCACCACAGGGCTCTTTTGGACTGGTCAAAGTTACTTTATCTTACAACCAAATTAAGTTTAAAGGCCAACAAAACAACTAGCCAGCAGCAAGAATGTTTCATCTTGGGCTTGCTGACTTGGCTGAGCGACAACAAAAGACAGGTAGCCTCTTCCCTGTAAGGCTGGGAGCTGCTTCAGCACCTAGCCGTATCCTGGCAAAAAATCTTTTCTTCTTCAAGGGCTCCAGTCTGTCCTTCCCTTCACTCCCTCCACCCTATTCCTTGCCCCTTTCTTCCCTCCCCTTCCCTTTGAAGGCCTCTGATCTGTTGAAACTTATGGTACCTAGATGCAATCTTTCCCCCTTGCCTTCCCCTACCTTAGACCTGAGGAAGGCAGCCTCTGTCCAAGCCTCCGTTGCCTCCCTCCTCCCCATTCCCCTTCCCCATTTTCTGGCAAGGGCTCTGGTCCTGAAGAGGACAGTTACAATCCACCAAGAACTAAAGACCTGAACCTGTTCCCATGGGGCCTGTTTCTTTAAGACAGTCAGAAACTTTGGGGCACCAAGGCTCTCCACCCCTCCAACGACCACAGGGGTGTTCTGAGCAAAGGCTGCAGGATTCCCCTTTATTATCAGACCTTGGATTCTCGCAACATCCTTTCCTCAGAATGATAATAGCCAATTCCTGATGGGGATTTCTAGCAAGCTTCTAATTGCCTTCTCTCTCTGGGTTGTTTTTTGTGAGCTACGTTTGTATTTGTCCCGTTGTCAATTTGTCTGTTGGTGTATATCCCTGTCTGTATCATGTGTGCTGTGAATGAGTGTGTTATCTTGTAAGATTTAAATTCAAGCAGCCGGACTTCAGCAGCTGCAGCTAGGGAAATAAATTAACAAACAAAATTTTAACACTTTTCCTTGTTGTTCTGGTCTGGCCAACCTGGAATGGAAAGTTAGATCATCTTAGGTAAAATCATTTTAGCAGATTTGTATGTTGTGAAATTAATCAGAAATATTTCGGGAACTGATCATTTGAAATAACTCCTAAGATTGTGAGTAGCCCACCTTTCTAGGTAAAGCTTGGAAATGCCACCTAGGTCCTAGACATTCCGCCCACCCTGTCCCAGCAGCTGCATACCGCCTTGGGCTCAGTAAATTCTGCTGCTGTGGGGGGGATTGGTAAACGTGGAAGAATCAGGCCTGTAGCGAGCATTCTCTAAACTCTGCTTGCGAAAGTCACCACTGGGACATCAGTTTCTCTGCTCTTGGTAAGCTTCACTTCTCTGTTCAGTTGCAAAAAGTATTTTATCTCTGTTTGACCCATTTTCTGATTTGTAAAAATAATTATGGTTGTTGTTATGGGATCAAAATGATAAAATGATTGTAAAATGCTTAACGTAATGACTGGTATATGTGACATACAACATTATTATCTCTCAAATGTAATTGTTACTTTTGAAGTGGTTTTAATTGCTAAAAGTAATAAGATCAATAATTTCTGGAAATGCAAATTATACCATCTGCAGTTATTGTTGTGTTAACACTATCTCTAGGATTGTATTTCTGAATTTCTCTTAGACTTTAAAGAGAAAGCAATTTTTAATCTGAATTTTGTTAAAGATGTTGGGAAAATTGTGTAACACCAGTTATGTTACTTTATCAGTCCTGCTAACTTTGTCTTATGATGTTTTGTAATTGCCATTTAGGAAAATCAGGTATTTTCACCTTTGTTTAAAAAAAAAAAAAGTTAAAGCTAAACAATTTGACTATCTTCTATGAAGTTGTAGGATTGTTAACTAAGTTATTTGGGATTACTGTTTGAATGTTGAAACCTAACATTGTTAAATGATTCCTATGTATGGAAAGGAGGGAATGGAGTGAAAACTTTATTTAAATTCCTTCTGTTCATTCAGAACAGTCCTCCCATTCCTGTGGGTAAGATCATCAGTCCTAGTAAAGCAATTTGGTTGGTTAATGCAAATTCTAAACAATGAATATTACTTCCTCAGAAGTTGTAATAGATAGAGAGAATTTTTAATAACTGGCTTTTACATCAGTAAAGTTTTAAATTTGAGAAGGAAAGATGTTAAATGGAATCCCTTATGTGTGTGTATCCTGGTAAATCTTTATTGTTTATTGTAACTCCGAGAGAGTGGAAATAACTCTTATCTGACTCTAAGTTGTGATTAGTGAAACTTGCTGTTTAAGGTAAAAGGCATTTGGGACCATAACTATTTTTGGTTTTGAGTTTGAATTTGGGTGTAGTTGTCTGCATTAGATCCGTATCTGAGACAAATGCTACAAGCTACTTAGAGGGAATGTGATCCTGTACTGTTAACAGGTGAAGTTTGTATCTGGAAAGGAAACACCGAGGGGACAATTCTAAACTCAATTTAGGATGGGATCCCCCTGGCTCAGTTTTCCTATTGTGTTCCTTTAAAAAGGAATGTTTCTCATCTGTCTATTCCTGAGTCTAGCTATGAAATAGATACTGCATGATTGCAGAATTTCACTCCTATCTGAATTCAAACAGAGTAAAGGATGTTTTATCTTGTCGTATTTGGTATGTCACATGTCCCTGCTTTTTCCTTCTATAGCAAATTTCTGTGGTCAGTAACAAGTGACCAGAAAACCATGTGAGCCTTTTGTGTAATCTTACTGGAAAATCAAATATTATTTTCATTTGAAATTAGAACATGTGGAGAAATTTATGTAAATTACTTAAGACTCACCTTAAGATGTTCCCATTGTTTAAAAAAGGATTTAAAAAGCAACAGTGTTTTTCTGTGAGTCAGTTTCTTACGTCTAAGAATACTGCAATAATTAAGAATTCAGTTTGTTACAATACTTTGGAAATTCATATTACTTAAGAACATTTTTGTAACAACTCAGCTTTAATGAATTCCAGTTTTAAAGGTTTATTTTTGCTTAAGAAAAAAAAAGAAAGATATCAAGCATTTTAAAAGTTTCCAACTAGTTTTCTTCATAAGAGTTTAGTGAACATTAGAGTAAATTTTAAACTGTTTTTAAGGAAGGGAAATACTTTTAGAAGAAATGTTTTGAAAAATCATGTGTAATTCTTAGAAGGCCTACTAAAACTTCAAAATAACATGCTGTTAAATTAAGCTGTTTTGATCTGAATATGTAGTCATTCTATGGCCTAAGTCAGAGTTAAAGTTTGCGTTTAAATTTATTATATATAAAAGATTTAATTCCTGAAGTATCTCATTCTTCCAGAGTAAGTATAATTAGGGAAGAATAACAACTTGTGAAACAAAGACGTAATTCCATCAAACTATAAATTTAGTCATTAACCTCTTTGCTTTGTTTAAGCTGGAATAGTATTCCAGTACAGTTTTTCTAGTAAAAAGTAATAACTTGTGAGCTATCTTGTCTTATGGTTAAAATGTAAAAGCAAATGGACTAATCTGGATAACAGGACTGAGAGATTTGGAAAGATAAATTAAGTTCTGTTTGAAAATATGAAAGGTAGATAAGATTTGGGAATAAATATGGGTTATCCAAACCCCTCTTGCTCCTAGATAGTTGTTCTGGATACTTTTGTGTCAGTTTCAGATGGTTTAAAGAGTGAGGAAGTATTTTATCTGAGGGATACCAGCCAATATTTATTTGCTGTATAAGACTGGGACTGCAATTTACTATCATTCGAAGTTCTGATTACAGGAATACTTGTCTTAAGTTATCATAAAGCCAACTGACATGTGCTGCAGGCTAATGGTGGATGCTTGGAAAGGTTTTGAAGACGACCTTGGACACGGCCTAGGTAGGATCTTCCTAACTTTATTTCCCAAATGTGCTATTTCCTTTCTGAAAAAGGAAATCTCCCACCTGATTATCTCTAAGCCCTGCTTTCAGCACCTTGTAACCTCATGACTACATGTCAGATAATGGCTTATTCCTGGAATCAACCAGAACTAAGGAGATCCTTTCCTTCTGTTAACATTGTCCCTCTTTCTCTTTTATAGCAAATCTTTATAATCAAGAAGTTCTGTAAGTACAATACTAATTCTATCAAATAATAAATGGAAATTGGAACATCTCTGAGTTATCATAATGGGGTGCAGGAATGAATAGCTTACAACTTTAACCTATATTCCTGGCCAAATAAATAAATATAATATAGAGATAACGTCAAGGAAATGATTAGATCAGGTAATAAGACAAAGATGTAATGTGATAGATGTCTAATTAAATAGAGTAACAAATTTTGAGGAAAAACAACAGGATCAGCCTGATTCCTCTAAGAATTATGTGCAAATGTATATCATTGACTTCTAAAATTTGTCATGCTTTTGATAATAAGATCTCAAATTTGGATTTTTGCATAAAATTTTTACAGGATAGTAGTAAAAGTAAGTGAAATTATTTCTTCTCCATTAAAATATCTGTCCAATAGTTTAAAAGGCAGATGAGTTAATTTTATAGTTGAACCCTCACATTTTAAAAGATTCTTACTCCAGGTGCAAGATTTAGATAAAGACAGAAACAGCAAATCATGTGAACTGAAATTTTCTGAAATTTCAAAAAAAAAATGGAGAACAAATTTTAAGTAATTGTACTAATTTATATTGTCAGAAGTATCTGGGAACTTCTAGACTTGAACCAGAAAGGCAGAATTCTCTTTTTGAACTATCCCAAGAATAAAACCTATTGTCAAAGAAAAGGTATCAGATAACTACATGAGAAATCTGGGATTCAAAGTTTTGTTTAAATGAAAATTAAGAATGGATTACTGGGAGCTTAATGTTAATTAACATTGAAATAATAATTGCATTGATTTGTATGGTTCATGTGTAATTCTCTTGTTTATATTGGTGACATGTAAATCTCCCTTTCAAAACTAGTCTATTGTGAGCTATCTAAGTTTTAATCTGTACCTGACTTAATGTAAAAATGCAATTTGTGAGCTGAAAAAAAACCTTCATTGTGTTGTTTGAACCCAGCCCTGCATGGCCGGGAAACTGAACTATTGCTAAGTGTCTTTAGCCATGTTAACTATGTTGTATTGTTTCATTTCAGTTATCAAACCGATGTTTGATAATTGTTTGATAATGTTTTCTGGGAGACCCTGTCAAGTTTTCTGTATAGACTCTTAGATCCATCTGTCACCTCCATTGCTCCTACTCCTGAGTGGATCATGCCCTCCAATTTTGAAGAGGCCTGAAGAAGATGCCATCAGACATAGACAACTTTCCCAAGAGCCTGGACCAGACGTGCATGAAGAGTAAACTGTCACACTACTGGTTATTTAGAGGGTTTTTTCATATCCTTGTTGGTCTATACGTGAAGCCTTCGGCTTGCCTTTGACCAAAAGGAGGGAATGATAATGTTTAATATAAAATTCTGGAATAATCTCTTTGTTCTCTCTGAAGCAAACTTAGAGAATGCCTCTTCCTATGTCAACAAAAGCCTGCCAGGGCTGACTTAACATTCCTTAAGAGACCTTTAACCTAAGACACTATCGTGAATAATGGGACGTTTTCCATATCTTATTATCTATAAACATATACTATGTTATGGCATATTAATGGTAAAGAAAATATAGACATCTTAGGTCGTAATTTCTACTGAACTTTGTTTACCCTTTCCTATGTCAGTTATCTGTTTAGGGCAGGAAGCCTGCCACTCACTAGTGGTGGGATTTCTTTCCTTGTCACCGAGACATATGTTTACACAGCCTGGAATTGCAAGGCCCAACCGACATTAGTTTGTTAATTGTCTTGTCTTACTGAATTTATGATTTGTTCAACTAGGAGAGTTCCTTTCTCATGGCAAAATGTATATAAGCCAGAAGATTTCTGCACTGGGTAGCCAGAATATTTCTGGCTCCATAATGCATTATGTTACCGTTTTCTTTAATAGGAAATTGATTAATTAATTAATTAAATCATAAAATGTATGCATTTAGCCTATTGCCTTTTCTTTAACCAAGTTTTCAGGTCAACACTACCTAGTCCCAATCTACATTATATATTACTCTCCCTTCCCTAAAGTGTTCCTTCACTTCTTAAATGGTGTAAAACCCACCCAGATTACCCCACAGGGCTCTAGTGATGAAATAACATATAAAATATATGTAAATAAATGTAAATGCTTAATAAGTGATAAAGCATAAAACACTTTAGCACAATTTATAAATATATACATAAATCTATTATTAGAATCAGCACTAAACTTTTCTCTCATCTAGTATTTTTGTTCTCAACACAGAACAATATTGCTTTCCGGTAATGTGTATCTTATTACCATTCTGCCATCCTTTCTCTGAAAGCTCCTGGAAGTACCTTTGAAGTAAGAAATACTACTTGAGAAGGCTTTCCTTCTACTACAATTGTTACTGCTTAAGCCCCTGATGCCACCTATACCGTATTACGTAGGTCATAAAATAATGGCAATGAGCCGTATCAGGCCTCAGATAAGTTTTCTCTTACATAAACCTAACGAATCTGTACTTGGAAAACACTTTGCCCAACTGGAGGCTTATGCTGTCTGAGACATGGAAAACAAACAGGGTATTCCATTTCTTTAGCCAAGTTACGAGAGGGGCAAGGACTGGGGCAAATCTGGGACATGGAACTTTTTAAACCTTTCTCTAAAGTTTTACTCCCAGATTGTGACAGACATGAAAGCATTAACTTTGAACGTTTCTACAGGTCTCAAGAGCCAGGCAAATTAGTATTTGAGCTCCTTGAGTGTTTAGATACCCAAGAACCAGGAATGGTGGGATAGAAGGAAGAACAAAGCTGTCATTGAATGCCAGATTTGGGATATACTGGTGGTTTGTGTGAGTGACAGTTCCTGAAAAAAAACAGAAAATGCTCTCCTTGTTCTGAAATGTGGTCCACTGAACAACAAAAAAGTCCTTTAGCTGGGGATTAGAAATCAAGCTCAAACAATCTGAGGGAAAGCAGAATTTCTGGTTTTTGGTTTCAGTCTTCCCCACTCCCTTTGTCAAGCAGAACATACACTTCATTTATTTATCATAACTTTGGAGAGCTATGTCATCAACGAAGAAAAAAATTAATCTTTGAGATGCCAAGAAATGTGAATATTACACAGGATCCAAACAAGCACATACATGCCACAGGACTGTGGGAGGGAGGAGGCAGCAGGGGAGCGAAAGAAAATGCTTTGTAAAGGCCCTTCCAGGTAAGGAACCCTGTGCTGTTTAAGAGCAGGTATCGTATTTTGGCCTTTCTTTGTGGTCTCCAAGGCTCCCACAGTCCCCGCATGCAGTGGACACAATAAATATGCCTGCTGCCCAGGACACCTGCCCAGAAGCTCTCCCTCTCAGTTACCTTTGGCCAGGTAAAGGCCTGCAGCCAAAGCATGGGAAAGTTAGTCTTCCTCTACAAGGCAGGCAGGCTTAAGGTCAAGGCCCGGAGAAGTGGGGGCCACTAGCGGGCAAAAGTGGCGGCCCACCAGGATCCTGAGGATTTCGCATCTGGACCAATGGTTGCAGGCCGCAGGCCTCGGCCCCCTTCCTAGTGCTGTAACCCCGGCCTCGAGGGGCACCTGCCCTACCAGAAAGGAGCGGCCGCGGGCAGGGGGGCATCACCCCCTAACTCAGCGGGCCCCTCGAGCCACAGCCTTGGGCTGCCTTCTGGCTGGAGCCAGCCCATCCATTGGTCACCAGTCCCATTGGACTTGCCACTGGCGTCCCACTGCACCCTCAGGGTCCCACTCATTAGGGCCCTTGTGATAGATCTCACAAGGCCGGGCCAGTCCGTTCTGGGGTTCCGTCCATTTCGGCTGGATCTGCAGCATCTGCCGTGAGAGAGGCTGGCGGGGGAGCTGCGGTCAGCGCCGCTAGCATCCGCCTTCACTGGCCGTCCCACTGGTCACCTGGCCGTGACTTCGAAGGCTCCTTCCAGCCCCACAAGGGAAACACTCCCTCCCCTTCTAGCACTCCACACCCTCCGATCCTAGATGGGCTGAGCCTCACACACAAGGCTCTCCTGACCCTGGGCTGGCACTTCCCCGGACCTAGAAAGCCTACATCCGACCCTTCACCTCACCTCCTAGATGCCCCTCAAATGGCTCCCTTTGGGGGCAGCGAGGTGGCACAGAGGGTAGAGCGTGGGCCCTGGAGTCAGGAGGACCTGGCACTAGACAGACACACTAACTGTGTCACCTCAGGCAAGTCACTTAACCCCAATTGCTTTTCCATCCCCCCTCAAAAAAAAAAAAAGCCTTCCTTTGGATTCAGCTCAAATGCCCCCCTCTGCCAGCACCCACAGGTTAGAGGCCAGCTCTGTTCATCTGGCTGACAGGGTGCAAGTTCAAGAAACCAAAGTGAAACCACCCCTGCCCTGGAGGGCTGACCTTCTATAAGAAAAAGCAATATGTATCCATATATGCAGATGCAAAATACATACAAAGAAAAGAGGAGATGATTCAAGGGAATTCACTTAAAATGTTGTATTTGATTTTCTACATACGTGGACAACTCACAACTTCTGTTGCCTTATTTTCCTCGTCTATTAAATGGGAATAGCACCTACCTTCCAAGATTGTGAGGATCAAGACATAATACCTGTAAAATGCTTAGCACAGTACCTGGCAAAAAGTAGGCCCATGTAAATGTTAGCTATTACTATCTTATCGTAATTATTATGACTGTTAGGTTATCTCCAAGGTCCCTTCTAGCTCACAAGTCTATGATTCTGTCTCACTGGATGATCATGAAGATCAAATCTATCACTATGGCAGATACAAAATAACATATAAGACATGGAACACTGTCCTCATTGAGCTTGTAATGTAGTTGGAAAGAGAAAACTAATACATATGTAAAAACAAAACAAAAACAACCATGCACTACTCATTATAAGATGAACTCCTTAGAATGAGGAGGGGGATAGGGGAAGCTCTGCTAGACAGGCTCTGAAGTCAATAGGATCTCCATCTTGGTTTACTGGAGCAGAGGTAGCCTTCTATAGGCTACTGTGAAGGGAGAAAGGGCCAGGCAGTGGACACTTAAGGGCACTCAGAGCCATAGCAGGCAAGAAATGGGGCCAGCAGCCTGCAGAGAGTCCACCAAAAGCCCTGAATCCTGTGTTCCTGTCAAAGCCACAGCAGGAGCTTTAGTTTCTGGGTGCATCTGCCAGGGAGGTCTTTACAGAAGGCCTGAGACTAGTATATTCTCTGCAGTCTGTTGGGTCACAATAGAGGATGGAGCCAACTCCAGTTGGGAATTATGCAGACAAATGTGAGGTCCAAGGGCTAGGCTATCAAGAGAAAGGAACTACAGCTAAGGGTGGATCCTGGTCCTGAACACTCCCATCCAGAACTGCAATGACAGCCAGAGTGTGTGTGTGTGTGTTCGTCCTTCGTTGCTGAAGAAGACCATGTCATCAGAGAAATGATGACATGACTTGCACTTGACTTTGTTCTGAGTGAGGGAGGGCTGTGCAGGTCACCAACCTCACTTCTCCCCCAGACTCATCTGAATCCAGTGACCAGATATTCATCAGGATGACTGGAGATGACCCAGGGTGAGGCAATTGGGGTTAAGTGACTTACCCAAGATCACACAGCTAGTGAGTGTCAAGTGTCTGAGGTGAGATTTGAACTCAGGTCCTCCTGACTCCTGCACTGGCGCTCCATCCACTGTACCATCTAGCTCCCCCTAACAGCCAGAGTACAGAGAACTAGAGAGAGTGGAGCCTAGACCTAGATTGAATAACAGAGGTGGAAGCTATGAATAAACAGAAAAAATTCTGAACACAATGAAGAAATACTATGTTAGGAGAAGGCAAACCAAGATGATGAGAGTAACTCTATAACAAGTAGAAATAAAGCCTCATTAAATAATGGCTTGGTCACAAAAACTTGAAGAATGAAACAACATTTTTTAAAAAGTGACAGTTCAGGAAGAAAAAGAGAGGAGATTAATGTCTTAGAAAGACTATAGAAAACCTTGCCCAAGTAATGAACTTCCTGATTAACAGTAACTGCAAAGAGAATTCAGAGATTCTGAGACGAGAGGAAATATGAGAACAAAAGTAAAAGCCAGAAAAATTATGATAATAAGTAAAATATCTACTATTAATAACGAATTGAAAACCAGGTAAAGGAGAAATAACTAAGAATCCTCTGACTCCCTGAAAACCGTGACTAAAGGAAAAATCTGATCATCTTGTTTTAAGAAGTCATAAAAGAAAATTGCTCCTATCTATTAGTCAGAAGACTAGAAGGCCCTGGGGGACATCCACAGAGGAAGTGTCATGCAAAGGAGACAGAGATTAAAGGCAGATGGGATAACAGATAGGAAAATAACCTATTAAATTAACATGTAAGGTATGATTTTTATTAGTACAGGGAAGAAGTCAGACAGCAAAATGCAGGATCCTTGTTGCTGAGTATTGTCACCCACAGACGTAATCACAGGACACAGAGACATAAGAAATCTTGAAACACTTTTTCTTTGATAAGGAGGGGCACCTGTATAGAGCTTCCTTCCTCATGGCTGCTCTCCAGACCTTAACTATTGAGCATGAGCCACTCAGCTGTGGGATGTGACAGTTTAAAAAGGTTTGAGAGGTGTTGTTTCTGGGCAATTTAATCACTTTATTAATAAGGTCAGCAGGTTATTAATAAAAGGATGGTCCTTTGACCCTCTTTCTTAGACCAAAAACTGTGGACTCACAGTTTACATACTCTTCAAAACAGTAGGTGGTCCCTCAAACAGCAATCAGATCTAACTGGTTAAGTGATTGGTGAAGGCCTAAGAATTTCTTAGATGGGGAAAGTATCTCTATACCCAGACCACTCTTAGCTTAAGGCGATCAATTCAAAGAAATATATCCCACCCAAGCCTAAACAGAACACGATGAGCTTCCACACCCTAGATTAAATTCCTTGAAAGGTTGGGTATAGTCTGACTGAGATGGGGAGAATCAATGCAATCTCATTATCAGTAACGTCCTTCAAGTTAAGGGAACTTTTTAAAACCAGGAATTTAGAAAAAAGGGAGAGCCTCTGAATCTCCCCAGGACATTGGTTATTAATAATTTCTCACAAAGATTAGGTAAAAATGTAGTACCATGGATAAAACACTGCCTCTGGAGTCAGAGGACCTGGATCCAAATCCTGACTCTGAGGTTCACTGTCCATAACACTTTATGGGAGCCATGCCCTGGGCCCTCAGTTTCCTCATCTGTAAAATGAGAGGGTTAGTTTATTTCAGTTCTGAATCTATGATTTAAAAAAAAAGGTATGATCTGAGTAAATTAGGAAGACTTTTTACCTCTAGTGTCTTTCTTTTGAAATTTCATTTTGTTTTCCTCTTATCTCTTTAACTTATGCTACCCATCCCTTCTCTTCTAGAAAGCAATGGTTCCTTGGTGATGTTCCCCAGTACTGAGGTGGAGGGCAGAAAGTATGTATAGCAGCAATAATGTGTTTTTTTTTTCAAGAATGGGTTACACTAGGTGGAGACGCAAGTCTTTTCTGAAATTCTGTGATTCTGTCATGTCCCCTAAAGCACTGGGTAAAGAGAAACAGGAATAATTTTGGTCCTTCTCTCTCGCTTTCAACCTGTACCATCACTCAGCAAGCCTCTCACTTCATCCATCTTAATCATGAGTTCAAATCCTTGTCAAAGTAATCTAGCCTCCAAGTTATAATGCTTCCTTTCTTAAAGAGTTCAGTATCAGGCTCATGGTGTTCCTCTCCATTTAAACCCTTATCTTCCAACTATCCAAACAAATACACTGGTGTCCCTAGTCATCAACCTCCTAAGCTTCCATGACCTCTATCTTCACTGCATCATAGTTTGATCTGATCATTATTCATGACCGATCTTCCTCTATAATCTGTAACTAGGAAATTTTTTCTATCTGAAACCTATCCTTTAGAATCTCCCCTTACCTCAGTCCTCCTAAATGTCTTCTTCATCGTCACCATGAAAGTCAATTACTCTTTCCCAATCAATTTATTCTACAAGTCTTTCACTTCTGCTCTGGCCTTACTTCCTTCAATACTGTTGACCCAACATCAATGAATTCAATTATATACTATCAATAAAACTTTAATTCTTTGCCTCCCTGTCTTTGAGAGATTATGAATAAAATTTAGGATGAAGAATCAGTTCAACTTATAGAACCCAATATTCTGGCAGGCCGAAAATATAGTTGTAAAGAGTCATAGGTCAAAAGATGCAGCTTTTCAAAGAGGCTAGTTTGTTGAAAATTGTGGGAAACAAGAAAGTTCTATTTTCCACAGTCCTAGGTGATAAGGGTTGTGACCTAGAATGGACAGGTTAGAGGTCAGAAACTAATGTTCAAGAAGCTGTGTGAATAAAGGCCTATCAGAGAGGAGAACATGGAGTCACATGGCCAGGGGACAGTATCACAGGAGATCCAAAGTTCAGAAAAGAATTATAAGAAGCCCCAGCTTTCTGAACATGTTGTAGTCATCCTGTAACCTAACTGGGGAGGCTACCCATCCATTCAGGGAATGGATGTAAAGATTAATAAAGGCTTTCCTGCTTTCACAACTGGCATTATTCTTTGTTTAAGGTGAGCACGTTTCTCACTGTTGGGGGCTTGTTAGATGGGCTCACTTCTAACAAAAATGAACTCAGACCTGAATTTTAATCCCACCTTGAAGCTCTGCCAGCTTTGAGACTTGAGGTAGATCACTTAACCCCTCTCAGCCTGTTTCCTCATCTATATAAAGAGGATAATATTTCCTACTTCACTGGATGTTAAGACGATCAAACAACATAACCCATGTAAAGCACTTTGTAAACTATAAAATGCTATACAAAAGAAGTATTATTATTACTACTAAAGAATTCAGATGCACAGATGAAAGTTCTCTACAAGGATGTTACTTAAAGCTTTATTCACTTATAAACAGATTAATGGACAAGATCCACATCTAAGTCTAAGTTAGAGCAATGCCTAGTTTTCACTGGCTCTGAAACAGGCTAATTAATAATAGATTTAAGCTCATTAATAATGAATGACTTAAGCTAATGTAGTTGAACAAACAATAACTGCTTGTTTTCTTAGTATAAATTGGCTATCCAGGTCTGGGTTTAAATGAACCCTGAGACCTCAAAAATATGAATTATATCTTTGTTGAATATAGCTTGCCTTTACTGAAAGAGACTTGGAAGAGGTGTGTCCTTGGCTCCTGGGCAGGATGTATACTATAACACAACACAGGATCAATTCAGGTTCACTCGTAGTTTATCTCCTGGAATAGCCTTTGCATTCCTGCAGGTCATCAATCCCTTTATTCCTCCTGGATCAGTCCTCCAGGTTCTTCTTAGGGCTTGGGAGACAAGTTTTGCTCCATCCCTAATGGCAGTCTACAGAGAAGCAACGACATGTGATAGAAGTCAGCCAGCATGGTAACTGCACAGGCTCCCCAGCTTCCCTAGTTCCTCCTAGGGGATATGTCCTTAATACCAATGGATTCTATATACTGTAGCCATCTGAAAGGTAAAGTTTAGATATTTTAGAGGAGCGATGCTTCCCTCCCAAACTGCTTTTATTCTCCGGAGGCTGGTTGCTGTGTCACACAGACAATTGTCAAAATCTCAACTTACCTGTTTTGGGGCTATATGTCTTTGGATTCTCCCTCCCTGTCCCCAATTTATAATCTTGTTTTTCATATTTTATTTTCCACTATGGTTCCACCATAAGGGTACTTCCTTATACTGATTTTATGAACAATTGGGACTTAATGTAGGGTCTCAAGAAATAGAATCTGGCCAAAGCACACCATATTTTCTATTGAAATCAAGGGTTCTTAATCTTTTTTGTATCATGTTCCCCTTCGGCAGTCTGTTTAAATCAACAAGCATTTATTAGAGAAGGAAATAAACACTTCTATAACAACTACCATATACCAGGCATTGTGCTAAGTGCTTTTACAACTATTACTTTATTTGATCCTCACAACAACCTTGTGAAGTAGGTACTACTGTCATCCTCCCTTTTACAGTTGAGGAAAATGAGGCAGAGGTTAAATGACTTATCCAGGGTCACACAGTCAATAAGTGTCTGAGGTCATATTTGAACTCAGATCTTCCTGATTCCAGGTCCAGTGTTCTATCCACTGTGCCACCAATTGCCTCTAAAGACATTTATTACATATTAACTATATGCTAAGTACTATACTCAGCACCGGGGATATAAATACAAGCAAAAAAGAAAGACAGAGAAGGGGAAAAGGGGGAGAAGTTCCCTGTTCAGGGACATACTGAAGTCTAGAAAGTCAGTTATAGACCCACAAGAGAAGTGGAATGAGTGTGACTGGTTTGAACACTTTCTCAAATTGGAGGTTTCGGTAGGGACTCACCTATCAGAGGAGAGGATGGCAAAAGGGTCTTCCAAGGTGAAAAGGCTGCTGGGACATGGTGGAGAATAAGAGAGTCTGGAGAGACCGGAGTGCAGCTGGAATCTTCAATGCATGAAATAGAATATATGAGATTACAAAAGAAGCGTTGTATTGAAATAAAGTTATAAAAATATTGTTTTAAAAATAAGTTCACAGGACCCCTGAAATCTCTCCATGGACCCCTTAGAGATCCTTGGGTACCAGATTAAAAACTCTTTGTTTAAATGAAACCCTGAGAGATGAGTTTAAGTAGCTCCACCTCTCCAATGCAATAATGTGCTATTTTATTTGTTAGTATAGTTACTTGTCTATTATAGCCTTTTACTAGATAATCAGTTCCATTAGCATGAGGATCTTGTTTTGTTTAAGCTTTGAACTGTCCTGCCAACAAATTTTTCTTGAAATGGACTAATTTATCCTAAGTGTAATAATGAGATTTACTTTAAATATTTGCGTACCTGAAGTGGACATTGTTAGAATTGCTGCTTTCTTTAATACCTATAATATTATCATGTAAATTGATTGTATAGAAGATTAAAACATTTCCAAATAATGAGATTGACTCTAACAATGATCTATCACAGATCTCTAATTCCTGACTGGTCAAAAGTTTAGTAGATAAATAGCAAAAGAATTACTCAAGGCTAAAATAGATCAAATTGGGGTAACTAGGTGGCACAGTGGATAGAGCACCTGGCTTGGAGTCAGGAAGACCTCAGACACTAGCTGAGTGACTCTGAGCAAGTCACTTAATCCTGTTTGCCTCAGTCTCCTCATCTGTAAAATGAATTGGAGGAGGAAATGGCAAACCACTCTAGTATCTTTGCTATGAAAATCCCAAATTAGGTCATGAACACAACTGAAACAACTGAACAAAAACAGACCAGACTACTTGCCCATGGCCACAAAGCTTGTGTCCTGGATACAATCAGTCTTTCTGACTCCAAACCCAAGGCTCTCTTCACTAGGTCCCACAGTTTCTCTTACCAGGGAGAAGGAAGTGAAATTCACAATATGCTTTGGCATTAATTCTTTAAATTCATTAAGATATTATTTTAAAAATCATCTTACTGTATTTGTAACAAAGTATTATAATAATATTATGCATTTGTAGAATAATTTTCATTTTTCAAAGCAAGTCCTCATCAATTTTTGTACAATATAACCCTTAGAATTATTCCAGGCCTAATAAAAGATAGTTAAGAAAGATCACATTTTTTCCTATCAAAAATGTCAGTCACATTAAAGTTTAAAAGAAAAAATTCTCAGTTAATGAAGTCTGTGATATAAAACTATGCAGTAGCAGGGTAAAAAAGAATGCCCTAATTCAGGAGGTTTTAATTTTTTTTGTGTCATGGACTCCTTTGTCAATCTAGTAAAATCTATAGACCCCTTCTTAGACTGATGGTTTTAGATATATAAAATAAATTACATTGGATTACAAAGGAAATCAATTATGAAACGTATGAAAGTATTTTTAAATTTTTTTATAAAAAAACTCACCCAAATTTAGGCTCCCTCTGAATCTGGACCCTACATTAAGAACCCTGCTTTAAGTAGAAAAAGAGAGAGAAGAAAATAAGTCTGTTCAAGAAGATAACAGGAAAAATGAGACTGATATTGTGCATCATTTATTTTGCTGTTCTTTTACCTCCTCTAATCTGCTCAATGCTGTAGTTTGGCTTTCTGGGAAGATGAGTCTTCACCATTCCTTATTGTGATAAGGAATTCCTGGATAATGATATATCTAAACAGATGGAAAAAGTTTCCAACATATAAAGTTTGAGGATTTGTATTTTTTTCCCTTTCCCTTAAAAAATATAGTAAAGTCTGCTCTGAACCTTGATGTTTGAGGATTACACCTCCATCCTAGGTTTTCCATGCCCCCTACATACATTTTTTCCCCGATTTTTTATGAAAGTGCAACCTTGATCACACAGAAAACAATTAGTCCAGAATGTCAAAGAGGTCTATGGTTGCAACTAAGTGAAAAGATTTCAAGCAAGTAGACTTTGCATTAAAAGATGGAATGCCCTTTGACAGGAAGGAGTCGAATGGTGATAATGGATAATGATATGAGATGGTAGAGAGGAACTCTGGATCAGGTGAGAGAGTTGGTATAGTCATCCATAGGGGGTGTCTCCTGAAGGTGTCAGCCAGATGTGACCAGGGATCTGGCATTCTATCTAGTATGATGGGACCATTGGCAGTTGTCCTGACCTATGTTGTGTCTGTCACTGGACTCCAATGACTGGAGGAGAGAGTGAGGCTGATGACTTTGCACAGCTCTGCCTCACTTAAATCCAATTCACTTGCAAGTCAAAACATCACCCTCCTGAGATCACTGGTCATCTTGGAGAAAGAAAGATGAACAACAATCTATGCCCCTATGCCTTTGTCTTTGGAGCCATTGTCACCATGAAAAGCAGAATGGAAAAATGAGAAAAGCAATGATACTTGTTATTACCAAAATTCTGATGGACAAGGTACTTACATACAGGAGTGGGTATGGAGGGTGACCTGGCTTCTAGGGATTTGGGCATTCTCTGAAGCTACTGTGGGGTGGTTTAGTATTGTGGGACTAAGACTAAATGATCGGATAAAACAGAAAAGTATTTTGCTCACTGAATTAGGACACTGATTACCGAAGTCTTGCAGAGCCTGTTTGCTATATGCAGTCAGTACTCTCAAGCTTGTGCTTCATCTGTCTTCTAAAGTTATCACAACCTGGGTCCATATTCCACTCGAGATATCACCTGTAATCTGTGCCCACACTCCCCTAATGTAGTCTTATCTTCGCTTGCTACTATGGGTCCCCCATATTTACTGACTGTGAGTCCAGCAAATTGTCTTAGTTGGATCACAACAAGGTTACTTCAAACTGGAATCCATCCCAGATAACTCTAGGGGCTTTTGCTGGGGATGGAAGCTCAATTCCATGTGGACAGTCTCAGGTGGGTAAAGGTGGGAACTTCTAAATCTTAGAGTTCTCACGAGGCACCCCAGGAAAACAACTGGGAATCGAGGTGAACCGAGCTATCTCGTGTATTTCCGCCTCTTCCCGTGAGAGACGTGATGGGAGAGAGCTCTCCCCGCCCTCGAGATTGTCCCGGATCTGGGCACACTATTGTTATCTAACAGCACGGTATTCAGATGCAAACTATACGGCTGGAGAGCTTAAGTAGGATCAGGAAAGCCTGAAAGCACTCTTGGGCAGAGGGGCCACGTGTGAGGACACAAGGCTCCGCTTTTCCTCTTTCTTCTCTCCCCTCCCCCTCTCTCCCCACTTATACTTCTACTTCCAATCTCTTATTGTAAGATCTTTGCCTCCTTGGGAGATCTTTCTCTCTCCCTCCTAAGGAAGAATTCCCCTGCACTTGTAACTAGACCCTGAAATAAAGCTCAACCCTTGTTCGACTCTGGAACGTCCTTTCTCTCATACGAGCATCCGGTTTGGCCAGCTGAAGACCTCCGATAGAGGTAAGGGAAGACTCGGGTAGCCCACAGGCCTCTAGGCCTGGCAGGCTTTCACCTGAAAAAACTCTTAAACTGGGTTATCTGAGGCTCCTAGAATCTGGCCTTATGGATCCTGGGAAAGTAGTTCATTATTATACCATACAGACTATTGTCAAAGTATTGTTAAGGTAGATGGGGATTGAGCCAAGGTAAATAAAAAACAACTGTGTATCACTGAGGGATCATTACCTGTGACACTCACCATATTTTGCCTTGCTGTCTCAGTAGTTCTCCCCTCTTCTCTATAACTGAGGGCAATGAAAAAACACCTGGAAAAAGGCTCCAATAACCTTAGATAACCCCTAATATTTTCCCCTGTCTTCCTGGGCTTTGTTCTTCTTGTCCAAAATCTTCCTGAAGGGACTGCCTGAGTAGAATAAGGACTGACCAGCTGCAGGAACATATCTATTTTTTTCAGTCTTTTTACTGTTTTATAATATTTCTTGTTGTTTTATGGAATCACTGACTTCCATTTGGCCCACTCTTATTTTTAGGAAGTTTGTTGATTGGATAAGTGTTGGTATCTCATGCCTATCAGTGAATTCCCATTTCAATTCTTCCATTGCTTTCATTTTCTCCTCAATTCTTTCATCTTATTCTGGGTTTGTGTCTTGAGTAACCCTGGTACCACAATAATTTTTTTGTTTAAATGGTGAGACTATTTTTCGTTTGTTTGCCCATTTTTCCAGTCTACTTCCTGATTTCAGACTCTTATTTTAGGGCCAGACTCACTTCTGTAGGGGAATGTCTAGGCTGGTTCTGCTGCTTTCTTAAAGTACTGACTGCTGAGCTGCTCCAGGATCTGCTCATAGCCTTGTATAAAAGCTGCAGGGGAATGACTTTTGGCCTGACACAGGGTGGCCCCAAAACTACACTAAGACTTCGGGGCCACCCTGTATGTCTTTCTGGTACCTTGTCTAAATATTTTGTATCAACTTTTCTGAGCTAGTTAATACGCCCCTCCCCCCTGCCCCCACTCAAACTCCTTTCTTACTCTATAGGCGTTAATTTGTTCAGGCAAAAACGTCAATTTCATGTAATTGACATAATCTAGTCTACCTTTTGTCCTATCCGTATTTTGGTGATGAATTACTGTGCAGCCACGCCCACTTCTCTGGCTCATCTACCCCAGGATCTAGTTGGTCACTGGTGGGCTCCCACCCGCTGTTTCCCAAACTCCAAACTCCAGCTGCCAAACGCCTGCCCGGGGCATGGTCCCCGAGCAGCCCTTCTCCCCTCCTCCTTGCACTCTCCCTCTGGACCTGGGTGCCTTTAACTCATTCTGGCCTTGGGATTGGCTGAGGCGTCCAGACATTTCCACCAACCACGTTCGTTTTCTGAAGCCTCCAGGCCCAAGGACCAATGGGCATCCGGATTACTGACTCCCGGAGGCGAGTTTAAACGGTCGGGGCCCGCCTGTGCTGGTGGCGACGGGAAGGGCAGTTGAGAGCCTCGTCTTTAGCAGAAGTAGCTCCGTATTTCTTCGAAGTTTTTTGTTGTTATTTTCTTTTGTTCTGTTTGTTTATATCTATATCCATTTTCATTTCCCAGAGCGAGCGTCGGAGAGCGTGAGGGATCGGGGTCATGTCCGCCTCGACCCTGACACTGAGGTGACCCGACCTCTTCTCTCCCCCTTCCGTCCCACGGCCCTTGCTGCCTTCCCTTGGACCCCGGGGATTCTCGGGAGCCCCCGCCTCACCCTGACCGCTCTTTATTCCACCCCACGCCTGCCGTGACCCTCCCCTCCACCTCCTCTTCGGCGGACACCCTCCCCCACGCCCCTCCGCTCCTGCCTCCCGACCTTGGAGACCACGTGTCTTCCCACAGCCCACATGAGGTGAACGCGCCCTGTGGGCTTGCGATACAGGGTTAAAAAAAGGACCTCTCTTTGCCCTCCCCCTTCTTCCTTACGTCATTCGGACCGCCTCCTCCATCTAGGCGTTTGTCTATTACCTTTCCCACGGTCCCCATTCATAAGGTTAGCGCTTCAATGTAGAAACGCCCCTGCATCTCACCTCCTTGTCTCTTCTCCGTATGTTACTCAACGTGCAGCTTAGCCTTAATTCTTTTTTTTTTAATCTGGCATCCAAAGACTTGTTTTCAAATCCCACCTCCCACACCTGCCACCTCGGCGGCTCACTTAACCTTCCTGGCCTCAGTCTCCTCACTGGCAGAATGAGGAGGCTGGACTAGATGATTTAGGATGTCCCTTCCAGTTCTGTATCTATGCTCCTGTGCGTTAAATGTAGGAGGTAACAGGTCATAAGCAAGATGGCCTAGAGAATTGAAGGCCTAATTCTTTCTCTTTTGAGACTGCTTTTTTATTTCTGTAAATTAGTTAGATTTTCATTTAACATAATCCCTGGAAATCTCATTCTTCCTACTTCAGCAAAGAGCATTCTTTTCACTTCGGTTAACTTACTCAGCATATCCCATGTTCTCTTGTTGAAAGTTACTAATAAAGACAACTATATTTGAAGGCATAGCGTAAAAAAGAGAGGCCAGTTGTACTATGTTTTGCTTAGAATTAGCCCTTCTTTGCTCCACTTCACTTTCCTTTCTTTTCATTCTCCAAGTACACTTGAGCCTAGGAGTCTTCCCCCCAGCCCCATTTTAGGGTTACTTGAGTGATAGGAGTCAAACTTGGAAGAAAATTACTGAATGTTTATCAAAGATTTTGATCTGTTTAAATTTTTGTGGTTCATAGTGGAACCTGGACCTGCAGCCAATTTGGGGAGATCTTTTTATTTGAAAAATAGGGAGGAAATAGGGATGGAGGAAATTGCATAGTTTTATTTTGGAAATTTTGATGAACATTGTTTTCTTTTTTAAAAATAGTTTGATATGTATAATTATTGATGGTTATATATCCTTTCCTAAAGATGGGTGCAAGGACTCCCCAAGCAGAATGCTGATTTTATCAATGACAACACAATTTGCTACACTTGTGGGAATTACATAATTTTCATTAATATTGAAAATGAGAAAAGGCATGTTCTACAGTGCTTGAGTGGAAAAGTGGGTGCTCTGGCAACTAACATTCCTTTTCAAGTGGTGGCTTTTTCAGATCGGAAGCTTAAACCCATTATCTACATATACAGCTTTCCTGAATTATCCAGAAAGGCAAAATTGAAAGGTATTTCCTTCTCTTTCTATAATCAGAATGATTTATTATAAAAACATAATACATACTTTTAGTTCTGAATAGGAAAGCTTTAAGAAAGTATATGCTTAGAGATTGGATGAAGGCAGTAAGAATTAATTAGTAGGTGGGAGAGCTGAATCAGAATCATAAATTCATTTGGTCTTTTTTTTTCAGTGGCAATGTTTCTGTGAGGATCAAAGTTAGGTTAAATAGTTACAACTAATAAGCTGCTATTCATGTAGCTGTCCAAAACTACTGTTAAAAAGTAATGGTTTACAAGTGGTGATTGTAATCCCAGCTTCTTAGAGCCTGGGGTTTGATCTCTTTAGTTTAGGAGTTCTGAGTTGCAGGTGACTAAGTTGATTACATGTTCTAAATAAGTTCAGGACCACGAACTTGGTGAACCCCCAGGAACTTGTGGTCACCAGGTTGCCTAAGGCAAGGGGAAAATGGCCCACATCAGAAATGGAACAGGACTAAACTCCTGTGCTGATGGGAGTGGAAAAAAATACCCTGAATGCTTAATTGGATCACTTGGCTTTTGAGTATTATTTTTTAAGTTTTCTTTTTAAAATTAAATTTTATTTTTTCAATTTATGAGCATTTATTTTCTGACACTCTTCACCCTCTGGGGGGAAAAAAGAAAAAAAAAAGCTCTTATAAGAAAAATGCATAGACAAGCAAAGCAAATTTTGAAGTCACACTCTGCCACGTGGGAAGGTTTCTATGAATTCTCTCCAGACCTTTATAAGATGATGTACAGTTATGTGATAAAAGCTAGTTTCCAAAATGCAGAAGAAGCTATACTTTTCTTGCCTTATGTGTACTGGCTGTAGGCAGCCTGAGCTTAGGAGACAGACAGGTATACTTCTTGGGGCAAATGGCTGAAAGTGCTGCTTTCTTGGCCCCATACTTCAGTTATACCAACTTGCTGTGCAAGATGATGGCCAATTTCAGAAAAAGTCAATTGAGTTTTACATAATTTAAAATAAAAGGCAATTTTTAATTTAAAGATTTTTAAAATATAACTATTCATTTGTTGATGGGACAGCTAGGTGGTGGAGTGGATAGAACACCTTGAGTTCAAATCTGACCTCAGACACTTAACGCTATTTATCTCAGTTTCCTCATCTGTAAATTGAGTTGGAGAAAAACACGGCAAACCACTCTAGTGTCTTTGCCAGGAAAACCCCAATGGGATCATGAAGAGTTGGACATAACTGAAGAACAACAACCTACTTAATAAAGATACATAATATATACACATATATGTGAGAAAAGGTGATAATCAATAGGAGGGGAAAGATAAAGGCAGATACTGAGAGACATGTAAATGATAGGATGATGGGCATGAAATCCAGAGGTACAAATACAGAGAGACATGAAAGAGAAGATAGTGACCCTAAAGCAGAGAGAAAGAAGTAGGCACATAGAGACCTTAATAAAGACACCATCTCTACATTTTGGTCTTTCAGGTATTTTTACTAATACTTTTGAAGTCAAATATTTTTATAAGCCTAGGCACAGATAGATCTTAGATCTTAGATCTAGAGCAGGAAGGACAGGAGAAAGAAGAAAGGGATAAACATTAAATGCCTGGTATGTGCCAGGCGCTGTGGTAAATGCTTTACAAATACCATCTCATTTGATAGGGACTATCAGTGCCTCCTAGTCCTAGGGACTATCAATGCCTCCTAGTCCTAGGGACTATCAATGCCTCCTAGTCCAACGCCTCATTTTTCAGATGAAGAAACTATTGTGAAGTTCACATTATGTTCCTTGTCTGTACTCACAGCTAGTAAGTGGTGGGAAGGAAACCAAGGGTTTGCAGACCCCCAAATCACACACTTGTCTGTTATGTGATGCTGCCTACAACCCTTATGTAAAAGTACCACAGGAAGTAAGCTAAATTTTTTTTTAAATAAAGCAAATCTAAGATCATTAGAAATTTGTCAGTGATATTTGTGAGTGGTTTCTAGACTGGTTAAAGTTATGAAATCAGAAATATATGATATAAATGATTAGTTCTGCATTGAAAACTAGAAAATATGATTTAGTGTTTTTTTAATCTCTAGCCTCTAATTATGTTCATAACATTTTTTTTTAACAATTTTACTCAGAATGAGTAAATGGGGAAAAAACCTGAGAAATACATTAGATGAAGAGATATCTATGATTTATGACAAAGCAATTAGAAAAGGGAAATGAACTTTTTTATCAGGGGTTAATTTGAAGACAGATAACTAAAATAGATGTAATTTTTTTACATTAGGGCATGCTCAGCTGGAGTATACTTTACTTGGATTTAGTTATTGTGGTACGTACCTGGCTAGTTATTCTGAAGTTCCAGAGTATGAATTGATACTTTGGTAAGTTTCAACATATGCACAATTTTGTTTTAGTAAAGGGAAGCTGTGTAAATTTTAAAAATATTTTTCATTTAAGGTTAAGTATATTTCTAAAGTTTATTATTCATTAGACGAGAGTTCAACTTAAGCTTGTTTAAAATATTTTAAGCTATTATTTAGAGAATGACACATTTTAATCTAAGTTTAAAAAAAAGCCATCTATGTGTACTTCTTAAAGATTTGACTTTTTAGATGGGTTTTAAACTATTTTCTTTGAACATTGCCATTAAAGGGACATGGGAGACATGGGAAGTATCATTAAGCATCAGCTGAACGTCAGAGTTTACATTTCCAGTTTAGGAGTGATAGCATTGTTGTCATGGACAAACACTAAGCCCTACTAAATGCTTAACTCTAGGAATGACAAAAATGTGTAAGTCTCTAATTCCAAAGACTTAGAATTTATTTGGGGAAATAAGACATGTATAAAAACATTCAGTGGTTCTTAAAATCAGCAGAATCTTTTTTTATCTTCTACTATAGTAGGTCCCAACAATAAATATTAGTTAACATAATTCATTACTCAAGAGGAAACCTCAATAAGATTTAGTATAGGTGAGAACTTGAGGTATGCATCTTTGTATCAACTACAGCAGAGACTTGTACATAGTAAGTGTTCAACATAATGTGTTGAATGAATAATGAATAAATTCAGCTTAAAATCCTGATGATCTGATTAAAAAAAAATGAAAGGCTGATTGACACCAACTAGTATCTTGTCATAATAGTGATAGTGATCTTACATAAATATGCAGCATATAATTTTATGAACATTTTTAGACATATATTAGCAAATTAATTTCGTTTCTGCAGCATTTTGTTCCCAGTGTCTGGGCTAATATGGTGTATATAGTATGACTGATACAATGGAAATTAGTAGGTTTTATGGACTAGCTTTGGCCTTATATATTTCAAATGTCATTTTAGTGTTCATGTCGAATACATTTGTTTAACATATCCATACTGCTTTAAAATTTATTCTTAGAATCAGTCTGAAAGTATATATTTCACATGTTATTTTCTATAAAATTAAAATCTAGTATAATTATGTTTTACAAAAGAAGTGGTTTTTTTCTTATAAGGAACTGGGAAAAAAAAGTGATTTTGTGTAGCGGATTAAAACCAGGTGTGGAAGTAAGCCAGATGACTTTTAACCCTATGAACTGGCAGCAAATGTGTTTGTCTAGTGCAAGTGCTTTAACTATATGGAATATTGAAAAAAGTGACAAGAATTATTATCTCAAGCCAAAGTAAGTAACATTAAAAGATGGAAATGAAATGATACCATTTCTTTGCATCACTTCATGATGAACTGTGTGTCATTGTCAATGATTTTTAAACAATCTTCTGAACTTGTTTTTTATTCATATAAAATTAGGTTTGTATAAGAATACATATCTTAAATATGCAATCAAGATAACATGCACATATTTGTATATTTAGTCCTTGGCAGTTTTCATTTCTATTACACAAAAATAATAGCCATGCTATTATTAATGTCATAGGCTTGTTTTAGGGTGCAAAGTTTCTTGAAATTTGGTGCCATTGATGATATTACTGCTCATTTTTCTTTTTCAACCACTGATTCAGACCTGTATGTTGTCTTATAACAGCTAGAGTAGAAAATCCTGTTTCACAGAAAAAAAAATGGTTTTAAAAAATCTGTATCACTTAATAAACCAGAGGATTTAGTTCACTTGTAGCCAAACATAAAATGTTCTGGTCCAAATATTTCTTTTCAGCATACTATAACAAAACCAGCCTATTAACCATCCTTAGAAAAATGAATGAACACTAAATGTATTCTGTTTTCCCCAATGTAAATGACTTCCTTATCCATTTATATTTAGAAGTATCTAGGTCTTATAAGCAAATCGGGAGAGCAAAGAATAGTTTTGCCTTTCAGATCTGTGGAGAACAGAAGACTTTATGAACAAACAAGAGAGAGAACATGATGAAATGCAAATGGATAATTTTGATTACATTCAAAAAAGTTTTTGCTCAAACAAAGCCAATATAACCAAGATTAGAAGGGAAGCAGAAAACTAGAAAACAATTTTTTCAGCCAGTATTTCTGATGAAGGCCTTATTTCTAAAATATATAGAGACCTGAGTCAAATTTATAAGAATATAAATCATTCTCCAACTGATAAATGGTCAACAGGTAGTTTTCAAATGAAGAAATTAAAGCCATCTATAGTCATGAAAAAATGCTCTAAATCACTTGATTAGAGAAATGTAAATTAAAACAACTCTGAGGTACCAATCATGTTTATCAGACTGGCTAACATGACAAAAGAAGAAGATGAAAAATGTTGAAAAAGATGTGAGAAATTTGGAATACTAATGCACTGTTGGTGGAGTTGTGAACTGATCCAACCATTTTGGAGAGCAATTTGGAACTATACCCAAAAGGCTATAAAACTGTACATACTCTTTGATCCAGCAATGCCACTCCTAGTTCTGTATCCCAAAGAGATCATAAAAAAGGGAAAAGGATATACATGTACAAAAATATTTATAGCAGCTCTTTTTGTGATGGCAAAGAATTGGAAATTGAGAGGAAGTCCATCAGTTGGGGAATTACTGAATGAGTTGTACTATATGAATGTAATGGAATATTATTGTTTGATAACAAATGATGAGCAGTCAGATTTCAGAAAAACCTGGAAAGACTTCTATGAACTCATGCTGAGTGAAGTGAGCAGAACCAGGAGAACACTGTATGCAGTAACAGCAACATTGTGTGATGACCAACTTTGATAGACTTAGCAATGCAAGAATCTAAGACAACTCTAAGACTCATGATGGCAAATGCTATCTACATCCAGAGAAAGGACTGTGGAACCTGAATGCAGATTAAAACATACTGTTTTCTCTTATTTTCTTCCTTCATAATTTTTCCCTTTTGTTCTGATTCTTCTTTCACAATATGACTAATGTGGAAATATGTTTAGTATGATTGTATATTTATAGCCTATATCAGATTGCACTCCATGTTGGGGAGAAGGAAGGGGGAAATTTTAGAACTCAAATTCTTTTTAAAAGTGAAAGTTAAAAAATAAAAATAAACAAATACGTTTTAAAAAATATCTACATCTTTAAAATGAAAATTGGTTCTTTAGATTGGTCAGTTGATTAGTAAGCATGTCTCTTTTTGTAGAGCAAGTATTTGAAAAAATATTAAACATGTCAAAATATTATCCATAATTCAAGGTTTTTTGTAAATATTGTTTCTTTATATTTCTGGATCAGAGGATCAGTTTGTTCATTATGCATTGATTACTTAGTTTTCCAAAAATACTGACCAAATTCATAAATTTCAGGAGGAAATTTGTTATAGAATGAATTTGCTTAATCTTTATTATCTTCACTAAAAAAAAATTCAATTTATTTTAGGTCAGATACCTTTTAGCTCAAACAAACTTAGCCATGAAAAATCCATTGTGTTTGCAATAATGTAGAAGTGTGCTGTATTCTATTCCCATAGTGTTACATGTTTTTACAAGGAGCCTCCCTTTTAGTGAACTGTTTATTTTATTCTGTTTTCATTAACATCTTTTGTCTTTACATCACATTTATTTCCAACATATCCCTTCCCCAGTTGAAAATGCTTTTTGACTTTGGTGTTAGAGGTTCTGGTTTCAGCTGCCACCTTAGATTACTTAGGACCTGTATAATCTTGAGTATGTCACAACTTCCCTGGACTCCAGTTTTCTCATCTACAAAATGAAATTATTGGACTAAATTAAATGACCTTTGAGGTCTCTTTTAGCTCTAAATCTATAATTCTATAATGTAAGATATGGT
This sequence comes from Notamacropus eugenii, assembly GCF_028372415.1. Lineage (NCBI taxonomy): Eukaryota > Metazoa > Chordata > Mammalia > Diprotodontia > Macropodidae > Notamacropus > Notamacropus eugenii. The sequence goes on along the minus strand of NC_092872.1, from coordinate 182,838,184 downwards.
GCTAGTAGAGCTCCTTCCCTCCAAATTTTTTTCCCATTATTTCCCATGAGATTGACCAAATTTTTTGCTTCTAGATAAATTTTGTAATTATTTTGTCTTAATTCTATAAAGTAACCCTTTGGTAGATTTATTGGTATGGAACTAAATTAATTTAGGTAGTGTTATCATTTTGATTGTATTGGTATGATCTAACTATGAGTTGTTACTCTCTATCCAAGTAGTTAAATCTTCCTTTATTTCTACAAAAATAGAATTCTTATGTATATTTCTAGATGAAATCCCTGATATTTCATATGCTCTGTACTTATTTTGAATGGAATCTCTTCTTTCTGTTTTCTGCTGTGTTTTGTTAGTATATAGAAAGGTTAATGATGTTTATAGGTTTATTTTGTATTCTGCTACTTTATTGTAGCTGTTGTTTCAACTCATTCTGGTGGCATTTCTGAGGTTCTGAAAGTAGAAGGGCAGGGTAGATGGAATTGCTGGTCTTGAATGAAGAAGAGGTGAGTTTAACTCCCGCCCCAGATATTTTACTAGCTATATAACCCTGGCCAACTCACTTAGTCTTTCTCAGCCTTAATTTCCTCAACTGTAAATTGAGGATAATTTTAGCACCTACTTACCAGGGCTGTTTTGAGGATCAAATGAGATAATATGTAAAGGATTTTGTGAACCTTAAAGCATGATATAAATGGTAGCTTTCTATCATAGCATCCTCAAAAAGTATTTCTACTTTGTCTGTACTTATCAGTCAGTCAGCAAGCTTTTATTATACGTTCATTATGTGGAGGATGCTGTGCTAAGCCATAGGGAAAATAATTATTGCCCTCAAGAAGATTATATTCTAATAAGGGCGACAAACATGAAAGTATCCAGGTATATACAGTTATATGCAGAATATTCAGGTATATACAGAATAGACAGAAGTTAAATATTGTAGATAAAGACACTAGCAACTGGAAAAAGAAAGACCTCTTGCAGAAAATGGAATTTGAGTTGGGACTTGAAGAAAGCCAGAGAAACTTAGACTTAAAGGTGGAGAAGAACTTCCCCTTGCTGATAACAGCCAGTGCAAAGGCATAAAGATGGAACAGCAAGTAGACCATTGTGGTTAGATCATAGAGTTATGGAGGAGAATAAAGTATAAGAATGTTGAAAAGGTAAGGATCCAGATTGTAAAAAAAATTCCTCAACATATTTGAATCTAAAAGTAATATGGAGCCACTAGAATTTAATTGAGTCTGAGGATGACATACTTAAATGTTCACTTTCGGAACTGAGTGGAAGATTGATTGGCAAGGAAGGAGACAGGAAGGCAGGGAAATCAATTGGTAAGTTACTTCAGTATTCTATACAAGAGGTGAAGAAGTCCGCTGAAGGCTGGTGACTATGTGAAAGGAGAGGAGGGACCTATATGTTGTGAAGATAGAAACAACGTTGTGAAGATAGAAACAGGATTTGACAGTAAATTAGTTATGTGAGGGGAGTCCACTGAGGAGTCAAGGATGACACCAACGTTGGGAGCTTGGGTAACTGGGAGGATAGCAATGCCCTTCAGAGCCCTAGGAGAGTTCAGAAGAGGGAAGAGTTTGGGATAAAGACAGTTGTGTTTTCGACTTGTTGATTCAAGATTCTAGATATATAGGGCTAGATATATACATCTGAGAATCATTTGTGTAGTGATGATAATTGAACTAATGGGAGTTGATGAGCTCACTAAGTGAAATAATATAAAGCAAAAGGAGAGGTGTGCTTAGGACAGAGCCTTGAGGGACACCTAGAGTTAGTGGGCATGACAGATAAAGAATCAACAAAGGAGAAAGAGAGAAAGCTCGTTGGAAAATCAGGAGAGAGCAGGGTCACAAAAACCTGCAGAGGAGAAAGTTTCCAGGAGGTTGCAGTGAGCAGTTTCAAATATTAGAGAGGTGAAGAAGGATGAAGATTGAGAAAAGGCCATTAGATTTGGCAATTAAGACATCATTGGTAACTTAGGAGAGGGAAGTTTCATTTGAATGATGAGGTCAGCAACCAGATTACAGAGGCCTAAGAAGAGAGTTTACCTGAGAAGGAGCAAAGATATAGGATGATAGCCAGCAGAGATAGTTAAGGATGGAAGACGCATGGACATGTTTTTCTGGCAACAGAGAAGGAATCAGTAGATGGGGAGGGAATGAAGATGAGAGAGAGGGAGACTGAGGATGATAGTAGGGACATTCTTCTGGAAAAGATAGGGAAGGGGTGGAATCAAGGGTACACGTAGAGGGGTTGGAGGAAAGAGAAGGGAATGAGCATTCACATAATGCCTACTTCGTGCCAGGTACTGTTCTGAGTGCTTTTTACAAATACCTCATATGATCCTCACAACAAACCCTGCAAGGTACTGTTAACCCCATTTTACAGTTGAGGTAATTCATGCCAGACCAGAGTATGGGAGGAGATTGTGAGGATGTCTGATAGATGTGAGATGAGGAGGAGAGGGGAAATGGAATTTCTTGGAGAATGGCTACAATTTTTTTGGGTGAAGTTTCAGGTGAGGTCTTATCTGAGAGGCCAAGGTGTGGGGGAACTTGGAAGTTTTGAGGATAGATTTGAATTAGTTGCTATGGAGAGTAAGATAGCAAATTGATTAGGAAGGAAGGGGGAGGAAGAAGAAAAGAAAGGAAATACTGTGTGCCAGGTACTGTGCACTTTACAAATATTATCTCATTTGATCTTCACAACATTTCTGGGAGGTAGGTGCTTTTATTATCCCCATTTAATAGTTGAAGAAACTGAGGCAGAGGTTAAATGATTTGTCTATGGTCACATAGCTAGTAAGTGCCTTGAGGCTACATTTGAACTCAGCTCTTTTTGATTCCAGGCCCAGTACTTTATCTACTCTAGAGGAGCTGAATGATTACCTTGCTACAGTGGCTGGCCTCGTTGCTAGTGGATTTACATAAATTTGTAATGAATTTACATAGTTTCTTGACTTTTTAAAAGCTCTCTTTAGTAGCCCATGAGTCATAGTGAAGTATGTTTGTGGTGGAGATGATCCTTACTCTACTCTGCTTCTGCTTTTCTGCCTGGTTTCAACTCCACGGAACAAAATGGGAACAAGATGTCCTGGTATGGGGTGGTACACCCTGGTCTTTCCATCTTTCCTTCTTTTCCTGCTTCCCTTTGTGTCTTGTTTCTTCCCATTAGATTGTAAGTTTCCTGAGGGGAGGGACTGTCCTTTTAGAAGAATTAATTGTATTCCTAGTGGTTCATACCCTTATCGCTTTTTACCTAGACAAGTCACTTTCTAATCAATCTCCCTATATCTAGTCTCTTCCAAATGCAAATTGTCTTCTATATATCTTCCAAAATGATCTTTCATAGATCTAACCATGTCATTCTATTCCTTACCCTAATCCTAACCCTAACTCAAACTTCTTCAGTAACATTTATTGCCACTGGGGTAAAATATAAGCTTTTTCATCCTGGCGTTTAAGATCCTGCACTATATACCTCCAGCCTACCTTATTATCTTAATTTTTTTCTAATTTCCCCAATTGTTAAAGTTCTCTCTTGTCAAATTGTGTTATATTTTCTTATCTGCGTGTTGTAACCTGAAGTAGAATGTAAGTTCCTTGAAGTTAGAGACTATTTCATTTTTGTCTTTGTATCTTTAATACTTTGAACAATGCCTCGTACACATTAGGTGCTTAATAAATATATGTTGAACTGAATATAAGCATTTACTCTTTTCTTAAAATTCAGTTTTTTCTTAGCTACAAATTGTTTCTTTCCCACACTTCCACTTCCTATCCCCACTGAGAAAGTAAGAAAAAATTCCCTACAAAGCATGTACGGTCAAACAAATTCCCACATTTGTCATGTCCAAAAACAAACAAACCAGAATGCCTCAATTTGTGTTCTGAGTCCATCTCCCAGGAGAGGAGGCAGCATGTTTCATAATGAGTCTTCTGGAATTGCAGTTGGTTCTTATGCTGATCTGAATTCCTAAGTAAAATTGTTTGTCTTTATAATAATATTGTTATTGTATAAATTGTTTTCCTTGTTCTCACTTCACTAGGCATTAGTTTGTATAAGTCTTCAGAGGTTTTTCTGAAACTCTCCACTTCATCATTTCTTATAGCATAATTATGTTCCATCACATTCATATACTACAACTTATTTAGCCATTCCCCAATTGATGGGTACTCCCCAACATTTACATTTTGCAGATGATTTTTTTTTTTTTTTTTTGCAAAATACCATTTCACAACCTTGAGAAAAGCTAAAGTAGTTGCTGGAGAGAGCTAAACTATCAGGTTTAGAAATAAACTTTGTTGATCACATTCTGAATTACAAATTTTGAAACTGAACATTCTGATAAAAATTCAAGTCTTTATCAACTTGCAAAGTAGATATACTAGTTAACTTTATAGGGCCTGTCTAGATCACTACTCTCAGAGCCTTGAAAATTCTCTTTGTCTAGTTCATAACTGTGACTTATAGATTCTTTTATAGTTTATGTATCAACTAACCAAAAAGGATGTATTTTATTGTTTTAAGATGTATAAAAATTAGGCTATACATGATTATTTTCCATTAATAATATTTTTGCTTAATGTAATGGTTCTTTCTGTTTCTTTAGATCAGTAAAACTACCTGCAGAAGATGGGACATATATTGATGAAACAGATGGAATGTTCTGTTATACAGAGGATAAAGATACTGTTTATGGACCTACCCTACTAGTTTCTTCCATTGCTGGGCTAGTTGGTGTAGAAGCAGAAACATTCAAGGTAATTACAATTACATGTAAGATTATCCAACCTCTGTATGTTTTACTTGGATTAGCACAGAAAAATTGTGCTTATTTTAGAAGTTGGGTTATAAGGATATGGTCAAACGTAGGCGATTACTAAGGCATGGAAGATTACTATTAATATTTCAATATAACTCTTCAGATGCAATTTGATTCAACAAATATTTATAAAGCACATATAATTAGAGTATTGTGCTAGGAGGAAAGGGAAATAAGATATGATCTCTTTTTTCATAGGGTTTATGCATATTCCTGACCAACTCTATTATTTTTATCAGTTCATTCTATAAAATGGGGTAATAAATCTGCATTAGGAACTAATGGGACTCTTATGAGGCTCATATTAACTAATAGATGCAGAAATGCTTTGAATATCAAAAAGCACCAAGTAAATGAGATTTAAAAAAATCTCTTTTGGGATATGGCAACATAACCTATGGTTTATAATTAGAAGGACCTCTTCCTTGGAGGTTCTCAAGCAGAAGATGAACACTCATATCTCAAATTTTTTTTTTTTATAGTAGAGATTCATTTTGTGATGGGTTGACCTTGATGGTTGATGAGGTGCCTTCCAACTTTCAAATTTTCCGAGAAATTGACCCTAGGAAACTTCATTTATGTATATTCCTTAATATTGGGTGAGCTTTTCCCTTTTTGAGAGAATAATACACTTTCATAATTATAGTGTGGTCATAGTAAATGTAATCTTTCCTTAAGATTACTGCATTCTTTTTCTTTTTTTCATGCCTCTTCATGTGAAATAATTTACCCCATTCTATCTCTCCCTTCCTTCTGCAACCAGTAGACTCCTCTTTCTCATCCCTTAGTTTTTTTTTAATGTCATTCCCTCAAATTCACCTTATACCCATACTCTCTATGTATATTCCTTCTAGATGTATTACCAGTAGTACAATTTTTAAGAATTTCAAGCATCATCTTCCCATGTTGGGATGTAAACACTTTAGCTCCATTAAATCCCTTATTTTCTTTAAACTTTTTCTGTTTTTAGGTTTCTCTTGGGTCTTAATATTGGAGATCAGATTTTTTTTTTGGTTCAATTCTAGTCTTCTCCTTATGAAAGCTTGAAATCCTATTTCACTGAATGACTATTTTTTCCCCTTGAAATATTATGTTTATTTTCACTGGCTAGGTGATTCTTGGTTGTAGTCCTAGCTTCATTGCCATCCAGAATATCATGTTTGATGACCCCAACCAATCCTTTAATGTTGCAGCTGTTAAATCTTGTGTAATCTTGATTGTGGCTCCTTTATATTGAATCATTTCTTTCTGGCTACTTGCAGTATTTTTCTCTTGATCTGATAGTTCAGAAATTTGGCTAAAATGTTCCTTGGAGTTTTTATTTTGGTATCTCTTTTTCTTGAAGTGATTGGTAGATTCTTTCAATGCCTATTTTGCCCACTGGTTCCAAGACATGAGGACACTTTTCCTTGGTAATTTCTTGAAAGATGCTGTCCAGGTCTTCCTTTTGATTGTGGCTTTCAGGTAGTCCGTTGATTTTGACGTTGTCTCTCCTGGATCTATTTTCCAGGTCAGTTGTTTTTCCAGGGAGGTATTTTACATTTTCTTCCTTTTTTCATTCTTTTGAATTTGTTTGATTGATTCTTGATGTTTTATATAGTAATTAGCTTCCTCTTACCCAATTCTAACTTTTAAGGAGTTGTTTTCTACAGTGGATTTTTGTATCATTTGGCCAATTCTACTTTTTAAAAAAAATAATTTATTTCTTTTCAGTTTTCTACAATCACTTCCATAAGTCTTAGATATTTCTCCCCCTTCTTCCATCCCTTCCCAAATCAGCATGCAATCTTATATGGTTTCTATATATACATTCTTATTAAGCACATTTTCATATTAGTCATGTTGCATAACGGAATTAAAATGAATGGGGAAAACCATGAGAAAAAACAAACTGAAACATAACACAAGAGAAAATAGTCTGCTTCATTCTGCATTCTGATTCCATAGTTCTTTCTCTGTGCATGACGTTTTGCATTAAGAGTCCATTGGGAATGTTTTAGGTCCTTGCATTGATGTGAAGGGATAAGTCTATCAGAAACAGTCCTCACACATTGTGACTGTTACTGTGTACAATGTTCTACTGGTTCTGCTCATTTCACTCTGCATCAGTTCATATAAGTCTTTACAGGTTTTTCTGAAGTCCTCCTGTTCATCATTTCTTACAGCACAATAATATTCTGTTCCATTACATTCATATACCACAACTTGTTTAGCCATTCCCCAGTTGATGGGCATCCCCTCAGTATTCAGTTCTTGGCCACCACAAAGAGAGCTGCTATAAATATTTTTGTACATGTGGGATCTTTTCCCATTTTTATTATGTCTGGAATACAGTACTAGAAGTGATATTGCTAGGTCAACATAGTTTTTTTCTTTTGAGTTTGTGTCTTGATATTCCCTGTCACCCTAATAATTTTCTATGGTCAGATTCTTTTTTTGTTGTTTTTTGCTCATCTTTTTTGGCCTTTTTCATTTCTTTTAAATTTGAGCTTTGCTCCTGGAGTGGGCATTGTGTCAGGCTTCATGTGCGAGGGCTGCAAGCCCTGGCTGTTTTCCTGGCACTGCTCTCATGTTGTCCTGAGGCCCATTAGGGACCCTCATATATGATGTTGCATTGAGGGGGTGAGGTGGGGGATGGTTGGCTCTGTTGGAAGCCATAGGGGTCTGGCAACTTATCTAGTGCTGAACTGGGGGTCCTAGTGCTGGTGACAGGTGTGTGCTGAGGCCAGTGGGGTGTTTCTGCATTTCTCTGGGGCTACACTGAAGTATATTACTCTCTGCCCACTGGAGATTACTTGTTTGCCAGAGGCTACACTGAGGAATGGAGTGGTTTTTGTAGCTGGATTCTGTCTTGTTCCCTGGCTATGTTGAGGCATGTCTGGAGTCCTGGTGTTGGGGTTTGCCTGCTCTATTGTACTGGAGCTTGGTATCTCCTATTTCTTTGCTGAAGTGGGGCTTGCTGCTGGCTTACTGGGCCACTTCCTGTCCTGGACTGTGTTCCCCTTTTGCCACAGTGAGACAATCTTCCAAGTCTCTTGGGCTAAAAGATTGTTTCATCCTGTCTTTTTGCTGGTTCTGCTACTTTGGGATTTGTTTCAGAGTGCTATTTTATGATGATTTGGAGGTGAATATTGGAGAGTTATGGTGATTTACTGTTTACTCCATGATTTGGCTCTCTCAGATAGGACAAATCTTGAAAGACAGAGAGATCAGGAAAGGTCCAAAGTACTGGACTTTCCTAGGAAGAAGTTTTGAGGAGGTTCTTTAATGTAATGTCTAGATTGAGAATGCAGGGTAAAATTGTAAGAGAAATTTACATATGTCATAATGTGTTTCTTAGAGGAATTCCCACAAAATAGAAGAATATAGCAGAATGGATTAGAAACCAGAATCGAATATGTTGTTTGTCAGAAATATACTGAAAATTAAAGATTCACAGAATTAACAGTAGATTATTGAGAAATTTATTATGTATATTATTTTATTATACAGTATTATACATTATATAGCAATTTATTATTAGCTGAGCTAAAAAAAAAAGGCTCAAGCAGCAATTATGATTTCAGAAAACCAACGGCAAAAATAGATACAATAGAATAGATAAAAAGAGAAACTTATCCCTGCTTATTATAATACTGATATATTAGGTTTATAATTATACGTATATATTTATTGTACTTAAAGACTATACAGAGAATGAACCAACATCAACACATGATATGTGCATGCCAAATGACATAGTATCATAGTATACATATAATGTACTTATAGCATACTATGATACAGAGTATACTATGATACATAGTATTCATAGTATACATAAAGGAAAAGCTACTTGAAATGTAGAGAGAAACAGACAGTAAAACTGTAATTATGGGAGACCTCAATATACTTCTTTCAGAACTAGACAAATCTAACACAAAGACAAACAAGAAAGAAGTTAATGACTTGAGTAGAACTTAAAGAAAAGAAAAATGATAGACCTCTCGTGATTGTTGAATGAGAATATAAAAGAATATATATAATTCTCAGTTATATATAGTACTTTTTTCAAAAATTAACTGTATAAGGTCATAAAACCTCACAAATGAATACAGAAAAGCATAAATATTAAACACATATTTTATTGATCACAGTTTAATAAGAACTAGATTCAAGAAAATGACTTTGAAGAAAGGATTAAAAATTACTTGGCAACTAAATGATTGAATTCTAAAGAACTGTTAGGTTAAAGAATAATCATGGCATCAACAGAATTCAGGAATAGGCAGTGATAACCCTATACTGCTGTGCCTTGGTCAGACTATGGAATATTGTGTTCTGTTTTGGGTGCCACATTTTAAGGAGGAAATTGATAAACCAGAGCATTCATAGGAGAATGACCAGGATGGTGAAAGCCTTGAAATCATGTCGTATTAAACTGGTTGAAAGAGCTAGGAATATTTAACCTAGAGAAGACTTAACTTTGGAGGCATCCTAGCTGTCTTCATGTAAACTGAAGGACTGTCATGCAGAACTGGGTTTCACTTTGTTCTGCTTGGGTCCAGCAGGTATAAATAAAAGCAGAGGTAGAAGTTTTATGGAAACAGTGAAACTTAATGCAAAGAAAACATTCATAACAGTTAGGGCAAAGTGTTTCTTCAGTGTGTATAATAATCTCTAATCATTAAAAATAGTATTTTTGACCTGTGGGATCTTGCTTTCTCATTTTTAATTATGTTGATTTGAATTTGCCCTCTTTTCATCAGTGTTTTTAATCTTAAAAACAACTCTGATTTGTCATTTCAATTCATTTACTTAATTTCAATTGTATCAATCTCTTTTTTGATTCTTTTCTTGATTATTTTTCATTTTCTACTTGTTAGTACATTTCTTGCTACTCCAGGTTTTCAAAGTGAATCTTTTTCTTTCTCTTTCTTATGGATATGAGTATTTAGCTACAAATTTACTAGGGTCAGTATAGGGTTTAGTTTGGTTGGATCTTATACATTTTGACCTTTATTCATTTTATAATTTTTGCTTTGATCTAGCCATTAGTTAATAAGTCATTTTTTAGGCTACATATGGGCCTGTAACTTTTATTATTATATCATCATTTACTACTAATTTTATGGATCTAGAATATAGCATATACAATTTTTGGTTTTCTAAATTTACCTATTTCATTTATGTGGCTAATGTGATTAGTTTTTATGTAGGTTCCATATATGTTGGAAAAAACTATAATTCTCTATTTTTCCATTGAGTTTCCTCTATATTTTTATTAGACTATTTCATTAACACTGTATTTTGATTTCATAATTTCTTTATTATTTGTTTTTTAAAAAAAATCATGTTATGACAGTTGAGTATTAAAATCTCCTGCTATTATTTCTCTTTTGTCTATTTGCCTTGAATGGATTTTTTCTTTTTAAATTTTGTTGATGATTTGTTAGATACATACACGTTTAAAATTTATATCTTTTTATTTTTAATAGGACATTTTAGTATAATACTCTTGTTTATCTCTTCTGATTCAAATTTAGTTTTGTTTGATATCTATAGTATTGGCCTTTCTTAATTTAGTGATAGTGTGGTAAATTTAATTTTTAATCTATTTATATCTTGCTTTGTGAAATGTTTCCTCGAAACTGCTATTTATTGAGTTCTTCTTTTTTAAAAAATTCTACCTTGTGTCTCTTTTTATTTCAGAGTTTAGTTCATTTACAATGATCACTGTAGTACTTGAGCTTTTCTCATCTTCATTTATTCTCTCAGAATGGAATAAACACTTTGTTGTTCTTATTACTTGAGTTGTTAACCCAAACTTTAATTTCATATGTCTTTTATTAAGAGCTATGTAGATTTCTTTAACTTGGACTTCCCCTTTATTACAGATAGTAGTTTTGTTTGGGATTATTGTGTTGTTTTTGAGTTGTTTCAGTCTCGTCTGACTTCCTGATCCTATTTTGGAATTGTCTGGGCAAGGATACTGGAGTGGTTTGGCATTTCCTTCTGCAGCTCATTTTACAGATGAAACAACTGAGGCAAATGGGGTTTAGTGAGTTGCCTAGGGCTATAGCTAGTGAGTGTCTGAGGCCAGATTTGAACTCATGAACATGAGTCTTTCTGATTCCAAGCCCAATGCTCTATCCACTGATCCACCTAACTAACCATGGGGATTATTCTTCTATTCTACTTTTATTCTACTATTCTATTGGTTTTTCCTCATTCATCTTTTCCATCCTTGCTTTTGACTTAAGGAAATATTTTGTGTTTTAGCTTATATAAAATCATGAGGAGTCTCATATTTCATTAACTGGCTTATCTTGATTTGGGAAGTGTGAATTGTTTTCATTAAGTATCTTTTTTGGTTGAAGTATTATCTTATACTGAGAATTCCTTGAAGACCATATTTCTTTTCTCTAGTTTTTCAAAGTCTGAAAGCTTGTCTAATAACTCTTGCTTTCATAAAACATATTGATTTTTGCTGATTTCATTGTTCGTGGGTATGGATTTTGTATATGTTATAATATTCCAGTTTCTCAGATCATCCTTGCTTTCCTTGATAAGTCCTCTGTGATTTTGATTTATTTTGTTTGTCATGTAATTTCTGTATTTTTTTCTGGTACCTTGTAGTATTTTTTCCTTATAGTTGTAATTTAACTATAAGATGTTTGAGTGTTGAATCTTGAGCTATAGAATTCTGAGGATTCTTTTTATTTCTACATTTTCACTTGTTTTCGGTAATTGTTCAATTTTTGCCTTTGATTTTCTGAAATTTTCTGGAATAAACTGTTTGTATTCTTTTGTTTTTATGAAATTTTCTATAATTTCAGGGATGTCAGTAATCCTGAGATTGCTATCATTTAGGCCCGTCTTTTGAATCAGTATGTTTTCCAAGTTTTCCAATTTTTTACATATTTCAGTGATATTATAAGTTTGTTTTTTCCAGTTGAGCAGTATTGTATCCAAATATGTTTTGCACTGTAGTAATGTCTGTTGTTGGTTGATTTCCTTGTGTCTTTTGTGTTTTCTGTTAGTCATTTTAAAATTATTTCTTCCTCATCTTTTTTAGCACCTATTAATTATATTACTTAATCTCTTGCAATGAATTTTTCTGCTTCTTATATAAAGTATTCTTCTCTTTTTTTAGTCTTCTTACCTATGCTTACTCTTTCATAATTTTGTCAAATGTGTCATCTATCCATTAATTTGAGGACATTTCTAGGAATATTTGTGTTATTTCTTTTCCAGTCTACATTGCTTCTGGTATTTTAGCTGTTTAAATTATCACAGGGTTGTTGAGGTTTTAAAAAATTGTATTAGCACTTTGTTCATTTCCTATTTTGATTGATTTTTATACTTTTGCATGTTTTAAAAGTTGTTTATCTTTGATATTTCCATTTCTCATTTTTTGAGAGGTATATGAGGCATGTGGCTCCTTTTTGAACTTCTCCCTCAGCCATTTTTTACTGGAAAGACTGTTTCTATTCAATATTCATAAAATATTTTTGACCATTAGGATATAGCATCAGTGTCAAAATTATCATGAACTTCTAAGTACATGGCCACAGCATCTGTATATGCCCTTTTGAAAGTTTTTTATGGGATCAGAGTCATGTAGGACATCATCATTAACCAGATTTCAGAGGACGTTAGCATCATTTGAACTATTCTCTTTTTGAATTTAGCATAGCACAACTTAAGCGCAGACTTTAGTATGATTTTCTTTCCACAACCATACATGGGGCAAATGATTAGGAAAAAAAGAGAGAAGTAAAAAAATAAATAATTTGCTCAAAAGTGCTGACTACAGTCTGAATTTTCTTAAATTTGAAAGTACATTTGAACTTTTCAGAGTCAGCAAACAAGGAGTTCTCGAGTATTTTTATAGCAGATATGTATTTTCTCTTAGCATAATGAAGCTTGGGATCAGAGAATTAGAAAAGATTAAATGAGATTTAAGGTAGATGAAGTGAAAAAAAATTGAAGGGAGGAAAACGAATGATTTTTGAAATGTTGTAAACATAAGCATAACAAGGATGGAATGACAAGAGTTTTCTCTTAGAGCACTGAAATTTAGAAAGCACTGACAACTCTTTGTGGACTTGCTTACTCTCTTAGTCTAAGCAGCCTGCCTTTCTTCCTGGTCTCACCCTAGATAACATTTGTGATAATGTGATCCTTTCCTCCAGTGACTGCATCTCTGCCCTGTGGTGCTTCCTGTCCCCGCTTTCTCCTCAGTAGCGATCTGTCCTTCAGCAGTATAGGAAAGCTGATGAAATCCTGATAGTATGTGATTATTTTTCATAGCAATCATTACCTAAGTGAGGTTCCCACCTTAGTTCCTTAACCACCCTCACTTTTCTATGTGCAAAAATTCTTAAGTATGGATTTATTTGCAAACCTATAATATATTTAGTAGTCTTTGACAGAAATTTTAAAAATGTTTTATTTAAGCCTAAAGATGATTTGCATCCCTTGGTTCATCCTACTGTACACTGTTGGAATTCAACAAATGAGCTATACGTTGGCTGTGAAGAGGGTCATCTTCTATTAATAAATGCAGAAAGTCTACTTGTTACTGTCCTGTCTCGGTTTGCTGAAGAACCACAAGGTAAGAAACTGCTGTGCTAAACCTTTTTAGATATGCATATTAAAGTCATTCTTCATATGTTTAAAGATAATAATTTTATTCCATATTTTCCCCTTCCTTATAGTCATTTCTGACTTACTCTTCTTTAAACTCTATATCAAGTTAGTCACCTTGTCCTGTTGAATCTTCCTTCAAAATATTCCTTATAGCTGACTTTTGTTCTCCATTTCCGTTGGTCATCACCCTAGTCTGCTAGGCACCAATAATTTCATACTTATGTTTCTACAATAGTCTTCTAGTTAGATTTCCTAAACCTAATCTGTAGTATGTTCTATGTTTTATTGCCAGATTAATCTTCTTTCAATGTTACTTTCATCATATCATTATTAAAAAAAACTGTAAAGCTCTCCTGTTAAGTGGAAGCTCCTCTCTGTGGCTTTCAACACCCTTCATAATTTATATTCCATCTACTCTGCTTTCTCATCCAATCTTATTTTCCAAAATTCTCAAATATGACTGCTTCTTTCTATCAGGTCAATGTCCTTGTTGTTCAGTTGTTTCAATTATGTCTGACTGACTCATCGTGACCCCATTTGGGGTTTTTTTGGCAAAGATACTGGAATGGTTTGCCATTTTCTTCTCCAGCTAATTTTACAGATAAGGAAACAGAGGCAAACAGGATGAAGTGACTTGCTCAGGTTCACACAGCTAGGAAGTATCTAAGGTCATATTTGGACTCAGGAAGATGAATCTTCCTGACTGCAAGTCTGGCACTCTATCCACTGTACCACTTAGCTACCCATAATGTCTGTATCATCTTCTAACCACATTATGCTTGTTCTACTTATGTCTTTGCTCATGTTATTGCTCATGCTTTTCTGTAAATTCTTTCAGACCCAGATTAAGTTCTATCTCCAACAACCTTTTCTCAAGTAGTCTAGTGCTTTTTGATTTTCAACTCCTTCAGACTCCCGCTTGAGGGTAAAGTATAAGCTACACAATTTGACATTGATTTATCATCCTGGATTGTTCATTAATTATTTCATTAGTGTCAGTGTTTTTGTGCGTATTGCATTGTAAATGGTTTTAGGGAGGAGTTCTTCCTTTATATCCCTCACAGCATCTGGAATATTGTTTATAAAAATGTGTTTATTTTTATTAAAATTTGAACTATTTCTTTCATATTTCTTGTTATTTTTACATCTATAAAATATTTATACAGTAATTTACAGAATTTTAAGTATTTCAATAAATCAACCAATCATTCGCCAAGCAGATTTGTCAAGCACCTATTATGCGCCAGGCACTGTGCTAGGGACACACAAAAAAAATGAAGATGAAGTGATCTCCACTCTCAAAGAATTTGGTTACATTCTATAGGGAGGAGACAACATATGCACATAGCTGTATATGTATGAAGTATATACAAAATAATTACAAGGTAATTAATTTTTTTGAGGGGTGATACCAGTAGCTGGAAGGATCAGGAAAGTTTTCATTTAAAAGGTGACACTTGAAGGGAAATCAGGAATCTAAGAGACAGAAACAAGGTAAGAAGAATATATTTCAGGCATGGGAGACATCCTTATAAAGGCAAAGAAACTATATAATGACCTGTGTGAGGAATAGCCAAAAGGCCAGTCTGGCAGAACCGTAGAGTGTGTGAAGAAGAAGAATATATGAGATTAGAAAGGTAGGTTGGGGCCAGCTTGTGAAAGGGTTTAAATACCAAACAACAGAGGAGCTTAAATTAAATTGTAGGAGCTTGCCACTGGAAATTATTCATTATGGCTTGACAAGGTCAATTATTTGCTATAAAAAAACCAAATCAGCAACTCGTGAAGTTGGGCTAGAGAGGTAAGACACTCGAAATAAAAAGACAAATTGGGAGGCTCTTCCAGTAGCCCAGTTGAGAGGTGATGAGGGCTTGAAACAGTGTGGTGACTACCATGCATAGAGAGAAGGTAATGGATGGGAAAGAGATTGTAGAGGTAGAAACAACAAAATTTAGCAACTGATTGGCTATTTGAGAGAGTGTGGAATTGAAGCTAACTTTGAGATTTAGAACCTGAGGGACTGGAATAATGATGGTATCCTGATTAGAAGTGCCTTTTTTGGGGGGGGGGGAGAGGGAAGGTAATAAAATCTATTTTGGACATGTTGAGCTTAAGGACCCTATTGGAAATTCAGTTTGAAATATTCAGTGGCCATTTGGAGATGTGAGAATGGAGCTCAGGAAAAGGAATAGGGTATGATATGTATATCTGGATGGATATGTCATCTTGTATGATATGTGTGTGTGTGTGTGTGTGTGTGTGTGTGTATACATAATTAAAGCTATGGGAGCTGGTGAGATCATCAAGTGAGGGAGTATAGAGAGAGAAGAGAACCCAGCACAGAGTTCCTTAGTTAGGAGGCTTGACATGGACAATGATAGAGCAAAAGAATTTGAGGATTGACCAGGTAAGTTGGAGAACCAAGGGAGAACATTGTAATGAAAACCAGGAAAAGTGTGAATATCCAGGAGGAAAGCATGATAAACTATGTCAGATTCTGCAGAGAATTGGAGAAGGATGAGGATTAACAAAAATCCTTCTGATTTGACAAATAAGAAGTCATTACTACTTTGGAGAGAGCAGATTTAGGGAAGGTGTGGCAAGGTAAGAAGCATTAAACATGTACTGTATGCTAAGTGCTAGGGATATAAATTGTTGACCAAGAACTTTGTTAAGAAAAGGCAGCAGGCTAAATGCATACATTTTATGATTTAATTAATTAATCAATTCCCTATTAAAGAAAACGGTAACATAATACATTATGGAGCCAGAAATGTTCTGGCTGCCCAGTGCAGAAATCTTCTGGCTTATATACATTTTGCCGTGAGAAAGGAACTCTCCTAGTTGAACAAATCATAAATTCAGCAAGACAGGACAATTAACAAAGCAATGTCAGTCAAGTCTTGAGATTCCAAGCTGGGTAAACATATGTCTCAGGTGGTAAGGAAATCCCACCACTAGTAAGTGGCAGGCTTCCTGCCCCAAAACAGATAACTGACATGGGAAAGGGTAAACAATGTTCAATAGAAATTACGACCTAAGATGTCTATATTTTCTTTACCATTAATATGCCATAACATAGTATGTGTCTATCGATAACAAGATACAAAGGAAAGTCCCATTATTCAAGATATGCCATAAGATAGGGTCTTAGGTTAAAGGTCTCCTTAAGGAATGTAGAGTCAGCCTTGGCTGGTTTTTGCTGACATAGGAAGAGGCATTCTCTGAGTTTGCTTCAGAGAGAACAAAGAGATTATTCCAAAATTTTATATTAAACATTATCAAAATATAAACAAAAAGAAAGACAATCCTTGCCCTTAAGGAACTTACATTCTAATAGGGGAAATAGCATATGTATATGAGAATGAATGTAGAGAGAATAAAAACAAATCAAAAGCTATTAAATAGAAGGTGGTTTCAGGGAGAATACATTAGTAGTTGAAGGGATCAGGGAAAACTTCATGTAGAAGGCAGTACTTGAGCTTTGTCTTGAAATAAGAGAATCTATGAGGTGAGGGTGAGGAATGAGAACATTACAGTCATGGAACATGTCCATTTCAAAGGCACCAAGACTATCCCGTAAGAAACGGGAGAGAAAGCCAGTTTGACTTGATTGCAAAGTGTGAGAGGATGAGTTATATACACCAAGAGTGAAAAGGTAGGGTGGAGCCAGATTTTTGAGGGCATTAAAAGCTAAACAATTTACACTATCATAGAGATAATAGAAGGCACTGGATTTTATTGATCAGGGGAGTGACTTGGTTCATCTGCAGTTACAGAAAATCATCACATGCTCTGAAAGATGAGTAAGAAGATATAGCACCCACGCTGAATAGTATAAGAAATAATATAGATAGATAAAATATACTTTGTATAACCACCTGTGTTTTATGAATAGCTATCTTTGTTTTCTCATTTTTTCCCAATTATGTGTAAAAAGTTTTTGACATTTATTTTTTAAAATTTTGAGTTCCTAATTCTCTCCCTCTCTCCCCTTATTGAGAAGGCAAGCAATTTGATATAGGTTATACCTGCGTTGTCATGCAAAACATATTTCCATATTAGTCATGTTGTGAAAGAATGCAGATAAAAACACAGAAAAAAACACATTTTTTATGCTTTGATTTGCATTCCGATTCCATCAGTTGTTTCTGTGGAGGTGGATAATTTTCATCATAAGGTCTTTGGAATTATCTTGAATCATTGTATTGCGAAGAATAGCTAGGTCATTCAGAGTTGATCCTCATACGATATTGTTGTTACTGTGTACATTTTCACTTCACTTTGCATCAGTTCATGTAAGTCCTTCCAGGTTTTTCTGCAAGAATTCCATCATTTTTTATAAGCACAATAGAAGTTCATCACAATCATATACCACAACTTGTTCAGCTATTTTGCAGTTGATGGGTGTCTTCTCAATATCCAATTCTTAGCCACTACAAAAAGAGTTACTATAAATATTTTTGTACATATAGGTCCTTTTCCTTCTCCAAAATCTCTTTGGGATAGAGACCTACTAGTGCTATTGCTGGGTCAAAGGGTATGCAGAGTTTTATAGCCCTTTTGGTATAGTTCCAAATTGCTCTCCAGAATGGTTGGATCAGTTCATAACTCCACTAGCAATGCATTAGTGTCCCAATTTTCCCACATCTCCTCCAACATTTGTAATTTTTCTTTTTGGTCTTATTAGCCAGTCCTTATAGGTGTGAGGTGGTATCTCAGAGTTGTTTTACTTTGCATTTCTCTAATCAATAGTGATTTCAAGCATTTTTTCATATTATTACAGATAACTTTTATTTCTTCATCTGAAAACTGCTTGTTCATATCCTTTGACCATTTATATCAATTGAGGAATGACTTGTATTCTTATAAATTTGACCCAGTTCTCTATATATTTGAGAAATGAGGCCCTCATGAGAGAAACTTGCTGTTAAAAATTTCCCCCAGTTGTCTTCTTTCCTTCTAATCTTGGCTGCATTGGTTTTATTTGTGTAAAACCTTTTTAATTTAATGTAATCAGCATCATCCATTTTACATTCTGTGATATTCTCTCTCTCTTATTTGGTCATAAATTCTTTTCTTACCTACTGGTATGACAGGTAAACTTTCATGCTCTTGTAATTTGTTTGTGGTATGACCCTTTATGTCTAAATCATATACCCATTTTAACCTTATTTTGGCATATAGTATGAGTTGTTGGTCTATACTAGGAGTAGAGATCCTGTGGCCTTGAGGCCACACATGGCCTTCTAGATCCATAAGTGTGCCCTTTTGAATGAAACCATGGGTGAATTTTGGAAATCCATGGAAAAAATGGATTTTTTTTCTGTAAAACCTGGATTCAGTTTTTGAACATACTAGATTGTTTTGATGATTACCCACTCTGTAATACAGTTTGAGTTCTGGTACTGCTAGACCACCTTCCTTCACTTTTTTTTTATTGACTCCCTTGATACTCTGTTTTTCCAGATGAATTTTGTTATTTTTTTCTAGCTGTATAAGAATATTTTTTGGTAGTTTGATTGGTATGGCACTGTATCAATACATTAATTTAGGCAGAATTGTCATTTTTACTATATTGGCTCTGCCTACCCATGAGCAATTAATATTTTTCCTATTGTTTAGATATGACTTTATTTGTATGGAAGGTGTTTTATAATTGTGTTCATATAGTTACTGGATTTGTCTTGGCAGGTAGACTCCCATGTATTTTATATATAAAAAGTATACGTGTTGGAGAAAAATGTATTCTATTCTTAGCTACAAAAAGAATTACATAAGGAGGTTATCTTGTGAACATAGCTGGTTTCACTTAAATCAAAGAAATCTACTTGTCAGATTAGACAGGGAGAAGATTTTTCCCAGAATGCTGTAATCCTCTACCTTCAGTAGCTAAGTTTTTTGTTTCTAATAAGTGAGAATCATATTGAAGTTCACAGCTTTGTCTTTCAGCTCACTTACAACAAAATAGCAAGACAGTGTGCCTGAGGTTCATATGGGAGTGTGTATGTGTCTTTGTCCACTTTTGCTACAGGTTTCAAACTGACTTCCACAATGACTATAAGAACTGACAGCTCCGCCAACAATGCACATGAACTTGTCCTCCTATATCCCTGCAATAATTCTTATTTTCCTTTCTAAAAATCTGTGCTGATTTTACTGTTGACAAGTGTATCGCCAAGGCAATATTCACAGCACTGGTGGTGACTATGGATGCCAGTATAGTTCTCAATAGTAAAATATAAAAGACTCTCCATATAGAAGGCAGAAGAAAAGCATTTATTTAAACACCAGAAAGCCAGATCCCAGAACCAGAAAGCAAAATCCATCATGGTGACAAAGAAATTAATAAACATGATCACAGCAGAGAGCAAAACCATTCTCAAACTTCCCCTCCCTCAGTCAGGGCCTTCTCACT
Organism: Notamacropus eugenii; assembly: GCF_028372415.1. Classification (NCBI taxonomy): domain Eukaryota; kingdom Metazoa; phylum Chordata; class Mammalia; order Diprotodontia; family Macropodidae; genus Notamacropus; species Notamacropus eugenii. The sequence continues at coordinate 182,818,295 of NC_092872.1, read as the reverse complement.
ATCAACTGTCACAATCTGTCAGTTGGCCTGTGTTCTATCCCTTCTGACCTGACCCCACCCACTCACTTCCTCTCAGTTCTTCTCCACCCTTCCTGTTCCACCTCTTCAGCAAGCTCCTCCCACCACATGTGACCCAGGCTTCCAGGCAATTTAAGCAGATCATATGGGCATATTAATTAGAAAGATCTTTCCATTTAAATTACTATTACATGCAGCCCCACGATCTTTCATATTCATTACATAGTTCTGTGGGGCAGCTGTTATTACAGGCACCCCATCGTTCCTCCTCAACAAATGGGATCCAAAATCTTGGGGAAAGGAGTGAAGTTCTCTTCTTCCACAACTACTTCCTGCTGAGATTGGGCATAGAGCTGTCCCTGCCCCAAGAGGTCCCATTTGAGAGATCATTTCTTTAACTGGCATCTGGAGTTTGGTTAACTTCAGGTCCAGAGATGACACATTATCATCATGGATAGGAGGTGACATCCACCGTAAGTGATCAGGCATCTGCAAGTGGAGGGTACCAAGCCTATAGGAAACAAATCCAGCAAACAAGTTTAACAGATGAAAAGCCAAAAAACAAACAAATAAACAAAACAAGGAAACAATAACCAGAAGCAGGGTAGATATAGGGTTAGCTGTGGTTCTGGAGTCCATAAACCCACTGTCACAGCCTCACTGATAGTAGAATATGTGAGTTAAGGGTACAATTTGGTAATCATCCTCTCCTGAATAAACAATGGTTACAGTATTATCTTTCCTATGTGCTATAATTTCCACAGCCTTTGGAACATTGTCTGGCTTCCCTTTTCCTTATACTTTAGCTCCTGATTTTATTCTATCAGTAGAATCCATTTCTTCAGTTACTCTGTTAGTTATTTCAGAAGAAGGGTAAGTTTTCATAAGTGGTCTTGTTTTGCAAGGAATAATAGTCACTTGAATTGTTCTATCACTTTTACAAAACTGTATGGGTCCATCACCTAAATTTTGGAATATTACAGTAGTTTCTCCTTGATAATTAGAATCTATCACTCCAGCCAATGCATGTATTCTTCAAGCTGCTAATCCTAATCTGAACTGGGATTTGGCCAACTTCCTATTCTCCCTGAAGGTGCTACAAACTTGGATACAAGGGTTCAGCAGGATCTGTAGGGGCAGTTCTTACTTCTCTATTTTTCTAGTATCAAGTCCTTTTTCTTGGTACATTTTGTATAGTTCATTAGTTGGAATACCACCTATGCTTCTAAAATCTACACCAGATCTCAATAGAGCAGTAAACAATTCTCTCCCTGTCAATTTATTCTGAATTTGAATCTGCTGGCTGTTTACTCTTCTCTCTCTAGCAATGTTGTCTTTTCCCCAGTCTCCTAAAGTCACCTAACTGTGAAATCTTGTCCAGCACCTCTGAAAGAGGGTACCCTATATCCCCAATTATTAGAGTCAAAATCAAATGCCTGTAAGTAGGAGGAGCCATCTTAACTATTATAGTCCTATGGTAAACTGCAAAGGGAGTGTCACAGTATGCATCTGCATTCCCAATCATTATGGAAATCTTCATTACCTCCTCCTTTAACTTTCTTTTACAGTCCCTACGTGAATACCAGGGTCTGTCTCCACTAGGCCACATAGAGGCAGTAGGTTACTGCAGCCTTCTGCAGCCAAAGCTAACAGATTAGTTATATTTTTACCTCCTTGCATATTGTAATCTCTAAAAGTTTGCTGTACAAAAGGATTCTGATTAATACCTATAAATTTCAGGCAGTCAATGGAATCTATAGCTATTCCTCTAGCTCCATCATCACTGATTCTCAACATCCAAGATATTAACGTTTCTCCCATCCTTTGGGTGAATTTACTCAAAATTTCTGTGATCTCCTACTGAGTAAAATCCTCAATTATTTCCCTAAATACTGAGTTACCTCCTTGGTTCTCCTGTTTCTGCCTCACTATTGGGCATGCTTCTGACTGAGAAACATTTTCTCCTAAAATCATTTCACTTCCTTTGTTACTGTGGCAACTAGACTGGGTCTGTACAAAGGTCAGATGTGCATTTCTTTTGTTAGCCTTCTTCAGCTTCTTCTGAGCTAAATGAACAGCCTTTCCTTCTGCCTGAGATTTCTCCCCCCTCCCCCCAGACTGCTCTTGTACTCTTTTTCCATCTGATTTGTTTCCTTAAGCAGCTCATCTCTGTTTCTACACATAATACGATAAGCTGTTAGTAAAACCTAGCCTCTCCTACTTACCCCTGCCAACTCCTTCCTTGGTCTTACTGGTATTCCTTGCAAACACCTTTCCAAATCTCCAGGTTCCCCCTCCTGTAACCTCACTTCCCAGTTTTCACAGGGTACAATGCTTTTAGCCCACTCCCTTGGTAGGGAGAAATATGGTAAATCCTCCCATCCTGGGATATTAATGTCTTCCTCTAAATAGTTTCTGCCTCCAAATGGAGATTTTTTATTTTGCAATCCTGTTCATGATGCCAAATGTATTGCCAAGGTAATATTCACAGCAATGGACCCTATCAGACCTCCCCTCCTTCAGCCAGAGCCTTCTCACTATCAACTGTCACAGTGTGTCAGTTGGGCCTGTGTCAGCTGACCTGTGTTCTATCCCCTCTGACCTGCCACCTCTCACCCACTTCCTCTCAGTTCCGCTCCACCCTTCCTGTTCCACCTCTTTAGTAAGCTCCTCCCCCCACATGTGACCTAGGCTTCCAGGCTATTTAAACAGATCATATGGGCCTATTAATTAATAAGAAAGATCTTTCCATTTAAATTACTATACAATAAGTGGAAAATAAGTTATTTTCATTTACATTTCTCTTATTATTAAGTGATTTGAAACATTCTTTTAGTTATTGAAAAGAGTGAGGAGGAAAGGAACCTAGAAGGATTATATTTCAAAATATATATACCATAAAGCAATTATCATCAAAAACATTTGGTACTAATTAAAAAATAGAGAAGTCAGTGGAACAGATTATACATAAAATATACAAAAGCAAATAATCATAGTAGTCTAGTGCTTGAAAAAACAAAGAAAGACCCTAGCTAGTTGGATAGGAAATCACTATTCTACAAAACTATTGCGAAAACTAGAAAGCAGTCTGGCAAAAATTAGAGTAAGATTGCACATCAAGATTTAGAACATATGTTCATATAATTATTGATAGCTTTGAACTCTTCCCTCAACAAAATTTCTGTTCATATCTTTTAACTATCTCTTAAGGAATGGCTGTCATTCTTGTATATTTGAATCAGATGCCTACATATCTTAGATAGCAGACCTTTAGCAGAGAAATTTGTTGTAAAGATTTTTTTCTGTTCAACTTTCTCTTATATTTTAACTGTCATTTTGTTTCTGCAAAAGCTTTTAAATTTTTCAAAATTGCCCACTTTATCTTCTGTGATCTATTCTATCCTTTTCCCCTCTATCCACAGTTGTGAAAAGTATTTCTTTCTTTGTTGTTTTACTTTATCTATTAACCTTTTAAATATTGTTCATGAATACCTTTGGAACTTGGCATACCTAGTGTGAGATCTTGGTCAAAACCTAATTTTGTCCAGGTGTTTTCCCAGCAGTTTTGGTGAAATAGTGAGTCTTTATCCCAGTAGTTGTTGCCTTTGGGTTTTTCAAACACTATCAACTATGTTCATTTGCTTCTGTGTGTTACCTATTTAATCTTTTTCACTGATTGACTTTTTTAGCCAGCATGAAATGATTTTCGTGATTAGTTTTTTGTAGTATAGTTTGAGATCTGGTATTGCTGGGCCTCTTCCCGTCTCACTTTTTTATTATTTCCCTTGAGAATGTTACCTTTTTGTACATCTAGATGAATTTTATTTTTTTAACTTTCTAAACTAGCTCATTGGTAGTTTGATTGGTATGCCACTGACTAAGCAAATTAATTTAGGTAGTATTATCATTTTTTTATTATTTTGAAATGGCTTAAACATGAGAAGTTAATATCTCTATGATTATTTTGGTTTGTCTTTTTTCCTGTGAAGTGTTTTATAGTTATATATTTTCTGTGTGTTGTGTTAGGTAGAATTCCAAATACTTTATGGAAAATATAATTATTATAAATGTACTTTCACTTTCTATGTCTTCATGCTGATTTTGTTGATTAATATTCAACAAAGCTGATGATATATGGGGGTTTATTTTATATTTTGCTACTTCTCTGGATAAATTCATTTTTAGTTGAATTTCTGGGTTTCTTTAAGTAGATAATTAATCATCTGCAAAATCATAGTTTTGTTATCACTTTATCTTTGCTTGTTCCCTCATTTTTCTTAATTATTTCTATTGCTAACATTGATAGAACTGTATTAAATAATAGTGGTAACAATGGATTTGGGTTTACTCTTGATATTATTAGAAAGGCCTCCATCCCGTCTCCATTACATAAAGTGCTGATTCTTGATTTTAGATAGATATTATTTGCTACATTAAGGAGAATCCCTTTTATTCTTATGCTTTTTAGTGTTTTTAACAGAAAGATTATATTTTATTGAAACTGTTTTCTTCATTTATTGATATAAAATGAATTTTTGTTTTTGCTATTAATAAGATCCATTTTGCTTATTATTTTCTTCATATTAAATGAACTCTGCATTTCTGGTATGAATCTAACCTAGATTAAAGTCTATAATATTAATATGGCAATGTAACCTTTGCTAATATTGCATCAGTATTTGTTAGGGATATTGATCTATATTTTCTTTCTCTGCCTTGTCTTTCCATGATTTAGTTTCAAGACCAATTTTCCATCATAGAAGAAATTTGGTAGGATTCCCTTTTTCATATTTTGTCAAATAGTTTGTGTAATACTGGTTTTAATAATTCTTTGAACATTTCAGACAATTCACTTTAAATCCATGTGGTTCATTGGGTGGGGCGCGGGGAGTTCATTTATGTCTTGTTCAATGACTTTCTGAGCTTTGCTTATTTAAATTCCTTAATTCTTATTTTGGTAATCAGTTTATTTTAAAATTTTCATAAATACTCATTCAGGATTTCAGTTTTGTTGAATTCTTGTATTTTTTTTGTATAATTTTGTTGTACAAATAATATTAGTTAATACTTTTGTTTTAATAATTTTAATATTTTAATAATTTTATTCATTTTTTAAACACATCTTATTTTTTATCAGTTAATTGTTTTTATTAAATGTTGTTCATCTTTTATTTGATATTTAGAATTTATATTCTGTTGTTTATTTAGGGTTGTCTGGTTTCTTTTCTAGTTTTTTTATTGATCTCTTTTATCTTTTGTGTTGATGCAAGTGGTTAGAAATATAAAATTTTCCCTAGTGATTGTTACAATCCAAAATCTGTGATATCATTGCCTTTGATTAAATTTGTTTGATAAAATTATTATTTCTATGATTATTTCTTTGACCCTCTAATTCTTTAGGATACAATTATTTAGTCTCCACTTTTGAATCATTTCCTCAAAGGTCCCTTATTAACTATTTATAATTTTATTGCCTGGAGTTGAACATAGGATATGTTTAAAATTTTTGGGTTTTTGTATTTGTTTATTAGGTTCTCATGCCTTAGCATATGGTCAGTTTTTGTAGTGCCATGTACAGCTCAGAAATCTGTGTATTCTTTTCTGTTCCTGTTCATTACTTTCCAGAGATTGATGATGTCTCACTTTTCCAAAATTCTGTTCAAGTCTTTTAACTTCTTTCTTATTTATATTTTTTGTTAGATCTATCTAGGCTTGAACGGGGCACATTAAGGCCCCCAAATACTATAATTTTCTGACTGCTCCTTGCAGTTTGAGAGGCATTTACTTCAAATACTTAGAAGTTATACCATATAATGCATAAATATTAAGTGCTGATGTTATTCTGTATGATGCCTTTAAGCTTAATGTAGTTCATTTGTTTATCTCTTTTATAAAACATTTATTTTTATTGTTGTCTTATTTGGGATCATCATGGCATTTGCTTCTTTTAAAAATTTGCCTAAATCATAATAGATTCTACACTAGAACCTCATTTTGACTCACTGTGAAACTTTGTTTCAAGTGTGTTTCTTATAAATAGCATATTGTTGGATTCTGCTCTCTAATTTTTCTACCTTTCTCTTATGGGCAAGCTCATTACTTTCACTGTCATGGTTACAATGGTTAATTGTATATTTCCCTTGACCATATCTTGTACTTTTTCTTTTCCTTGCCTTCTCCCCGACAACATCTGTCTTTACTAGGAAAGAGGTAGTAACTGAGAAGAACTGTAATACTATTAATTTATAATTGAAGTGATCTCTCAGGTGATCTAATTGAGCTGGGCTCCTCTCCAATCTGTTATGCTAGCATCTTAACCAGAAATTTGCTCCCAAAGTAGACCAGTCCATCTGTGTAACAGTCTCAGATCTTATTATCTCCAACATTTCTTTCAATTAGGCACTGATACTTTTTACCTCACAGATAATTCCTTAGGCCAGGACCTGTGTCCCTCTTATTGACTGAACTGACTTTTTTGGTAAATAATAAGAATAATGGCTCGATGACATATTAATGGCTTAATGATACATTAATACATTCCTAAATTAATTTAGGAAAGCTAGCATTTGTAGGTGTTTGTGCTTCAGTGGGGGATCTAAAGAAGATAAGGTTAGTCATATTTAATTTGGAGGTCACTTAGTGCCTTTGGAATCTCAGTTGAGTGAAATATTCTGGTTTGTTTTTTTTTTCCTTTTCACATCAAGGTAGCACCTTGCTTGGAATATTCTAAGGCTCATAATAAATGAGTATTATTTCACAATGAGTAGAGAAAATAGAGTATATAAATGTTTCTATTGACTTCAAACTTTAGATGTGTGATATCCTGCAGTGTGTTGTGGCTTGCTGAGGAAGTAAATTTCAGCAAGCATTTGTTAAGCACCTGTTATGTGCAAGATACTAGGGTAGAAATTATATTTAAAAGTTTTTCATTTTTTTCTTTTTACATATAGCTGAAAATGTAATTACCTTGACACCTTCATCTATGCAGACGCCTGAAGAAAACTGGAGACAAAGAGGTATGCACTTAAAAAAATGAATTAATATCGTAGGATAAATAAGTTCAAGCTTATGTTAACCTTTCAGGTAAATTGCTTGATGAACTTCTTTTATGAAATAAGTTATCTTTTCTGTGATGGGGATTTATTGTGTATGTGTATCCTATAGCCTTCTACAAAGGGTGGCTTGTCTCCCAAATTAGATCTTCGAGGGTCCCTTCCCCCATCATGTACTTGGTCAGCCTTTTGCCTTTTCATAACCTGTAATTGCAGTTCCTGGACCTTTTATGGAAAAAGGCTGTATCAACTACCTTCAAAATCAGGACTTATGTCTTCAAGGAAAAGCAGTCTTCCATGAAGTATCTTACCTGATTTTTTTACTCTTCCTTCTTGGCATCCCCTTTAGAGCTTGTGTATGTAGTTTATCCTACATAAATTTTTTATAACTAACACCTATGGTCACAACTTATAGACAACCTTAAAGAAAAACAGACCAACTGAGGTTCTATCTGTTCTTTCTTTCTTTCCACCTTCCTGTCTATCTATCTCTGGTTATCAGGTGAGGGACTGAGATGGAATTCTCCATTGGCAAAGCATCTACTTTAGATAAAGCATTCCTTGGTGTACCAAATCATTTTCACAGTATAAACGTCTTGCCCAATTTACACTCATATGAAGTAGGCCTGCAGGAGAGCAGAGTTGCTACTCTCCTTCTATGCCCCAGCTCTCCTTTTATTTCTTCGTTGCTCTTTCCTATAGATCATTTCCCACAGTCCCTTTGTTACCATCTCTACGCTGTTGTTCCAGATACAATGGAAAGAATGTTGTATTTGGAATAAGAAAAGACCTAAGTTTGAATCCCAACTCTGACACTGGTTGGGAAACTATGGGCGAGTCTCTTAAGTTTCCTTACATGTAAAATGGGGAAAATAATAATACCTTTAATACTTACCTCACAGGGTTGATCTGAGGTTCAAATAATATATGTAAAGAGCTTTGCAGATTTTAAAGTGTTATATAATTGTCAACAATAGTTCTCATTCTTATGAATATTAATCATTATTATTTTTTTATTCGGTAGTGGACAGAGCCAACCTCAGAGATAAGGATATCTGGGTTCCAGTCCAATATCGGATACCATGACTGTGTGACCCTGGGCAATTCATTTATTTTTTCAGTGTCCTAGGTTACTAACTCCCAGAAACTTAAGTTTTATGTATGCATAAAAGAGACTGTGGTGTGTATAGGTGTACTTTAGCCCATCTTATTGGCTGATTCCTTATTGGCAGCTCCATAAGACCCAAGGTGGAAAAAATGGAAAAGGTCTTGCCAGCTAATCCAGGATCCTCTCTTTCTCTGAGCCAGCCCCCTCCAAAGCAGTGAGAATTCCAGTGCTGTTTAGGAACCTGTGGTTTTTCCAAGAAGGCATCCTTACCATGCTATGCCTATCCATTTTCTCTAGCTTTCTCACCTATTTTAATCATTGGTTACTATAAAAGAAGGTCACTTGTTGATATATTGTTCTGAAGATAAAGATGTTCTCTAGTTGCTTACTACTTTCTTGTCTCATAAAAGTTCTTTTGAGGACAGGAAAAAAAGAAACATGCATTCTACAACAGTGACTGAAAATCATAATTCTGGATGGTTTAGATTTGGTCCTTCCTGAAAGTAAGAAATCTTAGCAACCTTCTTAACCAGTTTCCTTCCACCTTTAGAAATCTATTTTATAAAGTTTATTTCTCTGGACAAAAGCTTCCAGAGATTTGAAGAATAATAGTATGAATGGAAAGTTCATATGATTTTGAGGTGGAAGATAGATTAGAGGTCAGTAAAACCAACTGTTTTCCTTATTTTACAGTCAGTCAATGAACATTTATTGAATTCAGTCTGTAAGCATTTTACAAATGAGGAAAGTGATGAGTGACTCTCCCAGGGTTACACAGCTGGTAAGGGTGAGACTAGATTGGATCCCAAGTCTTCTTGACTCCAGGTCCAGTGTTCTATCTTACTATACTACCTCTTCACAATAGCATGAATACATAGTTGATGATTACCATTATACTTTAATATTTTTGTCACCTATGCTACTTTGTTTTTATTTCATGAAAATGAAGAAGTCCATTCTAAAGATACCAGCGTAAACAGCATGGCATTTCACAAAGAAGGACTATTTGTTTCAGGAAATGTAAGATGTTCTTCTCTCATATTTATTTTCCTTTAGAAAATACATGGCACAAAATTTCCTTTTCCTATTCTTCTGACCTAGATTTTAGAATGTTAATTCTTTCAGAATAATATTCTAAATTGCTGTCTTTGTTGTTTGTCTTTTGAAAGTGAATGAAAACTTTAAAAAATATAATCTCTTGGGGGACAAAGTGGAGAGGACGAGGGAACCACAGTAAAGAAATCCCAGATGATTATATTTAATTATAGCTGTGGCTAACTCTTGCTTCCAGGCAACATTAATTGTATATTTCTGTCGCTTTTTTGTATTCTTGGGGGTGTTAGTCATGGTTTTACCACCTCAGCAGTTTTCTCAAGGTCAGAGATTTAGAACCAGAAAAAGTCCTTTGGGTCATCCTTTCTAAGCCCCCCATTTTATAAATTAGGAATCAGATCCGGAAAGGGTAAGTTACTTGACCGAAGATCACATAGGTGATAGAGATGTAGAATATGGTCTGTTTCTGAATTTATTCCTCATTCTTGTGATTATCCATTGTAGTTTATAACTTTGCAAAAATGAAAAAGAACCCAGATCACTTGTTACTTTTCAACATAGCATCATAGTCAACACCATAGTGACTGTTTAATTCTCTTTGTTAGACTAGAGTAATAAGATTATGTGTTTTGTCCCTTATTGGGTCAAAGTTTTGCTCTTATCTATAGGCAGGGTTAGCTTTAAGGTACTTCCTGGCAGAAGGTCAATAACTCAAAGTAACAGGACGTGGCTAGTCCAATTGCTAAAAATCTTTAATGTGTTTATGTGTGTATATGTATGATGTGTGCATGTATATATATATATGCACACATACACACATGTACACACATATGATATGTACACACACGTGTGTATGTAAATATGTATTATGCATAGTCATCTCGTAAATTCCCAGCTGGAACTCTGCCCTCCCTTTCTCAAACTGTTCTAATGCTATATATCCTCTCTTCAGAACTGACTTTCATACCATTCTAACCCACCTATAAGACAAGAAGTAGAGGTTTAGGGAAGACTTGGCAGTTGGATTTATTTGCTTTGGGCCCATACCCTCAGAGTGATGGATAGTCTTGAATCCAGACACCTCATAGTTGTCTAATATTGATTTCAAGGGGTCAGATCAAGGGAATATAGATATATTAGCTTAAATTCAGTCTTGCTACCAGAAAAAAAAGACCTCAGAGTCTTCCTGTAGACAGACTGGCAATGTTATCTTTATTATACTGAAGGATGGTTAAGTTAGCCTGTGTCTGTTTATAAACAATAACTTATTCAGTGAGTTAATCAACAAGCATTTATTAAGCACTTAAATGTGCCAGGCACTGTGCTAGATGCTGGAGATACAAAGATAAAGACAAAACAGGCTTTAATATCAAGGAGTGTGCATACTGACAGAGAGACAAATTGTATTTGTGTGTATACACATACACACATGCTAGATACCAACTATGTGCTCAGTTTTGTCTTAGGTGCCAAGGAAAATAAAAAAGAAGTTTCTTCCCTCAAAAAATTTGAGACCAGACATGAACAAATGAAACATTAGAGAATAAAAGACCATTGAGGTAATGTTAGAATAAAATCATGAAATTAATTTCCATCAGCCATGAAAGCTATAAAGAATCAGTTTTGTTATTTTATCATAAATAGCATTGTACAGTTAGCAGTTCATACAAACTAAAAAATACTACTGGATTTCAAGGAAGGAGGAGATTGATAAGGGTTTGGGAAAGGCTTCCTGAAGGAGATAAGACTTGAGCTAATACTTTTTCTTACAATGGGAGGGAAGGAGGGATGTACTTCTTAAACAGTATGTTTACAGCCATGCTCTTCATTTGAACAGATTAGTGTGGAAAGTCTATTTTACAATGATGGAAACTAACACCTGCATTTATTTTCTTATTTTTTTACATCAAGGATGGTATTGTGCATTGTTTTTCTATCAAGGAAACACATTACAGAGTAAAAGATTATTTTGATGTGCAAGAGCCTGTAGGAAATATTGTATTCTCTCCTGATTATACACTGTTACTGGTTGGAACCATTAAGGTATGGAATATAATGAATTCCTGTTATGAAATGCTAATGCAGTGTATCATGGAAAATATTCCCCTGTTGATGTACTTACAGTCACTTATGAATATGTAAAGGATCTGTAAATTCATCTTATGTCAGTAACTGCCAGTTTGTGAACTTCTTGTAAGGCAGATTATATCTCATTTATGATTTAGTAAATAACTTCTAAGGAGTAATCTGAGGCATTGGGAGGTTAAGCAGCTTGCCCAGGAAAATAAAGCTAGTAAGTGTCAGAGGAAGGATTTGAAGGTCTTCCTGATTTTAAGTCCAGCACTCTACCATATCACACAGCTTCATTTTTAAGAGAGTTACTAAACTGGTAGATGAGGGGAATGCCAGAGGGAGGCATAATTTGCCTAGGTTTTAGCAAAGTATTTGATAAAGCGTCTTATACTATTTTTGTATAGAAGATGGAAAGATGGTATAATTAAATGAATTCAGATATGGTGAAATGGCCAGATTCAAGAGTAGCTCTTAATAGTTCAATATAAATAGGGAAGATCTCTGATGGAAGGGATGTCAGTGATTTAGTCTAATACATATCCTAAAGTAATCCTTAGTATAATATACCTGACAAGTATTCATTTAATTCTAATCTCCACTTAAAAGACTTGGAAGGAGGTCTTTCACATGACGGGAGTTTGTCATTGGCCTGAGCTATTTAACATTTTTATTTATGACTTGGTAAAGGCACAAATGGCCTTTATTTGTATACTTCCTGTGTCTGTTTTGGCAGGTATACTCTCAGGTATTTTATATTGTCTAGTTATTTTAATGGTCTAAAACAATATTGAATAATATGATTGGCACATAGTGTAGTGTCCCTATTTTTCTCTTTTGATTACATCTATTTTAGCTTCAATTTTGTCTGAGATCATAATTACTGCCCTTGCTTTTTTACATAATAAATTCTACTCCTGGCCTTTGTTTTATGTTTATGTATATCTTTCATTTTTGTATCATTTCCTGAAAGCAATGTATTACTGAATTCAAATCTTTAATTGGCTATCAGTTTCCATTTTATGGGTAAATTCATCCCATTGACATTCTAAGCTATAATTGTTGTTTATTTTCCTTCTTCCTGTTTTTCCTCATTGTCCTTCTCACCATATTGCTATCCCTCCTCACTTCTCTGCTTTACTTCTACCTGCTACCTTGCCCTCCTATTCCTTAACCTACCCACCCCTCCAATGATCCCTCCCTTATCCTCTCCTCCCACCTAATCCCTCTACCCTCTTGTTTCTCTCTGAATTTAGACTTTTATTCACATATACACATATATGTATATGAATGCATATATATATATATGTATATACACACACGGATATAAAAGTCTTCATATGCATATGTATGTGTAATATATATATGTATATATGTTGTTACCTCTTTAACCCTTTCCTGATAAGAGTGAGGTTTCAGCACTACCTGCCTTTCCCTTCACTAGCTTCTTCTGTATCAATTTTTCCTTTTTTGCCTCATTTATATGAAATAATTGCTCTTTTATCCCATCATACTTAACCCAAGCCGTTCTTTCAAACTGCTCAAATAAAAATGACAGTCATGAAAGAACTGATATTTTCTTATATAAGAAGTATACAATTTGACCTTATTGAGTCCCTTATAATTGGTCTGTAATGTTTATCTTATATTTCTCCCGGATATTATATGTTGAATTTTCCCTTAAGTTGTGCTGTTTTTGTCACAGATACATGAAAGCCTTTCATTTTGTTAAATGTCCATTTTTTTTCCCATTCAGAATTATATTTAACTTTGCTGGGTAAGTTACTTTTGTTTGTAACCCTAGTTCTTTTGCTCTTTGAAATATAGTATTCTAAATTCCTCAGCAGTAGCTGCTAGGTCTTTTGTAATCCTTATTGTAGCTCCACAGTATTTAAATTGGTTTTTTTCTTGTTTCTTCCAATATTTTTTTCTTAACCTGGAAGCTTTGAAACTTAGCTATGATATTTCTGTAAGTCTTCCTCCTTGGATCTCTTTCTGATGGCAGCGGGTAGATTTTTTCTATTTCTGCTTTGCCTTTTTTTTTTTAGAACTTCAGTGCAATTTTCCTTAATTTCTTGTAATATTATATCAATCTTCTTCTTTTATCATAATTTTTAAGTAGTCCAACTATTCTTATATCTCCTCAATCTGTTCTGCACTGTTTCTGATGAGATGTTTCATATTCTCTTCTATTTTTTCATTCTTTTGATTTTGTTTTATTATTTCTTTGTGTCTTAGAATGTCATTAGCTTCCCATTCTAGTTTTCAAGGAATTATTTTCTGAAGTTTTTGATTCTCGTTTTCAAGTTGGTTGGCTTTCTTTTCATGATTTTCTTGGATTGCTCTTTTTTTCCGTAATTTTTCCTCAACCTCTCTTATTTTATTTTAAGGTCCTTTTTAAGTTTTTCTAAGAAATCTTTTTGTGCTTAGGACCGTTTGATATTTCTCATTGAAAAAGGAGTGCCTTTTTTTTTTTAACTCTATTATCTTTCTCTGAATATGATCCAGTATCTTCTCTATCATAGTAGCTATGTATGGTTGAGTTCTTTCTCCTTTTCATACTCATTTTTATTTGTCCTTTTGTTTTATTTTGATTTTAGCATCTGTTAGTGTGATCAAGTTCTAGTCCTGAGTGAGGCATGGGGAATAATGCTCCAAGCCTCGGGTCCTTCTTACTGTTATTTTCGATGGTCAGCCCCAGGGCTCAACCTTGGGCTCTCCTCTCCATAATCCTCCCCTTAGGGACTTTGTTTCAGCAGTGAATCCTTGTTGAAGGAAGGAAGAAAGGAAACAAGCACTCATTAAGCATCTCCTATATGCGAGGCGTCCTGTTAAAAGCTTTGAAAACTTTATTTCATTTGATCCAGACAACAACCCTGTGTTCTAGATGCTATTATTATCCCCATTTTACAGTTGAGCAAATAGACAACCCGAGATTGTGATTTGCCCAGAGTCACACAACTAGCAAGTGTATTTGAATTAAGGTCTTCCTGGCTTCAGGCCCAGTGCCGAACCTACTGTGTCATCTGACTACTTTAGTTATGTGCTGGACACAGAGTTCTTTCTTCTTCCTTTTTCAAGAAATTCAGCACATGAGTTATAGTCTTCCTGTGTGCCCAAACTTCTTTGCTCTTTGGAGACTTCAATATCTATGTCAATGTCTCATCAAACCTACCAGTTTATCATCTTTCTCTTCCCATAACTACAGTTTCACTCTACCTCAGTCACACAGAGGGATAGGCATTGCTTAGTTCTTCAAGCTTGTGCTGCATATCTACCATGTGTCAGGCACTGTGTGAGCTGCTCAAAGTACGACAATAAAACAGTCCCTGCCCTAAATTAGCTTCTATTCTGTTGGGGGAAAATAACATAAACACAACTCTGTGTGTGTGTATGTGTATGTGTGTGTGTGTGCGCGCATATGTGTGTGTGTGTGTGTGTGTGTGTGTGTGTGTATTTAGGGGGCAGCTAGGTGGCACAGTGGATTGTACACTGGGCCTAGAGTCAGGAAGACCGGAGTTCAAATATGGGCATAGCCACTTACTGTCTGTGTGACCCTATTTGCCTCAGTTCTCCATTTGTAAAATGAGTTGGAGAAGGAAGTGGCAAACCATTCCAGTATCTTTGCCAAGAAAACCCCAAATAGAGTCATGAAGAGTTAAAAATGACTGAACAACTATACATATATATATATACACGCACACACATATATGTTAACATATATATGTATACACGTATATCCACATATATATATGTATATATACTGTGTGTGTGTGTGTGAAAGGCAATGTGGTATATTAGAAAAAGCAGTTAGAAGACCTAAGTTTAAGTTCTGCTTTTTGACATTTACTAGCAAGGTTCTTCATCTGTAAAAAGGGGATAATATCACATGTTACAGGATAGTTGTGAATCAAATTATGTAATATATGTGAATCACCACGCAAATCTTAAAATTGTACATAAATGTTAACTACTACTACTATTATCTTTAAAAATAGTAGGAAATTCCTGGTGAAATCTGGTGACTCAACCTTTCAGGACATTAGAAATTCCTGTGCCCCAGGTTCAGACATAGCTCTTTGAAAAGTGAGTTGATCCCTTTAAGATCTGAATTTGTAATCTATAAAAGAAGTCATGGGCTTACCCCTCCACATTACCCCTCCACCCCTTTTCAGATTTATTTCAGTGTTTAAAAAAGAAAATCTAATGTCATGTTTCTTAAGTTACAGCCAATGATTTATTTTCACTTGATTTTTAAAATATGCTTTACAGGGATCGGTTTACACCTATACTTTTGGCGAAGAACCAAAAGTTAAAACAATCTTGGACACATATGGTGGTAATATGCAGGTGATTGACTTTATCACACCTGGAAACAAATACTGCGTGGTGAGAAATTTTCCATTATCTGTCAGGATGCAGTAGAGTTGATATGTTTAAAATGTAAACACTTTGATATGAAAAAATTTAAGTATGTATCAATATTAGAAAAATTTAAGTATGTATCAATATTAGAAACTATCTCTGAACAAAGTGTTTGCAAGTGACAAGGAATAAGATCTTGAAGATTTTGTATGGAAGTTAAATTTATTAGTTCATGATCTGCCTCAACAAGTATGAATTGATATTATTACAATGTTAAGACCTTGATGTTTTTTCATTCCTGAAAATAAGAAAGGAAGCAAGAGATCTTAAAGGAACATCCCTTACACTAGCTTTCCAAAGAGGCATTTCAGTACATTATCTGCAATAGTTAAATATTCAGCAAACTTACAAGGTTTATTTATCTCTAGTCAAAGTAGTGATACATTTACATCTGAGGGTTTAAAAAATTCTAAGTGCAGTTATTGAAATATATATATCACAGGAGAAGTAAGAAAACACCCTCATTGACATATTGTTCCAATCTCTCTGGACCAAGCCACCAGATGTATTGTAGTCAGTGAATTATTGTTTTCAGTGACTCTCTGATGCTGTACTTGTGATCGGCTGAAAAAATTATTTCACTATTCAGATGCTCTACCAACAGGTTCATCAATTGTGATGTAAAGAGCAATGCCTTGAAACCAAATCTGAATTCTGCTTCTCACTGACTGTGATTTTCAGCAAATTACTTCCTTTCTCCTGTGCCTCAGTTTTCTCATCTATGTAAAATGAGGTGAGGGAAGGTTAGGGTTAGACTAGACAAATTCTAAGGTTCTTTCCAGTTCAGAATCCTATGACAAATATAATTAGTTTTGAATTTCAGGTAATCAGAAGGAAATTTTTGATGTCTAGAATCTGTTGTGTAAGAACCTTGTTGGTTTTCAAGGAGGATGCAAATAAAATGCTGTTCAAGAGCTTAACAGCAAACTGCTATGTAACTGGTCTTATCACTCTGCTGGGCAGATATTCACTTCTCAGCCATTTTTCTTCATTATTTTCTAAAAGAGGTGTCAGGTCTCAAATTCTATGAAATTCTACTTAGTGCTGATTCTATGAAAGAATGGAAATATAAGAGCAGATTTTGATATTTTTAAAAGAAGAACTTTGGCGGGATTTAAAAAAAAAATCCACACGTGTTCAGTGAGCAAAATTCGTTCCTTTATCTTATTAGTCAATTAAAATATCACATATTTAATCTAATTATTATAAGACTTTTAAAAGTGTAGTAAAGGTATTGTCTAATGCATCTTTAAATTACAAATATTGGTGTTGAAATTTTCGTCTTGATTGAATTGTCCTTGATTTGTATAAATGATGCTCAGGGCCAATTTTCAAGTTACAACTGCACAGAGGCTGACTTTTCTTAACAGAATATGGAAAAAATTTACTTTCCATAGAAAATAGTTTCTATGCTTATACTTTTATTTTTTTTTTTATTGCTTGTGTGTTAAAGTCAGTAACTGCTTTAGGAGAAATCTGTATTTGGTTGTTAGAGAATGGATCTCATGTCAGCAAATTAAACCTTAGGACTGAGGTATGTATACTTAAGGGGTAGGTAATTTTTACGTTGAATGCAATACAAGTTCGTCTCTTTATTTTCACATCATCTTATTTTCTCAGGAAATACCCTTTTTTATTATTTTGTAAATATTTATCTTTTGCTATTCTGCAATAACTTTGGTGTATGCAAGTGTACTCTAAATTCATACAACACAAAACACTGCTTGCATTTCGCCAAGATATAATACCACATTACTGGTGTTTCAAAGATGAAATTTCATTAAGCATAATATCAAATTATAGCAAGATTGGAAAGAAGTGAAAGGATGATGTATAGATATATAGATATTTCTTATCATTATTGATATTTTGTTTATGTCCATTGGGTACATGGCATAGTTCTAGGCATTATGAAAATCTGATAGTGATTAGACATGATACTGTCCTCTCTCTTTGTAAGATTCTGATGTCAGTTCAAAAAGCAGAATGTGATACTAAACCTTACACCTAAGTAAGAGGATTATAGAGCGTTAAAAAGTTAGAGAAGAAGTTTAAGGGGTTTAATCATAATAAAAGGACAAAAATTATAAATTCTTTAACTTGTAAAAGACAGAAAATCTTCATGATCTATTTAACTGTGACTCAGTTTTGATATTTAGTTGTTTCTGTTTAGAATTAAAGACTGTTAAAATTTGAAAGAACTCCATAGATCATCTAGTCCAATCCCTTTATTGTACAGCATGCAAGAGAAGGGAAGTCACTTGTCCGATATCCCATAGAGAGCTAGAAGCAGAGCTGGAGTTAGAATTCCAGTCTGAATCCTGATTGAGTACCCTGTCTACTACACCATGCTACTTCCTTTCTTTTGGACATGGAGGAAACAGAAGGAATATAGAAGAGTCATTTCTCTATTCAATATTCAGTATTTTTTCTACTATATGAACTATAGATGTGCATCCTTGAAGGGATTAATAGTAGACTAGGTTTCTTACGCAGTGCAGTCCACATTCTCTTTTTTTTCTCATTTACCTCCTAGTTAGGAGCATCAACACAACAATGGTGACGTTTTCTTTTTATTCTGCCTTGGATAGTACCACTTTTGGATGCTTTATGACGTGGTGATCCCTAAGTTTGGCTTAATACTTTGCATAATATCTGATTATAGTTGAAGAATTAAGAGGGCATAACAGTAAGTAGGGTATCATCATCTATCTTTACAATACCCTAACATATAATAGAATGATCATTTGAACTGATTATTCAGAATTTTTTTGAATAATTTATTTTGTAATTCCATATTGGAAAAGACTTAACCTGGATCAGCCTAAAAAAATAATCTTAAACTCCAATTCACTCAGTAGGTGTCTATTAAGCTCCTATTGTGTGTATATTTTCCTAGGTAATTTATTGAAGATACAAAAGAAACAGAAGACATAGCACTTGCCTTCTAGGTTATTATCTAGTTGAAGAAAAGATATATTCATATGAAACAACTAGAATATTATACAAGTCATGGTAGATAAAAATCTATGTTCTTGATGGGGCAGTATGTTGTTCGGTATTTCAGTCATATTCAACCCTTTGTGATCCTGTGGATCATGCTGTTTGTGGGGTTTTCTTAGTAACAATAATGGAGTAGTTTGCCATTTCATTTTTCTAGTGGATTGAGACAAAGAGAGGTTAAGTAATTTGCTTAGGGTCACACAGATAGGAAGTGGCTGAGGTAGATTTGATCTTAGGTCTTCCTGACTCCAGGGCCAGCTCTCTGTCTATTGAGGCTTCTAGATACCCCTAAAGGCAATATGGTATCATAGAAATGTAATATAGTAGAAAAGACTCAGAAGAGATTTCTGTGTCTCAGAAGACCTGGATTCTATTTCTGGCTGCACTTCTCTATGAACTTGGTCAAATTAGTTAGTCAGTTAACATGCTTTTTTATAAAGTGTTTACTGAATGCCAGGCATTGTGCTAAGTACTGATACAAAGAAAGGCAAAATTATTCCCTTCCCCCAAGATGTTCACATTTTGATGGGGGATATAATTTGTAAATATCTAGACATATGCTATATATATATTTATATATATAAAATATATGTATACACACACACATACACACACACATATATACACATACAGAGAGAGAGTGCATATAGATGGAAAGCAGTTTCAGAGAGGAAGGCACTAGCAACTGGGGGATCAGGGGAAGGCCTTCTTTAAGCTGAGACATGAAATAAGCCTGGAAAATTAAGATTTATAGTTGAAAGGGTAGTGCATTTAAGACTTGGAGTACCACCAGTGCAAAGGCACAGAGGTAGGAGATGCTGAAAAACAGCAAGTAACCTAGTGTAGCTGGATTTTAGAGTGCATGGGGGAGAATAAAGTATGAGAATCCTGAAAAGGAAAAATTGAACTAAGTCATGAAGAACCTTAAATGCAAAACAGTGGAGTTTTCATTTGATCATAGAAGTAATAGGGAGCCACTGGAACTCAATGAGCAAGGGGTGACATGGTCAGAACTATTATGCTTTAGAAAAATCACTTTGGAAGCTAAGTAGAGAATGGATTGGAATGGGAAGAGACGCGGAATAGACGGTTGTGAGGCTATTGCAGTAGTCCATGTGATAGGTGATGAGGACTTGAACTAGAATGGCAGCTGTGTGATTGGAGAAGAGAAGATATATACAAGAGATGTGAAAGTGGAAACAGTCTGATTTCACAACAGAGTGGATCTGTGGGGTGAGTGAAAGTGAGGACAGTGAGGTTGTAAACCTGGGTGAATAGGATAATAGTGGTGCTCTTAGTAGTAATGGGGAAATTTGAAAGGGGGCTGGGGTTTGTAGGAATGGAGTGAGCTCTATTTTGTACATGGTGAGTTTGAGATTCCTATGGAACACCTAGTTTGAGTTTAGAAGAGAGACTGCTGCTGGATATGTAGAACTGGGAATCTGTGTAAAGATAAGATAACTAACTAATTTGATTATCAAATGAGATAGCATAGGATAAAAAGAGAAGAGGACTCAGGTAAAATCTTGGGGGACATCAGTAGGTGATGGGAGTGACAGGGATAAAGAATCAGCAAAGGAAACTGAGAAGGAACATTCAGACGGAGAACCAGGAAGAGAGGTGTCACAAAAAACCTTAGAAAGCAGAGAGTAATCACAGGCAGAGAGATGATTAACTATTAGTGCAGAGAGGTTAGAAAGGATAAGGATTGAGAGAAGACTGATTTGACAGTTAAGACATCATTGTTATCTTTGAATAGAGTAGGGTTACAAACTAGATTATGGGGGGGTTCAGAAGAGAATGAGAGAATAGGAAAGGGAATCAATAAGTGTGGACCACTTTCTCAAAGAGTTTAGTCAAGAATTAGAGGAAAGATACAGGATAAGTACTAACAGAGAGGGGCTGAATCAAGTGAAAATTTTTTAAAAATGCAAAGATGTGGCCATGTTTGCAGACAAGAAATAGAGGCAGTAGATAGGAAGAGAATGAAGGTTTTTAAACAGGAGAAATAATGGGCATCTTCTGGAAAAGAGAGAAAGTAATGTGATTAAGGGGGCATGTATAGGGGATTGCCTTGTCAAGGAGAAAGGCCACTTCTTGATCCTAGAGTAGAGTGAAGGAGGATATAGTGGGGGAAGATGTTTAAATGATGTGAGATGAGGAGAAAGAAAGAAGACAAGGCTCTTGTGAATAGCCTCTATTTTATAAGTTTTTATTGATATTTTACGTTTCTCAATTTCTCATTGACAAATACTAGTTTTTTAGGGAGGATAAATTAATCAGTACAACTTATTTATAAATTGAAAAATTCTGAAAATCTGTACAATATATAACATCTGTGGGCTTTCCAACTCCATGAAATGGTAAATTGGAGATGTCTTCTCATCTCATCATTTGAGTCTTGCTTACAATTTTGTTACATTTACTTTTGAGTTTTTGTTGTGTTCTTTTCATTTACATTGTGGTAGTAGCTGTGTATGTTATTTTCTTTACTCTGCATTAGTTCATATAGATCTTGTCTTGCTTCTGTGTATTCATCACATCATTTCTTCCACATACAGCAAAATTCCATTACATGCACGTACGTCAATTTGTTTAACCATTCCCCAATTGATGAGTATCTATTTTGTATCCAATTCTTAGCACAAAAAAGTGTTCCTGTAAATATTTTGGAGTATATGAGGACTTTCTTTTTATTGATGGCTTCCACTGGGGTATAAACTCAGCAGTGGAATGTCTGATTCAAAGGGTATGGACACTTTAGTCACTTTATTTGCATAATTCCAAATTGCTTTCCAAAATGGTTATACCATTTTACAGCTCCACCAACAATGCATTAGTATGCCTATCCTTCCATAACTTCTATAACATTGACTACTGTCATTTTTGGTCATTTTTGATAATTTATGGAATGTGAGGTGAAATCTCAAGATTGTTTTAATGTGCATTTCTCTTATTAGTGATCTGAAGCATTTTTATATGGTTGTGAATACTTCGCAGTTTTTTGAGAACTGTTTATTTATATCTTTTGACCATTTATCTCTTAGGGAATGGCTTATCAGTCTTTGGTACATGGATACCAAACTCTTATCAGAGAAATTTGATACAAAGATTTTTTTTCCTCATTTGACTACTTCCTATCCTACATGTATTAATATTGTCTGTGCAAAAACTTTTCAGTTTTAATTAATCAGACTTATCTAGTTAATCCTTAGTAGTTGGTTCTAATTCACTTGGTAAAGAATAAATTTCCTACCCATAGCTGTGAGAGGTATGTGATTTGTTTCTCTTCTAATTTTTTGGTGGTATGATTTTAAATATTAAGGCTGTGTATCCTTTGAGAATGTATTGTGGAATGTGATAGAAGATGTTGGTCTAAGCCTAAGTTTTGCTAGACTGCTTTTCAGTTTTCTCAGCAGTTTATCAGAGAGGGAGTTCTTTCCTCAGTTATTTTTGTTTTTTGCTTTATTGATCAGTGTATTTTTGAGTTCCACTGTTTCTGATTCTCCCCAGTCTGTTCCATTGATCTACCTCTGTTTTTTAAATCAGTATCAGGTTTTGATAATTGCTTCTTTATAATATAATTTGAGACCTAGAAGTACTTTCCCCCTTCATCTCTACTTCTTTTCATCGTTTTCCTTGATATTCTAGATCTTTTGTTTTTCCAAGTGACCAATTTTTTTTGCATGAAGTATGAGGTGACCTTTTCGGTTGAGAGTTTAGGGAGGAATGTGTTAGAGATTTGAGAAATACAAAGGTTTGGATTAGCTGCTGTAGTGAATGGGCTAGTGAATCAGTTAGGGAGAAAAAGAATGGTTGCATTTCTACAATGAGGCCCTAGTTGAAATTAGAATTCATACTGGATCCAGTCAGTGTGGTTTCATGATTTCCTCTAGCTCAGTTCACAAGCATATGAACAGGAGAGAAGAAGGGTAGTGAGAGTAATCTAGGGTGTTCATTGTTCAGTAATTCGTTCGTGTCTGGCATTGTTCTTCGTGGGGTTTTCTTGGGAAAGGTAATGGAGTGGTTTTGCCATTTCCTTCTCCAGTGGGTTAAGATGAACAGGTCAAGTGACTTGCCCAGGGTTACATAGTCAGGAAGTGTCTGAGGCCATATTTGAACTCAGATTTTCCTGACTAGGGTTAACCCTTCCTTAATCTAGGGTTAGGCTTTGGCAAGTCCTGATAGATGATAGAATAAGGGGGCAAGAGGTTTGAAAGTAGAGGATAGTGTAGAGAATTGATTCTCCAAGAGGTTGAGATAGGGAAGGAAGGAGAGTGTAACAGATGCAGGAATGATAGCCTGGGGAAAATCTGATAGAAGGAATATAAGTCACAATGAAAACAAAAAAACAGTGTTAGGAATAATAAGGCATAAGGAAAGATGGGATGATAAAAGATTATGATCAAATAAAAGAATTTTACAATTCATAAATAAGGAACATGGAACATTTTGGGGCAGACCATCTCTGTGTATGGCTCAGGTCCTTAGTTTTCTCACATATAAAATGAGAGGATTGGACTAGATCAGTTTTTAACATTTTCTATATTATGGACCTCTTCGATAATCTGGATGAAGCCTGTGGACTTCTCAAAATAATGTTTTTAATTTGAAACATGTATGCTTATGAATAACATTAATTATATGGAAATGTAATTCTAGAAACATTTTTTAAAAACTAGTTCACAGACTCTGGATCTTGATGAACTCTTAAGGTCCCTTATTTAAGGTTATTATAATCACATGGTGTGATTATAAAGTAATAAAATTGATTCTATTAGCCTCACATAAGAGTAACTCTTTATTTCCAGTAAATCTGCAGTTCTTTACTTCAGTGGTCTAGTAAAACAACTATCACAAGTCTTGTGGTTTAAGTAGAATCCATGATGTCTTTGTCATTATTCCAATATATGTGGCCTCTCTAGGTATCTAATTCCTTTAAACCTGATTCTTTTAAATATATCTAGGAGGGAAGCACTCCAGGAAGGAAGAGGTTAGGAATCACAGCTGAACCATATTTCTCTCCCAACTTCCTTTCCTTATGTATGACTTTAATATGATTTCAGTATGATTCAGTACTCTGAGCTCCCTAGTTTCCTTGGTCTTGGTAAGGAAAAGTCTCATTTCTTATTTTAGCTGAAATAAGGGTGACATAAGAATCTCTCACAAGGACTTAGAACAATGGTGTTAGTTAAAAAAGAAATGGGGGCCAATAAGGATCCCTGTGGGCTTAGAAAAGACTTAGGAAACCATATATGAACATTTTCTGTGTTTTTCTATTTATTTTGTTAAATATTTCCTAGTTACATTTTCATCTTGTTCCAGCTGCTCTCTGGAGTATTGTAGGTTACATGTAGCCTGTGGACTATGTGTTTGACACCTCTGACCTAGAATTTTGAATAGGTTAAAGTTAATCTTAGATTTTTAAATAATTATTTTATGTATTATTATTGGTATGATCAAGTTATTTTATGTCAGATTATTATTAAAATTGTTATGTGATTATAATTTATGTTTAAGAAAATCTCTTGATTAAGTTCATAATTCCCACTTTTTTGACAAAGGAATGTTATACAAAGGATGTGTCACACATTTCTTTGAATCTTAGGCGTTCACGCTTCAAGAATAATAATAGTAGTAGTAACTGATGACATTTATATAGTGCCTTAATGTTTACAAAGATTTTAACATATATTATTTCATGGAATCCTCATAACAACGCTATGTAATAGGTAATACAAGTATTACTATCCTCTTTTTTAAAACTTGTATCTCTAGTTTACATTGCAACCTGCAGTCACCTATTTGCCCATCCAGCCTTTGTAAAGCCAGAGTAGAGTTCTGATGTGAATCTTTATGCAACAGTTAAAAATTTGGAGATTCATTTTAACTAGGTAAATGATATGGCCTGCTGCCCCTCCTCGCTTTCAGTTGCTGTGGGAACCAGTGCAGGATATATCCAGTTCCTTAACGTTATTGATATTGAATTACCTCAAGTTGTTCATAATGTCTTCTTGACCCGATCTTCAGTACAGCATGTGCAGTAAGTATAACCAAAAAAGAGTGCAACTTGTAATACCTTGTATAATACGTTTGCTGGGAATAACATGAATCAATGGCTTTAAGGTGATATCATCGGTATAGTAGCTTTTGGCTTCCAGAGTTGATAGTAATAGCTGAACGTTAAAACAACTCAATAGGTTCTTCTTAGTAGAATATATCATATTTTTCAGTGTATTGTCATAGTTTTTCTTTATTAATGAAACATTTTAACATTTAACATTAATATTTTACTTTTTTAACATTAAATTTTGAAAAATTTCAAAATATCCTAATTTTTTTCCTCTGATATTCTCAAATATTGATTACAGGCATCATGATGTAACACAACAGTACATCTGCCTTTGCATATTATTCTAATAACACAAGAAGATTTTTATATTAAATTTTGTTGACATTACTTTTCACTCGTATCATTTTCTATGATTAAAATATTCACTGTAGGCTAATATTGCATAATTTTAATTGAATTAACTCTTTTATAACAGTTTTATTTCACTTTTTAGTTCTAAATTCTTGCCCTCTCACCTTGCCCCTCTCCCTCCACAGTGAGAAAGCAAGAAAAACAAAACCTGTTACAAATATATACAGTCAAGTAAAACAAATTTCTACATCTGCCATGTTAAAAAAAAAAAAAAGAAAAAATGTTTCAGTGTGTATTCTCAGTCTATGAGCTATCTGGAAGTAGATAGCATGTTTTATTATTAGTCCTTTGGATTTGTGGTTGGTTAGTGTATTGATCAGAGTTACTAAATTTTTCAAAGTTTTTCTTCTTTATAATACTGTGGTTATTATATAAGTTGTTTTCCTAATTCTGTCATTTTTGCATTACTTTATACTCATCTTCCTAAGTTTTTCTGAAACTATCATATTCATAATTTCTTATAGCACAATAGTATTGCTTCACCTTCATGTATTATAACTTGTTCAGGCATTCCCCAATTGATGGACACTCCCTTAGTTTCCAATTCTTTTTTAAATTTATTTTTAATTTTTAACATATAGTTTATTTTCAGTTTTCAGTATTCACTTCTACAAGATTTTGAATTCTAGATTTTCTCTCCATCTCTCCCTTACCCCCACCCCAGGACAGCATGCACCCCAACCACCACCACGCCCCCCAGTCTGCCTTCCCTCCTATCATTTACCCTTCTGTCACCCTCCCTTCTATTTTCCTTTAAGGCGAACATAGATTTCTATACACCATTGCCTGTACAACTTATTACCCAGTTGCATGCAAAAATAATTTTTAACATTCATTTTTAAAGCTTTGAGTTCCATATTCTCTCCCTTCCTCCCTCCCCACCCACCCTCATTGAGAAAGCAAGAATTTCAGTATAGGTCATACATGTATAGCCATGCAAAACACTTCCATGACAGTCATGTTGCAAAAGATTAATTACCTTTTCCTCTATCCTGTCCTGCACTCCATTTATTCCATTCTCTCCCTTGACCTGTCTCCCCACAATAGTGTTTGCTTCTGATTACCCCTTTCTCCAATCTGCTGTCCCTTCTATTATCATCCTCCCTCTCCTCTTCCCTTACCCCTGCCTTCCTGCAGGGTAAGATAGATTTCCATACCCAATTGAATGTGTGTTATTCCCTCCTTAAGCCAACTCTGAGGAGAGTAAGGCTCACTTATTCTCTCTCACCTTCCCCCATCTTCTCCTCCATTGTAAAAGTTCTTTCTTGCCTCTTTTATGTGAGATGATTTACTATATTCCACCTCTCAACACTTAATTTTAGTTTTTAGGTTTCCTTCCTTCATATTCAGCTTACCTTATGCCCTCTGTCTGTATATCTATATATGTATATATTACATATATACACACACACACACATATATAATATGTACACACACATACATACATATATATGTATACATATGTATACATGTATATATGTGTGTGTGTGTATGTGTGTATATATATTCCTTCTAACTACCCAAATACTGAGAAAGGTCTTATGAGTTACAAATATCATCTTTCCATGTAGGACTGTAAATAATTCAACTTTAATGACTCCCTTATGGCTTCTCTTTCCTGTTTACCTTTTCATGTTTCTCTTGATTTCTTGTATTTGAAAGTCAAATTTTCTATTCAGCTCTGGTCTTTTCAACAAGAATACTTGGAAGTCCTCTGTTTCACTGAAATTCCATTTTTTTTCACCTGAAGTATTATACTCAGTTTTGCTGGGTAGGTGATTCTTGGTTTTAATCCTACCTTCTTTGACTTCTGGAATATCATATTCCAAGTCCCCCTATTCCTTAGCTATGAAATCCTGTGTTTTCCTGATTGTGTTTTCACAATACTTGAATTGTTTCTTTCTGGCTCCTTGTAATATTTTCTCCTTGACCTGGGAACTCTGGAATTTGACTACAATATTCCTAGGAGTTTTCCTTTTGGGATCTTTTACAGGAGGTGATCAGTGGATTCTTTCCATTTGTATTTTACTCTCTGGTTCTAGAATATCAGGGCAACTTTCCTTGATAATTTCTTGAAGGATGATGTCTAGGCTCTTTTGTTTGATTATGGTTTTTAGGTAGACCAATAATTTTAAAATTATCTCTCCTGGATCTATTTTCCAGGTCAGTTGTTTTTTCCAATGAGATATTTTACATTGTCTTCTATTTTTCATTCTTTTAGTTCTGTTTTGTAATTTCTTGATTTCTAATAAAATCATTAGCTTCCATTTGCTCAATTCTAGTTTTTAAGAAATTATTTTCTTTAGTGACCTCCTTTTCCATTTGGCAAATTCTGCTTTTTAAGACATTCTTCTCCTCATTGGCTCTTTTTAAGACATTTTTCTCCTCATTTGGCTCTTTTGCCATTTGGGTTAGTCTAATTTTAAAGTTGTTATTTTCTTCAGTATTTTTGGGGGTCTCCTTTAGTAAGCTATTTACTAGTTTTTCATGATTTTCTTGCATCACTCTCATTTCTCTTCTCAATTTTTCCTCTACTTCTCTTAACTGATTTTCAAAATCCTTTTTGAGCTCTTCCATGACCTGAGATCATTTCATATTTTTCTTGGAGGCTTTGGATATAGGAGCCTTGACCTCACTGTCTTCCTCTGGTTGTATGCTTTGATCTTCTTCAGTGTAAGAAAATAACCTTTTCACCAAGAAAGTAACATTGTATAGTCTTATTTTTTTCCCCACTTTTGGTTATTCTCCCAGCCATTTACTTGACTTTTGAGCTCTTTGTTAAGTGGAGCCTATTCCACCTCAAGTTTCAGGGGTTTTGTGCACCTGTTTTCAGAGATATCTCTAGGGACCTGTAAATTCTCAGTTCCTCCAAAGTGATATGATCAAAGGAGAGATGTGTCCTTCTCTCCTGGCCTGTGCTCTGGTCTGTGAGCAATGACAAGCACTCTTTTTTGCCCTGTAACTATGAGTAGGATTCCCTCTCCACAGTCATCATCAGCTCTTCCATGCCAGTGCTCCTCCTCAGGAGGAGCTGGGTCAGTAGGACTACAACCTAGATCAGCTGCCTTTTTCCCCAATTGTTTATAGGTATGAGAGCTCCAGAAGCAGCTGCCACTCCGCAATGGCTACCACCACCCTGGGGCTGGGACTAGGGCAGAACAGTGTTCCTCTCTTACCCACATGAGAGAGCTTTCCCACTGACCTTTGAAGCCGTCTTTGGCATTTGTGTGTTGAGAAGCTCCCAGTGATTCAATGAGGCCTGCTCCAGTCCCATCTGTGCTGGCATGGCCCATGCTGGGCTGTGCTCCATTTCAAGCCCAGTGCAATACACTCTTCCTCTTGGCCTTCCATATTGTCTTGGGCTGGAAATATGTTTCACTCTGTCATTTTGTGGCTTCTGCTGCTCTAGAATATGTTTAGAGTAATTTTTTACAAGTATTTTGAATGGTTTGCGGAGAGAGCTCAGGCAGGTCCCTGCTTCTACTCTGTCATCTTGGCTTTGCCCAGTTTCCAATTCCTTGCCACTAAAGAAAGAGCTGCTTGCTATAAATATTTTTGTATATGTGGGTCCTTTTCCTTTTTCGTTGATTTCTTTGAGTAGAGACCTAGTAATGGTATTGCTAGATTTAAGGGTATGTATTCTTTAATAGCTTTTTGGGCATAGTTACAAATTGTTTTCCAGAATGGTTGGACCAGTTCATAGCTCCACCAGCAGTGCATTAAAGCACCTGTTTTCCCATAGCCCCTCCAGCATTTGTTGCTTTCTTTTTTGTTGTTGTTGTCAGTTTTGCCAATCTGATTAGATGTTGGGAGGTCTGTCAAAACTGTTTTCATTTGTGTTTCTATTATTGATTTAGAACATTTTTATATGACTGCTGATAACTTAGATTTCTTCCTCTGAAAATTATTCATATCCTTTGACCATTTATTGATTGGGGAATAGCTCTTTTTATATATTTGACTGATTTTCTTATAATCTTATAATTTGCTGCAAGGATTTTTCCTCCAAATTTCTGCTTCTCTTCTAATTTTACATTGGTTTTGATTATTCAAATCCTTTAAACTCTATGCAATAAAATTATTCATTTTACTTCCCATTAACCTATCTTGTTTGGTTATGAACTCTGATGCACAATTTTTTCCATGCCCTATTTAATGATGTCACCTTTTGATCTAAATCATATACCCATTTGGAGCTTATCATGGTATGCAGTATGAGATGTTGGTATATACCTAGTTTCTTCCAGACTGTTTTCCATTTTTCTCAACAGTTTTTGTTGAATAGTGAATTATTACCCTACTATTTTAGATTCTGAAGTTTTGTTAAACACAAATTTATTGTGATCATTTGCTTCCATATCTTATATACCTAATATGTTCCATTGATCAATCTTCCTATTTCTTATTCAGTACCAAATTGTTTTGATGATTATGACTTTGTTTGAGATCTGTTGCAGCTAGTTCTCCTTCTTTTCCATGGGCTTCATGAATTTGTTTGGTACTGTTGATCTTTTCTTCCTCTAGATGAATTTTATTTTTATTATTTATTATTTTTTCTAGCTCTATAAAGTAATCCTTTGGAAGTTTGATTGATATAGCACTAAGTAAACAAATTAATTTAGGTAATATTGTTATTTTTTATTATATTAGCTTAGCTTACTTGTGAGCAATTTATATTTTCCCAATTATTTAGATCTGTCTATATTCTTGTAAAGGGTTTGTGTTTGTATAATTCTTGTGTGTGTCTTGGCAGGTCAACTAACAAGTTTTTTGTGTTGTCTGTAGTCATTCTAAATGGAAATTCTCTATCTCTTCCTGCTAGATTTTGTTGGTGATATCATGAGAAATACTGATGATTTTAAATGTGTGGGCTTAGTTTATATCCTGCAATTTTGCTGAAGTTGTTTCAATTCATTTTCTAGTTTGTTCTCTATGGTTCTCTAAGTAAATGATATCATTTGAAAAAAGGATACTTTGATTTCTTCTTGGCCTATGCTTATTCTCTTAATTTATGCTATAGCTGGCATTTCTAGGACTATATTGAATAGTGATGGTAATAATGAATAGCCCTGCTTACCCTTTATCTTATTATAAAGGTTTCTAGCTTATCCCCATTACAAGTAATGCTGACTATTGGTTTTAGGGACATACTGCTTATCATTTTAAAGAGAGCTCCATTTATTTCATGCTTTCTTGTGTTTTTTAAAGCAGGAAGGTATGCATTGTATTTTGTCAAAAGCTTTTCTACAGCTCTTCAAAGAATTATGACTTCTGTTACATGGCATGGTCAGTTATGTTTATAGTTTTCCTCATGCATTCCTGGTATAAGTATAGTCTGGTTCTAATGTATGATATTTATGATACATTACTTTAGTCTCCTTGTTACTACTTTATGTAAGATTTTTGCATCCATTAGGGATAATTTGTCTGTAGCTTTCTTTCTCTGTTTTGATTCTCTTTGGTTTAGAGATTTAGACCAACAGTGTCAAACTCAAATACAAGTAAATTCCAAGGGCCACATATTGACTTATGAAATTATAAATTAACATTATATTGTATCATACTTTATTTATTTTTTAAACATTTCCCTATTGTAATCTGGTATGAACTTGCACTAGGGAATTTTGCTGACCACTTGTGATTCATCTTGTCCTGGAGTTTTTTCTTTGGGAGTTCATTTATAGTTCATTTTTTCCCTACTGAAGTGCTTTAATTCTGTACAACATGGAGAGACAAGTGGAGGCTTGGGGGTCTAGGAAGGCCTAGGACTCCTGTTTGCATTCAAGGTTGGTTTTAGAAGTAAACAATTGAGTGGAGGAGAGGATTCACAAAATACTTTTAGGCCAGCACATTTCACAGCAAAGATATCAATGAATTTTAGAAAAGTAATAAAAGTGGCTGAAATTAACCCTTTAATACAGAATTGGGGAGCTCCATGGGTCTGACTGATCTAACGAAGCCCCAATGGCCAGGAAGCATGGGGGATGGTCTTCAACTAATCCAAGATTACAGACATATCAGATTCTGGGTACCCAGATCAAATCCTGGGCTTATAAAAGGCAAATGTGGCTTTGGAATGGGCTTGTCCTTGTGGTCTGCGTCCTAATTCGGGAGGTCTATCAGAAAGTAGGGTAGCAGCCTCTACCTAAAGCTGTAAGGCCAAGGGCTCTGAGGGAATGTGAGTGAAGAGGGAATGTCTTTCACTTGTACTTCCTGGTAGGAAATTTCCTTCAGCCCTTACCCTCACTGCCAAAGTTTCATACCCGATGGATGACCTGAAGTTGCTGGGCTCAATGGTGGCAGTGATAGCTACATCATCGGGAATGTGGACATAGTGGACATTGCAACCAGTCGCAAAGAGGCCATCAAGTTGGACCTGCTGGCCCTGGCAGTCTGTGTAGGTGACCTCAACCAGGCAGATTTTCATGAAGGCATCCACATTATCCTCTCAACCATGGGCCACAGTTCCATCCCGAAGGTCCACTGTGGTCACCAGGCCCCAGAGACCCTGTAGCAGGATGACTAAACTATTCTTGGCAATAGTGCGCTCCTTTACTGAGTGGCTAACTTCCATCTGGCAGAGGTGGGCATTACTTCAACCCTTCACATTCAGGGCCCTTCACTTCTCTCTCTCTCTCTCTCTCTCTCTCTCTCTCTAAGGCCTGGGAGGACTCCAGGGGCCATGGAGAAGCCAAACACAGCCACCCCAAACTTGGCTTCTGGGGCCATAGAAAGGGAAGGGAGGAAGGAAGCTGTAGTTCATTTTTAAAATGAGATAAGATTATTTAAGTACTCTATTATTTGTTCCCTTAATCTAGGCAATTTATGTTTTTGTAAATATTCATATTCTCAGTTCTATTGGTATATAGTTTGGTGAAGTAGCCCCTAATTGCTTTTATTTCTCTGGTAGTTGGGAATTCACCTTTTTTATTTCTGACACTGAGAGTTTGTTTTTTCTTGTTCTTGATTCCCCTGTCCCCCACCCCCAAATATAAGTTCATAGTTTTGGTTATTAATTCAGTGGTGTACTAACTTTCATTTTTTAATCTCTCCTTTGTTTTGTCAGGATTGCTATTTTGGCATATAATTGGGGGATTTTTATTTGTAGCTTTTCTAGTTTTTTAGCTGTATGCCCAGTTTGTTAATCTGTCCTTTCTTTTATTGATAAAGGCATTTGGAAATGTAAATTTTCCCTGAACTACTGTTTTAGTTCTATCCCACAAATTTGAATGTTGCTTCATTTTGCAATTGTCTTTAATGAAATAATTTTTTGTTCCTATGCTTTGTTCTTTGATCCACCTATTCAAGATTAAATTACTTAGTTTCTAATGGTTTGTACTTTTTTCTTCAAAAGCTCTTTATTGAAAGTAATGTTTATTACATTATGGTCAGTAAAATATGGAATTAATATTTTGCCTTTTCCATGTTTGTTTGTTAGGTTTTTGTGAAGGTGTAATAAATAGCTAAAAAAAAGCCCATTATTTCTTTTTATTGCCATTCAATATCTCCTGAGATTTATCATATCTAACTTTTCTAAAATTCTATTTGTTTATTTATTATTATTTATTTATAATTTATTTATTATTATTATTATTTATCTATTTATTTCTTCATTTCTTTTTTATTTTATGGTTAAATTTATCTAGTTCTGGGAGGAGTAAATTGGGGTCCCCCACTATTATAGTTTTACTGTCTATTCCTCCCTATACCTCATTTAACTTTTTCTTTTATTATTATTATTATTTTATTTGTTTTCAGTGTTCTACAATCACTTCCATATATCCTAGAATTTTCCACTCCCTCCTCCCTACCTACTCACGCCCTCCCTGAGACAGCATACAGTTTTATATAGGTTCTACACATACATTCCTATTAAATACATTGTCACCTTAGTCCTGTTGCATAGCAGAACCAAAATGAATGGGAGAAATCATAAAACAAACCAAAATATAATATAAAAGAAATGATCTGCTTCATTCTCCAGTCAAGTTCCATAGTTCTTTCCCTGGATGTGGGATGCATTTTGCCTTAAGAGACCATTGGGAATTATTTAAGTCCTTGCATTGCAGTGAAGTACTAAGTCTACCAGAAAAATTCCTCACACACTGTGGTTATTGCTGTGTACAGAGTTCTCCTGGTTCTGCTTCTTTCACTCAGCATCAGTTCTTATAAGTCTTTCCAGGCCTCTCTGAAGTCTTCCTGTTCATCATTTCTTATAGCACAATAGTATTCCATTACATTCATATATCACAATTTATTCAGCCATTCCCCAATTGATGGGCTTCCCCTTGATTTCCAGTTTTTGGCCACCACAGAGAGCTGCTATAAATATTTTTGTACATGTGGGACCCTTTCCCATTTTTATGGTCTCTTGGGGATACAGTCCTAGAAGCAGTATTTCTGGGTCAAAGGGTATGCACATTTTTGTAGCCCTTTGGGCATAGTTCCAAATTGCTCTCCAGAATGGTTGGATCAGCTTATAGCTCCACCAACAATGAATTAGTGTTCCAACTCTCCCACATCTTCTCCAACATTTATCATCTTCCTGTTTTGTCATGTTGGCCAATCTGATAGGTGTGATGTGGTATTTCAGAGTTGTTTTGATTTGCATCTCTCTAATCAATAGTGGTTTAGAGCATTTTTTCATATGACTATAGATTTCTTCCTCTGAAAACTGCCTGTTCATATCCTTTGATCATTTATCAATTGGGGAATGACTTGTATTCTTGTACATTTGACTCAGTTCTCTATATATTTTAGAAATGAGACCTTTGTCACAGACACTAGTTGCAAAAATTCTTTCCCAGTTTTCTGCTTCCCTCCTAATCTTGTTGCATTGAGTTTGGTTGTGCAAAAACTTTTCAATTTAATGTAATCAAAATTATCCATTTTGCACTTCATAATGCTTTCTATCTCTTGTTGAGTCAGAAATTCTTCCCTTCTCCATAAATCTGATAAATACACTATTCCTTGCTCCACTAATTTGTTTATAATATCAGTCTTTATATCAAAATCATGTGGACTTTATTCTTGTGTATGGTGTCAGGCATTGGTGTATGCCTAGTTTCCGCCACACTGTTATCCAGTTTTCCCAGCAATTTTTGTCAAACAGTGAGTTCTTATTCCAGAAGCTGAGGTCCTTGGGTTTATCAAACAGTAGATTGCTATCTGCATTAATTACTGTGTCTTGAGTACCTAACCTATTCCAGTGGTCTACCTCTCTCTTTCTTAGCCTGTATCAAGTGATTTTGATGATTGTTGCTTTATAATACAATTTGAGATCTGGTAGAGCTAGGCCACCTTCCCTAGCATTTCTTTTCATTAGTTCCTTTGATATTCTGGACCTTTTGTTCTTCCAGATGAATTTTGGTGTTATTTTTTTCTAGCTCTAGAAAATAATTATCTGGTAGTTTGATTGGTATGGCACTGAATAAGTAAATTAATTTAGGTAGAATTGTCATTTTTATTATATTAGTTCGGCCTACCTATGAGCAACTGATGTTTTTCCACTTACTTAGATCTGACTTTATTTGTGCAAAAAGTGTTTTGTAATTGTGTTCATATAGTCCCTGGGTTTGTTTCGGCAGGTAGTCTCTCAGGTATTTTTTAGTGTCTACTGTAGCTTTAAATGGGATTTCTCTTTCTGTCTCTTGCTGTTGGACTTTGTTAGTAATATATAGAAATGCAGGTGATTTATGTGGGTTTATTTTGTAACCTGCAACTTTGCCAAAGTTGTTTATTATTTCAGGTAGTTTTTTACTTGAATCTCTAGGATTCTCTAAGTATATCATCATATAATCTTCAGAGAGTGATAACTTAGTTTCTTCTTTGCCTATTCTAATTCCTTCAATTTCTTTTTCTTATTGCTACAGTATCATATTGAATAATAGTGGTGATAATGGACATCCTTGTTTCACTCTTGATCTTATTGGAAATGCATCTAGCTTATCCCTATTGCATATAATGCTTACTGAAGGTTTTAGGTAGATATTGCTTATTATTTTATGGAAAGTTCCCTTTTTTCCTATGCTCTCCAGTGTTTTCAATAGGAATGGATGTTGTATTTTGTCAAAAGCTTTTTCTGCATCTATTGAGATAATCGTGTGGTTTCTATTAATTTTGTTGTTGATATGATCAATAATGCTAATAGTTTTCCTAATATTGAACCAGCCCTGCACTCCTGGTATAAATCCTACCAGATCATAATGTATTATTCTTGTAATAAGTTGCTGTATTCTTTATGCTAAAATCTTATTTAAAATTTTTGCATCTATATTCATTACAGCAATTTGTTCTATAATTTTCTTTCTCTGTTTTGGCTCTTCCTAGTTTAAGTATCAAAACATATTTGTATCATAAAAAGAATTTGGGAGGACTCCTTCTTCCCCAATTTTCCCAAATAGTCTATATAGTATTGGAATTAACTATTCTTTAAATGTTTGATAGAATTCACTTGTAAATTCATCCAGCCCTGGAGATTTTTTCCTAGGGAGTTCATTGATGGCTTGTTCAATTTCTTTTTCTGGGATGGGATTATTTAAGTATTCATCTTCCTCTTCTGTTAATCTTGGCAATTTATATCTTTTAAAATAATCATCTTATTTAGATTGTCAAATCTATGGGCACACAGTTGGGCAAAGTAATTTCTAATTATTATTTTAATTTCTTTCTCATTGAAGGTGAGTTCACCCTTTTCATTTTTGATATTGGTAATTTGACTTTCTTCTTTCTTTTTTTAAAAACAAATTGACCAAAGGTTTATCAATTTTATTGGTTTTTTTTCCATAAAACCAACTCTTAGTTTTATTTACTAGTTCAATAGTTTTCTTAATTTCAATTTTATTAATCTCTCCTTTGCTTTTCAGTATTTCTAATTTGGTATTTGCTTGGGGATTTTCAATCTGTTCTTTTTCTAGCTTTTTCAGCTGCATGCCCAATTCATTGATCTCCTCTTTCTCTATTTTATTCATGTAGGCATTCAAAGATATAAAACTTCCCCTAAGAACTGCTTTTGCAGTATCCCACAAGATTTGGTAGGTTGTCTCATTATTGTCATTCTCTTGAATGAAGTTGTTGGTTGTTTCTGTTATTTTTTGTTTAACCCACTCATTCTTTAGGATTAAATTATTTAGTTTCCAGTCAATTTTTGCTCTATCTTTCTGTGATCTTTTATTACATGTAATTTTTATTGCATTATGATCTGAGAAGGATGCATTGACTATCTTTGTCTTTCTGCACTGGATTGTGAGGTTTTTATGCTCTAGTACATGGTCAGTTTTTGTATATGTGCTACTTACTGCTGAGAAAAGGCATATTCCTTTCTATCCCCATTCAATTTTCTCCAGAGATCTATCATATCTACCTTATCCATAGTTTTATTCACCTCCTTAACTTCTTTCTTGTTTATTTTGAATTTAGATTTATCAGGTTCAGAGAGGGGGAGGTTGAGTTCCCCCACTAGTATAGTTTTCCTGTCTATTTCTTCCTGTAACTCCCTTAACTTCTCCTCTAAAAACTTGGATGCTATACCACTTGGAGCATATATGTTTAGTAATGAAATTGCTTCATTGTCTATGGTGCCTTTTAGCAGGATATATTTCTTCCTTATCTCTTTTGATTAGATCTTTTCCTGCTTTTGCTTTGTCTGAGATAAGGATTGCTACCCCTGCCTTTTTTACATCAGATGAAGCACAGTATATTCTGCTCCAACCTTTTACCTTTACCCTGTGTGTATTCCCCTGTTTCAAATGTATTTCTTGTAAACAACTTATTGTTGGATTATGGTTTTTAATCCATTCTGCCATCTGTCTCTGTTTTATGGGAGAGTTCATCCCATTCCCATTCACAGTTATGATTATTATCTGTGTCTTTCCCTCCATTCTCTTTCCCACCATTTGTGCTTTTAGTTCTCCCTTCTCCCTTCCCCTCCACAATAGAGTTTTCATTTTTGACCATCACCTTCCATAGTCTTCCCTTCCTTCTTTCAGGCCCCCTCCCTTTTACTCCCCTTTACCTTTACTTCTTCTTCCCTCCCTTTAAGCCTCCCCTCTCTTTTCTTTCCCCCTTTCCCTCCTACTGCCTATAGAGCTAGTTAGATTTATATACTTAATTAAGTTTGTTGTTCTGTCCTTGAACCAAATCAGATGCGAGTAAATATGAAACAATGCTCATCTACCCCCCCTCTTTCCCTCTACTATAATATAATTTTGTGCCTTTTCCTGTGATGTAAGTTACTATTTTCTGCCTCCTCCTTTTCACATCTCCTGTTACAATGGCTTTGCACCCTTAAATCACATTTTTGTCATCACATCATTTACTTAATACTCGTTCCCTCTATCTATGTATATCCCTTTTGTATTTCATAATAAATATACAATTCCCAAGATTAACAGGTATCTTCCCTTATAGGGATGTAAACAGTTTGCCCATATTGAGTAACAAGTTTTTTTCCCCCGTTTACCTTTTTATGCCTCTCTTGAGACCTGCATTTGAAGACTGAATTTTCTATTGAGTTCTGACCTTTTTATCAGGAAAGTCTGTAAATCCCTTATTTCATTGAATGTCCATCTCCTTGCCTGAAACATTATGCTCAGCCTTGCTGGGTAATTGATCCTTGGCTGTACTCCCAGCTCCCTTGCCTTAAAGAATATCATATTCCAATTCCTTTGATCTTTTAATGTAGAAGCTGCAAAGTACTGTGTAATCCTGATTCTAGCTCCTCAATATGTGAATGATTTCTTTTTGCCTGCCTGTATTTTCTCCTTCATTTGATAGTTCTGGAATTTCACAACAATATTTCTTGGAGTTTTTAGTTTGGGATCTCTTTCAGGAGGTGAACGGTGCATTCTTTTGATGTCTGTTTTGCCCTCTGAATCTAGGACTTCTGGGAAGTTTTCCTTGATGATTTCTTGGAAGATATTGTCCAGGCTTTTTTTTTTTTTCAACATGGCTTTCTGGTAGGCCAATAATTCTTAGTTTTTCTCTCTTGGATCTGTTTTCCAAATCAGATGTTTTTCCTATCATATATTTTACGTTTTCTTCTTTCTCTTCATTCTTTAGATTTTGTTTGGCTGATTCTTGATGTCTCATATAGTCATTAGCTTCTATTTGCCCAATTCTAATTTTTATCAAATTGTTTTCTTCAATTAACTTTTGCATCTCCTTTTCCATCTGTCCAATTATTCCTTTTAAGGAGCTATTTTCTCCAGTTAGTTTTTGTACTTCCTTTTCCATTTGTCCAATTTTCCCAGTTAGGATTTGTGCTTCCTTTTCCATTTGTCCAATTTTCCTTTTTAAGGAACTGTTCTCTTCAGTGAATTCTTTTGTCATACTTTTGAAATCATTGGTCACTTTTTCCTTCTATTTCTGTAATTTGGCTTTGAAAATCCTTCTTCAGCTCTTTCAAGAGAGCTCTTTGTGTTTGTGACCAGTTCATGGTCCCTTCTGAAGTTTCAAATGGGAGTACAGTCTCAGTGCTGACCACTTTGGTACTCATATTTTGGTCCTTGTCCCCATAGAAAGATTCTATGGTCTTTTCTTTCCTGCTTTGCTTCTTACTCATGATAATGAGGCTTTGTGTGTTGTGGCCTCTGGTTCTTTCAGCTAGAAACTAAAGTGCTGCTTTTACCTGTTGCTGAGCTGGCTGGTGTGAGAAAGCAGGGGCCAGGTGAATTCTTTTTGTTTTTCCCCCAGATTTACCCTGGAGTTAGCTTGTTAAGTGTGGGGGAGGGGTGGTCTGGCCACAGGACCTCTCCTCTTCTAAGCTAGAGAATAAGCAAGTTCAGCGGTTGGTGAACCTGGCCACCCTAATGTCTTCCCATCTCCCATGGGGTGCCGAGGCACACCTGGGGTCCTGGTGTTGGTGTTTACATAGCTTCACCCCACTGGAGCTCTGGATCCCCACCTGGTTCACTGAGGTGAGGCTGTCTGGGACAGCTCTGATCCTGTACTGGTTCCCTTCTGCCACAGCAAGAGAGATCCTCCTTAGCAATTTTCTTAGCCTCACGTGCTATGAAACTGTTTGCCCCTTGTGCTGATCCCACTGAGCCAGGATTTTTCTGGGGAAATATTTTATGGTTCTTTCAAGGTCAGAAAGGGGAAGGGGAGGGAGCATTTACCAATCACTCCACCATTTTGGGTTCAGGAAGTTCAAGTAGGTGACTTACAGACATTTAATCTATGGGCTACTAGTCTCAGAAGCAGCCACTGAAGATACCTGGGGCTCTGCAACTCTCTTTCTCTCAGTTTCACTGGACTCTTGTCCTGGGCTGATATGCCTGAGATTCTGCAGGGCAGTCACTGCCTCAAACTGCCTGGGGCTTCTAACTTTTTCTTGAAGAATTTAAATGCTATGCCATTTGTATATATTTATTATTGATATTACTTATTGTCTATGGTACCTTTTACCAAAATGTAATTTCCCTGTTTATCTCTTTCAATTTGTTCTATGTTTGCTGTTACTTTGTATGATATCATAATTGTTACCCATGCCTTTTATACTTCAGCTGAAGCATATTAAATTCTACTCCAGGCCTTTATTTTATATTATGTGTATATCTTTGTTTTACGCATGCTTCTTTTTTTTTTTTTAAATTTATTTATTTGACATTCATTTTAGCAAAATTTTGGGTTCCAAATTTTCTCCCCTTTTGTCCCCTCACCCCCCCAAACACCGAGCATTCTAATTGCCCCTATCACCAATCTGCTCTCTCTTCTATCATCCTTCTGTGCCCTTGTCTCCATCTTCTCTTTTGTCCTGTAGGGCCAGATAACTTTCTATACCCCTTTACCTGTATTTCTTATTTCCTAGTGGCAAGAACATTACTCGACAGTTGTTCCTAACACTTTGAGTTCCAACTTCTTTACCTCCCTCCCTCCCCACCCCTTCCCTTTGGAAGGCAAGCAATTCAATATAGGCCAAATCTGTGTAGTTTTGCAAATGACTTCCATAATAGTTGTGTTGTATAAGACTGACTATATTTCCCTCCATCCTATCCTGTCCCCCATTACTTCTGTTCTCTTTTGATTTAAGCATGCTTCTTGTAAACAACATATTGTTAGATTCTTGTTTCTAATCCATTCTGCCATCCTCTTCCTTTTTACAAGTGAATTTATCCCATTCACATTCACAGTTATGATTGATAATTGTATATTTCCTTCTATCCTATTCCCTTATCCTTTCCTTCCTTTTCCCCTGCTCCTTTTTAAGATTTGTTTTGCTTCTTATTGATACCTCCCTTAACATTCCCTTGTATCTACCCACACCTTCTCCTTAACTTCTCTCTCCAGTTTTTCTGATTTGTAAGATGTATTTCTATAATCAACTGTATGTGTGTGTGTGTGTGTG
This sequence comes from Notamacropus eugenii, assembly GCF_028372415.1. NCBI lineage: Eukaryota > Metazoa > Chordata > Mammalia > Diprotodontia > Macropodidae > Notamacropus > Notamacropus eugenii. The sequence continues at coordinate 182,777,736 of NC_092872.1, read as the reverse complement.
TGTGTGTGTGTGTGTGTGTGTGTGCATGTATAGTCCTCATTCTTTGGACCAGTTTATGTGAGAGAGAGGTTCAAGTGATGCTTAATCCCCCCTCCCTCTGCTTCTCCCTATTGTATAAACTTCTACTGCATATGTCATTTATATGAGAATATTTTCCTCATTCCCCATTCTTCCTCTCCCTTTTTCCCTTTCCCAGTATTTCCCCTTCCCTACCTTTTCTAGTCTTCTTTTGAGGTTATCAAAGCATAACAGAATCACTCCCAGGTGCTCTTGCTAATTAAATTCCTTCCATGATCCCTAATGATTATAGAATTCTACAGGACTACATGTATCCTCTCCCCGTGTATTTCAAACTGAATATATAGTAGACATCTTAAACTCAGAATGTCCAAAACTGAACTTATTATCTTTGCCCCTAAATCTTTCCCACTTCCAAACTTCCTTATTACTGTCAAAGGCTATCACTGTTCTCCCAGTCCACCAGGCACCCAACCTAGGTATTATCTTTATCTCCTCACTATCTCCTGCCATTATTTGAAGGGGGTAATCAACCTCCTGTATTATTGATGTGCGTGATTTGTAAGGTGTCCATTAAATTCACAAGTAATCAGCTTCAATCATCATAAAGGATACAATCCCTCTATCTGAAGCAAGTCCTTCCTCATTCTACTGAATTCCTATACTTGACTTATGGCTGAGATGATCCTTTGTCTCTGAGCTCAAGAATGGGGTTACAGGATTTTCATGCCCCAGATCCTGCCACCAGAGATTCCCGAGGCTTCTAACACCTTCTATTATATCTCAGCCATAATGGCATTAAACAGAGCTATTTAATTTAAAAATAGAAAGAATGTACAGATTCAGACATGTGTACCAGGTTGGGTTCATGTCCATCATTATTCTCTAGGCCTCTAGAGCAAAACCTGCTGGTTCAGTCCCATTCTGTCTCAGTCAAAGAATGATTTCATCTGTGTCAGACATTGTTTACAAAACATTGCCAGATTATTTGATTCCCCTGTCTATCCCCAACCCTTTCCATGATCCCTGTGTCTCTTAAAGTATGATAGTACATAAATTATCTTGTGATAAAGGAATGCTGGATTTCAATGATCATGGAAAAGTTATTTATCTACTTTGAGTCAGTTTCAGGCTTAATGGATGATAATCTAGACTTGAATTCAAGAGACATGATTTCACATACTGCTTCAGAAAAGTCCCTGGCTCTGTGACCATTGGCAAATCAACATCTCAGAGCATTAGTTTCCTCATGAGTAAAACGGGAATACTGTAAATTGCAAACCATTCCAGTATCTTTGCTAAGAAAACCCCAAGATGGGGTCATAAAGAGCCAGACATGACTGAAATGACTCAAGAACAGCAATAACTACTTTACTCAGAGTTTTTGTGAGAAAAGTACTTTGCACAAACTCAAAGCTTGTTTAAATTTGAATTATTATTAAAGTGCTAGAAAAATCTATCATGTACTAGCACTATCGTCATCATCATCATCATCACCATCATCATTATCACCACCATGATGTTTATTTCCATGGAGTAGTTTGAGTTAAAAGGGCATTTCTAGAAAGGTTAATCTATAGGTTCTGACTGGATCCATTTTTGGGGAGGTTTAGTTCCTAAAACGAATTTTTTTTTTGAAATTAGCAATTTAGTAAATAGCCCTCTCTCTCCTTTCAATCAAGGAAATATAATTATGAAAGGAATAAAGATAAGTAATGACAATTTTTCCTTCATCTCAAAAAACATGTTGGTATAGCCCCCTTAAAGCATGTAAAGACAAATTCCTTCATCCTACTTTTATATTTTAAGAAAGAAACATTAAAAATAATCACAAAGAGAGAGATCAATACTCAAAACTTATTTCCCCATCTTCTTATTTATGTATTTGTTCAGGATAATTTCAGAGTCTATTTTGAGTTCCACTCCTGTGGAAAAGGAGGTAGGGTCTATATTGTCTCAGAAGACAGAGAACTAGAACAGGTAGAAGATAAAAGAAATTAGAATTCAGATGACACTACCAAGTCCTACTCTACTGCCTTATTATTAAGTCGAGATAATTCATATAGATGTAATCTGTATCATTGTAGGGGATATCCACATCAATAAAACCCGTTCCAATGTAAGGAAGAACTTCCTAACAATTAGAGCTCTCAGAAATATAGTGTCATGTAGGATAAAGTATGGAATTTGGAATCAAAAGACCTTGGTTCAGAGAATTTAATCTCTCTAGGCCTCACTTTCTAATCTCATAATAAAGGGATTGTGTTTAGATGTTCCTTTCAACTCCTAATTCCTGTAATTCTATTAAATTTGTTTAAATTCTATTAAATACCCCTTAGTGGGTGCATCAATCAAGGGTAGAGGACCATTTGTAGGGAATGTTTGTATAACAATTCAGGCACTGGACAAGAATTGACCTAGATGACCTCTAAAATCTCTTTCAGATATACGTTGATTATAATGGGAGAAAGTATAATCAGTTTTGGTTTGGTTTTTTTTTAGTTATGACCAGATGGGTCAGTACTTGATAACTGGAACTTCTGATGGATATATCTTCATTTTAAGTGCCAAGCCTTCACAGTTTTTTAAGGTTCTCGGATTCACAGGTAATCTTCACATAGAGCTAGTTATTTGTTGATCTGTATTTTCTAGTCTTTCTTCCAAAGAGATTAAAGTTCTGAGAATAATTGAGCTGTGCCTGATTGTTGCATACACATTCTTTGTTAAGTATTTCAATTCTATCAAGAATAGTGAGAAAATGTACTTAACCAGCATTTAATAAACTATTGAGCCACATGTGATACTAAGTACTGAGGATAAAAAGAAAGGCAAAAATACAAAAACAGCCCTTGCCCAACATAAAAATAAAAGGCATATACAAGATTCATATAGAGTAGAAAGAAAGTAACCTTAGAGCAGAAGGCTAAAGTAATTAGAAGAACTAAGAAGATCAAATATAGGAGGGAACTTTTGAGTTGAATCTTGTGAAAAACCAGGGATGTCAAGAAACAGAATTAAGAAGGGAGAGAATTCCAGGCATAGTGGATAGATAGCCAGTGTAAAAACATAGGCCTTTTAGATAGTGTTGTGTTTGAGATATAGCTAGCATATGGTATTATTAAATTGTAGAGTGTGTTGTGGAAATGCAGTTTGAGAACACTAGAAAGGTAGAAAGGAGCAAGGTTGTAAAAAGCTTCAAATGCCAAACAGAGCACCTTATATTTGATCCTAGAGATAACAGGAAGCCACTAGAATTTATTGAGCAGGACATTAGGGACAATATAGATCTACACTTTAGGAAAACCACATTAGCTACTATATAGAAGATGGAATGGAGAGTAGAGAGACTTGAAGCACGGATACCAATTTAGGAAGGCATGGCAATCGTCCAGAGAAGAGACAATGAAGACTTGAACAAGCATGATAACTGTAGGTAAAGAGAAAGGGTTTTATATGAAATATTTTGTTAAAAAAAAAAAGAAAGAAAGAAAGGACAATATATGCCAATAGATTTGATACATGAAATGGTATTGGTGATGTCTTTTGATTCATGTGTAAATTGGATTTAAGTGAAGCAGAGTTGTATGAAGTCGTCAGCCTCACTCTCTCCTTCAGAGTCATCATAGTCCAGTGGCAGGACAGAGTCAAGATGGCTGGTGATGGCTCAAGATGCAGTGGATGACCTTGGCATCTTCAATGTCTAACCAAGCTCTGAGAGCTCCTCATTGCCTGCTTTATCTGCCTTCATGGCTGTTGTTCTCATCTGCCCATTCCACCAGAGGAAGTCTTCACATGCTTGGGGTAGATACCCCCCTAACTCACCAATGGGTTTGAGAACCCTTGGTTACCCTCAACCTGGTTTGGCCCATCTGCCAAAATGGTTTATCAGGGTGTGACTGCCAGGCATGCTACAGCTTCTTGGAGCCACAGGTGAGAGTTAGGCAGAACAGGTGGACACCAAAGGTGGAAAGAGCCCCCAAAAGGGGCTCAGCAGCCATCACACCAAAGGTACTACTCCTCCCTGAACACACTCTACACCCCAAATTTGATTTGATATGTAGGTGAGTGAGAATGAGGAATTGAGGATGACACTTGAGTTTGAGAACCTGGGAAACTGAGAAAATAGGACCACTTTCAATAGTAACAGGGAAACTGGGAAAAGAAAAGGGCTTGGTGTGGGGGATAGTAGAGATAATGAATAGTCTTTTAGACATATTGAATTTGAGATGCTTACAAGACACGCATTTGTAAATATTCATTAGGCAGCTGGGTATATGAGATTGGAAGAGAAATGGTGAGGATATATAGGTGTGGAAGTCATTTGAAAAGAGATGATACCCATGTGAACTGATGAGATAACCAAGGAAGATAGTATAGAGAGGAAAGAAGACAAAGGACAAAGCAGTGGCATACATTCTGTCACCCTCCTTTGTTAATGGGCATGACAAAGATGAAGATGTAGGGAAGAAGACTGAGGAGAGGTTCAGCAGGTAGGAGGAAAACAAGTAGAGAACAGCATATGAAAAACTAGAAAGGAAAGAGTTTCCAGAAAGAGAAGGTGATCATTCGTGTTAAATGCTACAGAGAGGTTAAGTGAAAAAATATGAGGACTGAGAAAAAATTCTGAGCTTTGGCAATTAAGAGATCATCAGTAACTCTGGACAGAGCAGTTTAGGTTGAAGAAAGAAATTGTAAATAAGAGCTTTGTAAAAAAGTGCTTTGGAAATACAGAGGTCTGGTGTTTTACACCAGTAAAACGTTCCTTTGTTTGAAGGATAAGTTTTATAGATTTCTCCTTTGAGAATTACATTGCAGGATTTTGGAAAGATGATGGAGTAGGTCAGAAATTTCCAAGCTCTCCAGATTTCCCTCACACAGAGGACAAAATAGCAGGGTGAACGAAGAGTTGTAAAAATAAACATGAGTTCAGGCAGAACAATGGTCCTCATGGGACAATTGGGAAAAGATCCAAAGAAAAATCCCAGGACTGAGGTTTGGTCCCTGTGAAGAGTAAATACCCCCAGGCTAGTTCCTTTGAAACAGCAAGCAGTGAACCCCGGATCTTGCTGGGTTGGGACTAGCCTCAGCCTCAGTCACAGGAATTTTCACCTCCCGTACAGTGTGGGAAGTCTGGCATTTGAGCTGGTGAAGATTGAGGAAACTTCTGCTGATAAGGGATGTCAGACCCTGCTGTGCTGTGGAGCCTCAGCCCTGAGTGAAAAGGGACTAGCACTCACATGGTGAGTGCAGAAGCAGTGGGGCAGGGATGCTCCTGGTTGTGGGCACTTACAGAAGGGTGGAGTTCTTGCTTTCTCTTCTGGGTCAGAGGGGAAAAGAGGAGGATCTGAGATCATCCCCCATACTCCAAGACTAGAGGTGATTATAATAATAAGCTTCTATAAATAAAAAAAATAATGAGCTGGCTAAGGAGAAAGAACCCAACCACAGAAAGTTACTATGGGAATAGAGAAGACAATGATTCATCTTCAGAGGAAGATATTGAAGGAAAACAAAAACCTCTCCTACCCCAAAGAGTAATGTCAAATGGTCACCTGCCTCAAAAGAATTCATAGAAAAACTTTTAAAAGACTTTAAAAATCAAATGAGAGAGATTGAGGAAAAATTTTTAAAAAGAACAATCCAAGAAAAGTAAGATTATGAAAAGAAAGCCAACCAACTAGAAAAGGAGATCCAGAATTTTAAGGAAGAAAATAACTCCTGGAAAGTTCGAATTGGGCAAGGGAAAGCCAGCAAAGTTAAAAGAGACCAAGAAATAACAAAACAAAACGCACAATGAAAGAACAGAAATGAAACATATCACAAGAAAAACAACTGATCTGGAGAACATTTGAAGAAGAGAGAACTTCAGAATAATAATCAGACTACCTGAAAGCTATGATTAAAAAAATTTTTGAATAATACAAGAAATAGTTAAAGAAAATTATCCTGAAGTGTTAGAACAAGAGGGGAAAGCAGAAATCGAAAATATCCACCAGTCACCACCTGAAAGAGACCCTATGAGGAAAAACCTCAGGAATATTATAGCTAGATTTTGAAACCCCCAGGTCAAGGAGAAAATATTATGAATAACAAAAAAAAAGCAATTCAAATATGGCAGAGCCACACTTAGAAAGACATAAGACCTAGCAGAAGCTACACTAAAAGACCCGCAGGTCTTGGAACACTGTATATTGAAGAGCAAAACAACTGGGCTGAAAATTTGTGTCTGAAAATATCATACCCTGTCTTTGTATGATCTTGAATGGAAGAAAAAAATGTTCATTTAATAAATTGCCAGACTTTCAGGATTTTGTTGCAAAAAGACCTGAAGTCAATAAGAAATTTGACATACGAGATCCAACAGAAATATAAGATGAATATCAAAGACTAACTACAAGATACTCAATAAGGATAGACTGTTTACTTTTTATACAAGAAAATGTAAATTATATGTCTAAGATTGTTATTAGTAATTGGGTAGTTCAAAAGAAAGAATAGGGTAGTGCTAAGTGTGAGTTAACTGTTTAGGAAAAAATAAAAAGAGTAATTAGCTGATACAAATGATGCAAGAGGAAGAACTGACACAGAGGAATTAAGTGGGGGAGGAGGCCTGGTAGTTCTGGAATCCTACTCTCATTGGGAGTGAGTTAAAGAGGAAAATATATATACACACACACACATATATACACACACACATAAAAGTCTTCTAAATTCAGAAAGAAATAAAAGGTTCAGGAGATAGGGAAGGGGGAGGGGATAAGGGAGGGATTCCAGGGTAGGAGTAGAGGACAAGGGAGGGATCTCTAGTGGGGGGCAGGTTAAATAATAGGAGGGCAAAGTAGTAGGTAGAAGTAAAGTAGATGATTTGGAGGGGATAGGAAATAGGAGATACACACAAACATAAAATAAGAATCAGGAGTAGAACTTAATAGGGGAAAAAAGCAAAGGTAGTAATCATGATCTCAGACAAAGTTACAGCTAAAACAGATTTAATTGAGAAAAAAAGGGAAACTATATTATGTCAGCCATATTAAACAGTATTGTTTTAAACTATTTAAAATAACCAGACAGTATCAGTTTAGAATATTGCTGTGGTATAGAAAACGATGATTTGGTGCACTTAGAAAAATATGGAAAGACTTGGACCTCAGAGAAGCAGAGGACAAACAAGTATAGTACAGGCTTACATGGATGCATGTGAATGTATATGTCTGTATGTGGGTATGATTAAAAATAACCTAAGTATATGTATGAATACATAAGTATGCATATGTATGTGTTATATGTATGCATGTATATGTGTAGATATGTGGATATATGTTTGTGTATATATGTATATGTGTATCTGCATTTAACTGTAGCCTTTTTTGGGATGAGGGGAGGAAGGGAGAAAAAAGAACAAAGTAAAAAATGCACAGCATAGAACAAAAGAAATGTTACAAGGAAGCAAAGAAAAGATGGACAGCTCTGAACACAATGTGCAGTATTTATTATATAGGCTTTCTTGAAATGGAAATTGTTTTGCTGTATATTTTGAGTCCTCTTATGTTCTGCTGTGCACATGGCAATGCTTTTTTATTTTCTTCTTGTATTTGAGTTTTAGTATTTAAGTTTATAATGGTTTTTCTTTTCTTATTGTATATTTAAGTTTAAAATGCGTTAATTTTTTAAAAGAAAATTACATTGATATTCGGCTTTGAATGGATTCTTTAAAACATATTTTGCATGTATTCTTTGTATTTTCTGTTAGATTACAAGTAGTGAGTCGCAAAAAAATCCCAACAACCAAATTAAACTAGAGGTATGGTAGAAGTTGAGATAATTTTAGATTATAAATCAAAAGAATATACTTCATATCTTTAATATTTTATCTTAGGATATAAAATATCAAAATGTTATAGATTCAGAGATTGGCCCAGGGCATCTGTTACCATTATGATGAAAATGTTTGTGTTGATCCTTTGGGGGTCATTCTACAAAGAAAATTCTATTAGCCCCTGTCATTTCAGACACAGAAATTTAATCAAGGAATAGTTTATAATGAAATCCCTAAATTGGAATAAGCAAAGATTTAAAAATATCACAGATGCCAGTTTGTGTATGTCTATTTCTGTCTGCTTTCAGAAATGAGTGGTCACATTGTACAAATATCTACAGTCTACATTTCTGAAACAAACCTAGTTGAAGTAATGGTGCTTGTCAAAACTTCACAAAGTGAAAAAAGCAGATTGGAATTATTTTCTCTGCCTGAAGCAATCTTAATAGGTAAGAAAGGAACAAGTAATGCAGTGATATACGGATTATATACACATTACTGCTATCACCTTACAGTTTGTTTCAGGAAATGAAATTTCTAAATGCAATTATTGTAAGGAAGACAGTAGGAAAAAGAGTAAAGGAAAATTGTTCTTTGTGATAAAACAGGAAAGTATTGCTTAATGAAGTGAGTGTAATGCTATTTTTGGCTTGGGGCAAATACAGATTGTAGTAATAAAAAGCATGCTAAAATTGGAATTGGAAGAACTGGTTTTGCCACTCACGTCCTCTGTCACTCAGTATCTTTATCACCTCACATAAATCTCTTAACCATAAGAGCCTCAGTGTGCTCCTTTAGAGATATAGTAATTCTTACTTGCAGTGTGATCTTAAGTCTCAAAATGAGATAATATATGTAAAGTAGTGTTATTTAAGTATAAGTTATTATAATTCACTTTTTCTGTCAGCCTGTTTTTCCTTTTGAATCCAGTAGAAAATTGGGCAGAACTGACACACCTAAAATACTTGGTTATTCTGTGTGTATTCTGTTTTATAGTTTAAATTCATGAGACTGCTAGACTAGTTAGCTATTAATAACATTTTCTAATATGGAAAGATATGTGAAAATAAACTCCCCAAATTACTTTGCTGTAGCTATAGAAGTTAGTAGCTATGGATAGAAACATGTCTGTATAGTTTACAGATAATATACATAGAGTAACACAGATATCTAAAACTTAAGAGAATACTTTATACCTTTGCCTCGATGCTTTCTGTACACTCAAGAATTATTTTATTCCATATGACTGTTGAACTACTGGCGTATTGAAAGTAATAATTTCAGTACTTTTTACTCAGTATCATACAACTTGTTAATATCATAGAAGAAAGCAAAATATATGAATGATTTTAAAAGACTCAGATTTCATTCACCAACTAATTTTACTTAAATAAAAACATTTTAAAATATTTTTGTTTTTCATAAATAGGAGAGTACATTTGCCATATTGGATTTTAAAAGTTAAATTTGAAATACCAGTCAATCAATCAGTAAACATTTGTTAAGTGCCTATTATGGTCTAAGTACTGTGGTGAGCATAAGTAACTAAAGTGATCCATTCTTTTCCCCAAATCTTATAGACCCTGAAAACTATTGTGATCAAAGAGGGAGGCTGCATAATGACCTCATTGAGAGGAGGCAATATAAAATCAATCATTCTCTAACCTCTGCTATCTTGGATTTCCACAAGGAATGTTTATATGGCTTCTGTGGTCATGTGCCATATATCTGCAGCTATGGTATTCCTGAAAAGGTATTCTTCTGTTGCCGTTTACATGCCAAAACTTGAACATTATGTCATTTTCTTTAACCATTAAGACAGTCAAATTGCATGAATTAAGTTTCATTCTCTTGGCTGGTGCCAGGGAATTCTTTAATGATCCTGAATTCAAGCCAACATCATTTGGAACCTAATTTGGCAATAGTGTAGTCTTTGTTAGTAACATTATTATCACTAGTGAAGCCAAACATATGAAAGATAGAACATTTAATGATACTAAGGAAACAACTTCTATTGTCTTTTTTTCTCCTTTCTTATTTTTCCTGTGCCCTAAGAAACAGATGAAGTACTTCCATATATTTATAATGGTGGCCCATGACCATGATACAGGAGACTCACACCCACAAGGAGGTACTCTGCTCTTACTCTTGTGTACCAGATTCATCTTAAAGGGACCTGACTCAAAAGGCCATCAGATTGACTGTTTCTTTCTGACATATTATATCTACCCCCTGTAGCTTTGGGAAATATCTCTTTTTTTTTTGAAATAGAATTTTATTTTTCCAATTACATGTAAAGATACTTTTCAACATTCATTTTTTAAATAATATTGTGAATTCCAAATTTTTCTTCCTCCCTTCTTTCCCTCCCCCTTCTCAAGACAGAAAGCAATCTGATAGAGGCTATACATGTGCAATCATGTTAAACACATGGGGAAATAAATGAATAAATAAAGTTTAGATAGCTAATGTCTAGCATCTTTCTAAGACCCTGTTCTCTTTTTGTAAAAAGTAGCAAGTGTATAATACATTGGTATTAGGTTTAGGACAGTTACTTATTTTTTTACCCTATAAAATGTTTAAAACACAAATGACTCTCAAGTGAATACAAACAAATGTAGAAGAACGTAAAAGAAGAACTTGTACTCGTGAAACTCTCCTGAAATATTAATTTGCCAAATAGATAATTCATCTTCTCCTCATACACACATGGTCTAAAAAACTCTGCTGAACAGCCTGAGAAAGCCTTGGCTTTTAATAGATGTTCTGTTACAGCATCCTCCTGTTCACAGTGCTCGTTTCCTGTGATAAGTTGGCTATTTAGAGAGCCCCATGGCACTAAACGACTGACATCTGATTCTGGAAATGCTCAAATTCTTGAGTTTTGCTCAGGCTGAAACAAAGGAAGAACCAAAGAGGTTGGAATGTGACAGTTCTGCCTCTTATAGACAACCAAAGGATGGGTGGCTGGAGGGAGAGCTTCTTGACAAAGTCACCAGTTACCTTTGACACAACCCTCTCCACTAATGGTGGCATACATGCACCAATAAGACATTCCATGTCATACCAAAATGCATGCCCCCACACTATGGAAATTGGGTATTTCTCTGATTATCCTTACAGAGAGGTAAGACTGTCTTTCTTGATTCAGGGTTGTCCATCAGTACCCTAAGGATCCTCTCGTCACTAAAACTTCATTGGATATATTGAGAGGCCTCTTTCTAATTCAAACCAAATAGTAAAGGGAGAAAAAGGAGGGAGAAACTATCCAGGACTGATTTTCAGGTTGGAAGTTATAGTGGGGAGAGTACACTGTAGAACATATAAATGCTTACATAACTTGGCAGTACTTATATTTTGGACATTGTTTTATATCACTTTTCTTCAAGTTCCTTGGTACAGATTTTAAATCCCTATGTGTCTTGGCTGAATTGAAGCTATGATGGCTTACTTACTTATGACTCAGAGAATTCAAATTCTGTCTGATATCTGCTGGATCTAGGGGGCAGCTAGAAATAGAAGGAAATATTTAGAGAAGGAACTTTGAAGGTCAGCTGTGGATTTCAGGATATGTGTGTATATGGCAGGAGTCATTTCTTCACAGTGTCCTACACACTTTACAATTAACCCTGCTAAGTCAAAGGCTCAGAATAGACAATTTTCAGTGGCAAATTGTATCTGGATCATAAGCAAAAGTGTAAAACAGCAAATTTTGCCTTTCTTATCCTTTCACATTCCTTTCTTTGGCTGCCTACTCTGTCTCTTTTCCAGCATAGGACACTGGCTATCCAAAGCTTTGAATTTAGGGGCCCCAAATAGTTTTGTCTCTCTTACTGTTTGCCAGATTTCCAGAGAACGTACCTTGAACTATGCCATTTATAAACATATAAGTAGTATAAAAACTTCCCTCTAGGGCTGTGCTGTCCTTATTGGTGAGCTATCTGTTCTGATTGGTGGGAGTCTACTGTATCTATTCAACCTTAGATTTGAATATGCTTTAAGCTGAGCCAGCTTATTCCTATTTATCCTACCACATCATAAGTACTCCAGTCTGCCCTCCTCATTTGCTTTAACAACAATAAGCAAATCAATACTATTATTGTTTCTGGTAAAGGTGTCAACTGTCCTGTTGCTCCATTCGTGAATCACTAAGGTTTCCCAGACTGAAACAGTTTTCCCTGACCATAACTCCCATGTGTATGTTGTTTCCCTGTATTCTTGAGGACGGAGACTGTTTCCCTTTTGTTTTTGTATCTCTAGCAGTTAGTGACAAACAGGCAGCAAGCATTTTCTAAGTGTCAGGAATTGCCAAGATCTAGGGATAGAAAAGGGGGTAAAAGATAGTCCCTGCCCTAAAGGAGCTAACAGTATGATAGGGGAGAGAAGCAAACAGTTATGTACAAACAAGCTATGTACAAGATAAAAAGAAAACAATTAAAAGGGGGAAGGCACTAGATGTTGGGAAAGGCTTCCTGTAGAAGATGGAATTTTAGTTGGGACTTAAAGGAAGACTGGGAAGTCAGGAGGCAGAGCATTCCAGGTATTAGGGATAGCCAGAGAAAAACGCCTGGAGCTAAGAGATGGAAAGCCATATTTATGGAACAGAATAGAGGCCAGTATCTGAACTGAAGAGTAGGTGGCAGGGAGGAAAGTATAAGAAAATGGGAGGGGGGGTGGTGGTTGTGGAGAGGGGGAGGGATATAAGATTATAAAGAGTTTTGAATTCCAAACAGAGGGTTTTGTATTTTATCCTTCAGGTGATAGTGAGCCATTGCCATATATTGATGTGGGAAGGGGAGGGTGACATGGTTGGACCTACACTTTAGGAAAATCACTTTGGTGGAAAATGGAGAGTGGGGAGAGACTTGTATGGCAGGCAGACCTGCCAATAACCTGGTGGAAAAGACAGGAGGAAATGGGATCATTTGTGTATGTAGAGGGGTTTGCTTGTTAAGGAATTGGGCTACCTCTTTGTGTGAGACAGGTGAAGGAGGAGATAGTGTTAGAAGGCATCTGAGTGATATGAGAGGAAAAGGAGGGGAGAAGAGGGCACCCACAGTGTGCACAGTAAGTGCTTCTTGAATGGTTTTCCATTCATTTATTCCACTTTGAAAGGGTCTCCAATATTGTCTGTTCCCCATCCCTTACTGCTCCCACCCCAGAAAAGCCCAAATCATACCATTTTAAGTATTAATATCAAACTCTATCTGGAGGTAGGAGAGTCTTTCTGAGAACATATTTATGCTGTTGTAAGTCAGCAGTTACAAAGGGGAAAGAGAGAATATTTTCAGCTTATGAGAGGAACTTTTTAATTTAAATGCATTTGTAGTTATTGAAATGTATAAGGAGAATTTTTTTAAAAGTTGCTTATACCAGAAAAATAAACATCTCTCCTTCACAAGGGGGTCTCCTGAAAGTTTGCTGACTCCTGCTTTAGATGTTAAAGTTTAATCTTATTGTAATAATTGACTTTATGTTTGATATATATATTAGGCAGGGTCTACAAAAGGACTTATATCTCTATCTTACCAGATCAATTGCTTTGTGATGAATTTGGTTTCTTTCAGTTCTGTTAACAGATACTTCAATTAATCAAGTAGTATTCAAAGCTAGCCTTCATTTTCATTTAATTGCCTGATGTTGGAGAAAAACCAGGACATAAACTTCAAGCACTGACTTACCAAAATGGTTTTATCTGAAAAATATACCTTAAAGCATGAAACAAATTTTTGAGAACCCAGATGGAAATAACATTGAAAAAAGGGATAGAACCTATTTATTAGGTCACAAAACCTTGTGTACCTGCTTATTTCATATTGTAATGTTGGATTTTTTTTTAATTTGTTGTTATTGTTTGGTTGTCTAGTCATGTCTTACTCTGTGATCCATGGACCATATCATGCTAATGCTCTCCATGGGTTGTTACTTTTTTTTTTTTTTTGGCAAAGATACTGGAGTGGTTTGTCATTTCATTCTCCAGTGGATCAAGGCAAACAGAGGTTAAATGGCATGGTCAGTGTCACACAACCAGTAAGTATCTGAAGCCTAATTTGAATTCAGGTCTTTCTGACTTTAGGCCTAGGGCTCTATCAACGGAGTCACCTATCTGCCTCCTTTTTTTCTTTAGACCAATGATCAAACTGTCAGCAAGATTATGTGGTTTTTTTCTTATAAGCCACAAGAATTATTTCCATTATTTTAAATACAGCTTGATATTTTCTTTTATGTTTACAGGATAGCAAAGATGTAGTTCTCAAACCAGAGATCAAAATGCAAAGCAAACATTTTGGAACTGGAATATTGTGCCTCTCATCTCATGGCAGGTGGCTAGCATCAACAGGCAAAGACGGAATACTGAGTATCCGTGATGTTAATAATTTGGTAAGTATTGATAGCAGCATAAAGCCCTTAATATAAGCTCCAAGGGAAATCAGTATAGAAAGTCTAAAAAGTAAATATCTTTAGAGAGTTTAGAAAGGAGAGGGGGAAATAAACTAGCTTTTATAGCCTCCTAAACTTCATCTTGTACTTTGTTGTAGATTTTTAATTTTCTTGATTTTTTTTTTATTCACAGGTAATGTAGTGATTTTTTTTAAAAATTCAACTTTTATTTTCTAATCCTCGCCCTCTTCCTCATTGAGGAAGTAAAAAAACTAGTTGTTAAAATATGTATAGTTAACCAAAATAAATTCTAACATTAGCCATGTCAAAGAAAAATTTGCGTACTTCAATGAGCTTCATTAAGTTTATCACTCTTCCATCTGGAAGTGGGTGGAATGTTTCATCATGAGTCCTCTATGGTGATAATTAGTCATTGTGTTAATTAGAATTCCTAAGTCTTTTATAGATATTTATCTATATAGATCTTTATAGATATTTATCTTTATAATATTATAATTGTATTAATTGTTTTCCTGGTTCTCACTATAATTTGAAAAAGATTATATAAAACTTCCTAGGTTGCCATATGAATAAAACTATCAGAAATCACACGATTATCTCAATAGATGCAGAAAAAGTCTTTTTGGACAAATACAACACCCGTTCCTGTTAAAAACAATAGAGAACATAGGAATAAATGGAGTTTTCCCTAAAATGATAAGTAGTATCTATCTAACATCAGCAGCAAGCATTTTATATAATGGGGATAACCTAGAAGCTTTCCAAGTAAGATCAGGGGTGAAAAAAGGATGACCATTATCATCAATATTATTCAATATTGTACTAGAAATGTTAGCTTTAGCAATAAGAGAAGGAAAAGAAATTGAAAGAATTGGAAGGGGCATTGAGAAAATAAAACTATTACTCTTTGCAGGTGATATGATGGTCTACTTAGAGAATTCTACAGAATCAACTAAAAAACCACTCAAAATAATAATAATAATTAAGCTGCAGAGTATAAAATAAACCCACATAAATATCAGCATTTCTATATATTACCAACAAATCCTAGCAGCAAGAAATAGAGAAATTCCATTTAAAATAACTGTAGACAACGTAACATATTTGGTAGTCTACCTGCCATGACAAACCCAAATTGAACACAGTTACAAAATACTTTTCACACAAATAAAGTCAGATATAAACAATTGGAAAAGCATCTATTGCTCATGGGTAGGCTGAGCTAAAGTAATAAAAATGACAGTTCTGCCTGAATTAATGTCCTTATTCAGTGCCATACCAATGAAACTACCAAAACTTATTTTATAGAGCTAGAAAAAATGATAACAAAATTCATCAGGAACAATAAAAGGTTAAGAATTTGAAGTGAATAAACGGAAAAAATACAAAGGAAGGTGGCCTAGCTGTACCAGATCTAAAACTATATTATAAAGCAGCAATTAGCAAAACTACTTGGTGCTGACTAAGAAACGAAATAGTGGACCAGTGGAATAAGTGAGGTACGGTAGTAAATGACTATTATAATCTACTATTTGATAAACCCAATGACTCCAGCTTCTGGAATAAAAACTATTTGACAAAAACTGCTGAGAAAACTGGAAAATAATATGGCAGAAACTAAGCAGAGACCAACATCTTATACCAAGATAAAGTCAAAATAGGTACGTGATTTAGACATAAATGATGATACCATGAGTAAATTAGGAGAGCAAGGAATCATTTATCTGTCAGATGTATGGAAAAGAGAAGAATTTATAACCAAACAAGAGAGAGTGAACATTATGAAATACAAAACAGGTAAGTTTGATTACATTAAAATAAGAAGTTTTTGCACAAACAAAACCAGTGCAACCAAGATTAGAAGGAAAGCAGAAAGCTGGGACACAATTTTTACAGCCAGTGTTTGTGATAAAGGCCTCATTTTTAAAATATGTAGAGGACTAAGTCAAATTTATAAGAATATAAGTCATTCCTCAATTGATAAATGGTCAAAGGATATGAAAGACAGTTTTCAGAGGAAGAAATTAAAGTTATCTATAGCCATATGATAAAAGATGCTCCAAATCACTAGTGATTAGAGAAATACAAGTCAAAACAACTCTGAGATACAATCTCACCTATCAGATTGGTTAATATAACAGAAAAGGAAAATGATAAATATTGGAGAAGCTATGGGAAAATTAGAACACTAATGCATTGTTGGTGGAGTTGTGAACTGATCCAACCATTCTGGAGAGCAATTTGGAACTGTTCCCAATGGACAGTCAAACTGTGCATACCCTTTGACCCAGCAATACCACCTCTAGGGCTATATCCCAAAGAGATCATAAAAATAGGAAAAGGACTCACATGTATAAAAATATTTATAGTAGCTCTTTTTTGTGGTGGCAAAGAATTAGATATTGAGGGGATGTCCATCAACTGAGGAATGGCTGAACAAGTTACGGTCTAGGAATGTAATGGAATACTATTGTGCTCTAAGAAATGATGAACAGGCAGACTTCAGAAAAACCTGTAAAGACTTAGATGAACTGATACTGAGTGAAGTGAGCAGAACCAGGAGAACACTGTACACAGTAACACCAATATTGGGTGATGATCAGCTATGATAAGACTTAGCTCTTCTCAGCAATACAGTGATCTAAGACAGTTCTAAGACTCATGATGGAAATGCTATCCACATTCAGAGAAAGAACTATGGAGTCTGAATGCTGATTGAAGCATATGATTTTCACTTTTTTTGTTGTTTTTTGGCTTTTCCCTTTTGTTCTGATTCTTCTTTCACAATATAACTAATGTGGATATATGTTTAACATGATTGTACATATATAATCTTTGTTAGATTGCTTGCTGTCTTAGGGAAGGAGTAGGGGAGGGAAGAAGAGAGAAAATTTGAAACTCAAAATCTTATAAAAATCAATGTTGAAAACTATCTTTACATGTACTTGGAAAAAATAAAATACTATTACATGGGGGAAAAAGACTAACTAGGTTTCTTTGAAACCATCCCCTTCATCCTACCTTACAGAAGAACAGAAGGGAGAATAAGCTTTTATATAACACCTACTATATGTCTTGAACTCTGCTAAACACTTTACAAATATTATCTTATTTGATCCTCACAACAACCTAGATGCTGTTGTTAACTGCATTTTACAATTGAGGAAACTTAGGCAACCAGGTTAAGTGACTTGCT
Organism: Notamacropus eugenii; assembly: GCF_028372415.1. NCBI lineage: Eukaryota > Metazoa > Chordata > Mammalia > Diprotodontia > Macropodidae > Notamacropus > Notamacropus eugenii. The sequence continues at coordinate 182,760,304 of NC_092872.1, read as the reverse complement.
CAGGGTCACACAGCTAGTAAGTATCTGAGGCCAAATTTGGCCTTTTCCTTTTCCTTTGATTTCTTTAGAATACAGACCTCATAAAAGTCTATGAAGTCAAAAGATACGCATAGGTCTCTGGGTCAAAAGATATGCATAGTTTTTTAGACATGGTTCCAAATTGCTTTCCAGAAAGACTGAATTAGTTTATAGCTCTACTTGTGATGCACTAATGTATCTGTTTTCCTCTAGCTTCTCCAGCATTTGTCATTTCCCCTTTTTTGATCAACTTTGCCAGTCTGATGGGTAGGAGATCACAGCTCAAAGTTGTTTGCATTTGTTTTCACATACTCTAGGTGTCAGCTACATGGCACAGTGGATAGAGCACTGGGCCTAGAATCAGGAAGACCTGAGTTCAAATCCAGCCTCAGATGCTTACAAGCTGTGTGGCCCAGAGCAAGTCACTTAACCCTGTTTAAAAACCCTCTTTTCTTTATTTTCTCCCCCACTTCTCCCTCTCATAAATTGAGCATAGTCTCAGACATAAGGCACTAAAATTAAGGACTACTAAGTGCTTCTTATAAAATGCAAGACTTAAGTTAAAATTTGAAAGATGTCAGAGAAGCTAAGAGGCAGAGATGAAGAGGGAGAGAATTCCAGGTATGGAGGAGACAGCCAGTGAAAATGCTTAGAGTCAGAAGACAGTGTTCTGTGCAAGGATCGTGGACAGTAAAGTTTAAGAAGCTGGAAGGGAGGAAACAGCCAGGTTATAAAGGTCTTTGAAAGCCAAAATGAGGATTTTGTACTTTATTTTGGAAGAAATAGGGAGCCACAGTAGCAGATCTACTAATAATTTTCAAATAGAGGAATATCATGATCACATTGATCCATTAGGGTGATTACTGAGGCAGCAGCATGGAGGACATATTGAAAAGACAAAATCAGAAAATTATTATAATAGTCTGGATTAAAAAATGGGAGCCTGAACCAAAGTCATTGAAGTTAGAATAGAAAGGAAGAGGACATATGTGAAAGATACTTGAGAAGTAGAATGGATTAGATGTACTAGGTGAGGGAAAGGCAAGAGTCAAAGATAATTCTAAGGATACAAGCATAGATGAGACTGGGAGGACAGTGGTGCCAACAATCAAAACAGACAAGCTATATAGAGGAGGAAAAGACTTGGGGGGTAAGATGGTTTTAGTTTGTGATATGTTAGCTTTGATGTTTTAGTGGGATATCCAGGCAGAGACATCTGTTAGTTGGAAATAGGGGATTGGTACTCCAGGCAGAGGATGGGATGGAGATAAAGATTGTATAATAAGCCCAAGGAGCTGATGGGATCACCAACGGAGACTGCATATAGAGAGAAAACAAGACAAGAGGAAAGGAGAAGAGAAGGGAAGAGAAAGGGGAGGGGAGAACAATGGACTTACACCTTATTCTTCTGATTCCAAGACCCTGTTCTTTCTATTACACCATGTTGCCATTCTTTTATCAATTTTGTTCAATACAAAGAGCCCAGAGTTGAGAGACTCAGGTCCTGAGTTTTAGTTTTTTTATTCATGTTGTGTAACTTTCAATCAGTCACTTAAACTTCTTCATGCCTCAGTTTTTTCGAACTATGCTTTAAGAGTAATAGCTTTTTTCCCTTCCAATGCCACAAATATATTGTAAAAATATTATGAAATAATACAAATATTATTTGTATTATTTGAAATACAAAATATTATGAAAGACTTTTTAACTATTGGCAGATCAAGTGCTTAATATTTCTAGGGCACTGTTAATATAACAGAATGGTTAGGAGCAACTCATTCCAAAGACTCAACTTTAAGCTTCTATATCCCTCAAATTTAAGAATCTAGGTTTTTACTGTGATATGTATTTGACTGAATAGTCCATGGTAATAGGAGAAAAATAAATGTTCATATCATTTCACTAATAAAGCATACAGTGAAATAGAAACATTTATGCTTTTTTAATGCTGCTTCTTCTTTAACCATTCAGGAAACATTTGCTCAGACTCAATGCCATTCTTACCAGGGACAAGGAATTCAATCATTGTCATTTTCACTTGATGGTCGTTCCATACTAGCAAATGGTAGGGAAGATGGTGCCTTTGTTTGTCTGAGATGGAAGTAAGTAAAGACTGAGAAAATGTTATTTGTATAATACTTAACTCCCAATTGTTTGTGCTGATGGATATGCTCAATGGCATAGATTGTTCTCAAAAAGATAATGCAAAACAGAAGCTATTCAATACTAAAAGGAGTTATTTTTTTAGCAGTTCAATTCAACAAACACATTTAAAATGTTTACTATGTTTAAAACATGATGTTAGCCCCTGGGTTTCTGTTTGTAATTGGCCCATCATTAAAATTAGTTTTCATTGTTCATGAATATACCATTTGACGGCGTGGGAAGAGGAAAAAGTCATTCAATGATTTAAATTTTGTTGTGGATATCCACTACACTTGACTCCCTTGTCCTCTTATTTTTTCACTAACCATGACTTACCAAGCCCTAACCTTGTATAATACTGACTACCCTGTCTTACACTGCCTGAAGACTAGGTGTGTTACATTTTGACCCTTCCGTCACTGATCTGTAGTACCCTTAAGGGGTGGGGTTGCAAGAGTCTAGTTTTTTGCCATGGGCTTCAGCCCCCCACAAAGGTGTCTCCCCAGTTTTAGGGGTCCACTGAATCCCAATTCCATTTAACCACAAATTAACAGTCAGATTGGCTTTCATATAATAATAACAAACATACAAATACCCCCCAAAAAATTTGAGTGGAGAGGAATAATCACCTTGTACCACCTCAATTTCTAGGGAAAGGATTAGGTTCACAGTTTATCTCAGTTCCTAAACAGCATGCTCAAACCAAGTTCCAAGTTAAAAATAACTCTTGGTCTTGAGTCCCAGGCATTCTGGTTTTTCAGGGCTGGCTGTAACATCTAGTCTGGAATCCTGCCTCCAAAGTCATCATGGCTTGAATCAGAGTTTGGTGGGAATTCTCTACCACCTGTACCTAAAACTAAAAGGGAACAAAATCCCTAACTTGATTCTTGAGGCCAGAAGGCATAAAAGGGAGAAGGAGGAGGAGGTAGTCTTTCCTCTTACTCAGTTTGGCTCATGAAATCCATGCCAGGGGTGGACAGGACCTTCATCCTTTCTGGATGCAGCTAGAAAGAGAGACTATCACAGGATGGTAGTTCTTCAAGATGCATCCTTTTGTGGTGATATACCCAATCAAGAGTCTGTTTCCACTCATGTGGTTGAGGTCACATATAATGTCTTCTCCCAGAAGCTGATTCCTTAGTCTCTGATGTTATGTTTAAAAATTAAGGTAAACTGACTGTGGTCTAAGCATGATCAATTTACTAGTTAGGCTAGCAGTAACCAATAAATTGGGTCAGTGGCCTCTCTCAATTACCAAACAGCCCAAGATAGGGCTTACCAGACTTCATCTAGTTTTGGAGAGTAGATGGGGAAGAAAATGCATGTAGTTACAGAGTAGACAACATCATGAGGGTAGGGATAACATGATTGGTTGGAAATTGGGTATGAGGGGCTAGCAACCCCCTCTTTCCCTCCTGTGACAAAAAATGTTCATTGTTTTGAGCCCACCTGCAGGTGGACATAGGGTTAGAGATAGTGGACTAGATTTATTTGGACAACAAACCAGACATCCTTGAAGGATAGACTGGTGGCGTAGAGATACTGGACCAGATTGACTCCTTAATATCCACCTGCATCCCTCAAGGACAAAAGATTTCCTTGAGGCAAGAATAGAGCAGTGATTAGGAGAACTGAACTTCTAAACTTAGCTCATTGGCAAAGAGATAAAGAAATGCAGCTTGAGCAATAATACAGAATAGGATCAATTACAGAATAGGATCGATTACAGAAAAGGGTCAATTTCTTCATTTATGGGGGTCCCCCATGTTAAGTGATCCAGGCATGCACAAAGGAAAGCCCTGTTGCACTTGTATCATGCCCACCATCTAGTGTCTTCACTCTTATTCACATACTACTGAAAAAAGCTGAAAAAAATATCAGACTGTGCTGAGTGGGCCTACTACACCTTAATGCTACATAATCTCATCTGGACCCTCACTGCAGCAAAGCAATCCTTGTATATTTCCTGATTCATTATCCTACTCACCACAGCATCTATATGAAGCCTTTTTATCGCTAAGTCTCCCATGATACTCCTTCATGCCCTTAGTTGAGGACTTTGCTTCATGCTTTATAAAACAAAATTGAAGCCATTCTCCAAGAACTCCATCTCATCCCCTCCTCATCTCACATAATTTAAATGTCTTCCTCCTTTATTGCCTTCATCACCCTTGTCTCATATGAAGAGGTATTAGCCCTTCTCTTTGCCAAGGTAAACCCCTCTACGTTCCATTCCATCAGATACTTCTTCATCAGATTTTATCATTCCCACTTTCTCATTAATCTTCAATCTCTTGCTATCAACTGACTTCTCTGCTGCATATGAACATGCCTATATCTCCTATGTCATTAAAAACCATCACTTGATGGAGTCACCATACTATTATGTATTATTATATCTTCTATATCTCTCCTCCCATACATGGCTAGAGTCCTTGAAAAGCCATCTATAATTAGTATTCCTGTTTCCTCTCTTCTTTCATGTTATTTCACTTCTATTGATGAAATTGAGATTGATGAAACTGAAATAGAAATTGATTTCATCTCTGTGATATTCCATGCCTTTTCACTGACTCTCTCCCATGCCTAAAGTATCCTCCCTCCTCACCACCAAATCTTGGCTTCCTTCAAAAGTCAGTTCAAATCCCATCTTCTGCAGGAGAACTTTGGTATCCCTTGCCTCTTTTCTCAGCTCCCAGTGTTAGTGTGTTTCCTATGAGATTACTTCCTATTCAAACTGTATGTAACTTCTATGTATGTTGTTTCCATTTTTTATTCCTCTTTAGAATGTGATCTCTTTGAGGGCAAGGATTATATTTTTGCTTTTCTTACTTGGAGCTTAGCACAGGGCCTGGCAGATAGCAAGCATTTAAAAACTCTTATTGGCTAACTGACTAGAAAACTCTATTGGTAGTAAACTCAAATACAGTTGAACAGGGTTAAATAACTATCACAGGCAACCTTGTTATTCCATTATTTTTAATAGTCCATGTAAAATACCACAGCATTGACTTAGCTGTGGCAATACAACATTATTATCAAAATGACTAAATTGAATACTTCAACCATATAGGCTTTATAACTATAGTTGGAAATTTAAGCTAATTAGTCACTTTGAATCATGGATTCTCAGTCCATGATGGCCCTTGAAACCTCATGGTTCTGTTCCACTAAAATGGTGGCATTTTATGTTGAAAAAATGGCCATTACAAGTACTTTTCTTTTGTTTCACACATTTCAGAAGTAATGTAATTACCCTTGAAGCTATAATCTTGACTCTTCCTAAACTCATCCTAAAAAAACAAATATGACTCAGTTTGTTAAATGTTTGAATTGGTTTTACACCTAACTTGTTTTTGCACAGTAAAATCTTATTAATTTGGACTTTTCAAATTTGTAAGTTGGATAAATAGGAATAAGATTAGATTAAAATTTAAGTTAATCTTAGATGAAAGAAATTAAAGAAACCAAGATTTTAGAAGACATCCTTAATTTATATGAGAACAAATTCTTTTCAAGCTCTCTTAAACATGTTCAATTACATGAGAAGTCAGAAAATAATTATTTACTATGTTTCTGCCTAGAATTTTCCAAGTTCTTGTATAGGCCCCTTTCTTTAAGGAGCTTATAGTATAAGTTGCTTATAGCACTCATATGAGATAAGGAGCAATTACAAGAAGAGATAAACTCCAATGCTAGTTTTGTAGTTTAGGCAATAATTCTTTAGCAATTCATAATAAAGAAAGACTAGTGCAATTTTGGGCTATCAGGGAAAGCTTCATAAAGGAAATAGATATAGACCCCACCTTTAAAGAAGTAGGATGTGGATTTGTAACAGGGAAGGTAAAGGAAATAGATGAACAAAGACATTTTTGACTGTGAAGAGGGAGGTGCAGGTTGACTGGATTGAATCGTTTGCACAGTATCGTGACTGATCCAAATAGTTTTCAATAAAAAACTGAAGAAAAAGGAATTGCTGTTTTCTGAGAAAATAGAGAGGATGTAAAGGACCCTCTCTCATCAGTATAATTCTCAAAAAAAAAAAAAAAAGATTACCCCCCTCAAGGAAAACTACCAAAAATCAACAAAATAATTTTAAAATTAGATCAAAGAAATGGAACAAACCAAAGAAAAACTCCAATACCATAAAAATATTATGGATTAAAAGAAGCAAAAAATTAAATTGCCAGAAAATGTACCAAAAACAAATTATCAATAGCATCCATCACAAAATTAGAGAGAGGAGCAGTGCACCAGAAAACAGTTCATTATTGAGAGCTCTTTGGAGAATTTTAACAATAGCCAGGTCACCCAGTGAAGTAGTATTCCATAATTTAGTGGGATTGTATAGAAATAATTCTTTTGGTAGTGATGCAAGCGTTTTAGAAAACAATGCCGAATTATATAGTAAGTTCAACAAAATTATTCATTCCCTTTGATCTAGTAATTTCAGCTTTAGGATTATATCCCAAGCATGTTATTGACATAAAAAAGACTCATATGTGCAATAATATTAAATTCAGTTTTATTTGTATGGTAAAACATTGAAGACAACACATTTGTACAATGATTGAAAAATGGCAAAACAAACTGTAATGAAAGTAATGGAACATTAATGCAGTATTAGAAATGACAACTGTGTAGAATACTAAGAAATATTGAAAGATATATAAAATAAGAGAGTGAAGAAAATATAACTAGGAATAATATGCAAACTCACTATAATCATATAAAATGATAGCAATGAAATTCAGAAATATGAAAGTAAAAGAAAGCTACATTTTTGTTATGTTAATATTATGATTAACAGTTTAAAAATTATAATTTATGTAAAAATAAATTTGTTTATTTTTGTATTTTAATTTATTAGTAAATGATCATCTGTCCAATGAGAATATATAAGAGGTAAAACGGATTTTTGACATTATTTTGTAATTCTCTTATGTGATGATTCTTATTGTGTTTTACTTAACAGAAAGCTAACTGAATCTCTAGCTCAAGAAGCTGCTCAGTATTTTCAAACCTTTCTAGATATTATGACCACCAGCATTACAAAGGAAAATACAGCCTTATGGTACATGAGAAAGAACCAGTTTACTTTGGATTTAGCCTCCAAACAATCAGTTGAGTTACTATATAAATTTTTAAAAAAAAACTCTCACAGTCCTAACATCTGTTTTTTAGTTATATTATTCAAATAACTGTGTCTTTGAATTTTCTTTTACTTACGTATTACTGTCGCATTGTGCAACCATTCAGTCATTTTAAGAAGACAATTTAAGATGCCTTTGAGAGATTATTTCTAACTTTTCTCAGACCCGTAAGAAAATGCTAAATCTGAACAAATTTAAATTATACTACGAAGAAATGTTGAACTTGGAATTCAGAAATAATTTCAAAATGATGAAAAATTATAATAATATTACATTTAACATACTAAAACTTTGTTATACCATCTTCTCCATGCATTTCTATCATGTGTTCTTTTGAGAAAATGTGGCTAGAAGCCCAACGAGAATGAAATTGAGAATATAATTTTACTTCTAATTGTTATATGAAAAGTCATCTTACATCTTGACCTAGTGTAGTATTAAGAAATATTTGCAGTTTACTCTGTAACTTATGATATATGAGATATGTTATAGTTTGTATGCAGATTAAGACTTCTTCTTCCAGACCATTGAAAATTGAGGCAGTTATTTAGATAATTCAGACCAGATGGCAACCATGGAGGTGAAAAACTATAGGAAAAAAATAGAGAAAAAGAGATAAAAGGATTCATGAGGTTTTTTAACCATTAAAAGCATATATTATGTATCTCAGTACATTCTGACTCTTACCATATGCGTCTCCTTGGTAAAATCACAAAATACCTGGGGCTCAATTTTCTCATCTATAAAATGAGGAAGTTGGAATAGATGGCCTCTCCAAGGTCCCTTTCAACTTGAAATCTATGATCCTCTGATTCTGTCCTGAGTTGTATATAAACATTTAAACTGACTCTTATTAGCTTATAATCTGAAACCAATAGCCATGATTAAGGTAGACTATTAAAGACATAAAAATAAATTGATATGTTATATAAGTGAAATGTAACATAACATATAGTCTAACTGTTAGGTATACTTAACAATATATTAAGCATGTAATTATTCTAGTCACTGTACTAATCTCTGAGGAATACAAAGAATGAGTGAAGATAGTCCCTTTAAGGTGCTTATATTTTAATAGGAGAAATAGTATGTATATACATAGATATATGCAAAATATATGTACTGTAAATACAAGGTAACTTCAGATAGGAAGGTCCTACCATCTGAGAGGTTGAGGAAAGAATTGTTCAGATCATTGAATTTTTGAAGAAAGCCCAAGAGTGTAAGAAACATTAGATGAGGAGGAAGAGCATTCCAGGCAAAGGGGGAGGCCAGTTCAAAGGCCTGAAGAGATGGAGCCCTATGTGTGAGGAATAGTAAGTAGGCCATTGTAGCTAGACCATAGAGTGCATGGATGGGGAGTAATGTCTAAGAAGAATGGAAAAATAGTATGGTTTTGAAGAGCTTTAAAAACTAAACAGAGAAGATTCTCTTTAATCCTAGAAGTAGCCACTTGAGTTTATTGAGTGGGGAAGTGGCATGATTAGACTTGTGCTAAACCATTTTGTCAGCTGTGTGGAGAACTGATTAGAAAGGAAAGAAAAATAAGAGACCAATTGGTGTAGTCTAAGTGAAAGGCAAAGAAGACCTGAATTAAAGTAGTAGCTGTGTGAGTAGAAGATAGGGAAGGTATATGAAGGACACTGTGGACGTAGGAAGAAGCTGGCAACTGTTTGGATGTGGTGACTGAAAGTGCGGGCTAAAGGATGACATGGAGGTTGGGAATCTTAAGTGACTAGAAAAATGTTGGTGCATTCAACATTAATAAGAAAGTTCAGGAGACAGGTAAATTTGGGATGAAAATAATAGCTTTGCACATGTTGAGATAGCCATAAGACATTTAATTTGAAAAGGCCAATAGGCAGTTAGTGATATGGAAACCAGGAGAGAAAGTGGGCTAGATATTTAGATGTGTATAAAAATTATAACTAGACTAATGGAAAATGCTAAGGTCACCAGGTTAGAGTATTTAGAAAGAAAAAGAAAAGAGGTTCCAGGTTAAATCACTGGGGGAATATTATACCCAACTAGTGGGTATAACATGGATGAAGATTAGCAAAGAAGGCTGAGAAGGCGTGGTGAGATAGGAGAATCAAGAGAGAGCAATGTCAGGGGCAACTAGGTGGAGCAGTAGAGCACCGACCTTGGAGTCAGGAAAACCTGACTTCAAATCGGACCTCAGACACTTGACACTAGCTGTGTGATCCTAGGCAAGTCACTTTACCCTGATTGCCTCACCGAGAGAGAGAGAAAGAGAGAAAGAGAGAGAGAGAGAGAGAGAGAGAGAGAGAGAGAGAGAGAGAGAGAGAGAGAGAGAGAGAGAGAGAGACAGTGCAATGTTCCAAAAACCTAGAGAGGAGAGAGTATACAGTAGATTGTCAATAGTGTCAAATGCTGCAGGCAAGTTGAGAAAGATAAGGACTAAAAAAAAGTGCAGTAGACTTAGCTGTTAAGGGATCATTGTAACTCAAGAAAGAACACTTTCAGTTGAATGATGAGGTCAGAAGTTGGATTATGGAGAGTTTAGATACACTAGGACATCTTTTTCCAAAAAGTTCATCTTAGAGGTAAAAAATAGAGGAAAAGAGATAATAGGATTGATGAGTTTTTTTAAGCTGGGGCAGACTTCAGCATGTTTGTATGCAACAAGAAAGGAACCATTAGATAGAGACTGAAGATTATCAGGAAAAGAGGATGATTCTGGGGGCAATCCCTATGGGAAGACAGGAGGGGATGGGATCAAGGTAATATGGAAGAAGATTGGCTTTAGCAAGAAAACCAACCTCTTCAAGAGACTGGAATGAGACAAGAGAATGTGTTCGATGATGTCAGGCAGATCTGAGTTGAAAAGGAGAAAAAAATGACAAGGTCTACAGCAAAAAGCTTTAATTTTTTTCAGTGAAGATTGAAATCCTTAGTTGAGATGTATGCCCTGGGAGGCTTGAGGAAAGAGGTGAAGGTTTAGAATAGCTAGTATAGTTAATGGAATAGAGAATCAAGTAGAAGGGTTGTCTTCCTATAGTGACAACCAATTGAGAGTAAATAACAAATTCACAGTCAACTCATCATGATTTTGTAACTTTTCATCTTCATTCATTGTCATGTGGATAGGAGTAAAAAAGGCAGGTAATGGGAGTAAATCCTGGGCTGAGATTTGGAAAGGTGTGATCTGTGATAGGACAAAAGAGCAAAATTTTCACGAGTGGAGGGTAGCGTAGAATTGAACTGATTCACCAAGGAGTTGAGATGAGGAAGGATAATGGCCTGGTACTGAGCGATAGAAGTCACAGTGAGGACAAAGAAGAAGTTTAGCAGTATTGAGGCATAGGGAGTAATGGAAAAATAAAAGATTATGAGAGGGTAAAGGAATTTTGGATTTTGTGAGCATGAAAGTGGAACATTTGTGGGTGATGGCAAGGTGACCATTCTTATGTGTAGCTGAGGTGAAATACTGGAAGAGGTCATGGGAACTGAGTAGTTTGAAGAGCATGGAAGTTAGAGTTTTTGAGGGAATATCAACATATATGTTGAACATTCCTTAGCAAGAGGATAGGAGCTGAGGTGAAGAGGGAAACCATGAAACATTCAATCAGTCAGTAAACATGTATTAAGTATGTACCATGTTCCAGGTCCTGTACTGAGTATTGGGAACACAAAGAAAGGCCAAAGAGATTTCCTGCTCTCAGGGAGCTCATGATCTAATGGATGAGAGAACATGCAAACAACCATGTACAATTGGAGATAATCAACAGAGTGAAGGCATTAGAATGAAGGGGGAATCAGCTTTCTGAATGGGTTATGAATTTCAATAGAATGAACCTCAGAAAAGTTTGCTGAATGATGGTAGTAGAACAAGAATCTGAAAATGGCAATGAGGAGCAAAGAACATTGATTTCACCACCAGGACCCCATGGATTGGGGAGATGAAAGTGGAAAGAGTGATGCAAGATTCCATGTCACATAGGGGAAACCAAATTTCAATGAGTTTCAGAAGATGTAAGAAGAAGAGATGAAAAAAATCTAAGGTTTGAGGAAGTTTGTTAATTAAAGAGTGATGTAAAGTGAAAGGGAGAGGCAGATCTGGAGTGAGAAGTGGAAGGAATCGGTTAAAGTGTTTGGAAATACAGGAGTCAATAGCATCAGCTGAAGAGTGAAATATGTTCATCTTAGTATCACTACAGTAAGAATTAATTCAGGCCGAATGCGATGTACTTCTTGAAAAGAGATTCATGTGAATTGCATGTCAAAAAGTAATCACATCCTACCTTCAAAATGATCAAGAAAGCTTTATGGTGTGGGGTTTTTAGATGCTTCTTAAATAATGAGATAGGGACAGTTTGATGAATTACAGGTTCAGTTTAATATACATGTCTCTTTTTTTTCTGAGGCATTTTCTAAATTGAAATCAAGTGTAGACTCTTTTTCACAGGATGAACGTACAGGCATTAGAGATGGAGCCAATGCACAAGAAAATTCCTGGCTAGAAAAGAAAAACCTTGAGGTATGTATGTATGTGTGTGTATTTTCACACATATAGAGGCAACTAGTTGATGCAGTGGATAGAGTTCCTGACCTGGAATCAGAAAGACCTGAGTTTAAATATGGTCTCTGACACTTACTAACTGTGTGACTCTGGGCAAGTCATTTAACCCCTATTTGCCTCAGTTTCCTTAAATGTGAACACATAATTATCATGTATAACTGTCCACTAGTGGCTCTTAACCTTTAATGCCCTCTACAGTCTTCCTCCTCTTCCCTACCCATGTGCTCCAGGTCATTAATCTTTTCAATACTCTTGGGCCTACCTCAGTTACTCACAGTGAGGTCAGACCTCAAATCTTACCATCACCCATTACACTGGCATTACTATCAACTCAAATTCTGAAAATTTCCTCTGTAATCATAAGGTTGTGTCTTTTCATCTTTTTCTTTTCCTTTCTACCTCCTAAACCTATTCTTAATCCTTACTGTGAGCTCTAGTTCCTTCATCCCTCTCCTAAACCATCACCTCATTTTTTCCCCTTCATAGTCTTATCTCTGCAGTTGACCAGTTCAGCTGTGCACTCTTCAATACCTTACATACCTTGTTCCCTTGCCTTATCATTATTCCCGTCCTGCCAGTCCTCAAGCCAAGGTTCCACCCACCATCTGCTATCATGTTGCTGAATGCTGCTGGAGGAAAACCTGTAACTGTGCTAACTACATCCAATATAAATTTGTGTTGTCAGCATAATCTCGGCAATAAACTCGCTGTTCCATGGCAATCTTTTTTATTCATCCCTGATTATCATGCTTCCCACAGCAATTGTTCCAAACCTCCTCTCTCTCTTCAAGCCCTTTATATTACCTCTAACCCCACTTATTCATAGTATTTATCGCACCGTATTGAAAAAAAAAAAGCCATCCACCACGAACTCTCTCTTCTACCATGTTTTTCACTTTCAAAACTCCTCTACACCTTCACCTATTCTTTCCTTATTTGCTCCAGGCATAAGTGGTCCCATCTTGTCAGGGCCAACCTTTCCCCCAATACCCTTGATCCCAACCTCTCCTGTTTCCCCATTGATGCTTATTATAAAGATACTTTCTTGACTATAAAAAAAGAATTCATTTGGTACACCAAGATGTCATTCTAAAAACTCTTTTCCAGTAAGGTATTTTTCATGCATACTTCAAAATTATATGAGTCCTTGTATAGGAGATATGCAGAGATTCAGTGCAAAGTCCAAGTTAAGGATGGATTCTGTCTTCCAGAAACTTCTTTTTGCAGGTTAACATAGACCTAGAACATGATAGTGACTTCTTGAAAAGGTCCAAAACCATTTTTAAAAAATTGACCCTAACTGCCCGCTCTGAAGTGAATGAAGAATTCTTGTCAGGACTTCTATGTGGTTAACAAGATAACTTAGAGAGCTTGTCTATGGACATAGCAAACGATGCATGAATCCAGCTCAGGATTAAGAAGGAAAGGACTGGTCTGATTTACCATTGGGAAATTTAAAAATTATGTAAACTGATGTGAAACTTTCTCCTATCTTTTAAAAAAAGTTTTAATGTGGCAGCAAAACATAGACCATTATATTCTCTAAAGAATTTAAAGGGCAATAGTGAGCTACACAGTTGGTGTGAGAAGGCTTCAACATATTACAATAAGGAATCATGGCAAGGTTCTGTAGTCAGTCTCCTCTCTGATCTATCTTCCATATAACTGCAAAGATGATTTTCTTAAAGCACAGATCTGACCATGTCATTTATCTGCTTAATTAACTACTCTGACTTCCTATTTCTAAAAATCTTCTAACTTAAGCAATTTACCTGCTCATTTGTTCATTTTAATTTAACTAGACATTATGTAATTTCATAGGATCATACATTTAAAGCCACAGGGGAGGTGGAGATCATCTGGAGTCTCACACTGTAGTTTTCTTAAGATGAGGCTGAGAGAGGTTTAGTTGACTTGCCCAAATCGCATAGGTAATGAGCAGCAGAGTCAAAGTCTGTGAGTTCACATTCAGGGATCTCTGCGTGGGAACACTGACTCCCAATTTTCATTTTTACATTTTTCTCTATACAATAACTTGACCATGTGCTTACATCAAAGCTGTGTTTTCACTTTCTTTCACCACTAATGGAAGAGTACAGACTAGTGAGAGAGAAGTTGTGATGAGTCCTTTTCACCTTCAGTTTATAGTCTCATTCATTTTTGTGCACTCCTTTCTGTAGAGTTATGCTTTTAAAAAATATACTTTGTATTTATTTTGGGAGCCTTTCTTGCTTTCTTTCTAAGTGTTGTATTTGTTACATTTCAGGCTATTAGAAAAGAGGTTAAAGAATTTGGTCAACAAAAGAGAGAACTACAGCAAGGAATCAGAGCACTGGCTAAAACTGTAAGTGTGGTGACTCATATTCCAGTACTGTGCCTGTAGAGTCACATGGTCTCTCCTGCTGAATTTTGGATATGATAGGCATGTAGAGTTTATGATTTGTCTTCCTACTCTGCCTGCAAGCTAACTTTTCTACTGTGTTCTAGTAAATTAGTTACTACACATGCTCAGCCTAGAACCTGATACACTTGGTAGTAAATATCAATGATGAAGGGAGAACAGAGGAAAATAAAAAATGGTTATGTCTATTATTTAAAGGAATTTTTTGAAATAAATGTTACATTCTTTGGTTTTCTTCAGTGTTTCTGAAATAGCATAAGCTCTTAAAGACAAAAGATAATAATGGAATGTGCTCTGAAATGAGAAGCAGTTGTAGTCACCAACCTAGCAATAGCCTTGTGACACAGCCCAGTAAAACTCCAAGGTTATGGTGAATAGCAACACTGTGTACCGACTCAAGAAAAGAACTCTAAAGCTGAAATTGTATACTTGCCACCAACATTTTCTGTGTTTTAATTCAGATTCAGGAAATGCTAGAGGAAAATGATTTGGCAGCTGAGATTGCACAACTAGACCATAAAGAATTTACTCTGGATGTTGAAGAAATGAAAAAACTTAAGGCTGAAAATGAAAAAGAGGTAGCAAAGGTATAAGAAAATTTACTTGAAACATTGTTCTGTAATTATAGACATGAACAAGAAAGGAGGAGTTTTCTAATATAATAAAAAAAGTGTAAATGGGATCTAAAAATAATAAACAGTTTCATTCATTCTCTCAACTCCCCCACCATCTTCTCAACAGCTGCCTTGCCACATGAACCCTCTGCCCCTTCCAGTTCTGGAATCTTAATCAGTTCAGTACTGTTAGTGCTTCTGGAAAAGGTTGTGTTCATCTGTTCCCCTATGGCTCTACTCACCATCCCGTTAAGTGCTTAACAAATGCT
Source organism: Notamacropus eugenii (assembly GCF_028372415.1). Lineage (NCBI taxonomy): Eukaryota > Metazoa > Chordata > Mammalia > Diprotodontia > Macropodidae > Notamacropus > Notamacropus eugenii. The sequence continues at coordinate 182,745,161 of NC_092872.1, read as the reverse complement.
TGTTGACTGACTAACTTTCCAAACAATGGTACCTCTCCTTGGCCATCACTCCTTATAGCTTTATCTTCCTTTATGAGATTGTAAATTCCTAAAGACCGTGACTGTCTTTACTTTTTTTCCCATAGCCCCAGGGCATAGTACAGTGATTGGCATCTATTAGTATTTAAGTTTTTTTTCATTCAAATATTTAGTAAGAACCTCTCATGGCCATAATACTGTGCAAAGTAAAAAGGGAATCATAAATAAGAATAAAATCTATTGTCTTTTGGAAGGTATCAGCCCCACATCCTGGGTTGTAACAGGACAGGTGAGGTGTTCGTGATTTCATCTTTCAAAAAGTTGGATAAACCAACAGGGGGAGATACCATTCTAGAGAAAATTTTTTCTAACCGGGAAAAACTACTTTCTGGTGTGGAAAGGATAGAAACTTTGGGACCATTCCATCTTGGAATCACATATTGATTGAGAAGGAGAAGGAAGCAGGGCAAAGTCTGAGATGTACATAGATTTTTGGAGGGCAGATTTCAAAGTGTTCACAGAAAAGTTAGGCAGAATTCCATGGACTCCACAAAGTCAGCCTGTCAGGGATGAGAAACTTAAGAATGAAATTCTGAAGACACAATGGGAAATAACTCCAGTGAGGAAGAAAAGCTAGAGTTGTCCAAAAAGACTTATCTGAATGTACCAAGAAAGGCCCATCCAACTTTTAAGAGTATGTACTGAACATCAATAATAGGCACTCTACTGCAAGAAAGATGTCAGGAGATCTTAAACTATGAGTGATCAGAGGTTAGCAAGGAAATCTTAAAGGCAACCAGAAAGGACCTCTTTCTCTTTTTGATCCCAACAGGATCAAAAAGGGGATAAGACCATTCTCTCCTAAAACTAGGCAAAACTAGTAGAGGCTGCAAAGAGGTGAATTTAGTTTTGGTGTCAGGAAAAATTTCCCCACATTTAGAGCCTGGTCTGTCACAGGTGGTAAATGAGCTAAACAGAACAGGGCTAATCTCTCTATCACATTGTAGCCTTTCAATTACCTGTAGGCAGTGGTCATGCCCCAACTTCTCTTCTACCTGCTAAACACCTCCAATTCTTTCAGTCTGTCATGTAACATGAACTCAATACCCTATCCATTTTGTCCTTGTCTGAATGTTTTCCTTTGTATCCATGTCTTTTCTAAACTGTGGCACCCAGAAGTGAACATGATATTTCAGATGTGTCCTACACAGCAGAGAGGACAGAGAGACTATGATCTATTTGCTTCTCTTAATGCAGCGCCAAATTGAATTAGTTTCTGTGGTTGCCATATCACATTGTTGAATTTTATTGAGTTCTCAGTATACCTAAAACCCCAGATACATATATATGCTTCCTCCCTCTTGCGTTGTTAACCCATTACATTTCATTTTGGAGCAGGTAGGAGGCACAGTGGATGGAATGCCAGGCCTGGAGTCAGGAAGATCTGAGTTCAAATCTAGTCTCAGACATTTACAAGCTGAGCAAATCACTTAACCCCTATTTGCCTCAATTTCTCATCTGTAAAATGGGGACACATTGGAGAAGGAAATGGCAAACCACTCCAGTGTCTTTGCCAAAAAGACCCCCTGGATAATAAAGTCCACATAGTGTTGGACACGACTAAATGACTAAACAACACTTCTTTTTATTAGATTGATCCTAGTGTTCTAATGTGTCAAAGATTTTTTGGACCTCCACTCATCATGCACTCCCAGAGCTGTGTATCACCTATAAAGTTGATAAGCATGCTGTTTTGCTTTTATTCAAGTGAGTGGTAAAAATGTTTATTAGAATAAGGCCAAAGGTCCATCCCTGGGCACTAGTGAAGACCTCCCTCCAAACTGTCATAAAACCACTTAACACCAATCACATATTTGTCATGAGGTCTTCTTAATGAAGCTGTGCTAATTCTGTGATCACTGCTTCCCTAATCATTAGATGTTCTCTAATCGTGTCTTTATAATTCATCCTATGATCTTGATCAGAATCAAAGCCAAGATTACTGGTCTATAGTTTCCATTTACTTCCAGATTCCATTCACTCCCTGCCCACCCCCCCCAACCCTCCCACAGTTTTTTAAGATGAAGACATTTACCTCTCTCTAGTCCTTTTGTACCTCTCCTTTTTTACAATTTACAACACTCTTTGTTCTTTGCTCAGATCTTTCAAAAGATTACTGATATCACCCAGCAATTGTACATTAATTCTTTCAGGGCTTGAGGATGTGGTTCCTTTAGGTCAGGGACTTTGCTTCATGCATGGGCAGCTCAATGCTCTCTTACCATCTCTCCACGCCTCTTGGACAGGATCTCCCTAGTAGTCACTTTTCTTCTATCCTTTCTTGGCAGGAAAAACAAAACAAAAAGCAAAATCAGAAGCACAGTCAGAATGGAGCAGCCTTATTGGCCTCATATTTATTGTCAGTTATCAGCATACCATCTGTTTCAAGCAGCAGTTCTGCATGGTTTTCCATCTTTTTTCTTTTTCCCAATATAACAACATTTTTCTTGTGGCCTTAAGTTTTCTTCAATAGCATCAGTTTACTCTGACACTTTTCTTACAGTACTCTGCCCACTTGTACTCACCCTTTGTTACCTGCCTTTATTCTCATCTTCTCTGCCCAGCTTTTAAAAAAAAAAATCTAAATTGCTTGAGGATTTCTCTGTGTATCCATAGAGGTCTATTCAGACAACTCCAGCTTTCTCTTTGTGACTTCAGAATTTCATTCTTAAAAGTTTTCCATTCCTGATAGGCTAACTTCCTCTGTCCATGGAATCCTAACTATTCTTGCTCTGAACCCTCTGAAATCCACTCACCAAAAATCTTATGTTCCTTTTCTGTAACCCTCATTATCACAAATTTGGAGGGTCACTTCCCCTCCAAAGTTTCTATTATTTCCATTTTAGAAAGCATTCCTCCATGTTAGTGATAGAGTAGAATTTCCCTTTTTAAAGGACGAAGTCATTAAGGCAAGTCAGCCAATAAACAAACATTAACAAGCATCAACAAGCAGGTGCTTACTATATTCCAGGAATTGTGCTAAGTTCTGAGGATATAAAGAAGCAAGGAAACTTCATCCCTGCCCTCCATGAGCCCACATTTTAATGGAATGTGGGGGAACAACATACAAATAATTACATCCGAGAGATAGTGTAAGGAGGTAATCTCAGAGGGAAGGCACTAGCAGTTGTGTGTGTGGTGGTGGTGGTGGGGTCCCTTTGGCAAAAGATGTGTTTTGAGCTAAATCTGGAAGGAATCTAGGAAAGCCAAGAGTTGTAAAGACGAGAGCATTCCAGGCACGGGGTGGGGGTAATGGAGTTTTGTGTCTGAGGAACAGCAAGAAGGTCAGGGTCACTAGATCATAGAACACTTGGAGGAGAGGAAGTGTTAGAAGACTGGAAGGGTAGGAAGGAACCAGGTTATGAAAGAGCTTTAGAAGCCATCAAAATTTATCAAGTTGGTGGGGTGCCACAAGGTTAGACCTGCTCTTGAAGAAGATCCCTTTAACAGCTAATCAGAGGATAGGCTGAAATGAGGAGTGTTTTAAGGCAGAGCTATTGAGATAGGCTAGGCATAAGGTAAAGAAGGCCTATGTCATGGTGATGGCAGTGTGAGTGGGAGAGAAAGGGATGTGGTAAAACTTTGAACTTTAGTAAGGGTAGCTAGGTGGTAGAGTGGATAGAGCATCAGATCTGGAGTCAGGAAGACATGAGTTCAAATCTAGCCTCAGACATTCTGTAGCTATGTGACCCTGGGCAAGACACCTAACCCCATTTGCCTCAGTTTGCTCATCTGTAAAATGAGCTAGAGAAGGAAATGAAAAATCACTCCAGTATCTTTGCCAAGAAAACCTCAAATAGGGTCAGAAAGAGTCAAACATGACTGAAGTGACTGAAAAGGAGAAGACAAAACATAAAGAAGAGCTGATGGGTCTGGGGCAGGTGTTGGTGAGGCTGGGGTGGGAGGTGGGACAGGCCTGTCTAGGGATTCACCAAATCAAGGAGCAGCTGTCAAAGTGAGTTCAGTTGGCAGGGGGGAAAGGGACAGTCCGGTTTAGGTGCTCCTCTTTTAGGAGGGAGGGAGAGAAACAGACAAGGAGAGGAGGAAGGAGGGAGGAGGGGGAGAGAGAGAGAGAGAGAAAGAGAGAGAGATGATATTACTGAATTGAAGTCCTTTATCATTATTATATCATACTTCTGTGCCAGGCTTATGATCTATTACCTGAAGAGAAAATTGCTTTCCTTTGTCCTTCTATTGACCTTTACTCAAAAGCTTTCAACTATGCTTTCTCACTCTGATTACTGTACTTCACATGTATATATTTTTAATGTATAATACTATCCATTTTTCCTCATAATGTTTTATTTGAAAAAAAAAATATGCCCATCCATAGCCATATGGCAGTCATGAGTTTCATCCTGCCAAGGCTCAGTGATATCTGTGAGGTTAAATTTGCCTCCTTGCGTTAGGACTTCTAGTTTGTTTTGCTTGTTTCCTTACATTCATGCATTTAGATATAGATATTTGCAGTCATGGGTTTTACTGCTGGCTCCTTTCTTAGATATTGACTTCAGTGACCTTCCTGGTGCTCAACAGCTATTCTTTCTACATTATATTTTTAATCTCTGGAATTGAGCAGTTTTCTCCTTACCCCACCCTTTTCAGTTTGAAAGGTTTGATTAGATTTGTAAAACACCAGGCAAATGCTAATTAGCCATCTTTAGAAGCATGATGTCCCTGCAGTGGACATGTTACCTTGTCAGGGTTGTTTACTCTGGTGCAGATCATAATCCACCCATGCTCTTCTCATCCTGTACTATTCTTGTTCATATTGTTATACAAATTCTCTATAGAGGCTGTATGTGTGTGCATACATATACATGTAATCTGTATCGCCATGCCAGTTACTATGTTAATAAGTTCTATATGTGTGACTTTTTGAAACCATTATTTTTTTTTCTTACAGTTAAGAAATGAAACAGAAATGGAAAATCTAGCTAAGATGTATTTATGGAACATTTTAAAAGAAGAGTGTTGGGATCCCATGAGCATAAAAGGCCAAGGACTTAGGGTGAATATTCTAAATATATTATCTCAATTATTAATAACCTCAGAAGCAATATCCATTGAAGCCAAAAGTAAAAAAAAAAACAAAAACAAAAACAAAAACCCTTCCATTATTGAAAACCATTCCTTCCAAAGCTCAGAGCATTGCCTGTTCAGTCCCCTGTGGAGCTTTCCCAGTATAGTACCTGTGATCTGTCTTCTTCATTTAGACCCTTTCTGCTTTGGTCCATTTGGACTTTCACACTAATGTCTCCCCTTATTTGTCTTTCCTCCTTTCTTCTTCCATTCCTCATATGTTCTTTCGCAGATTTCTCTCTCTGAGAATCATGTCAAAGATTATGTAGGCTAAGAACACATTTACAATGACTCTTTGTCATGGTCTCATGTCCTCTGTTAAAGGTATGCCCAGAAGAAGAAAGGGCTCCACAGGTTTTTTTGACAATGCATTTGTAAGTAATCTTGTGACACAGAATAATCATCATCTGACCCGTGGACACCCTTTCACCTAAGAATTTGGAGACCCTGTTGCACACTGGTGGTGCTGAAGGGTTTCTGAGGGGCTCAGACAGCCCTGGGGAATGTAAAGACCTGCGGTGAAAGTCACACAGTGACACTGGGCTGTGAGAGCTACACTATTTTGCCATAAGCAAATCTTAACAGGTTCTTGGACTCTCTTTACTTTCAAGACACGTACCTCTGCAACCATAGTATGACTGGTCAGCCTATAACAAAAGCTAACCCACAGGGTCTTGCTCTCCCTGCTTTTATTGACCACTTCCAAGCTGCCTTGGAATGGGAGGCTTGTGCTCTTGTTAGGGTTACTGACAGCAGGTGCTAGCTTCCTAATCCCACAGATCACCTGACTTGCATCATTCCTTTCAGGAAAACTTATGAAAGGGCATGGACAAAAATCACATGGAATGAGAAACCCTGGATGGCTTATAATCTACCTTGATGTGGGGAGTATCCACACTGATAAAATCACAGATCCAATGAAAAATTAATGAATTTTGTCCTGTAGATATCTTTTTGTACATTGTTGTGTACATGTTGTATCCCTCATAAGACTGTGAGCTCTTTGAAAAAAGGAACTGTTTTTGTCTTTCTTCGTACCCCCAATGTTTGTATCCCCGGTGCCAGGAACATAGTAGATGCTTAATAAATACTTGTTGATTTAACCTGATTTTTCATTACTTCAAATCTTCACAGTAGACCTGTGACCTTATCAGTTAGGTATTCACCCAGATTATAGCCCATCCATGCTTTCCTGAGTAATTCTTGTCTATTTCGTTTTATAAATCCTCTAGGCAGAGCTGGGGAACCTGTGGCCTCAAGGCCAGGTATGACTCTCTAGGTCCTCCAGTGTGGCCCTTTGACAGAATCCAGTATCAAGGATTTGTTCTGTGAAGTTTGGATTCAGTCAAAGGGCCACACTGGAGGACATAATAGGCCACACATGACCTATGTCATGGTCACAGGTTCCCCACCCCTGCTAGAGAATCTACACTCAATGACCCGAATGGTTTCCTCTAGGTTTTTGAAAACTTTGGCAGTACCCAGATAATATATGGGCTCTCATTTATTATCCCTCATTGACAACACCTGATTGACCCACCTCCTTTTCCAATTATGCATTTTCTCAGTGAAAACTGTTAAGCTTCTTGAGCATCAGTCACAACTGGAACAATGCAGCAGTTTACCAACCTCCCCATACAGTTACCCATTACCCCTTTGGTCACCTGCAACTTTAGTTTTTTGGGGAATGTAGTGTCTTAAAGTTTATCACTTGGGAGATATTTGTGTTGAAAAAATTGGGTTTTTGTGTAAAGGAATATCTTGGGATTGTTAAAAGAACTGCACAGTTTCCCAGATATAATCCAACCCTTCTCTTCCTCTTATTCAATTTGGGGCTTAACTCATTGGCCATCTGTAATGTCTATTACACATACACACATGCATGCACACACAAATGCACACACACACACACTTTCTCCTGTATTCAGTGGGTAGACTGCATGTATTTTCTATCATTTTTATTGATCCTATTTACAGTTAATTGATTTTTGTCCTGTAACTGCCTAAGTCATGGTTCTTTGTGTCTGAATTTAGTTCTGAAATTCATCTGGCCTGTGATGAGATAAGTTTAGAAATCCAGTTCTCCTGATAACCACTATTCTGTTCTTGCCTCAGGGATATCTTTTATCCTTGGGGGATGTGGATAGATACAGAGGAGTCGAGTCTAGTGTCTTCACATCATCAAGCTATCCTCCATAGATGTTTGGTTTGCTATACAAAGAAGTATGATCCACTATCTCTGACTTTGCAGGTGGACCCAACAATGAGCTTTTCTTAATCACAGGAGGGAAGGAGAGGGTTGTTGCTAGCCCCTCATTCCCAGTTTCCAGCCAATCATATTGTCCCCCATGCCTCAGCTCTGTAACCAGTCAGGTTATCCTCACTGTCATGATGCTGCCAACCCTGTACCCAAACATAGCTTGTTCTCCACCTACACAGCCCTGTTCTTTGTTCTGTACTCCCACAAAACCATAAAAGGGGAGCTGTCCTTCTGCTCAGACCTTCGGCTTCACTGAGACAGCCATTTTTCTACTTTATTACCAGACGCCCTGCTAGTCAATTGTTATCTTGCTTGGAGTGAATATACCCTCAAGCTACCTTTTGTTGAATTTTATTCATGACACTATCTAATCTTGACAATAGGCTTTTTTCATTCATTTAGTTTTTCCTTTTTAGTTGTTTTACCAATCAGTTTAAAAAAATCAGAGATTTCATTGAGAGGTTTTATAATGTTTGGGAACTTGATTCAATCAGTCCAATATCTTAAACAGAAAAAAGCATATAGAGAACCTCACCATCTATAGGTCATGGACCATGTTCAAGGCATCCCCCTCGGGATGGGAAAGCATGTATCTCCCTGTTTTATGCCTCAATTGATGTTAATAATCAGAAGATGATTGAACAGAGTTGTCTCTCTGTTGTTTCATTTATTAAATAATCTTATATGATCTTAACATGTTCATGAGATAGTCCTTGTTAGAGGAAAACCTTTAAGATTTCATTTTGCTCTACTAAGTAAAATGTATTTAGTGTTTTTGTAACCAACAAATAAATTTTTTTGTATTATATACTGTATTATTTTTTGTATTAGATACTGTACAGTCAATTGTATAACAGTAAATATATGGTTACTGTAGAGACTTGTTTGAGAAAACCTGCCTATTTCATTCTCATATTTTCATCAAGAAAATATTCAATTCTTATATAAATCATTCTCATAAAGATGTGAGAGTATCAGTAATGCTTGATCAATTAAGTATGGATTCAGCACCTTTTATGTTCTGGACACTGAGCTAGGTACTAGGCATATGAAAACAAAAACCAAATAGTCCTTGCCCTCAAGATACTGACATTTTATGGGGGAAGGAGACCCAACAACACAGACACTGAGAAATGAATACAGAGTATATACAAAATAAATCCAAAGTGTAGGGGACAAGGGAACACTAATTGCAGGGGAGTCTTGTGGGCAAGGGGCTGGTGTGTGCAAAGCACAGAAGTGAGAGAAGGACTAAAGTATGGAGGAGCAAAGGAGCCATGTGGACCATCATGTAGCATGTATTACTCAGTTGACTACAAATTGATTTTATGTGTTCTCAACTGGGCCCTTCCTGCTGTGTGCCAGACCTTTCATTCTTTACTGTTTAACTTTATCTCACATTTTCAGTGTCTATTTGAACATTCTTTTAAGTCACCTGAGCCACTCCTACCCTACTCCCTCTCAAGAAAGAACTTTGATTCATACTTCATAAAAAAAATTGAAACCATCTGTCATGACCCCTCTCTTTCCCTCAGCTTTACAGGTCAAATCACCTTAGTGTCATGCCCCATTCCTCCTTTGCTCTGGTCTGGGGGCAGTTGGGACAGGGGAGGGGAGAAGTGAGAGTCACCTTCTTTCATGCAGATGATAGCTGTTCTGCCTAGCAACAGCTCAGCCTCATTTACTGTATTATTACCTACTCTTATATGAATAGGCCCCTGGTCTCTGTCCTGAACTTCCTTCTCTTCTCTCTCTATACCTTCTTTATTGATGATCTCATTCAAATGAGATCCAGATTTAAACATCAAACTCTAGTCTTTCCAGAATACCACCAAGAACCAATTAAACATTTTGAAATAGGTGTCCTGTAGGCATATCAAGTTCCAGATGTACAAAACAGAACTAATCAACTTTCTCATCAAACCCTCTCCTCCTTCTAGCTTCCCTATATTCATCAAATATTCCCAGTGAGAGTTATTCTTCAGCTTTCTCCTCTTCATCACCCCTCATATCTAATCACTTGCCAGTTTTGACAGTTCTACTTCCATAATATATCTTGCATCCATCCCCATCTTTCCACTCACATGGCTTTTACCCTAATTTAGGCCCTCATCACCTGTTACCTGGACTGTTGGAGTATCCTCCTCATTTGTCTTTTTGAAATTCATATTCCATATAGCCACCAAATCATACTCCTAAAGCATAGATCTGACCATGTTCTCTATTCAAGTGCTTGTTATTTCCTTTACAATAAAGTACAAGTTCTTTTTCCGCCCTTTAAAGCCTTTCACAATCTGGCTCTAATCTTTCTGGGCTTATTTCACATTCCTCCTCTTCCAGCCTACCTGGCCTACTGGCTGCTGCCCATACATGACATTTACACTCCCATCTCCATCACAGGATGATGTCTGCCTAGAATGACTCCACCCCTCTCTGCCTCACAAAATCCCTTGATTTCTTTAAAGTTCAAGTGCCACTTTCTACAGGAAGCCTGTACTGATTCCCTTGGTTGCTAGTACCCTCCCCTGGGAAATTAATTTGTATCTCTCTTTTTGTATTTTGTTTGCATTTAATTTTGTTCTGTTTATGTTGTTCTCCAAATAGCATGGAGGCTCTTAGAACTGTTTTATTTTTGTCTTTATATGTCCGGTTCCAACCACAGTGCCTGCCACATATTTAGTACTGAATGTTTTAAAAATTGTTTTTGAAAGCCAGGGTGTAGAACTTTAAATGACAAACAGTGGAGTTTATGTTTTATCTCAATTACAACAGAATCATTTCTTAAGCTTATTAAGCAGATGAGTGACAAGGTCAGAGCAGTGCTTTAGGGATATCAGTTTTGAAACTTTATGGAATAGAGACTGAAGAGCAAAATTAAAGGCAGGCAGACCAAGTAGGAAGCCTTTGCAGTAAGCCAGATGGGAGAGGACAGCAATGTGGTACAGTGTGTGTGTGTGGGGGGGGGGGGCGCAGTAAACATTTGCTCTGAAATCGGAGAACATGGGTTCAAATCTTCCCTCTAAGCTTACTTGGGTGATTACTTTGGGTAAGTCATTTCATCTCCCTGGGCCTCAGATTCATCATCTGTACAATGAGGGAGTTGAACTATATGGCAGATGGGCCTTGAGATTCCTTCTAGCTCTGAATCTACGATCCTCATAAGTGATGTTTGCAAGATGAGTTTGGAAGCCCTCTTTTGCCAGGGATATTATATGTAAATAATATAATGTTTATATTATTATAATATATAATATTAAGGATATTATTAGGGATAGATTGGACAACATTTGGCAACTGATTGGCTGAGAGAGAGGAGTTATGGATGACTCTGAGGTTTTAAACCTGTGTAACTGGAAGGATGGTGGTACTCTTACAGAAGCAAGGCAACAAACATTTATTAAGCTCTTACTATATGCCAGGCACTGTTATAAGTGCTGAACATACAAACATAAGAAAAAGAGACAGTTCTTGACCTCAAGGAGCTTACAGTCTAATGGAGATAGACATGTTGTTGAAGTCCAGAACACCAGAAGCACAGCCAGAAGGGGAATGAAGGTTGACTTGCCCATTCCCCTCCTCAAAGTGAAAACCCCAGGAGGAACTCACCAATGGGAGAAGGGGGCCATCATAACAGGGTGAAAAGGCCATGGGACCTGATGGATGCTTCAAATTGAGTTAGCAGATGAGCATGGTGTTGAAATCCAGGAATAAAGAAATTTAAAGGAAGAAAGGGTTGGATGGGGTTGGAAGAGAAAGACTAAGTTCTGTTTTGAACATGTTGAGCTTGAAATCATTTTAGGACATAAAAATGGAGATATCCAGCAGGCAGTTGTTGATGTAGGACTGCATCTTAGGAGAGAGATGAGGGCTAGTTTTATAGATTTGAGAGTCATCTACATAGAACTGCACCCAAGGAACTGATGAGGATAGAGAGAAAAGACTAAGATAAAGACCAATTGTAGAATGCCAGGGATTGAGTTAGGTTATGGTACAGTTTCACAGCAAATGCAGTGCAGCCAGCCCTTAGAGGATGACCTAAGGGGTAGACATTTCTTCAGATTAATGATCATCCAAGAAGGAGAAGCCTCCTAGGAGTATGTAAGTTTTGGGGGCTGCCAGTTTTGGGGGCTTTTTAGACTTCACAGAACCTCTAACTTCACGTGGGTTGTCTCCACCTGGGCTCACCCAGCAAATTTTCACAGTCAATGCTTCACAATGATGCTTCTGTATCAGTGTGAAACTACTTGAGGGTTCTAGCCTTTGTATCTCAGTAAAGCAGGCCCTGGCTTACTAAGCGCTTCATTATACCAGTCATGAGCAGAACAGGAGTGATGATCCTGAAAGAAGCCTGACAAAGATCAGTTATGGAGGCATGGGGAGAAGAGGAAGTAAGTGTGATAGAAGCAAACCAAGGACAGAGAAGTAAATAAGAAGAAAGGCTGGAATTACTATAGAAGTCAAGAAGGCTGGGGACTGAGAAAGGCCCCTGGACTTAGTGATCAAAGGATTATGGGTGACCTTCTATTTCAGGTGAGCTTGGGAGCCAAATTGCAAGAAACTAAGTAAGAGTGCAATAATAAAATGGGGACAAAGTAGACTTTTTCTAGCACTTTGGCTGTGAAATGGAAAAGAGACATATGACAATAGCTTGAGAGAATAGTTACTGTGGCAGCATAGTCCTTCCTGCCACTCAGTTTTATAAGCCTTATGTCATCCTCAACTCTTCTCTCTCGCTCACAAATTGCCAGACTGATTGCCTAATAGACTCTTCTTTCTTTATAACATCTCTGGCATGTCTACTCACATAGTGACCACACTAATCCAAACACTCATCACCTTTTGTCTGGTCTATTGCAATAATCTAATTGGTCTTCCTGGCTTGTCTTTCTCCACTCCAATCCATTCACTACACAGCTGCCTTAGTGTAGTTCTGGCCATGTTACCACCCCTACCCCCACGCTTCCCACTCAATAAATTGTAATGGCTCCTGATTATCTGTAGGATCAAATATAAACTCTATGCACAGAAGCTAAATGCCTTTTTTTCCCTCTTGTGAAGAGCTAGACGTAAGTCAGATTTCTGAGTTTCCAGGAGAAAGCCTGCAGGTAGGAAATACATCATTAATCAGTAGGTCAAGGATCTGTGATTTGAGTTGTATAGAAATCCCTTTTCCTGATGCCAGTCACAACATATCTATGACTTATAGCCTTAGAGAGTTTCTTGAAGTTCAAAGAGATTAAATTACTCGACCATAATCATACGATGTCAGAGAAGGGATTTAAAAGTCAAACACATTCTTTGCTATACTATACAAATTCTTTTTGGTGGGAAGAAATATTAGCTATATTCTGGGTGATTAGCTATTCATCTGGGTGAGCCAATATTGAGTGAAGGCATGAGCCAAAAAGAGTTTGGCTGGTGAGAAAGCTCCAATTACAGGTCATACATACTATGTATAAGCTGGTACTGATTACCCCAAAAGGCTGCCTTCTGAACTCGCTCCTATTCTCTGTGTCAGTTTGCATGATCCTGATAGTTCCTGGTTGGGGCTTTAACCCCAAGGTTCTCAGAGTGAATTCTTGCTTGATAGCTGCTATGATTATTATTCTGTAAAGCATCACCTGGACAACCTGAGCCTGTTTTAGTAACTCTCCACCTATTCCCCCTTGTACATTGTCAATATTTAGAGCACTGATCATGGGTGTATGCTAATTTCAAGACTTCTTTGTGATTTAGGTCCTTCTGACTCGTTGGATATATTGAATTTATAATCAATTATCACTTCTGTATTAGGTTTATAAAAGCAATATACTGTGATTATTATACTCATAATATTCATTGGTCTGTAAGATTATATCGTATCATATAGGATTTAGTTGTTATAGGCAAAGAAGTGATTTCAGAATCAGCTGTCTGCAATCAGAACACTGATAGGTTAGAACCAGGATCACTGAGGACAATTTATGGTATTATGGGCTCAGAGTACACTATAAAGCATCTTTTTTGTTGTTATGCTGTCTTGCCTAACTCTTAATGATCCCATTTTGGGTTTTCTTGGCAAAGACACTGGAGTAGTTTCCTGTTTCCTTCTCTGGCTCATTTTACATATGAGGAAAGTGACGAAGTTAAGTAACTAGCACAGGGTCACACAGCTAGCAAGTATCTAAGGGCACATTTCAACCCAGCGTCCTCCTGACTACTGGGCCACCTAGATGCCCATTCAATATGAAAGTAAAAAGCTGTAAAAATTCAAGATGGATTTGCCACCATTAATGCTGAAGAAGTCACTATTAATATGCTGCAAAAATAGACTAGATAAAAAATGTATATTATCCTAGACAATGACACAGCTAGAGGTGCAGCCCATTGAGTGTGTCAGTCAGCATATTTTGAATAGATACTGCAGACAATGAATTCAGAACTGAGTCAAAGCAGGATCAAGGTGAACCCCATCCAAGAAATTACATGATAATTATCACAATCCTAAACTCTTGCAGCTCTCAAAGCCTATCATGTTAATGCTAATATCTGCTCAGGGGTGCCGTGTATACTGCAAATCCTGGAACACCAAGAAGAATCAAAGTTACGAATACTCCAAATAGCAAAGGAAAGTTGCATGGGAGGTTTAAATTGTCCACATCATATGATCTGAGTAGTCTGTAGCAATGACTTGCATGCGAGAAGTAGTACAAGAGAGACACTTAAGGGAAATGAGGCGGGTTCATCATGCAGTGAATATGAAAGAAAAGAGGTGAACAATTTCAGCGGTACATTGGGATGTATTTAAGAGGTATATAAAAGATATACATAAATATATATATATATATATAAAAGAAACAAAGAAAATAGAACAAGGTCTTCAACAAGGGGGTGAATCCTTTATGACAAATGTGAAAGAAGACATAGATAAGGATCACACAGGAGAAGAGGTGAAGGGGGTGTGATATGTATCAATTTGAGAGGGTAGTGTATGAGAAAAAAACAGGCCTCTGTTAAACAATAAAATTACTAATTAAAAGTCATTGTCCCATAACATTTCTAAATCTTCATGTACCGTACCAGTATCAATGAAATTATATCAGCTTAAATTGTAAAAGTATTAAACATTGATGCTATTTATCAAGAGACTTTATTTTTCACAAATAAACTGAAAACATGTTTTGACTCTTTATTATTTTTTTTACATTTGTTAAGTCCTTTCATACTCGTTTGGAAGTCCAGAATTTCCCAATGAAAGAGAGAACTCCAGAAGAATTAGAAGAATTGGAGACTGTTTTACAGCTAAGGAGGCTTCAAGCAGCTGAACTTAAAGTATGGGTTTGAACATGTGTGTGGCGTCTTTTAACTTAGTCTCCCTTAGTGCTGGCTTTAATTGAAATGCAGTGTAAGAGATGTTAAAAATATCATTTCTGTTAATATTTCTGTCATTACTTTATGTTATAAATTCTACTGAGTAATATATACTGTTCAATTAGCATGAATTTTTAAAAACTAGGAAACATGAGCACAGCCATGAACTTTTAATCGTTTAGTAATGAGGTATTACCTTCAGCCACTGATACTCTTTCTCCTTGTTCCTTTTATACAGTGATGCAGTTTTAAGAAAACTAGTCAAGGGCAGAATGAGTTGTTACTTTGGAGCAGTATGTTTCTGCATGCACATTGATCACTTACGGGTTAGAACCCATAACCCTGTATCCTACCTGGCATTCTAAAGAACAGTCAGACCTTAAAAAATACAACAGCTCTACATGGCTGGTGCTGAGCAGCTGTCTAAAACTACATTTATGGTTTCTGAAGCATAAAACGTTTACTATTTGCTGCTTAATTTACACATAGCAGCCACTATTTGAGTTAATTCCTGTCTGAATTACAAACAGGACATATTTTTTCATGTTTAAGTACCAAGACCGCCTGTAAATATTTGAAAGCACAAATCATTCTATCGACCTTATACTGCTGAGGGTAAGGTGACACAACTAGGTGGTACTGGGCCTGGAGTCCAAAAGACCTGAGTTCAGATCCAGCCTAACTAAACACTTACTAGCTGTGAGACCCTGAACAAATCAGTTTACTTCTATATGCTTCAGTTTTCCCATCTGTAAAATGAGAATAATAATAGCACCTAGTTCTCAGGGTTGTTGTGAGGATAAAATGAAATTATCTTTGTAATGGACTCTGCAAACTTAAAGCATTATATTTATTGTTGTTCATTTGTTTCAGTTGTGTCTAACTCTTTGTGACCCCATTTGGGGTTTTCTTGGAAGAGATACTGGAGTGGTTTGCCATTTCCTTCTCTAGCTCATTTTACAGATGAGGAAAACAAGGCAAACAGTGTTCAGTGACTTGCCCAAGGTCACACATCTAGTAAGTGTCTGAGGTCACATTTGAACTCAGGTCTTCCTGACTCCACGTCCAGCACTATCTACTGTGTCACCTAGCTGCCAAAGCGTTATATAAATGTTTGCTGTTGTTATCGTTCTTATTTATCTATAGTGTTTTAGTCTCTTTAGATTTAATCTCTTCTATAGGAATTTCAAGGTCCGCCCACAATTTTGGATACCAGTGTTGAAAGCAGAATTTAAAGTCTTAAAATTATTTTTAATTATGTTAACTGGTTGACTTTTAGAGAAGTTGTTTGCTGATGGGGAATGTGTGTTTTTTCATACATAGCTGCGAAAGCGTGTTGTAGAGGTTCATGCTGCAGCGCTTCTGGATCAAAAGTCACTTGAAGAGGAAGAGGAAGGGGATGAAGATGAATTAGTAAAAAGAGATAGCAGCTTACCCAATTATCTACTTGGAAGTTTATGTACAAGCTTTAATGTAGATATAAGCTTGTTGCAAAGCCAATTGGAACTTCACACTAGGGAGGAAAAAATCAACCAGATTATATTATTGAAGGTGAACTATATTTTTATCTTTGAAATCAGTAGACCTTCCTTATAAAGTGATTTTTTAGACTGCATACTAGATTAAGATTCAGATCAGTTTTTTCCCCTTTTTTAAATTGGTATAGATCTCAATAGAGGTATCTTCAGAGCCTGGAAGACCCAGATTCAAGACCTATCTCTGGCATGAACTGGTTGTGTGATCCTGATCTCTTAGTGCCCTAAGCAAATCCCTAAGACTTTAAATGGCTGACTTACATTGTAAGAGGGACTTCCTTAACCAGGGGGCTCCTTGTAGCAATGAAATATCACAGGTTTAGTCCTTATTTCTATTCTATATGCTGTTTTATAATAGTATAGAAAATATACAGAATTTGGATCATTATGATGCAGCCTGTATGGGATACATAAGTAGCATTAGAGTCCCATGTTATAATTAATACAATCCTGGGATGCCAGTCACACCTTTGGGCTATGGTTCTTTTCTTTTTTTTTTTTTTTAAATCAGCTTTAAGTTGATTAACTTTAAGTGATGTGCCTATGTGTGTCTGTGTGCATAATGGTGAGACAAAGACAATCCTGTTCCCGTGCTTTTATATTTATCTATAAATGGTAAGAAAAAAAATTCTGATCTCATGACAATATAAAGTGTCTTTTTTATCATCTTTGCTCCTAAACCACTAAATGTCAGATAATAGAAAATAAATTGTAGATATACTCAACATATTTTTGATTGAGTGAAACCTTCAATTAAAAGTCAACCCAAAGGAGATAGGTCAACATGACATCTGTGCTGGTGCCTTCACCTTTTGGCAATGGGGAGCCCTTGAAGATTATTGTGCAGGGGAGAACTTTGAGTCACTAAATTTTAGAACTGGAAATTACTTTAGATCATGTGGTCTAAACTTCTCATTTTGTAACTGGGGGAACTGAGACTCAGCAACTTAAATCACTTGTTCAAAGTTATAGCTAGTAATAGAATCCTCATCTCCTGATCGCTACTTCAGTACTCTTTTTATCATATTCTATGAAAAAGTATTCTTTTAGGAAAATTAATTTGATTTTGATTTGTAGGATGGAGTTAGAGTAGAGAGACGGTGAGAAGTTGTTAAAATTGTTGGATAATATTAGCATTAAAACTGTAACCTTTGACCAATATGTGATATTTCAGGACATTATTCACAACATTAAAATGATTTTTAATAATGAGTTTGATGTCACCTTTCTACAAAAAAAGTTGGAAATAGCACGTGTGAGGGAGAGAAATATAAGAATTCAAGAAATCATCACGGATCTAGAACTTGAGGAAGAGGTCTGGCAACCAGAAATAGAGGACTGTGAGAAGCCAGACTTAATTCTAACAGTAGAAGATGATGAGGTACTGTTCAGCATTTACATCATTTCTTTACCTTCTCATGCCACTTTTATGATTTTTTTCCAGCTTTTTCATTAATTAGATTGCTGACAGAAGCCATAGATATAGATAATGTTAACAATGACAATAATTACAATAATTATGACAGCTCATTCATCTCATGCTTTACAGTTTACAAAGAATTTTCCTCCCAGTTTTATGGGTCAGAGAAAGTGTTATTATACTCATTGTAATGATAAGAAAAGAGTCAGAAAAGTTAAATGACTGGCCCACTATAATAATTAGCAAGTGGGTCATAGTCCAATTCAGTAGTGATGGGACTTGGGTACCAGAAGTGTGAAAGGCACTAGCTCTTTCATTATGCCATAGAGCTTAATTCACAGAAAGAAAGGCATAAAGCCTCATTTGAGTCAGTGGGATTGGAGTGCAAGAACAAGGGAAAATGAGGTCAGGACAAAGAATACTCCCAAGTTTAATGGCCACATCAGAGGGTTTCTGGCCATGGTAATCTTTGGGTCACAGTAGAACTAAGAAGGGGCCCAAGGATGCTCCTCTGAGAGTCTAGGACTGACATGTACAAGCCCACATTCCTCCTTCAATGAATGAGATGCCTGGATCATTCATCCTCCTCACCAGGGCAGCTCAAATGAAAGGCCAGGACCAGATCTTTCATACAGATGAGAAACTGATCCTAGTAGCTTCTTCACTTATAGACTCTGGGGCTAAAGGCCAATGAATGCATATCCTCCAGCTTTAGCTTCATAAACCAATCAGTACAAATAGCTTATGAGAGTAATTGCATGGGAATCTAATTACATGGTATACTAGGGTATAGGGGTAAAAGAAGTGAACAATAAAAATAATAGCTAGCACGTAGATAGTACTTTAAGGTTTGCCAAGTGCTTTACATGTACTATCTTCATTGATTCTTAAAACAACCCAACCAGGTAGGTGCTAGCAATGGGTCTCACCAACTTGCAAGTTTATCACCAAATAATTTCAAATAATAAGTGCATATATTTTAAGCACCTACTATATACCAGGCATTGTGCTAAATGCTGCAAATACAGATGTGAAAAAGAAAGATAATCCTTGCCTTCAAGGAGCTTACAACAGAAGACAACACACAATAGAAGCTAAAGGGGGAGGGGAGTGGTGGAGGAAAATGGCCCCCAGCTCTGAGGCATGGTAGAGAAGACAAACTAGTAAAAAATGAGCATAGCTAGATGGGAAATGAGGAGATTTCTGAGTAGATGTTGGACTTGTACTCCTCCTTAAATGGAGGAGCTTGTAGTTCCACCTTCACGAAGAGGGGCAGAGGATCTTGCAAGATGAAGAGATTTCCTAATAATGAGTTTGGCAGGCATGGGACAGAGTGGTATGGTAAAAAAAAACTAGAGTCCAAAATGACAGGTGGAAAATGAGGAAATGATTTATAACTATTTCAAACCAAGGTATTTACAAAGTTCACATAAGGGCACAGGAGTGACAGAATTGAGTACAAGAATTCCTTGTGACATTCTTTCCCTTGATAATTTATGGCTGCCTCAGTAGAATAGCTGAGTCTTGACCTTAGGACTTCTGACTGGCTTCAATATCCATTCTATTATAACATGCTGGTTCTCACTAAGGGAAATAAAAAAATGCTTAGGACCATATGTAGTTAGAAAAAAATGAATCATAGGATCATAGAGTTAGAGTTGGAAGGAACTTTAGAAATAATTAAGTCCAACTTTCTCGTTTTACAGAATTTACTTCTACTAAGAAGTTAAGTGACTTACCCAGGGTCATAGCGCTAGTAAGTGTTGAAAAGCAGGATTTCAACCCAAGTCTAGGATTGTATCCCCTACGCCACTTGGCACCATACCTAGAAAGAGATAATTTTTCATATAATACCTCTTATACGAAAAAAATAACAACAGTATTCAGCTTTTAGTTTACACTTTAAGTTTTGCAAAATGCTTAAAAAATATTAGTTAATAAACATTTATTAAGCACCTGGTATGTGCCATGTATTGAACAAGCATTAGAAATAAAAAAAGAAGCAAAAGACAATTCCTGCCCTCAAGGTGTTCACATTCTAATGGTGGGAGACAACAACCAAATAAAAATGTAAAACCTATATATATAGGATAAGTAGGAAATAATGATAATGGGGGGAGTGGAGCCAAGATGAAGAAAAGACAGAGACTCACCTGAGGTCTTCCCGATACCTCTCCAAATTATTTTAAAATGCCTTAAAAAATTCTGGAACCACAAAAGGATAGGGTGATACAATTTTCCAGCCCAAGACAATTTAAAAGGTTGAAAGGAAAGGTCTATCACACTGGGGTGAGCATGTAGTGCACTCCAGTGTAGGCTGCAACAGTGCAGGCCTCACCCTAGCAAAGCAGCAGCAGGCCTGGAGGGCAACTGAGTCAGTGGCAGGAACAGTAGCTTCTCAGAAGCAAGTGAGTCAGACAGCTGGGCAGAAGAAGATTTCAGGGTCCTTTTGGGGCACTGGGTGTAGGACTATTGCTTTGCCCATACCTGGATCTGGGTTTCAGTCCTGGGTCATAGTCCCAGGGTGAAGAGAAGCATTCCTTGAAGCTTGTGGTCTCAGGGGAGTGGGGACCCTGGTCAAAGTCCCAGGGCTGAAAAAGTGCTTGTGGTCTCTCAAAGAGCAGAGAACAGGCCAACTCTCCTTAGATCATACCACCTTGGAAGCACTAAAAGCTTATAAACCCCCCCAGAACTAGCTCTGAAAACAGCAGCACAAAAATCCTGAACTTGGGATAGTGCCTCCTCCATCCTAGAAACAGACACCAACTTTATCATAAAGCTAAAAGTCAAGAAATAGGCTGGAAAAATAAGTAAACAACAAAAAACTACTCTGACCTTAGAAAGTTGCTAAGGTGACAGGGAAAATCAAAACACGAATTCAAGACAACAAAGTCAAAGCCTAAAAATAAAATGTATATTGGTCTCAAGCTCAAAAAAGAATTCCTAGAAAAGTGCAATAAAGATTTTAAAAATCACATAAGAGAGGAAGAGGAAAAATTGAGAAAAGAAATTATAGTGATGGAAGAAAAACATGAAAAAAGAGTCAACAATTTGATAAAGCCAAAAAAATACTGAAGAAAATAACACCATAAAAAACAGGCCAAATGGTAAAAGAGACACAAAAATCCAATGAAGAGAAATTGTAAAGAAATTGCAAATTATAAAGTAGAATTGGCCAAATGAAAAAAGATGTACAAAAATTTACTGAAGAAACAAACTCCCTAAAAATACAATTGGCCAAAGGAAAAAGGAACTAACTGAAAAAAATAAATTTTTAAAAATTAGAATTAAACAAGTAGAAGCTAATGATTCAATGAGACATCAAGAACCAGTAAAACAAAATCAAAAGAATGATCAATATCATTCAATCAAATCAATTGAAGAAAAGTAATGTATCTCATTGGAAAAATGACTGATGTGGAAAACAGATCAAGGAGAAATAATTTAAGAATTATTGAACTACTTGAAAGCTATGATTTTTTAAAAAGAGCCTAGACATCACCTTTCAAGAAATTGTCAAGGAAAATTGCCCTGATGTTCCACAACTAGAGAGTAAAATAGAAATGGAATCAATCTATTGATTACTTCCTGAAAGAGATCCCAAAATGAAATATTCTAGGCAAATTCTAGAGCTCTCAAGTCAAGAAGAGAATATCACAAGCAGCCAAATACTATGGAGCCACAGTCAGTATAACATAAGATTTAACTACATTAAAGGATCCAAGGGCTTGGAATATAGCACTCTAGAGGTCAATGGAGTTAGGATTACCACCAAGAATCACCTACCCAGCAAAACTGAGCATAATCCTTTAGGGGAAAAAATGGACATCCAAAAAAAAAAAAAAGGACTTTCAACAATTCCTGATGACAAGACCAAAGCTGAATAAAATAATTTGACTTTCAAATATAAGACTCAAGTATAAAAAGGTAAACAAGAAAGAGAAATCATGAGGAATTCAATAAGGTTAAACTGTTTACATAGAGATGATGCTTGTAACTCCTAAGTATTTTCTCTTTATTAAGGCAGTTAGTAGAAGTATACATAAACAGAGGGCATGGGTGTGAGTTGAATATGATGGGATGATCTCTAAAAAAACAAAACTAAGGGGTGAGAAAGAGGAATGCTTTGGGAGAAGGGGAAAGAAAGCAGTAGAATAGGACAAATTATCTCACATAAAAGAGACACAAAAGAGCTTTTACAGTAGAGGGGAAGGTGGGCAAGCCAGGGGGCAAGGAGGTGAGACTTACTCTCATTGGAATTGGCTCAAAGAGGGAATAACACATACCCTCAATTGGTTATAGAAATTTATCTTACCCTACAGGAAAGTAGGAGGGTAAGGGAATAAGAGAAGAGGGAAGTGATAGAAGGGAGGGTAGTTTGGGGAAGGCAGTAGTCAGAAGCAAAATATTTTTGAGGATGGATAGAATGAAAGGAGAGAGAGAGCTGGATAAAAGGGAAAATGGGATGGAGGGAAATATAGTTAGTAATTATAAATGAAAAAATTTTGTAGCAAGTATCTCTGATAAAGGCCTTATTTCTCAAATATAGAGAACTGAGTCAAATTTATAAAAAGTGCCATTCCCCAGTTGTCAAAAGATGCAAGCAGACAGTTTTCAGACAAAGTAATCAGAGCTGTCTATAACAATATGAAAAATTGCTCTAAATCACTATTGTTAGAGAAACGCAAATTAAAACAACTCTGAAGTACCATCCCTCATCTATTGTGCTGACCAATATGACAGAAAAGGAAAATGACAAATGTTGGAGGGGATGTAGGGAAATTGAGACACTAATGCATTGTTGGTAGAGTTGTGAATTGATTCAACCATTCTATAGAACAATTTGGAACTTTGCCCAAAGGACTATAAAACCATGCATACATTTTGATCTAGCAATACCACTACTAGGTCTGTATCCTAAAGAGATAAAAAACAAAAAGGAAAAGGACTTATATATACAAAAATATTTAGCAGGTCCATTAATAGTGGCAAAGAATTTGAAATTGAAGGGACATCCATCAATTGGGGAATGGCTGACCGAGTTATGGCATATATATGTGTGTATATACATATATGTGTGTGTATATATATGTGCATGTGTATGTATACACAAATATATACTTACATACCTATACATATACACACATGTATACATAGACACACCTATATACATATATACATATACACACACATATACTTATATAAACACACACACACCATATATATATATATATATATATATATATATATATATATATATATATATATATATATATATATATATATATATATATATATATATATATATATATGAAGAGAGAGAAATGACGAGCAGGACGCTTTCAGAAAACCTGGAAACACTTACATGAACTGATGCAAAGTAAAATGAGGAGAATCCAAAGAATAGTATGTATACAGTAACAGTAATATCATACGATGATCAGCTATGAATGGCAGCTATTCTCAGCAATACAATGATCCAAGAAAAACAGTTCCAAAGACTTATGATGAAAAATGCCATCCATCTCCATAGAAAGAACTGATAGAATCTGAATGCAGATCAAAGGATACTTTTTAAAAAAAAAACTTTATTTGGCGGGAGTGGGGAGCTAGTCTGTGATTTCTTTCCCAATGTGACATAATTGCAAGAATTCACATGTATAACCTTTATCAAATTGCCTCCTCAGTGAGAGGGGGAGAAGTGGAGGAAGGGAGGGAATTTGGAACTCAAAAATTTCTAAAATAAATATTAAAAAATTGGTTTTCATGTAATTGGAGAAAAATAAATATTAAAAATGTAAAATATAAAAATAAGCATTAGAGGAAAGACACTAGAATTAAGAGGAGTTGGGAAAGATTTCCTTTAGAAGGTGGGATTTTAGTTGGGACTTAAAGGAAGCCAGGGAAGGCAATAGGTAGAGATGAGGAGGGAGAGCATTCTTGGCATGTGGGACAGCCAGATAAAATGCCCAGAACAAGAGATTTTGTATTTGATCTTGTAAGCAACAGGGAGTTGAGTAGCGAATGTGACATGGTCCCAACTGTGCTTTAAGAAAATCAATTTTGTGGCTCAATGGAGGATGAACTGGAGTATGGAGAGGCTTAAGGAGGACAGACTCACTAGAAAGCTATTATGGTAGTTCAGGTGTGAGATGATGAAGGCCTGCACCAGGGTGGTGATGATGTCATATGAGAGAAGGGTACATATTGGAGAGATGTTGCAAAGATGAAATTGACAGACTTTGGCAATAGGTTGGATATGGAGGGGGTGGGGAAAAGGCATGGTAAGAGATAGTGAGGAATTGAGGAAGACACCTAGGTAGTGAGCCTGGAAGACTAGCAGGATGGTGTTGCCATGGATAGTAATAGAGAAGGTAGGAGGAATGGGAGAGTTTAGGGAGTAAGATAATGAATTTGATCTTGGTCCTATTGAATTTAAGATGTCTACTGGACATTATTTCATTTTATCCTCACAATAACTTTGGGAGGTGGGTGCTATTATCATCTCCATTTTACAGAAGAGGAAACTGATAGAGGTCAAGTGACTTGCTCGGGGTCACACAGTTAATATCTGAGGTCCAGTTTGAACCAAGTCTCCAACTTAACTCCTGTGCTCTATCCCCTGCACCACATAGTTGTCTGTAGCATATGCTTAGTAACAGTGTTTACGTAAATTTATTTTTGAGCTAGATATTTTTTTCCCTTTGAGTTCAGAAGAGGACTAGCAACATACCTTTGGAAGGAAGGAGAGGAGAAAATCTTATCCTGCCTCTCTTCCATTTTCTCCTTTAGTCAGTTCCCTACTCATCTGTGGAATTATCAACAAGGGAATTAACAACAAGGTATATTTTGCATAATTGAAAGAACATTGGAATTGGAATCAGAAGAACAGTGTTCTCATCCTGGATCAGTTGCAGCATTGGGAAATTCATAAATCTTTTTTAGACTCAGTTTCCTTATCAGTATGTATATATATATATATATATATATATATATATATATATATATATATATATATATATATATATATATATATATAATATGAAGGTGCTTTGGAAACAGTAAAGGGGTATATAGGTATTCCCAACATTCATTACAACAATATTAAACTCAGCATAAGAATATTTTATATTATGGCAGAGAGTATAGCTGGCTTTCATATCTTGACATCAGAATTGTCATCTGTCTTAAGTTGATTTCATCATAGGCCAAGCTTTCATTACGAAGTCCATAGACCTATATGGTTCGAAGTAAGTTGGTGCAATGCTACCTTGTATCATCATTTGCATATGTAAAAGAGGTCATCCCTTTTCTTAAGATGTAACTTGTAGCCTAGTATCCACCAAGACTTTAGGTTTACCTAAATGACCCAAAGAGGGTCATCATCCTTCTTTGAAGTATTGGCTCTACCTGGACTTACTCTAGCAAAATCTTCAAATACAGCATATTCATATCTTGATTTCCCCAAATGCAGGTATTGGGATCCTTGGCTCCCATACAAACACTCAGGGGGCCAAATTAAAATCAAATGCAAAGAATTCACAGGAGGAGATAAACAGAGAAACGTATAAAGCATTCATGTAACCAGCTAGTTTCCTTTGGAAGAGAACTGAATTCAAGATCACCATTGCAGCAGTCCTTTGAAATTCTGTTAGGTCCATCTTTTTCCTCGAGGGTCCTACATAGAGTCTTCCAGACTAACGGCATCATCCTGGTTTGGAAGACAAATATATTTTGAGGTTTACTTTACAACTGACCTGCATTGTCTAAATAACACCAAGTAGGATGCTGTTCATAAATGATGAAGGTAATTCTCTTCCTAAGGAGCATGATATATCAGGAAATCTACACAGTTTAAAAATGGGAAATTCAAATTTAAGAATTCTTAAATTTAGGGTACCCTCCAAGGCTGAGCACTCCCCTTTGAAGTAGAAGGAATATACACATGTCTATTTCTGTCAAAAGCTTATTCAGAAAAGTCCACTGTCAGGATCTCTCCTCTCAGGCCATTCCCAGGTCAACCATTTCCAGTTTCTGGGGGAAGAAGACAAGCTTCCTTGCCCACCTGCTCAGCCATATATTCCTTACTAGTTTATCTTCCTCAGGAGGAGGACAAAAAGCAAATCCTAGAGAGCAAGCCTCCTGGCAGTGGACCTCTGCAGACCTCAGAGAGGGTGCCTCACTCCTAACACCAGGGCTTATCCTCTGGAACTGAATCAGCCAACTATCCGGAGTGTCTATGTTTCTTTCTCTCCATAGCCTGGTGCCCCAGGAATCCTCCAGACAGAGATTTGGGCATATCAGATCGATGAGGGGTTCATCAAAGTGATAATTTCCATGGACCTTTTGCTTCTATTGCGGAATATTAGAGCTAGAAGGAAGCTTCAGTATCTCTTAGTCTTTCTC